>NC_090934.1:1149161402-1150411402 GCF_040938575.1 Ambystoma mexicanum
TTACTGATAATGGAAATCAACATAGGGGCCAGTACCCACAATCTGAGAGACAGGACATGAGGCAAAACGTGAACTACAGTCCACGCCAGTACGATGATTCCCCACCAAGGGACTATAATCAAAGGATGGGTGCAACCCGCTCCCCTCCACAAATGAATCAAGAGTTCAGAAACCATCCCAACCGGTATCAATCACCTGAGAGGTATCAGAATAGATCCAATCAGGGGGAAAACAACCAATATCGACCTAGGCCACAGAAAGACGATCCTAGAGAGATGGAAAGGTTCCAGTGCCTTGAGGCCCAAGTGAAAATGTTAGCTGAGCAAATAGGAAAGCTCTATACAGCGCAAAAACAACCTTCCAAAGAGGGGGCTGATGGCCATAGCAATGACCGGGGGCTTCCGAAAAGTGACTAAGTACTCATGATAACTGCAGTGCCAAAATGACAGATTGCTCTGATATAATTTTGCATAACGACTCTGAGATGCCTAATGGATTAAAAATGAAAGTACCAGTAAATGAAATTGTGACAGAAAGTGCAAATACTTCTAAAAAAGAGGTACGGTTTAACTTAGAGCTAAATAAAACAGTAAAGATTTGCACAAATGAAAAAGAAACATTAGGAATTCCAAAAGAACAAAGGAACAGATTTAAGAAAAATGACTCATGCATGGGGAATACCAGTGAACAGGGAGTAAGTGGGGATGCCATAGCTCCTTCCCTGGGCAATCAAAACAATGACCAAACACAGACAGAAAAAGGAAATACTCACAAGGAGGGTACAAGTCAATCACCTGAAGAATTCTTTGAGCCACATATTTTTGAAGAGGCTGAAAGGGCTGGTATTACACTAAATGATCACAAATGCACAGAATTAAAAAATGACAAATTGCTGAATGATGTTGTTACACATGTTCAGTTGGAAGGTTGTAATGTGGTCTCTGATGTTACCCAGATGGATGGGCGAACAGTGGCCACACTCCAAAAAACTTCTGATCATGGAGAAATGAATAAAATATCTCGCACAGAAATGGGTAAAAAGGAGGGAAAAATGACTTTTCATTTACCAATGTGCTTAGCCAAAAGTGAAAAAGACCTGAGAAAGGTGAGCCCTGAAATCAGTAAGAATTCACATTTCTTATGTGTATTAGAGGAAGTTGAGGACAGATATTATGCACCCATCACTGTAGAAGAAAAATGCCACACCTTCGCTATGATTGACACTGGCGCACAGGCCACAATTATGTCCCAGGAGCTGGTAAAGAGTATCAATGAAGGGAGGCCTCCACAGAGTCAGATCACAGTGAAGGCAAATCAAGGCCCAGTGCATAACTTTAATGGGGAGGAGGTGCCCATCATAGGTGTAACTGAGGTTGACATAAAAATAGGAAAGCACAGAATGAAACAAGAGGTATTGATCACATCTATTTGTGAAATTCCATTTCTGATGGGGACAGATTGCCTGAAAAGATTGTCTCCTCTCATAGATGGGGTGAATGGAGTGCTGTGGTCCTTAACCAAAAAACCATTGAGGCCTAAGAAACTAAAATCACAAAACAGCAATATAAATGAATGTCACACCGTTGCCAAAACAAATGATGCTGTGGAGGTATATCTCCAGAATAGCTGCATACCTAGTGTCACTGTTATATTAATGTGTCAAGACAAAGATCAGAGCGACAATGAAAAACTACCTGTACAAATATACTTGGACCCAAGGAAAGATTGGCAGACTGCTATAGATGAGCACACATTACGTTTCTATTTAAAAGAGAATACATGCAAACAGAATATTGTTCCTAAAACAGATTCAGAAAAACACATTACCACTCTGGCAGAAATACACATGGAAGATGAGCAATCATGGGTTCACGTTGGTATAAATGATTATCTTAAAACAATAAAAGCCACTTTAGCGCTTGAACATGAAAGGAGTTTCATTAATGAGAAATTGTTGCAAAAAATTATGGAGAGGGAAGAAATCCCGAAATTTAGGATTAAAAACCAATATGTTTCTGGGTTGGACAGTCCAGACTTTGAAAACCGAATTACAGGCAGATGCATGCTTAAAATTAGCATTGGGCAGAAAACAATTTACCATAATGTATGGATAGTGAATGGAGCACAAAATGAATTTTACATGGGCAATGACATCATGCACAGAATGTGTATGGTGTTAGATTTCCTTAATCAAAAAATATGGTCACGCCTAGGTGGGCCGGCACCTGAATTTGAAGACAAAAGAAGGGCTTATCATTGTGCACAACTGGTTCCTTATGCCATCGAATTACAAATAAGGAAAGATACTATTATTCCTGCATTTACAAAACAGTTTGCAATAACACTGAAATGCAAAAATGGGCAGCAGATGAAAGGCTCTGATGCATTTGTATGCCTGAATGAATCCATAAAACAGCAAGGCCTGGATTATGAATACATTCCATTGGTAGACATTGGTGAGGGATCTGTAAAAATCATGGTAAATAATAAAGGTTGTCAGGATATTCATTTAGAGGAAAACTCCCCATTAGGAATGGCCATACAAAAATCACATTATACGGCAGATTTAAATAACATGGTGATTGGGAATATTCCTGAAAATATGTAGATGCCAAGGGCGAGTTGCCAGAACACCTGGACTCTCAGCCCAAAGGAATATTTAAAATTCATTCTGTGTATCCTTATGATTCAAATGAGACAGTGTGCTGCCATCAGGAGGATTGCATAATATTTAATTTAAATGAAAATGAAACAGGAAATCAGCCCATTGAAGTGGAAGCTGATATGCCAAAATATTTAAAAGTGGCAGCTCTACAAAAAGACACAGCCACACAGTTAGAGGAAAGCGCTGAGATTCCTTTACCAGAAGAGTTTCCAGAATTTTCCAGAATGGTAGAAGAGCAGATCTCCTTAGCGGATGCATGTGACAGCGATGGGGATCGAAACGACCTGAGGGAAATATTTATGGAGTTTAAGGATGTATTTGCAAAAGATGCTTATGATTGTGGTTTAACTGATTTACATGTGGCCACACTACCAGAAGGTTGTAGCAGAAATCCAGTGTTTGTACGCCAGTATAGACTACCGCTGGCATGTTTAGAATCATTGGCAGAGATTATTAAAAATTTGGAATCACAGGGAATAATTAGGCCCATTCATAGCACATCCAATACGCCTATTTTAGGTGTGTTAAAGCCAAATGGTCAATGGCGGCTGTGTGCAGACTTAAGAGAGTTAAATAAAAGAGTACCAGTATCTAGATGGCCACTACCATTCATTGATCAGGGCCTAGCTCAGATACATGGTTCAAATGTATTTACCACGTTAGATCTCACCTCTGGATATTGGTGTGTGCCATTGGCAGAGGAGATACAACACTTATTTTCCTTTACATTTGACAGGACTCAATATGCCTGGCTTAGAGCTCCGTTCGGGTACATCAATAGTGGGAGTGAATTTAGCATATTTTTGAGAAAGGCCATGCCGGATGCAGCGGAAAGAGGAACAATAGTTTATGTGGATGATGTCCTGATAAAAAATGAAAACCTTAAAAGCCATTTTGATGAAATAAGACATGTAGCAGGCGCCAAAGTATCTTTGCAAAAAGCACAATGGTGCAAGAAAAAAGTGAACTTTCTAGGGCATGAAGTGACTGAACATGGGCTAAATCCACAAAGGAAGAAAATAGAGGCCATACAAAGATTAAAAGATCCTAAAAATGTGAAAGGAGTAAAAAGTTTATTAGGGATGACAGGCTATAACAGAAAGTTCATTGAGAATTATGCAGAAATCACTCAACCATTGACTAAACTGCTTAAACTAAATACTCCCTGGAGATGGGAAAGAGAGCAGTCTGATGCAGTGGCTAGATTGAAGGAATGTCTTGTAAAGGCACCATGTTTAGCATACCCCATAAAGGACAGGGATTTCTTTATAGAAATAGGCTTTTCTGAACATTGTATGTCAGCAGTGTTATCACAAAAACACGATTTGAATCACAAAACCATTGCATATGCAAGTAAGGCATTTTCCCAAGTTGAAATGAAATTTAATGAATGTGAGAAGGCCCTATTAACCACTGTGTGGGCGCTACAACATTTTCGCCCCATTGTTCAGGGAGAAAAGGTGATTATTGAAACAAATCATCAACCTTTGCAATTTTTAGAGAGTAAAAGAATTAGATCAGGCAATCTAGCGCAATCCAGAATCACTTCATGGACGCTGGCATTACAAGGTTTTCCCGTAGAAGTAAGATATGGACAAAATAAAAAGAGCCCAATTGCTCAAGGGTTAGCTGACTTACATGACTGTGCAGCTGAACAAATACCAAATGAAATGGAAGTGGAAGCTAGTTTACAGGAATTTGAACAATCACCACACAAAGCTTTTGATGAAAAAACATGCAAGGATTTGCCAACTGTATATGTGGATGGTTGTGCTTTTCACATTGAAAATGACAGTAATAAACAATTAGTGGCAGGAATAGGAAATGTCTGGTTGAAATGTGAAGGCGTTCCTAGTATAGGGATGAGGATTGGAGATAGGAGCAGTCAGGTGGCGGAATTGGCAGCCATCTATAAAGCAATTGCTACTGCAGTTGATAAAAAGTTCAGTGAAATTGTCCTGGTGACTGATTCTGACTATGCACGGAATAGCTTTGTGGAGTATTTGCCTGGTTGGAAAGCAAGAGGCATGGTTACATACAACAAAAAACCACTTAAACATGGAAAAATGATACAAGCCATAGACAAATTGGTGTCAGAAAATAATTTAACAATATACTGGAGAAAAATTCGTGGGCATTTAAAAACACCAGGAGAGGATAAGGAGGGAAATGATAAGGCAGACCATCTGGCTAAGATTGGGGCTGTGATGGGAGAATTGCTACCTATTGATTATTTAATGGGTGAAATACAAATTGATGCAGTCACACGTTCTAAAGCACCAAAGGAGGTAGATCAACCGGTGGTGCAGTGGAGTCATGACACGCCAGACCAAGATTTGATTGAGGCACAAAAGAATGATCAAATTTTGGGAATCTATTATAATCATTTGATAGATCCTGAACAAAATCCTTTAACAGAAAATGATTGTATGGGAAAAGAAGAGTTGAGGGTGTTATTAAAGAACAAAACACGAATTAGATTACAGGATGGACTCATGATTAGAGAGTCCATAACAGGGCAAATACAGTGGGTAGTACCCCTTTCATTCAGAGGACTAATGCTACACCATGCACACGATGCCATAACTGCAGGCCATAGAGGTTCACAAAAAACATTAGAAATACTAAAAGATTATGCTTACTGGCCTCATATGTCCCAAGATGTGGAATTATATACTAGAGGATGTCTAGTATGCGCCCAATTTAAACCTGCTTCACCAATGCATAGAGCACCATTGATGAAAAGAGGCCTAACTCTCCCATGGTCAGATTTGCAAATAGACTATGTAGGTCCTTTAAAAAGGTCGAGCAGGGGACACCGTTATATTTTGAGTGTGGTATGTTTGATGTCAAAGTGGATTGAATGCGTTCCTGCACCAGATTGTAGTGCGCAAACAGCAGCCACATTGCTGGTGAACCATGTGTTCTCAAGGTTTGGGTTGCCACAAAGAATTGAGTCAGACAGAGGAAGTCATTTCACAAGTACTCTAATGAGTAAGGTATGGCAAATACTAGGTGTGAAAAGGAAACTACATATCGCATATCGGGCGGCGTCTTCAGGTACAGTTGAAAGAAGCAATAGGTCTGTTGTGGATATTTTAAAGAAATTTGTGGCAGAAGCAGGTTCCAGCTGGGATTTACGTTTACCGTTGGTTCTGATGGCAATCAGGTCGACTCCTGCCAAAGCAACAGGTGTTAGCCCCCATGAGGTCTTGACAGGTAGGAAAATGGTGTTACCACAACACCTACTATACAGAACACATGAGCAAACTCTAGTGAGTGCATCCACGGTTCATGAATATATTGATGAACTGAGGAGGCATTTGCAACATGCATTTGCTTTTGTGCAGAGAAATCTGGAAAGGGCTGCTGACAGTGCTAAGTCATATTATGACAAAAAGACATCAGTAAAGGAATACAATGTAGGGGATCAGGTGTACAAGTTTCATTTTGGAAAAAGTAAACAGAAAAATTCTAAATTTCTAGCAGCCTGGCAGGGGCCATTTCGAATTATAGATAAGGTTTCTCCTGTAGTGTATAACATTTTGAAAAATGAAGGTGAAACAGCAATAGAGCAGTTTGTCCATGTAAATCAAATCAAACCATGCCATCCCAGACATGAGATCAGGCGGCTTGAGCATGTAGAAACAGATAAAATCACTTGAACATAAAAAGAGAAAATAAATGGGTACAATCAGGAGGCAGTGACAAAGAAGTTAAAAAGTTGATTGTTATGATGGCACATAAACACTGTAGTATATGTAAAATATAATATAAAATAAATATAAATAAATAAATAAATAAATAAATGCACATATAATGGAAGCTCATGGTTGGTGTGCAGAGAGAAAGTGTATTAAATATTGAATGCTGTTTTATATGTGTTTGTTTTCTTTTAACTTGTGTTTAATTTCAGAAGAAAAAAAAAAAAAAAAAAAAAAAATATATTTTTACCAAGCATGTTTTATTTTTGGCAAAAGGATGAAGTTAGTATTGTGCTATGTACTTAATCTGTTTATTTTCTATTTTGATTTAGACAATTAACATTATTTGGTCGGAGGTTCCGGGATCAGAGGCCACGGGAGACGATGGAGTCCTGGAGTCCCCTGGATGAAGACCAAAAGATGCCTCCCTCCAGGTGGAGGTGAAGACAAAATAACCGGAATGCCAAAAGAGATGACTACTGTGGATTCAAGATTGCCAAGATGAAAGAGTACTCGAATGAACCGAATGACATCGCTGGTCGGGACATACCAAAAGAGACAAAACAAAAGTTCCGGCATATGAAGTTCCACGTATTTATTATTTTAATTATTTATTTTAACTTGTTATATTACTTATTTGTTTTAGTTAGTTGTTTTATTTCATTGTTTTTAATTGACTTGGAAAATTTAAACTTAAAGTAATGCCACTTCCACTGAGAAGGCAAATGTGGAACATTTTATGAACTGATGGACTCAGATGAAATGTTGATTGCAAATTTTCATTGATGCACATGAATATTCATTTTGTTGGATTGCAATCGGAAGTGTCTCAGGATTGGGATGTGTAAGGATATTTGGCGTGTTACAGTACAGAGTACAGTAATACTGCACAAGTAGCACATTTTTTTTTTGCAGCACCACCACAAGGGTGCGGTGCATTGCTATATGGGTTACCAGATTAACAAGGAAAGACAGGCTATTCAGTCAAAAACGATTTTAACATATAAGATGCAAATCTATTTTTACAGTTAAAAGCACACGTGCTCATTTAAAAATGCACACTATTTTTCACCTGAAATGCCTATATTGCTAGAGACACATTTGAAAATTAACAGCTAACCTATTAACAATTAACCTGACTAATAAAACCTTATTTAACATAACCCACTAATAAAATGTGTTCTCCACTGCAGAATTAGGCATACTCTGAAAACCATTTAAATGCGTGTGCAGATTTTTTCTTCTCTTCTCTGCCTGATTCTCCGTGTTTTTGTGCACAGTAACTGCAGGAAGAAGGAAGTCAGATTTGCAACAATTGCAAATGTATAAGCGAAGCTATTGTTGAAGAGTAGGAGGATGAGAGATGATGGATTTCATTGGGACACGTCATACAGAGGGCTGAGAGGAGAGTTTTAGTGGGCAGTATCAGGGAAAAAGACAGGCAGACATCTTTCTGCACTATTGGGGAGAAGACCTGGCTGTGGGGCTCCTGACTGAATGCAGATTCCTGTGTCCTGCTGCAGTCGAGATTGGGGAGAGCTGAAAGAAGGACCTTTCCACTGGCTGAGGCATTCCTATCTGCAAAAGCTGAGAATTCCAGGCAATGCCCCGGTTTGAGAAGGCAAGCGTTCCTTTTTGCTGGAGTTAATCCAAGAGAGCCACATTCACAAAGAGAACAACTAAAAAGATAAGGTAATGAGAAGTGTGGGAGCTGAGTGTGTACGGTAATATGCAGTCAGTGTAGGATTCCTGTGTGTGTCTTAATCAAGTGCTAATGTTGCAATTTGAGTTCTGTTCTCCGCCACTCTCTGCAGTGTGTCACAGACAATGCTCTGACTGTACCATTTTATTTCTGTAAAGAATAAGATCGTGTTTAAATACAACTTTTATAATACAGAAAAATATTTGAAAACAGACGGGTGATGTTTATTGTTTACCATTACAATGCTGATGATGTGGGGAGATTTTTAAACAGTGCAATGGTCATTTTAAGACAGATGTGTGCATGTCAAAATCAGTATGAATAATTGTGAGTGACTGTAGCATAGCTTGTTGGAGGTACATGAGCCAACGGGAAGAGAGACTCTCTGAACATAGCTCCCTACCGTATATAAGGTAGTGGAAATTACCACAAGACTACCACATATAGCTCTCTGTCGTAAATAAGTCAGTGAGTTCGCCCATGGTGGCACACCAACACTATCACTGGAAAATGTGGTATTCCTAGAATGCAGGTCTGAGGTCTCTCTAGTGAAATAATGCATGTCCATTGTATTATTGTTGCACATGGCCAAATCTGAATACAAAGAGTGATTATTGCTAAGTTATTTTTCGGCGGTAATAAAATACCGTCAGGCCCCAAATCTCCACAAAATACCCTACAGATGGGAAGGAGTTGGATATCACATCTCATGCTATAGGAAGGATCTCAGGTTTGGTATAAGCATTTAGATATCACATCTCATGCTATAGGAAGGGTCTCAGGATTGGAATGGGAAGGAGTTGTATATGACATTTCATGCCGTAGGAAGGGTCTCAGGTTTGGTATAAGCTTTGAGATATCACATCTCTGCTATCGGAAGGGTCTCAGGCTTGGAATGGGAAGGAGTTGGATGTCCCATCTCATGTTATAGGAAGAGTCTCAGGTTTGGTATTAGAAGCATTGAGATATCACATCTCATGCTATAGGAAGTGTCTCAGGATTGGAATGGGAAGGACTTGGATATCACATCTCATGCTATAGGAAGGGTCTCAGGTTTGGTATAAGCATTGAGATATCACATCTCTGCTATCGGAAGTGTCTCAGGATTGGAATGGGAAGGAGTTGGATATCCCATCTCATGTTATAGGACGGGTCTCAGGTTTGTTATTAGAATCATTGAGATATCATATTGCATGCTGTAGGAAGGGTCTAAGGATTGGAATGGCAAGGACTTGGATATCACATCTCATGCTATAGGTAGGCTCTCAGGTTTGGAAAGGGAAGGAGTTCGATATCACATTTCATGTTAGAGGAAGGATCTCAGGTTTGGAACGGGAAGGAGTTGGATATCACATCTCATGCTATAGGAAGGGTCTCAGGTTTGGTATAAGCATTGAGATATCACATCTCTGCTATCGGAAGTGTCTCAGGATTGGAATGGGAAGGAGTTGGATATCCCATCTCATGTTATAGGACGGGTCTCAGGTTTGTTATTAGAATCATTGAGATATCATATTGCATGCTGTAGGAAGGGTCTAAGGATTGGAATGGCAAGGACTTGGATATCACATCTCATGCTATAGGTAGGCTCTCAGGTTTGGAAAGGGAAGGAGTTCGATATCACATTTCATGTTAGAGGAAGGATCTCAGGTTTGGTATTAGAGGCAATGAGATATCACATCTCATGCTATAGGAAGGGTCTCAGGATTGGAATGGGAAGGAGTTGGATATCACATCTCATGCTATAGGAAGGGTCTCAGGTTTGGTATAAGCATTGAGATATCACATCTCATGCTATAGGAAGAGTCTCAGGATTGGAATGGGAAGGAGTTGGAGATCACATCTGATGTTATAGGAAGGATCTCAGGTTATGTATTAGAAGCATTGAGATATAACATCTCTGCTATCGGAAGGGTCTCAGGATTGGAATGGGAAGGAGTTGGATATCCCATCTTATGTTATAGGAAGAGTCTCAGGTTTGGTATTAGAAGCATTGAGATATCACATCTCATGCTATAGGAAGTGTCTCAGGATTGGAATGGGAAGGAGTTTGATATCACATCTCATGCCATGTATGGGTCTCAGGTTTTGTAGAAGCATTGGGATATCACATCTCATGCTATCGGAAGGGTATCAGGATTGGATTTGGAAGGAGTTGGATATCCCATCTCATGCTATAGGAAGGGTCTCAGGTTGGAATGGGAAGGAGTTGGATATCACATCTGATGTTATAGGAAGGGTCTCAGGATTGGAATGGGAAGGACTTGGATATCACATCTCATGCTATAGGAAGTCTCTCAGGTTTGGAAGGGGAAGGAGTTGGATATCACATTTCATGTTAGAGGTAGGATCCCAGGTTTGGTAAAGAGGCATTGAGATGTCACATCTCATGCTATAGGAAGGGTCTCAGTATTGGAATGGGAAGGAGTTGGATATCACATCTCATGTTATTGGATAGATCTCAGGTTTGGTATTAGAAGCATTGAGACATCACATCTCATGTTATAGGAAGGGTCTCAGGATTGGAATGGGAAGGACTTGGATATCACATCTCATGCTATACGAAGGGTCTCAGGTTTGGAACGGGAAGGAGTTGGATATCCCATCTCATGTTATAGGAAGAGTCTCAGGTTTGGTATAAGCATTGAGATATCACATCTCTGCAATCGGAAGTGTCTCAGGATTGGGATGGGAAGGAGTTGGATATCACATCTCATGCTATAGGAAGGATCTCAGGTTTGGTATAAGCATTGAGATATCACATCTCATGCTATAGGAAGGGTCTCAGGATTGGAATGGGAAGGAGTTGTATATGACATTTCATGCCGTAGGAAGGGTCTCAGGTTTGGTATAAGCTTTGAGATATCACATCTCTGCTATCGGAAGGGTCTCAGGCTTGGAATGGGAAGGAGTTGGATATCCCATCTCATGTTATAGGAAGAGTCTCAGGTTTGGTATTAGAAGCATTGAGATATCACATCTCATGCTATAGGAAGTGTCTCAGGATTGGAATGGGAAGGACTTGGATATCACATCTCATGCTATAGGGAGGGTCTCAAGTTTGATATTAGAAGCATTGAGATATCACATCTCATGCTATAGGAAGGGTCTCAGGATTGGAATGGGAAGGAGTTGGATATCACATCTCATGCTATAGGAAGGGTCTCAGGTTTGGTATAAGCAGTGAGATATCACATCTCATGCTATAGGAAGGGTCTCAGGATTGGAATGGGAAGGAGTTGGATATCACATCTCATGTTATAGGAAGGATCTCAGGTTTGGTATAAGCATTGAGATATCACATCTCTGCTATCGGAAGGGTCTCAGGATTGGAATGGGAAGGAGTTGGATATCACATCTCATGCTATAGGAAGGGTCTCAGGTTTGGAACGGGAAGGAGTTGGATATCACATCTCATGTTATAGGAAGAGTCTCAGGTTTGGTATAAGCATTGAGATATCACATCTCTGCTATCGGAGGTGTCTCAGGATTGGGATGGGAAGGAATTGGATATCACATCTCATTCTATAGGAAAAGTATCAGGTTTGGAACGGGAAGGAGTTGGATATCCCATCTCATGTTATAGGACGGGTCTCAGGTTTGATATTAGAAGCATTGAGATATCACATCCCATGCTGTAGGAAGGGTCTCAGGTTTGGAATGGGAAGGATTTGGATATCACATTTCATGTCATAGGAAGGATCTCAGGTTTGGTATTAGAGGCATTGATATATCACATCTCATGCTATAGGAATGGTCTCAGTATTGGAATGGGTAGGAGTTGGATATTGCATTCTTGCTATAGGAAGGCTCTCATGTTTGGAATGGGAAGGAGTTGGATATCACATATGCTATAGGAAGTGTGTCAGGTTTGGAATGGGAATGAGTTGGATATCACATCTCATGTTATAGGAAGGGTCTCAGGTTTGGTATAAGCATTGAGATATCACATCTCTGCTATCGGAAGTGGCTCAGGATTGGAATGGGATGGAGTTGGATATCCCATCTCATGTTATAGGACGGGTCTCTGGTTTGGTATAAGCATTGAGATATCACATCTCATGCTATAGGAAGAGTCTCAGGATTGGAATGGGAAAGGTTTGGATATCACATCTCATGCTATAGGAAGGGTCTAAGGTTTGGTATACGCATGGAGATATCACTTCTCATGCTATAGGAAGGGTCTCAGGATTGGAATGGGAGGAAATTGGATATCACATCTCATGCTATAGGAAGGGTCTCAGGTTTGGTATAAGCATGGAGATATCACATCTCATGCTATAGGAAGAGTCTCAGGATTGGAATGGGAAAGATTTGGATATCACTTCTCATGCTATAGGAAGGGTCTCAGGATTGGAATGGGAAGGAGTTGGATATCACATCTCATGTTATAGGAAGGATCTCAGGTTTGGTATTAGAAGCATTGAGATATCACATCTCATGCTATCAGAAGGGTCTCAGGATTGGAATGGGAAGGAGTTGGATATCACATCTCATGCTAAAGGGAGGGTCTCAGGTTTGGAAGGGGAAGGATTTGGATATCACATCTCATGTTATCGGAAGGATCTCAGGTTTGGTATTAGAAGTATTGAGATATCATTTCTCATGCTATCGGAAGGGTCTCAGGACTGGAATGGGAAGGAGTTGGATATCACATCTCATGCTACAGGAAGGGTCTCAGGTTTGGAATGGGAAGGACTTAGATATCACATATCATGCTATAGGGAGGGTCTCAGTTTTGATATTAGAAGCTTTGAGATATCACATCTCATGCTATCGGAAGTGTCTCAGGATTGGAATGGGAAGGAGCTGGATATCACATCTCATGCTAAAGGAAGGGTCTTAGGTTTGGAACGGGAAGGAGTTGGATATCACATCTCATGTTATAGGAAGGGTCTCAGGTGTGGTATAAGCATTCAGATATCACATCTCTGCTATCGGAAGTGTCTCAGGATTGGAATGGGAAGGAGTTGGATATCCCATCTCATGCTACAGATAGGCTCTCAGGTTTGGAAAGGGAAGGAGTTGGATATCACATCTCATGCTATAGGAAGGGATTCAGGATTGGAATGGGAAGTAGTTGGATATCACATCTCATGCTATAGGAAGGGTCTCAGGTTTGGTATAAGCATTGAGATATCACATCTCATGCTATAGGACGGGTCTCAGGATTGGAATGGAAGGAGTTGGATATCACATCTCATGCTATAGGAAGGGTCTCAGGATTGGAATGGGAAGTAGTTGGATATCACATCTCATGCTATAGGAAGGGTCTCAGGTTTGGTATTAGAAGCATTGAGATATCACATCTCATGCTATAGGAAGGGTCTCAGGATTGGAATGGGAAGGACTTGGATATCACATCTCATGCTATAGATAGGCTCTCAGGTTTGGAAAGGGAAGGAGTTGGATATCACATCTCATGCTATAGGAAGGGTCTCAGGATTGGAATGGGAAGTAGTTGGATATCACATCTCATGCTATAGGAAGGGTCTCAGGTTGGGTATAAGCATTGAGATATCACATCTCATGCTATAGGACGTTTCTCAGGATTGGAATGGAAGGAGTTGGATATCACATCTCATGTTATAGGAAGGATCTCAGGTTTGGTATTAGAAGCATTGAGACATCACATCTCATGCTATAGGAAGGGTCTCAGGATTGGAATGGGAAGGAGTTGTATATGACATCTCATGCCATAGGAAGGGTCTCAGGTTTGGTATAAGCATTGAGATATCACATCTCATGCTATAGGAAGGGTCTCAGGATTGGAATGGGAAGGACTTGGATATCACATCTCATGCTATAGGCAGGGTCTCAGGTTTGGAAAGGGAAGGAGTTGGATATCACATTTCATGTTAGAGGTAGGATCTCAGGTTTGGTATTAGAGGCATTGAGATATCACATCTCATGCTATCAGAAGGGTCTCAGGATTGGAAGGGGAAGGAGTTGGATATCACATCTCATGCTAAAGGGAGGGTCTCAGGTTTGGAAGGGGAAGGACTTGGATATCACATCTCATGTTATAGGAAGGATCTCAGGTTTGGTATTAGAAGCATTGAGATATCACATCTCATGCTATCGGAAGGGTCTCAGGATTGGAATGGGAAGGAGTTGGATATCAAATCTCATGCTATAGGAAGGGTCTCAGGTTTGGAACGGGAAGGAGATGGATATCCCATCTCATGTTATAGGGCGGGTCTCAGGTTTGGTATTAGAAGCATTGAGATATCACATCGCATGCTGTAGGAAGGGTCTCAGGATTGGAATGGGAAGGAGCTGGATATTACATTCTTGCTATAGGAAGGGTCTCATGTTTGGAATGGGAAGGAGTTGGAGATCACATCTGATGTTATAGGAAGGATCTCAGGTTTGGTATTAGAAGCATTGAGATATCACATCTCTGCTATCGGAAGGGTCTCAGGATTGGAATGGGAAGGAGTTTGATATCACATCTCATGGCATGTATGGGTCTCAGGTTTTGTAGAAGCATTGGGATATCACATCTCATGCTATCGGAAGGGTATCAGGATTGGATTTGGAAGGAGTTGGATATCCCATCTCATGCTATAGGAAGGGTCTCAGGTTGGAATGGGAAGGAGTTGGATATCACATCTGATGTTATAGGAAGGGTCTCAGGATTGGAATGGGAAGGACTTGGATATCACATCTCATGCTATAGGAAGTCTCTCAGGTTTGGAAGGGGAAGGAGTTGGATATCACATTTCATGTTAGAGGTAGGATCTCAGGTTTGGTAAAGAGGCATTGAGATATCACATCTCTGCTATCGGAAGTGTCTCAGGATTGGAATGGGAAGGAGTTGGATATCCCATCTCATGTTATAGGACGGGTCTCAGGTTTGTTATTAGAATCATTGAGATATCATATTGCATGCTGTAGGAAGGGTCTAAGGATTGGAATGGCAAGGACTTGGATATCACATCTCATGCTATAGGTAGGCTCTCAGGTTTGGAAAGGGAAGGAGTTCGATATCACATTTCATGTTAGAGGAAGGATCTCAGGTTTGGTATTAGAGGCATTGAGATATCACATCTCATGCTATAGGAAGGGTCTCAGGATTGGAATGGGAAGGAGTTGGATATCACATCTCATGCTATAGGAAGGGTCTCAGGTTTGGTATAAGCATTGAGATATCACATCTCATGCTATAGGAAGAGTCTCAGGATTGGAATGGGAAGGAGTTGGAGATCACATCTGATGTTATAGGAAGGATCTCAGGTTTGGTATTAGAAGCATTGAGATATCACATCTCTGCTATCGGAAGGGTCTCAGGATTGGAATGGGAAGGAGTTTGATATCACATCTCATGGCATGTATGGGTCTCAGGTTTTGTAGAAGCATTGGGATATCACATCTCATGCTATCGGAAGGGTATCAGGATTGGATTTGGAAGGAGTTGGATATCCCATCTCATGCTATAGGAAGGGTCTCAGGTTGGAATGGGAAGGAGTTGGATATCACATCTGATGTTATAGGAAGGGTCTCAGGATTGGAATGGGAAGGACTTGGATATCACATCTCATGCTATAGGAAGTCTCTCAGGTTTGGAAGGGGAAGGAGTTGGATATCACATTTCATGTTAGAGGTAGGATCTCAGGTTTGGTAAAGAGGCATTGAGATATCACATCTCATGCTATAGGAAGGGTCTCAGGATTGGAATGGGAAGGAGTTGGATATCACATCTCATGTTATAGGATAGATCTCAGGTTTGGTATTAGAAGCATTGAGACATCACATCTCATGTTATAGGAAGGGTCTCAGGATTGGAATGGGAAGGACTTGGATATCACATCTCATGCTATAGGAAGGGTCTCAGGTTTGGAACGGGAAGGAGTTGGATATCCCATCTCATGTTATAGGAAGAGTCTCAGGTTTGGTATAAGCATTGAGATATCACATCTCTGCAATCGGAAGTGTCTCAGGATTGGGATGTGTAAGGATATTTGGCGTGTTACAGTACAGAGTACAGTAATACTGCACAAGTGGCACATTTTTTTTTTTGCAGCACCACCACAAGGGTGCGGTGCATTGCTATATGGGTTACCTGATTAACAAGGAAAGACAGGCTATTCAGTCAAAAACGATTTTAACATATAAGATGCAAATCTATTTTTACAGTTAAAAGCACACGTGCTCATTTAAAAATGCACACTATTTTTCACCTGAAATGCCTATATTGCTAGAGACACATTTGAAAATTAACAGCTAACTTATTAACAATTAACCTGACTAATAAAACCTTATTTAACATAACCCACTAATAAAATGTGTTCTCCACTGCAGAATTAGGCATACTCTGAAAACCATTTAAATGCGTGTGCAGATTTTTTCTTCTCTTCTCTGCCTGATTCTCCGTGTTTTTGTGCACAGTAACTGCAGGAAGAAGGAAGTCAGATTTGCAACAATTGCAAATGTATAAGCGAAGCTATTGTTGAAGAGTAGGAGGATGAGAGATGATGGATTTCATTGGGACACGTCATACAGAGGGCTGAGAGGAGAGTTTTAGTGGGCAGTATCAGGGAAAAAGACAGGCAGACATCTTTCTGCACTATTGGGGAGAAGACCTGGCTGTGGGGCTCCTGACTGAATGCAGATTCCTGTGTCCTGCTGCAGTCGAGATTGGGGAGAGCTGAAAGAAGGACCTTTCCACTGGCTGAGGCATTCCTATCTGCAAAAGCTGAGAATTCCAGGCAATGGCCCCGGTTTGAGAAGGCAAGCGTTCCTTTTTGCTGGAGTTAATCCAAGAGAGCCACATTCACAAAGAGAACAACTAAAAAGATAAGGTAATGAGAAGTGTGGGAGCTGAGTGTGTACGGTAATATGCAGTCAGTGTAGGATTCCTGTGTGTGTCTTAATCAAGTGCTAATGTTGCAATTTGAGTTCTGTTCTCCGCCACTCTCTGCAGTGTGTCACAGACAATGCTCTGACTGTACCATTTTATTTCTGTAAAGAATAAGATCGTGTTTAAATACAACTTTTATAATACAGAAAAATATTTGAAAACAGACGGGTGATGTTTATTGTTTACCATTACAATGCTGATGATGTGGGGAGATTTTTAAACAGTGCAATGGTCATTTTAAGACAGATGTGTGCATGTCAAAATCAGTATGAATAATTGTGAGTGACTGTAGCATAGCTTGTTGGAGGTACATGAGCCAACGGGAAGAGAGACTCTCTGAACATAGCTCCCTACCGTATATAAGGTAGTGGAAATTACCACAAGACTACCACATATAGCTCTCTGTCGTAAATAAGTCAGTGAGTTCGCCCATGGTGGCACACCAACATTATCACTGGAAAATGTGGTATTCCTAGAATGCAGGTCTGAGGTCTCTCTAGTGATCACACGAAAAATCTAAGCAAAGATAAGGGATTCTGGACATTGGGGCCACAAATAGTACAAGGGAATTATGCTCACCAAAATACCACCAACCACGTATACCAAATATGCAGATCTGGGTGCTGAAATAATGCATGTCCATTGTATTATTGTTGCACATGGCCAAATCTGAATACAAAGAGTGATTATTGCTAAGTTATTTTTCGGCGGTAATAAAATACCGTCAGGCCCCAAATCTCCACAAAATACCCTACATATTTATGGTGCGTTGCAGGCCGGGAAAGTGATCATAGAGTACCTACTGGGCGTGGCAAGCGTGTCTCACACTGCCATTTGCACATTAAAGGGAACCCATTTTATAATAGCAGAGTGCCACTAAAAACGAATTTCAGAATGTCACAAAGGGAAACCACATTCTCAGATCTAGTGCAATATTTAGAGGCAAAGTTATTTGCACATGGGAATTGGTCTTCGAAGAGCACGTTAGAATGGAGTAACCGCATCCAGGGTGAGGTGCAGAAAGAAAAACTAGACAATATTTTTGCAGAAGGCAGCATAATTCAGGTCTGCCTTACAAGATTATTGAATGCAGCCGATAAAAGTGCAGAGAAAGACTGTTTAATACGGCTATGCGGCAAAATATGGTTTATTTTGAACAAGTCCCTGCGAATGCAAGAGAATGATACTCAGCTAATTAACACGTTAAAGACTGAATTAGATGGGGCAAGTAAAAATCAGGAAATGTTGAGAGCAGAATTGGATGTATGCCAAAAAGACATGCAATTAAAATGCAGAGACTTTGATACTCAGTTATCCAAAAGCAAGAAACAATTTGAAGATAGTGAGCAAGAATTGACACACTTAAAAGCCTTAGTGGATCACATTAGGCAGGATAAAGATGAGGTTGTTTCAGAAATGCAGATTTTACAAAAAGAACATTGTGAAAAAGAAGGTGATCTCCAGAGTGCAGAACAAGAAATGATTAAAATGATTCAAGAAAGAGACAAAAGAAATAAAGAGTTCAATGAATGCCAAATGCAAATGTGCGACATGCAGGAGGCGATTAATAAAATGAGCGATGAAAATAATTATTTGCAGAATGAAGCAACTAGACTCCTTAAAAAGTGTAAGGACTTAGAACAGCAAATGTGCATTCCCAGGTCCCAGGAGAGGCGGCAGGGTACCACATTCAATGGAGTGGAGGTGAATTCTAGCTCTGCCCAAAGAGCTAGTGCCCCAGTGACTGGGCCGGTGACTGAACTTGGTTGCAGCGCCCTTGGGGGATTTGATACTCCCATTGGGGGCAGTCACCAATCTCATACACCTGAAAACAGGATTGACTCACAAAATAGTGCAATTCCATGTATTGCAACAAGTAGCCCCATAAAAATAATGAAATCCATTAAAGCCCTGATCAAACCATTTAAAAAGGGAGGTGAATGCTGCATTGAGGATCACTTAGAAGCGGTGCATGACATTTTTAAAGCACTCCAGATACCTAAGGAACAGTACAGACAATATTTTCATTTAACTTTAGATGCCCCGACGGCCAGCATCATAAGGGGATTAAATGAACAGCAGAATATGACATGGCTGGAGTTTGAAAAAGAAATTAGGCGTCATTTTTCTCCTTTTCAGTCATTGCAGGAGGCAAAGAAAGTCGCGTACACAATTACTGCTGGACCTAATACATCCCCTCGCCAATTTTTACAAGACTTAAAAAGAGCATTCTCTCGCTTTGATGTATCTTTTGACTCAAATTCCAATGAGTTTAAAACTGCATACTTCTATGGGCTACAGAAAGACATCATATCCCAATTGGTCCGTGAATTTGACCGTGACAAGTCCCTTGAATGGATTGTACATCAAAGCACAAAGCTATATGAGGTACTCTATTGTCAGGGTAGAGAAAGTGATAAAATGAAAGATACCAGGGATAAATCTAAAGAACCCTCAGCCACAGTAATGGAAATCAGGTCAGCCAAAATGTCCCTTGAGTCTGCTCAAAGTCAAGGTAAAAATAATGTGACACCTGAACAAAGGGGTAATCAACAAAGATCGCCATTGCCTGTACCAATGTTCCAAACACATGATCCTAGTAATAGAGAGAGCTACATCAGCCCTAGATACTTAGGGGATAGACCCCGGGTAAGATACCGGTCTGATATGGCAGGTATGAACAATAACCAGAGACAAAATCAAGATCAAAGAAATGATGGTCCCTACCAGTCATTGGGGACACAGAGTAGGTTTGATCCCAACACCATGATATATGGTAATCAGGATAGGCCCCGATATGTGGATCGATTTACTGATAATGGAAATCAACATAGGGGCCAGTACCCACAATCTGAGAGACAGGACATGAGGCAAAACGTGAACTACAGTCCACGCCAGTACGATGATTCCCCACCAAGGGACTATAATCAAAGGATGGGTGCAACCCGCTCCCCTCCACAAATGAATCAAGAGTTCAGAAACCATCCCAACCGGTATCAATCACCTGAGAGGTATCAGAATAGATCCAATCAGGGGGAAAACAACCAATATCGACCTAGGCCACAGAAAGAGGATCCTAGAGAGATGGAAAGGTTCCAGTGCCTTGAGGCCCAAGTGAAAATGTTAGCTGAGCAAATAGGAAAGCTCTATACAGCGCAAAAACAACCTTCCAAAGAGGGGGCTGATGGCCATAGCAATGACCGGGGGGCTTCCGAAAAGTGACTAAGTACTCATGATAACTGCAGTGCCAAAATGACAGATTGCTCTGATATAATTTTGCATAACGACTCTGAGATGCCTAATGGATTAAAAATGAAAGTACCAGTAAATGAAATTGTGACAGAAAGTGCAAATACTTCTAAAAAAGAGGTACGGTTTAACTTAGAGCTAAATAAAACAGTAAAGATTTGCACAAATGAAAAAGAAACATTAGGAATTCCAAAAGAACAAAGGAACAGATTTAAGAAAAATGACTCATGCATGGGGAATACCAGTGAACAGGGAGTAAGTGGGGATGCCATAGCTCCTTCCCTGGGCAATCAAAACAATGACCAAACACAGACAGAAAAAGGAAATACTCACAAGGAGGGTACAAGTCAATCACCTGAAGAATTCTTTGAGCCACATATTTTTGAAGAGGCTGAAAGGGCTGGTATTACACTAAATGATCACAAATGCACAGAATTAAAAAATGACAAATTGCTGAATGATGTTGTTACACATGTTCAGTTGGAAGGTTGTAATGTGGTCTCTGATGTTACCCAGATGGATGGGCGAACAGTGGCCACACTCCAAAAAACTTCTGATCATGGAGAAATGAATAAAATATCTCGCACAGAAATGGGTAAAAAGGAGGGAAAAATGACTTTTCATTTACCAATGTGCTTAGCCAAAAGTGAAAAAGACCTGAGAAAGGTGAGCCCTGAAATCAGTAAGAATTCACATTTCTTATGTGTATTAGAGGAAGTTGAGGACAGATATTATGCACCCATCACTGTAGAAGAAAAATGCCACACCTTCGCTATGATTGACACTGGCGCACAGGCCACAATTATGTCCCAGGAGCTGGTAAAGAGTATCAATGAAGGGAGGCCTCCACAGAGTCAGATCACAGTGAAGGCAAATCAAGGCCCAGTGCATAACTTTAATGGGGAGGCGGTGCCCATCATAGGTGTAACTGAGGTTGACATAAAAATAGGAAAGCACAGAATGAAACAAGAGGTATTGATCACATCTATTTGTGAAATTCCATTTCTGATGGGGACAGATTGCCTGAAAAGATTGTCTCCTCTCATAGATGGGGTGAATGGAGTGCTGTGGTCCTTAACCAAAAAACCATTGAGGCCTAAGAAACTAAAATCACAAAACAGCAATATAAATGAATGTCACACCGTTGCCAAAACAAATGATGCTGTGGAGGTATATCTCCAGAATAGCTGCATACCTAGTGTCACTGTTATATTAATGTGTCAAGACAAAGATCAGAGCGACAATGAAAAACTACCTGTACAAATATACTTGGACCCAAGGAAAGATTGGCAGACTGCTATAGATGAGCACACATTACGTTTCTATTTAAAAGAGAATACATGCAAACAGAATATTGTTCCTAAAACAGATTCAGAAAAACACATTACCACTCTGGCAGAAATACACATGGAAGATGAGCAATCATGGGTTCACGTTGGTATAAATGATTATCTTAAAACAATAAAAGCCACTTTAGCGCTTGAACATGAAAGGAGTTTCATTAATGAGAAATTGTTGCAAAAAATTATGGAGAGGGAAGAAATCCCGAAATTTAGGATTAAAAACAAATATGTTTCTGGGTTGGACAGTCCAGACTTTGAAAACCGAATTACAGGCAGATGCATGCTTAAAATTAGCATTGGGCAGAAAACAATTTACCATAATGTATGGATAGTGAATGGAGCACAAAATGAATTTTACATGGGCAATGACATCATGCACAGAATGTGTATGGTGTTAGATTTCCTTAATCAAAAAATATGGTCACGCCTAGGTGGGCCGGCACCTGAATTTGAAGACAAAAGAAGGGCTTATCATTGTGCACAACTGGTTCCTTATGCCATCGAATTACAAATAAGGAAAGATACTATTATTCCTGCATTTACAAAACAGTTTGCAATAACACTGAAATGCAAAAATGGGCAGCAGATGAAAGGCTCTGATGCATTTGTATGCCTGAATGAATCCATAAAACAGCAAGGCCTGGATTATGAATACATTCCATTGGTAGACATTGGTGAGGGATCTGTAAAAATCATGGTAAATAATAAAGGTTGTCAGGATATTCATTTAGAGGAAAACTCCCCATTAGGAATGGCCATACAAAAATCACATTATACGGCAGATTTAAATAACATGGTGATTGGGAATATTCCTGAAAATATGTAGATGCCAAGGGCGAGTTGCCAGAACACCTGGACTCTCAGCCCAAAGGAATATTTAAAATTCATTCTGTGTATCCTTATGATTCAAATGAGACAGTGTGCTGCCATCAGGAGGATTGCATAATATTTAATTTAAATGAAAATGAAACAGGAAATCAGCCCATTGAAGTGGAAGCTGATATGCCAAAATATTTAAAAGTGGCAGCTCTACAAAAAGACACAGCCACACAGTTAGAGGAAAGCGCTGAGATTCCTTTACCAGAAGAGTTTCCAGAATTTTCCAGAATGGTAGAAGAGCAGATCTCCTTAGCGGATGCATGTGACAGCGATGGGGATCGAAACGACCTGAGGGAAATATTTATGGAGTTTAAGGATGTATTTGCAAAAGATGCTTATGATTGTGGTTTAACTGATTTACATGTGGCCACACTACCAGAAGGTTGTAGCAGAAATCCAGTGTTTGTACGCCAGTATAGACTACCGCTGGCATGTTTAGAATCATTGGCAGAGATTATTAAAAATTTGGAATCACGGGGAATAATTAGGCCCATTCATAGCACATCCAATACGCCTATTTTAGGTGTGTTAAAGCCAAATGGTCAATGGCGGCTGTGTGCAGACTTAAGAGAGTTAAATAAAAGAGTACCAGTATCTAGATGGCCACTACCATTCATTGATCAGGGCCTAGCTCAGATACATGGTTCAAATGTATTTACCACGTTAGATCTCACCTCTGGATATTGGTGTGTGCCATTGGCAGAGGAGATACAACACTTATTTTCCTTTACATTTGACAGGACTCAATATGCCTGGCTTAGAGCTCCGTTCGGGTACATCAATAGTGGGAGTGAATTTAGCATATTTTTGAGAAAGGCCATGCCGGATGCAGCGGAAAGAGGAACAATAGTTTATGTGGATGATGTCCTGATAAAAAATGAAAACCTTAAAAGCCATTTTGATGAAATAAGACATGTAGCAGGCGCCAAAGTATCTTTGCAAAAAGCACAATGGTGCAAGAAAAAAGTGAACTTTCTAGGGCATGAAGTGACTGAACATGGGCTAAATCCACAAAGGAAGAAAATAGAGGCCATACAAAGATTAAAAGATCCTAAAAATGTGAAAGGAGTAAAAAGTTTATTAGGGATGACAGGCTATAACAGAAAGTTCATTGAGAATTATGCAGAAATCACTCAACCATTGACTAAACTGCTTAAACTAAATACTCCCTGGAGATGGGAAAGAGAGCAGTCTGATGCAGTGGCTAGATTGAAGGAATGTCTTGTAAAGGCACCATGTTTAGCATACCCCATAAAGGACAGGGATTTCTTTATAGAAATAGGCTTTTCTGAACATTGTATGTCAGCAGTGTTATCACAAAAACACGATTTGAATCACAAAACCATTGCATATGCAAGTAAGGCATTTTCCCAAGTTGAAATGAAATTTAATGAATGTGAGAAGGCCCTATTAACCACTGTGTGGGCGCTACAACATTTTCGCCCCATTGTTCAGGGAGAAAAGGTGATTATTGAAACAAATCATCAACCTTTGCAATTTTTAGAGAGTAAAAGAATTAGATCAGGCAATCTAGCGCAATCCAGAATCACTTCATGGACGCTGGCATTACAAGGTTTTCCCGTAGAAGTAAGATATGGACAAAATAAAAAGAGCCCAATTGCTCAAGGGTTAGCTGACTTACATGACTGTGCAGCTGAACAAATACCAAATGAAATGGAAGTGGAAGCTAGTTTACAGGAATTTGAACAATCACCACACAAAGCTTTTGATGAAAAAACATGCAAGGATTTGCCAACTGTATATGTGGATGGTTGTGCTTTTCACATTGAAAATGACAGTAATAAACAATTAGTGGCAGGAATAGGAAATGTCTGGTTGAAATGTGAAGGCGTTCCTAGTATAGGGATGAGGATTGGAGATAGGAGCAGTCAGGTGGCGGAATTGGCAGCCATCTATAAAGCAATTGCTACTGCAGTTGATAAAAAGTTCAGTGAAATTGTCCTGGTGACTGATTCTGACTATGCACGGAATAGCTTTGTGGAGTATTTGCCTGGTTGGAAAGCAAGAGGCATGGTTACATACAACAAAAAACCACTTAAACATGGAAAAATGATACAAGCCATAGACAAATTGGTGTCAGAAAATAATTTAACAATATACTGGAGAAAAATTCGTGGGCATTTAAAAACACCAGGAGAGGATAAGGAGGGAAATGATAAGGCAGACCATCTGGCTAAGATTGGGGCTGTGATGGGAGAATTGCTACCTATTGATTATTTAATGGGTGAAATACAAATTGATGCAGTCACACGTTCTAAAGCACCAAAGGAGGTAGATCAACCGGTGGTGCAGTGGAGTCATGACACGCCAGACCAAGATTTGATTGAGGCACAAAAGAATGATCAAATTTTGGGAATCTATTATAATCATTTGATAGATCCTGAACAAAATCCTTTAACAGAAAATGATTGTATGGGAAAAGAAGAGTTGAGGGTGTTATTAAAGAACAAAACACGAATTAGATTACAGGATGGACTCATGATTAGAGAGTCCATAACAGGGCAAATACAGTGGGTAGTACCCCTTTCATTCAGAGGACTAATGCTACACCATGCACACGATGCCATAACTGCAGGCCATAGAGGTTCACAAAAAACATTAGAAATACTAAAAGATTATGCTTACTGGCCTCATATGTCCCAAGATGTGGAATTATATACTAGAGGATGTCTAGTATGCGCCCAATTTAAACCTGCTTCACCAATGCATAGAGCACCATTGATGAAAAGAGGCCTAACTCTCCCATGGTCAGATTTGCAAATAGACTATGTAGGTCCTTTAAAAAGGTCGAGCAGGGGACACCGTTATATTTTGAGTGTGGTATGTTTGATGTCAAAGTGGATTGAATGCGTTCCTGCACCAGATTGTAGTGCGCAAACAGCAGCCACATTGCTGGTGAACCATGTGTTCTCAAGGTTTGGGTTGCCACAAAGAATTGAGTCAGACAGAGGAAGTCATTTCACAAGTACTCTAATGAGTAAGGTATGGCAAATACTAGGTGTGAAAAGGAAACTACATATCGCATATCGGGCGGCGTCTTCAGGTACAGTTGAAAGAAGCAATAGGTCTGTTGTGGATATTTTAAAGAAATTTGTGGCAGAAGCAGGTTCCAGCTGGGATTTACGTTTACCGTTGGTTCTGATGGCAATCAGGTCGACTCCTGCCAAAGCAACAGGTGTTAGCCCCCATGAGGTCTTGACAGGTAGGAAAATGGTGTTACCACAACACCTACTACACAGAACACATGAGCAAACTCTAGTGAGTGCATCCACGGTTCATGAATATATTGATGAACTGAGGAGGCATTTGCAACATGCATTTGCTTTTGTGCAGAGAAATCTGGAAAGGGCTGCTGACAGTGCTAAGTCATATTATGACAAAAAGACATCAGTAAAGGAATACAATGTAGGGGATCAGGTGTACAAGTTTCATTTTGGAAAAAGTAAACAGAAAAATTCTAAATTTCTAGCAGCCTGGCAGGGGCCATTTCGAATTATAGATAAGGTTTCTCCTGTAGTGTATAAAATTTTGAAAAATGAAGGTGAAACAGCAATAGAGCAGTTTGTCCATGTAAATCAAATCAAACCATGCCATCCCAGACATGAGATCAGGCGGCTTGAGCATGTAGAAACAGATAAAATCACTTGAACATAAAAAGAGAAAATAAATGGGTACAATCAGGAGGCAGTGACAAAGAAGTTAAAAAGTTGATTGTTATGATGGCACATAAACACTGTAGTATATGTAAAATATAATATAAAATAAATATAAATAAATAAATAAATAAATAAATGCACATATAATGGAAGCTCATGGTTGGTGTGCAGAGAGAAAGTGTATTAAATATTGAATGCTGTTTTATATGTGTTTGTTTTCTTTTAACTTGTGTTTAATTTCAGAAGAAAAAAAAAAAAAAAAAAAAAAAAAATATATATATTTTTACCAAGCATGTTTTATTTTTGGCAAAAGGATGAAGTTAGTATTGTGCTATGTACTTAATCTGTTTATTTTCTATTTTGATTTAGACAATTAACATTATTTGGTCGGAGGTTCCGGGATCAGAGGCCACGGGAGACGATGGAGTCCTGGAGTCCCCTGGATGAAGACCAAAAGATGCCTCCCTCCAGGTGGAGGTGAAGACAAAATAACCGGAATGCCAAAAGAGATGACTACTGTGGATTCAAGATTGCCAAGATGAAAGAGTACTCGAATGAACCGAATGACATCGCTGGTCGGGACATACCAAAAGAGACAAAACAAAAGTTCCGGCATATGAAGTTCCACGTATTTATTATTTTAATTATTTATTTTAACTTGTTATATTACTTATTTGTTTTAGTTAGTTGTTTTATTTCATTGTTTTTAATTGACTTGGAAAATTTAAACTTAAAGTAATGCCACTTCCACTGAGAAGGCAAATGTGGAACATTTTATGAACTGATGGACTCAGATGAAATGTTGATTGCAAATTTTCATTGATGCACATGAATATTCATTTTGTTGGATTGCAATCGGAAGTGTCTCAGGATTGGGATGTGTAAGGATATTTGGCGTGTTACAGTACAGAGTACAGTAATACTGCACAAGTAGCACATTTTTTTTTTGCAGCACCACCACAAGGGTGCGGTGCATTGCTATATGGGTTACCAGATTAACAAGGAAAGACAGGCTATTCAGTCAAAAACGATTTTAACATATAAGATGCAAATCTATTTTTACAGTTAAAAGCACACGTGCTCATTTAAAAATGCACACTATTTTTCACCTGAAATGCCTATATTGCTAGAGACACATTTGAAAATTAACAGCTAACCTATTAACAATTAACCTGACTAATAAAACCTTATTTAACATAACCCACTAATAAAATGTGTTCTCCACTGCAGAATTAGGCATACTCTGAAAACCATTTAAATGCGTGTGCAGATTTTTTCTTCTCTTCTCTGCCTGATTCTCCGTGTTTTTGTGCACAGTAACTGCAGGAAGAAGGAAGTCAGATTTGCAACAATTGCAAATGTATAAGCGAAGCTATTGTTGAAGAGTAGGAGGATGAGAGATGATGGATTTCATTGGGACACGTCATACAGAGGGCTGAGAGGAGAGTTTTAGTGGGCAGTATCAGGGAAAAAGACAGGCAGACATCTTTCTGCACTATTGGGGAGAAGACCTGGCTGTGGGGCTCCTGACTGAATGCAGATTCCTGTGTCCTGCTGCAGTCGAGATTGGGGAGAGCTGAAAGAAGGACCTTTCCACTGGCTGAGGCATTCCTATCTGCAAAAGCTGAGAATTCCAGGCAATGCCCCGGTTTGAGAAGGCAAGCGTTCCTTTTTGCTGGAGTTAATCCAAGAGAGCCACATTCACAAAGAGAACAACTAAAAAGATAAGGTAATGAGAAGTGTGGGAGCTGAGTGTGTACGGTAATATGCAGTCAGTGTAGGATTCCTGTGTGTGTCTTAATCAAGTGCTAATGTTGCAATTTGAGTTCTGTTCTCCGCCACTCTCTGCAGTGTGTCACAGACAATGCTCTGACTGTACCATTTTATTTCTGTAAAGAATAAGATCGTGTTTAAATACAACTTTTATAATACAGAAAAATATTTGAAAACAGACGGGTGATGTTTATTGTTTACCATTACAATGCTGATGATGTGGGGAGATTTTTAAACAGTGCAATGGTCATTTTAAGACAGATGTGTGCATGTCAAAATCAGTATGAATAATTGTGAGTGACTGTAGCATAGCTTGTTGGAGGTACATGAGCCAACGGGAAGAGAGACTCTCTGAACATAGCTCCCTACCGTATATAAGGTAGTGGAAATTACCACAAGACTACCACATATAGCTCTCTGTCGTAAATAAGTCAGTGAGTTCGCCCATGGTGGCACACCAACACTATCACTGGAAAATGTGGTATTCCTAGAATGCAGGTCTGAGGTCTCTCTAGTGATCACACGAAAAATCTAAGCAAAGATAAGGGATTCTGGACATTGGGGCCACAAATAAAACAAGGGAATTATGCTCACCAAAATACCACCAACCACGTATACCAAATATGCAGATCTGGGTGCTGAAATAATGCATGTCCATTGTATTATTGTTGCACATGGCCAAATCTGAATACAAAGAGTGATTATTGCTAAGTTATTTTTCGGCGGTAATAAAATACCGTCAGGCCCCAAATCTCCACAAAATACCCTACAGATGGGAAGGAGTTGGATATCACATCTCATGCTATAGGAAGGATCTCAGGTTTGGTATAAGCATTTAGATATCACATCTCATGCTATAGGAAGGGTCTCAGGATTGGAATGGGAAGGAGTTGTATATGACATTTCATGCCGTAGGAAGGGTCTCAGGTTTGGTATAAGCTTTGAGATATCACATCTCTGCTATAGGAAGGGTCTCAGGCTTGGAATGGGAAGGAGTTGGATGTCCCATCTCATGTTATAGGAAGAGTCTCAGGTTTGGTATTAGAAGCATTGAGATATCACATCTCATGCTATAGGAAGTGTCTCAGGATTGGAATGGGAAGGACTTGGATATCACATCTCATGCTATAGGAAGGGTCTCAGGTTTGGTATAAGCATTGAGATATCACATCTCTGCTATCGGAAGTGTCTCAGGATTGGAATGGGAAGGAGTTGGATATCCCATCTCATGTTATAGGACGGGTCTCAGGTTTGTTATTAGAATCATTGAGATATCATATTGCATGCTGTAGGAAGGGTCTAAGGATTGGAATGGCAAGGACTTGGATATCACATCTCATGCTATAGGTAGGCTCTCAGGTTTGGAAAGGGAAGGAGTTCGATATCACATTTCATGTTAGAGGAAGGATCTCAGGTTTGGAACGGGAAGGAGTTGGATATCACATCTCATGCTATAGGAAGGGTCTCAGGTTTGGTATAAGCATTGAGATATCACATCTCTGCTATCGGAAGTGTCTCAGGATTGGAATGGGAAGGAGTTGGATATCCCATCTCATGTTATAGGACGGGTCTCAGGTTTGTTATTAGAATCATTGAGATATCATATTGCATGCTGTAGGAAGGGTCTAAGGATTGGAATGGCAAGGACTTGGATATCACATCTCATGCTATAGGTAGGCTCTCAGGTTTG
Source organism: Ambystoma mexicanum (assembly GCF_040938575.1). Classification (NCBI taxonomy): domain Eukaryota; kingdom Metazoa; phylum Chordata; class Amphibia; order Caudata; family Ambystomatidae; genus Ambystoma; species Ambystoma mexicanum. The sequence goes on from NC_090934.1 coordinate 1,149,190,948, forward strand.
GAAAGGGAAGGAGTTCGATATCACATTTCATGTTAGAGGAAGGATCTCAGGTTTGGTATTAGAGGCAATGAGATATCACATCTCATGCTATAGGAAGGGTCTCAGGATTGGAATGGGAAGGAGTTGGATATCACATCTCATGCTATAGGAAGGGTCTCAGGTTTGGTATAAGCATTGAGATATCACATCTCATGCTATAGGAAGAGTCTCAGGATTGGAATGGGAAGGAGTTGGAGATCACATCTGATGTTATAGGAAGGATCTCAGGTTATGTATTAGAAGCATTGAGATATAACATCTCTGCTATCGGAAGGGTCTCAGGATTGGAATGGGAAGGAGTTGGATATTCCATCTTATGTTATAGGAAGAGTCTCAGGTTTGGTATTAGAAGCATTGAGATATCACATCTCATGCTATAGGAAGTGTCTCAGGATTGGAATGGGAAGGAGTTTGATATCACATCTCATGCCATGTATGGGTCTCAGGTTTTGTAGAAGCATTGGGATATCACATCTCATGCTATCGGAAGGGTATCAGGATTGGATTTGGAAGGAGTTGGATATCCCATCTCATGCTATAGGAAGGGTCTCAGGTTGGAATGGGAAGGAGTTGGATATCACATCTGATGTTATAGGAAGGGTCTCAGGATTGGAATGGGAAGGACTTGGATATCACATCTCATGCTATAGGAAGTCTCTCAGGTTTGGAAGGGGAAGGAGTTGGATATCACATTTCATGTTAGAGGTAGGATCCCAGGTTTGGTAAAGAGGCATTGAGATGTCACATCTCATGCTATAGGAAGGGTCTCAGTATTGGAATGGGAAGGAGTTGGATATCACATCTCATGTTATTGGATAGATCTCAGGTTTGGTATTAGAAGCATTGAGACATCACATCTCATGTTATAGGAAGGGTCTCAGGATTGGAATGGGAAGGACTTGGATATCACATCTCATGCTATACGAAGGGTCTCAGGTTCGGAACGGGAAGGAGTTGGATATCCCATCTCATGTTATAGGAAGCGTCTCAGGTTTGGTATAAGCATTGAGATATCACATCTCTGCAATCGGAAGTGTCTCAGGATTGGGATGGGAAGGAGTTGGATGTCACATCTCATGCTATAGGAAGGATCTCAGGTTTGGTATAAGCATTGAGATATCACATCTCATGCTATAGGAAGGGTCTCAGGATTGGAATGGGAAGGAGTTGTATATGACATTTCATGCCGTAGGAAGGGTCTCAGGTTTGGTATAAGCTTTGAGATATCACATCTCTGCTATCGGAAGGGTCTCAGGCTTGGAATGGGAAGGAGTTGGATATCCCATCTCATGTTATAGGAAGAGTCTCAGGTTTGGTATTAGAAGCATTGAGATATCACATCTCATGCTATAGGAAGTGTCTCAGGATTGGAATGGGAAGGACTTGGATATCACATCTCATGCTATAGGGAGGGTCTCAAGTTTGATATTAGAAGCATTGAGATATCACATCTCATGCTATAGGAAGGGTCTCAGGATTGGAATGGGAAGGAGTTGGATATCACATCTCATGCTATAGGAAGGGTCTCAGGTTTGGTATAAGCAGTGAGATATCACATCTCATGCTATAGGAAGGGTCTCAGGATTGGAATGGGAAGGAGTTGGATATCACATCTCATGTTATAGGAAGGATCTCAGGTTTGGTATAAGCATTGAGATATCACATCTCTGCTATCGGAAGGGTCTCAGGATTGGAATGGGAAGGAGTTGGATATCACATCTCATGCTATAGGAAGGGTCTCAGGTTTGGAACGGGAAGGAGTTGGATATCACATCTCATGTTATAGGAAGAGTCTCAGGTTTGGTATAAGCATTGAGATATCACATCTCTGCTATCGGAGGTGTCTCAGGATTGGGATGGGAAGGAATTGGATATCACATCTCATTCTATAGGAAAAGTATCAGGTTTGGAACGGGAAGGAGTTGGATATCCCATCTCATGTTATAGGACGGGTCTCAGGTTTGATATTAGAAGCATTGAGATATCACATCTCATGCTGTAGGAAGGGTCTCAGGTTTGGAATGGGAAGGATTTGGATATCACATTTCATGTCATAGGAAGGATCTCAGGTTTGGTATTAGAGGCATTGATATATCACATCTCATGCTATAGGAATGGTCTCAGTATTGGAATGGGTAGGAGTTGGATATTGCATTCTTGCTATAGGAAGGCTCTCATGTTTGGAATGGGAAGGAGTTGGATATCACATATGCTATAGGAAGTGTGTCAGGTTTGGAATGGGAATGAGTTGGATATCACATCTCATGTTATAGGAAGGGTCTCAGGTTTGGTATAAGCATTGAGATATCACATCTCTGCTATCGGAAGTGGCTCAGGATTGGAATGGGATGGAGTTGGATATCCCATCTCATGTTATAGGACGGGTCTCTGGTTTGGTATAAGCATTGAGATATCACATCTCATGCTATAGGAAGAGTCTCAGGATTGGAATGGGAAAGGTTTGGATATCACATCTCATGCTATAGGAAGGGTCTAAGGTTTGGTATACGCATGGAGATATCACTTCTCATGCTATAAGAAGGGTCTCAGGATTGGAATGGGAAGGAGTTGGATATCACATCTCATGTTATAGGAAGGATCTCAGGTTTGGTATTAGAAGCATTGAGATATCACATCTCATGCTATCAGAAGGGTCTCAGGATTGGAATGGGAAGGAGTTGGATATCACATCTCATGCTAAAGGGAGGGTCTCAGGTTTGGAAGGGGAAGGATTTGGATATCACATCTCATGTTATCGGAAGGATCTCAGGTTTGGTATTAGAAGTATTGAGATATCATATCTCATGCTATAGGAAGGGTCTCAGGACTTGAATGGGAAGGAGTTGGATATCACATCTCATGCTACAGGAAGGGTCTCAGGTTTGGAATGGGAAGGACTTAGATATCACATATCATGCTATAGGGAGGGTCTCAGTTTTGATATTAGAAGCTTTGAGATATCACATCTCATGCTATCGGAAGTGTCTCAGGATTGGAATGGGAAGGAGCTGGATATCACATCTCATGCTAAAGGAAGGGTCTCAGGTTTGGAACGGGAAGGAGTTGGATATCACATCTCATGTTATAGGAAGGGTCTCAGGTGTGGTATAAGCATTCAGATATCACATCTCTGCTATCGGAAGTGTCTCAGGATTGGAATGGGAAGGAGTTGGATATCCCATCTCATGCTATAGATAGGCTCTCAGGCTTGGAAAGGGAAGGAGTTGGATATCACATCTCATGCTATAGGAAGGGATTCAGGATTGGAATGGGAAGTAGTTGGATATCACATCTCATGCTATAGGAAGGGTCTCAGGTTTGGTATAAGCATTGAGATATCACATCTCATGCTATAGGACGGGTCTCAGGATTGGAATGGAAGGAGTTGGATATCACATCTCATGCTATAGGAAGGGTCTCAGGATTGGAATGGGAAGTAGTTGGATATCACATCTCATGCTATAGGAAGGGTCTCAGGTTTGGTATTAGAAGCATTGAGATATCACATCTCATGCTATAGGAAGGGTCTCAGGATTGGAATGGGAAGGACTTGGATATCACATCTCATGCTATAGATAGGCTCTCAGGTTTGGAAAGGGAAGGAGTTGGATATCACATCTCATGCTATACGAAGGGTCTCAGGATTGGAATGGGAAATAGTTGGATATCACATCTCATGCTATAGGAAGGGTCTCAGGTTTGGTATAAGCATTGAGATATCACATCTCATGCTATAGGACGTTTCTCAGGATTGGAATGGAAGGAGTTGGATATCACATCTCATGTTATAGGAAGGATCTCAGGTTTGGTATTAGAAGCATTGAGACATCACATCTCATGCTATAGGAAGGGTCTCAGGATTGGAATGGGAAGGAGTTGTATATGACATCTCATGCCATAGGAAGGGTCTCAGGTTTGGTATAAGCATTGAGATATCACATCTCATGCTATAGGAAGGGTCTCAGGATTGGAATGGGAAGGACTTGGATATCACATCTCATGCTATAGGCAGGGTCTCAGGTTTGGAAAGGGAAGGAGTTGGATATCACATTTCATGTTAGAGGTAGGATCTCAGGTTTGGTATTAGAGGCATTTAGATATCACATCTCATGCTATCAGAAGGATCTCAGGATTGGAAGGGGAAGGAGTTGGATATCACATCTCATGCTAAAGGGAGGTACTCAGGTTTGGAAGGGGAAGGACTTGGATATCACATCTCATGTTATAGGAAGGATCTCAGGTTTGGTATTAGAAGCATTGACATATCACATCTCATGCTATCGGAAGTATCTCAGGTTTGGTATTAGAGGCATTGAGATATCATATCTCATGCTATCGGAAGGGTCTCAGGATTGGAATGGGAAGGAGTTGGATATCACATTTCATGTCATAGGAAGGATCTCAGATTTGGTATTAGAAGCATTGATATATCACATCTCATGCTATAGGAATGGTCTCAGGATTGGAATGGGTAGGAGTTGGATATTACATTCTTGCTATAGGAACGGTCTCATGTTTGGAATGGGAAGGAGTTGGATATCACATATGCTATAGGAAGTGTCTCAGGTTTGGAACGGGAATGAGTTGGATATCACATCTCATGTTATAGGAAGGGTCTCAGGTTTGGTATAAGCATTGAGATATCACATCTCTGCTATTGGAAGTGGCTCAGGATTGGAATGGGAAGGAGTTGGATATCCCATCTCATGTTATAGGACGGGTCTCTGGTTTGGTATAAGCATTGAGATATCACATCTCATGCTATAGGAAGGGTCTCAGGATTGGAATGGGAAGGATTTGGAAATCACATCTCATGCTATAGGAAGGGTCTCAGGTTTGGTATACGCATGGAGGTATCACTTCTCATGCTATAGGAAGGGTCTCAGGATTGGAATGGGAAGGAATTGGATATGACATCTCATGCTATAGGAAGGGTCTCAGGTTTGGTATAAGCATGGAGATATCACTTCTCATGCTATAGGAAGGGTCTCAGGATTGGAATGGGAAGGAGTTGGATATCACATCTCATGTTATAGGAAGGATCTCAGGTTTGGTATTAGAAGCATTGAGATATCACATCTCATGCTATCGGAAGGGTCTCAGGATTGGAATGGGAAGGAGTTGGATATCACATCTCATGCTACAGGAAGGGTCTCAGGTTTGGAACGGGAAGGAGTTGGATATCACATCTCATGTTATAGGAAGAGTCTCAGGTTTGGTATAAGCATTGAGATATCACATCTCTGCTATCGGAGGTGTCTCAGGATTGGGATGGGAAGGAATTGGATATCACATCTCATGCTATAGGAAGAGTATCAGGTTTGGAACGGGAAGGATTTGGATATCCCATCTCATGTTATAGGACGAGTCTCAGGTTTGATATTAGAAGCATTGAGATATCACATCGCATGCTGTAGGAAGGGTCTCAGGTTTGGAATGGGAAGGATTTGGATATCACATTTCATGTCATAGGAAGGATCTCAGGTTTGGTATTAGAAGCATTGATATATCACATCTCATGCTATAGGAATGGTCTCAGGATTGGAATGGGTAGGAGTTGGATATTACATTCTTGCTATAGGAAGGGTCTCATGTTTGGAAAGGGAAGGAGTTGGATATCACAAATGCTATAGGAAGTGTCTCAGGTTTGGAATGGGAATGAGTTGGATATCACATCTCATGTTATAGGAAGGGTCTCAGGTTTTGTATAAGCATTGAGATATCACATCTCTGCTATCGGAAGTGGCCCAGGATTGGAATGGGATGGAGTTGGATATCCCATCTCATGTTATAGGACGGGTCTCTGGTTTGGTATAAGCATTGAGATTTCAGATCTCATGCTATAGGAAGAGTCTCAGGATTGGAATGGGAAGGATTTGGATATCACATCTCATGCTATAGGAAGGGTCTCAGGTTTGGTATACGCATGGAGATATCACTTCTCATGCTATAGGAAGGGTCTCAGGATTGGAATGGGAAGGAGTTGGATATCACATCTTATGTTATATGAAGGATCTCAGGTTTGGTATTAGAAGCATTGAGATATCACATCTCATGCTATCAGAAGGGTCTCAGGATTGGAATGGGAAGGAGTTGGATATCACATCTCATGCTAAAGGGAGGGTATCAGGTTTGGAAGGGGAAGGATTTGTATATCACATCTCATGTTATCGGAAGGATCTCAGGTTTGGTATTAGAAGTATTGAGATATCATATCTCATGCTATAGGAAGGGTCTCAGGACTGGAATGGGAAGGAGTTGGATATCACATCTCATGTTATTGGATAGATCTCAGGTTTGGTATTAGAAGCATTGAGACATCACATCTCATGTTATAGGAAGGGTCTCAGGATTGGAATGGGAAGGACTTGGATATCACATCTCATGCTATACGAAGGGTCTCAGGTTTGGAACGGGAAGGAGTTGGATATCCCATCTCATGTTATAGGAAGAGTCTCAGGTTTGGTATAAGCATTGAGATATCACATCTCTGCAATCGGAAGTGTCTCAGGATTGGGATGGGAAGGAGTTGGATATCACATCTCATGCTATAGGAAGGATCTCAGGTTTGGTATAAGCATTGAGATATCACATCTCATGCTATAGGAAGGGTCTCAGGATTGGAATGGGAAGGAGTTGTATATGACATTTCATGCCGTAGGAAGGGTCTCAGGTTTGGTATAAGCTTTGAGATATCACATCTCTGCTATCGGAAGGGTCTCAGGCTTGGAATGGGAAGGAGTTGGATATCCCATCTCATGTTATAGGAAGAGTCTCAGGTTTGGTATTAGAAGCATTGAGATATCACATCTCATGCTATAGGAAGGGTCTCAGGATTGGAATGGGAAGGAGTTGGATATCACATCTCATGCTATAGGAAGGGTCTCAGGTTTGGTATAAGCAGTGAGATATCACATCTCATGCTATAGGAAGGGTCTCAGGATTGGAATGGGAAGGAGTTGGATATCACATCTCATGTTATAGGAAGGATCTCAGGTTTGGTATAAGCATTGAGATATCACATCTCTGCTATCGGAAGGGTCTCAGGATTGGAATGGGAAGGAGTTGGATATCACATCTCATGCTATAGGAAGGGTCTCAGGTTTGGAACGGGAAGGAGTTGGATATCACATCTCATGTTATAGGAAGAGTCTCAGGTTTGGTATAAGCATTGAGATATCACATCTCTGCTATCGGAGGTGTCTCAGGATTGGGATGGGAAGGAATTGGATATCACATCTCATTCTATAGGAAAGGTATCAGGTTTGGAACGGGAAGGAGTTGGATATCCCATCTCATGTTATAGGACGGGTCTCAGGTTTGATATTAGAAGCATTGAGATATCACATCTCATGCTGTAGGAAGGGTCTCAGGTTTGGAATGGGAAGGATTTGGATATCACATTTCATGTCATAGGAAGGATCTCAGGTTTGGTATTAGAGGCATTGATATATCACATATCATGCTATAGGAATGGTCTCAGTATTGGAATGGGTAGGAGTTGGATATTGCATTCTTGCTATAGGAAGGCTCTCATGTTTGGAATGGGAAGGAGTTGGATATCACATATGCTATAGGAAGTGTGTCAGGTTTGGAATGGGAATGAGTTGGATATCACATCTCATGTTATAGGAAGGGTCTCAGGTTTGGTATAAGCATTGAGATATCACATCTCTGCTATCGGAAGTGGCTTAGGATTGGAATGGGATGGAGTTGGATATCCCATCTCATGTTATAGGACGGGTCTCTGGTTTGGTATAAGCATTGAGATATCACATCTCATGCTATAGGAAGAGTCTCAGGATTGGAATGGGAAAGGTTTGGATATCACATCTCATGCTATAGGAAGGGTCTAAGGTTTGGTATACGCATGGAGATATCACTTCTCATGCTATAGGAAGGGTCTCAGGATTGGAATGGGAGGAAATTGGATATCACATCTCATGCTATAGGAAGGGTCTCAGGTTTGGTATAAGCATGGAGATATCACATCTCATGCTATAGGAAGAGTCTCAGGATTGGAATGGGAAAGATTTGGATATTACTTCTCATGCTATAGGAAGGGTCTCAGGATTGGAATGGGAAGGAGTTGGATATCACATCTCATGTTATAGGAAGGATCTCAGGTTTGGTATTAGAAGCATTGAGATATCACATCTCATGCTATCAGAAGGGTCTCAGGATTGGAATGGGAAGGAGTTGGATATCACATCTCATGCTAAAGGGAGGGTCTCAGGTTTGGAAGGGGAAGGATTTGGATATCACATCTCATGTTATCGGAAGGATCTCAGGTTTGGTATTAGAAGTATTGAGATATCATATCTCATGCTATAGGAAGGGTCTCAGGACTGGAATGGGAAGGAGTTGGATATCACATCTCATGCTACAGGAAGGGTCTCAGGTTTGGAATGGGAAGGACTTAGATATCACATATCATGCTATAGGGAGGGTCTCAGTTTTGATATTAGAAGCTTTGAGATATCACATCTCATGCTATCGGAAGTGTCTCAGGATTGGAATGGGAAGGAGCTGGATATCACATCTCATGCTAAAGGAAGGGTCTCAGGTTTGGAACGGGAAGGAGTTGGATATCACATCTCATGTTATAGGAAGGGTCTCAGGTGTGGTATAAGCATTCAGATATCACATCTCTGCTATCGGAAGTGTCTCAGGATTGGAATGGGAAGGAGTTGGATATCCCATCTCATGCTATAGATAGGCTCTCAGGTTTGGAAAGGGAAGGAGTTGGATATCACATCTCATGCTATAGGAAGGGATTCAGGATTGGAATGGGAAGTAGTTGGATATCACATCTCATGCTATAGGAAGGGTCTCAGGTTTGGTATAAGCATTGAGATATCACATCTCATGCTATAGGACGGGTCTCAGGATTGGAATGGAAGGAGTTGGATATCACATCTCATGCTATAGGAAGGGTCTCAGGATTGGAATGGGAAGTAGTTGGATATCACATCTCATGCTATAGGAAGGGTCTCAGGTTTGGTATTAGAAGCATTGAGATATCACATCTCATGCTATAGGAAGGGTCTCAGGATTGGAATGGGAAGGACTTGGATATCACATCTCATGCTATAGATAGGCTCTCAGGTTTGGAAAGGGAAGGAGTTGGATATCACATCTCATGCTATACGAAGGGTCTCAGGATTGGAATGGGAAATAGTTGGATATCACATCTCATGCTATAGGAAGGGTCTCAGGTTTGGTATAAGCATTGAGATATCACATCTCATGCTATAGGACGTTTCTCAGGATTGGAATGGAAGGAGTTGGATATCACATCTCATGTTATAGGAAGGATCTCAGGTTTGGTATTAGAAGCATTGAGACATCACATCTCATGCTATAGGAAGGGTCTCAGGATTGGAATGGGAAGGAGTTGTATATGACATCTCATGCCATAGGAAGGGTCTCAGGTTTGGTATAAGCATTGAGATATCACATCTCATGCTATAGGAAGGGTCTCAGGATTGGAATGGGAAGGACTTGGATATCACATCTCATGCTATAGGCAGGGTCTCAGGTTTGGAAAGGGAAGGAGTTGGATATCACATTTCATGTTAGAGGTAGGATCTCAGGTTTGGTATTAGAGGCATTTAGATATCACATCTCATGCTATCAGAAGGGTCTCAGGATTGGAAGGGGAAGGAGTTGGATATCACATCTCATGCTAAAGGGAGGTACTCAGGTTTGGAAGGGGAAGGACTTGGATATCACATCTCATGTTATAGGAAGGATCTCAGGTTTGGTATTAGAAGCATTGAGATATCACATCTCATGCTATCGGAAGTATCTCAGGTTTGGTATTAGAGGCATTGAGATATCATATCTCATGCTATCAGAAGGGTCTCAGGATTGGAATGAGAAGGAGTTGGATATCACATTTCATGTCATAGGAAGGATCTCAGATTTGGTATTAGAAGCATTGATATATCACATCTCATGCTATAGGAATGGTCTCAGGATTGGAATGGGTAGGAGTTGGATATTACATTCTTGCTATAGGAACGGTCTCATGTTTGGAATGGGAAGGAGTTGGATATCACATATGCTATAGGAAGTGTCTCAGGTTTGGAACGGGAATGAGTTGGATATCACATCTCATGTTATAGGAAGGGTCTCAGGTTTGGTATAAGCATTGAGATATCACATCTCTGCTATTGGAAGTGGCTCAGGATTGGAATGGGAAGGAGTTGGATATCCCATCTCATGTTATAGGACGGGTCTCTGGTTTGGTATAAGCATTGAGATATCACATCTCATGCTATAGGAAGGGTCTCAGGATTGGAATGGGAAGGATTTGGAAATCACATCTCATGCTATAGGAAGGGTCTCAGGTTTGGTATACGCATGGAGGTATCACTTCTCATGCTATAGGAAGGGTCTCAGGATTGGAATGGGAAGGAATTGGATATGACATCTCATGCTATAGGAAGGGTCTCAGGTTTGGTATAAGCATGGAGATATCACTTCTCATGCTATAGGAAGGGTCTCAGGATTGGAATGGGAAGGAGTTGGATATCACATCTCATGTTATAGGAAGGATCTCAGGTTTGGTATTAGAAGCATTGAGATATCACATCTCATGCTATCGGAAGGGTCTCAGGATTGGAATGGGAAGGAGTTGGATATCACATCTCATGCTACAGGAAGGGTCTCAGGTTTGGAACGGGAAGGAGTTGGATATCACATCTCATGTTATAGGAAGAGTCTCAGGTTTGGTATAAGCATTGAGATATCACATCTCTGCTATCGGAGGTGTCTCAGGATTGGGATGGGAAGGAATTGGATATCACATCTCATGCTATAGGAAGAGTATCAGGTTTGGAACGGGAAGGATTTGGATATCCCATCTCATGTTATAGGACGGGTCTCAGGTTTGATATTAGAAGCATTGAGATATCACATCGCATGCTGTAGGAAGGGTCTCAGGTTTGGAATGGGAAGGATTTGGATATCACATTTCATGTCATAGGAAGGATCTCAGGTTTGGTATTAGAAGCATTGATATATCACATCTCATGCTATAGGAATGGTCTCAGGATTGGAATGGGTAGGAGTTGGATATTACATTCTTGCTATAGGAAGGGTCTCATGTTTGGAAAGGGAAGGAGTTGGATATCACAAATGCTATAGGAAGTGTGTCAGGTTTGGAATGGGAATGAGTTGGATATCACATCTCATGTTATAGGAAGGGTCTCAGGTTTGGTATAAGCATTGAGATATCACATCTCTGCTATCGGAAGTGGCCCAGGATTGGAATGGGATGGAGTTGGATATCCCATCTCATGTTATAGGACGGGTCTCTGGTTTGGTATAAGCATTGAGATTTCAGATCTCATGCTATAGGAAGAGTCTCAGGATTGGAATGGGAAGGATTTGGATATCACATCTCATGCTATAGGAAGGGTCTCAGGTTTGGTATACGCATGGAGATATCACTTCTCATGCTATAGGAAGGGTCTCAGGATTGGAATGGGAAGGAGTTGGATATCACATCTTATGTTATAGGAAGGATCTCAGGTTTGGTATTAGAAGCATTGAGATATCACATCTCATGCTATCAGAAGGGTCTCAGGATTGGAATGGGAAGGAGTTGGATATCACATCTCATGCTAAAGGGAGGGTATCAGGTTTGGAAGGGGAAGGATTTGTATATCACATCTCATGTTATCGGAAGGATCTCAGGTTTGGTATTAGAAGTATTGAGATATCATATCTCATGCTATAGGAAGGGTCTCAGGACTGGAATGGGAAGGAGTTGGATATCACATCTCATGCTAAAGGAAGGGTCTCAGGTTTGGTAGAAGCATTGAGATATCACATCTCATGCTACAGGAAGGGTCTCAGGATTGGAATGGGAAGGACTTAGATATCACATATGCTATAGGGAGGGTCTCAGTTTTGATATTAGAAGCTTTGAGATATCACATCTCATGCTATCGGAAGTGTCTCAGGATTGGAATGGGAAGGAGCTGGATATCACATCTCATGCTAAAGGAAGGGTCTCAGGTTTGGAACGGGAAGGAGTTGGATATCACATCTCATGTTATAGGAAGGGTCTCAGGTGTGGTATAAGCATTCAGATATCACAACTCTGCTATCGGAAGTGTCTCAGGATTGGAATGGGAAGGAGTTGGATATCCCATCTCATGCTATAGATAGGCTCTCAGGTTTGGAAAGGGAAGGAGTTGGATATCACATCTCATGCTATAGGAAGGGTCTCAGGATTGGAATGGGAAGTAGTTGGATATCACATCTCATGCTATAGGAAGGGTCTCAGATTTGGTATAAGCATTGAGATATCACATCTCATGCTATAGGACGGGTCTCAGGATTGGAATGGAAGGAGTTGGATATCACATCTCATGCTATAGGAAGGGTCTCAGGATTGGAATGGGAAGTAGTTGGATATCACATCTCATGCTATAGGAAGGGTCTCAGGTTTGGTATTAGAAGCATTGATATATATCACATCTCATGCTATCGGAAGGGTCTCAGGATTGGAATGGGAAGGACTTGGATATCACATCTCATGCTATAGATAGGCTCTCAAGTTTGGAAAGGGAAGGAGTTGGATATCACATCTCATGCTATAGGAAGGGTCTCAGGATTGGAATGGGAAGTAGTTGGATATCACATCTCATGCTATAGGAAGGGTCTCAGGTTTGGTATAAGCATTGAGATATCACATCTCATGCTATAGGACGGGTCTCAGGATTGGAATGGAAGGAGTTGGATATCACATCTCATGTTATAGGAAGGATCTCAGGTTTGGTATTAGAAGCATTGAGACATCACATCTCATGCTATAGGAAGGGTCTCAGGATTGGAATGGGAATGAGTTGTATATGACATCTCATGCCATAGGAAGGGTCTCAGGTTTGGTATAAGCATTGAGATATCACATCTCATGCTATAGGAAGGGTCTCAGGATTGGAATGGGAAGGACTTGGATATAACATCTCATGCTATATGCAGGGTCTCAGGTTTGGAAAGGGAAGGAGTTGGATATCACATTTCATGTTAGAGGTAGGATCTCAGGTTTGGTATTAGAGGCATTGAGATATCACATCTCATGCTATAGGAAGGGTCTCAGGATTGGAATGGGAAGGAGTTGGATATCACATCTCATGCTAAAGGGAGGGTCTCAGGTTTGGAAGGGGAAGGACTTGGATATCACATCTCATGTTATAGGAAGGATCTCAGGTTTGGTATTAGAAGCATTGAGATATCACATCTCATGCTATCGGAAGTATCTCAGGTTTGGTATTAGAGGCATTGAGATATCACATCTCATGCTATCGGAAGGGTCTCAGGATTGGAATGGGAAGGAGTTGGATATCACATCTCATGCTATAGGAAGGGTCTCAGGTTTGGAACGGGAAGGAGTTGGATATCCCATCTCATTTTATAGGAAGAGTCTCAGGTTTGGTATAAGCATTAAGATATCACATCTCTGCAATCGGAAGTGTCTCTGGATTGGGATGGGAAGGAGTTGGATATCACATCTCATGCTATAGGAAGGGTCTCAGGTTTGGAACGGAAGGAGTTGGATATCCCATCTCATGCTATAGGACGGGTCTCAGGTTTGGTATTAGAAGCATTGAGATATCACATTGCATGCTGTAGGAAGGGTCTCAGGATTGGAATGGGAAGGAATTGGATATTACATTCTTGCTATAGGAAGGGTCTCATGTTTGGAATGGGAAGGAGTTGGATATCACATATGCTATAGGAAGGGTCTCAGGTTTGGAACGGGAAGGAGTTGGATATCACATCTCATGCTATAGGAAGGGTCTCAGGTTTGGTATAAGCATTGAGATATCACATCTCTGCTATCGGAAGTGTCTCAGGATTGGAATGGGAAGGAGTTTGATATCACATCTCATGCCATGTATGGGTCTCAGGTTTTGTAGAAGCATTGGGATATCACATCTCATGCTATCGGAAGGGTATCAGGATTGGATTTGGAAGGAGTTGGATATCCCATCTCATGCTATAGGAAGGGTCTCAGGTTGGAATGGGAAGGAGTTGGATATCACATCTGATGTTATAGGAAGGGTCTCAGGATTGGAATGGGAAGGACTTGGATATCACGTCTCATGCTATAGGAAGGCTCTCAGGTTTGGAAGGGGCAGGAGTTGGATATCACATTTCATGTTAGAGGTAGGATCTCAGGTTTGGTAAAGAGGCATTGAGATATCACATCTCATGCTATAGGAAGGGTCTCAGGATTGGAATGGGAAGGAGTTGGATATCACATCTCATGTTATAGGATAGATCTCAGGTTTGGTATTAGAAGCATTGAGACATCACATCTCATGTTATAGGAAGTGTCTCAGGATTGGAATGGGAAGGACTTGGATATCACATCTCATGCTATAGGAAGGGTCTCAGGTTTGGAACGGGAAGGAGTAGGATATCCCATCTCATGTTATAGGAAGAGTCTCAGGTTTGGTATAAGCATTGAGATATCACATCTCTGCAATCGGAAGTGTCTCAGGATTTTGATGGGAAGGAGTTGGATATCACATCTCATGCTATAGGAAGGGTCTCAGGTTTGGTATAAGCATTGAGATATCACATCTCATGCTATAGGAAGGGTCTCAGGATTGGAATGGGAAGGAGTTGGATATCACATCTCATGTTATAGGAAGGATCTCAGGTTTGGTATTAGAAGCATTGAGATATCACATCTCATGCTATCGGAAGGGTCTCAGGATTGGAATGGGAAGGAGTTGGATATCACATCTCATGCTACAGGAAGGGTCTCAGGTTTGGAACGGGAAGGAGTTGGATATCACATCTCATGTTATAGGAAGAGTCTCAGGTTTGGTATAAGCATTGAGATATCACATCTCTGCTATCGGAGGTGTCTCAGGATTGGGATGGGAAGGAATTGGATATCACATCTCATGCTATAGGAAGAGTATCAGGTTTGGAACGGGAAGGATTTGGATATCCCATCTCATGTTATAGGACGGGTCTCAGGTTTGATATTAGAAGCATTGAGATATCACATCGCATGCTGTAGGAAGGGTCTCAGGTTTGGAATGGGAAGGATTTGGATATCACATTTCATGTCATAGGAAGGATCTCAGGTTTGGTATTAGAAGCATTGATATATCACATCTCATGCTATAGGAATGGTCTCAGGATTGGAATGGGTAGGAGTTGGATATTACATTCTTGCTATAGGAAGGGTCTCATGTTTGGAAAGGGAAGGAGTTGGATATCACAAATGCTATAGGAAGTGTGTCAGGTTTGGAATGGGAATGAGTTGGATATCACATCTCATGTTATAGGAAGGGTCTCAGGTTTGGTATAAGCATTGAGATATCACATCTCTGCTATCGGAAGTGGCCCAGGATTGGAATGGGATGGAGTTGGATATCCCATCTCATGTTATAGGACGGGTCTCTGGTTTGGTATAAGCATTGAGATTTCAGATCTCATGCTATAGGAAGAGTCTCAGGATTGGAATGGGAAGGATTTGGATATCACATCTCATGCTATAGGAAGGGTCTCAGGTTTGGTATACGCATGGAGATATCACTTCTCATGCTATAGGAAGGGTCTCAGGATTGGAATGGGAAGGAGTTGGATATCACATCTTATGTTATAGGAAGGATCTCAGGTTTGGTATTAGAAGCATTGAGATATCACATCTCATGCTATCAGAAGGGTCTCAGGATTGGAATGGGAAGGAGTTGGATATCACATCTCATGCTAAAGGGAGGGTATCAGGTTTGGAAGGGGAAGGATTTGTATATCACATCTCATGTTATCGGAAGGATCTCAGGTTTGGTATTAGAAGTATTGAGATATCATATCTCATGCTATAGGAAGGGTCTCAGGACTGGAATGGGAAGGAGTTGGATATCACATCTCATGCTAAAGGAAGGGTCTCAGGTTTGGTAGAAGCATTGAGATATCACATCTCATGCTACAGGAAGGGTCTCAGGATTGGAATGGGAAGGACTTAGATATCACATATGCTATAGGGAGGGTCTCAGTTTTGATATTAGAAGCTTTGAGATATCACATCTCATGCTATCGGAAGTGTCTCAGGATTGGAATGGGAAGGAGCTGGATATCACATCTCATGCTAAAGGAAGGGTCTCAGGTTTGGAACGGGAAGGAGTTGGATATCACATCTCATGTTATAGGAAGGGTCTCAGGTGTGGTATAAGCATTCAGATATCACAACTCTGCTATCGGAAGTGTCTCAGGATTGGAATGGGAAGGAGTTGGATATCCCATCTCATGCTATAGATAGGCTCTCAGGTTTGGAAAGGGAAGGAGTTGGACATCACATCTCATGCTATAGGAAGGGTCTCAGGATTGGAATGGGAAGTAGTTGGATATCACATCTCATGCTATAGGAAGGGTCTCAGATTTGGTATAAGCATTGAGATATCACATCTCATGCTATAGGACGGGTCTCAGGATTGGAATGGAAGGAGTTGGATATCACATCTCATGCTATAGGAAGGGTCTCAGGATTGGAATGGGAAGTAGTTGGATATCACATCTCATGCTATAGGAAGGGTCTCAGGTTTGGTATTAGAAGCATTGATATATATCACATCTCATGCTATCGGAAGGGTCTCAGGATTGGAATGGGAAGGACTTGGATATCACATCTCATGCTATAGATAGGCTCTCAAGTTTGGAAAGGGAAGGAGTTGGATATCACATCTCATGCTATAGGAAGGGTCTCAGGATTGGAATGGGAAGTAGTTGGATATCACATCTCATGCTATAGGAAGGGTCTCAGGTTTGGTATAAGCATTGAGATATCACATCTCATGCTATAGGACGGGTCTCAGGATTGGAATGGAAGGAGTTGGATATCACATCTCATGTTATAGGAAGGATCTCAGGTTTGGTATTAGAAGCATTGAGACATCACATCTCATGCTATAGGAAGGGTCTCAGGATTGGAATGGGAATGAGTTGTATATGACATCTCATGCCATAGGAAGGGTCTCAGGTTTGGTATAAGCATTGAGATATCACATCTCATGCTATAGGAAGGGTCTCAGGATTGGAATGGGAAGGACTTGGATATAACATCTCATGCTATATGCAGGGTCTCAGGTTTGGAAAGGGAAGGAGTTGGATATCACATTTCATGTTAGAGGTAGGATCTCAGGTTTGGTATTAGAGGCATTGAGATATCACATCTCATGCTATAGGAAGGGTCTCAGGATTGGAATGGGAAGGAGTTGGATATCACATCTCATGCTAAAGGGAGGGTCTCAGGTTTGGAAGGGGAAGGACTTGGATATCACATCTCATGTTATAGGAAGGATCTCAGGTTTGGTATTAGAAGCATTGAGATATCACATCTCATGCTATCGGAAGTATCTCAGGTTTGGTATTAGAGGCATTGAGATATCACATCTCATGCTATCGGAAGGGTCTCAGGATTGGAATGGGAAGGAGTTGGATATCACATCTCATGCTATAGGAAGGGTCTCAGGTTTGGAACGGGAAGGAGTTGGATATCCCATCTCATTTTATAGGAAGAGTCTCAGGTTTGGTATAAGCATTGAGATATCACATCTCTGCAATCGGAAGTGTCTCAGGATTGGGATGGGAAGGAGTTGGATATCACATCTCATGCTATAGGAAGGGTCTCAGGTTTGGAACGGAAGGAGTTGGATATCCCATCTCATGCTATAGGACGGGTCTCAGGTTTGGTATTAGAAGCATTGAGATATCACATTGCATGCTGTAGGAAGGGTCTCAGGATTGGAATGGGAAGGAATTGGATATTACATTCTTGCTATAGGAAGGGTCTCATGTTTGGAATGGGAAGGAGTTGGATATCACATATGCTATAGGAAGGGTCTCAGGTTTGGAACGGGAAGGAGTTGGATATCACATCTCATGCTATAGGAAGGGTCTCAGGTTTGGTATAAGCATTGAGATATCACATCTCTGCTATCGGAAGTGTCTCAGGATTGGAATGGGAAGGAGTTTGATATCACATCTCATGCCATGTATGGGTCTCAGGTTTTGTAGAAGCATTGGGATATCACATCTCATGCTATCGGAAGGGTATCAGGATTGGATTTGGAAGGAGTTGGATATCCCATCTCATGCTATAGGAAGGGTCTCAGGTTGGAATGGGAAGGAGTTGGATATCACATCTGATGTTATAGGAAGGGTCTCAGGATTGGAATGGGAAGGACTTGGATATCACATCTCATGCTATAGGAAGGCTCTCAGGTTTGGAAGGGGCAGGAGTTGGATATCACATTTCATGTTAGAGGTAGGATCTCAGGTTTGGTAAAGAGGCATTGAGATATCACATCTCATGCTATAGGAAGGGTCTCAGGATTGGAATGGGAAGGAGTTGGATATCACATCTCATGTTATAGGATAGATCTCAGGTTTGGTATTAGAAGCATTGAGACATCACATCTCATGTTATAGGAAGTGTCTCAGGATTGGAATGGGAAGGACTTGGATATCACATCTCATGCTATAGGAAGGGTCTCAGGTTTGGAACGGGAAGGAGTAGGATATCCCATCTCATGTTATAGGAAGAGTCTCAGGTTTGGTATAAGCATTGAGATATCACATCTCTGCAATCGGAAGTGTCTCAGGATTGGGATGGGAAGGAGTTGGATATCACATCTCATGCTATAGGAAGGGTCTCAGGTTTGGTATAAGCATTGAGATATCACATCTCATGCTATAGGAAGGGTCTCAGGATTGGAATGGGAAGGAGTTGGATATCACATCTCATGTTATAGGAAGGATCTCAGGTTTGGTATTAGAAGCATTGAGATATCACATCTCATGCTATCGGAAGGGTCTCAGGATTGGAATGGGAAGGAGTTGGATATCACATCTCATGCTACAGGAAGGGTCTCAGGTTTGGAACGGGAAGGAGTTGGATATCACATCTCATGTTATAGGAAGAGTCTCAGGTTTGGTATAAGCATTGAGATATCACATCTCTGCTATCGGAGGTGTCTCAGGATTGGGATGGGAAGGAATTGGATATCACATCTCATGCTATAGGAAGAGTATCAGGTTTGGAACGGGAAGGATTTGGATATCCCATCTCATGTTATAGGACGGGTCTCAGGTTTGATATTAGAAGCATTGAGATATCACATCGCATGCTGTAGGAAGGGTCTCAGGTTTGGAATGGGAAGGATTTGGATATCACATTTCATGTCATAGGAAGGATCTCAGGTTTGGTATTAGAAGCATTGATATATCACATCTCATGCTATAGGAATGGTCTCAGGATTGGAATGGGTAGGAGTTGGATATTACATTCTTGCTATAGGAAGGGTCTCATGTTTGGAAAGGGAAGGAGTTGGATATCACAAATGCTATAGGAAGTGTGTCAGGTTTGGAATGGGAATGAGTTGGATATCACATCTCATGTTATAGGAAGGGTCTCAGGTTTGGTATAAGCATTGAGATATCACATCTCTGCTATCGGAAGTGGCCCAGGATTGGAATGGGATGGAGTTGGATATCCCATCTCATGTTATAGGACGGGTCTCTGGTTTGGTATAAGCATTGAGATTTCAGATCTCATGCTATAGGAAGAGTCTCAGGATTGGAATGGGAAGGATTTGGATATCACATCTCATGCTATAGGAAGGGTCTCAGGTTTGGTATACGCATGGAGATATCACTTCTCATGCTATAGGAAGGGTCTCAGGATTGGAATGGGAAGGAGTTGGATATCACATCTTATGTTATAGGAAGGATCTCAGGTTTGGTATTAGAAGCATTGAGATATCACATCTCATGCTATCAGAAGGGTCTCAGGATTGGAATGGGAAGGAGTTGGATATCACATCTCATGCTAAAGGGAGGGTATCAGGTTTGGAAGGGGAAGGATTTGTATATCACATCTCATGTTATCGGAAGGATCTCAGGTTTGGTATTAGAAGTATTGAGATATCATATCTCATGCTATAGGAAGGGTCTCAGGACTGGAATGGGAAGGAGTTGGATATCACATCTCATGCTAAAGGAAGGGTCTCAGGTTTGGTAGAAGCATTGAGATATCACATCTCATGCTACAGGAAGGGTCTCAGGATTGGAATGGGAAGGACTTAGATATCACATATGCTATAGGGAGGGTCTCAGTTTTGATATTAGAAGCTTTGAGATATCACATCTCATGCTATCGGAAGTGTCTCAGGATTGGAATGGGAAGGAGCTGGATATCACATCTCATGCTAAAGGAAGGGTCTCAGGTTTGGAACGGGAAGGAGTTGGATATCACATCTCATGTTATAGGAAGGGTCTCAGGTGTGGTATAAGCATTCAGATATCACAACTCTGCTATCGGAAGTGTCTCAGGATTGGAATGGGAAGGAGTTGGATATCCCATCTCATGCTATAGATAGGCTCTCAGGTTTGGAAAGGGAAGGAGTTGGATATCACATCTCATGCTATAGGAAGGGTCTCAGGATTGGAATGGGAAGTAGTTGGATATCACATCTCATGCTATAGGAAGGGTCTCAGATTTGGTATAAGCATTGAGATATCACATCTCATGCTATAGGACGGGTCTCAGGATTGGAATGGAAGGAGTTGGATATCACATCTCATGCTATAGGAAGGGTCTCAGGATTGGAATGGGAAGTAGTTGGATATCACATCTCATGCTATAGGAAGGGTCTCAGGTTTGGTATTAGAAGCATTGATATATATCACATCTCATGCTATCGGAAGGGTCTCAGGATTGGAATGGGAAGGACTTGGATATCACATCTCATGCTATAGATAGGCTCTCAAGTTTGGAAAGGGAAGGAGTTGGATATCACATCTCATGCTATAGGAAGGGTCTCAGGATTGGAATGGGAAGTAGTTGGATATCACATCTCATGCTATAGGAAGGGTCTCAGGTTTGGTATAAGCATTGAGATATCACATCTCATGCTATAGGACGGGTCTCAGGATTGGAATGGAAGGAGTTGGATATCACATCTCATGTTATAGGAAGGATCTCAGGTTTGGTATTAGAAGCATTGAGACATCACATCTCATGCTATAGGAAGGGTCTCAGGATTGGAATGGGAATGAGTTGTATATGACATCTCATGCCATAGGAAGGGTCTCAGGTTTGGTATAAGCATTGAGATATCACATCTCATGCTATAGGAAGGGTCTCAGGATTGGAATGGGAAGGACTTGGATATAACATCTCATGCTATATGCAGGGTCTCAGGTTTGGAAAGGGAAGGAGTTGGATATCACATTTCATGTTAGAGGTAGGATCTCAGGTTTGGTATTAGAGGCATTGAGATATCACATCTCATGCTATAGGAAGGGTCTCAGGATTGGAATGGGAAGGAGTTGGATATCACATCTCATGCTAAAGGGAGGGTCTCAGGTTTGGAAGGGGAAGGACTTGGATATCACATCTCATGTTATAGGAAGGATCTCAGGTTTGGTATTAGAAGCATTGAGATATCACATCTCATGCTATCGGAAGTATCTCAGGTTTGGTATTAGAGGCATTGAGATATCACATCTCATGCTATCGGAAGGGTCTCAGGATTGGAATGGGAAGGAGTTGGATATCACATCTCATGCTATAGGAAGGGTCTCAGGTTTGGAACGGGAAGGAGTTGGATATCCCATCTCATTTTATAGGAAGAGTCTCAGGTTTGGTATAAGCATTGAGATATCACATCTCTGCAATCGGAAGTGTCTCAGGATTGGGATGGGAAGGAGTTGGATATCACATCTCATGCTATAGGAAGGGTCTCAGGTTTGGAACGGAAGGAGTTGGATATCCCATCTCATGCTATAGGACGGGTCTCAGGTTTGGTATTAGAAGCATTGAGATATCACATTGCATGCTGTAGGAAGGGTCTCAGGATTGGAATGGGAAGGAATTGGATATTACATTCTTGCTATAGGAAGGGTCTCATATTTGGAATGGGAAGGAGTTGGATATCACATATGCTATAGGAAGGGTCTCAGGTTTGGAACGGGAAGGAGTTGGATATCACATCTCATGCTATAGGAAGGGTCTCAGGTTTGGTATAAGCATTGAGATATCACATCTCTGCTATCGGAAGTGTCTCAGGATTGGAATGGGAAGGAGTTTGATATCACATCTCATGCCATGTATGGGTCTCAGGTTTTGTAGAAGCATTGGGATATCACATCTCATGCTATCGGAAGGGTATCAGGATTGGATTTGGAAGGAGTTGGATATCCCATCTCATGCTATAGGAAGGGTCTCAGGTTGGAATGGGAAGGAGTTGGATATCACATCTGATGTTATAGGAAGGGTCTCAGGATTGGAATGGGAAGGACTTGGATATCACATCTCATGCTATAGGAAGGCTCTCAGGTTTGGAAGGGGCAGGAGTTGGATATCACATTTCATGTTAGAGGTAGGATCTCAGGTTTGGTAAAGAGGCATTGAGATATCACATCTCATGCTATAGGAAGGGTCTCAGGATTGGAATGGGAAGGAGTTGGATATCACATCTCATGTTATAGGATAGATCTCAGGTTTGGTATTAGAAGCATTGAGACATCACATCTCATGTTATAGGAAGTGTCTCAGGATTGGAATGGGAAGGACTTGGATATCACATCTCATGCTATAGGAAGGGTCTCAGGTTTGGAACGGGAAGGAGTAGGATATCCCATCTCATGTTATAGGAAGAGTCTCAGGTTTGGTATAAGCATTGAGATATCACATCTCTGCAATCGGAAGTGTCTCAGGATTGGGATGGGAAGGAGTTGGATATCACATCTCATGCTATAGGAAGGGTCTCAGGTTTGGTATAAGCATTGAGATATCACATCTCATGCTATAGGAAGGGTCTCAGGATTGGAATGGGAAGGAGTTGTATATGACATTTCATGCCGTAGTAAGGGTCTCAGGTTTGGTATAAGCTTTGAGATATCACATCTCTGCTATCGGAAGGGTCTCATGCTTGGAATGGGAAGGAGTTGGATATCCCATCTCATGTTATAGGAAGAGTCCCAGGTTTGGTATTAGAAGCATTGAGATATCACATCTCATGCTATAGGAAGTGTCTCAGGATTGGAATGGGAAGGACTTGGATATCACATCTCATGCTATAGGGAGGGTCTCAAGTTTGATATTAGAAGCATTGCGATATCACATCTCATGCTATAGGAAGGGTCTCAGGATTGGAATGGGAAGGAGTTGGATATCACATCTCATGCTATAGGAAGGGTCTCAGGTTTGGTATAAGCAGTGAGATATCACATCTCATGCTATAGGAAGGGTCTCAGGATTGGAATGGGAAGGAGTTAGATATCACATCTCATGTTATAGGAAGGATCTCAGGTTTGGTATAAGCATTGAGATATCACATCTCTGCTATCGGAAGGGTCTCAGGATTGGAATGGGAAGGAGTTGGATATTCCCATCTCATGTTATAGGAAGGGTCTCAGGATTGGAATGGGAAGGAGTTGGATATCACATCTCATGCTATAGGAAGGGTCTCAGGTTTGGAACGGGAAGGATTTGGATATCACATCTCATGTTATAGGAAGAGTCTCAGGTTTGGTATAAGAATTGAGATATCACATCTCTGCTATCGGAGGTGTCTCAGGATTGGGATGGGAAGGAATTGGATATCACATCTCATGCTATAGGAAGGGTATCAGGTTTGGAACGGGAAGGAGTTGGATATCCCATCTCATGTTATAGGACGGGTCTCAGGTTTGATATTAGAAGCATTGAGATATCACATCGCATGCTGTAGGAAGGGTCTCAGGTTTGGAATGGGAAGGATTTGGATATCACATTTCATGTCATAGGAAGGATCTCAGGTTTGGTATTAGAAGCATTGATATATCACATCTCATGCTATAGGAATGGTCTCAGGATTGGAATGGGTAGGAGTTGGATATTACATTCTTGCTATAAGAAGAGTCTCATGTTTGGAATGGGAAGGAGTTGGATATCACATATGCTATAGGAAGTGTCTCAGGTTTGGAACGGGAATGAGTTGGATATCACATCTCATGTTATAGGAAGGGTCTCAGGTTTGGTATAAGCATTGAGATATCACATCTCTGCTATTGGAAGTGGCTCAGGATTGGAATGGGAAGGAGTTGGATATCCCATCTCATGTTATAGGACGGGTCTCTGGTTTGGTATAAGCATTGAGATATCACATCTCATGCTATAGGAAGGGTCTCAGGATTGGAATGGGAAGGATTTGGATATCACATCTCATGCTATAGGAAGGGTCTCAGGTTTGGTATACACATGGAGATATCACTTCTCATGCTATAGGAAGGGCCTAAGGATTGGAATGGGAACAAATTGGATATCACATCTCATGCTATAGGAAGGGTCTCAGGTTTGGTATAAGCATGGAGATATCACTTCTCATGCTATAGGAAGGGTCTCAGGATTGGAATGGGAAGGAGTTGGATATCACATCTCATGTTATAGGAAGGATCTCAGGTTTGGTATTAGAAGCATTGAGATATCACATCTCATGCTATCGGAAGGGTCTCAGGATTGGAATGGGAAGGAGTTGGATATCTCATCTCATGCTATAGGAAGGGTCTCAGGTTGGAATGGGAAGGAGTTGGATATCACATCTGATGTTATAGGAAGGGTCTCAGGATTGGAATGGGAAGGACTTGGATATCACATCTCATGCTATAGGAAGGCTCTCAGGTTTGGAAGGGGCAGGAGTTGGATATCACATTTCATGTTAGAGGTAGGATCTCAGGTTTGGTAAAGAGGCATTGAGATATCACATCTCATGCTATAGGAAGGGTCTCAGGATTGGAATGGGAAGGAGTTGGATATCACATCTCATGTTATAGGATAGATCTCAGGTTTGGTATTAGAAGCATTGAGACATCACATCTCATGTTATAGGAAGTGTCTCAGGATTGGAATGGGAAGGACTTGGATATCACATCTCATGCTATAGGAAGGGTCTCAGGTTTGGAACGGGAAGGAGTAGGATATCCCATCTCATGTTATAGGAAGAGTCTCAGGTTTGGTATAAGCATTGAGATATCACATCTCTGCAATCGGAAGTGTCTCAGGATTGGGATGGGAAGGAGTTGGATATCACATCTCATGCTATAGGAAGGGTCTCAGGTTTGGTATAAGCATTGAGATATCACATCTCATGCTATAGGAAGGGTCTCAGGATTGGAATGGGAAGGAGTTGGATATCACATCTCATGTTATAGGAAGGATCTCAGGTTTGGTATTAGAAGCATTGAGACATCACATCTCATGTTATAGGAAGTGTCTCAGGATTGGAATGGGAAGGACTTGGATATCACATCTCATGCTATAGGAAGGGTCTCAGGTTTGGAACGGGAAGGAGTAGGATATCCCATCTCATGTTATAGGAAGAGTCTCAGGTTTGGTATAAGCATTGAGATATCACATCTCTGCAATCGGAAGTGTCTCAGGATTGGGATGGGAAGGAGTTGGATATCACATCTCATGCTATAGGAAGGGTCTCAGGTTTGGTATAAGCATTGAGATATCACATCTCATGCTATAGGAAGGGTCTCAGGATTGGAATGGGAAGGAGTTGTATATGACATTTCATGCCGTAGTAAGGGTCTCAGGTTTGGTATAAGCTTTGAGATATCACATCTCTGCTATCGGAAGGGTCTCATGCTTGGAATGGGAAGGAGTTGGATATCCCATCTCATGTTATAGGAAGAGTCCCAGGTTTGGTATTAGAAGCATTGAGATATCACATCTCATGCTATAGGAAGTGTCTCAGGATTGGAATGGGAAGGACTTGGATATCACATCTCATGCTATAGGGAGGGTCTCAAGTTTGATATTAGAAGCATTGCGATATCACATCTCATGCTATAGGAAGGGTCTCAGGATTGGAATGGGAAGGAGTTGGATATCACATCTCATGCTATAGGAAGGGTCTCAGGTTTGGTATAAGCAGTGAGATATCACATCTCATGCTATAGGAAGGGTCTCAGGATTGGAATGGGAAGGAGTTAGATATCACATCTCATGTTATAGGAAGGATCTCAGGTTTGGTATAAGCATTGAGATATCACATCTCTGCTATCGGAAGGGTCTCAGGATTGGAATGGGAAGGAGTTGGATATTCCCATCTCATGTTATAGGAAGGGTCTCAGGATTGGAATGGGAAGGAGTTGGATATCACATCTCATGCTATAGGAAGGGTCTCAGGTTTGGAACGGGAAGGATTTGGATATCACATCTCATGTTATAGGAAGAGTCTCAGGTTTGGTATAAGAATTGAGATATCACATCTCTGCTATCGGAGGTGTCTCAGGATTGGGATGGGAAGGAATTGGATATCACATCTCATGCTATAGGAAGGGTATCAGGTTTGGAACGGGAAGGAGTTGGATATCCCATCTCATGTTATAGGACGGGTCTCAGGTTTGATATTAGAAGCATTGAGATATCACATCGCATGCTGTAGGAAGGGTCTCAGGTTTGGAATGGGAAGGATTTGGATATCACATTTCATGTCATAGGAAGGATCTCAGGTTTGGTATTAGAAGCATTGATATATCACATCTCATGCTATAGGAATGGTCTCAGGATTGGAATGGGTAGGAGTTGGATATTACATTCTTGCTATAAGAAGAGTCTCATGTTTGGAATGGGAAGGAGTTGGATATCACATATGCTATAGGAAGTGTCTCAGGTTTGGAACGGGAATGAGTTGGATATCACATCTCATGTTATAGGAAGGGTCTCAGGTTTGGTATAAGCATTGAGATATCACATCTCTGCTATTGGAAGTGGCTCAGGATTGGAATGGGAAGGAGTTGGATATCCCATCTCATGTTATAGGACGGGTCTCTGGTTTGGTATAAGCATTGAGATATCACATCTCATGCTATAGGAAGGGTCTCAGGATTGGAATGGGAAGGATTTGGATATCACATCTCATGCTATAGGAAGGGTCTCAGGTTTGGTATACACATGGAGATATCACTTCTCATGCTATAGGAAGGGCCTAAGGATTGGAATGGGAACAAATTGGATATCACATCTCATGCTATAGGAAGGGTCTCAGGTTTGGTATAAGCATGGAGATATCACTTCTCATGCTATAGGAAGGGTCTCAGGATTGGAATGGGAAGGAGTTGGATATCACATCTCATGTTATAGGAAGGATCTCAGGTTTGGTATTAGAAGCATTGAGATATCACATCTCATGCTATCGGAAGGGTCTCAGGATTGGAATGGGAAGGAGTTGGATATCTCATCTCATGCTATAGGAAGGGTCTCAGGTTGGAATGGGAAGGAGTTGGATATCACATCTGATGTTATAGGAAGGGTCTCAGGATTGGAATGGGAAGGACTTGGATATCACATCTCATGCTATAGGAAGGCTCTCAGGTTTGGAAGGGGCAGGAGTTGGATATCACATTTCATGTTAGAGGTAGGATCTCAGGTTTGGTAAAGAGGCATTGAGATATCACATCTCATGCTATAGGAAGGGTCTCAGGATTGGAATGGGAAGGAGTTGGATATCACATCTCATGTTATAGGATAGATCTCAGGTTTGGTATTAGAAGCATTGAGACATCACATCTCATGTTATAGGAAGTGTCTCAGGATTGGAATGGGAAGGACTTGGATATCACATCTCATGCTATAGGAAGGGTCTCAGGTTTGGAACGGGAAGGAGTAGGATATCCCATCTCATGTTATAGGAAGAGTCTCAGGTTTGGTATAAGCATTGAGATATCACATCTCTGCAATCGGAAGTGTCTCAGGATTGGGATGGGAAGGAGTTGGATATCACATCTCATGCTATAGGAAGGGTCTCAGGTTTGGTATAAGCATTGAGATATCACATCTCATGCTATAGGAAGGGTCTCAGGATTGGAATGGGAAGGAGTTGGATATCACATCTCATGTTATAGGAAGGATCTCAGGTTTGGTATTAGAAGCATTGAGATATCACATCTCATGCTATCGGAAGGGTCTCAGGATTGGAATGGGAAGGAGTTGGATATCACATCTCATGCTACAGGAAGGGTCTCAGGTTTGGAACGGGAAGGAGTTGGATATCACATCTCATGTTATAGGAAGAGTCTCAGGTTTGGTATAAGCATTGAGATATCACATCTCTGCTATCGGAGGTGTCTCAGGATTGGGATGGGAAGGAATTGGATATCACATCTCATGCTATAGGAAGAGTATCAGGTTTGGAACGGGAAGGATTTGGATATCCCATCTCATGTTATAGGACGGGTCTCAGGTTTGATATTAGAAGCATTGAGATATCACATCGCATGCTGTAGGAAGGGTCTCAGGTTTGGAATGGGAAGGATTTGGATATCACATTTCATGTCATAGGAAGGATCTCAGGTTTGGTATTAGAAGCATTGATATATCACATCTCATGCTATAGGAATGGTCTCAGGATTGGAATGGGTAGGAGTTGGATATTACATTCTTGCTATAGGAAGGGTCTCATGTTTGGAAAGGGAAGGAGTTGGATATCACAAATGCTATAGGAAGTGTGTCAGGTTTGGAATGGGAATGAGTTGGATATCACATCTCATGTTATAGGAAGGGTCTCAGGTTTGGTATAAGCATTGAGATATCACATCTCTGCTATCGGAAGTGGCCCAGGATTGGAATGGGATGGAGTTGGATATCCCATCTCATGTTATAGGACGGGTCTCTGGTTTGGTATAAGCATTGAGATTTCAGATCTCATGCTATAGGAAGAGTCTCAGGATTGGAATGGGAAGGATTTGGATATCACATCTCATGCTATAGGAAGGGTCTCAGGTTTGGTATACGCATGGAGATATCACTTCTCATGCTATAGGAAGGGTCTCAGGATTGGAATGGGAAGGAGTTGGATATCACATCTTATGTTATAGGAAGGATCTCAGGTTTGGTATTAGAAGCATTGAGATATCACATCTCATGCTATCAGAAGGGTCTCAGGATTGGAATGGGAAGGAGTTGGATATCACATCTCATGCTAAAGGGAGGGTATCAGGTTTGGAAGGGGAAGGATTTGTATATCACATCTCATGTTATCGGAAGGATCTCAGGTTTGGTATTAGAAGTATTGAGATATCATATCTCATGCTATAGGAAGGGTCTCAGGACTGGAATGGGAAGGAGTTGGATATCACATCTCATGCTAAAGGAAGGGTCTCAGGTTTGGTAGAAGCATTGAGATATCACATCTCATGCTACAGGAAGGGTCTCAGGATTGGAATGGGAAGGACTTAGATATCACATATGCTATAGGGAGGGTCTCAGTTTTGATATTAGAAGCTTTGAGATATCACATCTCATGCTATCGGAAGTGTCTCAGGATTGGAATGGGAAGGAGCTGGATATCACATCTCATGTTATAGGAAGGGTCTCAGGTGTGGTATAAGCATTCAGATATCACAACTCTGCTATCGGAAGTGTCTCAGGATTGGAATGGGAAGGAGTTGGATATCCCATCTCATGCTATAGGAAGGGTCTCAGGTGTGGTATAAGCATTCAGATATCACAACTCTGCTATCGGAAGTGTCTCAGGATTGGAATGGGAAGGAGTTGGATATCCCATCTCATGCTATAGATAGGCTCTCAGGTTTGGAAAGGGAAGGAGTTGGATATCACATCTCATGCTATAGGAAGGGTCTCAGGATTGGAATGGGAAGTAGTTGGATATCACATCTCATGCTATAGGAAGGGTCTCAGATTTGGTATAAGCATTGAGATATCACATCTCATGCTATAGGACGGGTCTCAGGATTGGAATGGAAGGAGTTGGATATCACATCTCATGCTATAGGAAGGGTCTCAGGATTGGAATGGGAAGTAGTTGGATATCACATCTCATGCTATAGGAAGGGTCTCAGGTTTGGTATTAGAAGCATTGATATATATCACATCTCATGCTATCGGAAGGGTCTCAGGATTGGAATGGGAAGGACTTGGATATCACATCTCATGCTATAGATAGGCTCTCAAGTTTGGAAAGGGAAGGAGTTGGATATCACATCTCATGCTATAGGAAGGGTCTCAGGATTGGAATGGGAAGTAGTTGGATATCACATCTCATGCTATAGGAAGGGTCTCAGGTTTGGTATAAGCATTGAGATATCACATCTCATGCTATAGGACGGGTCTCAGGATTGGAATGGAAGGAGTTGGATATCACATCTCATGTTATAGGAAGGATCTCAGGTTTGGTATTAGAAGCATTGAGACATCACATCTCATGCTATAGGAAGGGTCTCAGGATTGGAATGGGAATGAGTTGTATATGACATCTCATGCCATAGGAAGGGTCTCAGGTTTGGTATAAGCATTGAGATATCACATCTCATGCTATAGGAAGGGTCTCAGGATTGGAATGGGAAGGACTTGGATATAACATCTCATGCTATATGCAGGGTCTCAGGTTTGGAAAGGGAAGGAGTTGGATATCACATTTCATGTTAGAGGTAGGATCTCAGGTTTGGTATTAGAGGCATTGAGATATCACATCTCATGCTATAGGAAGGGTCTCAGGATTGGAATGGGAAGGAGTTGGATATCACATCTCATGCTAAAGGGAGGGTCTCAGGTTTGGAAGGGGAAGGACTTGGATATCACATCTCATGTTATAGGAAGGATCTCAGGTTTGGTATTAGAAGCATTGAGATATCACATCTCATGCTATCGGAAGTATCTCAGGTTTGGTATTAGAGGCATTGAGATATCACATCTCATGCTATCGGAAGGGTCTCAGGATTGGAATGGGAAGGAGTTGGATATCACATCTCATGCTATAGGAAGGGTCTCAGGTTTGGAACGGGAAGGAGTTGGATATCCCATCTCATTTTATAGGAAGAGTCTCAGGTTTGGTATAAGCATTGAGATATCACATCTCTGCAATCGGAAGTGTCTCAGGATTGGGATGGGAAGGAGTTGGATATCACATCTCATGCTATAGGAAGGGTCTCAGGTTTGGAACGGAAGGAGTTGGATATCCCATCTCATGCTATAGGACGGGTCTCAGGTTTGGTATTAGAAGCATTGAGATATCACATTGCATGCTGTAGGAAGGGTCTCAGGATTGGAATGGGAAGGAATTGGATATTACATTCTTGCTATAGGAAGGGTCTCATGTTTGGAATGGGAAGGAGTTGGATATCACATATGCTATAGGAAGGGTCTCAGGTTTGGAACGGGAAGGAGTTGGATATCACATCTCATGCTATAGGAAGGGTCTCAGGTTTGGTATAAGCATTGAGATATCACATCTCTGCTATCGGAAGTGTCTCAGGATTGGAATGGGAAGGAGTTTGATATCACATCTCATGCCATGTATGGGTCTCAGGTTTTGTAGAAGCATTGGGATATCACATCTCATGCTATCGGAAGGGTATCAGGATTGGATTTGGAAGGAGTTGGATATCCCATCTCATGCTATAGGAAGGGTCTCAGGTTGGAATGGGAAGGAGTTGGATATCACATCTGATGTTATAGGAAGGGTCTCAGGATTGGAATGGGAAGGACTTGGATATCACATCTCATGCTATAGGAAGGCTCTCAGGTTTGGAAGGGGCAGGAGTTGGATATCACATTTCATGTTAGAGGTAGGATCTCAGGTTTGGTAAAGAGGCATTGAGATATCACATCTCATGCTATAGGAAGGGTCTCAGGATTGGAATGGGAAGGAGTTGGATATCACATCTCATGTTATAGGATAGATCTCAGGTTTGGTATTAGAAGCATTGAGACATCACATCTCATGTTATAGGAAGTGTCTCAGGATTGGAATGGGAAGGACTTGGATATCACATCTCATGCTATAGGAAGGGTCTCAGGTTTGGAACGGGAAGGAGTAGGATATCCCATCTCATGTTATAGGAAGAGTCTCAGGTTTGGTATAAGCATTGAGATATCACATCTCTGCAATCGGAAGTGTCTCAGGATTGGGATGGGAAGGAGTTGGATATCACATCTCATGCTATAGGAAGGGTCTCAGGTTTGGTATAAGCATTGAGATATCACATCTCATGCTATAGGAAGGGTCTCAGGATTGGAATGGGAAGGAGTTGTATATGACATTTCATGCCGTAGTAAGGGTCTCAGGTTTGGTATAAGCTTTGAGATATCACATCTCTGCTATCGGAAGGGTCTCATGCTTGGAATGGGAAGGAGTTGGATATCCCATCTCATGTTATAGGAAGAGTCCCAGGTTTGGTATTAGAAGCATTGAGATATCACATCTCATGCTATAGGAAGTGTCTCAGGATTGGAATGGGAAGGACTTGGATATCACATCTCATGCTATAGGGAGGGTCTCAAGTTTGATATTAGAAGCATTGCGATATCACATCTCATGCTATAGGAAGGGTCTCAGGATTGGAATGGGAAGGAGTTGGATATCACATCTCATGCTATAGGAAGGGTCTCAGGTTTGGTATAAGCAGTGAGATATCACATCTCATGCTATAGGAAGGGTCTCAGGATTGGAATGGGAAGGAGTTAGATATCACATCTCATGTTATAGGAAGGATCTCAGGTTTGGTATAAGCATTGAGATATCACATCTCTGCTATCGGAAGGGTCTCAGGATTGGAATGGGAAGGAGTTGGATATTCCCATCTCATGTTATAGGAAGGGTCTCAGGATTGGAATGGGAAGGAGTTGGATATCACATCTCATGCTATAGGAAGGGTCTCAGGTTTGGAACGGGAAGGATTTGGATATCACATCTCATGTTATAGGAAGAGTCTCAGGTTTGGTATAAGAATTGAGATATCACATCTCTGCTATCGGAGGTGTCTCAGGATTGGGATGGGAAGGAATTGGATATCACATCTCATGCTATAGGAAGGGTATCAGGTTTGGAACGGGAAGGAGTTGGATATCCCATCTCATGTTATAGGACGGGTCTCAGGTTTGATATTAGAAGCATTGAGATATCACATCGCATGCTGTAGGAAGGGTCTCAGGTTTGGAATGGGAAGGATTTGGATATCACATTTCATGTCATAGGAAGGATCTCAGGTTTGGTATTAGAAGCATTGATATATCACATCTCATGCTATAGGAATGGTCTCAGGATTGGAATGGGTAGGAGTTGGATATTACATTCTTGCTATAAGAAGAGTCTCATGTTTGGAATGGGAAGGAGTTGGATATCACATATGCTATAGGAAGTGTCTCAGGTTTGGAACGGGAATGAGTTGGATATCACATCTCATGTTATAGGAAGGGTCTCAGGTTTGGTATAAGCATTGAGATATCACATCTCTGCTATTGGAAGTGGCTCAGGATTGGAATGGGAAGGAGTTGGATATCCCATCTCATGTTATAGGACGGGTCTCTGGTTTGGTATAAGCATTGAGATATCACATCTCATGCTATAGGAAGGGTCTCAGGATTGGAATGGGAAGGATTTGGATATCACATCTCATGCTATAGGAAGGGTCTCAGGTTTGGTATACACATGGAGATATCACTTCTCATGCTATAGGAAGGGCCTAAGGATTGGAATGGGAACAAATTGGATATCACATCTCATGCTATAGGAAGGGTCTCAGGTTTGGTATAAGCATGGAGATATCACTTCTCATGCTATAGGAAGGGTCTCAGGATTGGAATGGGAAGGAGTTGGATATCACATCTCATGTTATAGGAAGGATCTCAGGTTTGGTATTAGAAGCATTGAGATATCACATCTCATGCTATCGGAAGGGTCTCAGGATTGGAATGGGAAGGAGTTGGATATCTCATCTCATGCTATAGGAAGGGTCTCAGGTTTGGAAAGGGAATGAGTTGGATATCACATCTCATGTTATAGGAAGGGTCTCAGGTTTGGTATAAGCATTGAGATATCACATCTCTGCTATCGGAAGTGGCTCAGGATTGGAATGTGAAGGAGTTGGATATCCCATCTCATGTTATAGGACGGGTCTCTGGTTTGGTATAAGCATTGAGATATCACATCTCATGCTATAGGAAGAGTCTCAGGATTGGAATGGGAAGGATTTGGATATCACATCTCATGCTATAGGAAGGGTCTCAGGTTTGGTATACGCATGGAGATATCACTTCTCATGCTATAGGAAGGGTCTCAGGATTGGAATGGGAAGGAGTTGGATATCACATCTCATGTTATAGGAAGGATCTCAGGTTTGGTATTAGAAGCATTGAGATATCACATCTCATGCTATCAGAAGGGTCTAAGGATTGGAATGGGAAGGAGCTGGATATCACATCTCATGCTAAAGGAAGGGTCTCAGGTTTGGAACGGGAAGGAGTTGGATATCACATCTCATGTTATAGGAAGGGTCTCAGGTGTGGTATAAGCATTCAGATATCACATCTCTGCTATCGGAAGTGTCTCAGGATTGGAATGGGAAGGAGTTGGATATCCCATCTCATGCTATAGATAGGCTCTCAGGTTTGGAAGGAGAAGGAGTTGGATATCACATCTCATGCTATAGGAAGGGTCTCAGGATTGGAATGGGAAGTAGTTGGATATCACATCTCATGCTATAGGAAGGGTCTCAGGTTTGGTATAAGCATTGAGATATCACATCTCATGCTATAGGACAGGTCTCAGGATTGGAATGGAAGGAGTTGGATATCACATCTCATGCTATAGGAAGGGTCTCAGGATTGGAATGGGAAGTAGTTGGATATCACATCTCATGCTATAGGAAGGGTCTCAGGTTTGGTATTAGAAGCATTGAGATATCACATCTCATGCTATAGGAAGGGTCTCAGGATTGGAATGGGAAGGACTTGGATATCACATCTCATGCTATAGATAGGCTCTCAGGTTTGGAAAGGGAAGGAGTTGGATATCACATCTCATACTATAGGAAGGGTCTCAGGATTGGAATGGGAAGTAGTTGGATATCACATCTCATGCTATAGGAAGGGTCTCAGGATTGGAATGGGAAGTAGTTGGATATCACATCTCATGCTATAGGAAGGGTCTCAGGTTTGGTATAAGCATTGAGATATCACATCTCATGCTATAGGACAGGTCTCAGGATTGGAATGGAAGGAGTTGGATATCACATCTCATGCTATAGGAAGGGTCTCAGGATTGGAATGGGAAGTAGTTGGATATCACATCTCATGCTATAGGAAGGGTCTCAGGTTTGGTATTAGAAGCATTGAGATATCACATCTCATGCTATAGGAAGGGTCTCAGGATTGGAATGGGAAGGACTTGGATATCACATCTCATGCTATAGATAGGCTCTCAGGTTTGGAAAGGGAAGGAGTTGGATATCACATCTCATACTATAGGAAGGGTCTCAGGATTGGAATGGGAAGTAGTTGGATATCACATCTCATGCTATAGGAAGGGTGTCAGGTTTGGTATAAGCATTGAGATATCACATCTCATGCTATAGGACGGGTCTCAGGATTGGAATGGGAAGGAGTTGTATATGGCATCTCATGCCGTAGGAAGGGTCTCAGGTTTGGTATAAGCATTGAGATATCACTTCTCATGCTATAGGAAGTGTCTCAGGATTGGAATGGGAAGGAGTTGGATATCACATCTCATGTTATAGGAAGGATCTCAGGTTTGGTATTAGAAGCATTGAGACATCACATCTCATGCTATAGGAAGGGTCTCAGGATTGGAATGGGAAGGAGTTGGATATCACATCTCATGCTAAAGGGAGGGTCTCAGGTTTGGAAGGGGAAGGATTTGGATATTACATCTCGTGTTAAAGGAATGATCTCAGGTTTGGTATTAGAAGCATTGAGATATCACATCTCATGCTATCTGAAGGATCTCAGGTTTGGTGTTAGAAGCATTGAGATATCATATCTCATGCTATAGGAAGGGTCACAGGATTGGAATGGGAAGGAGTTGGATATCACATCTCATGCTATAGGAAGGGTCTCAGGATTGGAATGGGAAGGAGTTGGATATCACATCTCATGTTATAGGAAGGATATCAGGTTTGGTATTAGAAGCATTGAGATATCACATCTCATGCTATCGGAAGGGTCTCAGGATTGGAATGGGAAGGAGTTGGATATCTCATCTCATGCTATAGGAAGGGTCTCAGGTTTGGAACGGGAAGGAGTTGGATATCACGTCTCATGTTATAGGAAGAGTCTCAGGTTTGGTATAAGCATTGAGATATCACATCTCTGCTATCGGAGGTGTCTCAGGATTAGGATGGGAAGGAATTGGATATCACATCTCATGCTATAGGAAGAGTATCAGGTTTGGAACGGGAAGGAGTTGGATATCCCATCTCATGTTATAGGACGGGTCTCAGGTTTGATATTAGAAGCATTGAGATATCACATCGCATGCTGTAGGAAGGGTCTCAGGTTTGGAATGGGAAGGATTTGGATATCACATTTCATGTCATAGGAAGGATCTCAGGTTTGGTATTAGAAGCATTGTTATATCACATCTCATGCTATAGGAATGGTCTCAGGATTGGAATGGGTAGGAGTTGGATATTACATTCTTGCTATAGGAAGGGTCTCATGTTTGGAATGGGAAGGAGTTGGATATCACATATGCTATAGGAAGTGTGTCAGGTTTGGAATGGGAATGAGTTGGATATCACATCTCATGTTATAGGAAGGGTCTCAGGTTTGGTATAAGCATTGAGATATCACATCTCTGCTATCGGAAGTGGCTCAGGATTGGAATGGGAAGGAGTTGGATATCCCATCTCATGTTATAGGTCGGGTCTCTGGTTTGGTATAAGCATTGAGATATCACATCTCATGCTATAGGAAGAGTCTCAGGATTGGAATGGGAAGGATTTGGATATCACATCTCATGCTATAGGAAGGGTCTCAGGTTTGGTATACGCATGGAGATATCACTTCTCATGCTGTAGGAAGGGTCTCAGGATTGGAATGGGAAGGAGTTGGATATCACATCTCATGTTATAGGAAGGATCTCAGGTTTGGTATTAGAAGCATTGAGATATCACATCTCATGCTATCAGAAGGGTCTCAGTATTGGAATGGGAAGGAGCTGGATATCACATCTCATGCTAAAGGAAGGGTCTCAGGTTTGGAACGGGAAGGAGTTGGATATCACATCTCATGTTATAGGAAGGGTCTCAGGTGTGGTATAAGCATTCAGATATCACACCTCTGCTATCGGAAGTGTCTCAGGATTGGAATGGGAAGGAGTTGGATATCCCATCTCATGCTATAGATAGGCTCTCAGGTTTGGAAAGGGAAGGAGTTGGATATCACATCTCATGCTATAGGAAGGGTCTCAGGATTGGAATGGGAAGTAGTTGGATATCACATCTCATGCTATAGGAAGGGTCTCAGGTTTGGTATAAGCATTGAGATATCACATCTCATGCTATAGGACAGGTCTCAGGATTGGAATGGAAGGAGTTGGATATCACATCTCATGCTATAGGAAGGGTCTCAGGTTTGGTATTAGAAGCATTGAGATATCACATCTCATGCTATAGGAAGGGTCTCAGGTTTGGTATAAGCATTGAGATATCACATCTCATGCTATAGGAAGGGTCTCAGGATTGGAATGGGAAGTAGTTGGATATCACATCTCATGCTATAGGAAGGGTCTCAGGTTTGGTATTAGAAGCATTGAGATATCACATCTCATGCTATAGGAAGGGTCTCAGGATTGGAATGGGAAGGACTTGGATATCACATCTCATGCTATAGATAGGCTCTCAGGTTTGGAAAGGGAAGGAGTTGGATATCACATCTCATACTATAGGAAGGGTCTCAGGATTGGAATGGGAAGTAGTTGGATATCACATCTCATGCTATAGGAAGGGTGTCAGGTTTGGTATAAGCATTGAGATATCACATCTCATGCTATAGGACGGGTCTCAGGATTGGAATGGGAAGGAGTTGTATATGGCATCTCATGCCGTAGGAAGGGTCTCAGGTTTGGTATAAGCATTGAGATATCACTTCTCATGCTATAGGAAGTGTCTCAGGATTGGAATGGGAAGGAGTTGGATATCACATCTCATGTTATAGGAAGGATCTCAGGTTTGGTATTAGAAGCATTGAGACATCACATCTCATGCTATAGGAAGGGTCTCAGGATTGGAATGGGAAGGAGTTGGATATCACATCTCATGCTAAAGGGAGGGTCTCAGGTTTGGAAGGGGAAGGATTTGGATATTACATCTCGTGTTAAAGGAATGATCTCAGGTTTGGCATTAGAAGCATTGAGATATCACATCTCATGCTATCTGAAGAATCTCAGGTTTGGTGTTAGAAGCATTGAGATATCATATCTCATGCTATAGGAAGGGTCTCAGGATTGGAATGGGAAGAAGTTGGATATCACATCTCATGCTATAGGAAGGGTCTCAGGATTGGAATGGGAAGGAGTTGTATATGACATCTCATGCCACAGGAAGGGTCTCAGGTTTGGTATAAGCATTGAGATATCACATCTCTGCTATCGGAAGGGTCTCAGGATTGGAATGGAAAGGAGTTGGATATCCCATCTTATGTTATAGGAAGGGTCTCAGGTTTGGTATTAGAAGCATTGAGATATCACATCTCATGCTATAGGAAGGGTCTCAGGATTGGAATGGGAAGGACTTGGATATCACATCTCATGCTAAAGGGAGGGTCTCAGGTTTGGAAGGGGAAGGATTTGGATATCACATCTCATGTTATTGGAAGGATCTCAGGTTTGGTATTAGAAGTATTGAGATATCATATCTCATGCTATAGGAAGGGTCTCAGGACTGGAATTGGAAGGAGTTGGATATCACATCTCATGCTAAAGGAAGGGTCTCAGGTTTGGTATAAGCATTGAGATATCACATCTCTGCTATTGGAAGTGTCTCAGGATTGGAATGGGAAGGAGTTGGATATCCCATCTCATGTTATAGGACGGGTCTCTGGTTTGGTATAAGCATGAGATATCACATCTCATGCTATAGGAAGGGTCTCAGGATTGGAATGGGAAGGATTTGGATATCACATCTCATGCTATAGGAAGGGTCTCAGGTTTGGTATACACATGGAGATATCACTTCTCATGCTATAGGAAGGGTCTCAGGATTGGAATGGGAAGAAATTGGATATCACATCTCATGCTATAGGAAGGGTCTCAGGTTTGGTATAAGCATGGAGATATCACTTCTCATGCTATAGGAAGGGTCTCAGGATTAGAATGGGAAGGAGTTGGATATCACATCTCATGTTATAGGAAGGATCTCAGGTTTGGTATTAGAAGCATTGAGATATCACATCTCATGCTATAGGAAGGGTCTCAGGTTTGGAACGGGAAGGAGTTGGATATCACATCTCATGTTATAGGAAGAGTCTCAGGTTTGGTATAAGCATTGAGATATCACATCTCTGCTATCGGAGGTGTCTCAGGATTGGGATGGGAAGGAATTGGATATCACATCTCATGCTATAGGAAGAGTATCAGGTTTGGAACGGGAAGGAGTTGGATATCCCATCTCATGTTATAGGACGGGTCTCAGGTTTGATATTAGAAGCATTGAGATATCACATCGCATGCTGTAGGAAGGGTCTCAGGTTTGGAATGGGAAGGATTTGGATATCACATTTCATGTCATAGGAAGGGTCTCAGGTTTGGTATTAGAAGCATTGATATATCACATCTCATGCTATAGGAATGGTCTCAGGATTGGAATGGGTAGGAGTTGGATATTACATTCTTGATATAGGAAGGGTCTCATGTTTGGAATGGGAAGGAGTTGGATATCACATATGCTATAGGAAGTGTGTCAGGTTTGGAATGGGAATGAGTTGGATATCACATCTCATGTTATAGGAAGGGTCTCAGGTTTGGTATAAGCATTGAGATATCACATCTCTGCTATCGGAAGTGGCTCAGGATTGGAATGGGAAGGAGTTGGATATCCCATCTCATGTTATAGGACGGGTCTCTGGTTTGGTATAAGCATTGAGATATCACATCTCATGCTATAGGAAGAGTCTCAGGATTGGAATGGGAAGGATTTGGATATCACATCTCATGCTATAGGAAGGGTCTCAGGTTTGGTATACGCATGGAGATATCACTTCTCATGCTGTAGGAAGGGTCTCAGGATTGGAATGGGAAGGAGTTGGATATCACATCTCATGTTATAGGAAGGATCTCAGGTTTGGTATTAGAAGCATTGAGATATCACATCTCATGCTATCAGAAGGGTCTCAGGATTGGAATGGGAAGGAGTTGGATATCACATCTCATGCTAAAGGGAGGGTCTCAGGTTTGGAAGGGGAAGGATTTGGATATCACATCTCATGTTATCGGAAGGATCTCAGGTTTGGTATTAGAAGTATTGAGATATCATATCTCATGCTATAGGAAGGGTCTCAGGACTGGAATGGGAAGCAGTTGGATATCACATCTCATGCTAAAGGAAGGGTCTCAGGTTTGGTAGAAGCATTGAGATATCACATCTCATGCTACAGGAAGGGTCTCAGGATTGGAATGGGAAGGACTTAGATATCACATATCATGCTATAGGGAGGGTCTCAGTTTTGATATTAGAAGCTTTGAGATATCACATTTCATGCTATCGGAAGTGTCTCAGGATTGGAATGGGAAGGAGCTGGATATCACATCTCATGCTAAAGGAAGGGTCTCAGGTTTGGAACGGGAAGGAGTTGGATATCACATCTCATGTTATAGGAAGGGTCTCAGGTGTGGTATAAGCATTCAGATATCACATCTCTGCTATCGGAAGTGTCTCAGGATTGGAATGGGAAGGAGTTGGATATCCCATCTCATGCTATAGATAGGCTCTCAGGTTTGGAAAGGGAAGGAGTTGGATATCACATCTCATGCTATAGGAAGGGTCTCAGGATTGGAATGGGAAGTAGTTGGATATCACATCTCATGCTATAGGAAGGGTCTCAGGTTTGGTATAAGCATTGAGATATCACATCTCATGCTATAGGACAGGTCTCAGGATTGGAATGGAAGGAGTTGGATATCACATCTCATGCTATAGGAAGGGTCTCAGGATTGGAATTAGAAGCATTGAGATATCACATCTCATGCTATAGGAAGGGTCTCAGGATTGGAATGGGAAGGACTTGGATATCACATCTCATGCTATAGATAGGCTCTCAGGTTTGGAAAGGGAAGGAGTTGGATATCACATCTCATACTATAGGAAGGGTCTCAGGATTGGAATGGGAAGTAGTTGGATATCACATCTCATGCTATAGGAAGGGTGTCAGGTTTGGTATAAGCATTGAGATATCACATCTCATGCTATAGGACGGGTCTCAGGATTGGAATGGGAAGGAGTTGTATATGACATCTCATGCCGTAGGAAGGGTCTCAGGTTTGGTATAAGCATTGAGATATCACTTCTCATGCTATAGGAAGTGTCTCAGGATTGGAATGGGAAGGAGTTGGATATCACATCTCATGTTATAGGAAGGATCTCAGGTTTGGTATTAGAAGCATTGAGACATCACATCTCATGCTATAGGAAGGGTCTCAGGATTGGAATGGGAAAGAGTTGGATATCACATCTCATGCTAAAGGGAGGGTCTCAGGTTTGGAAGGGGAAGGATTTGGATATTACATCTCGTGTTATAGGAATGATCTCAGGTTTGGTATTAGAAGCATTGAGATATCACATCTCATGCTATCGGAAGGATCTCAGGTTTGGTGTTAGAAGCATTGCGATATCATATCTCATGCTATAGGAAGGGTCTCAGGATTGGAATGGGAAGGAGTTGGATATCACATCTCATGCTATAGGAAGGGTCTCAGGATTGGAATGGGAAGGAGTTGTATATGACATCTCATGCCACAGGAAGGGTCTCAGGTTTGGTATAAGCATTGAGATATCACATCTCATGCTATAGGAATGGTCTCAGAATTGGAATGGGTAGGAGTTGGATATCACATCTCATGTTATAGGAAGGATCTCAGGTTTGGTATTAGAAACATTGAGATATCACATCTCATGCTATCAGAAGGGTCTCAGGATTGGAATGGGAAGGAGTTGGATATCACATCTCATGCTAAAGGGAGAGTCTCAGGTTTGGAAGGGGAAGCATTTGGATATCACATCTCATGTTATCGGAAGGATCTCAGGTTTGGTATTAGCTGTATTGAGATATCATATCTCATGCTATAGGAAGGGTCTCAGGACTGGAATGGGAAGGAGTTGGATATCACATCTCATGCTAAAGGAAGGGTCTCAGGTTTGGTAGAAGCATT
Organism: Ambystoma mexicanum; assembly: GCF_040938575.1. Lineage (NCBI taxonomy): Eukaryota > Metazoa > Chordata > Amphibia > Caudata > Ambystomatidae > Ambystoma > Ambystoma mexicanum. The sequence continues at coordinate 1,149,233,199 of NC_090934.1, forward strand.
GAGATATCACATCTCATGCTATAGGAAGGGTCTCAGGATTGGAATGGGAAGGACTTAGATATCACATATCATGCTATAGGGAGGGTCTCCGTTTTGATATTAGAAGCATTGAGATATCACATCTCATGCTATCGGAAGTGTCTCAGGATTGGAATGGGAAGGAGCTGGATATCACATCTCATGCTAAAGGAAGGGTCTCAGGTTTGGAACGGGAAGGAGTTGGATATCACATCTCATGTTATAGGAACGGTCTCAGGTTTGGTATAAGCATTGAGATATGACATCTCTGCTATCGGAAGTGTCTCAGGAGTGGAATGGGAAGGAGTTGGATATCCCATCTCATGTTATAGGACACGTCTCAGGTTTGTTTTTAGAATCATTGAGATATCATATTGCATGCTGTAGGAAGGGTGTAAGGATTGGAATGGGAAGGACTTGGATATCACATCTCATGCTATAGATAGGCTCTCAGGTTTGGAACGGGAAGGAGTTGGATATCACATTTCATGTTAGAGGAAGGATCTCAGGTTTGGTATTAGAAGCATTGAGATATCACATCTCATGCTATAGGAAGGGTCTCAGGATTGGAATGGGAAGGACTTGGATATCACATCTCATGCTATAGATAGGCTCTCAGGTTTGGAAAGGGAAGGAGTTGGATATCACATCTCATGGTATAGGAAGGGTCTCAGGATTGGAATGGGAAGTAGTTGGATATCACATCTCATGCTATAGGAAGGGTCTCAGGTTTGGTATAAGCATTGAGATATCACATCTCATGCTATAGGACGTTTCTCAGGATTGGAATGGAAGGAGTTGGATATCACATCTCATGTTATAGGAAGGATCTCAGGTTTGGTATTAGAAGCATTGAGACATCACATCTCATGCTATAGGAAGGGTCTCAGGATTGGAATGGGAAGGAGTTGGATATCACATCTCATGCTATAGGAAGGGTCTCAGGTTTGGTATAAGCATTGAGATATCACATCTCATGCTATAGGAAGGGTCTCAGGATTGGAATGGGAAGGAGTTGGATATCACATCTCATGCTAAAGGGAGGGTCTCAGGTTTGGAAGGGGTAGGATTTGGATATCACATCTCATGTTATAGGAAGGATCACTGGTTTGGTATTAGAAGCATTGAGATATCACTTCTCATGCTATCGGAAGGGTCTCAGGATTGGAATGGGAAGGAGTTGGATATCACATCTCATGCTATAGGAAGGGTCTCAGGTTTGGAACGGGAAGGAGTTGGATATCCCATCTCATGTTATAGGACGGGTCTCAGGTTTGGTATTAGAAGCATTGAGATATCACATCGCATGCTGTAGGAAGGATCTCAGGTTTGGAATGGGAAGGAATTGGATATCACATCTCATGTCATAGGAAGTATCTCAGGTTTGGTATTAGAAGCATTGAGATATCACATCTCATGCTATAGGAATGGTCTCAGGATTGGAATGGGTAGGAGTTGGATATTACATTCTTGCTATAGGAAGGGTCTCATGTTTGGAATGGGAAGGAGTTGGATATCACATATGCTATAGGAAGGGTCTCAGGTTTGGAACGGGAAGGTGTTGGATATCCCATCTCATGTTATAGGACGGGTCTCTGGTTTGGTATTAGAATCATTGAGATATCACATCGCATGCTGTAGGAAGCGTCTAAGGATTGGAATGGGATGGACTTGGATATCACATCTCATGCTATAGGTAGGCTCTCAGGTTTGGTATAAGCATTGAGATATCACATCTCATGCTATAGGAAGGGTCTCAGGATTGGAATGGGAAGGATTTGGATATCACATCTCATGCTATAGGAAGGGTCTCAGGTTTGGTATAAGCATGGAGATATCACTTCTCATGCTATAGGAAGTGTCTCAGGATTGGAATGGGAAGGAGTTGGATATCACATCTCATGTTATAGGAAGGATCTCAGGTTTGGTATTAGAAGCATTGAGACATCACATCTCATGCTATAGGAAGGGTCTCAGGATTGGTATAAGCATTGAGATATCACATCTCTGCTATCGGAAGAGTCTCAGGATTGGAATGGGAAGGAGTTGGATATCCCATCTCGTTATAGGAGGGGTCTCAGGTTTGGCATTAGAAGCATTGAGATATCACATCTCATGGTATAGGACGGGTCTCAGAATTGGAATGGGAAGGAGTTGGATATCACATCTCAAGCTATAGGAAGGGTCTCAGGATTGAAATGGGAAGGACTTGGATATCACATCTCATGTTATAGGAAGGGTCTCAGGTTTGGTATTAGAAGCATTGAGATATCACATCTCATGCTATAGGAAGGGTCTCAGGATTGGAATGGGAAGGACTTGGATATCACATCTCATGTTATAGGAAGGGTCTCAGGTTTGGTATTAGAAGCATTGAGATATCACATCTCATGCTATAGGAAGGGTCTCAGAATTGGAATGGGAAGGAGTTGGATATCACATCTCAAGCTATAGGAAGGGTCTCAGGATTGGAATGGGAAGGAGTTTGATATCACATCTCATGCCATGTATGGGTCTCAGGTTTTGTAGAAGCATTGGGATATCACATCTCATGCTATCGGAAGGGTATCAGGATTGGATTTGGAAGGAGTTGGATATCCCATCTCATGCTATAGGAAGGGTCTCAGGTTGGAATGGGAAGGAGTTGGATATCACTTCTCATGTTTTAGGAAGGGTCTCAGGATTGGAATGGGAAGGACTTGGATATCACATCTCATGCTATAGGAAGGCTCTCAGGTTTGGAAGGGGAAGGAGTTGGATATCACATTTCATGTTAGAGGTAGGATCTCAGGTTTGGTATTAGAGGCATTGAGATATCACATCTCATGCTATCAGAAGGATCTCAGGATTGGAATGGGAAGGAGTTGGATATCACATCTCATACTAAAGGGAGGGTCTCAGGTTTGGAAGGGGAAGGATTTGGATATTACATCTCATGTTATGGGAAGGATCTCAGGTTTGGTATTAGAAGCTTTGAGATATCACATCTCATGCTATTGGGAGGATCTCAGGTTTGGTATTAGAGGCATTGAGATATCACATCTCATGCTATCAGAAGGGTCTCAGGATTGGAATGGGAAGGAGTCGGATATCACATCTCATGCTAAAGGGAGGGTCTCAGGTTTGGTATTAGAAGCATTGAGATATCACATCTCATGTTATAGGAAGGATCTCAGGTTTGGTATTCGAAACATTGAGATATCACATCTCATGCTATCAGAAGGGTCTCAGGATTGGAATGGGAAGGAGTTGGATATCACATCTCATGCTAAAGGGAGAGTCTCAGGTTTGGAAGGGGAAGGATTTGGATATCACATCTCATGTTATCGGAAGGATCTCAGGTTTGGTATTAGAAGTATTGAGATATCATATCTCATGCTATAGGAAGGGTCTCAGGACTGGAATGGGAAGGAGTTGGATATCACATCTCATGCTAAAGGAAGGGTCTCAGGTTTGGTAGAAGCATTGAGATATCACATCTCATGCTATAGGAAGGGTCTCAGGATTGGAATGGGAAGGACTTAGATATCACATATCATGCTATAGAGAGGGTCTCAGTTTTGATATTAGAAGCATTGAGATATCACATCTCATGCTATCGGAAGTGTCTCAGGATTGGAATGGGAAGGAGCTGGATATCACATCTCATGCTAAAGGAAGGGTCTCAGGTTTGAAACGGGAAGGAGTTGGATATCACATCTCATGTTATAGGAAGGGTCTCAGGTTTGGTATAAGCATTGAGATATCACATCTCATGCTATAGGAAGGGTCTCAGGATTGGAATGGGAAGGAGTTGGATATCACATCTCATGCTATAGGAAGGGTATCAGGTTTGGTATAAGCATTGAGATATCACATCTCATGCTATAGGAAGGGTCTCAGGATTGGAATGGGAAGGAGTTGGATATCACATCTCATGCTATAGGAAGGGTCTCAGGTTTGGAACGGGAAGGAGTTGGATATCCCATCTCATTTTATAGGAAGAGTCTCAGGTTTGGTATAAGCATTGAGATATCACATTGTATGCTGTAGGAAGGGTCTCAGGATTGGGATGGGAAGGAGTTGGATATCACATCTCATGCTATAGGAAGGGTCTCAGATTTGGAACGGGAAGGAGTTGGATATCCCATCTCATGTTATAGGACGGGTCTCAGGTTTGGTATTAGAAGCATTGAGATATCACATTGCATGCTGTAGGAAGGGTCTCAGGATTGGAATGGGAAGGAATTGGATATTACATTCTTGCTATAGGAAAGGTCTCATGTTTGGAATGGGAAGGAGTTGGATATCACATATGCTATAGGAAGGGTCTCAGGTTTGGAACGGGAAGGAGTTGGATATCACATCTCATGCTATAGGAAGGGTCTCAGGTTTGGTATAAGCATTGAGATATCACATCTCTGCTATCGGAAGTGTCTCAGGATTGGAATGGGAAGGAGTTGGATATCCCATCTCATGTTATAGGATGGGTCTCAGGTTTGTTATTAGAATCATTGAGATATCATATTGCATGCTGTAGGAAGGGTCTAAGGATTGGAATGGGAAGGACTTGGATATCACATCTCATGCTATAGGTAGGCTCTCAGGTTTGGAAAGGGAAGGAGTTGGATATCACATTTCATGTTAGAGGAAGGATCTCAGGTTTGGTATTAGAGGCATTGAGATATCACATCTCATGCTATAGGAAGGCTCTCAGGTTTGGAACGGGAAGGAGTTGGATATCACATCTCATGTTATAGGAAGGGTCTCAGGTGTGGTATAAGCATTCAGATATCACATCTCTGCTATCGGAAGTGTCTCAGGATTGGAATGGGAAGGAGTTGGATATCCCATCTCATGCTATAGATAGGCTCTCAGGTTTGGAAAGGGATGGAGTTGGATATCACATCTCATGCTATAGGAAGGGTCTCAGGATTGGAATGGGAAGTAGTTGGATATCACATCTCATGCTATAGGAAGGGTCTCAGGTTTGGTATAAGCATTGAGATATCACATCTCATGCTATAGGACAGGTCTCAGGATTGGAATGGAAGGAGTTGGATATCACATATCATGCTATAGGAAGGGTCTCAGGATTGGAATTAGAAGCATTGAGATATCACATCTCATGCTATAGGAAGGGTCTCAGGATTGGAATGGGAAGGACTTGGATATCACATCTCATGCTATAGATAGGCTCTCAGGTTTGGAAAGGGAAGGAGTTGGATATCACATCTCATACTATAGGAAGGGTCTCAGGATTGGAATGGGAAGTAGTTGGATATCACATCTCATGCTATAGGAAGGGTGTCATGTTTGGTATAAGCATTGAGATATCACATCTCATGCTATAGGACGGGTCTCAGGATTGGAATGGGAAGGAGTTGTATATGACATCTCATGCCGTAGGAAGGGTCTCAGGTTTGGTATAAGCATTGAGATATCACTTCTCATGCTATAGGAAGTGTCTCAGGATTGGAATGGGAAGGAGTTGGATATCACATCTCATGTTATAGGAAGGATCTCAGGTTTGGTATTAGAAGCATTGAGACATCACATCTCATGCAATAGGAAGGGTCTCAGGATTGGAATGGGAAGGAGTTGGATATCACATCTCATGCTAAAGGGAGGGTCTCAGGTTTGGAAGGGGAAGGATTTGGATATTACATCTCGTGTTATAGGAATGATCTCAGGTTTGGTATTAGAAGCATTGAGATATCACATCTCATGCTATCGGAAGGATCTCAGGTTTGGTGTTAGAAGCATTGAGATATCATATCTCATGCTATAGGAAGGGTCTCAGGATTGGAATGGGAAGGAGTTGGATATCACATCTCATGCTATAGGAAGGGTCTCAGGATTGGAATGGGAAGGAGTTGTATATGACATCTCATGCCACAGGAAGGGTCTCAGGTTTGGTATAAGCATTGAGATATCACATCTCATGCTATAGGAAGGGTCTCAGGATTGGAATGGGAAGGAGTTGGATATCACATCTCATGCTATAGGAAGGGTATCAGGTTTGGTATAAGCATTGAGATATCACATCTCATGCTATAGGAAGGGTCTCAGGATTGGAATGGGAAGGAGTTGGATATCACATCTCATGCTATAGGAAGGGTCTCAGGTTTGGAACGGGAAGGAGTTGGATATCCCATCTCATTTTATAGGAAGAGTCTCAGGTTTGGTATAAGCATTGAGATATCACATTGCATGCTGTAGGAAGGGTCTCAGGATTGGGATGGGAAGGAGTTGGATATCACATCTCATGCTATAGGAAGGGTCTCAGGTTTGGAACGGGAAGGAGTTGGATATCCCATCTCATGTTATAGGACGGGTCTCAGGTTTGGTATTAGAAGCATTGAGATATCACATTGCATGCTGTAGGAAGAGTCTCAGGATTGGAATGGGAAGGAGTTGGATATTACATTCTTGCTATAGGAAAGGTCTCATGTTTGGAATGGGAAGGAGTTGGATATCACATATGCTATAGGAAGGGTCTCAGGTTTGGAACGGGAAGGAGTTGGATATCACATCTCATGCTATAGGAAGGGTCTCAGGTTTGGTATAAGCATTGAGATATCACATCTCATGCTATAGGAAGGCTCTCAGGTTTGGAACGGGAAGGAGTTGGATATCACATCTCATGTTATAGGAAGGGTCTCAGGTGTGGTATAAGCATTCAGATATCACATCTCTGCTATCGGAAGTGTCTCAGGATTGGAATGGGAAGGAGTTGGATATCCCATCTCATGCTATAGATAGGCTCTCAGGTTTGGAAAGGGATGGAGTTGGATATCACATCTCATGCTATAGGAAGGGTCTCAGGATTGGAATGGGAAGTAGTTGGATATCACATCTCATGCTATAGGAAGGGTCTCAGGTTTGGTATAAGCATTGAGATATCACATCTCATGCTATAGGACAGGTCTCAGGATTGGAATGGAAGGAGTTGGATATCACATATCATGCTATAGGAAGGGTCTCAGGATTGGAATTAGAAGCATTGAGATATCACATCTCATGCTATAGGAAGGGTCTCAGGATTGGAATGGGAAGGACTTGGATATCACATCTCATGCTATAGATAGGCTCTCAGGTTTGGAAAGGGAAGGAGTTGGATATCACATCTCATACTATAGGAAGGGTCTCAGGATTGGAATGGGAAGTAGTTGGATATCACATCTCATGCTATAGGAAGGGTGTCATGTTTGGTATAAGCATTGAGATATCACATCTCATGCTATAGGACGGGTCTCAGGATTGGAATGGGAAGGAGTTGTATATGACATCTCATGCCGTAGGAAGGGTCTCAGGTTTGGTATAAGCATTGAGATATCACTTCTCATGCTATAGGAAGTGTCTCAGGATTGGAATGGGAAGGAGTTGGATATCACATCTCATGTTATAGGAAGGATCTCAGGTTTGGTATTAGAAGCATTGAGACATCACATCTCATGCAATAGGAAGGGTCTCAGGATTGGAATGGGAAGGAGTTGGATATCACATCTCATGCTAAAGGGAGGGTCTCAGGTTTGGAAGGGGAAGGATTTGGATATTACATCTCGTGTTATAGGAATGATCTCAGGTTTGGTATTAGAAGCATTGAGATATCACATCTCATGCTATCGGAAGGGTCTCAGGATTGGAATGGGAAGGAGTTGTATATGACATCTCATGCCACAGGAAGGGTCTCAGGTTTGGTATAAGCATTGAGATATCACATCTCATGCTATAGGAAGGGTCTCAGGATTGGAATGGGAAGGAGTTGGATATCACATCTCATGCTATAGGAAGGGTATCAGGTTTGGTATAAGCATTGAGATATCACATCTCATGCTATAGGAAGGGTCTCAGGATTGGAATGGGAAGGAGTTGGATATCACATCTCATGCTATAGGAAGGGTCTCAGGTTTGGAACGGGAAGGAGTTGGATATCCCATCTCATTTTATAGGAAGAGTCTCAGGTTTGGTATAAGCATTGAGATATCACATTGCATGCTGTAGGAAGGGTCTCAGGATTGGGATGGGAAGGAGTTGGATATCACATCTCATGCTATAGGAAGGGTCTCAGGTTTGGAACGGGAAGGAGTTGGATATCCCATCTCATGTTATAGGACGGGTCTCAGGTTTGGTATTAGAAGCATTGAGATATCACATTGCATGCTGTAGGAAGAGTCTCAGGATTGGAATGGGAAGGAGTTGGATATTACATTCTTGCTATAGGAAAGGTCTCATGTTTGGAATGGGAAGGAGTTGGATATCACATATGCTATAGGAAGGGTCTCAGGTTTGGAACGGGAAGGAGTTGGATATCACATCTCATGCTATAGGAAGGGTCTCAGGTTTGGTATAAGCATTGAGATATCACATCTCTGCTATCGGAAGTGTCTCAGGATTGGAATGGGAAGGAGTTGGATATCCCATCTCATGTTATAGGACGGGTCTCAGGTTTGTTATTAGAATCATTGAGATATCATATTGCATGCTGTAGGAAGGGTCTAAGGATTGGAATGGGAAGGACTTGGAAATCACATCTCATGCTATAGGTAGGCTCTCAGGTTTGGAAAGGGAAGGAGTTGGATATCACATTTCATGTTAGAGGAAGGATCTCAGGTTTGGTATTAGAGGCATTGAGATATCACATCTCATGCTATAGGAAGGCTCTCAGGTTTGGAACGGGAAGGAGTTGGATATCACATCTCATGTTATAGGAAGGGTCTCAGGTGTGGTATAAGCATTCAGATATCACATCTCTGCTATCGGAAGTGTCTCAGGATTGGAATGGGAAGGAGTTGGATATCCCATCTCATGCTATAGATAGGCTCTCAGGTTTGGAAAGGGAAGGAGTTGGATATCACATCTCATGCTATAGGAAGGGTCTCAGGATTGGAATGGGAAGTAGTTGGATATCACATCTCATGCTATAGGAAGGGTCTCAGGTTTGGTATAAGCATTGAGATATCACATCTCATGCTATAGGACAGGTCTCAGGATTGGAATGGAAGGAGTTGGATATCACATCTCATGCTATAGGAAGGGTCTCAGGATTGGAATTAGAAGCATTGAGATATCACATCTCATGCTATAGGAAGGGTCTCAGGATTGGAATGGGAAGGACTTGGATATCACATCTCATGCTATAGATAGGCTCTCAGGTTTGGAAAGGGAAGGAGTTGGATATCACATCTCATACTATAGGAAGGGTCTCAGGATTGGAATGGGAAGTAGTTGGATATCACATCTCATGCTATAGGAAGGGTGTCAGGTTTGGTATAAGCATTGAGATATCACATCTCATGCTATAGGACGGGTCTCAGGATTGGAATGGGAAGGAGTTGTATATGACATCTCATGCCGTAGGAAGGGTCTCAGGTTTGGTATAAGCATTGAGATATCACTTATCATGCTATAGGAAGTGTCTCAGGATTGGAATGGGAAGGAGTTGGATATCACATCTCATGTTATAGGAAGGATCTCAGGTTTGGTATTAGAAGCATTGAGACATCACATCTCATGCTATAGGAAGGGTCTCAGGATTGGAATGGGAAGGAGTTGGATATCACATCTCATGCTAAAGGGAGGGTCTCAGGTTTGGAAGGGGAAGGATTTGGATATTACATCTCGTGTTATAGGAATGATCTCAGGTTTGGTATTAGAAGCATTGAGATATCACATCTCATGCTATCGGAAGGATCTCAGGTTTGGTGTTAGAAGCATTGAGATATCATATCTCATGCTATAGGAAGGGTCTCAGGATTGGAATGGGAAGGAGTTGGATATCACATCTCATGCTATAGGAAGGGTCTCAGGATTGGAATGGGAAGGAGTTGTATATGACATCTCATGCCACAGGAAGGGTCTCAGGTTTGGTATAAGCATTGAGATATCACATCTCATGCTATAGGAATGGTCTCAGGATTGGAATGGGTAGGAGTTGGATATTACATTCTTGCTATAGGAAGGGTCTCATGTTTGGAATGGGAAGGAGTTGGATATCACATATGCTATAGGAAGTGTCTCATGTTTGGAACGGGAATGAGTTGGATATCACATCTCATGTTATAGGAAGGGTCTCAGGTTTGGTATAAGCATTGAGATAGCACATCTCTGCTATCGGAAGTGGCTCGGGATTGGAATGGGAAGGATTTGGATATCACATCTCATGCTATAGGAAGGGTCTCAGGTTTGGTATACGCATGGAGTTATCACTTCTCATGCTATAGGAAGGGTCTCAGGATTGGAATGGGAAGGAGTTGAATATCACATCTCATGCTATAGGAAGGGTCTCAGGTTTGGTATAAGCATGGAGATATCACTTCTCATGCTATAGGAAGGGTCTCAGGATTGGAATGGGAAGGAGTTGGATATCACATCTCATGTTATAGGAAGGATCTCAGGTTTGGTATTAGAAACATTGAGATATCACATCTCATGCTATCAGAAGGGTCTCAGGATTGGAATGGGAAGGAGTTGGATATCACATCTCATGCTAAAGGGAGAGTCTCAGGTTTGGAAGGGGAAGCATTTGGATATCACATCTCATGTTATCGGAAGGATCTCAGGTTTGGTATAAGCATGGAGATATCACTTCTCATGCTATAGGAAGTGTCTCAGGATTGGAATGGGAAGGAGTTGGATATCACATCTCATGTTATAGGAAGGATCTCAGGTTTGGTATTAGAAGCATTGAGACATCACATCTCATGCTATAGGAAGGGTCTCAGGATTGGTATAAGCATTGAGATATCACATCTCTGCTATCGGAAGGGTCTCAGGATTGAAATGGGAAGGACTTAGATATCACATATCATGCTATAGGGAGGGTCTCAGTTTTGATATTAGAAGCATTGAGATATCACATCTCATGCTATCGGAAGTGTCTCAGGATTGGAATGGGAAGGAGCTGGATATCACATCTCATGCTAAAGGAAGGGTCTCAGGTTTGGAACGGGAAGGAGTTGGATATCACATCTCATGTTATAGGAAGGGTCTCAGGTTTGGTATAAGCATTGAGATATGACATCTCTGCTATCGGAAATGTCTCAGGAGTGGAATGGGAAGGAGTTGGATATCCCATCTCATGTTATAGGACGGGTCTCAGGTTTGTTATTAGAATCATTGAGATATCATATTGCATGCTGTAGGAAGGGTCTAAGGATTGGAATGGGAAGGACTTGGATATCACATCTCATGCTATAGATAGGCTCTCAGGTTTGGAACGGGAAGGAGTTGGATATCACATTTCATGTTAGAGGAAGGATCTCAGGTTTGGTATTAGAAGCATTGAGATATCACATCTCATGCTATAGGAAGGGTCTCAGTATTGGAATGGGAAGGACTTGGATATCACATCTCATGCTATAGATAGGCTCTCAGGTTTGGAAAGGGAAGGAGTTGGATATCACATCTCATGGTATAGGAAGGGTCTCAGGATTGGAATGGGAAGTAGTTGGATATCACATCTCATGCTATAGGAAGGGTCTCAGGTTTGGTATAAGCATTGAGATATCACATCTCATGCTATAGGACGTTTCTCAGGATTAGAATGGAAGGAGTTGGATATCACATCTCATGTTATAGGAAGGATCTCAGGTCTGGTATTAGAAGCATTGAGACATCACATCTCATGCTATAGGAAGGGTCTCAGGATTGGAATGGGAAGGAGTTGGATATCACATCTCATGCTATAGGAAGGGTCTAAGGTTTGGTATAAGCATTGAGATATCACATCTCATGCTATAGGAAGGGTCTCAGGATTGGAATGGGAAGGAGTTGGATATCACATCTCATGCTAAAGGGAGGGTCTCAGGTTTGGAAGGGGTAGGATTTGGATATCACATCTCATGTTATAGGAAGGATCACAGGTTTGGTATTAGAAGCATTGAGATATCACATCTCATGCTATCGGAAGGGTCTCATGATTGGAATGGGAAGGAGTTGGATATCACATCTCATGCTATAGGAAGGGTCTCAGGTTTGGAACGGGAAGGAGTTGGATATCCCATCTCATGTTATAGGACGGGTCTCAGGTTTGGTATTAGAAGCATTGAGATATCACATCGCATGCTGTAGGAAGGATCTCAGGTTTGGAATGGGAAGGAATTGGATATCACATCTCATGTCATAGGAAGTATCTCAGGTTTGGTATTAGAAGCATTGAGATATCACATCTCATGCTATAGGAATGGTCTCAGGATTGGAATGGGTAGGAGTTGGATATTACATTCCTGCTATAGGAAGGGTCTCATGTTTGGAATGGGAAGGAGTTGGATATCACATATGCTATAGGAAGGGTCTCAGGTTTGGAACGGGAAGGAGTTGGATATCCCATCTCATGTTATAGGACGGGTCTCTGGTTTGGTATTAGAATCATTGAGATATCACATCGCATGCTGTAGGAAGCGTCTAAGGATTGGAATGGGATGGACTTGGATATCACATCTCATGCTATAGGTAGGCTCTCAGGTTTGGTATAAGCATTGAGATATCACATCTCATGCTATAGGAAGGGTCTCAGGATTGGAATGGGAAGGATTTGGATATCACATCTCATGCTATAGGAAGGGTCTCAGGTTTGGTAGAAGCATGGAGATATCACTTCTCATGCTATAGGAAGTGTCTCAGGATTGGAATGGGAAGGAGTTGGATATCACATCTCATGTTATAGGAAGGATCTCAGGTTTGGTATTAGAAGCATTGAGACATCACATCTCATGCTATAGGAAGGGTCTCAGGATTGGTATAAGCATTGAGATATCACATCTCTGCTATCGGAAGGGTCTCAGGATTGAAATGGGAAGGAGTTGGATATCCCATCTCGTTATAGGAGGGGTCTCAGGTTTGGCATTAGAAGCATTGAGATATCACATCTCATGGTATAGGACGGGTCTCAGAATTGGAATGGGAAGGAGTTGGATAATACATCTCAAGCTATAGGAAGGGTCTCAGGATTGAAATGGGAAGGACTTGGATATCACATCTCATGTTATAGGAAGGGTCTCAGGTTTGGTATTAGAAGCATTGAGATATCACATCTCATGCTATAGGAAGGGTCTCAGGATTGGAATGGGAAGGACTTGGATATCACATCTCATGTTATAGGAAGGGTCTCAGGTTTGGTATTAGAAGCATTGAGATATCACATCTCATGCTATAGGAAGGGTCTCAGAATTGGAATGGGAAGGAGTTGGATATCACATCTCAAGCTATAGGAAGGGTCTCAGGATTGGAATGGGAAGGAGTTTGATATCACATCTCATGCCATGTATGGGTCTCAGGTTTTGTAGAAGCATTGGGATATCACATCTCATGCTATCGGAAGGGTATCAGGATTGGATTTGGAAGGAGTTGGATATCCCATCTCATGCTATAGGAAGGGTCTCAGGTTGGAATGGGAAGGAGTTGGATATCACTTCTCATGTTTTAGGAAGGGTCTCAGGATTGGAATGGGAAGGACTTGGATATCACATCTCATGCTATAGGAAGGCTCTCAGGTTTGGAAGGGGAAGGAGTTGGATATCACATTTCATGTTAGAGGTAGGATCTCAGGTTTGGTATTAGAGGCATTGAGATATCACATCTCATGCTATCAGAAGGATCTCAGGATTGGAATGGGAAGGAGTTGGATATCACATCTCATACTAAAGGGAGGGTCTCAGGTTTGGAAGGGGAAGGATTTGGGTATTACATCTCATGTTATGGGAAGGATCTCAGGTTTGGTATTAGAAGCATTGAGATATCACATCTCATGCTATTGGGAGGATCTCAGGTTTGGTATTAGAGGCATTGAGATATCACATCTCATGCTATCAGAAGGGTCTCAGGATTGGAATGGGAAGGAGTTGGATATCACATCTCATGCTAAAGGGAGAGTCTCAGGTTTGGAAGGGGAAGGATTTGGATATCACATCTCATGTTATCGGAAGGATCTCAGGTTTGGTATTAGAAGTATTGAGATATCATATCTCATGCTATAGGAAGGGTCTCAGGACTGGAATGGGAAGGAGTTGGATATCACATATCATGCTATAGAGAGGGTCTCAGTTTTGATATTAGAAGCATTGAGATATCACATCTCATGCTATCGGAAGTGTCTCAGGATTGGAATGGGAAGGAGCTGGATATCACATCTCATGCTAAAGGAAGGGTCTCAGGTTTGAAACGGGAAGGAGTTGGATATCACATCTCATGTTATAGGAAGGGTCTCAGGTTTGGTATAAGCATTGAGATATCACATCTCATGCTATAGGAAGGGTCTCAGGATTGGAATGGGAAGGAGTTGGATATCACATCTCATGCTATAGGAAGGGTATCAGGTTTGGTATAAGCATTGAGATATCACATCTCATGATATAGGAAGGGTCTCAGGATTGGAATGGGAAGGAGTTGGATATCACATCTCATGCTATAGGAAGGGTCTCAGGTTTGGAACGGGAAGGAGTTGGATATCCCATCTCATTTTATAGGAAGAGTCTCAGGTTTGGCATAAGCATTGAGATATCACATTGCATGCTGTAGGAAGGGTCTCAGGATTGGGATGGGAAGGAGTTGGATACTACATCTCATGCTATAGGAAGGGTCTCAGGTTTGGAACGGGAAGGAGTTGGATATCCCATCTCATGTTATAGGACGGGTCTCAGGTTTGGTATTAGAAGCATTGCATTGCATGCTGTAGGAAGGGTCTCAGGATTGGAATGGGAAGGAGTTGGATATTACATTCTTGCTATAGGAAGGGTCTCATGTTTGGAATGGGAAGGAGTTGGATATCACATATGCTATAGGAAGGGTCTCAGGTTTGGAACGGGAAGGAGTTGGATATCACATCTCATGCTATAGGAAGGGTCTCAGGTTTGGTATAAGCATTGAGATATCACATCTCTGCTATCGGAAGTGTCTCAGGATTGGAATGGGAAGGAGTTGGATATCCCATCTCATGTTATAGGACGGGTCTCAGGTTTTTTATTAGAATCATTGAGATATCATATTGCATGCTGTAGGAAGGGTCTAAGGATTGGAATGGGAAGGACTTGGATATCACATCTCATGCTATAGGTAGGCTCTCAGGTTTGGAAAGGGAAGGAGTTGGATATCACATTTCATGTTAGAGGAAGGATCTCAGGTTTGGTATTAGAAGCATTGAGATATCACATCCCTGCTATCGGAAGGGTCTCAGGATTGGAATGGGAAGGAGTTGGATATCCCATCTCATGTTATAGGACGGGTCTCAGGTTTTTTATTAGAATCATTGAGATATCATATTGCATGCTGTAGGAAGGGTCTAAGGATTGGAATGGGAAGGACTTGGATATCACATCTCATGCTATAGGTAGGCTCTCAGGTTTGGAAGGGGAAGGATTTGGATATCACATCTGATGTTATAGGAAGGATCTCGGGTTTGGTATTAGAAGCATTGAGATATCACATCCCTGCTATCGGAAGGGTCTCAGGATTGGAATGGGAAGGAGTTGGATATCCCATCTCATGTTATAGGAAGAGTGTCAGGTTTGGTATTAGAAGCATTGAGATATCACATCTCATGCTATAGGAAGTGTCTCAGGATTGGAATGGGAAGGAGTTTGATATCACATCTCATGCCATGTATGGGTCTCAGGTTTTGTAGAAGCATTGGGATATCACATCTCATGCTATCGGAAGGGTATCAGGATTGGATTTGGAAGGAGTTGGATATCCCATCTCATGCTATAGGAAGGGTCTCAGGTTGGAATGGGAAGGAGTTGGATATCACATCTGATGTTATAGGAAGGGTCTCAGGATTGGAATGGGAAGGACTTAGATATCACATATCATGCTATAGGGAGGGTCTCAGTTTTGATATTAGAAGCATTGAGATATCACATCTCATGCTATCGGAAGTGTCTCAGGATTGGAATGGGAAGGAGCTGGATATCACATCTCATGCTAAAGGAAGGGTCTTCGGTTTGGAACGGGAAGGAGTTGGATATCACATCTCATGTTATAGGAAGGGTCTCAGGTTTGGTATAAGCATTGAGATATGACATCTCTGCTATCGGAAGTGTCTCAGGAGTGGAATGGGAAGGAGTTGGATATCACATCTCATGTTATAGGACGGGTCTCAGGTTTGTTATTAGAATCATTGAGATATCATATTGCATGCTGTAGGAAGGGTCTAAGGTTTGGAAGGGGAAGCATTTGGATATCACATCTCATGTTATCGGAAGGATCTCAGGTTTGGTATTAGATGTATTGAGATATCATATCTCATGCTATAGGAAGGGTCTCAGGACTGGAATGGGAAGGAGTTGGATATCACATCTCATGCTAAAGGAAGGGTCTCAGGTTTGGTAGAAGCATTGAGATATCACATCTCATGCTATAGGAAGGGTCTCAGGATTGGAATGGGAAGGACTTAGATATCACATATCATGCTATAGGGAGGGTCTCAGTTTTGATATTAGAAGCATTGAGATATCACATCTCATGCTATCGGAAGTGTCTCAGGATTGGAATGGGAAGGAGCTGGATATCACATCTCATGCTAAAGGAAGGGTCTCAGGTTTGGAACGGGAAGGAGTTGGATATCACATCTCATGTTATAGGAAGGGTCTCAGGTTTGGTATAAGCATTGAGATATGACATCTCTGCTATCGGAAGTGTCTCAGGAGTGGAATGGGAAGGAGTTGGATATCCCATCTCATGTTATAGGACGGGTCTCAGGTTTGTTATTAGAATCATTGAGATATCATATTGCATGCTGTAGGAAGGGTCTAAGGATTGGAATGGGAAGGACTTGGATATCACATCTCATGCTATAGATAGGCTCTCAGGTTTGGAACGGGAAGGAGTTGGATATCACATTTCATGTTAGAGGAAGGATCTCAGGTTTGGTATTAGAAGCATTGAGATATCACATCTCATGCTATAGGAAGGGTCTCAGGATTGGAATGGGAAGGACTTGGATATCACATCTCATGCTATAGATAGGCTCTCAGGTTTGGAAAGGGAAGGAGTTGGATATCACATCTCATGGTATAGGAAGGGTCTCAGGATTGGAATGGGAAGTAGTTGGATATCACATCTCATGCTATAGGAAGGGTCTCAGGTTTGGTATAAGCATTGAGATATCACATCTCATGCTATAGGACGTTTCTCAGGATTGGAATGGAAGGAGTTGGATATCACATCTCATGTTATAGGAAGGATCTCAGGTTTGGTATTAGAAGCATTGAGACATCACATCTCATGCTATAGGAAGGGTCTCAGGATTGGAATGCGAAGGAGTTGGATATCACAACTCATGCTATAGGAAGGGTCTCAGGTTTGGTATAAGCATTGAGATATCACATCTCATGCTATAGGAAGGGTCTCAGGATTGGAATGGGAAGGAGTTGGATATCACATCTCATGCTAAAGGGAGGGTCTCAGGTTTGGAAGGGGTAGGATTTGGATATCACATCTCATGTTATAGGAAGGATCACAGGTTTGGTATTAGAAGCATTGAGATATCACATCTCATGCTATCGGAAGGGTCTCAGGATTGGAATGGGAAGGAGTTGGATATCACATCTCATGCTATAGGAAGGGTCTCAGGTTTGGAACGGGAAGGAGTTGGATATCCCATCTCATGTTATAGGACGGGTCTCAGGTTTGGTATTAGAAGCATTGAGATATCACATCACATGCTGTAGGAAGCGTCTAAGGATTGGAATGGGATGGACTTGGATATCACATCCCATGCTATAGGTAGGCTCTCAGGTTTGGTATAAGCATTGAGATATGACATCTCATGCTATAGCAAGGGTCTCAGGATTGGAATGGGAAGGATTTGGATATCACATCTCATGCTATAGGAAGGGTCTCAGGTTTGGTATAAGCATGGAGATATCACTTCTCATGCTATAGGAAGTGTCTCAGGATTGGAATGGGAAGGAGTTGGATATCACATCTCATGTTATAGGAAGGATCTCAGGTTTGGTATTAGAAGCATTGAGACATCACATCTCATGCTATAGGAAGGGTCTCAGGATTGGTATAAGCATTGAGATATCACATCTCTGCTATCGGAAGGGTCTCAGGATTGGAATGGGAAGGAGTTGGATATCCCATCTCGTTATAGGAGGGGTCTCAGGTTTGGCATTAGAAGCATTGAGATATCACATCTCATGGTATAGGACGGGTCTCAGAATTGGAATGGGAAGGAGTTGGATATCACATCTCAAGCTATAGGAAGGGTCTCAGGATTGAAATGGGAAGGACTTGGATATCACATCTCATGTTATAGGAATGGTCTCAGGTTTGGTATTAGAAGCATTGAGATATCACATCTCATTCTATAGGAAGGGTCTCAGGATTGGAATGGGAAGGACTTGGATATCACATCTCATGTTATAGGAAGGGTCTCAGGTTTGGTATTAGAAGCATTGAGATATCACATCTCATGCTATAGGAAGGGTCTCAGAATTGGAATGGGAAGGAGTTGGATATCACATCTCAAGCTATAGGAAGGGTCTCAGGATTGGAATGGGAAGGAGTTTGATATCACATCTCATGCCATGTATGGGTCTCAGGTTTTGTAGAAGCATTGGGATATCACATCTCATGCTATCGGAAGGGTATCAGGATTGGATTTGGAAGGAGTTGGATATCCCATCTCATGCTATAGGAAGGGTCTCAGGTTGGAATGGGAAGGAGTTGGATATCACTTCTCATGTTTTAGGAAGGGTCTCAGGATTGGAATGGGAAGGACTTGGATATCACATCTCATGCTATAGGAAGGCTCTCAGGTTTGGAAGGGGAAGGAGTTGGATATCACATTTCATGTTAGAGGTAGGATCTCAGGTTTGGTATTAGAGGCATTGAGATATCACATCTCATGCTATCAGAAGGATCTCAGGATTGGAATGGGAAGGAGTTGGATATCACATCTCATACTAAAGGGAGGGTCTCAGGTTTGGAAGGGGAAGGATTTGGATATTACATCTCATGTTATGGGAAGGATCTCAGGTTTGGTATTAGAAGCATTGAGATATCACATCTCATGCTATTGGGAGGATCTCAGGTTTGGTATTAGAGGCATTGAGATATCACATCTCATGCTATCAGAAGGGTCTCAGGATTGGAATGGGAAGGAGTCGGATATCACATCTCATGCTAAAGGGAGGGTCTCAGGTTTGGTATTAGAAGCATTGAGATATCACATCTCATGTTATAGGAAGGATCTCAGGTTTGGTATTCGAAACATTGAGATATCACATCTCATGCTATCAGAAGGGTCTCAGGATTGGAATGGGAAGGAGTTGGATATCACATCTCATGCTAAAGGGAGAGTCTCAGGTTTGGAAGGGGAGGGATTTGGATATCACGTCTCATGTTATCGGAAGGATCTCAGGTTTGGTATTAGAAGTATTGAGATATCATATCTCATGCTATAGGAAGGGTCTCAGGACTGGAATGGGAAGGAGTTGGATATCACATCTCATGCTAAAGGAAGGGTCTCAGGTTTGGTAGAAGCATTGAGATATCACATCTCATGCTATCGGAAGTGTCTCAGGATTGGAATGGGAAGGAGCTGGATATCACATCTCATGCTAAAGGAAGGGTCTCAGGTTTGAAACGGGAAGGAGTTGGATATCACATCTCATGTTATAGGAAGGGTCTCAGGTTTGGTATAAGCATTGAGATATCACATCTCATGCTATAGGAAGGGTCTCAGGATTGGAATGGGAAGGAGTTGGATATCACATCTCATGCTATAGGAAGGGTATCAGGTTTGGTATAAGCATTGAGATATCACATCTCATGCTATAGGAAGGGTCTCAGGATTGGAATGGGAAGCAGTTGGATATCACATCTCATGCTATAGGAAGGGTCTCAGGTCTGGAACGGGAAGGAGTTGGATATCCCATCTCATTTTATAGGAAGAGTCTCAGGTTTGGTATAAGCATTGAGATATCACATTGCATGCTGTAGGAAGGGTCTCAGGATTGGGATGGGAAGGAGTTGGATATCACATCTCATGCTATAGGAAGGGTCTCAGGTTTGGAACGGGAAGGAGTTGGATATCCCATCTCATGTTATAGGACGGGTCTCAGGTTTGGTATTAGAAGCATTGAGATATCACATTGCATGCTGTAGGAAGGGTCTCAGGATTGGAATGGGAAGGAGTTGGATATCACATCTCATGCTATAGGAAGGGTCTCAGGTTTGGTATAAGCATTGAGATATCACATCTCTGCTATCGGAAGTGTCTCAGGATTGGAATGGGAAGGAGTTGGATATCCCATCTCATGTTATAGGACGGGTCTCAGGTTTTTTATTAGAATCATTGAGATATCATATTGCATGCTGTAGGAAGGGTCTAAGGATTGGAATGGGAAGGACTTGGATATCACATCTCATGCTATAGGTAGGCTCTCAGGTTTGGAAAGGGAAGGAGTTGGATATCACATTTCATGTTAGAGGAAGGATCTCAGGTTTGGTATTAGAAGCATTGAGATATCACATCCCTGCTATCGGAAGGGTCTCAGGATTGGAATGGGAAGGAGTTGGATATCCCATCTCATGTTATAGGACGGGTCTCAGGTTTTTTATTAGAATCATTGAGATATCATATTGCATGCTGTAGGAAGGGTCTAAGGATTGGAATGGGAAGGACTTGGATATCACATCTCATGCTATAGGTAGGCTCTCAGGTTTGGAAGGGGAAGGATTTGGATATCACATCTGATGTTATAGGAAGGATCTCGGGTTTGGTATTAGAAGCATTGAGATATCACATCCCTGCTATCGGAAGGGTCTCAGGATTGGAATGGGAAGGAGTTGGATATCCCATCTCATGTTATAGGAAGAGTGTCAGGTTTGGTATTAGAAGCATTGAGATATCACATCTCATGCTATAGGAAGTGTCTCAGGATTGGAATGGGAAGGAGTTTGATATCACATCTCATGCCATGTATGGGTCTCAGGTTTTGTAGAAGCATTGGGATATCACATCTCATGCTATCGGAAGGGTATCAGGATTGGATTTGGAAGGAGTTGGATATCCCATCTCATGCTATAGGAAGGGTCTCAGGTTGGAATGGGAAGGAGTTGGATATCACATCTGATGTTATAGGAAGGGTCTCAGGATTGGAATGGGAAGGACTTAGATATCACATATCATGCTATAGGGAGGGTCTCAGTTTTGATATTAGAAGCATTGAGATATCACATCTCATGCTATCGGAAGTGTCTCAGGATTGGAATGGGAAGGAGCTGGATATCACATCTCATGCTAAAGGAAGGGTCTTCGGTTTGGAACGGGAAGGAGTTGGATATCACATCTCATGTTATAGGAAGGGTCTCAGGTTTGGTATAAGCATTGAGATATGACATCTCTGCTATCGGAAGTGTCTCAGGAGTGGAATGGGAAGGAGTTGGATATCCCATCTCATGTTATAGGACGGGTCTCAGGTTTGTTATTAGAATCATTGAGATATCATATTGCATGCTGTAGGAAGGGTCTAAGGTTTGGAAGGGGAAGCATTTGGATATCACATCTCATGTTATCGGAAGGATCTCAGGTTTGGTATTAGATGTATTGAGATATCATATCTCATGCTATAGGAAGGGTCTCAGGACTGGAATGGGAAGGAGTTGGATATCACATCTCATGCTAAAGGAAGGGTCTCAGGTTTGGTAGAAGCATTGAGATATCACATCTCATGCTATAGGAAGGGTCTCAGGATTGGAATGGGAAGGACTTAGATATCACATATCATGCTATAGGGAGGGTCTCAGTTTTGATATTAGAAGCATTGAGATATCACATCTCATGCTATCGGAAGTGTCTCAGGATTGGAATGGGAAGGAGCTGGATATCACATCTCATGCTAAAGGAAGGGTCTCAGGTTTGGAACGGGAAGGAGTTGGATATCACATCTCATGTTATAGGAAGGGTCTCAGGTTTGGTATAAGCATTGAGATATGACATCTCTGCTATCGGAAGTGTCTCAGGAGTGGAATGGGAAGGAGTTGGATATCCCATCTCATGTTATAGGACGGGTCTCAGGTTTGTTATTAGAATCATTGAGATATCATATTGCATGCTGTAGGAAGGGTCTAAGGATTGGAATGGGAAGGACTTGGATATCACATCTCATGCTATAGATAGGCTCTCAGGTTTGGAACGGGAAGGAGTTGGATATCACATTTCATGTTAGAGGAAGGATCTCAGGTTTGGTATTAGAAGCATTGAGATATCACATCTCATGCTATAGGAAGGGTCTCAGGATTGGAATGGGAAGGACTTGGATATCACATCTCATGCTATAGATAGGCTCTCAGGTTTGGAAAGGGAAGGAGTTGGATATCACATCTCATGGTATAGGAAGGGTCTCAGGATTGGAATGGGAAGTAGTTGGATATCACATCTCATGCTATAGGAAGGGTCTCAGGTTTGGTATAAGCATTGAGATATCACATCTCATGCTATAGGACGTTTCTCAGGATTGGAATGGAAGGAGTTGGATATCACATCTCATGTTATAGGAAGGATCTCAGGTTTGGTATTAGAAGCATTGAGACATCACATCTCATGCTATAGGAAGGGTCTCAGGTTTGGAACGGGAAGGAGTTGGATATCACATTTCATGTTAGAGGAAGGATCTCAGGTTTGGTATTAGAAGCATTGAGATATCACATCTCATGCTATAGGAAGGGTCTCAGGATTGGAATGGGAAGGACTTGGATATCACATCTCATGCTATAGATAGGCTCTCAGGTTTGGAAAGGGAAGGAGTTGGATATCACATCTCATGGTATAGGAAGGGTCTCAGGATTGGAATGGGAAGTAGTTGGATATCACATCTCATGCTATAGGAAGGGTCTCAGGTTTGGTATAAGCATTGAGATATCACATCTCATGCTATAGGACGTTTCTCAGGATTGGAATGGAAGGAGTTGGATATCACATCTCATGTTATAGGAAGGATCTCAGGTTTGGTATTAGAAGCATTGAGACATCACATCTCATGCTATAGGAAGGGTCTCAGGATTGGAATGGGAAGTAGTTGGATATCACATCTCATGCTATAGGAAGGGTCTCAGGTTTGGTATAAGCATTGAGATATCACATCTCATGCTATAGGACGTTTCTCAGGATTGGAATGGAAGGAGTTGGATATCACATCTCATGTTATAGGAAGGATCTCAGGTTTGGTATTAGAAGCATTGAGACATCACATCTCATGCTATAGGAAGGGTCTCAGGATTGGAATGGGAAGGAGTTGGATATCACATCTCATGCTAAAGGGAGGGTCTCAGGTTTGGAAGGGGTAGGATTTGGATATCACATCTCATGTTATAGGAAGGATCACAGGTTTGGTATTAGAAGCATTGAGATATCACATCTCATGCTATCGGAAGGGTCTCAGGATTGGAATGGGAAGGAGTTGGATATCACATCTCATGCTATAGGAAGGGTCTCAGGTTTGGAACGGGAAGGAGTTGGATATCCCATCTCATGTTATAGGACGGGTCTCAGGTTTGGTATTAGAAGCATTGAGATATCACATCACATGCTGTAGGAAGCGTCTAAGGATTGGAATGGGATGGACTTGGATATCACATCCCATGCTATAGGTAGGCTCTCAGGTTTGGTATAAGCATTGAGATATGACATCTCATGCTATAGCAAGGGTCTCAGGATTGGAATGGGAAGGATTTGGATATCACATCTCATGCTATAGGAAGGGTCTCAGGTTTGGTATAAGCATGGAGATATCACTTCTCATGCTATAGGAAGTGTCTCAGGATTGGAATGGGAAGGAGTTGGATATCACATCTCATGTTATAGGAAGGATCTCAGGTTTGGTATTAGAAGCATTGAGACATCACATCTCATGCTATAGGAAGGGTCTCAGGATTGGTATAAGCATTGAGATATCACATCTCTGCTATCGGAAGGGTCTCAGGATTGGAATGGGAAGGAGTTGGATATCCCATCTCGTTAGAGGAGGGGTCTCAGGTTTGGCATTAGAAGCATTGAGATATCACATCTCATGGTATAGGACGGGTCTCAGAATTGGAATGGGAAGGAGTTGGATATCACATCTCAAGCTATAGGAAGGGTCTCAGGATTGAAATGGGAAGGACTTGGATATCACATCTCATGTTATAGGAAGGGTCTCAGGTTTGGTATTAGAAGCATTGAGATATCACATCTCATTCTATAGGAAGGGTCTCAGGATTGGAATGGGAAGGACTTGGATATCACATCTCATGTTATAGGAAGGGTCTCAGGTTTGGTATTAGAAGCATTGAGATATCACATCTCATGCTATAGGAAGGGTCTCAGAATTGGAATGGGAAGGAGTTGGATATCACATCTCAAGCTATAGGAAGGGTCTCAGGATTGGAATGGGAAGGAGTTTGATATCACATCTCATGCCATGTATGGGTCTCAGGTTTTGTAGAAGCATTGGGATATCACATCTCATGCTATCGGAAGGGTATCAGGATTGGATTTGGAAGGAGTTGGATATCCCATCTCATGCTATAGGAAGGGTCTCAGGTTGGAATGGGAAGGAGTTGGATATCACTTCTCATGTTTTAGGAAGGGTCTCAGGATTGGAATGGGAAGGACTTGGATATCACATCTCATGCTATAGGAAGGCTCTCAGGTTTGGAAGGGGAAGGAGTTGGATATCACATTTCATGTTAGAGGTAGGATCTCAGGTTTGGTATTAGAGGCATTGAGATATCACATCTCATGCTATCAGAAGGATCTCAGGATTGGTATTAGAAGTATTGAGATATCATATCTCATGCTATAGGAAGGGTCTCAGGACTGGAATGGGAAGGAGTTGGATATCACATCTCATGCTAAAGGAAGGGTCTCAGGTTTGGTAGAAGCATTGAGATATCACATCTCCTGCTATAGGAAGGGTCTTAGGATTGGAATGGGAAGGACTTAGATATCACATATCATGCTATTGGGAGGGTCTCAGTTTTGATATTAGAAGCATTGAGATATCACATCTTATGCTATCGGAAGTGTCTCAGGATTGGAATGGGAAGGAGTTGGATATCACATCTCATACTAAAGGGAGGGTCTCAGGTTTGGAAGGGGAAGGATTTGGATATTACATCTCATGTTATGGGAAGGATCTCAGGTTTGGTATTAGAATCATTGAGATATCACATCTCATGCTATTGGGAGGATCTCAGGTTTGGTATTAGAGGCATTGAGATATCACATCTCATGCTATCAGAAGGGTCTCAGGATTGGAATGGGAAGGAGTCGGATATCACATCTCATGCTAAAGGGAGGGTCTCAGGTTTGGTATTAGAAGCATTGAGATATCACATCTCATGTTATAGGAAGGATCTCAGGTTTGGTATTCGAAACATTGAGATATCACATCTCATGCTATCAGAAGGGTCTCAGGATTGGAATGGGAAGGAGTTGGATATCACATCTCATGCTAAAGGGAGAGTCTCAGGTTTGGAAGGGGAAGGATTTGGATATCACATCTCATGTTATCGGAAGGATCTCAGGTTTGGTATTAGAAGTATTGAGATATCATATCTCATGCTATAGGAAGGGTCTCAGGACTGGAATGGGAAGGAGTTGGATATCACATCTCATGCTAAAGGAAGGGTCTCAGGTTTGGTAGAAGCATTGAGATATCACATCTCATGCTATCGGAAGTGTCTCAGGATTGGAATGGGAAGGAGCTGGATATCACATCTCATGCTAAAGGAAGGGTCTCAGGTTTGAAACGGGAAGGAGTTGGATATCACATCTCATGTTATAGGAAGGGTCTCAGGTTTGGTATAAGCATTGAGATATCACATCTCATGCTATAGGAAGGGTCTCAGGATTGGAATGGGAAGGAGTTGGATATCACATCTCATGCTATAGGAAGGGTATCAGGTTTGGTATAAGCATTGAGATATCACATCTCATGCTATAGGAAGGGTCTCAGGATTGGAATGGGAAGGAGTTGGATATCACATCTCATGCTATAGGAAGGGTCTCAGGTCTGGAACGGGAAGGAGTTGGATATCCCATCTCATTTTATAGGAAGAGTCTCAGGTTTGGTATAAGCATTGAGATATCACATTGCATGCTGTAGGAAGGGTCTCAGGATTGGGATGGGAAGGAGTTGGATATCACATCTCATGCTATAGGAAGGGTCTCAGGTTTGGAACGGGAAGGAGTTGGATATCCCATCTCATGTTATAGGACGGGTCTCAGGTTTGGTATTAGAAGCATTGAGATATCACATTGCATGCTGTAGGAAGGGTCTCAGGATTGGAATGGGAAGGAGTTGGATATTACATTCTTGCTATAGGAAGGGTCTCATGTTTGGAATGGGAAGGAGTTGGATATCACATATGCTATAGGAAGGGTCTCAGGTTTGGAACGGGAAGGAGTTGGATATCACATCTCATGCTATAGGAAGGGTCTCAGGTTTGGTATAAGCATTGAGATATCACATCTCTGCTATCGGAAGTGTCTCAGGATTGGAATGGGAAGGAGTTGGATATCCCATCTCATGTTATAGGACGGGTCTCAGGTTTGTTATTAGAATCATTGAGATATCACATCTCATGCTATAGGAAGGGTCTCAGGTTTGGTATAAGCATTGAGATATCACATCTCATGCTATAGGACGTTTCTCAGGATTGGAATGGAAGGAGTTGGATATCACATCTCATGTTATAGGAAGGATCTCAGGTTTGGTATTAGAAGCATTGAGACATCACATCTCTTGCTATAGGAAGGGTCTCAGGATTGGAATGGGAAGGAGTTGGATATCACATCTCATGCTAAAGGGAGGGTCTCAGGTTTGGAAGGGGTAGGATTTGGATATCACATCTCATGTTATAGGAAGGATCACAGGTTTGGTATTAGAAGCATTGAGATATCACATCTCATGCTATCGGAAGGGTCTCAGGATTGGAATGGGAAGGAGTTGGATATCACATCTCATGCTATAGGAAGGGTCTCAGGTTTGGAACGGGAAGGAGTTGGATATCCCATCTCATGTTATAGGACGGGTCTCAGGTTTGGTATTAGAAGCATTGAGATATCACATCACATGCTGTAGGAAGCGTCTAAGGATTGGAATGGGATGGACTTGGATATCACATCCCATGCTATAGGTAGGCTCTCAGGTTTGGTATAAGCATTGAGATATGACATCTCATGCTATAGCAAGGGTCTCAGGATTGGAATGGGAAGGATTTGGATATCACATCTCATGCTATAGGAAGGGTCTCAGGTTTGGTATAAGCATGGAGATATCACTTCTCATGCTATAGGAAGTGTCTCAGGATTGGAATGGGAAGGAGTTGGATATCACATCTCATGTTATAGGAAGGATCTCAGGTTTGGTATTAGAAGCATTGAGACATCACATCTCATGCTATAGGAAGGGTCTCAGGATTGGTATAAGCATTGAGATATCACATCTCTGCTATCGGAAGGGTCTCAGGATTGGAATGGGAAGGAGTTGGATATCCCATCTCGTTAGAGGAGGGGTCTCAGGTTTGGCATTAGAAGCATTGAGATATCACATCTCATGGTATAGGACGGGTCTCAGAATTGGAATGGGAAGGAGTTGGATATCACATCTCAAGCTATAGGAAGGGTCTCAGGATTGAAATGGGAAGGACTTGGATATCACATCTCATGTTATAGGAAGGGTCTCAGGTTTGGTATTAGAAGCATTGAGATATCACATCTCATTCTATAGGAAGGGTCTCAGGATTGGAATGGGAAGGACTTGGATATCACATCTCATGTTATAGGAAGGGTCTCAGGTTTGGTATTAGAAGCATTGAGATATCACATCTCATGCTATAGGAAGGGTCTCAGAATTGGAATGGGAAGGAGTTGGATATCACATCTCAAGCTATAGGAAGGGTCTCAGGATTGGAATGGGAAGGAGTTTGATATCACATCTCATGCCATGTATGGGTCTCAGGTTTTGTAGAAGCATTGGGATATCACATCTCATGCTATCGGAAGGGTATCAGGATTGGATTTGGAAGGAGTTGGATATCCCATCTCATGCTATAGGAAGGGTCTCAGGTTGGAATGGGAAGGAGTTGGATATCACTTCTCATGTTTTAGGAAGGGTCTCAGGATTGGAATGGGAAGGACTTGGATATCACATCTCATGCTATAGGAAGGCTCTCAGGTTTGGAAGGGGAAGGAGTTGGATATCACATTTCATGTTAGAGGTAGGATCTCAGGTTTGGTATTAGAGGCATTGAGATATCACATCTCATGCTATCAGAAGGATCTCAGGATTGGTATTAGAAGTATTGAGATATCATATCTCATGCTATAGGAAGGGTCTCAGGACTGGAATGGGAAGGAGTTGGATATCACATCTCATGCTAAAGGAAGGGTCTCAGGTTTGGTAGAAGCATTGAGATATCACATCTCCTGCTATAGGAAGGGTCTTAGGATTGGAATGGGAAGGACTTAGATATCACATATCATGCTATTGGGAGGGTCTCAGTTTTGATATTAGAAGCATTGAGATATCACATCTTATGCTATCGGAAGTGTCTCAGGATTGGAATGGGAAGGAGTTGGATATCACATCTCATACTAAAGGGAGGGTCTCAGGTTTGGAAGGGGAAGGATTTGGATATTACATCTCATGTTATGGGAAGGATCTCAGGTTTGGTATTAGAATCATTGAGATATCACATCTCATGCTATTGGGAGGATCTCAGGTTTGGTATTAGAGGCATTGAGATATCACATCTCATGCTATCAGAAGGGTCTCAGGATTGGAATGGGAAGGAGTCGGATATCACATCTCATGCTAAAGGGAGGGTCTCAGGTTTGGTATTAGAAGCATTGAGATATCACATCTCATGTTATAGGAAGGATCTCAGGTTTGGTATTCGAAACATTGAGATATCACATCTCATGCTATCAGAAGGGTCTCAGGATTGGAATGGGAAGGAGTTGGATATCACATCTCATGCTAAAGGGAGAGTCTCAGGTTTGGAAGGGGAAGGATTTGGATATCACATCTCATGTTATCGGAAGGATCTCAGGTTTGGTATTAGAAGTATTGAGATATCATATCTCATGCTATAGGAAGGGTCTCAGGACTGGAATGGGAAGGAGTTGGATATCACATCTCATGCTAAAGGAAGGGTCTCAGGTTTGGTAGAAGCATTGAGATATCACATCTCATGCTATCGGAAGTGTCTCAGGATTGGAATGGGAAGGAGCTGGATATCACATCTCATGCTAAAGGAAGGGTCTCAGGTTTGAAACGGGAAGGAGTTGGATATCACATCTCATGTTATAGGAAGGGTCTCAGGTTTGGTATAAGCATTGAGATATCACATCTCATGCTATAGGAAGGGTCTCAGGATTGGAATGGGAAGGAGTTGGATATCACATCTCATGCTATAGGAAGGGTATCAGGTTTGGTATAAGCATTGAGATATCACATCTCATGCTATAGGAAGGGTCTCAGGATTGGAATGGGAAGGAGTTGGATATCACATCTCATGCTATAGGAAGGGTCTCAGGTCTGGAACGGGAAGGAGTTGGATATCCCATCTCATTTTATAGGAAGAGTCTCAGGTTTGGTATAAGCATTGAGATATCACATTGCATGCTGTAGGAAGGGTCTCAGGATTGGGATGGGAAGGAGTTGGATATCACATCTCATGCTATAGGAAGGGTCTCAGGTTTGGAACGGGAAGGAGTTGGATATCCCATCTCATGTTATAGGACGGGTCTCAGGTTTGGTATTAGAAGCATTGAGATATCACATTGCATGCTGTAGGAAGGGTCTCAGGATTGGAATGGGAAGGAGTTGGATATTACATTCTTGCTATAGGAAGGGTCTCATGTTTGGAATGGGAAGGAGTTGGATATCACATATGCTATAGGAAGGGTCTCAGGTTTGGAACGGGAAGGAGTTGGATATCACATCTCATGCTATAGGAAGGGTCTCAGGTTTGGTATAAGCATTGAGATATCACATCTCTGCTATCGGAAGTGTCTCAGGATTGGAATGGGAAGGAGTTGGATATCCCATCTCATGTTATAGGACGGGTCTCAGGTTTGTTATTAGAATCATTGAGATATCATATTGCATGCTGTAGGAAGGGTCTAAGGATTGGAATGGGAAGGACTTGGATATCACATCTCATGCTATAGGTAGGCTCTCAGGTTTGGAAAGGGAAGGAGTTGGATATCACATTTCATGTTAGAGGAAGGATCTCAGGTTTGGTATTAGAGGCATTGAGATATCACATCTCATGCTATAGGAAGGCTCTCAGGTTTGGAATGGGAAGGAGTTGGATATCACATCTCATGTTATAGGAAGGGTCTCAGGTGTGGTATAAGCATTCAGATATCACATCTCTGCTATCGGAAGTGTCTCAGGATTGGAATGGGAAGGAGTTGTATATCCAATCTCATGCTATAGATAGGCTCTCAGGTTTGGAAAGGGAAGGAGTTGGATATCACATCTCATGCTATAGGAAGGGTCTCAGGATTGGAATGGGAAGTAGTTGGATATCACATCTCATGCTATAGGAAGGGTCTCAGGTTTGGTATAAGCATTGAGATATCACATCTCATGCTATAGGACAGGTCTCAGGATTGGAATGGAAGGAGTTGGATATCACATCTCATGCTATAGGAAGGGTCTCAGGATTGGAATTAGAAGCATTGAGATATCACATCTCATGCTATAGGAAGGGTCTCAGGATTGGAATGGGAAGGACTTGGATATCACATCTCATGCTATAGATAGGCTCTCAGGTTTGGAAAGGGAAGGAGTTGGATATCACATCTCATACTATAGGAAGGGTCTCAGGATTGGAATGGGAAGTAGTTGGATATCACATCTCATGCTATAGGAAGGGTGTCAGGATTGGTATAACATTGAGATATCACATCTCATGCTATAGGACGGGTCTCTGGATTGGAATGGGAAGGAGTTGTATATGACATCTCATGCCGTAGGAAGGGTCTCAGGTTTGGTATAAGCATTGAGATATCACTCCTCATGCTATAGGAAGTGTCTCAGGATTGGAATGGGAAGGAGTTGGATATCACATCTCATGTTATAGGAAGGATCTCAGGTTTGGTATTAGAAGCATTGAGACATCACATCTCATGCTATAGGAAGGGTCTCAGGATTGGAATGGGAAGGAGTTGGATATCACATCTCATGCTAAAGGGAGGGTCTCAGGTTTGGAAGGGGAAGGATTTGGATATTACATCTCGTGTTATAGAAATGATCTCAGGTTTGGTATTAGAAGCATTGAGATATCACATCTCATGCTGTCGGAAGGATCTCAGGTTTGGTGTTAGAAGCATTGAGATATCATATCTCATGCTATAGGAAGGGTCTCAGGATTGGAATGGGAAGGAGTTGGATATCACATCTCATGCTATAGGAAGGGTCTCAGGATTGGAATGGGAAGGAGTTGTATATGACATCTCATGCCACAGGAAGGGTCTCAGGTTTGGTATAAGCATTGAGATATCACATCTCATGCTATAGGAATGGTCTCAGGATTGGAATGGGTAGGAGTTGGATATTACATTCTTGCTATAGGAAGGGTCTCATGTTTGGAATGGGAAGGAGTTGGATATCACATATGCTATAGGAAGTGTCTCAGGTTTGGAACGGGAATGAGTTGGATATCACATCTCATGTTATAGGAAGG
This sequence comes from Ambystoma mexicanum, assembly GCF_040938575.1. Classification (NCBI taxonomy): domain Eukaryota; kingdom Metazoa; phylum Chordata; class Amphibia; order Caudata; family Ambystomatidae; genus Ambystoma; species Ambystoma mexicanum. The sequence continues at coordinate 1,149,264,891 of NC_090934.1, forward strand.
GTCTCAGGTTTGGTATAAGCATTGAGATAGCACATCTCTGCTATCGGAAGTGGCTCAGGATTGGAATGGGAAGGATTTGGATATCACATCTCATGCTATAGGAAGGGTCTCAGGTTTGGTATACGCATGGAGTTATCACTTCTCATGCTATAGGAAGCGTCTCAGGATTGGAATGGGAAGGAGTTGAATATCACATCTCATGTTATAGGAAGGATCTCAGGTTTGGTATTAGAAACATTGAGATATCACATCTCATGCTATCAGAAGGGTCTCAGGATTGGAATGGGAAGGAGTTGGATATCACATCTCATGTTATCGGAAGGATCTCAGGTTTGGTATTAGATGTATTGAGATATCATATCTCATGCTATAGGAAGGGTCTCAGGACTGGAATGGGAAGGAGTTGGATATCACATCTCATCCTAAAGGAAGGGTCTCAGGTTTGGTAGAAGCATTGAGATATCACATCTCATGCTATAGGAAGGGTCTCAGGATTGGAATGGGAAGGACTTAGATATCACATATCATGCTATAGGGAGGGTCTCAGTTTTTATATTAGAAGCATTGAGATATCACATCTCATGCTATCGGAAGTGTCTCAGGATTGGAATGGGAAGGAGCTGGATATCCCATCTCATGCTAAAGGAAGGGTCTCAGGTTTGGAACGGGAAGGAGTTGGATATCACATCTCATGTTATAGGAAGGGTCTCAGGTTTGGTATAAGCATTGAGATATGACATCTCTGCTATCGGAAGTGTCTCAGGAGTGGAATGGGAAGGAGTTGGATATCCCATCTCATGTTATAGGACGGGTCTCAGGTTTGTTATTAGAATCATTGAGATATCATATTGCATGCTGTAGGAAGGGTCTAAGGATTGGAATGGGAAGGACTTGGATATCACATCTCATGCTATAGATAGGCTCTCAGGTTTGGAACGGGAAGGAGTTGGATATCACATTTCATGTTAGAGGAAGGATCTCAGGTTTGGTATTAGAAGCATTGAGATATCACATCTCATGCTATAGGAAGGGTCTCAGGATTGGAATGGGAAGGACTTGGATATCACATCTCATGCTATAGATAGGCTCTCAGGTTTGGAAAGGGAAGGAGTTGGATATCACATCTCATGGTATAGGAAGGGTCTCAGGATTGGAATGGGAAGTAGTTGGATATCACATCTCATGCTATAGGAAGGGTCTCAGGTTTGGTATAAGCATTGAGATATCACATCTCATGCTATAGGACGTTTCTCAGGATTAGAATGGAAGGAGTTGGATATCACATCTCATGTTATAGGAAGGATCTCAGGTTTGGTATTAGAAGCATTGAGACATCACATCTCATGCTATAGGAAGGGTCTCAGGATTGGAATGGGAAGGAGTTGGATATCACATCTCATGCTATAGGAAGGGTCTCAGGTTTGGTATAAGCATTGAGATATCACATCTCATGCTATAGGAAGGGTCTCAGGATTGGAATGGGAAGGAGTTGGATATCACATCTCATGCTAAAGGGAGGGTCTCAGGTTTGGAAGGGGTAGGATTTGGATATCACATCTCATGTTATAGGAAGGATCACAGGTTTGGTATTAGAATCATTGAGATATCACATCTCATGCTATCGGAAGGGTCTCAGGATTGGAATGGGAAGGAGTTGGATATCACATCTCATGCTATAGGAAGGGTCTCAGGTTTGGAACGGGAAGGAGTTGGATATCCCATCTCATGTTATAGGACGGGTCTCAGGTTTGGTATTAGAAGCATTGAGATATCACATCGCATGCTGTAGGAAGGATCTCAGGTTTGGAATGGGAAGGAATTGGATATCACATCTCATGTCATAGGAAGTATCTCAGGTTTGGTATTAGAAGCATTGAGATATCACATCTCATGCTATAGGAATGGTCTCAGGATTGGAATGGGTAGGAGTTGGATATTACATTCTTGCTATAGGAAGGGTCTCATGTTTGGAATGGGAAGGAGTTGGATATCACATATGCTATAGGAAGGGTCTCAGGTTTGGAACGGGAAGGAGTTGGATATCCCATCTCATGTTATAGGACGGGTCTCTGGTTTGGTATTAGAATCATTGAGATATCACATCGCATGCTGTAGGAAGCGTCTAAGGATTGGAATGGGATGGACTTGGATATCACATCTCATGCTATATGTAGGCTCTCAGGTTTGGTATAAGCATTGAGATATCACATCTCATGCTATAGGAAGGGTCTCAGGATTGGAATGGGAAGGATTTGGATATCACATCTCATGCTATAGGAAGGGTCTCAGGTTTGGTATAAGCATGGAGATATCACTTCTCATGCTATAGGAAGTGTCTCAGGATTGGAATGGGAAGGAGTTGGATATCACATCTCATGTTATAGGAAGGATCTCAGGTTTGGTATTAGAAGCATTGAGACATCACATCTCATGCTATAGGAAGGGTCTCAGGATTGGTATAAGCATTGAGATATCACATCTCTGCTATCGGAAGGGTCTCAGGATTGGAATGGGAAGGAGTTGGATATCCCATCTCGTTATAGGAGGGGTCTCAGGTTTGGGATTAGAAGCATTGAGATATCACATCTCATGGTATAGGACGGGTCTCAGAATTGGAATGGGAAGGAGTTGGATATCACATCTCAAGCTATAGGAAGGGTCTCAGGATTGAAATGGGAAGGACTTGGATATCACATCTCATGTTATAGGAAGGGTCTCAGGTTTGGTATTAGAAGCATTGAGATATCACATCTCATGCTATAGGAAGGGTCTCAGGATTGAAATGGGAAGGACTTGGATATCACATCTCATGTTATAGGAAGGGTCTCAGGTTTGGTATTAGAAGCATTGAGATATCACATCTCATGCTATAGGAAGGGTCTCAGAATTGGAATGGGAAGGAGTTGGATATCACATCTCAAGCTATAGGAAGGGTCTCAGGATTGGAATGGGAAGGAGTTTGATATCACATCTCATGCCATGTATGGGTCTCAGGTTTTGTAGAAGCATTGGGATATCACATCTCATGCTATCGGAAGGGTATCAGGATTGGATTTGGAAGGAGTTGGATATCCCATCTCATGCTATAGGAAGGGTCTCAGGTTGGAATGGGAAGGAGTTGGATATCACTTCTCATGTTTTAGGAAGGGTCTCAGGTTTGGAATGGGAAGGACTTGGATATCACATCTCATGCTATAGGAAGGCTCTCAGGTTTGGAAGGGGAAGGAGTTGGATATCACATTTCATGTTAGAGGTAGGATCTCAGGTTTGGTATTAGAGGCATTGAGATATCACATCTCATGCTATCAGAAGGATCTCAGGATTGGAATGGGAAGGAGTTGGATATCACATCTCATACTAAAGGGAGGGTCTCAGGTTTGGAAGGGGAAGGATTTGGGTATTACATCTCATGTTATGGGAAGGATCTCAGGTTTGGTATTAGAAGCATTGAGATATCACATCTCATGCTATTGGGAGGATCTCAGGTTTGGTATTAGAGGCATTGAGATATCACATCTCATGCTATCAGAAGGGTCTCAGGACTGGAATGGGAAGGAGTCGGATATCACATCTCATGCTAAAGGGAGGGTCTCAGGTTTGGTATTAGAAGCATTGAGATATCACATCTCATGTTATAGGAAGGATCTCAGGTTTGGTATTAGAAACATTGAGATATCACATCTCATGCTATCAGAAGGGTCTCAGGATTGGAATGGGAAGGAGTTGGATATCACATCTCATGCTAAAGGGAGAGTCTCAGGTTTGGAAGGGGAAGGATTTGGATATCACATCTCATGTTATCGGAAGGATCTCAGGTTTGGTATTAGAAGTATTGAGATATCATATCTCATGCTATAGGAAGGGTCTCAGGACTGGAATGGGAAGGAGTTGGATATCACATCTCATGCTAAAGGAAGGGTCTCAGGTTTGGTAGAAGCATTGAGATATAACATCTCATGCTATAGGAAGGGTCTCAGGATTGGAATGGGAAGGACTTAGATATCACATATCATGCTATAGAGAGGGTCTCAGTTTTGATATTAGAAGCATTGAGATATCACATCTCATGCTATCGGAAGTGTCTCAGGATTGGAATGGGAAGGAGCTGGATATCACATCTCATGCTAAAGGAAGGGTCTCAGGTTTGAAACGGGAAGGAGTTGGATATCACATCTCATGTTATAGGAAGGGTCTCAGGTTTGGTATAAGCATTGAGATATCACATCTCATGCTATAGGAAGGGTCTCAGGATTGGAATGGGAAGGAGTTGGATATCACATCTCATGCTATAGGAAGGGTATCAGGTTTGGTATAAGCATTGAGATATCACATCTCATGCTATAGGAAGGGTCTCAGGATTGGAATGGGAAGGATTTGGATATCACATCTCATGCTACAGGAAGGGTCTCAGGTTTGGAACGGGAAGGAGTTGGATATCCCATCTCATTTTATAGGAAGAGTCTCAGGTTTGGTATAAGCATTGAGATATCACATTGCATGCTGTAGGAAGGGTCTCAGGATTGGGATGGGAAGGAGTTGGATATCACATCTCATGCTATAGGAAGGGTCTCAGGTTTGGAACGGGAAGGAGTTGGATATCCCATCTCATGTTATAGGATGGGTCTCAGGTTTGGTATTAGAAGCATTGAGATATCACATTGCATGCTGTAGGAAGGGTCTCAGGATTGGAATGGGAAGGAGTTGGATATTACATTCTTGCTATAGGAAGGGTCTCATGTTTGGAATGGGAAGGAGTTGGATATCACATATGCTATAGGAAGGGTCTCAGGTTTGGAACGGGAAGGAGTTGGATATCACATCTCATGCTATAGGAAGGGTCTCAGGTTTGGTATAAGCATTGAGATATCACATCTCTGCTATCGGAAGTGTCTCAGGATTGGAATGGGAAGGAGTTGGATATCCCATCTCATGTTATAGGACGGGTCTCAGGTTTGTTATTAGAATCATTGAGATATCATATTGCATGCTGTAGGAAGGGTCTAAGGATTGGAATGGGAAGGACTTGGATATCACATCTCATGCTATAGGTAGGCTCTCAGGTTTGGAAAGGGAAGGAATTGGATATCACATTTCATGTTAGAGGAAGGATCTGAGGTTTGGTATTAGAGGCATTGAGATATCACATCTCATGCTATAGGAAGGGTCTCAGGATTGGAATGGGAAGGAGTTGGATATCACATCTCATGCTATAGGAAGGGTCTCAGGTTTGGTATAAGCATTGAGATATCACATCTCATGCTATAGGAAGAGTCTCAGGATTGGAATGGGAAGGAGTTGGAGATCACATCTGATGTTATAGGAAGGATCTCAGGTTTGGTATTAGAAGCATTGAGATATCACATCCCTGCTATCGGAAGGGTCTCAGGATTGGAATGGGAAGGAGTTGGATATCCCATCTCATGTTATAGGAAGAGTCTCAGGTTTGGTATTAGAAGCATTGAGATATCACATCTCATGCTATAGGAAGTGTCTCAGGATTGGAATGGGAAGGAGTTTGATATCACATCTCATGCCATGTATGGGTCTCAGGTTTTGTAGAAGCATTGGGATATCACATCTCATGCTATCGGAAGGGTATCAGGATTGGATTTGGAAGGAGTTGGATATCCCATCTCATGCTATAGGAAGGGTCTCAGGTTGGAATGGGAAGGAGTTGGATATCACATCTGATGTTATAGGAAGGGTCTCAGGATTGGAATGGGAAGGACTTAGATATCACATATCATGCTATAGGGAGGGTCTCAGTTTTGATATTAGAAGCATTGAGATATCACATCTCATGCTATCGGAAGTGTCTCAGGATTGGAATGGGAAGGAGCTGGATATCACATCTCATGCTAAAGGAAGGGTCTCAGGTTTGGAACGGGAAGGAGTTGGATATCACATCTCATGTTATAGGAAGGGTCTCAGGTTTGGTATAAGCATTGAAATATGACATCTCTGCTATCGGAAGTGTCTCAGGAGTGGAATGGGAAGGAGTTGGATATCCCATCTCATGTTATAGGACGGGTCTCAGGTTTGTTATTAGAATCATTGAGATATCATATTGCATGCTGTAGGAAGGGTCTAAGGTTTGGAAGGGGAAGCGTTTGGATATCACATCTCATGTTATCGGAAGGATCTCAGGTTTGGTATTAGATGTATTGAGATATCATATCTCATGCTATAGGAAGGGTCTCAGGACTGGAATGGGAAGGAGTTGGATATCACATCTCATGCTAAAGGAAGGGTCTCAGGTCTGGTAGAAGCATTGAGATATCACATCTCATGCTATAGGAAGGGTCTCAGGATTGGAATGGGAAGGACTTAGATATCACATATCATGCTATAGGGAGGGTCTCAGTTTTGATATTAGAAGCATTGAGATATCACATCTCATGCTATCGGAAGTGTCTCAGAATTGGAATGGGAAGGAGCTGGATATCACATCTCATGCTAAAGGAAGGGTCTCAGGTTTGGAACGGGAAGGATTTGGATATCACATCTCATGTTATAGGAAGGGTCTCAGGTTTGGTATAAGCATTGAGATATGACATCTCTGCTATCGGAAGTGTCTCAGGAGTGGAATGGGAAGGAGTTGGATATCCCATCTCATGTTATAGGACGGGTCTCAGGTTTGTTATTAGAATCATTGAGATATCATATTGCATGCTGTAGGAAGGGTCTAAGGATTGGAATGGGAAGGACTTGGATATCACATCTCATGCTATAGATAGGCTCTCAGGTTTGGAACGGGAAGGAGTTGGATATCACATTTCATGTTAGAGGAAGGATCTCAGGTTTGGTATTAGAAGCATTGAGATATCACATCTCATGCTATAGGAAGGGTCTCAGGATTGGAATGGGAAGGACTTGGATATCACATCTCATGCTATAGATAGGCTCTCAGGTTTGGAAAGGGAAGGAGTTGGATATCACATCTCATGGTATAGGAAGGGTCTCAGGATTGGAATGGGAAGTAGTTGGATATCACATCTCATGCTATAGGAAGGGTCTCAGGTTTGGTATAAGCATTGAGATTTCACATCTCATGCTATAGGACGTTTCTCAGGATTGGAATGGAAGGAGTTGGATATCACATCTCATGTTATAGGAAGGATCTCAGGTTTGGTATTAGAAGCATTGAGACATCACATCTCATGCTATAGGAAGGGTCTCAGGATTGGAATGGGAAGGAGTTGGATATCACATATCATGCTATAGGAAGGGTCTCAGGTTTGGTATAAGCATTGAGATATCACATCTCATGCTATAGGAAGGGTCTCAGGATTGGAATGGGAAGGAGTTGGATATCACATCTCATGCTAAAGGGAGGGTCTCAGGTTTGGAAGGGGTAGGATTTGGATATCACATCTCATGTTATAGGAAGGATCACAGGTTTGGTATTAGAAGCATTGAGATATCACATCTCATGCTATCGGAAGGGTCTCAGGATTGGAATGGGAAGGAGTTGAATATCACATCTCATGCTATAGGAAGGTTCTCAGGTTTGGAACGGGAAGGAGTTGGATATCCCATCTCATGTTATAGGACGGGTCTCAGGTTTGGTATTAGAAGCATTGAGATATCACATCGCATGCTGTAGGAAGGATCTCAGGTTTGCAATGGGTAGGAGTTGGATATTACATTCTTGCTATAGGAAGGGTCTCATGTTTGGAATGGGAAGAAGTTGGATATCACATATGCTATAGGAAGGGTCTCAGGTTTGGAACGGGAAGGAGTTGGATATCCCATCTCATGTTATAGGACGGGTCTCTGGTTTGGTATTAGAATCATTGAGATATCACATCGCATGCTGTAGGAAGCGTCTAAGGATTGGAATGGGATGGACTTGGATATCACATCTCATGCTATAGGTAGGCTCTCAGGTTTGGTATAAGCATTGAGATATCACATCTCATGCTATAGGAAGGGTCTCAGGATTGGAATGGGAAGGATTTGAATATCACATCTCATGCTATAGGAAGGGTCTCAGGTTTGGTATAAGCATGGAGATATCACTTCTCATGCTATAGGAAGTGTCTCAGGATTGGAATGGGAAGGAGTTGGATATCACATCTCATGTTATAGGAAGGATCTCAGGTTTGGTATTAGAAGCATTGAGACATCACATCTCATGCTATAGGAAGGGTCTCAGGATTGGTATAAGCATTGAGATATCACATCTCTGCTATCGGAAGGGTCTCAGGATTGGAATGGGAAGGAGTTGGATATCCCAGCTCGTTATAGGAGGGGTCTCAGGTTTGGCATTAGAAGCATTGAGATATCACATCTCATGGTATAGGACGGGTCTCAGAATTGGAATGGGAAGGAGTTGGATATCACATCTCAAGCTATAGGAAGGGTCTCAGGATTGAAATGGGAAGGACTTGGATATCACATCTCATGTTATAGGAAGGGTCTCAGGTTTGGTATTAGAAGCATTGAGATATCACATCTCATGCTATAGGAAGGGTCTCAGGATTGGAATGGAAAGGACTTGGATATCACATCTCATGTTATAGGAAGGGTCTCAGGTTTGGTATTAGAAGCATTGAGATATCACATCTCATGCTATAGGAAGGGTCTCAGAATTGGAATGGGAAGGAGTTGGATATCACATCTCAAGCTATAGGAAGGGTCTCAGGATTGGAATGGGAAGGAGTTTGATATCACATCTCATGCCATGTATGGGTCTCAGGTTTTGTAGAAGCATTGGGATATCACATCTCATGCTATCGGAAGGGTATCAGGATTGGATTTGGAAGGAGTTGGATATCCCATCTCATGCTATAGGAAGGGTCTCAGGTTGGAATGGGAAGGAGTTGGATATCACTTCTCATGTTTTAGGAAGGGTCTCAGGATTGGAATGGGAAGGACTTGGATATCACATCTCATGCTATAGGAAGGCTCTCAGGTTTGGAAGGGGAAGGAGTTGGATATCACATTTCATGTTAGAGGTAGGATCTCAGGTTTGGTATTAGAGGCATTGAGATATCACATCTCATGCTATCAGAAGGATCTCAGGATTGGAATGGCAAGGAGTTGGATATCACATCTCATACTAAAGGGAGGGTCTCAGGTTTGGAAGGGGAAGGATTTGGATATTACATCTCATGTTATGGGAAGGATCTCAGGTTTGGTATTAGAAGCATTGAGATATCACATCTCATGCTATTGGGAGGATCTCAGGTTTGGTATTAGAGGCATTGAGATATCACATCTCATGCTATCAGAAGGGTCTCAGGATTGGAATGGGAAGGAGTCGGATATCACATCTCATGCTAAAGGGAGGGTCTCAGGTTTGGTATTAGAAGCATTGAGATATCACATCTCATGTTATAGGAAGGATCTCAGGTTTGGTATTAGAAACATTGAGATATCACATCTCATGCTATCAGAAGTGTCTCAGGATTGGAATGGGAAGGAGCTGGATATCACATCTCATGCTAAAGGAAGGGTCTCAGGTTTGGAACGGGAAGGAGTTGGATATCACATCTCATGTTATAGGAAGGGTCTCAGGTTTGGTATAAGCATTGAGATATGACATCTCTGCTATCGGAAGTGTCTCAGGAGTGGAATGGGAAGGAGTTGGATATCCCATCTCATGTTATAGGACGGGTCTCAGGTTTGTTATTAGAATCATTGAGATATCATATTGCATGCTGTAGGAAGGGTCTAAGGTTTGGAAGGGGAAGCATTTGGATATCACATCTCATGTTATCGGAAGGATCTCAGGTTTGGTATTAGATGTATTGAGATATCATATCTCATGCTATAGGAAGGGTCTCAGGACTGGAATGGGAAGGAGTTGGATATCACATCTCATGCTAAAGGAAGGGTCTCAGGTTTGGTAGAAGCATTGAGATATCACATCTCATGCTATAGGAAGGGTCTCAGGATTGGAATGGGAAGGACTTAGATATCACATATCATGCTATAGGGAGGGTCTCAGTTTTGATATTAGAAGCATTGAGATATCACATCTCATGCTATCGGAAGTGTCTCAGGATTGGAATGGGAAGGAGCTGGATATCACATCTCATGCTAAAGGAAGGGTCTCAGGTTTGGAACGGGAAGGAGTTGGATATCACATCTCATGTTATAGGAAGGGTCTCAGGTTTGGTATAAGCATTGAGATATGACATCTCTGCTATCGGAAGTGTCTGAGGAGTGGAATGGGAAGGAGTTGGATATCCCATCTCATGTTATAGGACGGGTCTCAGGTTTGTTATTAGAATCATTGAGATATCATATTGCATGCTGTAGGAAGGGTCTAAGGATTGGAATGGGAAGGACTTGGATATCACATCTCATGCTAGAGATAGGCTCTCAGGTTTGGAACGGGAAGGAGTTGGATATCACATTTCATGTTAGAGGAAGGATCTCAGGTTTGGTATTAGAAGCATTGAGATATCACATCTCATGCTATAGGAAGGGTCTCAGGATTGGAATGGGAAGGACTTGGATATCACATCTCATGCCATAGATAGGCTCTCAGGTTTGGAAAGGGAAGGAGTTGGATATCACATCTCATGGTATAGGAAGGGTCTCAGGATTGGAATGGGAAGTAGTTGGATATCACATCTCATGCTATAGGAAGGGTCTCAGGTTTGGTATAAGCATTGAGATATCACATCTCATGCTATAGGACGTTTCTCAGGATTGGAATGGAAGGAGTTGGATATCACATCTCATGTTATAGGAAGAATCTCAGGTTTGATATCTCCATGCTTATACCAAACCCGAGACCCTTCCTATAGCATGAGATGTGATATCCAACTCCTTCCCATTCCAATCCTGAGACCCTTCCTATAGCATGAGAAGTGATATCTCCATGCGTATACCAAACCTGAGACCCTTCCTATAGCATGAGATGTGATATCCAAATCCTTCCCATTCCAATCCTGAGACCCTTCCTATAGCATGAGATGTGATATCTCAATGCTTATACCAAACCAGAGACCCGTCCTATAACATGAGATGGGATATCCAACTCCTTCCCATTCCAATCCTGAGACCCTTCCTATAACATGAGATGTGATATCCAACTCCTTCCCATTCCAACCTGAGACCCTTCCTATAGCATGAGATGGGATATCCAACTCCTTCCAAATCCAATCCTGATACCCTTCCGATAGCATGAGATGTGATATCCCAATGCTTCTACCAAACCTGAGACCCATACTATGGCATGAGATGTGATATCAAACTCCTTCCCATTCCAATCCTGAGACCCTTCCTATAGCTTGAGATGTGATATCCAACTCCTTCCCATTCCAATTCTGAGACCCTTCCTATACCATGAGACTTGATATCTCAATGCTTCTAATACCAAACCTGAGACCCGTCCTATAACATGAGATGTGATATCCAAATCCTTCCCCTTCCAAACCTTAGACCCTTCCTTTATCATGAGATGTGATTTCCAATTCCTTCCCATTCCAATCCTGACACCCTTCCGATATCATGAGATTTGTTATCTCAATGCTTCTAATATCAAACTTGAGACCCTCCCTATAGCATGAGATCTGACATCCAAGTCCTTCCCATTCCAATCCTGAGACCCTTCCTATAGCATGAGATGTGATATCTCAATGCTTCTAATACCAAACCTGAGAACCTTCCTATAACATGAGATGGGATATCCAACTCCTTCCCATTCCAATCCTGAGACCCTTCCGATAGCAGAGATGTGATATCTCAATGCTTATACCAAACCTGAGACCCTTGCTATGGCCTGAGATGTCATATACAACTCCTTCCCATTCCAATCCTGAGACCCTTCCTATAGCATGAGATGTGATATCTCAATGCTTATACCAAACCTGAGACCCTTCCTATAGCATGAGATGTGATATCCAACTCCTTCCCATTCCAATCCTGAGACCCTTCCCATAGCATGAGATGTGATGTCTCAATGCTTCTAATACCAAACCTGAGACCCTTCCTATAACATGAGATGTGATATCCAACTCCTTCCCATTCCAATCCTGAGACCCTTCCTATAGCATGAGAAGTGATATCTCCATGCTTATACCAAACCTGAGACCCTTCCTATAGCATGAGATGTAATATCCAACTCCTTCCCATTCCAATCCTGAGACCCTTCCTATAGCATGAGAAGTATCTCCATGTGTATACCATGCGTGTATCTCCATTCCTATAGCATGAGATGTGATATCCAAATCCTTCCCATTCCAATCCTGAGCCACTTCCGATAGCAGAGATGTGATATCTCAATGCTTATACCAAACCTGAGACCCTTCCTATAACATGAGATGTGATATCCAACTCATTCCCGTTCCAAACCTGAGACACTTCCTATAGCATATGTGATATCCAAGTCCTTCCCATTTCAAACATGAGACCCTTCCTATAGCAAGAATGTAATATCCAACTCCTACCCATTCCAATCCTGAGACCATTCCTATAGCATGAGATGTGATATTTCAATGCTTCTAATACCAAACCTGAGATCCTTCCTATGACATGAAATGTGATATCCAAATCCTTCAAATTCCAAACCTGAGACCCTTCCTACAGCATGCGATGTGATATCTCAATGCTTCTAATATCAAACCTGAGACCCGTCCTATAACATGAGATGGGATATCCAACTCCTTCCTGTTCCAAACCTGAGACCCTTCCTATAGCATGAGATGTGATATCCAATTCCTTCCCATCCCAATCCTGAGACACCTCCGATAGCAGAGATGTGATATCTCAATGCTTATACCAAACCTGAGACTCTTCCTATAACATGAGATGTGATATCCAACTCCTTCCCGTTCCAAACCTGAGACCCTTCCTATAGCATGAGATGTGATATCCAACTCCTTCCCATTCCAATCCTGAGACCCTTCCGATAGCAGAGATGTGATATCTCAATGCTTATACCAAACCTGAGACTCTTCCTATAACATGAGATGTGATATCCAACTCCTTCCCTTTCCAAACCTGAGACCCTGCCTATAGCATGAGATGTGATATCCAAGTCCTTCCCATTCCAATCCTGAGACCCTTCCTATAGCATGAGATGTGATATCTCAATGCTTATACCAAACCTGAGACCCTTCCTATGGCATGAGATGTCATATACAACTCCTTCCCATTCCAATCCCGAGACCCTTCCTATAGCATGAGATGTGATATCTCAAAGCTTATACCAAACCTGAAACCCTTCCTATAGCATGAGATGTGATATCCAACTTCTTCCCATTCCAATCCTGAGACCCTTCCTATAACATGAGATGTGATGTCTCAATGCTTCTAATACCAAACCTGAGATCTTTCCTATAACATGAGATGTGGTATCCAACTCCTTCCCATTCCAATTCTGAGACCCTTCCTATAGCAAGAGATGTGATATCTCAATGCCTCTTTACCAAACCTGATATCCTACCTCTAACATGAAATGTGATATCCAACTCCTTCCCCTTCCAAACCTGAGAGCCTTCCTATAGCATGAGATGTGATATCCAAGTCCTTCCCATTCCAATCCTGAGACCCTTCCTATAACATCAGATGTGATATCCAACTCCTTCCCATTCCAACCTGAGACCCTTCCTATAGCATGAGATGGGATATCCAACTCCTTCCAAATCCAATCCTGATACCCTTCCGATAGCATGAGATGTGATATCCCAATGCTTCTACAAAACCTGAGACCCATACATGGCATGAGATGTGATATCAAACTCCTTCCCATTCCAATCCTGAGACCCTTCCGATAGCAGAGATGTGATATCTCAATGCTTATACCAAACCTGAGACCCTTCCTATGGCATGAGATGTCATATACAACTCCTTCCCATTCCAAGCCTGAGACCCTTCCTATAGCATGAGATGTGATATCTCAATGTTTATACCAAACCTGAGACCCTTCCTATAGCATGAGATGTGATATCCAACTCCTTCCCATTCCAATCCTGAGACCCTTCCTATAGCATGAGATGTGATATCTCAATGCTTAAACAAAACCTGAATCCCTTCCTATAGCATGAAATGTGATATCCAACTCCTTCCCTTTCCAAACCTGAGAGCCTACCTATAGCATGAGATGTGATATCCAAGTCCTTCCCATTCCAATCCTTAGACCCTTCCTACAGCATGCAATATGATATCTCAATGATTCTAATAACAAACCTGAGACCCGTCCTATAACATGAGATGGGATATCCAACTCCTTCCCATTCCAATCCTGAGACACTTCCGATAGCAGAGATGTGATATCTCAATGCTTATACCAAACCTGAGACCCTTCCTATAGCATGAGATGTGATATCCAATTCTTTCCCGTTCCAAACCTGAGACCCTTCCTATAGCATATGTGATATCCAACTCCTTCCCATTCCAAACATGAGACCCTTCCTATAGCAAGAATGTAATATCCAACTCCTTCCCATTCCAATCCTGAGACCCTTCCTTCAGCATGCGATGTGATATCTCAATGCTTCTAATACCAAACCTGAGACCCGTCCTATAACATGAGATGGGATATCCAACTCCTTCCAGTTCCAAACCTGAGAGCCTTCCTATAGCATGAGATGTGATATCCAAGTCCTTCCCATTCCAATCCTGAGACCCTTCCTATAACATGAGATGTGATATCTCAATGCTTATACCAAACCTGAATCCCTTCCTATAGCATGAGATGTGATATCCAACTCCTTCCCATTCCAATCCTGAGACCCTTCCTATAGCATTAGATGTGATATCTCAATGCCTCTAATACCAAACCTGAGATCCTTCCTCTAACATGAAATGTGATATCCAACTCCTTCCCTTTCCAAACCTGAGAGCCTACCTATAGCATGAGATGTGATATCCAAGTCCTTCCCATTCCAATCCTTAGACCCTTCCTACAGCATGCAATATGATATCTCAATGATTCTAATACCAAACCTGAGATCTTTCCTATAACATGAGATGTGATATCCAACTCCTTCCCATTCCAATCCTGAGACCCTTCCTATAGCATGAGATGTGATATCTCAATGCCTCTTTACCAAACCTGAGATCCTACCTCTAACATGAAATGTGATATCCAACTCCTTCCCCTTCCAAACCTGAGAGCCTTCCTATAGTATGAGATGTGATATCCAAGTCCTTCCCATTCCAATCCTGAGACCCTTCCTATAACATCAGATGTGATATCCAACTCCTTCCCATTCCAACCTGAGACCCTTCCTATAGCATGAGATGGGATATTCAACTCCTTCCAAATCCAATCCTGATACCCTTCCGATAGCATGATATGTGATATCTCAATGCTTCTAATACCAAACCTGTGACTCTTCCTATAACATGAGATGGGATATCCAACTCCTTCCCATTCCAATCCTGAGACTCTTCCGATAGCAGAGATGTGATATCTCAATGCTTATACCAAACCTGAGACCCTTCCTTTGGCATGAGATGTCACATACAACTCCTTCCCATTCCAATCCTGAGACCCTTCCTATAGTATGAGATGTGATATCTCAATGCTTATACCAAACCTGAGACCCTTCCTATAGCATGAGATGTGATATCCAACTCCTTCCCATTCCAATCCTGAGACCCTTCCCATAGCATGAGATGTGATGTCTCAATGCTTCTAATACCAAACCTGAGATCCTTCCTATAACATCAAATGTGATATCCAACTCCTTCCCATTCCAATCCTTAGACCCTTCCTATAGCATGAGATGTGATATCTCAATGCTTATACCAAAACTGAGACCCTTCCTATAGCATGAGATGTGATATCCAACTCCTTCCCATTCCAATCCTGAGACCCTTCCTATAGCATGAGATGTGATATCTCAATGCCTCTAATACCAAACCTGAGAGCCTTCCTCTAACATGAAATGCGATATCCAACTCCGTCCCTTTCCAAACCTGAGAGCCTACCTATAGCATGAGATGTGATATCCAACTCCTTCCCATTCCAAACATGAGACCCTTCCTATAGCAAGAATGTAATATCCAACTCCTTCCCATTCCAATCCTGAGACCCTTCCTACAGCATGCGATGTGATATCTCAATGCTTCTAATACCAAACCTGAGATCTTTCCTATAACATGAGATGTGATATCCAACTCCTTCCCATTCAAATCCTGAGACCCTTCCTATAGCATGAGATGTGATATCTCAATGCCTCTTTACCAAACCTGAGATCCTACCTCTAACATGAAATGTGATATCCAACTCCTTCCCCTTCCAAACCTGAGAGCCTTCCTATAGTATGAGATGTGATATCCAAGTCCTTCCCATTCCAATCCTGAGACCCTTCCTATAACATCAGATGTGATATCCAACTCCTTCCCATTCCAACCTGAGACCTTTCCTTTAGCATGAGATGGGATATTCAACTCCTTCCAAATCCAATCCTGATACCCTTCCGATAGCTTGAGATGTGATATCTCAATGCTTCTAATACCAAACCTGTGACTCTTCCTATAACATGAGATGGGATATCCAACTCCTTCCCATTCCAATCCTGAGACCCTTCCGATAGCAGAGATGTGATATCTCAATGCTTATACCAAACCTGAGACCCTTCCTATGGCATGAGATGTCACATACAACTCCTTCCCATTCCAATCCTGAGACCCTTCCTATAGTATGAGATGTGATATCTCAATGCTTATACCAAACCTGAGACCCTTCCTATAGCATGAGATGTGATATCCAACTCCTTCCCATTCCAATCCTGAGACCCTTCCCATAGCATGAGATGTGATGTCTCAATGCTTCTAATACCAAACCTGAGATCCTTCCTATAACATCAAATGTGATATCCAACTCCTTCCCATTCCAATCCTGAGACCCTTCCTATAGCATGAGATGTGATATCTCAATGCTTATACCAAACCTGAGACCCTTCCTATAGCATGAGATGTGATATCCAACTCCTTCCCATTCCAATCCTGAGACCCTTCCTATAGCATGAGATGTGATATCTCAATGCCTCTAATACCAAACCTGAGATCCTTCCTCTAACATGAAATGTGATATCCAACTCCGTCCCTTTCCAAACCTGAGAGCCTACCTATAGCATGAGATGTGATATCCAAGTCCTTCCCATTCCAATCCTTAGACCCTTCCTACAGCATGCAATATGATATCTCAATGATTCTAATAACAAACCTGAGACCCGTCCTATAACATGAGATTGGATATCCAACTCCTTTCAATTCCAATCCTGGTACACTTCCTATAGCATGAGATGTGATATCTCAATGCTTATACCAAACCTGAGACCCTTCCTATGGCATGAGATGTCATATACAAGTCCTTCCCATTCCAATCCTGAGACCCTTCCTATAGCATGAGATGTGATATCTCAATGCTTCTAATACCAAACCTGAGACCCTTCCTATAACATGAGATGGGATATCCAACTCCTTCCCATTCCAATCCTGAGACCCTTCCGATAGCAGAGATGTGATATCTCAATGCTTATACCAAACCTGAGACCCTTGCTATGGCCTGAGGTGTCATATACAACTCCTTCCCATTCCAATCCTGAGACCCTTCCTATAGCATGAGATGTGATATCTCAATGCTTATACCAAACCTGAGACCCTTCCAATAGCATGAGATGTGATATCCAACTCCTTCCCATTCCAATCCTGAGACCCTTCCCATAGCATGAGATGTGATGTCTCAATGCTTCTAATACCAAACCTGAGACCCTTCCTATAACATGAGATGTGATATCCAACTCCTTCCCATTCCAATCCTGAGACCCTTCCTATAGCATGAGAAGTGATATCTCCATGCTTATACCAAACCTGAGACCCTTCCTATAGCATGAGATGTAATATCCAACTCCTTCCCATTCCAATCCTGAGACCCTTCCTATAGCATGAGAAGTATCTCCATGCGTATACCATGCGTGTATCTCCATTCCTATAGCATGAGATGTGATATCCAAATCCTTCCCATTCCAATCCTGAGCCACTTCCGATAGCAGAGATGTGATATCTCAATGCTTATACCAAACCTGAGACCCTTCCTATAACATGAGATGTGATATCCAACTCATTCCCGTTCCAAACCTGAGACACTTCCTATAGCATATGTGATATCCAAGTCCTTCCCATTTCAAACATGAGACCCTTCCTATAGCAAGAATGTAATATCCAACTCCTACCCATTCCAATCCTGAGACCATTCCTATAGCATGAGATGTGATATTTCAATGCTTCTAATACCAAACCTGAGATCCTTCCTATGACATGAAATGTGATATCCAAATCCTTCCCATTCCAAACCTGAGACCCTTCCTACAGCATGCGATGTGATATCTCAATGCTTCTAATATCAAACCTGAGACCCGTCCTATAACATGAGATGCGATATCCAACTCCTTCCCGTTCCAAACCTGAGACCCTTCCTATAGCATGAGATGTGATATCCAATTCCTTCCCATCCCAATCCTGAGACACCTCCGATAGCAGAGATGTGATATCTCAATGCTTATACCAAACCTGAGACTCTTCCTATAACATGAGATGTGATATCCAACTCCTTCCCGTTCCAAACCTGAGACCCTTCCTATAGCATGAGATGTGATATCCAACTCCTTCCCATTCCAATCCTGAGACCCTTCCGATAGCAGAGATGTGATATCTCAATGCTTATACCAAACCTGAGACTCTTCCTATAACATGAGATGTGATATCCAACTCCTTCCCTTTCCAAACCTGAGACTCTGCCTATAGCATGAGATGTGATATCCAAGTCCTTCCCATTCCAATCCTGAGACCCTTCCTATAGCATGAGATGTGATATCTCAATGCTTATACCAAACCTGAGACCCTTCCTATGGCATGAGATGTCATATACAACTCCTTCCCATTCAAAACCGAGACCCTTCCTATAGCATGAGATGTGATATCTCAAAGCTTATACCAAACCTGAAACCCTTCCTATAGCATGAGATGTGATATCCAACTTCTTCCCATTCCAATCCTGAGACCCTTCCTATAACATGAGATGTGATGTCTCAATGCTTCTAATACCAAACCTGAGATCTTTCCTATAACATGAGATGTGGTATCCAACTCCTTCCCATTCCAATTCTGAGACCCTTCCTATAGCAAGAGATGTGATATCTCAATGCCTCTTTACCAAACCTGATATCCTACCTCTAACATGAAATGTGATATCCAACTCCTTCCCCTTCCAAACCTGAGAGCCTTCCTATAGCATGAGATGTGATATCCAAGTCCTTCCCATTCCAATCCTGAGACCCTTCCTATAACATCAGATGTGATATCCAACTCCTTCCCATTCCAACCTGAGACCCTTCCTATAGCATGAGATGGGATATCCAACTCCTTCCAAATCCAATCCTGATACCCTTCCGATAGCATGAGATGTGATATCCCAATGCTTCTACAAAACCTGAGACCCATACATGGCATGAGATGTGATATCAAACTCCTTCCCATTCCAATCCTGAGACCCTTCCGATAGCAGAGATGTGATATCTCAATGCTTATACCAAACCTGAGACCCTTCCTATGGCATGAGATGTCATATACAACTCCTTCCCATTCCAAGCCTGAGACCCTTCCTATAGCATGAGATGTGATATCTCAATGTTTATACCAAACCTGAGACCCTTCCTATAGCATGAGATGTGATATCCAACTCCTTCCCATTCCAATCCTGAGACCCTTCCTATAGCATGAGATGTGATATCTCAATGCTTATACAAAACCTGAATCCCTTCCTATAGCATGAAATGTGATATCCAACTCCTTCCCTTTCCAAACCTGAGAGCCTACCTATAGCATGAGATGTGATATCCAAGTCCTTCCCATTCCAATCCTTAGACCCTTCCTACAGCATGCAATATGATATCTCAATGATTCTAATAACAAACCTGAGACCCGTCCTATAACATGAGATGGGATATCCAACTCCTTCCCATTCCAATCCTGAGACACTTCCGATAGCAGAGATGTGATATCTCAATGCTTATACCAAACCTGAGACCCTTCCTATAGCATGAGATGTGATATCCAATTCTTTCCCGTTCCAAACCTGAGACCCTTCCTATAGCATATGTGATATCCAACTCCTTCCCATTCCAAACATGAGACCCTTCCTATAGCAAGAATGTAATATCCAACTCCTTCCCATTCCAATCCTGAGACCCTT
The DNA here is from genome assembly GCF_040938575.1 of Ambystoma mexicanum. Taxonomy (NCBI): domain Eukaryota; kingdom Metazoa; phylum Chordata; class Amphibia; order Caudata; family Ambystomatidae; genus Ambystoma; species Ambystoma mexicanum. The sequence goes on from NC_090934.1 coordinate 1,149,285,055, forward strand.
CCTTCAGCATGCGATGTGATATCTCAATGCTTCTAATACCAAACCTGAGACCCGTCCTATAACATGAGATGGGATATCCAACTCCTTCCAGTTCCAAACCTGAGAGCCTTCCTATAGCATGAGATGTGATATCCAAGTCCTTCCCATTCCAATCCTGAGACCCTTCCTATAACATGAGATGTGAGATCTCAATACTTATACCAAACCTGAATCCCTTCCTATAGCATGAGATGTGATATCCAACTCCTTCCCATTCCAATCCTGAGACCCTTCCTATAGCATTAGATGTGATATCTCAATGCCTCTAATACCAAACCTGAGATCCTTCCTCTAACATGAAATGTGATATCCAACTCCTTCCCTTTCCAAACCTGAGAGCCTACCTATAGCATGAGATGTGATATCCAAGTCCTTCCCATTCCAATCCTTAGACCCTTCCTACAGCATGCAATATGATATCTCAATGATTCTAATACCAAACCTGAGATCTTTCCTATAACATGAGATGTGATATCCCACTCCTTCCCATTCCAATCCTGAGACCCTTCCTATAGCATGAGATGTGATATCTCAATGCCTCTTTACCAAACCTGAGATCCTACCTCTAACATGAAATGTGATATCCAACTCCTTCCCCTTCCAAACCTGAGAGCCTTCCTATAGTATGAGATGTGATATCCAAGTCCTTCCCATTCCAATCCTGAGACCCTTCCTATAACATCAGATGTGATATCCAACTCCTTCCCATTCCAACCTGAGACCCTTCCTATAGCATGAGATGGGATATTCAACTCCTTCCAAATCCAATCCTGATACCCTTCCGATAGCATGATATTTGATATCTCAATGCTTCTAATACCAAACCTGTGACTCTTCCTATAACATGAGATGGGATATCCAACTCCTTCCCATTCCAATCCTGAGACCCTTCCGATAGCAGAGATGTGATATCTCAATGCTTATACCAAACCTGAGACCCTTCCTATGGCATGAGATGTCACATACAACTCCTTCCCATTCCAATCCTGAGACCCTTCCTATAGTATGAGATGTGATATCTCAATGCTTATACCAAACCTGAGACCCTTCCTATAGCATGAGATGTGATATCCAACTCCTTCCCATTCCAATCCTGAGACCCTTCCCATAGCATGAGATGTGATGTCTCAATGCTTCTAATACCAAACCTGAGATCCTTCCTATAACATCAAATGTGATATCCAACTCCTTCCCATTCCAATCCTTAGACCCTTCCTATAGCATGAGATGTGATATCTCAATGCTTATACCAAAACTGAGACCCTTCCTATAGCATGAGATGTGATATCCAACTCCTTCCCATTCCAATCCTGAGACCCTTCCTATAGCATGAGATGTGATATCTCAATGCCTCTAATACCAAACCTGAGATCCTTCCTCTAACATGAAATGTGATATCCAACTCCGTCCCTTTCCAAACCTGAGAGCCTACCTATAGCATGAGATGTGATATCCAACTCCTTCCCATTCCAAACATGAGACCCTTCCTATAGCAAGAATGTAATATCGAACTCCTTCCCATTCCAATCCTGAGACCCTTCCTACAGCATGCGATGTGATATCTCAATGCTTCTAATACCAAACCTGAGATCTCTCCTATAACATGAGATGTGATATCCAACTCCTTCCCATTCAAATCCTGAGACCCTTCCTATAGCATGAGATGTGATATCTCAATGCCTCTTTACCAAACCTGAGATCCTACCTCTAACATGAAATGTGATATCCAACTCCTTCCCCTTCCAAACCTGAGAGCCTTCCTATAGTATGAGATGTGATATCCAAGTCCTTCCCATTCCAATCCTGAGACCCTTCCTATAACATCAGATGTGATATCCAACTCCTTCCCATTCCAACCTGAGACCTTTCCTATAGCATGAGATGGGATATTCAACTCCTTCCAAATCCAATCCTGATACCCTTCCGATAGCTTGAGATGTGATATCTCAATGCTTCTAATACCAAACCTGTGACTCTTCCTATAACATGAGATGGGATATCCAACTCCTTCCCATTCCAATCCTGAGACCTTTCCGATAGCAGAGATGTGATATCTCAATGCTTATACCAAACCTGAGACCCTTCCTATGGCAAGAGATGTCACATACAACTCCTTCCCATTCCAATCCTGAGACCCTTCCTATAGTATGAGATGTGATATCTCAATGCTTATACCAAACCTGAGACCCTTCCTATAGCATGAGATGTGATATCCAACTCCTTCCCATTCCAATCCTGAGACCCTTCCCATAGCATGAGATGTGATGTCTCAATGCTTCTAATACCAAACCTGAGATCCTTCCTATAACATCAAATGTGATATCCAACTCCTTCCCATTCCAATCCTGAGACCCTTCCTATAGCATGAGATGTGATATCTCAATGCTTATACCAAACCTGAGACCCTTCCTATAGCATGAGATGTGATATCCAACTCCTTCCCATTCCAATCCTGAGACCCTTCCTATAGCATGAGATGTGATATCTCAATGCCTCTAATACCAAACCTGAGATCCTTCCTCTAACATGAAATGTGATATCCAACTCCGTCCCTTTCCAAACCTGAGAGCCTACCTATAGCATGAGATGTGATATCCAAGTCCTTCCCATTCCAATCCTTAGACCCTTCCTACAGCATGCAATATGATATCTCAATGATTCTAATAACAAACCTGAGACCCGTCCTATAACATGAGATTGGATATCCAACTCCTTTCAATTCCAATCCTGGTACACTTCCTATAGCATGAGATGTGATATCTCAATGCTTATACCAAACCTGAGACCCTTCCTATGGCATGAGATGTCATATACAAGTCCTTCCCATTCCAATCCTGAGACCCTTCCTATAGCATGAGATGTGATATCTCAATGCTTCTAATACCAAACCCGAGACCCTTCCTATAACATGAGATGGGATATCCAACTCCTTCCCATTCCAATCCTGAGACCCTTCCGATAGCAGAGATGTGATATCTCAATGCTTATACCAAACCTGAGACCCTTGCTATGGCCTGAGATGTCATATACAACTCCTTCCCATTCCAATCCTGAGACCCTTCCTATAGCATGAGATGTGATATCTCAATGCTTATACCAAACCTGAGACCCTTCCTATAGCATGAGATGTGATATCCAACTCCTTCCCATTCCAATCCTGAGACCCTTCCCATAGCATGAGATGTGATGTCTCAATGCTTCTAATACCAAACCTGAGACCCTTCCTATAACATGAGATGTGATATCCAACTCCTTCCCATTCCAATCCTGAGACCCTTCCTATAGCATGAGAAGTGATATCTCCATGCTTATACCAAACCTGAGACCCTTCCTATAGCATGAGATGTAATATCCAACTCCTTCCCATTCCAATCCTGAGACCCTTCCTATAGCATGAGAAATATCTCCATGCGTATACCATGCGTGTATCTCCATTCCTATAGCATGAGATGTGATATCCAAATCCTTCCCATTCCAATCCTGAGCCACTTCCGATAGCAGAGATGTGATATCTCAATGCTTATACCAAACCTGAGACCCTTCCTATAACATGAGATGTGATATCCAACTCATTCCCGTTCCAAACCTGAGACACTTCCTATAGCATATGTGATATCCAAGTCCTTCCCATTTCAAACATGAGACCCTTCCTATAGCAAGAATGTAATATCCAACTCCTACCCATTCCAATCCTGAGACCATTCCTATAGCATGAGATGTGATATTTCAATGCTTCTAATACCAAACCTGAGATCCTTCCTATGACATGAAATGTGATATCCAAATCCTTCCCATTCCAAACCTGAGACCCTTCCTACAGCATGCGATGTGATATCTCAATGCTTCTAATATCAAACCTGAGACCCGTCCTATAACATGAGATGGGATATCCAACTCCTTCCCGTTCCAAACCTGAGACCCTTCCTATAGCATGAGATGTGATATCCAATTCCTTCCCATCCCAATCCTGAGACACCTCCGATAGCAGTGATGTGATATCTCAATGCTTATACCAAACCTGAGACTCTTCCTATAACATGAGATGTGATATCCAACTCCTTCCCGTTCCAAACCTGAGACCCTTCCTATAGCATGAGATGTGATATCCAACTCCTTCCCATTCCAATCCTGAGACCCTTCCTATAGCATGAGATGTGATATCTCAATGCTTATACCAAACCTGAGACCCTTCCTATGGCATGAGATGTCATATACAACTCCTTCCCATTCCAATCCCGAGACCCTTCCTATAGCATGAGATGTGATATCTCAAAGCTTATACCAAACCTGAAACCCTTCCTATAGCATGAGATGTGATATCCAACTTCTTCCCATTCCAATCCTGAGACCCTTCCTATAACATGAGATGTGATGTCTCAATGCTTCTAATACCAAACCTGAGATCTTTCCTATAACATGAGATGTGGTATCCAACTCCTTCCCATTCCAATTCTGAGACCCTTCCTATAGCAAGAGATGTGATATCTCAATGCCTCTTTACCAAACCTGATATCCTACCTCTAACATGAAATGTGATATCCAACTCCTTCCCCTTCCAAACCTGAGAGCCTTCCTATAGCATGAGATGTGATATCCAAGTCCTTCCCATTCCAATCCTGAGACCCTTCCTATAACATCAGATGTGATATCCAACTCCTTCCCATTCCAACCTGAGACCCTTCCTATAGCATGAGATGGGATATCCAACTCCTTCCAAATCCAATCCTGATACCCTTCCGATAGCATGAGATGTGATATCCCAATGCTTCTACAAGACCTGAGACCCATACATGGCATGAGATGTGATATCAAACTCCTTCCCATTCCAATCCTGAGACCCTTCCGATAGCAGAGATGTGATATCTCAATGCTTATACCAAACCTGAGACCCTTCCTATGGCATGAGATGTCATATACAACTCCTTTCCATTCCAAGCCTGAGACCCTTCCTATAGCATGAGATGTGATATCTCAATGTTTATACCAAACCTGAGACCCTTCCTATAGCATGAGATGTGATATCCAACTCCTTCCCATTCCAATCCTGAGACCCTTCCTATAGCATGAGATGTGATATCTCAATGCTTATACAAAACCTGAATCCCTTCCTATAGCATGAAATGTGATATCCAACTCCTTCCCTTTCCAAACCTGAGAGCCTACCTATAGCATGAGATGTGATATCCAAGTCCTTCCCATTCCAATCCTTAGACCCTTCCTACAGCATGCAATATGATATCTCAATGATTCTAATAACAAACCTGAGACCCGTCCTATAACATGAGATGGGATATCCAACTCCTTCCCATTCCAATCCTGAGACACTTCCGATAGCAGAGATGTGATATCTCAATGCTTATACCAAACCTGAGACCCTTCCTATAGCATGAGATGTGATATCCAATTCTTTCCCGTTCCAAACCTGAGACCCTTCCTATAGCATATGTGATATCCAACTCCTTCCCATTCCAAACATGAGACCCTTCCTATAGCAAGAATGTAATATCCAACTCCTTCCCATTCCAATCCTGAGACCCTTCCTTCAGCATGCGATGTGATATCTCAATGCTTCTAATACCAAACCTGAGACCCGTCCTATAACATGAGATGGGATATCCAACTCCTTCCAGTTCCAAACCTGAGAGCCTTCCTATAGCATGAGATGTGATATCCAAGTCCTTCCCATTCCAATCCTGAGACCCTTCCTATAACATGAGATGTGATATCTCAATGCTTATACCAAACCTGAATCCCTTCCTATAGCATGAGATGTGATATCCAACTCCTTCCCATTCCAATCCTGAGACCCTTCCTATAGCATTAGATGTGATATCTCAATGCCTCTAATACCAAACCTGAGATCCTTCCTCTAACATGAAATGTGATATCCAACTCCTTCCCTTTCCAAACCTGAGAGCCTACCTATAGCATGAGATGTGATATCCAAGTCCTTCCCATTCCAATCCTTAGACCCTTCCTACAGCATGCAATATGATATCTCAATGATTCTAATAACAAACCTGAGATCTTTCCTATAACATGAGATGTGATATCCAACTCCTTCCCATTCCAATCCTGAGACCCTTCCTATAGCATGAGATGTGATATCTCAATGCCTCTTTACCAAACCTGAGATCCTACCTCTAACATGAAATGTGATATCCAACTCCTTCCCCTTCCAAACCTGAGAGCCTTCCTATAGTATGAGATGTGATATCCAAGTCCTTCCCATTCCAATCCTGAGACCCTTCCTATAACATCAGATGTGATATCCAACTCCTTCCCATTCCAACCTGAGACCCTTCCTATAGCATGAGATGGGATATTCAACTCCTTCCAAATCCAATCCTGATACCCTTCCGATAGCATGATATGTGATATCTCAATGCTTCTAATACCAAACCTGTGACTCTTCCTATAACATGAGATGGGATATCCAACTCCTTCCCATTCCAATCCTGAGACCCTTCCGATAGCAGAGATGTGATATCTCAATGCTTATACCAAACCTGAGACCCTTCCTATGGCATGAGATGTCACATACAACTCCTTCCCATTCCAATCCTGAGACCCTTCCTATAGTATGAGATGTGATATCTCAATGCTTATACCAAACCTGAGACCCTTCCTATAGCATGAGATGTGATATCCAACTCCTTCCCATTCCAATCCTGAGACCCTTCCCATAGCATGAGATGTGATGTCTCAATGCTTATAATACCAAACCTGAGATCCTTCCTATAACATCAAATGTGATATCCAACTCCTTCCCATTCCAATCCTTAGACCCTTCCTATAGCATGAGATGTGATATCTCAATGCTTATACCAAAACTGAGACCCTTCCTATAGCATGAGATGTGATATCCAACTCCTTCCCATTCCAATCCTGAGACCCTTCCTATAGCATGAGATGTGATATCTCAATGCCTCTAATACCAAACCTGAGATCCTTCCTCTAACATGAAATGTGATATCCAACTCCGTCCCTTTCCAAACCTGAGAGCCTACCTATAGCATGAGATGTGATATCCAACTCCTTCCCATTCCAAACATGAGACCCTTCCTATAGCAAGAATGTAATATCCAACTCCTTCCCATTCCAATCCTGAGACCCTTCCTACAGCATGCGATGTGATATCTCAATGCTTCTAATACCAAACCTGAGATCTTTCCTATAACATGAGATGTGATATCCAACTCCTTCCCATTCAAATCCTGAGACCCTTCCTATAGCATGAGATTTGATATCTCAATGCCTCTTTACCAAACCTGAGATCCTACCTCTAACATGAAATGTGATATCCAACTCCTTCCCCTTCCAAACCTGAGAGCCTTCCTATAGTATGAGATGTGATATCCAAGTCCTTCCCATTCCAATCCTGAGACCCTTCCTATAACATCAGATGTGATATCCAACTCCTTCCCATTCCAACCTGAGACCTTTCCTATAGCATGAGATGGGATATTCAACTCCTTCCAAATCCAATCCTGATACCCTTCCGATAGCTTGAGATGTGATATCTCAATGCTTCTAATACCAAACCTGTGACTCTTCCTATAACATGAGATGGGATATCCAACTCCTTCCCATTCCAATCCTGAGACCCTTCCGATAGCAGAGATGTGATATCTCAATGCTTATACCAAACCTGAGACCCTTCCTATGGCATGAGATGTCACATACAACTCCTTCCCATTCCAATCCTGAGACCCTTCCTATAGTATGAGATGTGATATCTCAATGCTTATACCAAACCTGAGAGCCTTCCTATAGCATGAGATGTGATATCCAAGTCCTTCCCATTCCAATCCTGAGACCCTTCCTATAACATCAGATGTGATATCCAACTCCTTCCCATTCCAACCTGAGACCCTTCCTTTAGCATGAGATGGGATATCCAACTCCTTCCAAATCCAATCCTGATACCCTTCCGATAGCATGAGATGTGATATCCCAATGCTTCTACAAGACCTGAGACCCATACATGGCATGAGATGTGATATCAAACTCCTTCCCATTCCAATCCTGAGACCCTTCCGATAGCAGAGATGTGATATCTCAATGCTTATACCAAACCTGAGACCCTTCCTATGGCATGAGATGTCATATACAACTCCTTTCCATTCCAAGCCTGAGACCCTTCCTATAGCATGAGATGTGATATCTCAATGTTTATACCAAACCTGAGACCCTTCCTATAGCATGAGATGTGATATCCAACTCCTTCCCATTCCAATCCTGAGACCCTTCCTATAGCATGAGATGTGATATCTCAATGCTTATACAAAACCTGAATCCCTTCCTATAGCATGAAATGTGATATCCAACTCCTTCCCTTTCCAAACCTGAGAGCCTACCTATAGCATGAGATGTGATATCCAAGTCCTTCCCATTCCAATCCTTAGACCCTTCCTACAGCATGCAATATGATATCTCAATGATTCTAATAACAAACCTGAGACCCGTCCTATAACATGAGATGGGATATCCAACTCCTTCCCATTCCAATCCTGAGACACTTCCGATAGCAGAGATGTGATATCTCAATGCTTATACCAAACCTGAGACCCTTCCTATAGCATGAGATGTGATATCCAATTCTTTCCCGTTCCAAACCTGAGACCCTTCCTATAGCATATGTGATATCCAACTCCTTCCCATTCCAAACATGAGACCCTTCCTATAGCAAGAATGTAATATCCAACTCCTTCCCATTCCAATCCTGAGACCCTTCCTTCAGCATGCGATGTGATATCTCAATGCTTCTAATACCAAACCTGAGACCCGTCCTATAACATGAGATGGGATATCCAACTCCTTCCAGTTCCAAACCTGAGAGCCTTCCTATAGCATGAGATGTGATATCCAAGTCCTTCCCATTCCAATCCTGAGACCCTTCCTATAACATGAGATGTGATATCTCAATGCTTATACCAAACCTGAATCCCTTCCTATAGCATGAGATGTGATATCCAACTCCTTCCCATTCCAATCCTGAGACCCTTCCTATAGCATGAGATGTGATATCTCAATGCCTCTTTACCAAACCTGAGATCCTACCTCTAACATGAAATGTGATATCCAACTCCTTCCCCTTCCAAACCTGAGAGCCTTCCTATAGTATGAGATGTGATATCCAAGTCCTTCCCATTCCAATCCTGAGACCCTTCCTATAACATCAGATGTGATATCCAACTCCTTCCCATTCCAACCTGAGACCCTTCCTATAGCATGAGATGGGATATTCAACTCCTTCCAAATCCAATCCTGATACCCTTCCGATAGCATGATATGTGATATCTCAATGCTTCTAATACCAAACCTGTGACTCTTCCTATAACATGAGATGGGATATCCAACTCCTTCCCATTCCAATCCTGAGACCCTTCCGATAGCAGAGATGTGATATCTCAATGCTTATACCAAACCTGAGACCCTTCCTATGGCATGAGATGTCACATACAACTCCTTCCCATTCCAATCCTGAGACCCTTCCTATAGTATGAGATGTGATATCTCAATGCTTATACCAAACCTGAGACCCTTCCTATAGCATGAGATGTGATATCCAACTCCTTCCCATTCCAATCCTGAGACCCTTCCCATAGCATGAGATGTGATGTCTCAATGCTTATAATACCAAACCTGAGATCCTTCCTATAACATCAAATGTGATATCCAACTCCTTCCCATTCCAATCCTTAGACCCTTCCTATAGCATGAGATGTGATATCTCAATGCTTATACCAAAACTGAGACCCTTCCTATAGCATGAGATGTGATATCCAACTCCTTCCCATTCCAATCCTGAGACCCTTCCTATAGCATGAGATGTGATATCTCAATGCCTCTAATACCAAACCTGAGATCCTTCCTCTAACATGAAATGTGATATCCAACTCCGTCCCTTTCCAAACCTGAGAGCCTACCTATAGCATGAGATGTGATATCCAACTCCTTCCCATTCCAAACATGAGACCCTTCCTATAGCAAGAATGTAATATCCAACTCCTTCCCATTCCAATCCTGAGACCCTTCCTACAGCATGCGATGTGATATCTCAATGCTTCTAATACCAAACCTGAGATCTTTCCTATAACATGAGATGTGATATCCAACTCCTTCCCATTCAAATCCTGAGACCCTTCCTATAGCATGAGATTTGATATCTCAATGCCTCTTTACCAAACCTGAGATCCTACCTCTAACATGAAATGTGATATCCAACTCCTTCCCCTTCCAAACCTGAGAGCCTTCCTATAGTATGAGATGTGATATCCAAGTCCTTCCCATTCCAATCCTGAGACCCTTCCTATAACATCAGATGTGATATCCAACTCCTTCCCATTCCAACCTGAGACCTTTCCTATAGCATGAGATGGGATATTCAACTCCTTCCAAATCCAATCCTGATACCCTTCCGATAGCTTGAGATGTGATATATCAATGCTTCTAATACCAAACCTGTGACTCTTCCTATAACATGAGATGGGATATCCAACTCCTTCCCATTCCAATCCTGAGACCCTTCCGATAGCAGAGATGTGATATCTCAATGCTTATACCAAACCTGAGACCCTTCCTATGGCATGAGATGTCACATACAACTCCTTCCCATTCCAATCCTGAGACCCTTCCTATAGTATGAGATGTGATATCTCAATGCTTATACCAAACCTGAGACCCTTCCTATAGCATGAGATGTGATATCCAACTCCTTCCCATTCCAATCCTGAGACCCTTCCCATAGCATGAGATGTGATGTCTCAATGCTTCTAATACCAAACCTGAGATCCTTCCTATAACATCAAATGTGATATCCAACTCCTTCCCATTCCAATCCTGAGACCCTTCCCATAGCATGAGATGTGATATCTCAATGCTTATACCAAACCTGAGACCCTTCCTATAGCATGAGATGGGATATCCAACTCCTTCCCATTCCAATCCTGAGACCCTTCCTATAGCATGAGATGTGATATCTCAATGCCTCTAATACCAAACCTGAGATCCTTCCTCTAACATGAAATGTGATATCCAACTCCGTCCCTTTCCAAACCTGAGAGCCTACCTATAGCATGAGATGTGATATCCAAGTCCTTCCCATTCCAATCCTTAGACCCTTCCTACAGCATGCAATATGATATCTCAATGATTCTAATAACAAACCTGAGACCCGTCCTATAACATGAGATTGGATATCCAACTCCTTTCAATTCCAATCCTGGTACACTTCCTATAGCATGAGATGTGATATCTCAATGCTTATACCAAACCTGAGACCCTTCCTATGGCATGAGATGTCATATACAAGTCCTTCCCATTCCAATCCTGAGACCCTTCCTATAGCATGAGATGTGATATCTCAATGCTTCTAATACCAAACCTGTGACTCTTCCTATAACATGAGATGGGATATCCAACTCCTTCCCATTCCAATCCTGAGACCCTTCCGATAGCAGAGATGTGATATCTCAATGCTTATACCAAACCTGAGACCCTTCCTATGGCATGAGATGTCACATACAACTCCTTCCCATTCCAATCCTGAGACCCTTCCTATAGTATGAGATGTGATATCTCAATGCTTATACCAAACCTGAGACCCTTCCTATAGCATGAGATGTGATATCCAACTCCTTCCCATTCCAATCCTGAGACCCTTCCCATAGCATGAGATGTGATGTCTCAATGCTTCTAATACCAAACCTGAGATCCTTCCTATAACATCAAATGTGATATCCAACTCCTTCCCATTCCAATCCTTAGACCCTTCCTATAGCATGAGATGTGATATCTCAATGCTTATACCAAAACTGAGACCCTTCCTATAGCATGAGATGTGATATCCAACTCCTTCCCATTCCAATCCTGAGACCCTTCCTATAGCATGAGATGTGATATCTCAATGCCTCTAATACCAAACCTGAGATCCTTCCTCTAACATGAAATGTGATATCCAACTCCGTCCCTTTCCAAACCTGAGAGCCTACCTATAGCATGAGATGTGATATCCAACTCCTTCCCATTCCAAACATGAGACCCTTCCTATAGCAAGAATGTAATATCCAACTCCTTCCCATTCCAATCCTGAGACCCTTCCTACAGCATGCGATGTGATATCTCAATGCTTCTAATACCAAACCTGAGATCTTTCCTATAACATGAGATGTGATATCCAACTCCTTCCCATTCAAATCCTGAGACCCTTCCTATAGCATGAGATGTGATATCTCAATGCCTCTTTACCAAACCTGAGATCCTACCTCTAACATGAAATGTGATATCCAACTCCTTCCCCTTCCAAACCTGAGAGCCTTCCTATAGTATGAGATGTGATATCCAAGTCCTTCCCATTCCAATCCTGAGACCCTTCCTATAACATCAGATGTGATATCCAACTCCTTCCCATTCCAACCTGAGACCTTTCCTATAGCATGAGATGGGATATTCAACTCCTTCCAAATCCAATCCTGATACCCTTCCGATAGCTTGAGATGTGATATCTCAATGCTTCTAATACCAAACCTGTGACTCTTCCTATAACATGAGATGGGATATCCAACTCCTTCCCATTCCAATCCTGAGACCCTTCCGATAGCAGAGATGTGATATCTCAATGCTTATACCAAACCTGAGACCCTTCCTATGGCATGAGATGTCACATACAACTCCTTCCCATTCCAATCCTGAGACCCTTCCTATAGTATGAGATGTGATATCTCAATGCTTATACCAAACCTGAGACCCTTCCTATAGCATGAGATGTGATATCCAACTCCTTCCCATTCCAATCCTGAGACCCTTCCCATAGCATGAGATGTGATGTCTCAATGCTTCTAATACCAAACCTGAGATCCTTCCTATAACATCAAATGTGATATCCAACTCCTTCCCATTCCAATCCTGAGACCCTTCCTATAGCATGAGATGTGATATCTCAATGCTTATACCAAACCTGAGACCCTTCCTATAGCATGAGATGTGATATCCAACTCCTTCCCATTCCAATCCTGAGACCCTTCCTATAGCATGAGATGTGATATCTCAATGCCTCTAATACCAAACCTGAGATCCTTCCTCTAACATGAAATGTGATATCCAACTCCGTCCCTTTCCAAACCTAAGAGCCTACCTATAGCATGAGATGTGATATCCAAGTCCTTCCCATTCCAATCCTTAGACCCTTCCTACAGCATGCAATATGATATCTCAATGATTCTAATAACAAACCTGAGACCCGTCCTATAACATGAGATTGGATATCCAACTCCTTTCAATTCCAATCCTGGTACACTTCCTATAGCATGAGATGTGATATCTCAATGCTTATACCAAACCTGAGACCCTTCCTATGGCATGAGATGTCATATACAAGTCCTTCCCATTCCAATCCTGAGACCCTTCCTATAGCATGAGATGTGATATCTCAATGCTTATACCAAACCTGAGACCCTTCCTATAGCATGAGATGTGATATCCAACTTCTTCCCATTCCAATCCTGAGACCCTTCCTATAACATGAGATGTGATGTCTCAATGCTTCTAATACCAAACCTGATATCTTTCCTATAACATGAGATGTGATATCCAACTCCTTCCCATTCCAATCCTGAGAACCTTCCTATAGCATGAGATGTGATATCTCAATGCCTCTAATACCAAACCTGAGATCCTTCCTCTAACATGAAATGTGATATCCAACTCCTTCCCCTTCCAAACCTGAGAGCCTTCCTATAGCATGAGATATGATATCCAAGTCCTTCCCATTCCAATCCTGAGACCCTTCCTATAACATGAGATGTGATATTCAACTCCTTCCCATTCCAACCTGAGACCCTTCCTATAGCATGAGATGTGATATCCAACTCCTTCCAAATCCAATCCTGATACCCTTCCGATAGCATGAGATGTGATATCCCAATGCTTCTACCAAACCTGAGACCCATACTATGGCATGAGATGTGATATCAAACTCCTTCCCATTCCAATCCTGAGACCCTTCCTATAGCTTGAGATGTGATATCCAACTCCTTCCCATTCCAATTCTGAGACCCTTCCTATACCATGAGACTTGATATCTCAATGCTTCTAATACCAAACCTGAGACCCGTCCTATAACATGAGATGTGATATCCAACTCCTTCCCATTCAAATCCTGAGACCCTTCCTATAGCATGAGATTTGATATCTCAATGCCTCTTTACCAAACCTGAGATCCTACCTCTAACATGAAATGTGATATCCAACTCCTTCCCCTTCCAAACCTGAGAGCCTTCCTATAGTATGAGATGTGATATCCAAGTCCTTCCCATTCCAATCCTGAGACCCTTCCTATAACATCAGATGTGATATCCAACTCCTTCCCATTCCAACCTGAGACCTTTCCTATAGCATGAGATGGGATATTCAACTCCTTCCAAATCCAATCCTGATACCCTTCCGATAGCTTGAGATGTGATATCTCAATGCTTCTAATACCAAACCTGTGACTCTTCCTATAACATGAGATGGGATATCCAACTCCTTCCCATTCCAATCCTGAGACCCTTCCGATAGCAGAGATGTGATATCTCAATGCTTATACCAAACCTGAGACCCTTCCTATGGCATGAGATGTCACATACAACTCCTTCCCATTCCAATCCTGAGACCCTTCCTATAGTATGAGATGTGATATCTCAATGCTTATACCAAACCTGAGACCCTTCCTATAGCATGAGATGTGATATCCAACTCCTTCCCATTCCAATCCTGAGACCCTTCCCATAGCATGAGATGTGATGTCTCAATGCTTCTAATACCAAACCTGAGATCCTTCCTATAACATCAAATGTGATATCCAACTCCTTCCCATTCCAATCCTGAGACCCTTCCCATAGCATGAGATGTGATATCTCAATGCTTATACCAAACCTGAGACCCTTCCTATAGCATGAGATGGGATATCCAACTCCTTCCCATTCCAATCCTGAGACCCTTCCTATAGCATGAGATGTGATATCTCAATGCCTCTAATACCAAACCTGAGATCCTTCCTCTAACATGAAATGTGATATCCAACTCCGTCCCTTTCCAAACCTGAGAGCCTACCTATAGCATGAGATGTGATATCCAAGTCCTTCCCATTCCAATCCTTAGACCCTTCCTACAGCATGCAATATGATATCTCAATGATTCTAATAACAAACCTGAGACCCGTCCTATAACATGAGATTGGATATCCAACTCCTTTCAATTCCAATCCTGGTACACTTCCTATAGCATGAGATGTGATATCTCAATGCTTATACCAAACCTGAGACCCTTCCTATGGCATGAGATGTCATATACAAGTCCTTCCCATTCCAATCCTGAGACCCTTCCTATAGCATGAGATGTGATATCTCAATGCTTCTAATACCAAACCTGTGACTCTTCCTATAACATGAGATGGGATATCCAACTCCTTCCCATTCCAATCCTGAGACCCTTCCGATAGCAGAGATGTGATATCTCAATGCTTATACCAAACCTGAGACCCTTCCTATGGCATGAGATGTCACATACAACTCCTTCCCATTCCAATCCTGAGACCCTTCCTATAGTATGAGATGTGATATCTCAATGCTTATACCAAACCTGAGACCCTTCCTATAGCATGAGATGTGATATCCAACTCCTTCCCATTCCAATCCTGAGACCCTTCCCATAGCATGAGATGTGATGTCTCAATGCTTCTAATACCAAACCTGAGATCCTTCCTATAACATCAAATGTGATATCCAACTCCTTCCCATTCCAATCCTTAGACCCTTCCTATAGCATGAGATGTGATATCTCAATGCTTATACCAAAACTGAGACCCTTCCTATAGCATGAGATGTGATATCCAACTCCTTCCCATTCCAATCCTGAGACCCTTCCTATAGCATGAGATGTGATATCTCAATGCCTCTAATACCAAACCTGAGATCCTTCCTCTAACATGAAATGTGATATCCAACTCCGTCCCTTTCCAAACCTGAGAGCCTACCTATAGCATGAGATGTGATATCCAACTCCTTCCCATTCCAAACATGAGACCCTTCCTATAGCAAGAATGTAATATCCAACTCCTTCCCATTCCAATCCTGAGACCCTTCCCACAGCATGCGATGTGATATCTCAATGCTTCTAATACCAAACCTGAGATCTTTCCTATAACATGAAATGTGATATCCAACTCCTTCCCATTCAAATCCTGAGACCCTTCCTATAGCATGAGATGTGATATCTCAATGCCTCTTTACCAAACCTGAGATCCTACCTCTAACATGAAATGTGATATCCAACTCCTTCCCCTTCCAAACCTGAGAGCCTTCCTATAGTATGAGATGTGATATCCAAGTCCTTCCCATTCCAATCCTGAGACCCTTCCTATAACATCAGATGTGATATCCAACTCCTTCCCATTCCAACCTGAGACCTTTCCTATAGCATGAGATGGGATATTCAACTCCTTCCAAATCCAATCCTGATACCCTTCCGATAGCTTGAGATGTGATATCTCAATGCTTCTAATACCAAACCTGTGACTCTTCCTATAACATGAGATGGGATATCCAACTCCTTCCCATTCCAATCCTGAGACCCTTCCGATAGCAGAGATGTGATATCTCAATGCTTATACCAAACCTGAGACCCTTCCTATGGCATGAGATGTCACATACAACTCCTTCCCATTCCAATCCTGAGACCCTTCCTATAGTATGAGATGTGATATCTCAATGCTTATACCAAACCTGAGACCCTTCCTATAGCATGAGATGTGATATCCAACTCCTTCCCATTCCAATCCTGAGACCCTTCCCATAGCATGAGATGTGATGTCTCAATGCTTCTAATACCAAACCTGAGATCCTTCCTATAACATCAAATGTGATATCCAACTCCTTCCCATTCCAATCCTGAGACCCTTCCTATAGCATGAGATGTGATATCTCAATGCTTATACCAAACCTGAGACCCTTCCTATAGCATGAGATGTGATATCCAACTCCTTCCCATTCCAATCCTGAGACCCTTCCTATAGCATGAGATGTGATATCTCAATGCCTCTAATACCAAACCTGAGATCCTTCCTCTAACATGAAATGTGATATCCAACTCCGTCCCTTTCCAAACCTGAGAGCCTACCTATAGCATGAGATGTGATATCCAAGTCCTTCCCATTCCAATCCTTAGACCCTTCCTACAGCATGCAATATGATATCTCAATGATTCTAATAACAAACCTGAGACCCGTCCTATAACATGAGATTGGATATCCAACTCCTTTCAATTCCAATCCTGGTACACTTCCTATAGCATGAGATGTGATATCTCAATGCTTATACCAAACCTGAGACCCTTCCTATGGCATGAGATGTCATATACAAGTCCTTCCCATTCCAATCCTGAGACCCTTCCTATAGCATGAGATGTGATATCTCAATGCTTATACCAAACCTGAGACCCTTCCTATAGCATGAGATGTGATATCCAACTTCTTCCCATTCCAATCCTGAGACCCTTCCTATAACATGAGATGTGATGTCTCAATGCTTCTAATACCAAACCTGATATCTTTCCTATAACATGAGATGTGATATCCAACTCCTTCCCATTCCAATCCTGAGAACCTTCCTATAGCATGAGATGTGATATCTCAATGCCTCTAATACCAAACCTGAGATCCTTCCTCTAACATGAAATGTGATATCCAACTCCTTCCCCTTCCAAACCTGAGAGCCTTCCTATAGCATGAGATATGATATCCAAGTCCTTCCCATTCCAATCCTGAGACCCTTCCTATAACATGAGATGTGATATTCAACTCCTTCCCATTCCAACCTGAGACCCTTCCTATAGCATGAGATGTGATATCCAACTCCTTCCAAATCCAATCCTGATACCCTTCCGATAGCATGAGATGTGATATCCCAATGCTTCTACCAAACCTGAGACCCATACTATGGCATGAGATGTGATATCAAACTCCTTCCCATTCCAATCCTGAGACCCTTCCTATAGCTTGAGATGTGATATCCAACTCCTTCCCATTCCAATTCTGAGACCCTTCCTATACCATGAGACTTGATATCTCAATGCTTCTAATACCAAACCTGAGACCCGTCCTATAACATGAGATGTGATATCCAAATCCTTCCCCTTCCAAACCTTAGACCCTTCCTTTATCATGAGATGTGATATCCAACTCCTTCCCATTCCAATCCTGACACTCTTCCGATATCATGAGATTTGTTATCTCAATGCTTCTAATATCAAACTTGAGACCCTCCCTATAGCATGAGATCTGACATCCAAGTCATTCCCATTCCAATCCTGAGACCCTTCCTATAGCATGAGATGTGATATTTCAATGCTTCTAATACCAAACTGAGACCCTTCCTATAACATGAGATGGGATATCCAAGTCCTTCCCATTCTAATCCTGAGACCCTTCCCATAGCATGAGATGTGATGTCTCAATGCTTCTAATACCAAACCTGAGATCCTTCCTATAACATCAAATGTGATATCCAACTCCTTCCCATTCCAATCCTGAGACCCTTCCTATAGCATGAGATGTGATATCTCAATGCTTCTAATATCAAACTTGAGACCCTCCCTATAGCATGAGATCTGACATCCAAGTCATTCCCATTCCAATCCTGAGACCCTTCCTATAGCATGAGATGTGATATCTCAATGCTTCTAATACCAAACTGAGACCCTTCCTATAACATGAGATGGGATATCCAAGTCCTTCCCATTCTAATCCTGAGACCCTTCCCATAGCATGAGATGTGATGTCTCAATGCTTCTATTACCAAACCTGAGATCCTTCCTATAACATCAAATGTGATATCAAACTCCTTCCCATTCCAATCCTGAGACCCTTCCTATAGCATGAGATGTGATATCTCAATGCTTATACCAAACCTGAGACCCTTCCTATAGCATGAGATGTGATATCCAACTCCTTCCCATTCCAATCCTGAGACCCTTCCCATAGCATGAGATGTGATGTCTCAATGCTTCTAATACCAAACCTGAGATCCTTCCTATAACATCAAATGTGATATCCAACTCCTTCCCATTCCAATCCTGAGACCCTTCCTATAGCATGAGATGTGATATCTCAATGCTTATACCAAACCTGAGACCCTTCCTATAGCATGAGATGTGATATCCAACTCCTTCCCATTCCAATCCTGAGACCCTTCCTATAGCATGAGATGTGATATCTCAATGCCTCTAATACCAAACCTGAGATCCTTCCTCTAACATGAAATGTGATATCCAACTCCGTCCCTTTCCAAACCTGAGAGCCTACCTATAGCATGAGATGTGATATCCAAGTCCTTCCCATTCCAATCCTTAGACCCTTCCTACAGCATGCAATATGATATCTCAATGATTCTAATAACAAACCTGAGACCCGTCCTATAACATGAGATGGGATATCCAACTCCTTTCAATTCCAATCCTGAGACACATCCTATAGCATGTGATGTGATATCTCAATGCTTATACCAAACCTGAGACCCTTCCTATGGCATGAGATGTCATATACAACTCCTTCCCATTCCAATCCTGAGACCCTTCCTATAGCATGAGATGTGATATCTCAATGCTTATACCAAACCTGAGACCCTTCCTATAGCATGAGATGTGATATCCAACTTCTTCCCATTCCAATCCTGAGACCCTTCCTATAACATGAGATGTGATGTCTCAATGCTTCTTATACCAAACCTGATATCTTTCCTATAACATGAGATGTGATATCCAACTCCTTCCCATTCCAATCCTGAGACCCTTCCTATAGCATGAGATGTGATATCTCAATGCTTATACCAAACCTGAGACCCTTCCTATAGCTTGAGATGTGATATCCAACTCCTTCCCATTCCAATCCTGAGAACCTTCCTATAGCATGAGATGTGATATCTCAATGCCTCTAATACCAAACCTGAGATCCTTCCTCTAACATGAAATGTGATATCCAACTCCTTCCCCTTCCAAACCTGAGAGCCTTCCTATAGCATGAGATATGATATCCAAATCCTTCCCATTCCAATCCTGAGACCCTTCCTATAACATGAGATGTGATATTCAACTCCTTCCCATTCCAACCTGAGACCCTTCCTATAGCATGAGATGGGATATCCAACTCCTTCCAAATCCAATCCTGATACCCTTCCGATAGCATGAGATGTGATATCCCAATGCTTCTACCAAACCTGAGACCCATACTATGGCATGAGATGTGATATCAAACTCCTTCCCATTCCAATCCTGAGACCCTTCCTATAGCTTGAGATGTGATATCCAACTCCTTCCCATTCCAATTCTGAGACCCTTCCTATACCATGAGACTTGATATCTCAATGCTTCTAATACCAAACCTGAGACCCGTCCTATAACATGAGATGTGATATCCAAATCCTTCCCCTTCCAAACCTTAGACCCTTCCTTTATCATGAGATGTGATATCCAACTCCTTCCCATTCCAATCCTGACACCCTTCCGATATCATGAGATTTGTTATCTCAATGCTTCTAATATCAAACTTGAGACCCTCCCTATAGCATGAGATCTGACATCCAAGTCCTTCCCATTCCAATCCTGAGACCCTTCCTATAGCATGAGATGTGATATCTCAATGCTTCTAATACCAAACCTGAGACCCTTCCTATAACATGAGATGGGATATCCAAGTCCTTCCCATTCTAATCCTGAGACCCTTCCCATAGCATGAGATGTGATGTCTCAATGCTTCTAATACCAAACCTGAGATCCTTCCTATAACATGAGATGTGATATCCAACTCCTTCCCATTCCAATCCTGAGACCCTTCCTATAGCATGAGAAGTGATATCTCCATGCTTATACCAAACCCGAGACCCTTCCTATAGCATGAGATGTGATATCCAACTCCTTCCCATTCCAATCCTGAGACCCTTCCTATAGCATGAGAAGTGATATCTCCATGCGTATACCAAACCTGAGACCCTTCCTATAGCATGAGATGTGATATCCAAATCCTTCCCATTCCAATCCTGAGACCCTTCCTATAGCATGAGATGTGATATCTCAATGCTTATACCAAACCAGAGACCCGTCCTATAACATGAGATGGGATATCCAACTCCTTCCCATTCCAATCCTGAGACCCTTCCTATAACATGAGATGTGATATCCAACTCCTTCCCATTCCAACCTGAGACCCTTCCTATAGCATGAGATGGGATATCCAACTCCTTCCAAATCCAATCCTGATACCCTTCCGATAGCATGAGATGTGATATCCCAATGCTTCTACCAAACCTGAGACCCATACTATGGCATGAGATGTTATATCAAACTCCTTCCCATTCCAATCCTGAGACCCTTCCTATCTTGAGATGTGATATCCAACTCCTTCCCATTCCAATTCTGAGACCCTTCCTATACCATGAGACTTGATATCTCAATGCTTCTAATACCAAACCTGAGACCCGTCCTATAACATGAGATGTGATATCCAAATCCTTCCCCTTCCAAACCTTAGACCCTTCCTTTATCATGAGATGTGATTTCCAACTCCTTCCCATTCCAATCCTGACACCCTTCCGATATCATGAGATTTGTTATCTCAATGCTTCTAATATCAAACTTGAGACCCTCCCTATAGCATGAGATCTGACATCCAAGTCCTTCCCATTCCAATCCTGAGACACTTCCTATAGCATGAGATGTGATATCTCAATGCTTATACCAAACCAGAGACCCTTCCTATGGCATGAGATGTCATATACAACTCCTTCCCATTCCAATCCTGAGACCCTTCCTATAGCATGAGATGTGATATCTCAATGCTTATACCAAACCTGAGACCCTTCCTATAGCATGAGATGTGATATCCAACTTCTTCCCATTCCAATCCTGAGACCCTTCCTATAACATGAGATGTGATGTCTCAATGCTTCTAATACCAAACCTGATATCTTTCCTATAACATGAGATGTGATATCCAACTCCTTCCCATTCCAATCCTGAGACCCTTCCTATAGCATGAGATGTGATATCTCAATGCTTATACCAAACCTGAGACCCTTCCTATAGCATGAGATGTGATATCCAACTCCTTCCCATTCCAATCCTGAGACCCTTCCCATAGCATGAGATGTGATGTCTCAATGCTTCTAATACCAAACCTGAGATCCTTCCTATAACATCAAATGTGATATCCAACTCCTTCCCATTCCAATCCTGAGACCCTTCCTATAGCATGAGATGTGATATCTCAATGCTTATACCAAACCTGAGACCCTTCCTATAGCATGAGATGTGATATCCAACTCCTTCCCATTCCAATCCTGAGACCCTTCCCATAGCATGAGATGTGATGTCTCATTGCTTCTAATACCAAACCTGAGATCCTTCCTATAACATCAAATGTGATATCCAACTCCTTCCCATTCCAATCCTGAGACCCTTCCTATAGCATGAGATGTGATATCTCAATGCTTATACCAAACCTGAGACCCTTCCTATAGCATGAGATGTGATATCCAACTCCTTCCCATTCCAATCCTGAGACCCTTCCTATAGCATGAGATGTGATATCTCAATGCCTCTAATACCAAACCTGAGATCCTTCCTCTAACATGAAATGTGATATCCAACTCCGTCCCTTTCCAAACCTGAGAGCCTACCTATAGCATGAGATGTGATATCCAAGTCCTTCCCATTCCAATCCTTAGACCCTTCCTACAGCATGCAATATGATATCTCAATGATTCTAATAACAAACCTGAGACCCGTCCTATAACATGAGATGGGATATCCAACTCCTTTCAATTCCAATCCTGAGACACATCCTATAGCATGTGATGTGATATCTCAATGCTTATACCAAACCTGAGACCCTTCCTATGGCATGAGATGTCATATACAACTCCTTCCCATTCCAATCCTGAGACCCTTCCTATAGCATGAGATGTGATATCTCAATGCTTATACCAAACCTGAGACCCTTCCTATAGCATGAGATGTGATATCCAACTTCTTCCCATTCCAATCCTGAGACCCTTCCTATAACATGAGATGTGATGTCTCAATGCTTCTAATACCAAACCTGATATCTTTCCTATAACATGAGATGTGATATCCAACTCCTTCCCATTCCAATCCTGAGACCCTTCCTATAGCATGAGATGTGATATCTCAATGCTTATACCAAACCTGAGACCCTTCCTATAGCTTGAGATGTGATATCCAACTCCTTCCCATTCCAATCCTGAGAACCTTCCTATAGCATGAGATGTGATATCTCAATGCCTCTAATACCAAACCTGAGATCCTTCCTCTAACATGAAATGTGATATCCAACTCCTTCCCCTTCCAAACCTGAGAGCCTTCCTATAGCATGAGATATGATATCCAAATCCTTCCCATTCCAATCCTGAGACCCTTCCTATAACATGAGATGTGATATTCAACTCCTTCCCATTCCAACCTGAGACCCTTCCTATAGCATGAGATGGGATATCCAACTCCTTCCAAATCCAATCCTGATACCCTTCCGATAGCATGAGATGTGATATCCCAATGCTTCTACCAAACCTGAGACCCATACTATGGCATGAGATGTGATATCAAACTCCTTCCCATTCCAATCCTGAGACCCTTCCTATAGCTTGAGATGTGATATCCAACTCCTTCCCATTCCAATTCTGAGACCCTTCCTATACCATGAGACTTGATATCTCAATGCTTCTAATACCAAACCTGAGACCCGTCCTATAACATGAGATGTGATATCCAAATCCTTCCCCTTCCAAACCTTAGACCCTTCCTTTATCATGAGATGTGATATCCAACTCCTTCCCATTCCAATCCTGACACCCTTCCGATATCATGAGATTTGTTATCTCAATGCTTCTAATATCAAACTTGAGACCCTCCCTATAGCATGAGATCTGACATCCAAGTCCTTCCCATTCCAATCCTGAGACCCTTCCTATAGCATGAGATGTGATATCTCAATGCTTCTAATACCAAACCTGAGACCCTTCCTATAACATGAGATGGGATATCCAAGTCCTTCCCATTCTAATCCTGAGACCCTTCCCATAGCATGAGATGTGATGTCTCAATGCTTCTAATACCAAACCTGAGATCCTTCCTATAACATGAGATGTGATATCCAACTCCTTCCCATTCCAATCCTGAGACCCTTCCTATAGCATGAGAAGTGATATCTCCATGCTTATACCAAACCCGAGACCCTTCCTATAGCATGAGATGTGATATCCAACTCCTTCCCATTCCAATCCTGAGACCCTTCCTATAGCATGAGAAGTGATATCTCCATGCGTATACCAAACCTGAGACCCTTCCTATAGCATGAGATGTGATATCCAAATCCTTCCCATTCCAATCCTGAGACCCTTCCTATAGCATGAGATGTGATATCTCAATGCTTATACCAAACCAGAGACCCGTCCTATAACATGAGATGGGATATCCAACTCCTTCCCATTCCAATCCTGAGACCCTTCCTATAACATGAGATGTGATATCCAACTCCTTCCCATTCCAACCTGAGACCCTTCCTATAGCATGAGATGGGATATCCAACTCCTTCCAAATCCAATCCTGATACCCTTCCGATAGCATGAGATGTGATATCCCAATGCTTCTACCAAACCTGAGACCCATACTATGGCATGAGATGTTATATCAAACTCCTTCCCATTCCAATCCTGAGACCCTTCCTATCTTGAGATGTGATATCCAACTCCTTCCCATTCCAATTCTGAGACCCTTCCTATACCATGAGACTTGATATCTCAATGCTTCTAATACCAAACCTGAGACCCGTCCTATAACATGAGATGTGATATCCAAATCCTTCCCCTTCCAAACCTTAGACCCTTCCTTTATCATGAGATGTGATTTCCAACTCCTTCCCATTCCAATCCTGACACCCTTCCGATATCATGAGATTTGTTATCTCAATGCTTCTAATATCAAACTTGAGACCCTCCCTATAGCATGAGATCTGACATCCAAGTCCTTCCCATTCCAATCCTGAGACCCTTCCTATAGCATGAGATGTGATATCTCAATGCTTCTAATACCAAACCTGAGACCCTTCCTATAACATGAGATGGGATATCCAACTCCTTCCCATTCCAATCCTGAGACCCTTCCGATAGCAGAGATGTGATATCTCAATGCTTATACCAAACCTGAGACCCTTGCTATGGCCTGAGATGTCATATACAACTCCTTCCCATTCCAATCCTGAGATCCTTCCTATAGCATGAGATGTGATATCTCAATGCTTATACCAAACCTGAGACCCTTCCTATAGCATGAGATGTGATATCCAACTCCTTCCCATTCCAATCCTGAGACCCTTCCCATAGCATGAGATGTGATGTCTCAATGCTTCTAATACCAAACCTGAGACCCTTCCTATAACATGAGATGTAATATCCAACTCCTTCCCATTCCAATCCTGAGACCCTTCCTATAGCATGAGAAGTATCTCCATGCGTATACCAAACCTGAGACCCTTCCTATAGCATGAGATGTGATATCCAAATCCTTCCCATTCCAATCCTGAGCCACTTCCGATAGCAGAGATGTGATATCTCCATGCTTATACCAAACCTGAGACCCTTCCTATAGCATGAGATGTAATATCCAACTCCTTCCCATTCCAATCCTGAGACCCTTCCTATAGCATGAGAAGTATATCCATGCGTATACCAAACCTGAGACCCTTCCTATAGCATGAGATGTGATATCCAAATCCTTCCCATTCCAATCCTGAGCCACTTCCGATAGCAGAGATGTGATATCTCAATGCTTATACCAAACCCGAGACCCTTCCTATAACATGAGATGTGATATCCAACTCATTCCCGTTCCAAACCTGAGACACTTACTATAGCATATGTGATATCCAAGTCCTTCCCATTCCAAACATGAGACCCTTCCTATAGCAAGAATGTAATATCCAACTCCTACCCATTCCAATCCTGAGACCATTCCTATAGCATGAGATGTGATGTATCAATGCTTCTAATACCAAACCTGAGATCCTTCCTATGACATGAAATGTGATATCCAAATCCTTCCCATTCCAAACCTGAGACCCTTCCTACAGCATGCGATGTGATATCTCAATGCTTCTAATATCAAACCTGAGACCCGTCCTATAACATGAGATGGGATATCCAACTCCTTCCCGTTCCAAACCTGTGACCCTTCCTATAGCATGAGATGTGATATCCAATTCCTTCCCATCCCAATCCTGAGACACCTCCGATAGCAGAGATGTGATATCTCAATGCTTATACCAAACCTGAGACTCTTCCTATAACATGAGATGTGATATCCAACTCCTTCCCGTTCCAAACCTGAGACCCTTCCTATAGCATGAGATGTGATATCCAACTCCTTCCCATTCCAATCCTGAGACCCTTCCGATAGCAGAGATGTGATATCTCAATGCTTATACCAAACCTGAGACTCTTCCTATAACATGAGATGTGATATCCAACTCCTTCCCTTTCCAAACCTGAGACCCTGCCTATAGCATGAGATGTGATATCCAAGTCCTTCCCATTCCAATCCTGAGACACTTCCTATAGCATGGGATGTGATATCTCAATGCTTATACCAAACCTGAGACCCTTCCTATAGCATGAGATGTGATATCCAACTCCTTCCCATTCCAATCCTGAGACCCTTCCTATAGCATGAGATGTGATATCTCAATTCCTCTAATACCAAACCTGAGATCCTTCCTCTAACATGAAATGTGATATCCAACTCCGTCCCTTTCCAAACCTGAGAGCCTACCTATAGCATGAGATGTGATATCCAAGTCCTTCCCATTCCAATCCTTAGACCCTTCCTACAGCATGCAATATGATATCTCAATGATTCTAATAACAAACCTGAGACCCGTCCTATAACATGAGATGGGATATCCAACTCCTTTCAATTCCAATCCTGAGACACTTCCTATAGCATGAGATGTGATATCTCAATGCTTATACCAAACCTGAGACCCTTCCTATGGCATGAGATGTCATATACAACTCCTTCCCATTCCAATCCTGAGACCCTTCCTATAGCATGAGATGTGATATCTCAATGCTTATACCAAACCTGAGACCCTTCCTATAGCATGAGATGTGATATCCAACTTCTTCCCATTCCAATCCTGAGACCCTTCCTATAACATGAGATGTGATGTCTCAATGCTTCTAATACCAAACCTGATATCTTTCCTATAACATGAGATGTGATATCCAACTCCTTCCCATTCCAATCCTGAGACCCTTCCTATAGCATGAGATGTGATATCTCAATGCTTATACCAAACCTGAGACCCTTCCTATAGCTTGAGATGTGATATCCAACTCCTTCCCATTCCAATCCTGAGAACCTTCCTATAGCATGAGATGTGATATCTCATTGCCTCTAATACCAAACCTGAGATCCTTCCTCTAACATGAGATGTGCTATCCAACTCCTTCCCATTCCAATCCTGAGACCCTTCCTATAGCATGAGATGTGATATCTCAATGCTTATACCAAACCTGAGACCCTTCCTATAGCTTGAGATGTCATATACAACTCCTTCCCATTCCAATCCTGAGACCCTTCCTATAGCATGAGATGTGATATCTCAATGCTTATACCAAACCTGAGACCCTTCCTATAGCATGAGATGTGATATCCAACTTCTTCCCATTCCAATCCTGAGACCCTTCCTATAACATGAGATGTGATGCCTCAATGCTTCTAATACCAAACCTGATATCTTTCCTATAACATGAGATGTGATATCCAACTCCTTCCCATTCCAATCCTGAGACCCTTCCTATAGCATGAGATGTGATATCTCAATGCTTATACCAAACCTGAGACCCTTCCTATAGCTTGAGATGTGATATCCAACTCCTTCCCCTTCCAAACCTGAGAGCCTTCCTATAGCATGAGATATGATATCCACGTCCTTCCCATTCCAATCCTGAGACCCTTCCTTAACATGAGATGTGATATTCAACTCCTTCCCATTCCAACCTGAGACCCTTCCTATAGCATGAGATGGGATATCCAACTCCTTCCAAATCCAATCCTAATACCCTTCCAATAGCATGAGATGTGATATCCCAATGCTTCTACCAAACCTGAGACCCATACTATGGCATGAGATGTGATATCAAACTCCTTCCCATTCCAATCCTGAGACCCTTCATATAGCTTGAGATGTGATATCCAACTCCTTCCCATTCCAATTCTGAGACCCTTCCTATACCATGAGACTTGATATCTCAATGCTTCTAATACCAAACCTGAGACCCGTCCTATAACATGAGATGTGATATCCAAATCCTTCCCCTTCCAAACCTTAGACCCTTCCTTTATCATGAGATGTGATATCCAACTCCTTCCCATTCCAATCCTGACACCCTTCCGATATCATGAGATTTGTTATCTCAATGCTTCTAATATCAAACTTGAGACCCTCCCTATAGCATGAGATCTGACATCCAGGTCCTTCCCATTCCAATCCTGAGACCCTTCCCATAGCATGAGATGTGATATCTCAATGCTTCTAATACCAAACCTGAGACCCTTCCTATAACATGAGATGGGATATCCAAGTCCTTCCCATTCTAATCCTGAGACCCTTCCCATAGCATGAGATGTGATGTCTCAATGCTTCTAATACCAAACCTGAGATCCTTCCTATAACATGAGATGTGATATCCAACTCCTTCCCATTCCAATCCTGAGACCCTTCCTATAGCATGAGAAGTGATATCTCCATGCTTATACCAAACCCGAGACCCTTCCTATAGCATGAGATGTGATATCCAACGCCTTCCCATTCCAATCCTAGACCCTTCCTATAGCATGAGAAGTGATATCTCCATGCGTATACCAAACCTGAGACCCTTCCTATAGCATGAGATGTGATATCCAAATCCTTCCCATTCCAATCCTGAGACCCTTCCTATAGCATGAGATGTGATATCTCAATGCTTATACCAAACCAGAGACCCGTCCTATAACATGAGATGTGATATCCAACTCCTTCCCATTCCAATCCTGAGACCCTTCCTATAGCTTGAGATGCGATATCCAACTCCTTCCCATTCCAATTCTGAGACCCTTCCTATACCATGAGACTTGATATCTCAATGCTTCTAATACCAAACCTGAGACCCGTCCTATAACATGAGATGTGATATCCAAATCCTTCCCCTTCCAAACCTTAGACCCTTCCTTTATCATGAGATGTAATTTCCAACTCCTTCCCATTCCAATCCTGACACCCTTCCGATATCATGAGATTTGTTATCTCAATGCTTCTAATATCAAACTTGAGACCCTCCCTATAGCATGAGATCTGACATCCAAGTCCTTCCCATTCCAATCCTGAGACCCTTCCTATAGCATGAGATGTGATATCTCAATGCTTCTAATACCAAACCTGAGACCCTTCCTATAACATGAGATGGGATATCCAACTCCTTCCCATTCCAATCCTGAGACCCTTCCGATAGCAGAGATGTGATATCTCAATGCTTATACCAAACCTGAGACCCATACTATGGCATGAGATGTGATATCAAACTCCTTCCCATTCCAATCCTGAGACCCTTCCTATAGCTTGAGATGCGATATCCAACTCCTTCCCATTCCAATTCTGAGACCCTTCCTATACCATGAGACTTGATATCTCAATGCTTCTAATACCAAACCTGAGACCCGTCCTATAACATGAGATGTGATATCCAAATCCTTCCCCTTCCAAACCTTAGACCCTTCCTTTATCATGAGATGTAATTTCCAACTCCTTCCCATTCCAATCCTGACACCCTTCCGATATCATGAGATTTGTTATCTCAATGCTTCTAATATCAAACTTGAGACCCTCCCTATAGCATGAGATCTGACATCCAAGTCCTTCCCATTCCAATCCTGAGACCCTTCCTATAGCATGAGATGTGATATCTCAATGCTTCTAATACCAAACCTGAGACCCTTCCTATAACATGAGATGGGATATCCAACTCCTTCCCATTCCAATCCTGAGACCCTTCCGATAGCAGAGATGTGATATCTCAATGCTTATACCAAACCTGAGACCCTTGCTATGGCCTGAGATGTCATATACAACTCCTTCCCATTCCAATCCTGAGACCCTTCCTATAGCATGAGATGTGATATCTCAATGCTTATACCAAACCTGAGACCCTTCCTATAGCATGAGATGTGATATCCAACTCCTTCCCATTCCAATCCTGAGACCCTTCCCATAGCATGAGATGTGATGTCTCAATGCTTCTAATACCAAACCTGAGACCCTTCCTATAACATGAGATGTGATATCCAACTCCTTCCCATTCCAATCCTGAGACCCTTCCTATAGCATGAGAAGTGATATCTCCATGCTTATACCAAACCTGAGACCCTCCCTATAGCATGAGATGTAATATCCAACTCCTTCCCATTCCAATCCTGAGACCCTTCCTATAGCATGAGAAGTATCTCCATGCGTATCCCAAACCTGAGACCCTTCCTATAGCATGAGATGTGATATCCAAATCCTTCCCATTCCAATCCTGAGCCACTTCCGATAGCAGAGATGTGATATCTCAATGCTTATACCAAACCTGAGACCCTTCCTATAACATGAGATGTGATATCCAACTCATTCCCGTTCCAAACCTGAGACACTTCCTATAGCATATGTGATATCCAAGTCCTTCCCATTTCAAACATGAGACCCTTCCTACAGCATGCGATGTGATATCTCAATGCTTCTAATATCAAACCTGAGACCAGTCCTGTAACATGAGATGGGATATCCAACTCCTTCCCGTTCCAAACCTGAGACCCTTCCTATAGCATGAGATGTGATATCCAATTCCTTCCCATCCCAATCCTGAGACACCTCCGATAGCAGAGATGTGATATCTCAATGCTTATACCAAACCTGAGACTCTTTCTATAACATGAGATGTGATATCCAACTCCTTCCCGTTCCAAACCTGAGACCCTTCCTATATCATGAGATGTGATATCCAACTCCTTCCCATTCCAATCCTGAGACCCTTCCGATAGCATGAGATGTGATATCTCAAGGCTTCTAATACCAAACCTGTGATCCTTCCTATAATAAGAGATGTGATATCCAAATCCTTCCCCTTCAAACCTGAGACCCTCCCTTTAGCATGAGATGTGATATCCAACTCCTTCCCATTCCAATCTTGAAACCCTTCTGATAGCATGAGATGTGATATCTCAATGCCTCTAATACCAAACCTGATTCCTACCTCTAACATGAAATGTGATATCCAACCCCTTCCCTTTCCAAACGTGAGACCCTCCCTATAGATTCAGATGTGATATCCAAGTCCTTCCCATTCCAATCCTGAGACCCTTCCTTTAGCATGAGATGTGATATCTCAATGCTTCTAATACCAAACCTGAGACCCTTCCTATAACATAAGATGGGATATCCAACTCCTTCCCATTCCAATCCTGAGACCCTTCCGATAGCAGAGATGTGATATCTCAATTCTTATACCAAACCTGAGACCCTTCCTGTGGCATGAGATGTCATATACAACTCCTTCCCATTCCAATCCTGAGACCCTTCCTATAGCATGAGATGTGATATCCAACTCCTTCCCATTCCAATCCTGAGACCCTTCCTATAGCATGAGATTTGATATCTCAATGTTTCTAACACCAAACCTGAGATCCTTCCGATAGCATGAGATGTGATATCTCAATGCTTCTAATACCAAACCTGAGATCATTCCTATAACACGAGATGTTATATCCAAATCCTTCCCCTTCCAAACCTGAGACCCTCCCTTTAGCATATGTGATATCCAACTCCTTCCCATTCCAATCCTGAGACCCTTCCTATAGCATGAGATGTGATTTCTCAATGCTTCTAATACCAAACCTGAGATCCTTCCTATAACATGAGATGTGATATCCAACTCCTTCCCATTCCAATCCTGAGACCCTTCCTATAGCATGAGATGTGATTTCTCAATGCTTCTAATACCAAACCTGAGATCCTTCCTATAGCATGAGATGTGATATCTCAATGCTTATACCAAACCTGAGACCCTTCCTATAGCATGAGATGTGATTTCCAACTACTTCCCATTCCAATCCTGAGACCCTTCCTATAGCATGAGATGTGATATCCAACTCCTTCTCTTTCCAAACCTGAGAGCCTATCTATAGCATGAGATGTGATATCCAATTCCTTCCCATTCCAATCCTGAGACCCTTCCTATAGCATGAGATGTGATATCTCAATGCTTATACCAAACCTGAGACCCTTCCTATAGCATGAGATGTGATATCCAACTACTTCCCATTCCAATCCTGAGACCCTTCCTATAGCATGAGATGTGATATCCAACTCCTTCCCTTTCCAAACCTGAGAGCCTATCTATAGCATGAGATGTGATATCCAATTCCTTCCCATTCCAATCCTGAGACCCTTCCTATCGCATGAGACGTGATATCTCAATGCTTCTAATACCAAACCTGAGACCCTTCCTATTGCATGAGATGTGATATCCAACTACTTCCCATTCCAATCCTGAGACCCTTCTTATAGCATGAGATGTGATATCCAACTCCTTCCATTCCAATCCTGAGACCCATCCTATAGCATGAGATGTGATATCTCAATGCTTATACCAAACCTGAGACCCTTCCTATAGCATGAGATGTGATATCCAACTACTTCCCATTCCAATCCTGAGAAATTTCCTATCGCATGAGATGTGATATCCAACTCCTTCCCTTTCCAAACCTGAGAGCATATCTATAGCATGAGATGGGATATCCAACTCCTTCCCATTCCAATCCTGAGACACTTCCGATAGCAGAGATGTGATATCTCAATGCTTATACCAAACCTGAGACCCTTCCTATAACATGAGATGTGATATCCAACTCCTTCCCGTTCCAAACCTGAGACCCTTCCTTTAGCATGAGATGTGATATCCAGCTCCTTCCCATTCCAATCCTGAGACACTTCCGATAGCATAAGATGTGATATCTCAATGCTTCTAATATCAAAACTGAGACCCTCCCAATAGCATGATATGTGATATCTAAGTCCTTCCCATTCCAATCCTAAGACCCTTCCTATAGCAGGAGATGTGATATCTCAATGCTTCTACCAAACCTGAGACCCTTCCTTTAGCATGAGATGTGATATCCAACTCCTTCCCATTCCAGTCCTGAGACCCTTCCTATAGCATGAGATATGATATCTCAATACTTCTAATACCAAACCTGAGATCCTTCTGATAACATGAGATGTGATATCCAAATCCTTCCCCTTCCAAACCTGAGACCCTCCCTTTAGCATGAGATGTGATATCCAACTCCTTCCCATTCCAATCCTGAGACCCTTCTGATAGCATGAGATGTGATATCTCAATGCTTCTAATACCAAACCTGAGATCCTTCCTATAACATGAGATGTGATATCCAACTCCTTCCCTTTCCAAACCTGAGAGCCTATCTATAGCATGAGATGTGATATCCAATTCCTTCCCATTCCAATCCTGAGACCCTTCCTATAGCATGAGATGTGATATCTCAATGCTTATACCAAACCTGAGACCCTTCCTATAGCATGAGATGTGATATCCAACTACTTCCCATTCCAATCCTGAGACCCTTCCTATAGCATGAGATGTGATATCCAACTCCTTCCCTTTCCAAACCTGAGAGCCTATCTATAGCATGAGATGTGATATCCAATTCCTTCCCATTCCAATCCTGAGACCCTTCCTATAGCATGAGATGTGATATCTCAATGCTTTTAATACCAAACCTGAGACCCTTCCTATAGCATGAGATGTGATATCCAACTACTTCCCATTCCAATCCTGAGACCCTTCCTATAGCTTGAGATGTGATATCCAACTCCTTCCCATTCCAATTCTGAGACCCTTCCTATACCATGAGACTTGATATCTCAATGCTTCTAATACCAAACCTGAGACCCGTCCTATAACATGAGATGTGATATCCAAATCCTTCCCCTTCCAAACCTTAGACCCTTCCTTTATCATGAGATGTGATATCCAACTCCTTCCCATTCCAATCCTGACACCCTTCCGATATCATGAGATTTGTTATCTCAATGCTTCTAATATCAAACTTGAGACCCTCCCTATAGCATGAGATCTGACATCCAAGTCCTTCCCATTCCAATCCTGAGACCCTTCCCATAGCATGAGATGTGATATCTCAATGCTTCTAATACCAAACCTGAGACCCTTCCTATAACATGAGATGGGATATCAAGTCCTTCCCATTCTAATCCTGAGACCCTTCCCATAGCATGAGATGTGATGTCTCAATGCTTCTAATACCAAACCTGAGATCCTTCCTATAACATGAGGTGATATCCAACTCCTTCCCATTCCAATCCTGAGACCCTTCCTATAGCATGAGAAGTGATATCTCCATGCTTATACCAAACCCGAGACCCTTCCTATAGCATGAGATGTGATATCCAACGCCTTCCCATTCCAATCCTAGACCCTTCCTATAGCATGAGAAGTGATATCTCCATGCGTATACCAAACCTGAGACCCTTCCTATAGCATGAGATGTGATATCCAAATCCTTCCCATTCCAATCCTGAGACCCTTCCTATAGCATGAGATGTGATATCTCAATGCTTATACCAAACCAGAGACCCGTCCTATAACATGAGATGGGATATCCAACTCCTTCCCATTCCAATCCAGAGACCCTTCCTATAACATGAGATGTGATATCCAACTCCTTCCCATTCCAACCTGAGACCCTTCCTATAGCATGAGATGGGATATCCAACTCCTTCCAAATCCAATCCTGATACCCTTCCGATAGCATGAGATGTGATATCCCAATGCTTCTACCAAACCTGAGACCCATACTATGGCATGAGATGTGATATCAAACTCCTTCCCATTCCAATCCTGAGACCCTTCCTATAGCTTGAGATGCGATATCCAACTCCTTCCCATTCCAATTCTGAGACCCTTCCTATACCATGAGACTTGATATCTCAATGCTTCTAATACCAAACCTGAGACCCGTCCTATAACATGAGATGTGATATCCAAATCCTTCCCCTTCCAAACCATAGACCCTTCCTTTATCATGAGATGTAATTTCCAACTCCTTCCCATTCCAATCCTGACACCCTTCCGATATCATGAGATTTGTTATCTCAATGCTTCTAATATCAAACTTGAGACCCTCCCTATAGCATGAGATCTGACATCCAAGTCCTTCCCATTCCAATCCTGAGACCCTTCCTATAGCATGAGATGTGATATCTCAATGCTTCTAATACCAAACCTGAGACCCTTCCTATAACATGAGATGGGATATCCAACTCCTTCCCATTCCAATCCTGAGACCCTTCCGATAGCAGAGATGTGATATCTCAATGCTTATACCAAACCTGAGACCCATACTATGGCATGAGATGTGATATCAAACTCCTTCCCATTCCAATCCTGAGACCCTTCCTATAGCTTGAGATGCGATATCCAACTCCTTCCCATTCCAATTCTGAGACCCTTCCTATACCATGAGACTTGATATCTCAATGCTTCTAATACCAAACCTGAGACCCGTCCTATAACATGAGATGTGATATCCAAATCCTTCCCCTTCCAAACCTTAGACCCTTCCTTTATCATGAGATGTAATTTCCAACTCCTTCCCATTCCAATCCTGACACCCTTCCGATATCATGAGATTTGTTATCTCAATGCTTCTAATATCAAACTTGAGACCCTCCCTATAGCATGAGATCTGACATCCAAGTCCTTCCCATTCCAATCCTGAGACCCTTCCTATAGCATGAGATGTGATATCTCAATGCTTCTAATACCAAACCTGAGACCCTTCCTATAACATGAGATGGGATATCCAACTCCTTCCCATTCCAATCCTGAGACCCTTCCGATAGCAGAGATGTGATATCTCAATGCTTATACCAAACCTGAGACCCTTGCTATGGCCTGAGATGTCATATACAACTCCTTCCCATTCCAATCCTGAGACCCTTCCTATAGCATGAGATGTGATATCTCAATGCTTATACCAAACCTGAGACCCTTCCTATAGCATGAGATGTGATATCCAACTCCTTCCCATTCCAATCCTGAGACCCTTCCCATAGCATGAGATGTGATGTCTCAATGCTTCTAATACCAAACCTGAGACCCTTCCTATAACGAGATGTGATATCCAACTCCTTCCCATTCCAATCCTGAGACCCTTCCTATAGCATGAGAAGTGATATCTCCATGCTTATACCAAACCTGAGACCCTCCCTATAGCATGAGATGTAATATCCAACTCCTTCCCATTCCAATCCTGAGACCCTTCCTATAGCATGAGAAGTATCTCCATGCGTATCCCAAACCTGAGACCCTTCCTATAGCATGAGATGTGATATCCAAATCCTTCCCATTCCAATCCTGAGCCACTTCCGATAGCAGAGATGTGATATCTCAATGCTTATACCAAACCTGAGACCCTTCCTATAACATGAGATGTGATATCCAACTCATTCCCGTTCCAAACCTGAGACACTTCCTATAGCATATGTGATATCCAAGTCCTTCCCATTTCAAACATGAGACCCTTCCTATAGCAAGAATGTAATATCCAACTCCTACCCATTCCAATCCTGAGACCATTCCTATAGCATGAGATGTGATATATCAATGCTTCTAATACCAAACCTGAGATCCTTCTTATGACATGAAATGTGATATCCAAATCCTTCCCATTCCAAACCTGAGACCCTTCCTACAGCATGCGATGTGATATCTCAATGCTTCTAATATCAAACCTGAGACCAGTCCTGTAACATGAGATGGGATATCCAACTCCTTCCCGTTCCAAACCTGAGACCCTTCCTATAGCATGAGATGTGATATCCAATTCCTTCCCATCCCAATCCTGAGACACCTCCGATAGCAGAGATGTGATATCTCAATGCTTATACCAAACCTGAGACTCTTTCTATAACATGAGATGTGATATCCAACTCCTTCCCGTTCCAAACCTGAGACCCTTCCTATATCATGAGATGTGATATCCAACTCCTTCCCATTCCAATCCTGAGACCCTTCCGATAGCATGAGATGTGATATCTCAAGGCTTCTAATACCAAACCTGTGATCCTTCCTATAATAAGAGATGTGATATCCAAATCCTTCCCCTTCAAACCTGAGACCCTCCCTTTAGCATGAGATGTGATATCCAACTCCTTCCCATTCCAATCTTGAAACCCTTCTGATAGCATGAGATGTGATATCTCAATGCCTCTAATACCAAACCTGATTCCTACCTCTAACATGAAATGTGATATCCAACCCCTTCCCTTTCCAAACGTGAGACCCTCCCTATAGATTCAGATGTGATATCCAAGTCCTTCCCATTCCAATCCTGAGACCCTTCCTTTAGCATGAGATGTGATATCTCAATGCTTCTAATACCAAACCTGAGACCCTTCCTATAACATAAGATGGGATATCCAACTCCTTCCCATTCCAATCCTGAGACCCTTCCGATAGCAGAGATGTGATATCTCAATTCTTATACCAAACCTGAGACCCTTCCTGTGGCATGAGATGTCATATACAACTCCTTCCCATTCCAATCCTGAGACCCTTCCTATAGCATGAGATGTGATATCCAACTCCTTCCCATTCCAATCCTGAGACCCTTCCTATAGCATGAGATTTGATATCTCAATGTTTCTAACACCAAACCTGAGATCCTTCCGATAGCATGAGATGTGATATCTCAATGCTTCTAATACCAAACCTGAGATCATTCCTATAACACGAGATGTTATATCCAAATCCTTCCCCTTCCAAACCTGAGACCCTCCCTTTAGCATATGTGATATCCAACTCCTTCCCATTCCAATCCTGAGACCCTTCCTATAGCATGAGATGTGATTTCTCAATGCTTCTAATACCAAACCTGAGATCCTTCCTATAACATGAGATGTGATATCCAACTCCTTCCCATTCCAATCCTGAGACCCTTCCTATAGCATGAGATGTGATTTCTCAATGCTTCTAATACCAAACCTGAGATCCTTCCTATAGCATGAGATGTGATATCTCAATGCTTATACCAAACCTGAGACCCTTCCTATAGCATGAGATGTGATTTCCAACTACTTCCCATTCCAATCCTGAGACCCTTCCTATAGCATGAGATGTGATATCCAACTCCTTCCCTTTCCAAACCTGAGAGCCTATCTATAGCATGAGATGTGATATCCAATTCCTTCCCATTCCAATCCTGAGACCCTTCCTATAGCATGAGATGTGATATCTCAATGCTTATACCAAACCTGAGACCCTTCCTATAGCATGAGATGTGATATCCAACTACTTCCCATTCCAATCCTGAGACCCTTCCTATAGCATGAGATGTGATATCCAACTCCTTCCCTTTCCAAACCTGAGAGCCTATCTATAGCATGAGATGTGATATCCAATTCCTTCCCATTCCAATCCTGAGACCCTTCCTATCGCATGAGACGTGATATCTCAATGCTTCTAATACCAAACCTGAGACCCTTCCTATTGCATGAGATGTGATATCCAACTACTTCCCATTCCAATCCTGAGACCCTTCTTATAGCATGAGATGTGATATCCAATTCCTTCCCATTCCAATCCTGAGACCCTTCCTATAGCATGAGATGTGATATCTCAATGCTTATACCAAACCTGAGACCCTTCCTATAGCATGAGATGTGATATCCAACTACTTCCCATTCCAATCCTGAGACCCTTCCTATAGCATGAGATGTGATATCCAACTCCTTCCCTTTCCAAACCTGAGAGCCTATCTATAGCATGAGATGTGATATCCAATTCCTTCCCATTCCAATCCTGAGACCCTTCCTATAGCATGAGATGTGATATCTCAATGCTTCTAATACCAAACCTGAGACCCTTCCTATAGCATGAGATGTGATATCCAACTACTTCCCATTCCAATCCTGAGACCCTTCCTATAGCTTGAGATGTGATATCCAACTCCTTCCCATTCCAATTCTGAGACCCTTCCTATACCATGAGACTTGATATCTCAATGCTTCTAATACCAAACCTGAGACCCGTCCTATAACATGAGATGTGATATCCAAATCCTTCCCCTTCCAAACCTTAGACCCTTCCTTTATCATGAGATGTGATATCCAACTCCTTCCCATTCCAATCCTGACACCCTTCCGATATCATGAGATTTGTTATCTCAATGCTTCTGATATCAAACTTGAGACCCTCCCTATAGCATGAGATCTGACATCCAAGTCCTTCCCATTCCAATCCTGAGACCCTTCCCATAGCATGAGATGTGATATCTCAATGCTTCTAATACCAAACCAAACCTGAAACCCTTCCTATAACATGAGATGGGATATCAAGTCCTTCCCATTCTAATCCTGAGACCCTTCCCATAGCATGAGATGTGATGTCTCAATGCTTCTAATACCAAACCTGAGATCCTTCCTATAACATGAGGTGATATCCAACTCCTTCCCATTCCAATCCTGAGACCCTTCCTATAGCATGAGAAGTGATATCTCCATGCTTATACCAAACCCGAGACCCTTCCTATAGCATGAGATGTGATATCCAACGCCTTCCCATTCCAATCCTAGACCCTTCCTATAGCATGAGAAGTGATATCTCCATGCGTATACCAAACCTGAGACCCTTCCTATAGCATGAGATGTGATATCCAAATCCTTCCCATTCCAATCCTGAGACCCTTCCTATAGCATGAGATGTGATATCTCAATGCTTATACCAAACCAGAGACCCGTCCTATAACATGAGATGGGATATCCAACTCCTTCCCATTCCAATCCAGAGACCCTTCCTATAACATGAGATGTGATATCCAACTCCTTCCCATTCCAACCTGAGACCCTTCCTATAGCATGAGATGGGATATCCAACTCCTTCCAAATCCAATCCTGAGACCCTTCCTATAGCTTGAGATGCGATATCCAACTCCTTCCCATTCCAATTCTGAGACCCTTCCTATACCATGAGACTTGATATCTCAATGCTTCTAATACCAAACCTGAGACCCGTCCTATAACATGAGATGTGATATCCAAATCCTTCCCCTTCCAAACCTTAGACCCTTCCTTTATCATGAGATGTAATTTCCAACTCCTTCCCATTCCAATCCTGACACCCTTCCGATATCATGAGATTTGTTATCTCAATGCTTCTAATATCAAACTTGAGACCCTCCCTATAGCATGAGATCTGACATCCAAGTCCTTCCCATTCCAATCCTGAGACCCTTCCTATAGCATGAGATGTGATATCTCAATGCTTCTAATACCAAACCTGAGACCCTTCCTATAACATGAGATGGGATATCCAACTCCTTCCCATTCCAATCCTGAGACCCTTCCGATAGCAGAGATGTGATATCTCAATGCTTATACCAAACCTGAGACCCTTGCTATGGCCTGAGATGTCATATACAACTCCTTCCCATTCCAATCCTGAGACCCTTCCTATAGCATGAGATGTGATATCTCAATGCTTATACCAAACCTGAGACCCTTCCTATAGCATGAGATGTGATATCCAACTCCTTCCCATTCCAATCCTGAGACCCTTCCCATAGCATGAGATGTGATGTCTCAATGCTTCTAATACCAAACCTGAGACCCTTCCTATAACATGAGATGTGATATCTAACTCCTTCCCATTCCAATCCTGAGACCCTTCCTATAGCATGAGAAGTGATATCTCCATGCTTATACCAAACCTGAGACCCTTCCTATAGCATGAGATGTAATATCCAACTCCTTCCCATTCCAATCCTGAGACCCTTCCTATAGCATGAGAAGTATCTCCATGCGTATCCCAAACCTGAGACCCTTCCTATAGCATGAGATGTGATATCCAAATCCTTCCCATTCCAATCCTGAGCCACTTCCGATAGCAGAGATGTGATATCTCAATGCTTATACCAAACCTGAGACCCTTCCTATAACATGAGATGTGATATCCAACTCATTCCCGTTCCAAACCTGAGACACTTCCTATAGCATATGTGATATCCAAGTCCTTCCCATTTCAAACATGAGACCCTTCCTATAGCAAGAATGTAATATCCAACTCCTACCCATTCCAATCCTGAGACCATTCCTACAGCATGCGATGTGATATCTCAATGCTTCTAATATCAAACCTGAGACCCGTCCTATAACATGAGATGGGATATCCAACTCCTTCCCGTTCCAAACCTGAGACCCTTCCTATAGCATGAGATGTGATATCCAATTCCTTCCCATCCCAATCCTGAGACACCTCCGATAGCAGAGATGTGATATCTCAATGCTTATACCAAACCTGAGACTCTTCCTATAACATGAGATGTGATATCCAACTCCTTCCCGTTCCAAACCTGAGACCCTTCCTATAGCATGAGATGTGATATCCAAATCCTTCCCCTTCCAAACCTGAGACCCTCCCTTTAGCATGAGATGTGATATCTCAATGCCTCTAATACCAAACCTGAGATCCTTCCAATAGCATGAGATGTCATATCTCAATGCTTCTGATACCAAACCTGAGATCCTTCCTATAACATGAGATGTGATATCCAAATCCTTCCCCTTCCAAACCTGAGACCCTCCCTTTAGCATGAGATGTGATATCCAACTCCTTCCCATTCCAATCTTGAGACCCTTCTGATAGCATGAGATGTGATATCTCAATGCCTCTAATACCAAACCTGATTCCTACCTCTAACATGAAATGTGATATCCAACCCCTTCCCTTTCCAAACGTGAGACCCTCCCTATAGATTCAGATGTGATATCCAAGTCCTTCCCATTCCAATCCTGAGACCCTTCCTTTAGCATGAGATGTGATATCTCAATGCTTCTAATACCAAACCTGAGACCCTTCCTATAACATAAGATGGGATATCCAACTCCTTCCCATTCCAATCCTGAGACCCTTCCGATAGCAGAGATGTGATATCTCAATGCTTATACCAAACCTGAGACCCTTCCTGTGGCATGAGATGTCATATACAACTCCTTCCCATTCCAATCCTGAGACCCTTCCTATAGCATGAGATTTGATATCTCAATGTTTCTAACACCAAACCTGAGATCCTTCCGATAGCATGAGATGTGATATCTCAATGCTTCTAATACCAAACCTGAGATCATTCCTATAACACGAGATGTTATATCCAAATCCTTCCCCATCCAAACCTGAGACCCTCCCTTTAGCATATGTGATATCCAACTCCTTCCCATTCCAATCCTGAGACCCTTCCTATAGCATGAGATGTGATTTCTCAATGCTTCTAATACCAAACCTGAGATCCTTCCTATAACATGAGATGTGATATCCAACTCCTTCCCATTCCAATCCTGAGACCCTTCCTATAGCATGAGATGTGATTTCTCAATGCTTCTAATACCAAACCTGAGATCCTTCCTATAGCATGAGATGTGATATCTCAATGCTTATACCAAACCTGAGACCCTTCCTATAGCATGAGATGTGATTTCCAACTACTTCCCATTCCAATCCTGAGACCCTTCCTATAGCATGAGATGTGATATCCAACTCCTTCCCTTTCCAAACCTGAGAGCCTATCTCTAGCATGAGATGTGATATCCAATTCCTTCCCATTCCAATCCTGAGACCCTTCCTATAGCATGAGATGTGATATCCAACTACTTCCCATTCCAATCCTGAGACCCTTCCTATAGCATGAGATGTGATATCCAACTCCTTCCCTTTCCAAACCTGAGAGCCTATCTATAGCATGAGATGTGATATCCAATTCCTTCCCATTCCAATCCTGAGACCCTTCCTATAGCATGAGATGTGATATCTCAATGCTTCTAATACCAAACCTGAGACCCTTCCTATTGCATGAGATGTGATATCCAACTACTTCCCATTCCAATCCTGAGACCCTTCTTATAGCATGAGATGTGATATCCAACTCCTTCCATTCCAATCCTGAGACCCATCCTATAGCATGAGATGTGATATCTCAATGCTTATACCAAACCTGAGACCCTTCCTATAGCATGAGATGTGATATCCAACTACTTCCCATTCCAATCCTGAGAAATTTCCTATCGCATGAGATTTGATATCCAACTCCTTCCCTTTCCAAACCTGAGAGCATATCTATAGCATGAGATGGGATATCCAACTCCTTCCCATTCCAATCCTGAGACACTTCCGATAGCAGAGATGTGATATCTCAATGCTTATACCAAACCTGAGACCCTTCCTATAACATGAGATGTGATATCCAACTCCTTCCCGTTCCAAACCTGAGACCCTTCCTTTAGCATGAGATGTGATATCCAGCTCCTTCCCATTCCAATCCTGAGACACTTCCGATAGCATAA
Source organism: Ambystoma mexicanum (assembly GCF_040938575.1). NCBI lineage: Eukaryota > Metazoa > Chordata > Amphibia > Caudata > Ambystomatidae > Ambystoma > Ambystoma mexicanum. Next base: position 1,149,328,646 of record NC_090934.1, read on the forward strand.
GATGTGATATCTCAATGCTTCTAATATCAAAACTGAGACCCTCCCAATAGCATGATATGTGATATCTAAGTCCTTCCCATTCCAATCCTAAGACCCTTCCTATAGCAGGAGATGTGATATCTCAATGCTTCTACCAAACCTGAGACCCTTCCTTTAGCATGAGATGTGATATCCAACTCCTTCCCATTCCAGTCCTGAGACCCTTCCTATAGCATGAGATATGATATCTCAATACTTCTAATACCAAACCTGAGATCCTTCTGATAACATGAGATGTGATATCCAAATCCTTCCCCTTCCAAACCTGAGACCCTCCCTTTAGCATGAGATGTGATATCCAACTCCTTCCCATTCCAATCCTGAGACCCTTCTGATAGCATGAGATGTGATTTCTCAATGCTTCTAATACCAAACCTGAGATCCTTCCTATAACATGAGATGTGATATCCAACTCCTTCCCTTTCCAAACCTAAGAGCCTATCTATAGCATGAGATGTGATATCCAATTCCTTCCCATTCCAATCCTGAGACCCTTCCTATAGCATGAGATGTGATATCTCAATGCTTATACCAAACCTGAGACCCTTCCTATAGCATGAGATGTGATATCCAACTACTTCCCATTCCAATCCTGAGACCCTTCCTATAGCATGAGATGTGATATCCAACTCCTTCCCTTTCCAAACCTGAGAGCCTATCTATAGCATGAGATGTGATATCCAATTCCTTCCCATTCCAATCCTGAGACCCTTCCTATAGCATGAGATGTGATATCTCAATGCTTCTAATACCAAACCTGAGACCCTTCCTATAGCATGAGATGTGATATCCAACTCCTTCCATTCCAATCCTGAGACCCATCCTATAGCATGAGATGTGATATCTCAATGCTTCTAATACCAAACCTGAGACCCTTCCTATAGCATGAGATGTGATATCCAACTACTTCCCATTCCAATCCTGAGACCCTTCTTATAGCATGAGATGTGATATCCAACTCCTTCCATTCCAATCCTGAGACCCATCCTATAGCATGAGATGTGATATCTCAATGCTTATACCAAACCTGAGACCCTTCCTATAGCATGAGATGTGATATCCAACTACTTCCCATTCCAATCCTGAGAAATTTCCTATAGCATGACATGTGATATCCAACTCCTTCCCTTTCCAAACCTGAGAGCATATCTATAGCCTGAGATGGGATATCCAACTCCTTCCCATTCCAATCCTGAAACACTTCCGATAGCAGAGATGTGATATCTCAATGCTTATACCAAACCTGAGACCCTTCCTATAACATGAGATGTGATATCCAACTCCTTCCCGTTCCAAACCTGAGACCATTCCTTTAGCATGAGATGTGATATCCAGCTCCTTCCCATTCCTGAGACACTTCCGATAGCATAAGATGTGATATCTCAATGCTTCTAATATCAAAACTGAGACCCTCCCAATAGCATGATATGTGATATCTAAGTCCTTCCCATTCCAATCCTAAGACCCTTCCTTTAGCAGGAGATGTGATATCTCAATGCTTCTACCAAACCTGAGAACCTTCCTTTAGCATGAGATGTGATATCCAACTCCTTCCCATTCCAGTCCTGAGACCCTTCCTATAGCATGAGATATGATATCTCAATACTTCTAATACCAAACCTGAGATCCTTCTGATAACATGAGATGTGATATCCAAATCCTTCCCCTTCCAAACCTGAGACCCTCCCTTTAGCATGAGATGTGATATCCAACTCCTTCCCATTCCAATCCTGAGACCCTTCTGATAGCATGAGATGTGATATCTCAATCCTTCTAATACCAAACCTGAGATCCTTCCTATAACATGAGATGTGATATCCAACTCCTTCCTTTTCCAATCCTGAGACCCTTCCTATAGCATGAGAAGTGATATCTCCATGCGTATACCAAACCTGAGACCCTTCCTATAGCATGAGATGTGATATCCAAATCCTTCCCATTCCAATCCTGAGACCCTTCCTATAGCATGAGATGTGATATCTCAATGCTTATACCAAACCAGAGACCCGTCCTATAACATGAGATGGGATATCCAACTCCTTCCCATTCCAATCCTGAGCCACTTCCGATAGCATGAGATGTGATATCTCAATGCTTATACCAAACCTGAGACCCTTCCTATAACATGAGATGTGATATCCAACTCATTCCCATTCCAAACCTGAGACACTTCCTATAGCATATGTGATATCCAACTCCTTCCCATTCCAAACATGAGACCCTTCCGATAGCATGAGATGTGATATCCAACTCCTTCCAATTCCAATACTGAGACCCTTCCAATAGCATATGTGATATTTCAATGCTTCTAATATCAAAACTGAGACCCTCCCTATAGCATGAGATGTGATATCAAACTCCTTCCCATTCCAATTGAGACCCTTCCTATAACATGAGATGTTATCTCTATGCTTCTAATCAATGCTTCTAATCAAACCTGAGCCCCTTCCCGTAGCATATGTGATATCCAACTCCTTCCCATTCCAAACTTGTTACCCTTCCTGCAGCATGAAACGTGATTTCTCACCCCTTCTAATACCAAACCCGAGACCATTCCCACAGCCTGAGATTTGAAATCTCATTTCTTCCAATACCAAACCCGAGACCCTTCCGATAGGATGAGATTTACTATCTCACTCCTTAAAATACCAAACTCGAGTCCCTTCCTAAAGAATGTGATTTGATATCTCAGTGCTTCTAATACCAAACCTGAGACCCTCCCTATAACGAGATGTCATATCCAACTCCTTCCCATTCCAATCCTGAGACTCTTCCTATAGCATGACGTGATATCGAACTTCCCATTCCAAACCTGAGACTCAGACCTCCCCGTCTAACCTTCTCACCACTCCTAGCTCCCGGATTGATCATGCACTCCTGCTGTCTCTTCTCTCCCTTCTTCTGCTTCCTTTCCTCTCTCCGTCCTCATCTGCCCTAGGTCAGGCTCCTTCTACACCTCAGCAGGGATTACTGATTTGTACCCCTCCCCACTCTCAACTCTCACTCAGTTTCAAACACTCATCTGACATCTGCCATTTCCTGGAAGAACCCGACCTTGATGTCCTTGGTCTAAACGAGACATGGTTGACGGCCAGCGCTGTCTCGAGCTTTGACACTTTCCTCCCTGATGACAAGTTCCTCCATGCCCAGATCCAACCGTTCTTGAGGGGAGTATCCTTGATTCCTGTAGTAAATAGCTTTCCTTTGCAGGCCGACTCCTCTCACGAATGCCTTGTCTGCATGCATTCTCTCTTTCCTGGCCATTCACTCACCGTGGCTATTAGCCTAACCCCTTCCTCTCTCAGTGGATGGACTTCTCCATCCTAGCCTCCTACCACTCAACTCCGCCTACTTGGAGAATTCAACATGAACCTGTATGCTTCCTGACCTGGACTTTTACGAGATCTGCAACTCTACATGTCGCTGGCCCTACACACTGCAGGGAATACTCAGGATTTTCTGATCTCAGACCTCCCCCTCTGTAACCCTCTCAACAATCCTCTCCCGTGGTGATCAAGTTCTCATCTCCAAAGAAGGCTAACTACCAGCTGTTCCTCCTCAGTGGAGTTCTCCCTTTCTGTCCCTGCTCCCTGCACCGTTTCGCGTTGCAAACACTCGCTTCCCAGCTCTCTGGTTTAGACGCGTGTTCCCTGCCTTCTCTCCTCTTCCCGCTGCCTTCAAATCAACAAATGAGCTTCAAAAGATACACGGTGCTCAGAATGCTTTATAACACCCATTATTCAAGATATAGCTGTAACCCGCTAGACGTATTGAAAAGTGCTAAAAACTAGCAAAAATAGCTAGAAAATGTTCTTTCCTCGCGTTTTGGTAAATGCGAATTCTTGTGGATTCCCATTTTGTACTCTGTTCGTGCATTTGTTCAGTCGAATCCTGATGTTTTTAACCACTCGTCACCCATACAAGGGGGGGGGATCAAAATCTACTGTTCACAGGCTGAATGTATACTGCTGAAATCTTCAATGCATTATCGGGTAAACCGACTGTTCTGGAAAGTGTATTTGCCATCTGTTATTCCAGTCACCATGTTTTCATCGTCCCTTCTTGTTTCAAGGCTGCACTCCCGTGGTGATCACGTTCTCTTCCCCAAAGAAGGCTAACTAACAGCTGTTCCTCCTCAGAGGCGTTCTTCCTTTCTGTCCCTGCTCTCTGCACAGTTTCGCGTTGCAAACACTCGCTTCCCAGCTCTCTGGTTTAGAAGCGTGTTCCCTACCTTCTCTCTTCCCGCTGCCTCCAAATCAACAAATGAGCTCCAAAAGATACACAGTGCTCAGAATGCTTTATAACACCCATTATTCATCTTATAGCCGTAACCCGCTAGACGTATTGAAAAGTGCTAAAAACTAGCAAAAATAGCTAGAAAATGTACTTCCCTCGCGTTTTTGTAAATGCGAATTCTGGTGGGTTCCCATGTTGCATGTACTGTGTCCGTGCGTTAGTTGTCGAATACTGAAGTTTTTAACCACTGTTCTCCCATACTAGGGGGGTCAACATCTACTGCTGTTCACAGGCTGAATGTATACGGCTGTAATCTTCAATGCATTATCATATTTCCTGACTGTTTTGGAACGTGTATTTGCCATCTGTTAATGCAGTCGCCCTATGTTCATCGTCCCTTCTAGTTTACAGGCTGCACTCCCTTGGTGATCACATTCTCCTCTCCAGAGCAGGCTAACTACCAGTGGTTCAAAAGAACAGGATTCGACTGAACTGCACGAACAGAGTACAAAATGGGAATCCACCAGAATTCGCATTTACCAAAACGCGAGGAAAGTACATTTTCTAGCTGTTTTTGCTAGTTTTTAGCACGTTTCAATACGTCTAGCGGGTTACGGCTATATCACATATTACGGCTATGTTGAATAATGGGTGTTATAAAGCAATCTGAACACTATCTTGTGGAGCTCATTGGAAGGCTGTAGGAAGAGGAGAGAAGGCAGGGAACACGCATCTAAACCAGAGAGGTGGGAAGCGAGTACATGCAACGCGAAACGGTGCAGGGCGAAGGGACAGAAAGAAGGAACTCCTCTGAGGAGGAGCAGCTGGTAGTTAGCCTGCTCTGGAGAGGAGAATGTGATCACCAAGGGAGTGCAGCCTGTAAACTAAAAGGGACGATGACCACAAGGCGACTGCATTAACAGATGGCACATACACGTTCCAAAACAGTCAGGAAAGTTGATAATGCATTGAAGATTACAGCCGTATACATTCAGCCTGTGAACAGCAGTAGATTTTGACCCCCCTAGTAAGGGAGAACAGTGGTTAAAAACTTCAGGATTCGACAACAAACGCACGGACACAGTACATACAACATGGGAACCCACCAGAATTCGCATTTACAAAAACGCGAGGGAAGTACATTTTCTAGCTATTTTTGCTAGTTTTTAGCACGTTTCAATACGTCTAGCGGGTTACAGCTATATGTTGAATAATGGGGTTATGAAGCATTCTGAACACTATCTTGTGGAGCTCATTGGAAGGCTGTTGGAAGAGGAGAGAAGGCAGGGAACACGCATCTAAACCAGAGAGGTGGGAAGCGAGTACATGCAACGCGAAACGGTGCAGGGAGCAAGGACAGAAAGAAGGAACGCCTCTGAGGAGGAGGAGCAGCTGGTAGTTAGCCGGCTCTGGAGAGGAGAATGTGATCACCAAGGAAGTGCAGCCTGTAAACTAAAAGGGACGATGACCACAAGGCGACTGCATTAACAGATGGCAAATAAATGTTCCAAAACAGTCAGGAAAGCTGATAATGCCTTGAAGATTTCAGCCGTATACATTCAGCCTGTGAACAGCAGTAGATGTTGAACTCCCCTTGTATGGGAGAACAGTGGTTAAAAACTTCAGGATTCGACAACAAACGCACGGACACAGTACATACACTGTGTATCTTTTGAAGCTCAGTTGTTGATTTGAAGGCAGCAGGAAGAGGAGAGGAGGCAGGGAACACGCGTCTAAACCAGAGAGCTGGGAAGCGAGTACTTGCAACGCGAAACGGTGCAGGGAGCAGGGACAGAAAGGGAGAACTCCACTGAGGAGGAACAGCTGGCAGTTAGCCTTCTTTGGAGATGAGAACTTGATCACCACGGGAGAGGATTGTTGAGAGGGTTACAGAGGGTGAGGTCTGAGATCTGAAAATCCTGAGTTTTCCCTGCAGTGTGTAGGGCCAGCGACATGAAGAGTTGCAGATCTCGTAAAAGTCCAGGTCAGGAAGCATACAGGTTCATGTTGAATTCTCCAAGTAGGCGGAGTTGAGTGGTAGGAGGCTAGGATGGAGAAGTCCATCCACTGAGAGAGGAAGGGGGTAGGCAAATAGCCACGGTGAGAGATTCGCCAGGAAAGAGAGAATGCATGCAGACAAGGTATACGTGAGAGGAGTCGGCCTGCAAAGGAAAGCAATTTACTACAGGAATCAAGGATACTCACCCTCAAGAACGGTTGGATTTGGGCATGGAGAGGAACTCGTCCTCAGGGAGGAAAGTGTCAAAGCTCGAGACAGCGCTGGGTCAACCATGTCTCGGTGAGACCAAGAACATCAAGGTCGGGTTCTTCCAGGAAATGGCAGATGTCAGATGAGTGTTTGAAAATGAGAGAGTTGAGAGTGGGGAGGGGTACAAATCAGTAATCACTGCGGAGGTGTAGAAGGAGCCTGACCTAGGGCAGATGAGGAAGGAGAGAGGAAAGGAAGCAGAAGAAGGGAGAGAAGAGACAGCAGGAGTGCATGATCAATCCGGTCTGAGTCTCAGGATTGGAATGGGAAGTTCGATATCACATGTCATGCTATAGGAAGAGTCTCAGGATTGGAATGGGAAGGAGTTGGATATGACATCTCTTGTTATAGGGAGGGTCTCAGGTTTGGTATTAGAATCACATCTTTTGGGAAGGGTCTCGGGTTTGGTATTGGAAGAAATGAGATTTCAAATCTCAGGCTGTGGGAATGGTCTCGGGTTTGGTATTGGAAGGGGTGAGAAATCACATTTCATGTTACAGGAAGGGTGACAAGTTTGGAATGGGAAGGAGTTGGATATCACATGAAGGTGCTCAGGTTTGGTATTAGTAGCATAGAGATATCACATCTCGTTATAGAAAGGGTCTCGATTGGAATGGGAAGGAGTTGGATATCACATCTCATGCTATAGGGAGGGTCTCAGGATGATATTAGAAGCAATGAAATATCACATCTCATGCTATCGGAAGGGTCTCAGGATTGGAATGGGAAGGAGTTGGATATCACATATGCTAAAGGAAAGGTTTAAGGTTTGGAAGGGGAAGGATTTGGATCTCACATCTCATTTTTCAGTACGGGTCTCAGGTTTGGTATTAGAAGCGTGGAGATATCACATCTCATGGTATAATAAGGGTCTCAGGATTGGAATGGGAAGGAGTTGGATATCACATCTCAAGCTATCTCAGGATTGGAATGGGAAGGAGTTTGATATCACATCTCGAGCTATAGGAAGGGTCTCAGGTTTGGGAAGGGAAGGATTGGGATTTCACATCTCGTTATAGGATGGTTCTCATGTTTGTTTTTAGAAGCATTGAGATATCAAATCTCATGCTATTGGAAGGGTCTCAGGTTTGGAATGGGAAGGAGTTGGATATCACATCACATGATATAGGAAGGATCTCAGGTTTGGTATTAGAAGCATTGAGATATCACATCTCATGCTATAGGAAGGGTCTCAGGATAGGAATGTGAAGGATTTGGATATCACATCATACTAAAGGTAGGGTCTCAGGTTTGGTATAAGCATTGAGATATCACATCTCTGCTATCGGAAAGGTCTCAGGATTGGATTGGGAAGGAGTTGGATATCCCTTCTCATGCTATAGGAAGGGTCTCAGGTTGGAATGGGAAGGAGTTGGATATCACATCTCATGCTATAGGAAGGGTCTCAAGATTAAAATGGGAAGGATTTGGATATCACATCTCTTGCTATAGGAAGGGTCTCAGGTTTTTTATTAGAAACATTGAGATATCACATCTCATGCTATAGGAAGGGTTTCAGGATTGGAATGGGAAGGATTTGGATATCACATCTCATGCTAAAGGAAGGGTCTCAGGTTTGGAAGGGGAAGGATTTGGATATCATATCTCATGTTATAGGGCGGGTCCCAGGTTTGGTATTAGAAGCATTGAGATATCACATCTCATGGCATAGGAAGGGTCTCAGGATTGGAATGGGAAGGAGTTGGATATCACATCTCATCCAATAGAAAGGGTCTCAGGTTTGGAATGGGAAGGAATTGGATATCACATCATGTTATAGGAAGGATCTCAGGATTGGAATGGGAAGGATTTGGATATCCCTTCTCATGCTGTAGGAAGTGTCTCAGGTTGGAATGGGAAGGAGTTGGATATCATATCTCGTTATAGGAAGGGTCTCAGGATTGGAATGGGAAGGATTTGGATATCACATCTCTTGCTATAGGAAGGGTCTCAGGTTTTTTATTAGAAACATTGAGCTATCACATCTCATGCTATAGGAAGGGTTTCAGGATTGGAATGGGAAGGATTTGGATATCACATCTCATGCTAAAGGAAGGGTCTCAGGTTTGGAAGGGGAAGGATTTGGATATCATATCTCATGTTATAGGACGGGTCACAGGTTTGGTATTAGAAGCATTGAGATATCACATCTCATGCTATAGGGGGAGTCTCAGGATTGGAATGGGAAGGAGTTGGATATCACGTCTCATGTCATAGGAAGGGTCTCAGGATTGGAATGGCAAGGAGTTGGATATCACATTTCATGCTAAAGGAAGGGTCTCAGGTTTGAGAGAAGCATTGAGATATCACATCTCATGCTATAGGAAGGAACTCAGGATTGCAATGGGAAGGAGTTGGAAATCACATCTCATGCCATAGGATGGGTCATCAGGTTTGGTATAAGCATTGAGATATCACATCTCTGCTATCGGAAGGGTCTCAGGATAGGAATGGGAAGGACTTAGATATCACATCTCATACTATAGGGAGGGTCTCAGTTTTGATATTAGAAGCATTGAGCTATCACATCTCATGCTAGCGGAAGGGTCTCAGGATTGGAATGGGATGGAGTTGGATATCACATCGCAAGCTATCTCGGGATTGGAATGGGAAGGAGTTTGATATCACATCTCAAGCTATATGAAGGGTCTCAGGTTTGGAAGGGGAAGGATTTGGATCTCACATCTCATGTTATAGGATGGTTCTCATGTTTGGTTTTAGTAGCATTGAGATATCACATCTCATGCTATCGGAAGGGTCTCAGGTTTGGAAAGGGAAGGATTTGGAGTTCACATGTTATAGGATGGTTCTCAGGTTTGGTTTTAGAAGCATTAAGATATAACATCTCATGCTATAGGAAGGGTCTCAGGTTTGGAATGGGAAGGAGTTGATATCAGATCTCATGCTAAAGGAAAGGTCTCAGGTTTGGAAGGGGAAGGATTTGGATCTCACATCTCATGTTTTAGGACGGGTCTCAGGTTTGGTATTAGAAGCATTGAAATATCACATCTCATGGTATAGGAAGGGTCTCAGGTTTGGAAAGGGAATGATTTGGATTTCACATCTCATGTTATAGGATGGTTCTCATGTTTGGTTTTAGAAGCATTGAGATATCACATCTCATGCTATCGGAAGGGTCTCAGGTTTGGAATGGGAAGGAGTTTGATATCACATCTCATGTTATAGGAAGGATCTCAGGTTTGGTATTAGAAGCATTGAGATATCACATCTCATGCTATAGGAAGGGTTTTAGGATTGGAATCGGAAGGGGTTGTATATGACATCTCATGTTATAGGAAGGATCTCAGGTTTGGTATTAGAAGCATTGAGATATCACATCTCATGCTATGGGAAGGGTCTCAGGATTGGAATCGGAAGGAGTTGTATTGGAATCTCATGCCATAGGAAGGGTCTCAGGTTTGGTATAAGCATTGAGATATCACATCTCTGCTATCGGAAGGGTCTCAGGATTGGAATGGGAAGGAGTAGGATATCCCATCTCGTTATAGGAAGGGTCTCAGGTTTGGTATTAGAAGCATTGAGATATCACATCTCATGCTATAGGAAGGGTCTAAGGTTTGGAAAGGGGAAGGATTTGGGTACCACATCTCATGTTATAGGATCGGTCTCAGGTTTGGTATTAGAAGCATTGAGATATCAAGTCTCATGGTATAGGACGGGTCTCAGAATTGGAATGGGAAGGAGTTGGATATCACATCTCAAGCTATAGGAAGGGTCTCAGGATTGGAATGGGAAGGAGTTTGATATCACATCTCATGCCATGGTATGGGTCTCAGGTTTTGTAGAAGCATTGGGATATCACATCACATGCTATCGGAAGGGTATCGGGATTGGATTTGGAAGGAGTTGGATATCCCATCTCATGCTATAGGCAGGGTCTAAGGTTGGAATGGGAAGGAGTTGGATATCACATCTCATGTTATAGGAAGGGTCTCAGGATTGGAATGGGAAGGACTTGGATATCACATCTCATTCTATAGGAAGGCTCTCAGGGTTGGAAGGGGAAGGAGTTGGATATCACATTTCATGTTAGAGGTAGGATCTCAGGTTTGGTATTAGAGGCATTGAGATATCACATCTCATGCCATCAGAAGGGTCTCAGGATTGGAATGGGAAGGAGTTGGATATCACATCTCATGCTAAAGGGAGGGTCTAAGGTTTGGAAGGGGAAGGATTTGGACATCACATCTCATGTTATAGGAATTATCTCAGGTTTGGTATTAGAAGCATTGAGATATCAGATCTCATGCTATCGGAAGGGTCTCAGGTTTGGTATAAGCATTGAGATATCACATCTCTGCTATCGGAAGGGTCTCAGGATTGGAAAGGGAAGGACTTGGATATCACAATTCATGTTATAGGAAGGGCCTCAGGTTTGGTATTAGAAGCATTGAGATATCACATCTCATGCTATAGGAAGGGTCTCAGGATTGGAATGGGAAGGACTTGGATATCACATCTCATGTTATAGGAAGGGTCTCAGGTTTGGTATTAGAAGCATTGAGATATCACATCTCATGCTATAGGAAGGGTCTCAGGAATGGAATGGGAAGGACTTGGATATCACATCTCATGATACAGGAAGGGTCTAAGGTTTGGAAGGGGAAGGATTTGGATATCACATCTCATGTTATTGGACCGGTCTCAGGTTTGGTATTAGAAGCATTGAGATATCAAGTCTCATGGTATAGGACGGGAGTTTGATATCACATCTCATGCCATGGTATGGGTCTCAGGTTTTGTAGAAGCATTGGGATATCACATCTCATGCTATCGGAAGGGTATCAGGATTGGATTTGGAAGGAGTTGGATATCCCATCTCATGCTATAGGAAGGGTCTCAGGATTGGAATGGGAAGGACTTGGATATCACATCTCATGCTGTAGGAAGGCTCTCAGGTTTGGAAAGGGAAGGAGTTGGATATCACATTTCATGTTAGAGGTAGGATCTCAGGTTTGGTATTAGAGGCATTGAGATATCACATTTCAAGCTATCTCAGGATTGGAATGGGAAGGAGTTTGATATCACATCTCGAGCTATAGGAAGGGTCTCAGGTTTGGGAAGGGAAGGATTGGGATTTCACATCTCGTTATAGGATGGTTCTCATGTTTGTTTTTAGAAGCATTGAGATATCAAATCTCATGCTATTGGAAGGGTCTCAGGTTTGGAATGGGAAGGAGTTGGATATCACATCTCATGTTATAGGAAGGATCTCAGGTTTGGTATTAGAAGCATTGAGATATCACATCTCATGCTATAGGAAGGGTCTCAGGATAGGAATGTGAAGGATTTGGATATCACATCATACTAAAGGTAGGGTCTCAGGTTTGGTATAAGCATTGAGATATCACATCTCTGCTATCGGAAGGGTCTCAGGATTGGATTGGGAAGGAGTTGGATATCCCTTCTCATGCTATAGGGAGGGTCTCAGGTTGGAATGGGAAGGAGTTGGATATCACATCTCATGCTATAGGAAGGGTCTCAAGATTAAAATGGGAAGGATTTGGATATCACATCTCTTGCTATAGGAAGGGTCTCAGGTTTTTTATTAGAAACATTGAGATATCACATCTCATGCTATAGGAAGGGTTTCAGGATTGGAATGGGAAGGATTTGGATATCACATCTCATGCTAAAGGAAGGGTCTCAGGTTTGGAAGGGGAAGGATTTGGATATCATATCTCATGTTATAGGGCGGGTCCCAGGTTTGGTATTAGAAGCATTGAGATATCACATCTCATGGCATAGGAAGGGTCTCAGGATTGGAATGGGAAGGAGTTGGATATCACATCTCATCCAATAGAAAGGGTCTCAGGTTTGGAATGGGAAGGAATTGGATATCACATCATGTTATAGGAAGGATCTCAGGATTGGAATGGGAAGGATTTGGATATCCCTTCTCATGCTATAGGAAGTGTCTCAGGTTGGAATGGGAAGGAGTTGGATATCATATCTCGTTATAGGAAGGGTCTCAGGATTGGAATGGGAAGGATTTGGATATCACATCTCTTGCTATAGGAAGGGTCTCAGGTTTTTTATTAGAAACATTGAGCTATCACATCTCATGCTATAGGAAGGGTTTCAGGATTGGAATGGGAAGGATTTGGATATCACATCTCATGCTAAAGGAAGGGTCTCAGGTTTGGAAGGGGAAGGATTTGGATATCATATCTCATGTTATAGGACGGGTCACAGGTTTGGTATTAGAAGCATTGAGATATCACATCTCATGCTATAGGAGGAGTCTCAGGATTGGAATGGGAAGGAGTTGGATATCACGTCTCATGTTATAGGAAGGGCCTCAGGATTGGAATGGCAAGGAGTTGGATATCACATCTCATGCTAAAGGAAGGGTCTCAGGTTTGATAGAAGCATTGAGATATCACATCTCATGCTATAGGAAGGAACTCAGGATTGCAATGGGAAGGAGTTGAATATCACATCTCATGCCATAGGATGGGTCATCAGGTTTGGTATAAGCATTGAGATATCACATCTCTGCTATCGGAAGGGGCTCAGGATAGGAATGGGAAGGACTTAGATATCACATCTCATACTATAGGGAGGGTCTCAGTTTTGATATTAGAAGCATTGAGCTATCACATCTCATGCTATCGGAAGGGTCTCAGGATTGGAATGGGATGGAGTTGGATATCACATCGCAAGCTATCTCGGGATTGGAATGGGAAGGAGTTTGATATCACATCTCAAGCTATAGGAAGGGTCTCAGGTTTGGAAGGGGAAGGATTTGGATCTCACATCTCATGTTATAGGATGGTTCTCATGTTTGGTTTTAGTAGCATTGAGATATCACATCTCATGCTATCGGAAGGGTCTCAGGTTTGGAATGGGAAGGAGTTGATATCAGATCTCATGCTAAAGGAAACGTCTCAGGTTTGGAAGGGGAAGGATTTGGATCTCACATCTCATGTTTTAGGACGGGTCTCAGGTTTGGTATTAGAAGCATTGAAATATCACATCTCATGGTATAGGAAGGGTCTCAGGTTTGGAAAGGGAATGATTTGGATTTCACATCTCATGTTATAGGATGGTTCTCATGTTTGGTTTTAGAAGCATTGAAATATCACATCTCATGGTATAGGAAGGGTCTCAGGTTTGGAAAGGGAATGATTTGGATTTCACATCTCATCTTATAGGAAGGATCTCAGGTTTGGTATTAGAAGCATTGAGATATCACATCTCATGCTATAGGAAGGGTTTTAGGATTGGAATCGGAAGGGGTTGTATATGACATCTCATGTTATAGGAAGGATCTCAGGTTTGGTATTAGAAGCATTGAGATATCACATCTCATGCTATAGGAAGGGTCTCAGGATTGGAATCGGAAGGAGTTGTATTGGAATCTCATGCCATAGGAAGGGTCTCAGGTTTGGTATAAGCATTGAGATATCACATCTCTGCTATCGGAAGGGTCTCAGGATTGGAATGGGAAGGAGTAGGATATCCCATCTCGTTATAGGAAGGGTCTCAGGTTTGGTATTAGAAGCATTGAGATATCACATCTCATGCTATAGGAAGGGTCTAAGGTTTGGAAAGGGGAAGGATTTGGGTACCACATCTCATGTTATAGGATCGGTCTCAGGTTTGGTATTAGAAGCATTGAGATATCAAGTCTCATGGTATAGGACGGGTCTCAGAATTGGAATGGGAAGGAGTTGGATATCACATCTCAAGCTATAGGAAGGGTCTCAGGATTGGAATGGGAAGGAGTTTGATATCACATCTCATGCCATGGTATGGGTCTCAGGTTTTGTAGAAGCATTGGGATATCACATCACATGCTATCGGAAGGGTATCGGGATTGGATTTGGAAGGAGTTGGATATCCCATCTCATGCTATAGGCAGGGTCTAAGTTTGGAATGGGAAGGAGTTGGATATCACATCTCATGTTATAGGAAGGGTCTCAGGATTGGAATGGGAAGGACTTGGATATCACATCTCATTCTATAGGAAGGCTCTCAGGGTTGGAAGGGGAAGGAGTTGGATATCACATTTCATGTTAGAGGTAGGATCTCAGGTTTGGTATTAGAGGCATTGAGATATCACATCTCATGCCATCGGAAGGGTGTCTGGATTGGAATGGGAAGGAGTTGGATATCACATCTCATGATAAAGGAAGGGTCTAAGGTTTGGAAGGGGAAGGATTTGGATATCACATCTCATGTTATAGGACGGGTATCAGGTTTGGTATTAGAAGCATTGAGATATCAAGTCTCATGGTATAGGAAGGGTCTCAGAATTGGAATGGGAAGGAGTTGGATATCACATCTCAAGCTATAGGAAGGGTCTCAGGATTGGAATGGGAAGGAGTTTGATATCACATCTCATGCCATAGTATGGGTCTCAGGTTTGGTAGAAGCATTGGGATATCACATCTCATGCTATCGGAAGGGTATCAGGATTGGATTTGGAAGGAGTTGGATATCCCATCTCATGCTATAGGAAGGGTCTCAGGTTGGAATGGGAAGGAGTTGGATATCACATCTCATGTTATAGGAAGGGTCTCGGGATTGGAATGGGAAGGACTTGGATATCATATCTCATGCTATAGGAAGGCTCTCAGGTTTTGAAGGGGAAGGAGTTGGATATCACATCTCATGTTATAGGACGGGTCTCAGGTTTGGTATTAGAAGCATTGAGATATCAAGTCTCATGGTATAGGAAGGGTCTCAGAATTGGAATGGGAAGGAGTTGGATATCACATCTCATGTTATAGGAAAGATATCAGGTTTGGTATTAGAAGCATTGAGACATCACATCTCATGTTATAGGAAGGGTCTCATGTTTGGAATGGGAAGGAGTTGGATATCACATATGCTATAGGAAGGGTCTCAGGTTTGGAACGGGAAAGAATTGGATATCACATCTCATGCTATAGGAAGGGTCTCAGGTTTGGTATAAGCATTGAGATATCACATCTCTGCTATCGGAAGTGTCTCAGGATTGGAATGGGAAGGAGTTGGATATCCCATCTCATGTTATAGGACGGGTCTCAGGTTTGTTATTAGAATCATTGAGATATCATATTGCATGCTGTAGGAAGGGTCTAAGGATTGGAATGGGAAGGACTTGGATATCACATCTCATGCTATAGGTAGGCTCTCAGGTTTGGAAAGGGAAGGAGTCGGATATCACATTTCATGTTAGAGGAAGGATCTCAGGTTTGGTATTAGAGGCATTGAGATATAACATCTCATGCTATAGGAAGTGTCTCAGGATTGGAATGGGAAGGAGTTGGATATCACATCTCATGCTATAGGAAGGGATTCAGGTTTGGTATAAGCATTGAGATATCACATCTCATGCTATAGGAAGGGTCTCAGGATTGGAATGGGAAGGAGTTGGATATCACATCTCATGCTATAGGAAGGGTCTCAGGTTTGGTATAAGCATTGAGATATCACATCTCATGCTATAGGAAGGGTCTCAGGATTGGAATGGGAAGGAGTTGTATATGACATCTCATGCCATAGGAAGGGTCTCGGGTTTGGTATAAGCATTGAGATATCACATCTCTGCTATCGGAAGGGTCTCAGGATTGGAATGGGAAGGAGTTTGATATCACATCTCATGCCATGTATGGGTCTCAGGTTTTGTAGAAGCATTGGGATATCACATCTCATGCTATCGGAAGGGTATCAGGATTGGATTTGGAAGGAGTTGGATATCCCATCTCATGCTATAGGAAGGGTCTCAGGTTGGAATGGGAAGGAGTTGGATATCACATCTGATGTTATAGGAAGGGTCTCAGGATTGGAATGGGAAGGACTTGGATATCACATCTCATGCTATAGGAAGGCTCCCAGGTTTGGAAGGGGAAGGAGTTGGATATCACATTTCATGCTATCGGAAGTATCTCAGGTTTGGTATTAGAGGCATTGAGATATCACATCTCATGCTATCATAAGGGTCTCAGGATTGGAATGGGAAGGAGCTGGATATCACATCTCATGCTATAGGAAGGGTCTCAGGTTTGGAACGGGAAGGAGTTGGATATCACATCTCATGCTATAGGAAGTGTCTCAGGATTGGAATGGGAAGGAGTTTGATATCACATCTCATGCCATGAATGGGTCTCAGGTTTTGTAGAAGCATTGGGATATCACATCTCATGCTATCGGAAGGGTATCAGGATTGGATTTGGAAGGAGTTGGATATCCCATCTCATGCTATAGGAAGGGTCTCAGGTTGGAATGGGAAGGAGTTGGATATCACATCTGATGTTATAGGAAGGGTCTCAGGATTGGAATGGGAAGGACTTGGATATCACATCTCATGCTATAGGAAGGCTCTCAGGTTTTGAAGGGGAAGGAGTTGGATATCACATCTCATGTTATAGGACGGGTCTCAGGTTTGGTATTAGAAGCATTGAGATATCAAGTCTCATGGTATAGGAAGGGTCTCAGAATTGGAATGGGAAGGAGTTGGATATATCTCAAGCTATAGGAAGGGTCTCAGGATTGGAATGGGAAGGAGTTTGATATCACATCTCATGCCATAGTATGGGTCTCAGGTTTGGTAGAAGCATTGGGATATCACATCTCATGCTATCGGAAGGGTATCAGGATTGGATTTGGAAGGAGTTGGATATCCCATCTCATGCTATAGGAAGGGTCTCAGGTTGGAATGGGAAGGAGTTGGATATCACATCTCATGTTATAGGAAGGGTCTCAGGATTGGAATGGGAAGGAGTTGGATATCCCCTCTCATGTTATAGGACGGGTCTCTGGTTTGGTATAAGCATTGAGATATCACATCTCATGCTATAGGAAGGGTCTCAGGATTGGAATGGGAAGGATTTGGATATCACATCTCATGCTATAGGAAGGGTCTCAGGTTTGGTATACGCATGGAGATATCACTTCTCATGCTATAGGAAGGGTCTCAGGATTGGAATGGGAAGGAGTTGGATATCACATCTCATGCTATAGGAAGGGTCTCGGGTTTGGTATAAGCATGGAGATATCACTTCTCATGCTATAGGAAGGGTCTCAGGATTGGAATGGGAAGGAGTTGGATATCACATCTCATGTTATAGGAAGGATCTCAGGTTTGGTATTAGAAGCATTGAGACATCACATCTCATGCTATGGGAAGGGTCTCAGGATTAGAATGGGAAGGACTTGGATATCCCATCTCATGTTATAGGAAGGGTCTCAGGTTTGGTATTAGAAGCATTGAGATATCACATCTCATGCTATAGGAAGGGTCTCAGGATTGGAATGGGAAGGACTTGGATGTCAGATCTCATGCTATAGGGAGGGTCTCAAGTTTGATATTAGAAGCATTGAGATAACAAATCTCATGATATCGGAAGCGTGTCAGGATTGGAATGGGAAGGAGTTGGATATCACATCTCATGATAAAGGAAGGGTCTAAGGTTTGGAAGGGGAAGGATTTGGATATCACATCTCATGTTATAGGACGGGTCTCAGGTTTGGTATTAGAAGCATTGAGATATCAAGTCTCATGGTATAGGAAGGGTCTCAGAATTGGAATGGGAAGGAGTTGGATATCACATCTCAAGCTATAGGAAGGGTCTCAGGATTGGAATGGGAAGGAGTTTGATATCACATCTCATGCCATAGTATGGGTCTCAGGTTTGGTAGAAGCATTGGGATATCACATCGGATGCTATCGGAAGGGTATCAGGATTGGATTTGGAAGGAGTTGGATATCCCATCTCATGCTATAGGAAGGGTCTCAG
Organism: Ambystoma mexicanum; assembly: GCF_040938575.1. Taxonomy (NCBI): domain Eukaryota; kingdom Metazoa; phylum Chordata; class Amphibia; order Caudata; family Ambystomatidae; genus Ambystoma; species Ambystoma mexicanum. The sequence continues at coordinate 1,149,346,940 of NC_090934.1, forward strand.
GTTGGAATGGGAAGGAGTTGGATATCACATCTCATGTTATAGGAAGGGTCTCAGGATTGGAATGGGAAGGACTTGGATATCATATCTCATGCTATAGGAAGGCTCTCAGGTTTGGAAGGGGAAGGAGTTGGATATCACATTTCATGTTAGAGGAAGGATCTCAGGTTTGGTATTAGAGGCATTGAGATATCACATCTCATGCTATAGGAAGGTTCTCAGGATTGGAATGGGAAGGAGTTGGATATCACATCTCAAGCTATAGGAAGGGTCTCAGGTTTGGTATAAGAATTGAGATATCACATCTCATGCTATAGGAAGGGTCTAAGGATTGGAATGGGAAGGAGTTGGATATCACATCTCATGTTATAGGAAAGATATCAGGTTTGGTATTAGAAGCATTGAGACATCACATCTCATGTTATAGGAAGGGTCTCAGGATTGGAATGGGAAGAAGTTGGATATCACATCTCATGCTATAGGAAGGGTCTCAGGTTTGGTATAAGCATTGAGATATCACATCTCATGCTATAGGAAGGGTCTCAGGATTGGAATGGGAAGGAGTTGTATATAACATCTCATGCCATAGGAAGGGCCTCAGGTTTGGTATAAGCATTGAGATATCACATCTCATGCTATAGGAAGTGTCTCAGGATTGGAATTGAAAGGAGTTGGATATCCCATCTCATGTTATAGGACGGGTCTCAGGTTTGTTATTAGAATCATTGAGATATCATATTGCATGCTGTAGGACTGGTCTAAGGATTGGAATGGGAAGGACTTGGATATCACATCTCATGCTATAGGTAGGCTCTCAGGTTTGGAAAGGGAAGGAGTTGGATATCACATTTCATGTTAGAGGAAGGATCTCAGGTTTGGTATTAGAGGCATTGAGATATCACATCTCATGCTATAGGAAGGGTCTCAGGATTGGAATGGGAAGGAGTTGGATATCACATCTCATGCTATAGGAAGGATCTCAGGTTTGGTATTAGAAGCATTGAGACATCACATCTCATGCTATGGGAAGGGTCTCAGGATTGGAATGGGAAGGAGTTGGATATCACATCTCATGCTATAGGAAGGGTCTCAGGTTTGGTATAAGCATTAAGATATCACATCTCATACTATAGGAAGGGTCTCAGGATTGGAATGGGAAGGAGTTGTATGTGACATCTTATGCCATAGGAAGGGTCTCAGGTTTGGTATAAGCATTGAGATATCACATCTCTGCTATCGGAAGGGTCTCAGGATTGGAATGGGAAGGAGTTGGATATCCCATCTCATGTTATAGGAAGAGTCACAGGTTTGGTATTAGAAGCATTGAGATATCACATCTCATGCTATAGGAAGTGTCTCAGGATTGGAATGGGAAGGAGTTTGATATCACATCTCATGCCATGTATGGGTCTCAGGTTTTGTAGAAGCATTGGGATATCACATCTCATGCTATCGGAAGGGTATCAGGATTGGATTTGGAAGGAGTTGAATATCCCATCTCATGCTATAGGAAGGGTCTCAGGTTGGAATGGGAAGGAGTTGGATATCACATCTCATGCTATAGGAAGGGTCTCAGGTTTGGTATAAGCATTGAGATATCACATCTCATGCTATAGGAAGGGTCTCAGGATTGGAATGGGAAGGAGTTGTATATGACATCTCATGCCATAGGAAGGGTCTCGGGTTTGGTATAAGCATTGAGATATCACATCTCTGCTATCGGAAGGGTCTCAGGATTGGAATGGGAAGGAGTTTGATATCACATCTCATGCCATGTATGGGTCTCAGGTTTTGTAGAAGCATTGGGATATCACATCTCATGCTATCGGGAGGGTATCAGGATTGGATTTGGAAGGAGTTGGATATCCCATCTCATGCTATAGGAAGGGTCTCAGGTTGGAATGGGAAGGAGTTGGATATCACATCTGATGTTATAGGAAGGGTCTCAGGATTGGAATGGGAAGGACTTGGATATCACATCTCATGCTATAGGAAGGCTCCCAGGTTTGGAAGGGGAAGGAGTTGGATATCACATTTCATGCTATCGGAAGTATCTCAGGTTTGGTATTAGAGGCATTGAGATATCACATCTCATGCTATCATAAGGGTCTCAGGATTGGAATGGGAAGGAGCTGGATATCACATCTCATGCTATAGGAAGGGTCTCAGGTTTGGAACGGGAAGGAGTTGGATATCACATCTCATGCTATAGGAAGTGTCTCAGGATTGGAATGGGAAGGAGTTTGATATCACATCTCATGCCATGAATGGGTCTCAGGTTTTGTAGAAGCATTGGGATATCACATCTCATGCTATCGGAAGGGTATCAGGATTGGATTTGGAAGGAGTTGGATATCCCATCTCATGCTATAGGAAGGGTCTCAGGTTGGAATGGGAAGGAGTTGGATATCACATCTGATGTTATAGGAAGGGTCTCAGGATTGGAATGGGAAGGACTTGGATATCACATCTCATGCTATAGGAAGGCTCTCAGGTTTTGAAGGGGAAGGAGTTGGATATCACATCTCATGTTATAGGACGGGTCTCAGGTTTGGTATTAGAAGCATTGAGATATCAAGTCTCATGGTATAGGAAGGGTCTCAGAATTGGAATGGGAAGGAGTTGGATATATCTCAAGCTATAGGAAGGGTCTCAGGATTGGAATGGGAAGGAGTTTGATATCACATCTCATGCCATAGTATGGGTCTCAGGTTTGGTAGAAGCATTGGGATATCACATCTCATGCTATCGGAAGGGTATCAGGATTGGATTTGGAAGGAGTTGGATATCCCATCTCATGCTATAGGAAGGGTCTCAGGTTGGAATGGGAAGGAGTTGGATATCACATCTCATGTTATAGGAAGGGTCTCAGGATTGGAATGGGAAGGAGTTGGATATCCCCTCTCATGTTATAGGACGGGTCTCTGGTTTGGTATAAGCATTGAGATATCACATCTCATGCTATAGGAAGGGTCTCAGGATTGGAATGGGAAGGATTTGGATATCACATCTCATGCTATAGGAAGGGTCTCAGGTTTGGTATACGCATGGAGATATCACTTCTCATGCTATAGGAAGGGTCTCAGGATTGGAATGGGAAGGAGTTGGATATCACATCTCATGCTATAGGAAGGGTCTCGGGTTTGGTATAAGCATGGAGATATCACTTCTCATGCTATAGGAAGGGTCTCAGGATTGGAATGGGAAGGAGTTGGATATCACATCTCATGTTATAGGAAGGATCTCAGGTTTGGTATTAGAAGCATTGAGACATCACATCTCATGCTATGGGAAGGGTCTCAGGATTAGAATGGGAAGGACTTGGATATCCCATCTCATGTTATAGGAAGGGTCTCAGGTTTGGTATTAGAAGCATTGAGATATCACATCTCATGCTATAGGAAGGGTCTCAGGATTGGAATGGGAAGGACTTGGATGTCAGATCTCATGCTATAGGGAGGGTCTCAAGTTTGATATTAGAAGCATTGAGATAACAAATCTCATGATATCGGAAGCGTGTCAGGATTGGAATGGGAAGGAGTTGGATATCACATCTCATGATAAAGGAAGGGTCTAAGGTTTGGAAGGGGAAGGATTTGGATATCACATCTCATGTTATAGGACGGGTCTCAGGTTTGGTATTAGAAGCATTGAGATATCAAGTCTCATGGTATAGGAAGGGTCTCAGAATTGGAATGGGAAGGAGTTGGATATCACATCTCAAGCTATAGGAAGGGTCTCGGGATTGGAATGGGAAGGAGTTTGATATCACATCTCATGCCATAGTATGGGTCTCAGGTTTGGTAGAAGCATTGGGATATCACATCGGATGCTATCGGAAGGGTATCAGGATTGGATTTGGAAGGAGTTGGATATCCCATCTCATGCTATAGGAAGGGTCTCAGGTTGGAATGGGAAGGAGTTGGATATCACATCTCATGTTATAGGAAGGGTCTCAGGATTGGAATGGGAAGGACTTGGATATCATATCTCATGCTATAGGAAGGCTCTCAGGTTTGGAAGGGGAAGGAGTTGGATATCACATTTCATGTTAGAGGAAGGATCTCAGGTTTGGTATTAGAGGCATTGAGATATCACATCTCATGCTATAGGAAGGTTCTCAGGATTGGAATGGGAAGGAGTTGGATATCACATCTCAAGCTATAGGAAGGGTCTCAGGTTTGGTATAAGAATTGAGATATCACATCTCATGCTATAGGAAGGGTCTAAGGATTGGAATGGGAAGGAGTTGGATATCACATCTCATGTTATAGGAAAGATATCAGGTTTGGTATTAGAAGCATTGAGACATCACATCTCATGTTATAGGAAGGGTCTCAGGATTGGAATGGGAAGAAGTTGGATATCACATCTCATGCTATAGGAAGGGTCTCAGGTTTGGTATAAGCATTGAGATATCACATCTCATGCTATAGGAAGGGTCTCAGGATTGGAATGGGAAGGAGTTGTATATAACATCTCATGCCATAGGAAGGGCCTCAGGTTTGGTATAAGCATTGAGATATCACATCTCATGCTATAGGAAGTGTCTCAGGATTGGAATTGAAAGGAGTTGGATATCCCATCTCATGTTATAGGACGGGTCTCAGGTTTGTTATTAGAATCATTGAGATATCATATTGCATGCTGTAGGACTGGTCTAAGGATTGGAATGGGAAGGACTTGGATATCACATCTCATGCTATAGGTAGGCTCTCAGGTTTGGAAAGGGAAGGAGTTGGATATCACATTTCATGTTAGAGGAAGGATCTCAGGTTTGGTATTAGAGGCATTGAGATATCACATCTCATGCTATAGGAAGGGTCTCAGGATTGGAATGGGAAGGAGTTGGATATCACATCTCATGCTATAGGAAGGATCTCAGGTTTGGTATTAGAAGCATTGAGACATCACATCTCATGCTATGGGAAGGGTCTCAGGATTGGAATGGGAAGGAGTTGGATATCACATCTCATGCTATAGGAAGGGTCTCAGGTTTGGTATAAGCATTAAGATATCACATCTCATACTATAGGAAGGGTCTCAGGATTGGAATGGGAAGGAGTTGTATGTGACATCTTATGCCATAGGAAGGGTCTCAGGTTTGGTATAAGCATTGAGATATCACATCTCTGCTATCGGAAGGGTCTCAGGATTGGAATGGGAAGGAGTTGGATATCCCATCTCATGTTATAGGAAGAGTCACAGGTTTGGTATTAGAAGCATTGAGATATCACATCTCATGCTATAGGAAGTGTCTCAGGATTGGAATGGGAAGGAGTTTGATATCACATCTCATGCCATGTATGGGTCTCAGGTTTTGTAGAAGCATTGGGATATCACATCTCATGCTATCGGAAGGGTATCAGGATTGGATTTGGAAGGAGTTGAATATCCCATCTCATGCTATAGGAAGGGTCTCAGGTTGGAATGGGAAGGAGTTGGATATCACATCTGATGTTATAGGAAGGGTCTCAGGATTGGAATGGGAAGGACTTGGATATCACATCTCATGCTATAGGAAGGCTCTCAGGTTTGGAAGGGGAAGGAGTTGGATATCACATTTCATGTTAGAGGTAGGATCTCAGGTTTGGTAAAGAGGCATTGAGATATCACATCTCATGCTATAGGAAGGGTCTCAGGATTGGAATGGGAAGGAGTTGGATATCACATCTCATGTTATAGGAAAGATCGCAGGTTTGGTATTAGAAGCATTGAGACATCACATCTCATGTTATAGGAAGGGTCTCAGGATTGGAATGGGAAGGACTTGGATATCACATCTCATGCTATAGGAAGGCTCTCAGGTTTGGAAGGGGAAGGAGTTGGATATCACATTTCATGTCAGAGGTAGGATCTCAGGTTTGGTAAAAAGGCATTGAGATAACACATCTCATGCTATCGGAAGGGTCTCAGGATTGGAATGGGAAGGAGTTTGATATCACATCTCATGCTATAGGAAAGGTCTCAGGTTTGGAACTGGAAGGAGTTGGATATCCCATCTCATGTTATAGGACGGGTCTCAGGTTTGGTATTAGAAGCATTGAGATATCACATCGCATGCTGTAGGAAGAGTCTCAGGATTGGAATGGGAAGGAGTTGGATATTACATTCTTGCTATAGGAAGGGTCTCATGTTTGGAATGGGAAGGAGTTGGATATCACATATGCTATAGGAAGGGTCTCAGGTTTGGAACGGGAAAGAATTGGATATCACATCTCATGCTATAGGAAGGGTCTCAGGTTTGGTATAAGCATTGAGATATCACATCTCTGCTATCGGAAGTGTCTCAGGATTGGAATGGGAAGGAGTTGGATATCCCATCTCATGTTATAGGACGGGTCTCAGGTTTGTTATTAGAATCATTGAGATATCATATTGCATGCTGTAGGAAGGGTCTAAGGATTGGAATGGGAAGGACTTGGATATCACATCTCATGCTATAGGTAGGCTCTCAGGTTTGGAAAGGGAAGGAGTCGGATATCACATTTCATGTTAGAGGAAGGATCTCAGGTTTGGTATTAGAGGCATTGAGATATCACATCTCATGCTATAGGAAGTGTCTCAGGATTGGAATGGGAAGGAGTTGGATATCACATCTCATGCTATAGGAAGGGATTCAGGTTTGGTATAAGCATTGAGATATCACATCTCATGCTATAGGAAGGGTCTCAGGATTGGAATGGGAAGGAGTTGGATATCACATCTCATGCTATAGGAAGGGTCTCAGGTTTGGTATAAGCATTGAGATATCACATCTCATGCTATAGGAAGGGTCTCAGGATTGGAATGGGAAGGAGTTGTATATGACATCTCATGCCATAGGAAGGGTTTCGGGTTTGGTATAAGCATTGAGATATCACATCTCTGCTATCGGAAGGGTCTCAGGATTGGAATGGGAAGGAGTTTGATATCACATCTCATGCCATGTATGGGTCTCAGGTTTTGTAGAAGCATTGGGATATCACATCTCATGCTATCGGAAGGGTATCAGGATTGGATTTGGAAGGAGTTGGATATCCCATCTCATGCTATAGGAAGGGTCTCAGGTTGGAATGGGAAGGAGTTGGATATCACATCTGATGTTATAGGAAGGGTCTCAGGATTGGAATGGGAAGGACTTGGATATCACATCTCATGCTATAGGAAGGCTCCCAGGTTTGGAAGGGGAAGGAGTTGGATATCACATTTCATGTTAGAGGTAGGATATCAGGTTTGGTAAAGAGGCATTGAGATATCACATCTCGTGCTATAGGAAGGGTCTCACAATTGGAATGGGAAGGAGTTGGATATCACATCTCATGTTATAGGAAAGATCTCAGGTTTGGTATTAGAAGCATTGAGACATCACATCTCATGTTATAGGAAGGGTCTCAGGATTGGAATGGGAAGAAGTTGGATATCACATCTCATGCAATAGGAAGGTTCTCAGGTTTGGTATAAGCATTGAGATATCACATCTCATGCTATAAGAAGGGTCTCAGGATTGGAATGGGAAGGAGTTGTATATGACATCTCATGCCATAGGAAGGGTCTCAGGTTTGGTATAAGCATTGAGATATCACATCTCATGCTATAGGAAGGGTCTCAGGATTGGAATGGGAAGGACTTGGATATCACATCTCATGCTATAGGCAGGGTCTCAGGTTTGGAAAGGGAAGGAGTTGGATATCACATTTCATGTTAGAGGTTGGATCTCAGGTTTGGTATTAGAGGCATTGAGATATCACATCTCATGCTATCAGAAGGGTCTCAGGATTGGAATGGGAAGGAGTTGGATATCACATCTCATGCTAAAGGGAGGGTCTCAGGTTTGGAAGGGGAAGGATTAGGATATCACATCTCATGTTATAGGAAGGATCTCAGGTTTGGTATTAGAAGCATTGAGATATCACATCTCATGCTATCGGAAGTATCTCAGGTTTGGTATTAGAGGCATTGAGATATCACATCTCATGCTATCATAAGGGTCTCAGGATTGGAATGGGAAGGAGCTGGATATCACATCTCATGCTATAGGAAGGGTCTCAGGTTTGGAACGGGAAGGAGTTGGATATCACATCTCATGTTATAGGAAGAGTCTCAGGTTTGGAATAAACATTGAGATATCACATCTCTGCAATCGGAAGTGTCTCAGGATTGGAATGGGAAGGAGTTTGATATCACATCTCATGCCATGTATGGGTCTCAGGTTTTGTAGAAGCATTGGGATATCACATCTCATGCTATCGGAAGGGTATCAGGATTGGATTTGGAAGGAGTTGGATATCCCATCTCATGCTATAGGAAGGGTCTCAGGTTGGAATGGGAAGGAGTTGGATATCACATCTGATGTTATAGGAAGGGTCTCAGGATTGGAATGGGAAGGACTTGGATATCACATCTCATGCTATAGGAAGGCTCCCAGGTTTGGAAGGGGAAGGAGTTGGATATCACATATCATGTTAGAGGTAGGATATCAGGTTTGGTAAAGAGGCATTGAGATATCACATCTCGTGCTATAGGAAGGGTCTCACAATTGGAATGGGAAGGAGTTGGATATCACATCTCATGTTATAGGAAAGATCTCAGGTTTGGTATTAGAAGCATTGAGACATCACATCTCATGTTATAGGAAGGGTCTCAGGATTGGAATGGGAAGAAGTTGGATATCACATCTCATGCAATAGGAAGGTTCTCAGGTTTGGTATAAGCATTGAGATATCACATCTCATGCTATAAGAAGGGTCTCAGGATTGGAATGGGAAGGAGTTGTATATGACATCTCATGCCATAGGAAGGGTCTCAGGTTTGGTATAAGCATTGAGATATCACATCTCATGCTATAGGAAGGGTCTCAGGATTGGAATGGGAAGGACTTGGATATCACATCTCATGCTATAGGCAGGGTCTCAGGTTTGGAAAGGGAAGGAGTTGGATATCACATTTCATGTTAGAGGTAGGATCTCAGGTTTGGTATTAGAGGCATTGAGATATCACATCTCATGCTATCAGAAGGGTCTCAGGATTGGAATGGGAAGGAGTTGGATATCACATCTCATGCTAAAGGGAGGGTCTCAGGTTTGGAAGGGGAAGGATTAGGATATCACATCTCATGTTATAGGAAGGATCTCAGGTTTGGTATTAGAAGCATTGAGATATCACATCTCATGCTATCGGAAGTATCTCAGGTTTGGTATTAGAGGCATTGAGATATCACATCTCATGCTATCATAGGGGTCTCAGGATTGGAATGGGAAGGAGCTGGATATCACATCTCATGCTATAGGAAGGGTCTCAGGTTTGGAACGGGAAGGAGTTGGATATCACATCTCATGTTATAGGAAGAGTCTCAGGTTTGGAATAAACATTGAGATATCACATCTCTGCAATCGGAAGTGTCTCAGGATTGGGATGGGAAGGAGTTGGATATCACATCTCATGCTATAGGAAGGGTCTCAGGTTTGGAACGGGAAGGAGTTGGATATCCCATCTCATGTTATAGGACGGGTCTCAGGTTTGGTATTAGAAGCATTGAGATATCACATCGCATGCTGTAGGAAGGGTCTCAGGATTGGAATGGGAAGGAGTTGGATATTACATTCTTGCTATAGGAAGGATCTCATGTTTGGAATGGGAAGGAGTTGGATATCACATATGCTATAGGAAGGGTCTCAGGTTTGGAACGGGAAGGAGTTGGATATCACATCTCATGCTATAGGAAGGGTCTCAGGTTTAGTATAAGCATTGAGATATCACATCTCTGCTATTGGAAGTGTCTCAGGATTGGAATGGGAAGGAGTTGGATATCCCATCTCATGTTATAGGACGGGTCTCTGGTTTGGTATAAGCATTGAGATATCACATCTCATGCTATAGGAAGGGTCTCAGGATTGGAATGGGAAGGATTTGGATATCACATCTCATGCTATAGGAAGGGTCTCAGGTTTGGTATACGCATGGAGATATCACTTCTCATGCTATAGGAAGGGTCTCAGGATTGGAATGGGAAGGAGTTGGATATCACATCTCATGCTATAGGAAGGGTCTCGGGTTTGGTATAAGCATGGAGATATCACTTCTCATGCTATAGGAAGGGTCTCAGGATTGGAATGGGAAGGAGTTGGATATCACATCTCATGTTATAGGAAGGATCTCAGGTTTGGTATTAGAAGCATTGAGACATCACATCTCATGCTATGGGAAGGGTCTCAGGATTAGAATGGGAAGGACTTGGATATCCCATCTCATGTTATAGGAAGGGTCTCAGGTTTGGTATTAGAAGCATTGAGATATCACATCTCATGCTATAGGAAGGGTCTCAGGATTGGAATGGGAAGGACTTGGATGTCAGATCTCATGCTATAGGGAGGGTCTCAAGTTTGATATTAGAAGCATTGAGATAACAAATCTCATGATATCGGAAGGGTGTCAGGATTGGAATGGGAAGGAGTTGGATATCACATCTCATGATAAAGGAAGGGTCTAAGGTTTGGAAGGGGAAGGATTTGGATATCACATCTCATGTTATAGGACGGGTCTCAGGTTTGGTATTAGAAGCATTGAGATATCAAGTCTCATGGTATAGGAAGGGTCTCAGAATTGGAATGGGAAGGAGTTGGATATCACATCTCAAGCTATAGGAAGGGTCTCAGGATTGGAATGGGAAGGAGTTTGATATCACATCTCATGCCATAGTATGGGTCTCAGGTTTGGTAGAAGCATTGGGATATCACATCTCATGCTATCGGAAGGGTATCAGGATTGGATTTGGAAGGAGTTGGATATCCCATCTCATGCTATAGGAAGGGTCTCAGGTTGGAATGGGAAGGAGTTGGATATCACATCTCATGTTATAGGAAGGGTCTCAGGATTGGAATGGGAAGGACTTGGATATCATATCTCATGCTATAGGAAGGCTCTCAGGTTTGGAAGGGGAAGGAGTTGGATATCACATTTCATGTTAGAGGAAGGATCTCAGGTTTGGTATTAGAGGCATTGAGATATCACATCTCATGCTATAGGAAGGTTCTCAGGATTGGAATGGGAAGGAGTTGGATATCACATCTCAAGCTATAGGAAGGGTCTCAGGTTTGGTATAAGCATTGAGATATCACATCTCATGCTATAGGAAGGGTCTCAGGATTGGAATGGGAAGGAGTTGGATATCACATCTCATGTTATAGGAAAGATATCAGGTTTGGTATTAGAAGCATTGAGACATCACATCTCATGTTATAGGAAGGGTCTCAGGATTGGAATGGGAAGAAGTTGGATATCACATCTCATGCTATAGGAAGGGTCTCAGGTTTGGTATAAGCATTGAGATATCACATCTCATGCTATAGGAAGGGTCTCAGGATTGGAATGGGAAGGAGTTGTATATGACATCTCATGCCATAGGAAGGGTCTCAGGTTTGGTATAAGCATTGAGATATCACATCTCATGCTATAGGAAGTGTCTCAGGATTGGAATTGAAAGGAGTTGGATATCCCATCTCATGTTATAGGACGGGTCTCAGGTTTGTTATTAGAATCATTGAGATATCATATTGCATGCTGTAGGAAGGGTCTAAGGATTGGAATGGGAAGGACTTGGATATCACATCTCATGCTATAGGTAGGCTCTCAGGTTTGGAAAGGGAAGGAGTTGGATATCACATTTCATGTTAGAGGAAGGATCTCAGGTTTGGTATTAGAGGCATTGAGATATCACATCTCATGCTATAGGAAGGGTCTCAGGATTGGAATGGGAAGGAGTTGGATATCACATCTCATGCTATAGGAAGGATCTCAGGTTTGGTATTAGAAGCATTGAGACATCACATCTCATGCTATGGGAAGGGTCTCAGGATTGGAATGGGAAGGAGTTGGATATCACATCTCATGCTATAGGAAGGGTCTCAGGTTTGGTATAAGCATTAAGATATCACATCTCATACTATAGGAAGGGTCTCAGGATTGGAATGGGAAGGAGTTGTATGTGACATCTTATGCCATAGGAAGGGTCTCAGGTTTGGTATAAGCATTGAGATATCACATCTCTGCTATCGGAAGGGTCTCAGGATTGGAATGGGAAGGAGTTGGATATCCCATCTCATGTTATAGGAAGAGTCACAGGTTTGGTATTAGAAGCATTGAGATATCACATCTCATGCTATAGGAAGTGTCTCAGGATTGGAATGGGAAGGAGTTTGATATCACATCTCATGCCATGTATGGGTCTCAGGTTTTGTAGAAGCATTGGGATATCACATCTCATGCTATCGGAAGGGTATCAGGATTGGATTTGGAAGGAGTTGAATATCCCATCTCATGCTATAGGAAGGGTCTCAGGTTGGAATGGGAAGGAGTTGGATATCACATCTGATGTTATAGGAAGGGTCTCAGGATTGGAATGGGAAGGACTTGGATATCACATCTCATGCTATAGGAAGGCTCTCAGGTTTGGAAGGGGAAGGAGTTGGATATCACATTTCATGTTATAGGAAAGATCGCAGGTTTGGTATTAGAAGCATTGAGACATCACATCTCATGTTATAGGAAGGGTCTCAGGATTGGAATGGGAAGGACTTGGATATCACATCTCATGCTATAGGAAGGCTCTCAGGTTTGGAAGGGGAAGGAGTTGGATATCACATTTCATATTAGAGGTAGGATCTCAGGTTTGGTAAAAAGGCATTGAGATAACACATCTCATGCTATCGGAAGGGTCTCAGGATTGGAATGGGAAGGAGTTTGATATCACATCTCATGCTATAGGAAAGGTCTCAGGTTTGGAACTGGAAGGAGTTGGATATCCCATCTCATGTTATAGGACGGGTCTCAGGTTTGGTATTAGAAGCATTGAGATATCACATCGCATGCTGTAGGAAGGGTCTCAGGATTGGAATGGGAAGGAGTTGGATATTACATTCTTGCTATAGGAAGGGTCTCATGTTTGGAATGGGAAGGAGTTGGATATCACATATGCTATAGGAAGGTTCTCAGGTTTGGAACGGGAAAGAATTGGATATCACATCTCATGCTATAGGAAGGGCCTCAGGATTGGAATGGGAAGGAGTTTGATATCACATCTCATGCCATGGTATGGGTCTCAGGTTTTGTAGAAGCATTGGGATATCACATCACATGCTATCGGAAGGGTATCGGGATTTGATTTGGAAGGAGTTGGATATCCCATCTCATGCTATAGGCAGGGTCTAAGGTTGGAATGGGAAGGAGTTGGATATCACATCTCATGTTATAGGAAGGGTCTCAGGATTGGAATGGGAAGGACTTGGATATCACATCTCATTCTATAGGAAGGCTCTCAGGGTTGGAAGGGGAAGGAGTTGGATATCACATTTCATGTTAGAGGTAGGATCTCAGGTTTGGTATTAGAGGCATTGAGATATCACATCTCATGCCATCAGAAGGGTCTCAGGATTGGAATGGGAAGGAGTTGGATATCACATCTCATGCTAAAGGGAGGGTCTAAGGTTTGGAAGGGGAAGGATTTGGACATCACATCTCATGTTATAGGAATTATCTCAGGTTTGGTATTAGAAGCATTGAGATATCACATCTCATGCTATCGGAAGGGTCTCAGGTTTGGTATAAGCATTGAGATATCACATCTCTGCTATCGGAAGGGTCTCAGGATTGGAAAGGGAAGGATTTGGAGTTCACATGTTATAGGATGGTTCTCAGGTTTGGTTTTAGAAGCATTAAGATATAACATCTCATGCTATAGGAAGGGTCTCAGGTTTGGAATGGGAAGGAGTTGATATCAGATCTCATGCTAAAGGAAAGGTCTCAGGTTTGGAAGGGGAAGGATTTGGATCTCACATCTCATGTTTTAGGACGGGTCTCAGGTTTGGTATTAGAAGCATTGAAATATCACATCTCATGGTATAGGAAGGGTCTCAGGTTTGGAAAGGGAATGATTTGGATTTCACATCTCATGTTATAGGATGGTTCTCATGTTTGGTTTTAGAAGCATTGAGATATCACATCTCATGCTATCGGAAGGGTCTCAGGTTTGGAATGGGAAGGAGTTTGATATCACATCTCATGTTATAGGAAGGATCTCAGGTTTGGTATTAGAAGCATTGAGATATCACATCTCATGCTATAGGAAGGGTTTTAGGATTGGAATCGGAAGGGGTTGTATATGACATCTCATGTTATAGGAAGGATCTCAGGTTTGGTATTAGAAGCATTGAGATATCACATCTCATGCTATAGGAAGGGTCTCGGGATTGGAATCGGAAGGAGTTGTATTGGAATCTCATGCCATAGGAAGGGTCTCAGGTTTGGTATAAGCATTGAGATATCACATCTCTGCTATCGGAAGGGTCTCAGGATTGGAATGGGAAGGAGTAGGATATCCCATCTCGTTATAGGAAGGGTCTCAGGTTTGGTATTAGAAGCATTGAGATATCACATCTCATGCTATAGGAAGGGTCTAAGGTTTGGAAAGGGGAAGGATTTGGGTACCACATCTCATGTTATAGGATCGGTCTCAGGTTTGGTATTAGAAGCATTGAGATATCAAGTCTCATGGTATAGGACGGGTCTCAGAATTGGAATGGGAAGGAGTTGGATATCACATCTCAAGCTATAGGAAGGGTCTCAGGATTGGAATGGGAAGGAGTTTGATATCACATCTCATGCCATGGTATGGGTCTCAGGTTTTGTAGAAGCATTGGGATATCACATCACATGCTATCGGAAGGGTATCGGGATTGGATTTGGAAGGAGTTGGATATCCCATCTCATGCTATAGGCAGGGTCTAAGGTTGGAATGGGAAGGAGTTGGATATCACATCTCATGTTATAGGAAGGGTCTCAGGATTGGAATGGGAAGGACTTGGATATCACATCTCATTCTATAGGAAGGCTCTCAGGGTTGGAAGGGGAAGGAGTTGGATATCACATTTCATGTTAGAGGTAGGATCTCAGGTTTGGTATTAGAGGCATTGAGATATCACATCTCATGCCATCAGAAGGGTCTCAGGATTGGAATGGGAAGGAGTTGGATATCACATCTCATGCTAAAGGGAGGGTCTAAGGTTTGGAAGGGGAAGGATTTGGACATCACATCTCATGTTATAGGAATTATCTCAGGTTTGGTATTAGAAGCATTGAGATATCACATCTCATGCTATCGGAAGGGTCTCAGGTTTGGTATAAGCATTGAGATATCACATCTCTGCTATCGGAAGGGTCTCAGGATTGGAAAGGGAAGGACTTGGATATCACAATTCATGTTATAGGAAGGGCCTCAGGTTTGGTATTAGAAGCATTGAGATATCACATCTCATGCTATAGGAAGGGTCTCAGGATTGGAATGGGAAGGACTTGGATATCACATCTCATGTTATAGGAAGGGTCTCAGGTTTGGTATTAGAAGCATTGAGATATCACATCTCATGCTATAGGAAGGGTCTCAGGAATGGAATGGGAAGGACTTGGATATCACATCTCATGATACAGGAAGGGTCTAAGGTTTGGAAGGGGAAGGATTTGGATATCACATCTCATGTTATTGGACCGGTCTCAGGTTTGGTATTAGAAGCATTGAGATATCAAGTCTCATGGTATAGGACGGGAGTTTGATATCACATCTCATGCCATGGTATGGGTCTCAGGTTTTGTAGAAGCATTGGGATATCACATCTCATGCTATCGGAAGGGTATCAGGATTGGATTTGGAAGGAGTTGGATATCCCATCTCATGCTATAGGAAGGGTCTCAGGATTGGAATGGGAAGGACTTGGATATCACATCTCATGCTGTAGGAAGGCTCTCAGGTTTGGAAAGGGAAGGAGTTGGATATCACATTTCATGTTAGAGGTAGGATCTCAGGTTTGGTATTAGAGGCATTGAGATATCACATCTCAAGCTATCTCAGGATTGGAATGGGAAGGAGTTTGATATCACATCTCGAGCTATAGGAAGGGTCTCAGGTTTGGGAAGGGAAGGATTGGGATTTCACATCTCGTTATAGGATGGTTCTCATGTTTGTTTTTAGAAGCATTGAGATATCAAATCTCATGCTATTGGAAGGGTCTCAGGTTTGGAATGGGAAGGAGTTGGATATCACATCTCATGTTATAGGAAGGATCTCAGGTTTGGTATTAGAAGCATTGAGATATCACATCTCATGCAATAGGAAGGGTCTCAGGATAGGAATGTGAAGGATTTGGATATCACATCATACTAAAGGTAGGGTCTCAGGTTTGGTATAAGCATTGAGATATCACATCTCTGCTATCGGAAGGGTCTCAGGATTGGATTGGGAAGGAGTTGGATATCCCTTCTCATGCTATAGGGAGGGTCTCAGGTTGGAATGGGAAGGAGTTGGATATCACATCTCATGCTATAGGAAGGGTCTCAAGATTAAAATGGGAAGGATTTGGATATCACATCTCTTGCTATAGGAAGGGTCTCAGGTTTTTTATTAGAAACATTGAGATATCACATCTCATGCTATAGGAAGGGTTTCAGGATTGGAATGGGAAGGATTTGGATATCACATCTCATGCTAAAGGAAGGGTCTCAGGTTTGGAAGGGGAAGGATTTGGATATCATATCTCATGTTATAGGGCGGGTCCCAGGTTTGGTATTAGAAGCATTGAGATATCACATCTCATGGCATAGGAAGGGTCTCAGGATTGGAATGGGAAGGAGTTGGATATCACATCTCATCCAATAGAAAGGGTCTCAGGTTTGGAATGGGAAGGAATTGGATATCACATCATGTTATAGGAAGGATCTCAGGATTGGAATGGGAAGGATTTGGATATCCCTTCTCATGCTATAGGAAGTGTCTCAGGTTGGAATGGGAAGGAGTTGGATATCATATCTCGTTATAGGAAGGGTCTCAGGATTGGAATGGGAAGGATTTGGATATCACATCTCTTGCTATAGGAAGGGTCTCAGGTTTGGAAGGGGAAGGATTTGGATATCATATCTCATGTTATAGGACGGGTCACAGGTTTGGTATTAGAAGCATTGAGATATCACATCTCATGCTATAGGAGGAGTCTCAGGATTGGAATGGGAAGGAGTTGGATATCACGTCTCATGTTATAGGAAGGGCCTCAGGATTGGAATGGCAAGGAGTTGGATATCACATCTCATGCTAAAGGAAGGGTCTCAGGTTTGATAGAAGCATTGAGATATCACATCTCATGCTATAGGAAGGAACTCAGGATTGCAATGGGAAGGAGTTGGATATCACATCTCATGCCATAGGATGGGTCATCAGGTTTGGTATAAGCATTGAGATATCACATCTCTGCTATCGGAAGGGGCTCAGGATAGGAATGGGAAGGACTTAGATATCACATCTCATACTATAGGGAGGGTCTCAGTTTTGATATTAGAAGCATTGAGCTATCACATCTCATGCTATCGGAAGGGTCTCAGGATTGGAATGGGATGGAGTTGGATATCAAATCGCAAGCTATCTCGGGATTGGAATGGGAAGGAGTTTGATATCACATCTCAAGCTATAGGAAGGGTCTCAGGTTTGGAAGGGGAAGGATTTGGATCTCACATCTCATGTTATAGGATGGTTCTCATTTTTGGTTTTAGTAGCATTGAGATATCACATCTCATGCTATCGGAAGGGTCTCAGGTTTGGAATGGGAAGGAGTTGATATCAGATCTCATGCTAAAGGAAAGGTCTCAGGTTTGGAAGGGGAAGGATTTGGATCTCACATCTCATGTTTTAGGACGGGTCTCAGGTTTGGTATTAGAAGCATTGAAATATCACATCTCATGGTATAGGAAGGGTCTCAGGTTTGGAAAGGGAATGATTTGGATTTCACATCTCATGTTATAGGATGGTTCTCATGTTTGGTTTTAGAAGCATTGAAATATCACATCTCATGGTATAGGAAGGGTCTCAGGTTTGGAAAGGGAATGATTTGGATTTCACATCTCATGTTATAGGAAGGATCTCAGGTTTGGTATTAGAAGCATTGAGATATCACATCTCATGCTATAGGAAGGGTTTTAGGATTGGAATCGGAAGGGGTTGTATATGACATCTCATGTTATAGGAAGGATCTCAGGTTTGGTATTAGAAGCATTGAGATATCACATCTCATGCTATAGGAAGGGTCTCAGGATTGGAATCGGAAGGAGTTGTATTGGAATCTCATGCCATAGGAAGGGTCTCAGGTTTGGTATAAGCATTGAGATATCACATCTCTGCTATCGGAAGGGTCTCAGGATTGGAATGGGAAGGAGTAGGATATCCCATCTCGTTATAGGAAGGGTCTCAGGTTTGGTATTAGAAGCATTGAGATATCACATCTCATGCTATAGGAAGGGTCTAAGGTTTGGAAAGGGGAAGGATTTGGGTACCACATCTCATGTTATAGGATCGGTCTCAGGTTTGGTATTAGAAGCATTGAGATATCAAGTCTCATGGTATAGGACGGGTCTCAGAATTGGAATGGGAAGGAGTTGGATATCACATCTCAAGCTATAGGAAGGGTCTCAGGATTGGAATGGGAAGGAGTTTGATATCACATCTCATGCCATGGTATGGGTCTCAGGTTTTGTAGAAGCATTGGGATATCACATCACATGCTATCGGAAGGGTATCGGGATTGGATTTGGAAGGAGTTGGATATCCCATCTCATGCTATAGGCAGGGTCTAAGTTTGGAATGGGAAGGAGTTGGATATCACATCTCATGTTATAGGAAGGGTCTCAGGATTGGAATGGGAAGGACTTGGATATCACATCTCATTCTATAGGAAGGCTCTCAGGGTTGGAAGGGGAAGGAGTTGGATATCACATTTCATGTTAGAGGTAGGATCTCAGGTTTGGTATTAGAGGCATTGAGATATCACATCTCATGCCATCGGAAGGGTGTCTGGATTGGAATGGGAAGGAGTTGGATATCACATCTCATGATAAAGGAAGGGTCTAAGGTTTGGAAGGGGAAGGATTTGGATATCACATCTCATGTTATAGGACGGGTCTCAGGTTTGGTATTAGAAGCATTGAGATATCAAGTCTCATGGTATAGGAAGGGTCTCAGAATTGGAATGGGAAGGAGTTGGATATCACATCTCAAGCTATAGGAAGGGTCTCAGGATTGGAATGGGAAGGAGTTTGATATCACATCTCATGCCATAGTATGGGTCTCAGGTTTGGTAGAAGCATTGGGATATCACATCTCATGCTATCGGAAGGGTATCAGGATTGGATTTGGAAGGAGTTGGATATCCCATCTCATGCTATAGGAAGGGTCTCAGGTTGGAATGGGAAGGAGTTGGATATCACATCTCATGTTATAGGAAGGGTCTCGGGATTGGAATGGGAAGGACTTGGATATCATATCTCATGCTATAGGAAGGCTCTCAGGTTTTGAAGGGGAAGGAGTTGGATATCACATCTCATGTTATAGGACGGGTCTCAGGTTTGGTATTAGAAGCATTGAGATATCAAGTCTCATGGTATAGGAAGGGTCTCAGAATTGGAATGGGAAGGAGTTGGATATCACATCTCATGTTATAGGAAAGATATCAGGTTTGGTATTAGAAGCATTGAGACATCACATCTCATGTTATAGGAAGGGTCTCATGTTTGGAATGGGAAGGAGTTGGATATCACATATGCTATAGGAAGGGTCTCAGGTTTGGAACGGGAAAGAATTGGATATCACATCTCATGCTATAGGAAGGGTCTCAGGTTTGGTATAAGCATTGAGATATCACATCTCTGCTATCGGAAGTGTCTCAGGATTGGAATGGGAAGGAGTTGGATATCCCATCTCATGTTATAGGACGGGTCTCAGGTTTGTTATTAGAATCATTGAGATATCATATTGCATGCTGTAGGAAGGGTCTAAGGATTGGAATGGGAAGGACTTGGATATCACATCTCATGCTATAGGTAGGCTCTCAGGTTTGGAAAGGGAAGGAGTCGGATATCACATTTCATGTTAGAGGAAGGATCTCAGGTTTGGTATTAGAGGCATTGAGATATAACATCTCATGCTATAGGAAGTGTCTCAGGATTGGAATGGGAAGGAGTTGGATATCACATCTCATGCTATAGGAAGGGATTCAGGTTTGGTATAAGCATTGAGATATCACATCTCATGCTATAGGAAGGGTCTCAGGATTGGAATGGGAAGGAGTTGGATATCACATCTCATGCTATAGGAAGGGTCTCAGGTTTGGTATAAGCATTGAGATATCACATCTCATGCTATAGGAAGGGTCTCAGGATTGGAATGGGAAGGAGTTGTATATGACATCTCATGCCATAGGAAGGGTCTCGGGTTTGGTATAAGCATTGAGATATCACATCTCTGCTATCGGAAGGGTCTCAGGATTGGAATGGGAAGGAGTTTGATATCACATCTCATGCCATGTATGGGTCTCAGGTTTTGTAGAAGCATTGGGATATCACATCTCATGCTATCGGAAGGGTATCAGGATTGGATTTGGAAGGAGTTGGATATCCCATCTCATGCTATAGGAAGGGTCTCAGGTTGGAATGGGAAGGAGTTGGATATCACATCTGATGTTATAGGAAGGGTCTCAGGATTGGAATGGGAAGGACTTGGATATCACATCTCATGCTATAGGAAGGCTCCCAGGTTTGGAAGGGGAAGGAGTTGGATATCACATTTCATGCTATCGGAAGTATCTCAGGTTTGGTATTAGAGGCATTGAGATATCACATCTCATGCTATCATAAGGGTCTCAGGATTGGAATGGGAAGGAGCTGGATATCACATCTCATGCTATAGGAAGGGTCTCAGGTTTGGAACGGGAAGGAGTTGGATATCACATCTCATGCTATCGGAAGTGTCTCAGGATTGGAATGGGAAGGAGTTTGATATCACATCTCATGCCATGAATGGGTCTCAGGTTTTGTAGAAGCATTGGGATATCACATCTCATGCTATCGGAAGGGTATCAGGATTGGATTTGGAAGGAGTTGGATATCCCATCTCATGCTATAGGAAGGGTCTCAGGTTGGAATGGGAAGGAGTTGGATATCACATCTGATGTTATAGGAAGGGTCTCAGGATTGGAATGGGAAGGACTTGGATATCACATCTCATGCTATAGGAAGGCTCTCAGGTTTTGAAGGGGAAGGAGTTGGATATCACATCTCATGTTATAGGACGGGTCTCAGGTTTGGTATTAGAAGCATTGAGATATCAAGTCTCATGGTATAGGAAGGGTGTCAGAATTGGAATGGGAAGGAGTTGGATATCATATCTCAAGCTATAGGAAGGGTCTCAGGATTGGAATGGGAAGGAGTTTGATATCACATCTCATGCCATAGTATGGGTCTCAGGTTTGGTAGAAGCATTGGGATATCACATCTCATGCTATCGGAAGGGTATCAGGATTGGATTTGGAAGGAGTTGGATATCCCATCTCATGCTATAGGAAGGGTCTCAGGTTGGAATGGGAAGGAGTTGGATATCACATCTCATGTTATAGGAAGGGTCTCAGGATTGGAATGGGAAGGAGTTGGATATCCCCTCTCATGTTATAGGACGGGTCTCTGGTTTGGTATAAGCATTGAGATATCACATCTCATGCTATAGGAAGGGTCTCAGGATTGGAATGGGAAGGATTTGGATATCACATCTCATGCTATAGGAAGGGTCTCAGGTTTGGTATACGCATGGAGATATCACTTCTCATGCTATAGGAAGGGTCTCAGGATTGGAATGGGAAGGAGTTGGATATCACATCTCATGCTATAGGAAGGGTCTCGGGTTTGGTATAAGCATGGAGATATCACTTCTCATGCTATAGGAAGGGTCTCAGGATTGGAATGGGAAGGAGTTGGATATCACATCTCATGTTATAGGAAGGATCTCAGGTTTGGTATTAGAAGCATTGAGACATCACATCTCATGCTATGGGAAGGGTCTCAGGATTAGAATGGGAAGGACTTGGATATCCCATCTCATGTTATAGGAAGGGTCTCAGGTTTGGTATTAGAAGCATTGAGATATCACATCTCATGCTATAGGAAGGGTCTCAGGATTGGAATGGGAAGGACTTGGATGTCAGATCTCATGCTATAGGGAGGGTCTCAAGTTTGATATTAGAAGCATTGAGATAACAAATCTCATGATATCGGAAGGGTGTCAGGATTGGAATGGGAAGGAGTTGGATATCACATCTCATGATAAAGGAAGGGTCTAAGGTTTGGAAGGGGAAGGATTTGGATATCACATCTCATGTTATAGGACGGGTCTCAGGTTTGGTATTAGAAGCATTGAGATATCAAGTCTCATGGTATAGGAAGGGTCTCAGAATTGGAATGGGAAGGAGTTGGATATCACATCTCAAGCTATAGGAAGGGTCTCAGGATTGGAATGGGAAGGAGTTTGATATCACATCTCATGCCATAGTATGGGTCTCAGGTTTGGTAGAAGCATTGGGATATCACATCGGATGCTATCGGAAGGGTATCAGGATTGGATTTGGAAGGAGTTGGATATCCCATCTCATGCTATAGGAAGGGTCTCAGGTTGGAATGGGAAGGAGTTGGATATCACATCTCATGTTATAGGAAGGGTCTCAGGATTGGAATGGGAAGGACTTGGATATCATATCTCATGCTATAGGAAGGCTCTCAGGTTTGGAAGGGGAAGGAGTTGGATATCACATTTCATGTTAGAGGAAGGATCTCAGGTTTGGTATTAGAGGCATTGAGATATCACATCTCATGCTATAGGAAGGTTCTCAGGATTGGAATGGGAAGGAGTTGGATATCACATCTCAAGCTATAGGAAGGGTCTCAGGTTTGGTATAAGAATTGAGATATCACATCTCATGCTATAGGAAGGGTCTAAGGATTGGAATGGGAAGGAGTTGGATATCACATCTCATGTTATAGGAAAGATATCAGGTTTGGTATTAGAAGCATTGAGACATCACATCTCATGTTATAGGAAGGGTCTCAGGATTGGAATGGGAAGAAGTTGGATATCACATCTCATGCTATAGGAAGGGTCTCAGGTTTGGTATAAGCATTGAGATATCACATCTCATGCTATAGGAAGGGTCTCAGGATTGGAATGGGAAGGAGTTGTATATAACATCTCATGCCATAGGAAGGGCCTCAGGTTTGGTATAAGCATTGAGATATCACATCTCATGCTATAGGAAGTGTCTCAGGATTGGAATTGAAAGGAGTTGGATATCCCATCTCATGTTATAGGACGGGTCTCAGGTTTGTTATTAGAATCATTGAGATATCATATTGCATGCTGTAGGACTGGTCTAAGGATTGGAATGGTAAGGACTTGGATATCACATCTCATGCTATAGGTAGGCTCTCAGGTTTGGAAAGGGAAGGAGTTGGATATCACATTTCATGTTAGAGGAAGGATCTCAGGTTTGGTATTAGAGGCATTGAGATATCACATCTCATGCTATAGGAAGGGTCTCAGGATTGGAATGGGAAGGAGTTGGATATCACATCTCATGCTATAGGAAGGATCTCAGGTTTGGTATTAGAAGCATTGAGACATCACATCTCATGCTATGGGAAGGGTCTCAGGATTGGAATGGGAAGGAGTTGGATATCACATCTCATGCTATAGGAAGGGTCTCAGGTTTGGTATAAGCATTAAGATATCACATCTCATACTATAGGAAGGGTCTCAGGATTGGAATGGGAAGGAGTTGTATGTGACATCTTATGCCATAGGAAGGGTCTCAGGTTTGGTATAAGCATTGAGATATCACATCTCTGCTATCGGAAGGGTCTCAGGATTGGAATGGGAAGGAGTTGGATATCCCATCTCATGTTATAGGAAGAGTCACAGGTTTGGTATTAGAAGCATTGAGATATCACATCTCATGCTATAGGAAGTGTCTCAGGATTGGAATGGGAAGGAGTTTGATATCACATCTCATGCCATGTATGGGTCTCAGGTTTTGTAGAAGCATTGGGATATCACATCTCATGCTATCGGAAGGGTATCAGGATTGGATTTGGAAGGAGTTGAATATCCCATCTCATGCTATAGGAAGGGTCTCAGGTTGGAATGGGAAGGAGTTGGATATCACATCTGATGTTATAGGAAGGGTCTCAGGATTGGAATGGGAAGGACTTGGATATCACATCTCATGCTATAGGAAGGCTCTCAGGTTTGGAAGGGGAAGGAGTTGGATATCACATTTCATGTTAGAGGTAGGATCTCAGGTTTGGTAAAGAGGCATTGAGATATCACATCTCATGCTATAGGAAGGGTCTCAGGATTGGAATGGGAAGGAGTTGGATATCACATCTCATGTTATAGGAAAGATCGCAGGTTTGGTATTAGAAGCATTGAGACATCACATCTCATGTTATAGGAAGGGTCTCAGGATTGGAATGGGAAGGACTTGGATATCACATCTCATGCTATAGGAAGGCTCTCAGGTTTGGAAGGGGAAGGAGTTGGATATCACATTTCATGTTAGAGGTAGGATCTCAGGTTTGGTAAAAAGGCATTGAGATAACACATCTCATGCTATCGGAAGGGTCTCAGGATTGGAATGGGAAGGAGTTTGATATCACATCTCATGCTATAGGAAAGGTCTCAGGTTTGGAACTGGAAGGAGTTGGATATCCCATCTCATGTTATAGGACGGGTCTCAGGTTTGGTATTAGAAGCATTGAGATATCACATCGCATGCTGTAGGAAGGGTCTCAGGATTGGAATGGGAAGGAGTTGGATATTACATTCTTGCTATCGGAAGGGTCTCATGTTTGGAATGGGAAGGAGTTGGATATCACATATGCTATAGGAAGGGTCTCAGGTTTGGAACGGGAAAGAATTGGATATCACATCTCATGCTATAGGAAGGGTCTCAGGTTTGGTATAAGCATTGAGATATCACATCTCTGCTATCGGAAGTGTCTCAGGATTGGAATGGGAAGGAGTTGGATATCCCATCTCATGTTATAGGACGGGTCTCAGGTTTGTTATTAGAATCATTGAGATATCATATTGCATGCTGTAGGAAGGGTCTAAGGATTGGAATGGGAAGGACTTGGATATCACATCTCATGCTATAGGTAGGCTCTCAGGTTTGGAAAGGGAAGGAGTCGGATATCACATTTCATGTTAGAGGAAGGATCTCAGGTTTGGTATTAGAGGCATTGAGATATCACATCTCATGCTATAGGAAGTGTCTCAGGATTGGAATGGGAAGGAGTTGGATATCACATCTCATGCTATAGGAAGGGATTCAGGTTTGGTATAAGCATTGAGATATCACATCTCATGCTATAGGAAGGGTCTCAGGATTGGAATGGGAAGGAGTTGGATATCACATCTCATGCTATAGGAAGGGTCTCAGGTTTGGTATAAGCATTGAGATATCACATCTCATGCTATAGGAAGGGTCTCAGGATTGGAATGGGAAGGAGTTGTATATGACATCTCATGCCATAGGAAGGGTTTCGGGTTTGGTATAAGCATTGAGATATCACATCTCTGCTATCGGAAGGGTCTCAGGATTGGAATGGGAAGGAGTTTGATATCACATCTCATGCCATGTATGGGTCTCAGGTTTTGTAGAAGCATTGGGATATCACATCTCATGCTATCGGAAGGGTATCAGGATTGGATTTGGAAGGAGTTGGATATCCCATCTCATGCTATAGGAAGGGTCTCAGGTTGGAATGGGAAGGAGTTGGATATCACATCTGATGTTATAGGAAGGGTCTCAGGATTGGAATGGGAAGGACTTGGATATCACATCTCATGCTATAGGAAGGCTCCCAGGTTTGGAAGGGGAAGGAGTTGGATATCACATTTCATGCTATCGGAAGTATCTCAGGTTTGGTATTAGAGGCATTGAGATATCACATCTCATGCTATCATAAGGGTCTCAGGATTGGAATGGGAAGGAGCTGGATATCACATCTCATGCTATAGGAAGGGTCTCAGGTTTGGAACGGGAAGGAGTTGGATATCACATCTCATGCTATCGGAAGTGTCTCAGGATTGGAATGGGAAGGAGTTTGATATCACATCTCATGCCATGAATGGGTCTCAGGTTTTGTAGAAGCATTGGGATATCACATCTCATGCTATCGGAAGGGTATCAGGATTGGATTTGGAAGGAGTTGGATATCCCATCTCATGCTATAGGAAGGGTCTCAGGTTGGAATGGGAAGGAGTTGGATATCACATCTGATGTTATAGGAAGGGTCTCAGGATTGGAATGGGAAGGACTTGGATATCACATCTCATGCTATAGGAAGGCTCTCAGGTTTTGAAGGGGAAGGAGTTGGATATCACATCTCATGTTATAGGACGGGTCTCAGGTTTGGTATTAGAAGCATTGAGATATCAAGTCTCATGGTATAGGAAGGGTCTCAGAATTGGAATGGGAAGGAGTTGGATATCATATCTCAAGCTATAGGAAGGGTCTCAGGATTGGAATGGGAAGGAGTTTGATATCACATCTCATGCCATAGTATGGGTCTCAGGTTTGGTAGAAGCATTGGGATATCACATCTCATGCTATCGGAAGGGTATCAGGATTGGATTTGGAAGGAGTTGGATATCCCATCTCATGCTATAGGAAGGGTCTCAGGTTGGAATGGGAAGGAGTTGGATATCACATCTCATGTTATAGGAAGGGTCTCAGGATTGGAATGGGAAGGAGTTGGATATCCCCTCTCATGTTATAGGACGGGTCTCTGGTTTGGTATAAGCATTGAGATATCACATCTCATGCTATAGGAAGGGTCTCAGGATTGGAATGGGAAGGATTTGGATATCACATCTCATGCTATAGGAAGGGTCTCAGGTTTGGTATACGCATGGAGATATCACTTCTCATGCTATAGGAAGGGTCTCAGGATTGGAATGGGAAGGAGTTGGATATCACATCTCATGCTATAGGAAGGGTCTCGGGTTTGGTATAAGCATGGAGATATCACTTCTCATGCTATAGGAAGGGTCTCAGGATTGGAATGGGAAGGAGTTGGATATCACATCTCATGTTATAGGAAGGATCTCAGGTTTGGTATTAGAAGCATTGAGACATCACATCTCATGCTATGGGAAGGGTCTCAGGATTAGAATGGGAAGGACTTGGATATCCCATCTCATGTTATAGGAAGGGTCTCAGGTTTGGTATTAGAAGCATTGAGATATCACATCTCATGCTATAGGAAGGGTCTCAGGATTGGAATGGGAAGGACTTGGATGTCAGATCTCATGCTATAGGGAGGGTCTCAAGTTTGATATTAGAAGCATTGAGATAACAAATCTCATGATATCGGAAGGGTGTCAGGATTGGAATGGGAAGGAGTTGGATATCACATCTCATGATAAAGGAAGGGTCTAAGGTTTGGAAGGGGAAGGATTTGGATATCACATCTCATGTTATAGGACGGGTCTCAGGTTTGGTATTAGAAGCATTGAGATATCAAGTCTCATGGTATAGGAAGGGTCTCAGAATTGGAATGGGAAGGAGTTGGATATCACATCTCAAGCTATAGGAAGGGTCTCAGGATTGGAATGGGAAGGAGTTTGATATCACATCTCATGCCATAGTATGGGTCTCAGGTTTGGTAGAAGCATTGGGATATCACATCGGATGCTATCGGAAGGGTATCAGGATTGGATTTGGAAGGAGTTGGATATCCCATCTCATGCTATAGGAAGGGTCTCAGGTTGGAATGGGAAGGAGTTGGATATCACATCTCATGTTATAGGAAGGGTCTCAGGATTGGAATGGGAAGGACTTGGATATCATATCTCATGCTATAGGAAGGCTCTCAGGTTTGGAAGGGGAAGGAGTTGGATATCACATTTCATGTTAGAGGAAGGATCTCAGGTTTGGTATTAGAGGCATTGAGATATCACATCTCATGCTATAGGAAGGTTCTCAGGATTGGAATGGGAAGGAGTTGGATATCACATCTCAAGCTATAGGAAGGGTCTCAGGTTTGGTATAAGAATTGAGATATCACATCTCATGCTATAGGAAGGGTCTAAGGATTGGAATGGGAAGGAGTTGGATATCACATCTCATGTTATAGGAAAGATATCAGGTTTGGTATTAGAAGCATTGAGACATCACATCTCATGTTATAGGAAGGGTCTCAGGATTGGAATGGGAAGAAGTTGGATATCACATCTCATGCTATAGGAAGGGTCTCAGGTTTGGTATAAGCATTGAGATATCACATCTCATGCTATAGGAAGGGTCTCAGGATTGGAATGGGAAGGAGTTGTATATAACATCTCATGCCATAGGAAGGGCCTCAGGTTTGGTATAAGCATTGAGATATCACATCTCATGCTATAGGAAGTGTCTCAGGATTGGAATTGAAAGGAGTTGGATATCCCATCTCATGTTATAGGACGGGTCTCAGGTTTGTTATTAGAATCATTGAGATATCATATTGCATGCTGTAGGACTGGTCTAAGGATTGGAATGGTAAGGACTTGGATATCACATCTCATGCTATAGGTAGGCTCTCAGGTTTGGAAAGGGAAGGAGTTGGATATCACATTTCATGTTAGAGGAAGGATCTCAGGTTTGGTATTAGAGGCATTGAGATATCACATCTCATGCTATAGGAAGGGTCTCAGGATTGGAATGGGAAGGAGTTGGATATCACATCTCATGCTATAGGAAGGATCTCAGGTTTGGTATTAGAAGCATTGAGACATCACATCTCATGCTATGGGAAGGGTCTCAGGATTGGAATGGGAAGGAGTTGGATGTGACATCTTATGCCATAGGAAGGGTCTCAGGTTTGGTATAAGCATTGAGATATCACATCTCTGCTATCGGAAGGGTCTCAGGATTGGAATGGGAAGGAGTTGGATATCCCATCTCATGTTATAGGAAGAGTCACAGGTTTGGTATTAGAAGCATTGAGATATCACATCTCATGCTATAGGAAGTGTCTCAGGATTGGAATGGGAAGGAGTTTGATATCACATCTCATGCCATGTATGGGTCTCAGGTTTTGTAGAAGCATTGGGATATCACATCTCATGCTATCGGAAGGGTATCAGGATTGGATTTGGAAGGAGTTGAATATCCCATCTCATGCTATAGGAAGGGTCTCAGGTTGGAATGGGAAGGAGTTGGATATCACATCTGATGTTATAGGAAGGGTCTCAGGATTGGAATGGGAAGGACTTGGATATCACATCTCATGCTATAGGAAGGCTCTCAGGTTTGGAAGGGGAAGGAGTTGGATATCACATTTCATGTTAGAGGTAGGATCTCAGGTTTGGTAAAGAGGCATTGAGATATCACATCTCATGCTATAGGAAGGGTCTCAGGATTGGAATGGGAAGGAGTTGGATATCACATCTCATGTTATAGGAAAGATCGCAGGTTTGGTATTAGAAGCATTGAGACATCACATCTCATGTTATAGGAAGGGTCTCAGGATTGGAATGGGAAGGACTTGGATATCACATCTCATGCTATAGGAAGGCTCTCAGGTTTGGAAGGGGAAGGAGTTGGATATCACATTTCATGTTAGAGGTAGGATCTCAGGTTTGGTAAAAAGGCATTGAGATAACACATCTCATGCTATCGGAAGGGTCTCAGGATTGGAATGGGAAGGAGTTTGATATCACATCTCATGCTATAGGAAAGGTCTCAGGTTTGGAACTGGAAGGAGTTGGATATCCCATCTCATGTTATAGGACGGGTCTCAGGTTTGGTATTAGAAGCATTGAGATATCACATCGCATGCTGTAGGAAGGGTCTCAGGATTGGAATGGGAAGGAGTTGGATATTACATTCTTGCTATCGGAAGGGTCTCATGTTTGGAATGGGAAGGAGTTGGATATCACATATGCTATAGGAAGGGTCTCAGGTTTGGAACGGGAAAGAATTGGATATCACATCTCATGCTATAGGAAGGGTCTCAGGTTTGGTATAAGCATTGAGATATCACATCTCTGCTATCGGAAGTGTCTCAGGATTGGAATGGGAAGGAGTTGGATATCCCATCTCATGTTATAGGACGGGTCTCAGGTTTGTTATTAGAATCATTGAGATATCATATTGCATGCTGTAGGAAGGGTCTAAGGATTGGAATGGGAAGGACTTGGATATCACATCTCATGCTATAGGTAGGCTCTCAGGTTTGGAAAGGGAAGGAGTCGGATATCACATTTCATGTTAGAGGAAGGATCTCAGGTTTGGTATTAGAGGCATTGAGATATCACATCTCATGCTATAGGAAGTGTCTCAGGATTGGAATGGGAAGGAGTTGGATATCACATCTCATGCTATAGGAAGGGATTCAGGTTTGGTATAAGCATTGAGATATCACATCTCATGCTATAGGAAGGGTCTCAGGATTGGAATGGGAAGGAGTTGGATATCACATCTCATGCTATAGGAAGGGTCTCAGGTTTGGTATAAGCATTGAGATATCACATCTCATGCTATAGGAAGGGTCTCAGGATTGGAATGGGAAGGAGTTGTTTATGACATCTCATGCCATAGGAAGGGTTTCGGGTTTGGTATAAGCATTGAGATATCACATCTCTGCTATCGGAAGGGTCTCAGGATTGGAATGGGAAGGAGTTTGATATCACATCTCATGCCATGTATGGGTCTCAGGTTTTGTAGAAGCATTGGGATATCACATCTCATGCTATCGGAAGGGTATCAGGATTGGATTTGGAAGGAGTTGGATATCCCATCTCATGCTATAGGAAGGGTCTCAGGTTGGAATGGGAAGGAGTTGGATATCACATCTGATGTTATAGGAAGGGTCTCAGGATTGGAATGGGAAGGACTCGGATATCACATCTCATGCTATAGGAAGGCTCCCAGGTTTGGAAGGGGAAGGAGTTGGATATCACATTTCATGTTAGAGGTAGGATATCAGGTTTGGTAAAGAGGCATTGAGATATCACATCTCGTGCTATAGGAAGGGTCTCACAATTGGAATGGGAAGGAGTTGGATATCACATCTCATGTTATAGGAAAGATCTCAGGTTTGCTATTAGAAGCATTGAGACATCACATCTCATGTTATAGGAAGGGTCTCAGGATTGGAATGGGAAGAAGTTGGATATCACATCTCATGCAATAGGAAGGTTCTCAGGTTTGGTATAAGCATTGAGATATCACATCTCATGCTATAAGAAGGGTCTCAGGATTGGAATGGGAAGGAGTTGTATATGACATCTCATGCCATAGGAAGGGTCTCAGGTTTGGTATAAGCATTGAGATATCACATCTCATGCTATAGGAAGGGTCTCAGGATTGGAATGGGAAGGACTTGGATATCACATCTCATGCTATAGGCAGGGTCTCAGGTTTGGAAAGGGAAGGAGTTGGATATCACATTTCATGTTAGAGGTAGGATCTCAGGTTTGGTATTAGAGGCATTGAGATATCACATCTCATGCTATCAGAAGGGTCTCAGGATTGGAATGGGAAGGAGTTGGATATCACATCTCATGCTAAAGGGAGGGTCTCAGGTTTGGAAGGGGAAGGATTAGGATATCACATCTCATGTTATAGGAAGGATCTCAGGTTTGGTATTAGAAGCATTGAGATATCACATCTCATGCTATCGGAAGTATCTCAGGTTTGGTATTAGAGGCATTGAGATATCACATCTCATGCTATCATAAGGGTCTCAGGATTGGAATGGGAAGGAGCTGGATATCACATCTCATGCTATAGGAAGGGTCTCAGGTTTGGAACGGGAAGGAGTTGGATATCACATCTCATGTTATAGGAAGAGTCTCAGGTTTGGAATAAACATTGAGATATCACATCTCTGCAATCGGAAGTGTCTCAGGATTGGAATGGGAAGGAGTTTGATATCACATCTCATGCCATGTATGGGTCTCAGGTTTTGTAGAAGCATTGGGATATCACATCTCATGCTATCGGAAGGGTATCAGGATTGGATTTGGAAGGAGTTGGATATCCCATCTCATGCTATAGGAAGGGTCTCAGGTTGGAATGGGAAGGAGTTGGATATCACATCTGATGTTATAGGAAGGGTCTCAGGATTGGAATGGGAAGGACTTGGATATCACATCTCATGCTATAGGAAGGCTCCCAGGTTTGGAAGGGGAAGGAGTTGGATATCACATATCATGTTAGAGGTAGGATATCAGGTTTGGTAAAGAGGCATTGAGATATCACATCTCGTGCTATAGGAAGGGTCTCACAATTGGAATGGGAAGGAGTTGGATATCACATCTCATGTTATAGGAAAGATCTCAGGTTTGGTATTAGAAGCATTGAGACATCACATCTCATGTTATAGGAAGGGTCTCAGGATTGGAATGGGAAGAAGTTGGATATCACATCTCATGCAATAGGAAGGTTCTCAGGTTTGGTATAAGCATTGAGATATCACATCTCATGCTATAAGAAGGGTCTCAGGATTGGAATGGGAAGGAGTTGTATATGACATCTCATGCTATAGGAAGGGTCTCAGGATTGGAATGGGAAGGACTTGGATATCACATCTCATGCTATAGGCAGGGTCTCAGGTTTGGAAAGGGAAGGAGTTGGATATCACATTTCATGTTAGAGGTAGGATCTCAGGTTTGGTATTAGAGGCATTGAGATATCACATCTCATGCTATCAGAAGGGTCTCAGGATTGGAATGGGAAGGAGTTGGATATCACATCTCATGCTAAAGGGAGGGTCTCAGGTTTGGAAGGGGAAGGATTAGGATATCACATCTCATGTTATAGGAAGGATCTCAGGTTTGGTATTAGAAGCATTGAGATATCACATCTCATGCTATCGGAAGTATCTCAGGTTTGGTATTAGAGGCATTGAGATATCACATCTCATGCTATCATAAGGGTCTCAGGATTGGAATGGGAAGGAGCTGGATATCACATCTCATGCTATAGGAAGGGTCTCAGGTTTGGAACGGGAAGGAGTTGGATATCACATCTCATGTTATAGGAAGAGTCTCAGGTTTGGAATAAACATTGAGATATCACATCTCTGCAATCGGAAGTGTCTCAGGATTGGGATGGGAAGGAGTTGGATATCACATCTCATGCTATAGGAAGGGTCTCAGGTTTGGAACGGGAAGGAGTTGGATATCCCATCTCATGTTATAGGACGGGTCTCAGGTTTGGTATTAGAAGCATTGAGATATCACATCGCATGCTGTAGGAAGGGTCTCAGGATTGGAATGGGAAGGAGTTGGATATTACATTCTTGCTATAGGAAGGATCTCATGTTTGGAATGGGAAGGAGTTGGATATCACATATGCTATAGGAAGGGTCTCAGGTTTGGAACGGGAAGGAGTTGGATATCACATCTCATGCTATAGGAAGGGTCTCAGGTTTAGTATAAGCATTGAGATATCACATCTCTGCTATTCGAAGTGTCTCAGGATTGGAATGGGAAGGAGTTGGATATCCCATCTCATGTTATAGGACGGGTCTCTGGTTTGGTATAAGCATTGAGATATCACATCTCATGCTATAGGAAGGGTCTCAGGATTGGAATGGGAAGGATTTGGATATCACATCTCATGCTATAGGAAGGGTCTCAGGTTTGGTATACGCATGGAGATATCACTTCTCATGCTATAGGAAGGGTCTCAGGATTGGAATGGGAAGGAGTTGGATATCACATCTCATGCTATAGGAAGGGTCTCGGGTTTGGTATAAGCATGGAGATATCACTTCTCATGCTATAGGAAGGGTCTCAGGATTGGAATGGGAAGGAGTTGGATATCACATCTCATGTTATAGGAAGGATCTCAGGTTTGGTATTAGAAGCATTGAGACATCACATCTCATGCTATGGGAAGGGTCTCAGGATTAGAATGGGAAGGACTTGGATATCCCATCTAATGTTATAGGAAGGGTCTCAGGTTTGGTATTAGAAGCATTGAGATATCACATCTCATGCTATAGGAAGGGTCTCAGGATTGGAATGGGAAGGACTTGGATGTCAGATCTCATGCTATAGGGAGGGTCTCAAGTTTGATATTAGAAGCATTGAGATAACAAATCTCATGATATCGGAAGGGTGTCAGGATTGGAATGGGAAGGAGTTGGATATCACATCTCATGATAAAGGAAGGGTCTAAGGTTTGGAAGGGGAAGGAGTTTGATATCACATCTCATGCCATAGTATGGGTCTCAGGTTTGGTAGAAGCATTGGGATATCACATCTCATGCTATCGGAAGGGTATCAGGATTGGATTTGGAAGGAGTTGGATATCCCATCTCATGCTATAGGAAGGGTCTCAGGTTGGAATGGGAAGGAGTTGGATATCACATCTCATGTTATAGGAAGGGTCTCAGGATTGGAATGGGAAGGACTTGGATATCATATCTCATGCTATAGGAAGGCTCTCAGGTTTGGAAGGGGAGGGAAAGGAGTTGGATATCACATTTCATGTTAGAGGAAGGATCTCAGGTTTGGTATTAGAGGCATTGAGATATCACATCTCATGCTATAGGAAGGTTCTCAGGATTGGAATGGGAAGGAGTTGGATATCACATCTCAAGCTATAGGAAGGGTCTCAGGTTTGGTATAAGCATTGAGATATCACATCTCATGCTATAGGAAGGGTCTCAGGATTGGAATGGGAAGGAGTTGGATATCACATCTCATGTTATAGGAAAGATATCAGGTTTGGTATTAGAAGCATTGAGACATCACATCTCATGTTATAGGAAGGGTCTCAGGATTGGAATGGGAAGAAGTTGGATATCACATCTCATGCTATAGGAAGGGTCTCAGGTTTGGTATAAGCATTGAGATATCACATCTCATGCTATAGGAAGGGTATCAGGATTGGAATGGGAAGGAGTTGTATATGACATCTCATGCCATAGGAAGGGTCTCAGGTTTGGTATAAGCATTGAGATATCACATCTCATGCTATAGGAAGTGTCTCAGGATTGGAATTGAAAGGAGTTGGATATCCCATCTCATGTTATAGGACGGGTCTCAGGTTTGTTATTAGAATCATTGAGATATCATATTGCATGCTGTAGGAAGGGTCTAAGGATTGGAATGGGAAGGACTTGGATATCACATCTCATGCTATAGGTAGGCTCTCAGGTTTGGAAAGGGAAGGAGTTGGATATCACATTTCATGTTAGAGGAAGGATCTCAGGTTTGGTATTAGAGGCATTGAGATATCACATCTCATGCTATAGGAAGGGTCTCAGGATTGGAATGGGAAGGAGTTGGATATCACATCTCATGCTATAGGAAGGATCTCAGGTTTGGTATTAGAAGCATTGAGACATCACATCTCATGCTATGGGAAGGGTCTCAGGATTGGAATGGGAAGGAGTTGGATATCACATCTCATGCTATAGGAAGGGTCTCAGGTTTGGTATAAGCATTAAGATATCACATCTCATACTATAGGAAGGGTCTCAGGATTGGAATGGGAAGGAGTTGTATGTGACATCTTATGCCATAGGAAGGGTCTCAGGTTTGGTATAAGCATTGAGATATCACATCTCTGCTATCGGAAGGGTCTCAGGATTGGAATGGGAAGGAGTTGGATATCCCATCTCATGTTATAGGAAGAGTCACAGGTTTGGTATTAGAAGCATTGAGATATCACATCTCATGCTATAGGAAGTGTCTCAGGATTGGAATGGGAAGGAGTTTGATATCACATCTCATGCCATGTATGGGTCTCAGGTTTTGTAGAAGCATTGGGATATCACATCTCATGCTATCGGAAGGGTATCAGGATTGGATTTGGAAGGAGTTGAATATCCCATCTCATGCTATAGGAAGGGTCTCAGGTTGGAATGGGAAGGAGTTGGATATCACATCTGATGTTATAGGAAGGGTCTCAGGATTGGAATGGGAAGGACTTGGATATCACATCTCATGCTATAGGAAGGCTCTCAGGTTTGGAAGGGGAAGGAGTTGGATATCACATTTCATGTTATAGGAAAGATCGCAGGTTTGGTATTAGAAGCATTGAGACATCACATCTCATGTTATAGGAAGGGTCTCAGGATTGGAATGGGAAGGACTTGGATATCACATCTCATGCTATAGGAAGGCTCTCAGGTTTGGAAGGGGAAGGAGTTGGATATCACATTTCATATTAGAGGTAGGATCTCAGGTTTGGTAAAAAGGCATTGAGATAACACATCTCATGCTATCGGAAGGGTCTCAGGATTGGAATGGGAAGGAGTTTGATATCACATCTCATGCTATAGGAAAGGTCTCAGGTTTGGAACTGGAAGGAGTTGGATATCCCATCTCATGTTATAGGACGGGTCTCAGGTTTGGTATTAGAAGCATTGAGATATCACATCGCATGCTGTAGGAAGGGTCTCAGGATTGGAATGGGAAGGAGTTGGATATTACATTCTTGCTATAGGAAGGGTCTCATGTTTGGAATGGGAAGGAGTTGGATATCACATATGCTATAGGAAGGTTCTCAGGTTTGGAACGGGAAAGAATTGGATATCACATCTCATGCTATAGGAAGGGTCTCAGGTTTGGTATAAGCATTGAGATATCACATCTCTGCTATCGGAAGTGTCTCAGGATTGGAATGGGAAGGAGTTGGATATCCCATCTCATGTTATAGGACGGGTCTCAGGTTTGTTATTAGAATCATTGAGATATCATATTGCATGCTGTAGGAAGGGTCTAAGGATTGGAATGGGAAGGACTTGGATATCACATCTCATGCTATAGGTAGGCTCTCAGGTTTGGAAAGGGAAGGAGTCGGATATCACATTTCATGTTAGAGGAAGGATCTCAGGTTTGGTATTAGAGGCATTGAGATATCACATCTCATGCTATAGGAAGTGTCTCAGGATTGGAATGGGAAGGAGTTGGATATCACATCTCATGCTATAGGAAGGGATTCAGGTTTGGTATAAGCATTGAGATATCACATCTCATGCTATAGGAAGGGTCTCAGGATTGGAATGGGAAGGAGTTGGATATCACATCTCATGCTATAGGAAGGGTCTCAGGTTTGGTATAAGCATTGAGATATCACATCTCATGCTATAGGAAGGGTCTCAGGATTGGAATGGGAAGGAGTTGTATATGACATCTCATGCCATAGGAAGGGTCTCGGGTTTGGTATAAGCATTGAGATATCACATCTCTGCTATCGGAAGGGTCTCAGGATTGGAATGGGAAGGAGTTTGATATCACATCTCATGCCATGTATGGGTCTCAGGTTTTGTAGAAGCATTGGGATATCACATCTCATGCTATCGGAAGGGTATCAGGATTGGATTTGGAAGGAGTTGGATATCCCATCTCATGCTATAGGAAGGGTCTCAGGTTGGAATGGGAAGGAGTTGGATATCACATCTGATGTTATAGGAAGGGTCTCAGGATTGGAATGGGAAGGACTTGGATATCACATCTCATGCTATAGGAAGGCTCCCAGGTTTGGAAGGGGAAGGAGTTGGATATCACATTTCATGTTAGAGGTAGGATATCAGGTTTGGTAAAGAGGCATTGAGATATCACATCTCGTGCTATAGGAAGGGTCTCACAATTGGAATGGGAAGGAGTTGGATATCACATCTCATGTTATAGGAAAGATCTCAGGTTTGGTATTAGAAGCATTGAGACATCACATCTCATGTTATAGGAAGGGTCTCAGGATTGGAATGGGAAGAAGTTGGATATCACATCTCATGCAATAGGAAGGTTCTCAGGTTTGGTATAAGCATTGAGATATCACATCTCATGCTATAGGAAGGGTCTCAGGATTGGAATGGGAAGGAGTTGTATATGACATCTCATGCCATAGGAAGGGTCTCAGGTTTGGTATAAGCATTGAGATATCACATCTCATGCTATAGGAAGGGTCTCAGGATTGGAATGGGAAGGACTTGGATATCACATCTCATGCTATAGGCAGGGTCTCAGGTTTGGAAAGGGAAGGAGTTGGATATCACATTTCATGTTAGAGGTAGGATCTCAGGTTTGGTATTAGAGGCATTGAGATATCACATCTCATGCTATCAGAAGGGTCTCAGGATTGGAATGGGAAGGACTTGGATATCACATCTCATGATACAGGAAGGGTCTAAGGTTTGGAAGGGGAAGGATTTGGATATCACATCTCATGTTATTGGACCGGTCTCAGGTTTGGTATTAGAAGCATTGAGATATCAAGTCTCATGGTATAGGACGGGAGTTTGATATCACATCTCATGCCATGGTATGGGTCTCAGGTTTTGTAGAAGCATTGGGATATCACATCTCATGCTATCGGAAGGGTATCAGGATTGGATTTGGAAGGAGTTGGATATCCCATCTCATGCTATAGGAAGGGTCTCAGGATTGGAATGGGAAGGACTTGGATATCACATCATGTTATAGGAAGGATCTCAGGATTGGAATGGGAAGGATTTGGATATCCCTTCTCATGCTATAGGAAGTGTCTCAGGTTGGAATGGGAAGGAGTTGGATATCATATCTCGTTATAGGAAGGGTCTCAGGATTGGAATGGGAAGGATTTGGATATCACATCTCTTGCTATAGGAAGGGTCTCAGGTTTTTTATTAGAAACATTGAGCTATCACATCTCATGCTATAGGAAGGGTTTCAGGATTGGAATGGGAAGGATTTGGATATCACATCTCATGCTAAAGGAAGGGTCTCAGGTTTGGAAGGGGAAGGATTTGGATATCATATCTCATGTTATAGGACGGGTCACAGGTTTGGTATTAGAAGCATTGAGATATCACATCTCATGCTATAGGAGGAGTCTCAGGATTGGAATGGGAAGGAGTTGGATATCACGTCTCATGTT
This sequence comes from Ambystoma mexicanum, assembly GCF_040938575.1. NCBI lineage: Eukaryota > Metazoa > Chordata > Amphibia > Caudata > Ambystomatidae > Ambystoma > Ambystoma mexicanum. The sequence continues at coordinate 1,149,385,687 of NC_090934.1, forward strand.
ATAGGAAGGGCCTCAGGATTGGAATGGCAAGGAGTTGGATATCACATCTCATGCTAAAGGAAGGGTCTCAGGTTTGATAGAAGCATTGAGATATCACATCTCATGCTATAGGAAGGAACTCAGGATTGCAATGGGAAGGAGTTGGATATCACATCTCATGCCATAGGATGGGTCATCAGGTTTGGTATAAGCATTGAGATATCACATCTCTGCTATCGGAAGGGGCTCAGGATAGGAATGGGAAGGACTTAGATATCACATCTCATACTATAGGGAGGGTCTCAGTTTTGATATTAGAAGCATTGAGCTATCACATCTCATGCTATCGGAAGGGTCTCAGGATTGGAATGGGATGGAGTTGGATATCACATCGCAAGCTATCTCGGGATTGGAATGGGAAGGAGTTTGATATCACATCTCAAGCTATAGGAAGGGTCTCAGGTTTGGAAGGGGAAGGATTTGGATCTCACATCTCATGTTATAGGATGGTTCTCATGTTTGGTTTTAGTAGCATTGAGATATCACATCTCATGCTATCGGAAGGGTCTCAGGTTTGGAATGGGAAGGAGTTGATATCAGATCTCATGCTAAAGGAAAGGTCTCAGGTTTGGAAGGGGAAGGATTTGGATCTCACATCTCATGTTTTAGGACGGGTCTCAGGTTTGGTATTAGAAGCATTGAAATATCACATCTCATGGTATAGGAAGGGTCTCAGGTTTGGAAAGGGAATGATTTGGATTTCACATCTCATGTTATAGGATGGTTCTCATGTTTGGTTTTAGAAGCATTGAAATATCACATCTCATGGTATAGGAAGGGTCTCAGGTTTGGAAAGGGAATGATTTGGATTTCACATCTCATGTTATAGGAAGGATCTCAGGTTTGGTATTAGAAGCATTGAGATATCACATCTCATGCTATAGGAAGGGTTTTAGGATTGGAATCGGAAGGGGTTGTATATGACATCTCATGTTATAGGAAGGATCTCAGGTTTGGTATTAGAAGCATTGAGATATCACATCTCATGCTATAGGAAGGGTCTCAGGATTGGAATCGGAAGGAGTTGTATTGGAATCTCATGCCATAGGAAGGGTCTCAGGTTTGGTATAAGCATTGAGATATCACATCTCTGCTATCGGAAGGGTCTCAGGATTGGAATGGGAAGGAGTAGGATATCCCATCTCGTTATAGGAAGGGTCTCAGGTTTGGTATTAGAAGCATTGAGATATCACATCTCATGCTATAGGAAGGGTCTAAGGTTTGGAAAGGGGAAGGATTTGGGTACCACATCTCATGTTATAGGATCGGTCTCAGGTTTGGTATTAGAAGCATTGAGATATCAAGTCTCATGGTATAGGACGGGTCTCAGAATTGGAATGGGAAGGAGTTGGATATCACATCTCAAGCTATAGGAAGGGTCTCAGGATTGGAATGGGAAGGAGTTTGATATCACATCTCATGCCATGGTATGGGTCTCAGGTTTTGTAGAAGCATTGGGATATCACATCACATGCTATCGGAAGGGTATCGGGATTGGATTTGGAAGGAGTTGGATATCCCATCTCATGCTATAGGCAGGGTCTAAGTTTGGAATGGGAAGGAGTTGGATATCACATCTCATGTTATAGGAAGGGTCTCAGGATTGGAATGGGAAGGACTTGGATATCACATCTCATTCTATAGGAAGGCTCTCAGGGTTGGAAGGGGAAGGAGTTGGATATCACATTTCATGTTAGAGGTAGGATCTCAGGTTTGGTATTAGAGGCATTGAGATATCACATCTCATGCCATCGGAAGGGTGTCTGGATTGGAATGGGAAGGAGTTGGATATCACATCTCATGATAAAGGAAGGGTCTAAGGTTTGGAAGGGGAAGGATTTGGATATCACATCTCATGTTATAGGACGGGTCTCAGGTTTGGTATTAGAAGCATTGAGATATCAAGTCTCATGGTATAGGAAGGGTCTCAGAATTGGAATGGGAAGGAGTTGGATATCACATCTCAAGCTATAGGAAGGGTCTCAGGATTGGAATGGGAAGGAGTTTGATATCACATCTCATGCCATAGTATGGGTCTCAGGTTTGGTAGAAGCATTGGGATATCACATCTCATGCTATCGGAAGGGTATCAGGATTGGATTTGGAAGGAGTTGGATATCCCATCTCATGCTATAGGAAGGGTCTCAGGTTGGAATGGGAAGGAGTTGGATATCACATCTCATGTTATAGGAAGGGTCTCGGGATTGGAATGGGAAGGACTTGGATATCATATCTCATGCTATAGGAAGGCTCTCAGGTTTTGAAGGGGAAGGAGTTGGATATCACATCTCATGTTATAGGACGGGTCTCAGGTTTGGTATTAGAAGCATTGAGATATCAAGTCTCATGGTATAGGAAGGGTCTCAGAATTGGAATGGGAAGGAGTTGGATATCACATCTCATGTTATAGGAAAGATATCAGGTTTGGTATTAGAAGCATTGAGACATCACATCTCATGTTATAGGAAGGGTCTCATGTTTGGAATGGGAAGGAGTTGGATATCACATATGCTATAGGAAGGGTCTCAGGTTTGGAACGGGAAAGAATTGGATATCACATCTCATGCTATAGGAAGGGTCTCAGGTTTGGTATAAGCATTGAGATATCACATCTCTGCTATCGGAAGTGTCTCAGGATTGGAATGGGAAGGAGTTGGATATCCCATCTCATGTTATAGGACGGGTCTCAGGTTTGTTATTAGAATCATTGAGATATCATATTGCATGCTGTAGGAAGGGTCTAAGGATTGGAATGGGAAGGACTTGGATATCACATCTCATGCTATAGGTAGGCTCTCAGGTTTGGAAAGGGAAGGAGTCGGATATCACATTTCATGTTAGAGGAAGGATCTCAGGTTTGGTATTAGAGGCATTGAGATATAACATCTCATGCTATAGGAAGTGTCTCAGGATTGGAATGGGAAGGAGTTGGATATCACATCTCATGCTATAGGAAGGGATTCAGGTTTGGTATAAGCATTGAGATATCACATCTCATGCTATAGGAAGGGTCTCAGGATTGGAATGGGAAGGAGTTGGATATCACATCTCATGCTATAGGAAGGGTCTCAGGTTTGGTATAAGCATTGAGATATCACATCTCATGCTATAGGAAGGGTCTCAGGATTGGAATGGGAAGGAGTTGTATATGACATCTCATGCCATAGGAAGGGTCTCGGGTTTGGTATAAGCATTGAGATATCACATCTCTGCTATCGGAAGGGTCTCAGGATTGGAATGGGAAGGAGTTTGATATCACATCTCATGCCATGTATGGGTCTCAGGTTTTGTAGAAGCATTGGGATATCACATCTCATGCTATCGGAAGGGTATCAGGATTGGATTTGGAAGGAGTTGGATATCCCATCTCATGCTATAGGAAGGGTCTCAGGTTGGAATGGGAAGGAGTTGGATATCACATCTGATGTTATAGGAAGGGTCTCAGGATTGGAATGGGAAGGACTTGGATATCACATCTCATGCTATAGGAAGGCTCCCAGGTTTGGAAGGGGAAGGAGTTGGATATCACATTTCATGCTATCGGAAGTATCTCAGGTTTGGTATTAGAGGCATTGAGATATCACATCTCATGCTATCATAAGGGTCTCAGGATTGGAATGGGAAGGAGCTGGATATCACATCTCATGCTATAGGAAGGGTCTCAGGTTTGGAACGGGAAGGAGTTGGATATCACATCTCATGCTATCGGAAGTGTCTCAGGATTGGAATGGGAAGGAGTTTGATATCACATCTCATGCCATGAATGGGTCTCAGGTTTTGTAGAAGCATTGGGATATCACATCTCATGCTATCGGAAGGGTATCAGGATTGGATTTGGAAGGAGTTGGATATCCCATCTCATGCTATAGGAAGGGTCTCAGGTTGGAATGGGAAGGAGTTGGATATCACATCTGATGTTATAGGAAGGGTCTCAGGATTGGAATGGGAAGGACTTGGATATCACATCTCATGCTATAGGAAGGCTCTCAGGTTTTGAAGGGGAAGGAGTTGGATATCACATCTCATGTTATAGGACGGGTCTCAGGTTTGGTATTAGAAGCATTGAGATATCAAGTCTCATGGTATAGGAAGGGTCTCAGAATTGGAATGGGAAGGAGTTGGATATCATATCTCAAGCTATAGGAAGGGTCTCAGGATTGGAATGGGAAGGAGTTTGATATCACATCTCATGCCATAGTATGGGTCTCAGGTTTGGTAGAAGCATTGGGATATCACATCTCATGCTATCGGAAGGGTATCAGGATTGGATTTGGAAGGAGTTGGATATCCCATCTCATGCTATAGGAAGGGTCTCAGGTTGGAATGGGAAGGAGTTGGATATCACATCTCATGTTATAGGAAGGGTCTCAGGATTGGAATGGGAAGGAGTTGGATATCCCCTCTCATGTTATAGGATGGGTCTCTGGTTTGGTATAAGCATTGAGATATCACATCTCATGCTATAGGAAGGGTCTCAGGATTGGAATGGGAAGGATTTGGATATCACATCTCATGCTATAGGAAGGGTCTCAGGTTTGGTATACGCATGGAGATATCACTTCTCATGCTATAGGAAGGGTCTCAGGATTGGAATGGGAAGGAGTTGGATATCACATCTCATGCTATAGGAAGGGTCTCGGGTTTGGTATAAGCATGGAGATATCACTTCTCATGCTATAGGAAGGGTCTCAGGATTGGAATGGGAAGGAGTTGGATATCACATCTCATGTTATAGGAAGGATCTCAGGTTTGGTATTAGAAGCATTGAGACATCACATCTCATGCTATGGGAAGGGTCTCAGGATTAGAATGGGAAGGACTTGGATATCCCATCTCATGTTATAGGAAGGGTCTCAGGTTTGGTATTAGAAGCATTGAGATATCACATCTCATGCTATAGGAAGGGTCTCAGGATTGGAATGGGAAGGACTTGGATGTCAGATCTCATGCTATAGGGAGGGTCTCAAGTTTGATATTAGAAGCATTGAGATAACAAATCTCATGATATCGGAAGGGTGTCAGGATTGGAATGGGAAGGAGTTGGATATCACATCTCATGATAAAGGAAGGGTCTAAGGTTTGGAAGGGGAAGGATTTGGATATCACATCTCATGTTATAGGACGGGTCTCAGGTTTGGTATTAGAAGCATTGAGATATCAAGTCTCATGGTATAGGAAGGGTCTCAGAATTGGAATGGGAAGGAGTTGGATATCACATCTCAAGCTATAGGAAGGGTCTCAGGATTGGAATGGGAAGGAGTTTGATATCACATCTCATGCCATAGTATGGGTCTCAGGTTTGGTAGAAGCATTGGGATATCACATCGGATGCTATCGGAAGGGTATCAGGATTGGATTTGGAAGGAGTTGGATATCCCATCTCATGCTATAGGAAGGGTCTCAGGTTGGAATGGGAAGGAGTTGGATATCACATCTCATGTTATAGGAAGGGTCTCAGGATTGGAATGGGAAGGACTTGGATATCATATCTCATGCTATAGGAAGGCTCTCAGGTTTGGAAGGGGAAGGAGTTGGATATCACATTTCATGTTAGAGGAAGGATCTCAGGTTTGGTATTAGAGGCATTGAGATATCACATCTCATGCTATAGGAAGGTTCTCAGGATTGGAATGGGAAGGAGTTGGATATCACATCTCAAGCTATAGGAAGGGTCTCAGGTTTGGTATAAGAATTGAGATATCACATCTCATGCTATAGGAAGGGTCTAAGGATTGGAATGGGAAGGAGTTGGATATCACATCTCATGTTATAGGAAAGATATCAGGTTTGGTATTAGAAGCATTGAGACATCACATCTCATGTTATAGGAAGGGTCTCAGGATTGGAATGGGAAGAAGTTGGATATCACATCTCATGCTATAGGAAGGGTCTCAGGTTTGGTATAAGCATTGAGATATCACATCTCATGCTATAGGAAGGGTCTCAGGATTGGAATGGGAAGGAGTTGTATATAACATCTCATGCCATATGAAGGGCCTCAGGTTTGGTATAAGCATTGAGATATCACATCTCATGCTATAGGAAGTGTCTCAGGATTGGAATTGAAAGGAGTTGGATATCCCATCTCATGTTATAGGACGGGTCTCAGGTTTGTTATTAGAATCATTGAGATATCATATTGCATGCTGTAGGACTGGTCTAAGGATTGGAATGGTAAGGACTTGGATATCACATCTCATGCTATAGGTAGGCTCTCAGGTTTGGAAAGGGAAGGAGTTGGATATCACATTTCATGTTAGAGGAAGGATCTCAGGTTTGGTATTAGAGGCATTGAGATATCACATCTCATGCTATAGGAAGGGTCTCAGGATTGGAATGGGAAGGAGTTGGATATCACATCTCATGCTATAGGAAGGATCTCAGGTTTGGTATTAGAAGCATTGAGACATCACATCTCATGCTATGGGAAGGGTCTCAGGATTGGAATGGGAAGGAGTTGGATATCACATCTCATGCTATAGGAAGGGTCTCAGGTTTGGTATAAGCATTAAGATATCACATCTCATACTATAGGAAGGGTCTCAGGATTGGAATGGGAAGGAGTTGTATGTGACATCTTATGCCATAGGAAGGGTCTCAGGTTTGGTATAAGCATTGAGATATCACATCTCTGCTATCGGAAGGGTCTCAGGATTGGAATGGGAAGGAGTTGGATATCCCATCTCATGTTATAGGAAGAGTCACAGGTTTGGTATTAGAAGCATTGAGATATCACATCTCATGCTATAGGAAGTGTCTCAGGATTGGAATGGGAAGGAGTTTGATATCACATCTCATGCCATGTATGGGTCTCAGGTTTTGTAGAAGCATTGGGATATCACATCTCATGCTATCGGAAGGGTATCAGGATTGGATTTGGAAGGAGTTGAATATCCCATCTCATGCTATAGGAAGGGTCTCAGGTTGGAATGGGAAGGAGTTGGATATCACATCTGATGTTATAGGAAGGGTCTCAGGATTGGAATGGGAAGGACTTGGATATCACATCTCATGCTATAGGAAGGCTCTCAGGTTTGGAAGGGGAAGGAGTTGGATATCACATTTCATGTTAGAGGTAGGATCTCAGGTTTGGTAAAGAGGCATTGAGATATCACATCTCATGCTATAGGAAGGGTCTCAGGATTGGAATGGGAAGGAGTTGGATATCACATCTCATGTTATAGGAAGAGTCTCAGGTTTGGAATAAACATTGAGATATCACATCTCTGCAATCGGAAGTGTCTCAGGATTGGAATGGGAAGGAGTTTGATATCACATCTCATGCCATGTATGGGTCTCAGGTTTTGTAGAAGCATTGGGATATCACATCTCATGCTATCGGAAGGGTATCAGGATTGGATTTGGAAGGAGTTGGATATCCCATCTCATGCTATAGGAAGGGTCTCAGGTTGGAATGGGAAGGAGTTGGATATCACATCTGATGTTATAGGAAGGGTCTCAGGATTGGAATGGGAAGGACTTGGATATCACATCTCATGCTATAGGAAGGCTCCCAGGTTTGGAAGGGGAAGGAGTTGGATATCACATATCATGTTAGAGGTAGGATATCAGGTTTGGTAAAGAGGCATTGAGATATCACATCTCGTGCTATAGGAAGGGTCTCACAATTGGAATGGGAAGGAGTTGGATATCACATCTCATGTTATAGGAAAGATCTCAGGTTTGGTATTAGAAGCATTGAGACATCACATCTCATGTTATAGGAAGGGTCTCAGGATTGGAATGGGAAGAAGTTGGATATCACATCTCATGCAATAGGAAGGTTCTCAGGTTTGGTATAAGCATTGAGATATCACATCTCATGCTATAAGAAGGGTCTCAGGATTGGAATGGGAAGGAGTTGTATATGACATCTCATGCTATAGGAAGGGTCTCAGGATTGGAATGGGAAGGACTTGGATATCACATCTCATGCTATAGGCAGGGTCTCAGGTTTGGAAAGGGAAGGAGTTGGATATCACATTTCATGTTAGAGGTAGGATCTCAGGTTTGGTATTAGAGGCATTGAGATATCACATCTCATGCTATCAGAAGGGTCTCAGGATTGGAATGGGAAGGAGTTGGATATCACATCTCATGCTAAAGGGAGGGTCTCAGGTTTGGAAGGGGAAGGATTAGGATATCACATCTCATGTTATAGGAAGGATCTCAGGTTTGGTATTAGAAGCATTGAGATATCACATCTCATGCTATCGGAAGTATCTCAGGTTTGGTATTAGAGGCATTGAGATATCACATCTCATGCTATCATAAGGGTCTCAGGATTGGAATGGGAAGGAGCTGGATATCACATCTCATGCTATAGGAAGGGTCTCAGGTTTGGAACGGGAAGGAGTTGGATATCACATCTCATGTTATAGGAAGAGTCTCAGGTTTGGAATAAACATTGAGATATCACATCTCTGCAATCGGAAGTGTCTCAGGATTGGGATGGGAAGGAGTTGGATATCACATCTCATGCTATAGGAAGGGTCTCAGGTTTGGAACGGGAAGGAGTTGGATATCCCATCTCATGTTATAGGACGGGTCTCAGGTTTGGTATTAGAAGCATTGAGATATCACATCGCATGCTGTAGGAAGGGTCTCAGGATTGGAATGGGAAGGAGTTGGATATTACATTCTTGCTATAGGAAGGATCTCATGTTTGGAATGGGAAGGAGTTGGATATCACATATGCTATAGGAAGGGTCTCAGGTTTGGAACGGGAAGGAGTTGGATATCACATCTCATGCTATAGGAAGGGTCTCAGGTTTAGTATAAGCATTGAGATATCACATCTCTGCTATTGGAAGTGTCTCAGGATTGGAATGGGAAGGAGTTGGATATCCCATCTCATGTTATAGGACGGGTCTCTGGTTTGGTATAAGCATTGAGATATCACATCTCATGCTATAGGAAGGGTCTCAGGATTGGAATGGGAAGGATTTGGATATCACATCTCATGCTATAGGAAGGGTCTCAGGTTTGGTATACGCATGGAGATATCACTTCTCATGCTATAGGAAGGGTCTCAGGATTGGAATGGGAAGGAGTTGGATATCACATCTCATGCTATAGGAAGGGTCTCGGGTTTGGTATAAGCATGGAGATATCACTTCTCATGCTATAGGAAGGGTCTCAGGATTGGAATGGGAAGGAGTTGGATATCACATCTCATGTTATAGGAAGGATCTCAGGTTTGGTATTAGAAGCATTGAGACATCACATCTCATGCTATGGGAAGGGTCTCAGGATTAGAATGGGAAGGACTTGGATATCCCATCTAATGTTATAGGAAGGGTCTCAGGTTTGGTATTAGAAGCATTGAGATATCACATCTCATGCTATAGGAAGGGTCTCAGGATTGGAATGGGAAGGACTTGGATGTCAGATCTCATGCTATAGGGAGGGTCTCAAGTTTGATATTAGAAGCATTGAGATAACAAATCTCATGATATCGGAAGGGTGTCAGGATTGGAATGGGAAGGAGTTGGATATCACATCTCATGATAAAGGAAGGGTCTAAGGTTTGGAAGGGGAAGGAGTTTGATATCACATCTCATGCCATAGTATGGGTCTCAGGTTTGGTAGAAGCATTGGGATATCACATCTCATGCTATCGGAAGGGTATCAGGATTGGATTTGGAAGGAGTTGGATATCCCATCTCATGCTATAGGAAGGGTCTCAGGTTGGAATGGGAAGGAGTTGGATATCACATCTCATGTTATAGGAAGGGTCTCAGGATTGGAATGGGAAGGACTTGGATATCATATCTCATGCTATAGGAAGGCTCTCAGGTTTGGAAGGGGAAGGAGTTGGATATCACATTTCATGTTAGAGGAAGGATCTCAGGTTTGGTATTAGAGGCATTGAGATATCACATCTCATGCTATAGGAAGGTTCTCAGGATTGGAATGGGAAGGAGTTGGATATCACATCTCAAGCTATAGGAAGGGTCTCAGGTTTGGTATAAGCATTGAGATATCACATCTCATGCTATAGGAAGGGTCTCAGGATTGGAATGGGAAGGAGTTGGATATCACATCTCATGTTATAGGAAAGATATCAGGTTTGGTATTAGAAGCATTGAGACATCACATCTCATGTTATAGGAAGGGTCTCAGGATTGGAATGGGAAGAAGTTGGATATCACATCTCATGCTATAGGAAGGGTCTCAGGTTTGGTATAAGCATTGAGATATCACATCTCATGCTATAGGAAGGGTATCAGGATTGGAATGGGAAGGAGTTGTATATGACATCTCATGCCATAGGAAGGGTCTCAGGTTTGGTATAAGCATTGAGATATCACATCTCATGCTATAGGAAGTGTCTCAGGATTGGAATTGAAAGGAGTTGGATATCCCATCTCATGTTATAGGACGGGTCTCAGGTTTGTTATTAGAATCATTGAGATATCATATTGCATGCTGTAGGAAGGGTCTAAGGATTGGAATGGGAAGGACTTGGATATCACATCTCATGCTATAGGTAGGCTCTCAGGTTTGGAAAGGGAAGGAGTTGGATATCACATTTCATGTTAGAGGAAGGATCTCAGGTTTGGTATTAGAGGCATTGAGATATCACATCTCATGCTATAGGAAGGGTCTCAGGATTGGAATGGGAAGGAGTTGGATATCACATCTCATGCTATAGGAAGGATCTCAGGTTTGGTATTAGAAGCATTGAGACATCACATCTCATGCTATGGGAAGGGTCTCAGGATTGGAATGGGAAGGAGTTGGATATCACATCTCATGCTATAGGAAGGGTCTCAGGTTTGGTATAAGCATTAAGATATCACATCTCATACTATAGGAAGGGTCTCAGGATTGGAATGGGAAGGAGTTGTATGTGACATCTTATGCCATAGGAAGGGTCTCAGGTTTGGTATAAGCATTGAGATATCACATCTCTGCTATCGGAAGGGTCTCAGGATTGGAATGGGAAGGAGTTGGATATCCCATCTCATGTTATAGGAAGAGTCACAGGTTTGGTATTAGAAGCATTGAGATATCACATCTCATGCTATAGGAAGTGTCTCAGGATTGGAATGGGAAGGAGTTTGATATCACATCTCATGCCATGTATGGGTCTCAGGTTTTGTAGAAGCATTGGGATATCACATCTCATGCTATCGGAAGGGTATCAGGATTGGATTTGGAAGGAGTTGAATATCCCATCTCATGCTATAGGAAGGGTCTCAGGTTGGAATGGGAAGGAGTTGGATATCACATCTGATGTTATAGGAAGGGTCTCAGGATTGGAATGGGAAGGACTTGGATATCACATCTCATGCTATAGGAAGGCTCTCAGGTTTGGAAGGGGAAGGAGTTGGATATCACATTTCATGTTATAGGAAAGATCGCAGGTTTGGTATTAGAAGCATTGAGACATCACATCTCATGTTATAGGAAGGGTCTCAGGATTGGAATGGGAAGGACTTGGATATCACATCTCATGCTATAGGAAGGCTCTCAGGTTTGGAAGGGGAAGGAGTTGGATATCACATTTCATATTAGAGGTAGGATCTCAGGTTTGGTAAAAAGGCATTGAGATAACACATCTCATGCTATCGGAAGGGTCTCAGGATTGGAATGGGAAGGAGTTTGATATCACATCTCATGCTATAGGAAAGGTCTCAGGTTTGGAACTGGAAGGAGTTGGATATCCCATCTCATGTTATAGGACGGGTCTCAGGTTTGGTATTAGAAGCATTGAGATATCACATCGCATGCTGTAGGAAGGGTCTCAGGATTGGAATGGGAAGGAGTTGGATATTACATTCTTGCTATAGGAAGGGTCTCATGTTTGGAATGGGAAGGAGTTGGATATCACATATGCTATAGGAAGGTTCTCAGGTTTGGAACGGGAAAGAATTGGATATCACATCTCATGCTATAGGAAGGGTCTCAGGTTTGGTATAAGCATTGAGATATCACATCTCTGCTATCGGAAGTGTCTCAGGATTGGAATGGGAAGGAGTTGGATATCCCATCTCATGTTATAGGACGGGTCTCAGGTTTGTTATTAGAATCATTGAGATATCATATTGCATGCTGTAGGAAGGGTCTAAGGATTGGAATGGGAAGGACTTGGATATCACATCTCATGCTATAGGTAGGCTCTCAGGTTTGGAAAGGGAAGGAGTCGGATATCACATTTCATGTTAGAGGAAGGATCTCAGGTTTGGTATTAGAGGCATTGAGATATCACATCTCATGCTATAGGAAGTGTCTCAGGATTGGAATGGGAAGGAGTTGGATATCACATCTCATGCTATAGGAAGGGATTCAGGTTTGGTATAAGCATTGAGATATCACATCTCATGCTATAGGAAGGGTCTCAGGATTGGAATGGGAAGGAGTTGGATATCACATCTCATGCTATAGGAAGGGTCTCAGGTTTGGTATAAGCATTGAGATATCACATCTCATGCTATAGGAAGGGTCTCAGGATTGGAATGGGAAGGAGTTGTATATGACATCTCATGCCATAGGAAGGGTCTCGGGTTTGGTATAAGCATTGAGATATCACATCTCTGCTATCGGAAGGGTCTCAGGATTGGAATGGGAAGGAGTTTGATATCACATCTCATGCCATGTATGGGTCTCAGGTTTTGTAGAAGCATTGGGATATCACATCTCATGCTATCGGAAGGGTATCAGGATTGGATTTGGAAGGAGTTGGATATCCCATCTCATGCTATAGGAAGGGTCTCAGGTTGGAATGGGAAGGAGTTGGATATCACATCTGATGTTATAGGAAGGGTCTCAGGATTGGAATGGGAAGGACTTGGATATCACATCTCATGCTATAGGAAGGCTCCCAGGTTTGGAAGGGGAAGGAGTTGGATATCACATTTCATGTTAGAGGTAGGATATCAGGTTTGGTAAAGAGGCATTGAGATATCACATCTCGTGCTATAGGAAGGGTCTCACAATTGGAATGGGAAGGAGTTGGATATCACATCTCATGTTATAGGAAAGATCTCAGGTTTGGTATTAGAAGCATTGAGACATCACATCTCATGTTATAGGAAGGGTCTCAGGATTGGAATGGGAAGAAGTTGGATATCACATCTCATGCAATAGGAAGGTTCTCAGGTTTGGTATAAGCATTGAGATATCACATCTCATGCTATAGGAAGGGTCTCAGGATTGGAATGGGAAGGAGTTGTATATGACATCTCATGCCATAGGAAGGGTCTCAGGTTTGGTATAAGCATTGAGATATCACATCTCATGCTATAGGAAGGGTCTCAGGATTGGAATGGGAAGGACTTGGATATCACATCTCATGCTATAGGCAGGGTCTCAGGTTTGGAAAGGGAAGGAGTTGGATATCACATTTCATGTTAGAGGTAGGATCTCAGGTTTGGTATTAGAGGCATTGAGATATCACATCTCATGCTATCAGAAGGGTCTCAGGATTGGAATGGGAAGGACTTGGATATCACATCTCATGATACAGGAAGGGTCTAAGGTTTGGAAGGGGAAGGATTTGGATATCACATCTCATGTTATTGGACCGGTCTCAGGTTTGGTATTAGAAGCATTGAGATATCAAGTCTCATGGTATAGGACGGGAGTTTGATATCACATCTCATGCCATGGTATGGGTCTCAGGTTTTGTAGAAGCATTGGGATATCACATCTCATGCTATCGGAAGGGTATCAGGATTGGATTTGGAAGGAGTTGGATATCCCATCTCATGCTATAGGAAGGGTCTCAGGATTGGAATGGGAAGGACTTGGATATCACATCATGTTATAGGAAGGATCTCAGGATTGGAATGGGAAGGATTTGGATATCCCTTCTCATGCTATAGGAAGTGTCTCAGGTTGGAATGGGAAGGAGTTGGATATCATATCTCGTTATAGGAAGGGTCTCAGGATTGGAATGGGAAGGATTTGGATATCACATCTCTTGCTATAGGAAGGGTCTCAGGTTTTTTATTAGAAACATTGAGCTATCACATCTCATGCTATAGGAAGGGTTTCAGGATTGGAATGGGAAGGATTTGGATATCACATCTCATGCTAAAGGAAGGGTCTCAGGTTTGGAAGGGGAAGGATTTGGATATCATATCTCATGTTATAGGACGGGTCACAGGTTTGGTATTAGAAGCATTGAGATATCACATCTCATGCTATAGGAGGAGTCTCAGGATTGGAATGGGAAGGAGTTGGATATCACGTCTCATGTTATAGGAAGGGCCTCAGGATTGGAATGGCAAGGAGTTGGATATCACATCTCATGCTAAAGGAAGGGTCTCAGGTTTGATAGAAGCATTGAGATATCACATCTCATGCTATAGGAAGGAACTCAGGATTGCAATGGGAAGGAGTTGGATATCACATCTCATGCCATAGGATGGGTCATCAGGTTTGGTATAAGCATTGAGATATCACATCTCTGCTATCGGAAGGGGCTCAGGATAGGAATGGGAAGGACTTAGATATCACATCTCATACTATAGGGAGGGTCTCAGTTTTGATATTAGAAGCATTGAGCTATCACATCTCATGCTATCGGAAGGGTCTCAGGATTGGAATGGGATGGAGTTGGATATCACATCGCAAGCTATCTCGGGATTGGAATGGGAAGGAGTTTGATATCACATCTCAAGCTATCGGAAGGGTCTCAGGTTTGGAAGGGGAAGGATTTGGATCTCACATCTCATGTTATAGGATGGTTCTCATGTTTGGTTTTAGTAGCATTGAGATATCACATCTCATGCTATCGGAAGGGTCTCAGGTTTGGAATGGGAAGGAGTTGATATCAGATCTCATGCTAAAGGAAAGGTCTCAGGTTTGGAAGGGGAAGGATTTGGATCTCACATCTCATGTTTTAGGACGGGTCTCAGGTTTGGTATTAGAAGCATTGAAATATCACATCTCATGGTATAGGAAGGGTCTCAGGTTTGGAAAGGGAATGATTTGGATTTCACATCTCATGTTATAGGATGGTTCTCATGTTTGGTTTTAGAAGCATTGAAATATCACATCTCATGGTATAGGAAGGGTCTCAGGTTTGGAAAGGGAATGATTTGGATTTCACATCTCATGTTATAGGAAGGATCTCAGGTTTGGTATTAGAAGCATTGAGATATCACATCTCATGCTATAGGAAGGGTTTTAGGATTGGAATCGGAAGGGGTTGTATATGACATCTCATGTTATAGGAAGGATCTCAGGTTTGGTATTAGAAGCATTGAGATATCACATCTCATGCTATAGGAAGGGTCTCAGGATTGGAATCGGAAGGAGTTGTATTGGAATCTCATGCCATAGGAAGGGTCTCAGGTTTGGTATAAGCATTGAGATATCACATCTCTGCTATCGGAAGGGTCTCAGGATTGGAATGGGAAGGAGTAGGATATCCCATCTCGTTATAGGAAGGGTCTCAGGTTTGGTATTAGAAGCATTGAGATATCACATCTCATGCTATAGGAAGGGTCTAAGGTTTGGAAAGGGGAAGGATTTGGGTACCACATCTCATGTTATAGGATCGGTCTCAGGTTTGGTATTAGAAGCATTGAGATATCAAGTCTCATGGTATAGGACGGGTCTCAGAATTGGAATGGGAAGGAGTTGGATATCACATCTCAAGCTATAGGAAGGGTCTCAGGATTGGAATGGGAAGGAGTTTGATATCACATCTCATGCCATGGTATGGGTCTCAGGTTTTGTAGAAGCATTGGGATATCACATCACATGCTATCGGAAGGGTATCGGGATTGGATTTGGAAGGAGTTGGATATCCCATCTCATGCTATAGGCAGGGTCTAAGTTTGGAATGGGAAGGAGTTGGATATCACATCTCATGTTATAGGAAGGGTCTCAGGATTGGAATGGGAAGGACTTGGATATCACATCTCATTCTATAGGAAGGCTCTCAGGGTTGGAAGGGGAAGGAGTTGGATATCACATTTCATGTTAGAGGTAGGATCTCAGGTTTGGTATTAGAGGCATTGAGATATCACATCTCATGCCATCGGAAGGGTGTCTGGATTGGAATGGGAAGGAGTTGGATATCACATCTCATGATAAAGGAAGGGTCTAAGGTTTGGAAGGGGAAGGATTTGGATATCACATCTCATGTTATAGGACGGGTCTCAGGTTTGGTATTAGAAGCATTGAGATATCAAGTCTCATGGTATAGGAAGGGTCTCAGAATTGGAATGGGAAGGAGTTGGATATCACATCTCAAGCTATAGGAAGGGTCTCAGGATTGGAATGGGAAGGAGTTTGATATCACATCTCATGCCATAGTATGGGTCTCAGGTTTGGTAGAAGCATTGGGATATCACATCTCATGCTATCGGAAGGGTATCAGGATTGGATTTGGAAGGAGTTGGATATCCCATCTCATGCTATAGGAAGGGTCTCAGGTTGGAATGGGAAGGAGTTGGATATCACATCTCATGTTATAGGAAGGGTCTCGGGATTGGAATGGGAAGGACTTGGATATCATATCTCATGCTATAGGAAGGCTCTCAGGTTTTAAAGGGGAAGGAGTTGGATATCACATCTCATGTTATAGGACGGGTCTCAGGTTTGGTATTAGAAGCATTGAGATATCAAGTCTCATGGTATAGGAAGGGTCTCAGAATTGGAATGGGAAGGAGTTGGATATCACATCTCATGTTATAGGAAAGATATCAGGTTTGGTATTAGAAGCATTGAGACATCACATCTCATGTTATAGGAAGGGTCTCATGTTTGGAATGGGAAGGAGTTGGATATCACATATGCTATAGGAAGGGTCTCAGGTTTGGAACGGGAAAGAATTGGATATCACATCTCATGCTATAGGAAGGGTCTCAGGTTTGGTATAAGCATTGAGATATCACATCTCTGCTATCGGAAGTGTCTCAGGATTGGAATGGGAAGGAGTTGGATATCCCATCTCATGTTATAGGACGGGTCTCAGGTTTGTTATTAGAATCATTGAGATATCATATTGCATGCTGTAGGAAGGGTCTAAGGATTGGAATGGGAAGGACTTGGATATCACATCTCATGCTATAGGTAGGCTCTCAGGTTTGGAAAGGGAAGGAGTCGGATATCACATTTCATGTTAGAGGAAGGATCTCAGGTTTGGTATTAGAGGCATTGAGATATAACATCTCATGCTATAGGAAGTGTCTCAGGATTGGAATGGGAAGGAGTTGGATATCACATCTCATGCTATAGGAAGGGATTCAGGTTTGGTATAAGCATTGAGATATCACATCTCATGCTATAGGAAGGGTCTCAGGATTGGAATGGGAAGGAGTTGGATATCACATCTCATGCTATAGGAAGGGTCTCAGGTTTGGTATAAGCATTGAGATATCACATCTCATGCTATAGGAAGGGTCTCAGGATTGGAATGGGAAGGAGTTGTATATGACATCTCATGCCATAGGAAGGGTCTCGGGTTTGGTATAAGCATTGAGATATCACATCTCTGCTATCGGAAGGGTCTCAGGATTGGAATGGGAAGGAGTTTGATATCACATCTCATGCCATGTATGGGTCTCAGGTTTTGTAGAAGCATTGGGATATCACATCTCATGCTATCGGAAGGGTATCAGGATTGGATTTGGAAGGAGTTGGATATCCCATCTCATGCTATAGGAAGGGTCTCAGGTTGGAATGGGAAGGAGTTGGATATCACATCTGATGTTATAGGAAGGGTCTCAGGATTGGAATGGGAAGGACTTGGATATCACATCTCATGCTATAGGAAGGCTCCCAGGTTTGGAAGGGGAAGGAGTTGGATATCACATTTCATGCTATCGGAAGTATCTCAGGTTTGGTATTAGAGGCATTGAGATATCACATCTCATGCTATCATAAGGGTCTCAGGATTGGAATGGGAAGGAGCTGGATATCACATCTCATGCTATAGGAAGGGTCTCAGGTTTGGAACGGGAAGGAGTTGGATATCACATCTCATGCTATCGGAAGTGTCTCAGGATTGGAATGGGAAGGAGTTTGATATCACATCTCATGCCATGAATGGGTCTCAGGTTTTGTAGAAGCATTGGGATATCACATCTCATGCTATCGGAAGGGTATCAGGATTGGATTTGGAAGGAGTTGGATATCCCATCTCATGCTATAGGAAGGGTCTCAGGTTGGAATGGGAAGGAGTTGGATATCACATCTGATGTTATAGGAAGGGTCTCAGGATTGGAATGGGAAGGACTTGGATATCACATCTCATGCTATAGGAAGGCTCTCAGGTTTTGAAGGGGAAGGAGTTGGATATCACATCTCATGTTATAGGACGGGTCTCAGGTTTGGTATTAGAAGCATTGAGATATCAAGTCTCATGGTATAGGAAGGGTCTCAGAATTGGAATGGGAAGGAGTTGGATATCATATCTCAAGCTATAGGAAGGGTCTCAGGATTGGAATGGGAAGGAGTTTGATATCACATCTCATGCCATAGTATGGGTCTCAGGTTTGGTAGAAGCATTGGGATATCACATCTCATGCTATCGGAAGGGTATCAGGATTGGATTTGGAAGGAGTTGGATATCCCATCTCATGCTATAGGAAGGGTCTCAGGTTGGAATGGGAAGGAGTTGGATATCACATCTCATGTTATAGGAAGGGTCTCAGGATTGGAATGGGAAGGAGTTGGATATCCCCTCTCATGTTATAGGATGGGTCTCTGGTTTGGTATAAGCATTGAGATATCACATCTCATGCTATAGGAAGGGTCTCAGGATTGGAATGGGAAGGATTTGGATATCACATCTCATGCTATAGGAAGGGTCTCAGGTTTGGTATACGCATGGAGATATCACTTCTCATGCTATAGGAAGGGTCTCAGGATTGGAATGGGAAGGAGTTGGATATCACATCTCATGCTATAGGAAGGGTCTCGGGTTTGGTATAAGCATGGAGATATCACTTCTCATGCTATAGGAAGGGTCTCAGGATTGGAATGGGAAGGAGTTGGATATCACATCTCATGTTATAGGAAGGATCTCAGGTTTGGTATTAGAAGCATTGAGACATCACATCTCATGCTATGGGAAGGGTCTCAGGATTAGAATGGGAAGGACTTGGATATCCCATCTCATGTTATAGGAAGGGTCTCAGGTTTGGTATTAGAAGCATTGAGATATCACATCTCATGCTATAGGAAGGGTCTCAGGATTGGAATGGGAAGGACTTGGATGTCAGATCTCATGCTATAGGGAGGGTCTCAAGTTTGATATTAGAAGCATTGAGATAACAAATCTCATGATATCGGAAGGGTGTCAGGATTGGAATGGGAAGGAGTTGGATATCACATCTCATGATAAAGGAAGGGTCTAAGGTTTGGAAGGGGAAGGATTTGGATATCACATCTCATGTTATAGGACGGGTCTCAGGTTTGGTATTAGAAGCATTGAGATATCAAGTCTCATGGTATAGGAAGGGTCTCAGAATTGGAATGGGAAGGAGTTGGATATCACATCTCAAGCTATAGGAAGGGTCTCAGGATTGGAATGGGAAGGAGTTTGATATCACATCTCATGCCATAGTATGGGTCTCAGGTTTGGTAGAAGCATTGGGATATCACATCGGATGCTATCGGAAGGGTATCAGGATTGGATTTGGAAGGAGTTGGATATCCCATCTCATGCTATAGGAAGGGTCTCAGGTTGGAATGGGAAGGAGTTGGATATCACATCTCATGTTATAGGAAGGGTCTCAGGATTGGAATGGGAAGGACTTGGATATCATATCTCATGCTATAGGAAGGCTCTCAGGTTTGGAAGGGGAAGGAGTTGGATATCACATTTCATGTTAGAGGAAGGATCTCAGGTTTGGTATTAGAGGCATTGAGATATCACATCTCATGCTATAGGAAGGTTCTCAGGATTGGAATGGGAAGGAGTTGGATATCACATCTCAAGCTATAGGAAGGGTCTCAGGTTTGGTATAAGAATTGAGATATCACATCTCATGCTATAGGAAGGGTCTAAGGATTGGAATGGGAAGGAGTTGGATATCACATCTCATGTTATAGGAAAGATATCAGGTTTGGTATTAGAAGCATTGAGACATCACATCTCATGTTATAGGAAGGGTCTCAGGATTGGAATGGGAAGAAGTTGGATATCACATCTCATGCTATAGGAAGGGTCTCAGGTTTGGTATAAGCATTGAGATATCACATCTCATGCTATAGGAAGGGTCTCAGGATTGGAATGGGAAGGAGTTGTATATAACATCTCATGCCATAGGAAGGGCCTCAGGTTTGGTATAAGCATTGAGATATCACATCTCATGCTATAGGAAGTGTCTCAGGATTGGAATTGAAAGGAGTTGGATATCCCATCTCATGTTATAGGACGGGTCTCAGGTTTGTTATTAGAATCATTGAGATATCATATTGCATGCTGTAGGACTGGTCTAAGGATTGGAATGGTAAGGACTTGGATATCACATCTCATGCTATAGGTAGGCTCTCAGGTTTGGAAAGGGAAGGAGTTGGATATCACATTTCATGTTAGAGGAAGGATCTCAGGTTTGGTATTAGAGGCATTGAGATATCACATCTCATGCTATAGGAAGGGTCTCAGGATTGGAATGGGAAGGAGTTGGATATCACATCTCATGCTATAGGAAGGATCTCAGGTTTGGTATTAGAAGCATTGAGACATCACATCTCATGCTATGGGAAGGGTCTCAGGATTGGAATGGGAAGGAGTTGGATATCACATCTCATGCTATAGGAAGGGTCTCAGGTTTGGTATAAGCATTAAGATATCACATCTCATACTATAGGAAGGGTCTCAGGATTGGAATGGGAAGGAGTTGTATGTGACATCTTATGCCATAGGAAGGGTCTCAGGTTTGGTATAAGCATTGAGATATCACATCTCTGCTATCGGAAGGGTCTCAGGATTGGAATGGGAAGGAGTTGGATATCCCATCTCATGTTATAGGAAGAGTCACAGGTTTGGTATTAGAAGCATTGAGATATCACATCTCATGCTATAGGAAGTGTCTCAGGATTGGAATGGGAAGGAGTTTGATATCACATCTCATGCCATGTATGGGTCTCAGGTTTTGTAGAAGCATTGGGATATCACATCTCATGCTATCGGAAGGGTATCAGGATTGGATTTGGAAGGAGTTGAATATCCCATCTCATGCTATAGGAAGGGTCTCAGGTTGGAATGGGAAGGAGTTGGATATCACATCTGATGTTATAGGAAGGGTCTCAGGATTGGAATGGGAAGGACTTGGATATCACATCTCATGCTATAGGAAGGCTCTCAGGTTTGGAAGGGGAAGGAGTTGGATATCACATTTCATGTTAGAGGTAGGATCTCAGGTTTGGTAAAGAGGCATTGAGATATCACATCTCATGCTATAGGAAGGGTCTCAGGATTGGAATGGGAAGGAGTTGGATATCACATCTCATGCTATAGGAAAGGTCTCAGGTTTGGAACTGGAAGGAGTTGGATATCCCATCTCATGTTATAGGACGGGTCTCAGGTTTGGTATTAGAAGCATTGAGATATCACATCGCATGCTGTAGGAAGGGTCTCAGGATTGGAATGGGAAGGAGTTGGATATTACATTCTTGCTATCGGAAGGGTCTCATGTTTGGAATGGGAAGGAGTTGGATATCACATATGCTATAGGAAGGGTCTCAGGTTTGGAACGGGAAAGAATTGGATATCACATCTCATGCTATAGGAAGGGTCTCAGGTTTGGTATAAGCATTGAGATATCACATCTCTGCTATCGGAAGTGTCTCAGGATTGGAATGGGAAGGAGTTGGATATCCCATCTCATGTTATAGGACGGGTCTCAGGTTTGTTATTAGAATCATTGAGATATCATATTGCATGCTGTAGGAAGGGTCTAAGGATTGGAATGGGAAGGACTTGGATATCACATCTCATGCTATAGGTAGGCTCTCAGGTTTGGAAAGGGAAGGAGTCGGATATCACATTTCATGTTAGAGGAAGGATCTCAGGTTTGGTATTAGAGGCATTGAGATATCACATCTCATGCTATAGGAAGTGTCTCAGGATTGGAATGGGAAGGAGTTGGATATCACATCTCATGCTATAGGAAGGGATTCAGGTTTGGTATAAGCATTGAGATATCACATCTCATGCTATAGGAAGGGTCTCAGGATTGGAATGGGAAGGAGTTGGATATCACATCTCATGCTATAGGAAGGGTCTCAGGTTTGGTATAAGCATTGAGATATCACATCTCATGCTATAGGAAGGGTCTCAGGATTGGAATGGGAAGGAGTTGTATATGACATCTCATGCCATAGGAAGGGTTTCGGGTTTGGTATAAGCATTGAGATATCACATCTCTGCTATCGGAAGGGTCTCAGGATTGGAATGGGAAGGAGTTTGATATCACATCTCATGCCATGTATGGGTCTCAGGTTTTGTAGAAGCATTGGGATATCACATCTCATGCTATCGGAAGGGTATCAGGATTGGATTTGGAAGGAGTTGGATATCCCATCTCATGCTATAGGAAGGGTCTCAGGTTGGAATGGGAAGGAGTTGGATATCACATCTGATGTTATAGGAAGGGTCTCAGGATTGGAATGGGAAGGACTCGGATATCACATCTCATGCTATAGGAAGGCTCCCAGGTTTGGAAGGGGAAGGAGTTGGATATCACATTTCATGTTAGAGGTAGGATATCAGGTTTGGTAAAGAGGCATTGAGATATCACATCTCATGTTATAGGAAGGGTCTCGGGATTGGAATGGGAAGGACTTGGATATCATATCTCATGCTATAGGAAGGCTCTCAGGTTTTGAAGGGGAAGGAGTTGGATATCACATCTCATGTTATAGGACGGGTCTCAGGTTTGGTATTAGAAGCATTGAGATATCAAGTCTCATGGTATAGGAAGGGTCTCAGAATTGGAATGGGAAGGAGTTGGATATCACATCTCATGTTATAGGAAAGATATCAGGTTTGGTATTAGAAGCATTGAGACATCACATCTCATGTTATAGGAAGGGTCTCATGTTTGGAATGGGAAGGAGTTGGATATCACATATGCTATAGGAAGGGTCTCAGGTTTGGAACGGGAAAGAATTGGATATCACATCTCATGCTATAGGAAGGGTCTCAGGTTTGGTATAAGCATTGAGATATCACATCTCTGCTATCGGAAGTGTCTCAGGATTGGAATGGGAAGGAGTTGGATATCCCATCTCATGTTATAGGACGGGTCTCAGGTTTGTTATTAGAATCATTGAGATATCATATTGCATGCTGTAGGAAGGGTCTAAGGATTGGAATGGGAAGGACTTGGATATCACATCTCATGCTATAGGTAGGCTCTCAGGTTTGGAAAGGGAAGGAGTCGGATATCACATTTCATGTTAGAGGAAGGATCTCAGGTTTGGTATTAGAGGCATTGAGATATAACATCTCATGCTATAGGAAGTGTCTCAGGATTGGAATGGGAAGGAGTTGGATATCACATCTCATGCTATAGGAAGGGATTCAGGTTTGGTATAAGCATTGAGATATCACATCTCATGCTATAGGAAGGGTCTCAGGATTGGAATGGGAAGGAGTTGGATATCACATCTCATGCTATAGGAAGGGTCTCAGGTTTGGTATAAGCATTGAGATATCACATCTCATGCTATAGGAAGGGTCTCAGGATTGGAATGGGAAGGAGTTGTATATGACATCTCATGCCATAGGAAGGGTCTCGGGTTTGGTATAAGCATTGAGATATCACATCTCTGCTATCGGAAGGGTCTCAGGATTGGAATGGGAAGGAGTTTGATATCACATCTCATGCCATGTATGGGTCTCAGGTTTTGTAGAAGCATTGGGATATCACATCTCATGCTATCGGAAGGGTATCAGGATTGGATTTGGAAGGAGTTGGATATCCCATCTCATGCTATAGGAAGGGTCTCAGGTTGGAATGGGAAGGAGTTGGATATCACATCTGATGTTATAGGAAGGGTCTCAGGATTGGAATGGGAAGGACTTGGATATCACATCTCATGCTATAGGAAGGCTCCCAGGTTTGGAAGGGGAAGGAGTTGGATATCACATTTCATGCTATCGGAAGTATCTCAGGTTTGGTATTAGAGGCATTGAGATATCACATCTCATGCTATCATAAGGGTCTCAGGATTGGAATGGGAAGGAGCTGGATATCACATCTCATGCTATAGGAAGGGTCTCAGGTTTGGAACGGGAAGGAGTTGGATATCACATCTCATGCTATCGGAAGTGTCTCAGGATTGGAATGGGAAGGAGTTTGATATCACATCTCATGCCATGAATGGGTCTCAGGTTTTGTAGAAGCATTGGGATATCACATCTCATGCTATCGGAAGGGTATCAGGATTGGATTTGGAAGGAGTTGGATATCCCATCTCATGCTATAGGAAGGGTCTCAGGTTGGAATGGGAAGGAGTTGGATATCACATCTGATGTTATAGGAAGGGTCTCAGGATTGGAATGGGAAGGACTTGGATATCACATCTCATGCTATAGGAAGGCTCTCAGGTTTTGAAGGGGAAGGAGTTGGATATCACATCTCATGTTATAGGACGGGTCTCAGGTTTGGTATTAGAAGCATTGAGATATCAAGTCTCATGGTATAGGAAGGGTCTCAGAATTGGAATGGGAAGGAGTTGGATATCATATCTCAAGCTATAGGAAGGGTCTCAGGATTGGAATGGGAAGGAGTTTGATATCACATCTCATGCCATAGTATGGGTCTCAGGTTTGGTAGAAGCATTGGGATATCACATCTCATGCTATCGGAAGGGTATCAGGATTGGATTTGGAAGGAGTTGGATATCCCATCTCATGCTATAGGAAGGGTCTCAGGTTGGAATGGGAAGGAGTTGGATATCACATCTCATGTTATAGGAAGGGTCTCAGGATTGGAATGGGAAGGAGTTGGATATCCCCTCTCATGTTATAGGATGGGTCTCTGGTTTGGTATAAGCATTGAGATATCACATCTCATGCTATAGGAAGGGTCTCAGGATTGGAATGGGAAGGATTTGGATATCACATCTCATGCTATAGGAAGGGTCTCAGGTTTGGTATACGCATGGAGATATCACTTCTCATGCTATAGGAAGGGTCTCAGGATTGGAATGGGAAGGAGTTGGATATCACATCTCATGCTATAGGAAGGGTCTCGGGTTTGGTATAAGCATGGAGATATCACTTCTCATGCTATAGGAAGGGTCTCAGGATTGGAATGGGAAGGAGTTGGATATCACATCTCATGTTATAGGAAGGATCTCAGGTTTGGTATTAGAAGCATTGAGACATCACATCTCATGCTATGGGAAGGGTCTCAGGATTAGAATGGGAAGGACTTGGATATCCCATCTCATGTTATAGGAAGGGTCTCAGGTTTGGTATTAGAAGCATTGAGATATCACATCTCATGCTATAGGAAGGGTCTCAGGATTGGAATGGGAAGGACTTGGATGTCAGATCTCATGCTATAGGGAGGGTCTCAAGTTTGATATTAGAAGCATTGAGATAACAAATCTCATGATATCGGAAGGGTGTCAGGATTGGAATGGGAAGGAGTTGGATATCACATCTCATGATAAAGGAAGGGTCTAAGGTTTGGAAGGGGAAGGATTTGGATATCACATCTCATGTTATAGGACGGGTCTCAGGTTTGGTATTAGAAGCATTGAGATATCAAGTCTCATGGTATAGGAAGGGTCTCAGAATTGGAATGGGAAGGAGTTGGATATCACATCTCAAGCTATAGGAAGGGTCTCAGGATTGGAATGGGAAGGAGTTTGATATCACATCTCATGCCATAGTATGGGTCTCAGGTTTGGTAGAAGCATTGGGATATCACATCGGATGCTATCGGAAGGGTATCAGGATTGGATTTGGAAGGAGTTGGATATCCCATCTCATGCTATAGGAAGGGTCTCAGGTTGGAATGGGAAGGAGTTGGATATCACATCTCATGTTATAGGAAGGGTCTCAGGATTGGAATGGGAAGGACTTGGATATCATATCTCATGCTATAGGAAGGCTCTCAGGTTTGGAAGGGGAAGGAGTTGGATATCACATTTCATGTTAGAGGAAGGATCTCAGGTTTGGTATTAGAGGCATTGAGATATCACATCTCATGCTATAGGAAGGTTCTCAGGATTGGAATGGGAAGGAGTTGGATATCACATCTCAAGCTATAGGAAGGGTCTCAGGTTTGGTATAAGAATTGAGATATCACATCTCATGCTATAGGAAGGGTCTAAGGATTGGAATGGGAAGGAGTTGGATATCACATCTCATGTTATAGGAAAGATATCAGGTTTGGTATTAGAAGCATTGAGACATCACATCTCATGTTATAGGAAGGGTCTCAGGATTGGAATGGGAAGAAGTTGGATATCACATCTCATGCTATAGGAAGGGTCTCAGGTTTGGTATAAGCATTGAGATATCACATCTCATGCTATAGGAAGGGTCTCAGGATTGGAATGGGAAGGAGTTGTATATAACATCTCATGCCATAGGAAGGGCCTCAGGTTTGGTATAAGCATTGAGATATCACATCTCATGCTATAGGAAGTGTCTCAGGATTGGAATTGAAAGGAGTTGGATATCCCATCTCATGTTATAGGACGGGTCTCAGGTTTGTTATTAGAATCATTGAGATATCATATTGCATGCTGTAGGACTGGTCTAAGGATTGGAATGGTAAGGACTTGGATATCACATCTCATGCTATAGGTAGGCTCTCAGGTTTGGAAAGGGAAGGAGTTGGATATCACATTTCATGTTAGAGGAAGGATCTCAGGTTTGGTATTAGAGGCATTGAGATATCACATCTCATGCTATAGGAAGGGTCTCAGGATTGGAATGGGAAGGAGTTGGATATCACATCTCATGCTATAGGAAGGATCTCAGGTTTGGTATTAGAAGCATTGAGACATCACATCTCATGCTATGGGAAGGGTCTCAGGATTGGAATGGGAAGGAGTTGGATATCACATCTCATGCTATAGGAAGGGTCTCAGGTTTGGTATAAGCATTAAGATATCACATCTCATACTATAGGAAGGGTCTCAGGATTGGAATGGGAAGGAGTTGTTTGTGACATCTTATGCCATAGGAAGGGTCTCAGGTTTGGTATAAGCATTGAGATATCACATCTCTGCTATCGGAAGGGTCTCAGGATTGGAATGGGAAGGAGTTGGATATCCCATCTCATGTTATAGGAAGAGTCACAGGTTTGGTATTAGAAGCATTGAGATATCACATCTCATGCTATAGGAAGTGTCTCAGGATTGGAATGGGAAGGAGTTTGATATCACATCTCATGCCATGTATGGGTCTCAGGTTTTGTAGAAGCATTGGGATATCACATCTCATGCTATCGGAAGGGTATCAGGATTGGATTTGGAAGGAGTTGAATATCCCATCTCATGCTATAGGAAGGGTCTCAGGTTGGAATGGGAAGGAGTTGGATATCACATCTGATGTTATAGGAAGGGTCTCAGGATTGGAATGGGAAGGACTTGGATATCACATCTCATGCTATAGGAAGGCTCTCAGGTTTGGAAGGGGAAGGAGTTGGATATCACATTTCATGTTAGAGGTAGGATCTCAGGTTTGGTAAAGAGGCATTGAGATATCACATCTCATGCTATAGGAAGGGTCTCAGGATTGGAATGGGAAGGAGTTGGATATCACATCTCATGCTATAGGAAAGGTCTCAGGTTTGGAACTGGAAGGAGTTGGATATCCCATCTCATGTTATAGGACGGGTCTCAGGTTTGGTATTAGAAGCATTGAGATATCACATCGCATGCTGTAGGAAGGGTCTCAGGATTGGAATGGGAAGGAGTTGGATATTACATTCTTGCTATCGGAAGGGTCTCATGTTTGGAATGGGAAGGAGTTGGATATCACATATGCTATAGGAAGGGTCTCAGGTTTGGAACGGGAAAGAATTGGATATCACATCTCATGCTATAGGAAGGGTCTCAGGTTTGGTATAAGCATTGAGATATCACATCTCTGCTATCGGAAGTGTCTCAGGATTGGAATGGGAAGGAGTTGGATATCCCATCTCATGTTATAGGACGGGTCTCAGGTTTGTTATTAGAATCATTGAGATATCATATTGCATGCTGTAGGAAGGGTCTAAGGATTGGAATGGGAAGGACTTGGATATCACATCTCATGCTATAGGTAGGCTCTCAGGTTTGGAAAGGGAAGGAGTCGGATATCACATTTCATGTTAGAGGAAGGATCTCAGGTTTGGTATTAGAGGCATTGAGATATCACATCTCATGCTATAGGAAGTGTCTCAGGATTGGAATGGGAAGGAGTTGGATATCACATCTCATGCTATAGGAAGGGATTCAGGTTTGGTATAAGCATTGAGATATCACATCTCATGCTATAGGAAGGGTCTCAGGATTGGAATGGGAAGGAGTTGGATATCACATCTCATGCTATAGGAAGGGTCTCAGGTTTGGTATAAGCATTGAGATATCACATCTCATGCTATAGGAAGGGTCTCAGGATTGGAATGGGAAGGAGTTGTATATGACATCTCATGCCATAGGAAGGGTTTCGGGTTTGGTATAAGCATTGAGATATCACATCTCTGCTATCGGAAGGGTCTCAGGATTGGAATGGGAAGGAGTTTGATATCACATCTCATGCCATGTATGGGTCTCAGGTTTTGTAGAAGCATTGGGATATCACATCTCATGCTATCGGAAGGGTATCAGGATTGGATTTGGAAGGAGTTGGATATCCCATCTCATGCTATAGGAAGGGTCTCAGGTTGGAATGGGAAGGAGTTGGATATCACATCTGATGTTATAGGAAGGGTCTCAGGATTGGAATGGGAAGGACTCGGATATCACATCTCATGCTATAGGAAGGCTCCCAGGTTTGGAAGGGGAAGGAGTTGGATATCACATTTCATGTTAGAGGTAGGATATCAGGTTTGGTAAAGAGGCATTGAGATATCACATCTCGTGCTATAGGAAGGGTCTCACAATTGGAATGGGAAGGAGTTGGATATCACATCTCATGTTATAGGAAAGATCTCAGGTTTGCTATTAGAAGCATTGAGACATCACATCTCATGTTATAGGAAGGGTCTCAGGATTGGAATGGGAAGAAGTTGGATATCACATCTCATGCAATAGGAAGGTTCTCAGGTTTGGTATAAGCATTGAGATATCACATCTCATGCTATAAGAAGGGTCTCAGGATTGGAATGGGAAGGAGTTGTATATGACATCTCATGCCATAGGAAGGGTCTCAGGTTTGGTATAAGCATTGAGATATCACATCTCATGCTATAGGAAGGGTCTCAGGATTGGAATGGGAAGGACTTGGATATCACATCTCATGCTATAGGCAGGGTCTCAGGTTTGGAAAGGGAAGGAGTTGGATATCACATTTCATGTTAGAGGTAGGATCTCAGGTTTGGTATTAGAGGCATTGAGATATCACATCTCATGCTATCAGAAGGGTCTCAGGATTGGAATGGGAAGGAGTTGGATATCACATCTCATGCTAAAGGGAGGGTCTCAGGTTTGGAAGGGGAAGGATTAGGATATCACATCTCATGTTATAGGAAGGATCTCAGGTTTGGTATTAGAAGCATTGAGATATCACATCTCATGCTATCGGAAGTATCTCAGGTTTGGTATTAGAGGCATTGAGATATCACATCTCATGCTATCATAAGGGTCTCAGGATTGGAATGGGAAGGAGCTGGATATCACATCTCATGCTATAGGAAGGGTCTCAGGTTTGGAACGGGAAGGAGTTGGATATCACATCTCATGTTATAGGAAGAGTCTCAGGTTTGGAATAAACATT
This sequence comes from Ambystoma mexicanum, assembly GCF_040938575.1. Classification (NCBI taxonomy): domain Eukaryota; kingdom Metazoa; phylum Chordata; class Amphibia; order Caudata; family Ambystomatidae; genus Ambystoma; species Ambystoma mexicanum. The sequence continues at coordinate 1,149,415,592 of NC_090934.1, forward strand.
GAGATATCACATCTCTGCAATCGGAAGTGTCTCAGGATTGGAATGGGAAGGAGTTTGATATCACATCTCATGCCATGTATGGGTCTCAGGTTTTGTAGAAGCATTGGGATATCACATCTCATGCTATCGGAAGGGTATCAGGATTGGATTTGGAAGGAGTTGGATATCCCATCTCATGCTATAGGAAGGGTCTCAGGTTGGAATGGGAAGGAGTTGGATATCACATCTGATGTTATAGGAAGGGTCTCAGGATTGGAATGGGAAGGACTTGGATATCACATCTCATGCTATAGGAAGGCTCCCAGGTTTGGAAGGGGAAGGAGTTGGATATCACATATCATGTTAGAGGTAGGATATCAGGTTTGGTAAAGAGGCATTGAGATATCACATCTCGTGCTATAGGAAGGGTCTCACAATTGGAATGGGAAGGAGTTGGATATCACATCTCATGTTATAGGAAAGATCTCAGGTTTGGTATTAGAAGCATTGAGACATCACATCTCATGTTATAGGAAGGGTCTCAGGATTGGAATGGGAAGAAGTTGGATATCACATCTCATGCAATAGGAAGGTTCTCAGGTTTGGTATAAGCATTGAGATATCACATCTCATGCTATAAGAAGGGTCTCAGGATTGGAATGGGAAGGAGTTGTATATGACATCTCATGCTATAGGAAGGGTCTCAGGATTGGAATGGGAAGGACTTGGATATCACATCTCATGCTATAGGCAGGGTCTCAGGTTTGGAAAGGGAAGGAGTTGGATATCACATTTCATGTTAGAGGTAGGATCTCAGGTTTGGTATTAGAGGCATTGAGATATCACATCTCATGCTATCAGAAGGGTCTCAGGATTGGAATGGGAAGGAGTTGGATATCACATCTCATGCTAAAGGGAGGGTCTCAGGTTTGGAAGGGGAAGGATTAGGATATCACATCTCATGTTATAGGAAGGATCTCAGGTTTGGTATTAGAAGCATTGAGATATCACATCTCATGCTATCGGAAGTATCTCAGGTTTGGTATTAGAGGCATTGAGATATCACATCTCATGCTATCATAAGGGTCTCAGGATTGGAATGGGAAGGAGCTGGATATCACATCTCATGCTATAGGAAGGGTCTCAGGTTTGGAACGGGAAGGAGTTGGATATCACATCTCATGTTATAGGAAGAGTCTCAGGTTTGGAATAAACATTGAGATATCACATCTCTGCAATCGGAAGTGTCTCAGGATTGGGATGGGAAGGAGTTGGATATCACATCTCATGCTATAGGAAGGGTCTCAGGTTTGGAACGGGAAGGAGTTGGATATCCCATCTCATGTTATAGGACGGGTCTCAGGTTTGGTATTAGAAGCATTGAGATATCACATCGCATGCTGTAGGAAGGGTCTCAGGATTGGAATGGGAAGGAGTTGGATATTACATTCTTGCTATAGGAAGGATCTCATGTTTGGAATGGGAAGGAGTTGGATATCACATATGCTATAGGAAGGGTCTCAGGTTTGGAACGGGAAGGAGTTGGATATCACATCTCATGCTATAGGAAGGGTCTCAGGTTTAGTATAAGCATTGAGATATCACATCTCTGCTATTCGAAGTGTCTCAGGATTGGAATGGGAAGGAGTTGGATATCCCATCTCATGTTATAGGACGGGTCTCTGGTTTGGTATAAGCATTGAGATATCACATCTCATGCTATAGGAAGGGTCTCAGGATTGGAATGGGAAGGATTTGGATATCACATCTCATGCTATAGGAAGGGTCTCAGGTTTGGTATACGCATGGAGATATCACTTCTCATGCTATAGGAAGGGTCTCAGGATTGGAATGGGAAGGAGTTGGATATCACATCTCATGCTATAGGAAGGGTCTCGGGTTTGGTATAAGCATGGAGATATCACTTCTCATGCTATAGGAAGGGTCTCAGGATTGGAATGGGAAGGAGTTGGATATCACATCTCATGTTATAGGAAGGATCTCAGGTTTGGTATTAGAAGCATTGAGACATCACATCTCATGCTATGGGAAGGGTCTCAGGATTAGAATGGGAAGGACTTGGATATCCCATCTAATGTTATAGGAAGGGTCTCAGGTTTGGTATTAGAAGCATTGAGATATCACATCTCATGCTATAGGAAGGGTCTCAGGATTGGAATGGGAAGGACTTGGATGTCAGATCTCATGCTATAGGGAGGGTCTCAAGTTTGATATTAGAAGCATTGAGATAACAAATCTCATGATATCGGAAGGGTGTCAGGATTGGAATGGGAAGGAGTTGGATATCACATCTCATGATAAAGGAAGGGTCTAAGGTTTGGAAGGGGAAGGAGTTTGATATCACATCTCATGCCATAGTATGGGTCTCAGGTTTGGTAGAAGCATTGGGATATCACATCTCATGCTATCGGAAGGGTATCAGGATTGGATTTGGAAGGAGTTGGATATCCCATCTCATGCTATAGGAAGGGTCTCAGGTTGGAATGGGAAGGAGTTGGATATCACATCTCATGTTATAGGAAGGGTCTCAGGATTGGAATGGGAAGGACTTGGATATCATATCTCATGCTATAGGAAGGCTCTCAGGTTTGGAAGGGGAAGGAGTTGGATATCACATTTCATGTTAGAGGAAGGATCTCAGGTTTGGTATTAGAGGCATTGAGATATCACATCTCATGCTATAGGAAGGTTCTCAGGATTGGAATGGGAAGGAGTTGGATATCACATCTCAAGCTATAGGAAGGGTCTCAGGTTTGGTATAAGCATTGAGATATCACATCTCATGCTATAGGAAGGGTCTCAGGATTGGAATGGGAAGGAGTTGGATATCACATCTCATGTTATAGGAAAGATATCAGGTTTGGTATTAGAAGCATTGAGACATCACATCTCATGTTATAGGAAGGGTCTCAGGATTGGAATGGGAAGAAGTTGGATATCACATCTCATGCTATAGGAAGGGTCTCAGGTTTGGTATAAGCATTGAGATATCACATCTCATGCTATAGGAAGGGTATCAGGATTGGAATGGGAAGGAGTTGTATATGACATCTCATGCCATAGGAAGGGTCTCAGGTTTGGTATAAGCATTGAGATATCACATCTCATGCTATAGGAAGTGTCTCAGGATTGGAATTGAAAGGAGTTGGATATCCCATCTCATGTTATAGGACGGGTCTCAGGTTTGTTATTAGAATCATTGAGATATCATATTGCATGCTGTAGGAAGGGTCTAAGGATTGGAATGGGAAGGACTTGGATATCACATCTCATGCTATAGGTAGGCTCTCAGGTTTGGAAAGGGAAGGAGTTGGATATCACATTTCATGTTAGAGGAAGGATCTCAGGTTTGGTATTAGAGGCATTGAGATATCACATCTCATGCTATAGGAAGGGTCTCAGGATTGGAATGGGAAGGAGTTGGATATCACATCTCATGCTATAGGAAGGATCTCAGGTTTGGTATTAGAAGCATTGAGACATCACATCTCATGCTATGGGAAGGGTCTCAGGATTGGAATGGGAAGGAGTTGGATATCACATCTCATGCTATAGGAAGGGTCTCAGGTTTGGTATAAGCATTAAGATATCACATCTCATACTATAGGAAGGGTCTCAGGATTGGAATGGGAAGGAGTTGTATGTGACATCTTATGCCATAGGAAGGGTCTCAGGTTTGGTATAAGCATTGAGATATCACATCTCTGCTATCGGAAGGGTCTCAGGATTGGAATGGGAAGGAGTTGGATATCCCATCTCATGTTATAGGAAGAGTCACAGGTTTGGTATTAGAAGCATTGAGATATCACATCTCATGCTATAGGAAGTGTCTCAGGATTGGAATGGGAAGGAGTTTGATATCACATCTCATGCCATGTATGGGTCTCAGGTTTTGTAGAAGCATTGGGATATCACATCTCATGCTATCGGAAGGGTATCAGGATTGGATTTGGAAGGAGTTGAATATCCCATCTCATGCTATAGGAAGGGTCTCAGGTTGGAATGGGAAGGAGTTGGATATCACATCTGATGTTATAGGAAGGGTCTCAGGATTGGAATGGGAAGGACTTGGATATCACATCTCATGCTATAGGAAGGCTCTCAGGTTTGGAAGGGGAAGGAGTTGGATATCACATTTCATGTTATAGGAAAGATCGCAGGTTTGGTATTAGAAGCATTGAGACATCACATCTCATGTTATAGGAAGGGTCTCAGGATTGGAATGGGAAGGACTTGGATATCACATCTCATGCTATAGGAAGGCTCTCAGGTTTGGAAGGGGAAGGAGTTGGATATCACATTTCATATTAGAGGTAGGATCTCAGGTTTGGTAAAAAGGCATTGAGATAACACATCTCATGCTATCGGAAGGGTCTCAGGATTGGAATGGGAAGGAGTTTGATATCACATCTCATGCTATAGGAAAGGTCTCAGGTTTGGAACTGGAAGGAGTTGGATATCCCATCTCATGTTATAGGACGGGTCTCAGGTTTGGTATTAGAAGCATTGAGATATCATATTGCATGCTGTAGGAAGGGTCTAAGGATTGGAATGGGAAGGACTTGGATATCACATCTCATGCTATAGGTAGGCTCTCAGGTTTGGAAAGGGAAGGAGTCGGATATCACATTTCATGTTAGAGGAAGGATCTCAGGTTTGGTATTAGAGGCATTGAGATATCACATCTCATGCTATAGGAAGTGTCTCAGGATTGGAATGGGAAGGAGTTGGATATCACATCTCATGCTATAGGAAGGGATTCAGGTTTGGTATAAGCATTGAGATATCACATCTCTGCTATCGGAAGTGTCTCAGGATTGGAATGGGAAGGAGTTGGATATCCCATCTCATGTTATAGGACGGGTCTCAGGTTTGTTATTAGAATCATTGAGATATCATATTGCATGCTGTAGGAAGGGTCTAAGGATTGGAATGGGAAGGACTTGGATATCACATCTCATGCTATAGGTAGGCTCTCAGGTTTGGAAAGGGAAGGAGTCGGATATCACATTTCATGTTAGAGGAAGGATCTCAGGTTTGGTATTAGAGGCATTGAGATATCACATCTCATGCTATAGGAAGTGTCTCAGGATTGGAATGGGAAGGAGTTGGATATCACATCTCATGCTATAGGAAGGGATTCAGGTTTGGTATAAGCATTGAGATATCACATCTCATGCTATAGGAAGGGTCTCAGGATTGGAATGGGAAGGAGTTGGATATCACATCTCATGCTATAGGAAGGGTCTCAGGTTTGGTATAAGCATTGAGATATCACATCTCATGCTATAGGAAGGGTCTCAGGATTGGAATGGGAAGGAGTTGTATATGACATCTCATGCCATAGGAAGGGTCTCGGGTTTGGTATAAGCATTGAGATATCACATCTCTGCTATCGGAAGGGTCTCAGGATTGGAATGGGAAGGAGTTTGATATCACATCTCATGCCATGTATGGGTCTCAGGTTTTGTAGAAGCATTGGGATATCACATCTCATGCTATCGGAAGGGTATCAGGATTGGATTTGGAAGGAGTTGGATATCCCATCTCATGCTATAGGAAGGGTCTCAGGTTGGAATGGGAAGGAGTTGGATATCACATCTGATGTTATAGGAAGGGTCTCAGGATTGGAATGGGAAGGACTTGGATATCACATCTCATGCTATAGGAAGGCTCCCAGGTTTGGAAGGGGAAGGAGTTGGATATCACATTTCATGTTAGAGGTAGGATATCAGGTTTGGTAAAGAGGCATTGAGATATCACATCTCGTGCTATAGGAAGGGTCTCACAATTGGAATGGGAAGGAGTTGGATATCACATCTCATGTTATAGGAAAGATCTCAGGTTTGGTATTAGAAGCATTGAGACATCACATCTCATGTTATAGGAAGGGTCTCAGGATTGGAATGGGAAGAAGTTGGATATCACATCTCATGCAATAGGAAGGTTCTCAGGTTTGGTATAAGCATTGAGATATCACATCTCATGCTATAGGAAGGGTCTCAGGATTGGAATGGGAAGGAGTTGTATATGACATCTCATGCCATAGGAAGGGTCTCAGGTTTGGTATAAGCATTGAAATATCACATCTCATGCTATAGGAAGGGTCTCAGGATTGGAATGGGAAGGACTTGGATATCACATCTCATGCTATAGGCAGGGTCTCAGGTTTGGAAAGGGAAGGAGTTGGATATCACATTTCATGTTAGAGGTAGGATCTCAGGTTTGGTATTAGAGGCATTGAGATATCACATCTCATGCTATCAGAAGGGTCTCAGGATTGGAATGGGAAGGAGTTGGATATCACATCTCATGCTAAAGGGAGGGTCTCAGGTTTGGAAGGGGAAGGATTAGGATATCACATCTCATGTTATAGGAAGGATCTCAGGTTTGGTATTAGAAGCATTGAGATATCACATCTCATGCTATCGGAAGTATCTCAGGTTTGGTATTAGAGGCATTGAGATATCACATCTCATGCTATCATAAGGGTCTCAGGATTGGAATGGGAAGGAGCTGGATATCACATCTCATGCTATAGGAAGGGTCTCAGGTTTGGAACGGGAAGGAGTTGGATATCACATCTCATGTTATAGGAAGAGTCTCAGGTTTGGAATAAACATTGAGATATCACATCTCTGCAATCGGAAGTGTCTCAGGATTGGGATGGGAAGGAGTTGGATATCACATCTCATGCTATAGGAAGGGTCTCAGGTTTGGAACGGAAAGGAGTTGGATATCCCATCTCATGTTATAGGACGGGTCTCAGGTTTGGTATTAGAAGCATTGAGATATCACATCGCATGCTGTAGGAAGGGTCTCAGGATTGGAATGGGAAGGAGTTGGATATTACATTCTTGCTATCGGAAGGGTCTCATGTTTGGAATGGGAAGGAGTTGGATATCACATATGCTATAGGAAGGGTCTCAGGTTTGGAACGGGAAGGAGTTGGATATCACATCTCATGCTATAGGAAGGGTCTCAGGTTTAGTATAAGCATTGAGATATCACATCTCTGCTATTGGAAGTGTCTCAGGATTGGAATGGGAAGGAGTTGGATATCCCATCTCATGTTATAGGATGGGTCTCAGGTTTGTTATTAGAATCATTGAGATATCATATTGCATGCTATGGGAAGGGTCTCAGGATTGGAATGGGAAGGAGTTGGATATCACATTTCATGTTAGAGGAAGGATCTCAGGTTTGGTGTTAGAGGCATTGAGATATCACATCTCATGCTATAGGAAGGGTCTCAGGATTGGAATGGGAAGGTGTTTGATATCACATCTCATGCTATAGGAAGGGTCTCAGGTTTGGTATAAGCATTGAGATATCACATCTCATGCTATAGGAAGGGTCTCAGGATTGGAATGGGAAGGAGTTGGATATCACATCTGATATTATAGGAAGGATCTCAGGTTTGGTATTAGAAGCATTGAGACATCACATCTCATGCTATGGGAAGGTCCTCAGGATTGGAATGGGAAGGAGTTGGATATCACATCTCATGCTATAGGAAGGGTCTCAGGTTTGGTATAAGCATTGAGATATCACATCTCATGCTATAGGAAGGGTCTCAGGATTGGAATGGGAAGGAGTTGTAGATGACATCTCATGCCATAGGAAGTGTCTCAGGTTTGGTATAAGCATTGAGATATCACATCTCTGCTATAGGAAGGGTTTTAGGATTGGAATGGGAAGGAGTTGGATATCCCATCTCATGTTATAAGAAGAGTCTCAGGTTTGGTATTAAAAGCATTGAGATATCACATCTCATGCTATAGGAAGTGTCTCAGGATTGGAATGGGAAGGAGTTTGATATCACATCTCATGCTATAGGAAAGGTCTCAGGTTTGGAACTGGAAGGAGTTGGATATCCCATCTCATGTTATAGGACGGGTCTCAGGTTTGGTATTAGAAGCATTGAGATATCACATCGCATGCTGTAGGAAGGGTCTCAGGATTGGAATGGGAAGGAGTTGGATATTACATTCTTGCTATAGGAAGGGTCTCATGTTTGGAATGGGAAGGAGTTGGATATCACATATGCTATAGGAAGGGTCTCAGGTTTGGAACGGGAAAGAATTGGATATCACATCTCATGCTATAGGAAGGGTCTCAGGTTTGGTATAAGCATTGAGATATCACATCTCTGCTATCGGAAGTGTCTCAGGATTGGAATGGGAAGGAGTTGGATATCCCATCTCATGTTATAGGACGGGTCTCAGGTTTGTTATTAGAATCATTGAGATATCATATTGCATGCTGTAGGAAGGGTCTAAGGATTGGAATGGGAAGGACTTGGATATCACATCTCATGCTATAGGTAGGCTCTCAGGTTTGGAAAGGGAAGGAGTCGGATATCACATTTCATGTTAGAGGAAGGATCTCAGGTTTGGTATTAGAGGCATTGAGATATCACATCTCATGCTATAGGAAGTGTCTCAGGAGTGGAATGGGAAGGAGTTGGATATCACATCTCATGCTATAGGAAGGGATTCAGGTTTGGTATAAGCATTGAGATATCACATCTCATGCTATAGGAAGGGTCTCAGGATTGGAATGGGAAGGAGTTTGATATCACATCTCATGCTATAGGAAGGGTCTCAGGTTTGGTATAAGCATTGAGATATCACATCTCATGCTATAGGAAGGGTCTCAGGATTGGAATTGGAAGGAGTTGTATATGACATCTCATGCCATAGGAAGGGTCTCGGGTTTGGTATAAGCATTGAGATATCACATCTCTGCTATCGGAAGGGTCTCAGGATTGGAATGGGAAGGAGTTTGATATCACATCTCATGCCATGTATGGGTCTCAGGTTTTGTAGAAGCATTGGGGTATCACATCTCATGCTATCGGAAGGGTATCAGGATTGGATTTGGAAGGAGTTGGATATACCATCTCATGCTATAGGAAGGGTCTCAGGTTGGAATGGGAAGGAGTTGGATATCACATCTGATGTTATAGGAAGGGTCTCAGGATTGGAATGGGAAGGACTTGGATATCACATCTCATGCTATAGGAAGGCCCCCAGGTTTGGAAGGGGAAGGAGTTGGATATCACATATCATGTTAGAGGTAGGATATCAGGTTTGGTAAAGAGGCATTGAGATATCACATCTCGTGCTATAGGAAGGGTCTCACAATTGGAATGGGAAGGAGTTGGATATCACATCTCATGTTATAGGAAAGATCTCAGGTTTGGTATTAGAAGCATTGAGACATCACATCTCATGTTATAGGAAGGGTCTCAGGATTGGAATGGGAAGAAGTTGGATATCACATCTCATGCAATAGGAAGGTTCTCAGGTTTGGTATAAGCATTGAGATATCACATCTCATGCTATAGGAAGGGGCTCAGGATTGGAATGGGAAGGAGTTGTATATGACATCTCATGCCATAGGAAGGGTCTCAGGTTTGGTATAAGCATTGAGACATCACATCTCATGCTATAGGAAGGGTCTCAGGATTGGAATGGGAAGGACTTGGATATCACATCTCATGCTATAGGCAGGGTCTCAGGTTTGGAAAGGGAAGGAGTTGGATATCACATTTCATGTTAGAGGTAGGATCTCAGGTTTGGTATTAGAGGCATTGAGATATCACATCTCATGCTATCAGAAGGGTCTCAGGATTGGAATGGGAAGGAGTTGGATATCACATCTCATGCTAAAGGGAGGGTCTCAGGTTTGGAAGGGGAAGGATTAGGATATCACATCTCATGTTATAGGAAGGATCTCAGGTTTGGTATTAGAAGCATTGAGATATCACATCTCATGCTATCGGAAGTATCTCAGGTTTGGTATTAGAGGCATTGAGATATCACATCTCATGCTATCATAAGGGTCTCAGGATTGGAATGGGAAGGAGCTGGATATCACATCTCATGCTATAGGAAGGGTCTCAGGTTTGGAACGGGAAGGAGTTGGATATCACATCTCATGTTATAGGAAGAGTCTCAGGTTTGGTATAAACATTGAGATATCACATCTCTGCAATCGGAAGTGTCTCAGGATTGGGATGGGAAGGAGTTGGATATCACATCTCATGCTATAGGAAGGGTCTCAGGTTTGGAACGGGAAGGAGTTGGATATCCCATCTCATGTTATAGGACGGGTCTCAGGTTTGGTATTAGAAGCATTGAGATATCACATCGCATGCTGTAGGAAGGGTCTCAGGATTGGAATGGGAAGGAGTTGGATATTACATTCTTGCTATAGGAAGGGTCTCATGTTTGGAATGGGAAGGAGTTGGATATCACATATGCTATAGGAAGGGTCTCAGGTTTGGAACGGGAAGGAGTTGGATATCACATCTCATGCTATAGGAAGGATCTCAGGTTTAGTTTAAGCATTGAGATATCACATCTCTGCTATTGGAAGTGTCTCAGGATTGGAATGGGAAGGAGTTGGATATCCCATCTCATGTTATAGGACGGGTCTCAGGTTTGTTATTAGAATCATTGAGATATCATATTGCATGCTATGAGAAGGGTCTCAGGATTGGAATGGGAAGGAGTTGGATATCACATTTCATGTTAGAGGAAGGATCTCAGGTTTGGTGTTAGAGGCATTGAGATATCACATCTCATGCTATAGGAAGGGTCTCAGGATTGGAATGGGAAGGAGTTGGATATCACATCTCATGCTATAGGAAGGGTCTCAGGTTTGGTATAAGCATTGAGATATCACATCTCATGCTATAGGAAGGGTCTCAGGATTGGAATGGGAAGGAGTTGGATATCACATCTGATGTTATAGGAAGGATCTCAGGTTTGGTATTAGAAGCATTGAGACATCACATCTCATGCTATGGGAAGGGCCTCAGGATTGGAATGGGAAGGAGTTGGATATCACATCTCATGCTATAGGAAGGGTCTCAGGTTTGGTATAAGCATTGAGATATCACATCTCATGCTATAGGAAGGGTCTCAGGATTGGAATGGGAAGGAGTTGTATATGACATCTCATGCCATAGGAAGGGTCTCAGGTTTGGTATAAGCATTGAGATATCACATCTCTGCTATCGGAAGGGTCTCAGGATTGGAATGGGAAGGCTTTGGATATCCCATCTCATGTTATAGGAAGAGTCTCAGGTTTGGTATTAGAAGCATTGAGATATCACATCTCATGCTATAGGAAGTGTCTCAGGATTGGAATGGGAAGGAGTTTGATATCACATCTCATGCCATGAATGGGTCTCAGGTTTTGTAGAAGCATTGGGATATCACATCTCATGCTATCGGAAGGGTATCAGGATTGGATTTGGAAGGAGTTGGATATCCCATCTCATGCTATAGGAAGGGTCTCAGGTTGGAATGGGAAGGAGTTGGATATCATATCTGATGTTATAGGAAGGGTCTCAGGATTGGAATGGGAAGGACTTGGATATCACATCTCATGCTATAGGAAGGCTCTCAGGTTTTGAAGGGGAAGGAGTTGGATATCACATTTCATGTTAGAGGTAGGATCTCAGGTTTGGTATTAGAGGCATTGAGATATCACATCTCATGCTAAAGGGAGGGTCTCAGGTTTGGAAGGGGAAGGATTTGGATATCACATCTCATGTTATAGGAAGGATCTCAGGTTTGGTATTAGAAGCATTGAGATATCACATCTCATGCTATCGGAAGGATCTCAGGTTTGGTATTAGAGGCATTGAGATATAACATCTCATGCTATTAGAAGGGTCTCAGGATTGGAATGGGAAGGAGTCGGATATCACATCTCATGCTAAAGGGAGGGTCTCAGGTTTGGAAGTGGAAGGATTTGGATATCACATCTCATGTTATAGGAAGGATCTCAGGTTTGGTATTAGAAGCATTGAGATATCACATCTCATGCTATAGGAAGGGTCTCAAGATTGGAATGGGAAGGAGTTTGATATCACATCTCATGCCATAGTATGGGTCTCAGGTTTGGTAGAAGCATTGGGATATCACATCTCATGCTATCGGAAGGGTATCAGGATTGGATTTGGAAGGAGTTGGATATACCATCTCATGCTATAGTAAGGGTCTCAGGTTAGAATGGGTAGGAGTTGGATATCACATCTCATGTTATAGGAAGGGTCTCAGGATTGGAATGGGAAGGACTTGGATATCATATCTCATGCTATGGGAAGGCTCTCAGGTTTGATAGGGGAAGGAGTTGGATATCACATTTCATGTTAGAGGAAGGATCTCAGGTTTGGTATTAGAGGCATTGAGATATCACATCTCATGCTATAGGAAGGGTCTCAGGATTGGAATGGGAAGGAGTTGGATATCACATCTCAAGCTATAGGAAGGGTCTCAGGTTTGGTATAAGCATTGCGATATCACATCTCAAGCTATAGGAAGGGTCTCAGGATTGGAATGGGAAGGAGTTGGATATCACATCTCATGTTATAGGAAAGATCTCAGGTTTGGTATTAGAAGCATTGAGACATTACATCTCATGTTATAGGAAGGGTCTCAGGATTGGAATGGGAAGAAGTTGGATGTCACATCTCATGCTATAGGAAGGGTCTCAGGTTTGGTATAAGCATTGAGATATCACATCTCATGCTATAGGAAGGGTTTTAGGATTGGAATGGGAAGGAGTCGGATATCACATCTCATGCTAAAGGGAGGGTCTCAGGTTTGGAAGTGGAAGTATTTGGATATCACATCTCATGTTATAGGAAGGATCTCAGGCTTGGTATTAGAAGCATTGAGATATCACATCTCATGCTATAGGAAGGGTCTCAGGATTGGAATGGGAAGGAGTTGGATATCACATCTCAAGCTATAGGAAGGGTCTCAGGATTGGAATGGGAAGGAGTTGGATATCACATCTCATGCTATAGGAAGGGTCTCAGGTTTGGTATTAGCATTGAGATATCCCATCTCATGCTATAGGAAGGGTCTCAGGTTTGGAATCGGAAGGAGTTGTATATGACATCTCATGCCATAGGAAGGGTCTCAGGTTTGGTATAAGCATTGAGATATCACATCTCTGCTATCGGAAGGGTCTCAGGATTGGAATGGGAAGGAGTTGGATATCCCATCTCGTTATAGGAAGGGTCTCAGGTTTGGTATTAGAAGCATTGAGATATCACATCTCATGGTATAGGACGGGTCTCAGAATTGGAATGGGAAGGAGTTGGATATCACATCTCAAGCTATAGGAAGGGTCTCAGGATTGGAATGGTAAGGAGTTTGTTATCACATCTCATGCCATGTATGGGCCTCAGGTTTTGTAGAAGCATTGGGATATCACATCTCATGCTATCGGAAGGGTATCATGATTGGATTTGGAAGGAGTTGGATATCCCATCTCATGCTATAGGAAGGGTCTCAGTTTGGAATGGGAAGGAGTTGGATATCACATCTCATGTTATAGGAAGGGTCTCAGGATTGGAATGGGAAGGACTTGGATATCACATCTCATGCTATAGGAAGGCTCTCAGGTTTGGAAGGGGAAGGAGTTGGATATCACATTTCATGTTAGAGGTAGGATCTCAGGTTTGGTATTAGAGGCATTGAGATATCACATCTCATGCTATCAGAAGGATCTCAGGATCGGAATGGGAAGGAGTTGGATATCACATCTCATGCTAAAGGGAGGGTCTCAGGTTTGGAAGGGGAAGGATTTGGATATCACATCTCATGTTATAGGAAGGATCTCAGGTTTGGTATTAGAAGCATTGAGATATCACATCTCATGCTATCGGAAGGATCTCAGGTTTGGTATTAGAGGCATTGAGATATCACATCTCATGCTATAAGAAGGGTCTCAGGATTGGAATGGGAAGGAGTCGGATATCACATCTCATGCTAAAGGGAGGGTCTCAGGTTTGGAAGTGGAAGGATTTGGATATCACATCTCATGTTATAGGAAGGATCTCAGTTTTGGTATTAGAAGCATTGAGATATCACATCTCATGCTATAGGAAGGGTCTCAGGATTGGAATGGGAAGGAGTTGGATATCACATCTCATGCTATAGGAAGGGTCTCAGGTTTGGTATAAGCATTGAGATATCACATCTCATGCTATAGGAAGGGTCTCAGGATTGGAATGGGAAGGAGTTGGATATCACATCTGATGTTATAGGAAGGATCTCAGGTTTGGTATTAGAAGCATTGAGACATCACATCTCATGCTATGGGAAGGGCCTCAGGATTGGAATGGGAAGGAGTTGGATATCACATCTCATGCTATAGGAAGGGTCTCAGGTTTGGTATAAGCATTGAGATATCACATCTCATGCTATAGGAAGGGTCTCAGGATTGGAATGGGAAGGAGTTGTATATGACATCTCATGCCATAGGAAGGGTCTCAGGTTTGGTATAAGCATTGAGATATCACATCTCTGCTATCGGAAGGGTCTCAGGATTGGAATGGGAAGGCTTTGGATATCCCATCTCATGTTATAGGAAGAGTCTCAGGTTTGGTATTAGAAGCATTGAGATATCACATCTCATGCTATAGGAAGTGTCTCAGGATTGGAATGGGAAGGAGTTTGATATCACATCTCATGCCATGAATGGGTCTCAGGTTTTGTAGAAGCATTGGGATATCACATCTCATGCTATCGGAAGGGTATCAGGATTGGATTTGGAAGGAGTTGGATATCCCATCTCATGCTATAGGAAGGGTCTCAGGTTGGAATGGGAAGGAGTTGGATATCATATCTGATGTTATAGGAAGGGTCTCAGGATTGGAATGGGAAGGACTTGGATATCACATCTCATGCTATAGGAAGGCTCTCAGGTTTTGAAGGGGAAGGAGTTGGATATCACATTTCATGTTAGAGGTAGGATCTCAGGTTTGGTATTAGAGGCATTGAGATATCACATCTCATGCTAAAGGGAGGGTCTCAGGTTTGGAAGGGGAAGGATTTGGATATCACATCTCATGTTATAGGAAGGATCTCAGGTTTGGTATTAGAAGCATTGAGATATCACATCTCATGCTATCGGAAGGATCTCAGGTTTGGTATTAGAGGCATTGAGATATAACATCTCATGCTATTAGAAGGGTCTCAGGATTGGAATGGGAAGGAGTCGGATATCACATCTCATGCTAAAGGGAGGGTCTCAGGTTTGGAAGTGGAAGGATTTGGATATCACATCTCATGTTATAGGAAGGATCTCAGGTTTGGTATTAGAAGCATTGAGATATCACATCTCATGCTATAGGAAGGGTCTCAAGATTGGAATGGGAAGGAGTTTGATATCACATCTCATGCCATAGTATGGGTCTCAGGTTTGGTAGAAGCATTGGGATATCACATCTCATGCTATCGGAAGGGTATCAGGATTGGATTTGGAAGGAGTTGGATATACCATCTCATGCTATAGTAAGGGTCTCAGGTTAGAATGGGTAGGAGTTGGATATCACATCTCATGTTATAGGAAGGGTCTCAGGATTGGAATGGGAAGGACTTGGATATCATATCTCATGCTATGGGAAGGCTCTCAGGTTTGATAGGGGAAGGAGTTGGATATCACATTTCATGTTAGAGGAAGGATCTCAGGTTTGGTATTAGAGGCATTGAGATATCACATCTCATGCTATAGGAAGGGTCTCAGGATTGGAATGGGAAGGAGTTGGATATCACATCTCAAGCTATAGGAAGGGTCTCAGGTTTGGTATAAGCATTGCGATATCACATCTCAAGCTATAGGAAGGGTCTCAGGATTGGAATGGGAAGGAGTTGGATATCACATCTCATGTTATAGGAAAGATCTCAGGTTTGGTATTAGAAGCATTGAGACATTACATCTCATGTTATAGGAAGGGTCTCAGGATTGGAATGGGAAGAAGTTGGATGTCACATCTCATGCTATAGGAAGGGTCTCAGGTTTTGTATAAGCATTGAGATATCACATCTCATGCTATAGGAAGGGTTTTAGGATTGGAATGGGAAGGAGTCGGATATCACATCTCATGCTAAAGGGAGGGTCTCAGGTTTGGAAGTGGAAGTATTTGGATATCACATCTCATGTTATAGGAAGGATCTCAGGCTTGGTATTAGAAGCATTGAGATATCACATCTCATGCTATAGGAAGGGTCTCAGGATTGGAATGGGAAGGAGTTGGATATCACATCTCAAGCTATAGGAAGGGTCTCAGGATTGGAATGGGAAGGAGTTGGATATCACATCTCATGCTATAGGAAGGGTCTCAGGTTTGGTATTAGCATTGAGATATCCCATCTCATGCTATAGGAAGGGTCTCAGGTTTGGAATCGGAAGGAGTTGTATATGACATCTCATGCCATAGGAAGGGTCTCAGGTTTGGTATAAGCATTGAGATATCACATCTCTGCTATCGGAAGGGTCTCAGGATTGGAATGGGAAGGAGTTGGATATCCCATCTCGTTATAGGAAGGGTCTCAGGTTTGGTATTAGAAGCATTGAGATATCACATCTCATGGTATAGGACGGGTCTCAGAATTGGAATGGGAAGGAGTTGGATATCACATCTCAAGCTATAGGAAGGGTCTCAGGATTGGAATGGTAAGGAGTTTGTTATCACATCTCATGCCATGTATGGGCCTCAGGTTTTGTAGAAGCATTGGGATATCACATCTCATGCTATCGGAAGGGTATCATGATTGGATTTGGAAGGAGTTGGATATCCCATCTCATGCTATAGGAAGGGTCTCAGTTTGGAATGGGAAGGAGTTGGATATCACATCTCATGTTATAGGAAGGGTCTCAGGATTGGAATGGGAAGGACTTGGATATCACATCTCATGCTATAGGAAGGCTCTCAGGTTTGGAAGGGGAAGGAGTTGGATATCACATTTCATGTTAGAGGTAGGATCTCAGGTTTGGTATTAGAGGCATTGAGATATCACATCTCATGCTATCAGAAGGATCTCAGGATCGGAATGGGAAGGAGTTGGATATCACATCTCATGCTAAAGGGAGGGTCTCAGGTTTGGAAGGGGAAGGATTTGGATATCACATCTCATGTTATAGGAAGGATCTCAGGTTTGGTATTAGAAGCATTGAGATATCACATCTCATGCTATCGGAAGGATCTCAGGTTTGGTATTAGAGGCATTGAGATATCACATCTCATGCTATAAGAAGGGTCTCAGGATTGGAATGGGAAGGAGTCGGATATCACATCTCATGCTAAAGGGAGGGTCTCAGGTTTGGAAGTGGAAGGATTTGGATATCACATCTCATGTTATAGGAAGGATCTCAGGTTTGGTATTAGAAGCATTGAGATATCACATCTCATGCTATAGGAAGGGTCTCAGGATTGGAATGGGAAGGAGTTGGATATCACATCTCAAGCTATAGGAAGGGTCTCAGGATTGGAATGGGAAGGAGTTGGATATCACATCTCAAGCTATAGGAAGGGTCTCAGGATTGGAATGGGAAGGAGTTGGATATCACATCTCATGCTATAGTAAGGGTCTCAGGTTTGGTATAAGCATTGAGATATCCCATCTCATGCTATAGGAAGGGTCTCAGGTTTGGAAGGGGAAGGATTTCGGTATCACATCTCATGTTATAGGACCGGTCTCAGGTTTGGTATTAGAAGCATTGAGATATCAAGTCTCATGGTATAGGAAGGGTCTCAGGATTGGAATGGGAAGGAGTTGGATATCACATCTCATGCTATAGGAAGGGTCTCAGGTTTGGTATAAGCATTGAGATATCACATCTCATGCTATAGGAAGGGTCTCAGGTTTGGAAGGGGAAGGATTTGGATATCATATCTCATGTTATAGGACGGGTCCCAGGTTTGGTATTAGAAGCTTTGAGATAACACATCTCATGCTATAGGAAGGGTCTCAGGATTGGAATGGTAAGAAGTTGGATATCACATCTCATGCTAAAGGAAGGGACTCAGGTTTGATAGAAGCATTGAGATATCACATCTCATGCTATAGGAAGGGTCTCAGGATTGGAATGGGAAGGAGTTGGATATCACATCTCATGCCATAGGAAGGGTCTCAGGTTTGGTATAAGCATTGAGATATCACATCTCTGCTATCGGAAGGGTCTCAGGATAGGAATGGGAAGGACTTAGATATCACATCTCATGCTATAGGGAGGGTCTCAGTTTTGATATTAGAAGCATTGAGATATCACATTTCATGCTATCGGAAGGGTCTCAGGATTGGAATGGGAAGGAGTTGGATATCACATCTCAAGCTATCTCAGGATTGGAATGGGAAGGAGTTTGATATCACATCACAAGCTATAAGAAGGGTCTCAGGTTTGGAAGGGGAAGGATTTGGATCTCACATCTCATGTTTTAGGACGGGTCTCAGTTTTGGTATTAGAAGCATTGAGATATCACATCTCATGGTATAGGAAGGGTCTCAGGATTGGAATGGGAAGGAGTTGGATATCACATCTCAAGCTATCACAGGATTGGAATGGGAAGGAGTTTGATAGCACATCTCAAGCTATAGGAAGGGTCTCAGGTTTGGAAAGGGAAGGATTTGGATTTCACATCTCATGTTATAGGATGGTTCTCATGTTTGGTTTTAGAAGCACTGAGATATCACATCTCATGCTATCTGAAGGGTCTCAGGTTTGGAAAGGGAAGGATTTGGATTTCACATATTTTATTGGATGGTTCTCAGGTTTGGTTTTAGAAGCATTAAGATATCACATCTCATGCTATAGGAAGGGTCTCAGGTTTGGAATGGGAAGGAGTTGGATACACATCTCATGTTATAGGAAGGATCTCAGGTTTGGTATTAGAAGCATTGTGATATCACATATCATGCTATAGGAAGGGTCTCAGGATTGGAATGGGAAGGAGTTGGATATCACATCTCATGCTAAAGGAAAGATCTCAGGTTTGGAAGGGGAAGGATTTGGATCTCACATCTCATGTTTTAGGACGGGTGTCAGGTTTGGTATTAAAAGTATTGAGATATCACATCTCATGGTATAGGAAGGGTCTGAGGATTGGAATGGGAAGGAGTTGGATATCACATCTCAAGCTATCTCAGGATTGGAATGGGAAGGAGTTTGATATCACATCTCATGCTATCGGAAGGGTCTCAGGTTTGGAATGGGAAGGAGTTGGATATCACATCTCATGTTATAGGAAGGATCTCAGGTTTGGTATTAGAAGCATTGAGATATCACATCTCATGCTATAGGAAGGGTCTCAAGATTGGAATCGGAAGGAGTTGTATACCACATCTCATGCTATAGGAAGGGTCTCAGGTTTGGTATAAGCATTGAGATATCCCATCTCATGCTATAGGAAGGGTCTCAGCATTGGAATCGGAAGGAGTTGTATTTGACATCTCATGCCATAGGAAGGGTCTCAGGTTTGGTATAAGCATTGAGATATCACATCTCTGCTATCGGAAGGGTCTCAGGATTGGAATGGGAAGGAGTTGGATATCACATCTCATGCTAAAGGGAGGGTCTCAGGTTTGGTATTAGAAGCATTGAGATATCACATCTCATGCTATCGGAAGGATCTCAGGTTTCGTATTAGAGGCATTGAGATATCACATCTCATGCTATCAGAAGGGTCTCAGGATTGGAATGGAAAGGAGTCGGATATCACATCTCATGCTAAAGGGAGGGTCTCAGGTTTGGTATTAGAAGCATTGAGATATCACATCTCATGTTATAGGAAGAATCTCAGGTTTGGTATTAGAGGCATTGAGATATCACATCTCATGCTATCAGAAGGGTCTCAGGATTGGAATGGGAAGGAGTCGGATATCACATCTCATGCTAAAGGGAGGGTCTCAGGTTTGGTATTAGAAGCATTGAGATATCACATCTCATGTTATAGGAAGAATCTCAGGTTTGGTATTAGAGGCATTGAGATATCACATCTCATGCTATCAGAAGGGTCTCAGGATTGGAATGGGAAGGAGTCGGATATCACATCTCATGCTAAAGGGAGGGTCTCAGGTTTGGTATTAGAAGCATTGAGATATCACATCTCATGTTATAGGAAGAATCTCAGGTTTGGTATTAGAGGCATTGAGATATCACATCTCATGCTATCAGAAGGGTCTCAGGATTGGAATGGGAAGGAGTCGGATATCACATCTCATGCTAAAGGGAGGGTCTCAGGTTTGGTATTAGAAGCATTGAGATATCACATCTCATGTTATAGGAAGAATCTCAGGTTTGGTATTAGAGGCATTGAGATATCACATCTCATGGTATAGGAAGGGTCTCAGGATTGGAATGGGAAGGAGTTGGATATCACATCTCATCCAATAGGAAGGATCTCAGGATTGGAATGGGAAGGATTTGGATGTCACATCTCTTGCTATAGGAAGGGTCTCAGGTTTTTAGAAACATTGAGATATCACATCTCATGCTATAGGAAGGGTTTCAGGATTGGAATGGGAAGGAGTTGGATATCCCTTCTCATGCTATAGGAAGGGTCTCAGGTTGGAATGGGAAGGAGTTGGATATCACATCTCATGTTATAGGAAGGGTCTCAGTATTGGAATGGTAAGGATTTGGATATCACATTTCTTGCTATAGGAAGGGTCTCAGGTTTTTTATTAGAAACATTGAGATATCACATCTCATGCTATAGGAAGGGTTTCAGGATTGGAATGGGAAGGATTTGGATATCACATCTCATGCTCAAGGAACGGTCTCAGGTTTGGAAGGGGAAAGATTTGGATATGATATCTCATGTTATAGGACAGGTCCCAGGTTTGGTATTAGAAGCTTTGAGATATCACATCTCATGCTATAGGAAGGGTCTCAGGATTGGAATGGGAAGGATTTGGATATCACATCTCATGCTAAAGGAAGGGATTCAGGTTTGATAGAAGCATTGAGATATCACATCTCATGCTATAGGAAGGGTCTCAGGATTGGAATGGGAAGGAGTTGGATATCACATCTCATGCCATAGGAAGGGTCTCAGGTTTGGTATAAGCATTGAGATATCACATCTCTGCTATCGGAAGGGTCTCAGGATAGGAATGGGAAGGACTTAGATATCACATCTCATGCTATAGGGAGGGTCTCAGTTTTGATATTAGAAGCATTGAGATATCACATTTCATGCTATCGGAAGGGTCTCAGGATTGAAATGGGAAGGAGTTGGATATCACATCTCAAGCTATCTCAGGATTGGAATGGGAAGGAGTTTGATATCACATCTCAAGCTATAGGAAGGGTCTCAGGTTTGGAAGGGGAAGGATTTGGATCTCACATCTCGTTTTAGGACGGGTCTCAGGTTTGGTATTAGAAGCATTGAGATATCACATCTCATGGTATAGGAAGGGTCTCAGGATTGGAATGGGAAGGAGTTGGATATCACATCTCAAGCTATCACAGGATTGGAATGGGACGGAGTTTGATAGCACATCTCAAGCTATAGGAAGGGTCTCAGGTTTGGAAAGGGAAGGATTTGGATTTCACATCTCATGTTATAGGATGGTTCTCATGTTTGGTTTTAGAAGCATTGAGATATCACATCTCATGCTATCTGAAGGGTCTCAGGTTTGGAAAGGGAAGGATTTGGATTTCACATATGTTATTGGATGGTTCTCAGGTTTGGTTTTAGAAGCATTGAGATATCACATCTCATGCTATCGGAAGGGTCTCAGGTTTGGAATGGGAAGGAGTTTGATATCACATCTCATGTTATAGGAAGAATCTCAGGTTTGGTATTAGAAGCATTGAGATATCACATCTCATGCTATAGGAAGGGTCTCAGGATTGGAATCAGAAGGAGTTGTATATGACATCTCATGTTATAGGAAGGATCTCAGGTTTGGTATTAGAAGCATTGAGATATCACATCTCATGCTATAGGAAGGGTCTCAGGATTGGAATCCGAAGGAGTTGTATATGACATCTCATGCCATAGGAAGGGTCTCAGGTTTGGTATAAGCATTGAGATATCACATCTCTGCTATCGGAAGGGTCTCAGGATTGGAATGGGAAGGAGTTGGATATCCCATCTCGTTATAGGAAGGGTCTCAGGTTTGGTATTAGAAGCATTGAGATATCACATCTCATGATATAGGAAGGGTCTAAGGTTTGGAAAGGGGAAGGATTTGGGTATCACATCTCATGTTATAGGACCGGTCTCAGGTTTGGTATTAGAAGCATTGAGATATCAAGTCTCATGGTATAGGACGGGTCTCAGAATTGGAATGGGAATGAGTTGGATATCACATCTCAAGCAATAGGAAGAGTCTCAGGATTGGAATGGGAAGGAGTTTGATATCACATCTCATGCCATGGTTTGGGTCTCAGGTTTTGTAGAAGCATTGGGATATCACATCACATGCTATCGGAAGGGTATCGGGATTGGATTTGGAAGGAGTTGGATATCCCATCTCATGCTATAGGCAGGGTCTAAGGTTGGAATGGGAAGGAGTTGGATATCACATCTCATGTTATAGGAAGGGTCTCAGGATTGGAATGGGAAGGACTTGGATATCACATCTCATTCTATAGGAAGGCTCTCAGGGTTGGAAGGGGAAGGAGTTGGATATCACATTTCATGTTAGAGGTAGGATCTCAGGTTTGGTATTAGAGGCATTGAGATATCACATCTCATGCCATCAGAAGGGTCTCAGGATTGGAATGGGAAGGAGTTGGATATCACATCTCATGCTAAAGGGAGGGTCTAAGGTTTGGAAGGGGAAATATTTGGACATCACATCTCATGTTATAGGAAGGATCTCAGGTTTGGTATTAGAAGCATTGAGATATCACATCTCATGCTATCGGAAGGGTCTCAGGTTTGGTATAAGCATTGAGATATCACATCTCTGCTATCGGAAGGGTCTCAGGATTGGAATGGGAAGGACTTGGATATCACAATTCATGTTATAGGAAGGGCCTCAGGTTTGGTATTAGAAGCATTGAGATATCACATCTCATGCTATTGGAAGTGTCTCAGGATTGGAATGGGAAGGAGTTGGATATCCCATCTCATGTTATAGGACGGGTCTCAGGTTTGTTATTAGAATCATTGAGATATCATATTGCATGCTATGGGAAGGGTCTCAGGATTGGAATGGGAAGGAGTTGGATATCACATTTCATGTTAGAGGAAGGATCTCAGGTTTGGTGTTAGAGGCATTGAGATATCACATCTCATGCTATAGGAAGGGTCTCAGGATTGGAATGGGAAGGAGTTGGATATCACATCTCATGCTATAGGAAGGGTCTCAGGTTTGGTATAAGCATTGAGATATCACATCTCATGCTATAGGAAGGGTCTCAGGATTGGAATGGGAAGGAGTTGGATATCACATCTGATGTTATAGGAAGGATCTCAGGTTTGGTATTAGAAGCATTGAGACATCACATCTCATGCTATGGGAAGGGCCTCAGGATTGGAATGGGAAGGAGTTGGATATCACATCTCATGCTATAGGAAGGGTCTCAGGTTTGGTATAAGCATTGAGATATCACATCTCATGCTATAGGAAGGGTCTCAGGATTGGAATGGGAAGGAGTTGTATATGACATCTCATGCCATAGGAAGGGTCTCAGGTTTGGTATAAGCATTGAGATATCACATCTCTGCTATCGGAAGGGTCTCAGGATTGGAATGGGAAGGCTTTGGATATCCCATCTCATGTTATAGGAAGAGTCTCAGGTTTGGTATTAGAAGCATTGAGATATCACATCTCATGCTATAGGAAGGGTCTCAGGATTGGAATCCGAAGGAGTTGTATATGACATCTCATGCCATAGGAAGGGTCTCAGGTTTGGTATAAGCATTGAGATATCACATCTCTGCTATCGGAAGGGTCTCAGGATTGGAATGGGAAGGAGTTTGATATCACATCTCATGCCATGAATGGGTCTCAGGTTTTGTAGAAGCATTGGGATATCACATCTCATGCTATCGGAAGGGTATCAGGATTGGATTTGGAAGGAGTTGGATATCCCATCTCATGCTATAGGAAGGGTCTCAGGTTGGAATGGGAAGGAGTTGGATATCATATCTGATGTTATAGGAAGGGTCTCAGGATTGGAATGGGAAGGACTTGGATATCACATCTCATGCTATAGGAAGGCTCTCAGGTTTTGAAGGGGAAGGAGTTGGATATCACATTTCATGTTAGAGGTAGGATCTCAGGTTTGGTATTAGAGGCATTGAGATATCACATCTCATGCTAAAGGGAGGGTCTCAGGTTTGGAAGGGGAAGGATTTGGATATCACATCTCATGTTATAGGAAGGATCTCAGGTTTGGTATTAGAAGCATTGAGATATCACATCTCATGCTATCGGAAGGATCTCAGGTTTGGTATTAGAGGCATTGAGATATCACATCTCATGCTATTAGAAGGGTCTCAGGATTGGAATGGGAAGGAGTCGGATATCACATCTCATGCTAAAGGGAGGGTCTCAGGTTTGGAAGTGGAAGGATTTGGATATCACATCTCATGTTATAGGAAGGATCTCAGGTTTGGTATTAGAAGCATTGAGATATCACATCTCATGCTATAGGAAGGGTCTCAAGATTGGAATGGGAAGGAGTTGGATATCACATCTCAAGCTATAGGAAGGGTCTCAGGATTGGAATGGGAAGGAGTTTGATATCACATCTCATGCCATAGTATGGGTCTCAGGTTTGGTAGAAGCATTGGGATATCACATCTCATGCTATCGGAAGGGTATCAGGATTGGATTTGGAAGGAGTTGGATATACCATCTCATGCTATAGTAAGGGTCTCAGGTTAGAATGGGAAGGAGTTGGATATCACATCTCATGTTATAGGAAGGGTCTCAGGATTGGAATGGGAAGGACTTGGATATCAAATCTCATGCTATGGGAAGGCTCTCAGGTTTGATAGGGGAAGGAGTTGGATATCACATTTCATGTTAGAGGAAGGATCTCAGGTTTGGTATTAGAGGCATTGAGATATCACATCTCATGCTATAGGAAGGGTCTCAGGATTGGAATGGGAAGGAGTTGGATATCACATCTCAAGCTATAGGAAGGGTCTCAGGTTTGGTATAAGCATTGCGATATCACATCTCAAGCTATAGGAAGGGTCTCAGGATTGGAATGGGAAGGAGTTGGATATCACATCTCATGTTATAGGAAAGATCTCAGGTTTGGTATTAGAAGCATTGAGACATTACATCTCATGTTATAGGAAGGGTCTCAGGATTGGAATGGGAAGAAGTTGGATGTCACATCTCATGCTATAGGAAGGGTCTCAGGTTTGGTATAAGCATTGAGATATCACATCTCATGCTATAGGAAGGGTTTTAGGATTGGAATGGGAAGGAGTCGGATATCACATCTCATGCTAAAGGGAGGGTCTCAGGTTTGGAAGTGGAAGTATTTGGATATCACATCTCATGTTATAGGAAGGATCTCAGGCTTGGTATTAGAAGCATTGAGATATCACATCTCATGCTATAGGAAGGGTCTCAGGATTGGAATGGGAAGGAGTTGGATATCACATCTCAAGCTATAGGAAGGGTCTCAGGATTGGAATGGGAAGGAGTTGGATATCACATCTCATGCTATAGGAAGGGTCTCAGGTTTGGTATTAGCATTGAGATATCCCATCTCATGCTATAGGAAGGGTCTCAGGTTTGGAATCGGAAGGAGTTGTATATGACATCTCATGCCATAGGAAGGGTCTCAGGTTTGGTATAAGCATTGAGATATCACATCTCTGCTATCGGAAGGGTCTCAGGATTGGAATGGGAAGGAGTTGGATATCCCATCTCGTTATAGGAAGGGTCTCAGGTTTGGTATTAGAAGCATTGAGATATCACATCTCATGGTATAGGACGGGTCTCAGAATTGGAATGGGAAGGAGTTGGATATCACATCTCAAGCTATAGGAAGGGTCTCAGGATTGGAATGGGAAGGAGTTTGTTATCACATCTCATGCCATGTATGGGCCTCAGGTTTTGTAGAAGCATTGGGATATCACATCTCATGCTATCGGAAGGGTATCATGATTGGATTTGGAAGGAGTTGGATATCCCATCTCATGCTATAGGAAGGGTCTCAGTTTGGAATGGGAAGCAGTTGGATATCACATCTCATGTTATAGGAAGGGTCTCAGGATTGGAATGGGAAGGACTTGGATATCACATCTCATGCTATAGGAAGGCTCTCAGGTTTGGAAGGGGAAGGAGTTGGATATCACATTTCATGTTAGAGGTAGGATCTCAGGTTTGGTATTAGAGGCATTGAGATATCACATCTCATGCTATCAGAAGGATCTCAGGATCGGAATGGGAAGGAGTTGGATATCACATCTCATGCTAAAGGGAGGGTCTCAGGTTTGGAAGTGGAAGGATTTGGATATCACATCTCATGTTATAGGAAGGATCTCAGGTTTGGTATTAGAAGCATTGAGATATCACATCTCATGCTATAGGAAGGGTCTCAGGATTGGAATGGGAAGGAGTTGGATATCACATCTCAAGCTATAGGAAGGGTCTCAGGATTGGAATGGGAAGGAGTTGATATCACATCTCAAGCTATAGGAAGGGTCTCAGGATTGGAATGGGAAGGAGTTGGATATCACATCTCATGCTATAGGAAGGGTCTCAGGTTTGGTATAAGCATTGAGATATCCCATCTCATGCTATAGGAAGGGTCTCAGGTTTGGAAGGGGAAGGATTTCGGTATCACATCTCATGTTATAGGACCGGTCTCAGGTTTGGTATTAGAAGCATTGAGATATCAAGTCTCATGGTATATGAAGGGTCTCAGGATTGGAATGGGAAGGAGTTGGATATCACATCTCATGCTATAGGAAGGGTCTCAGGTTTGGTATAAGCATTGAGATATCACATCTCATGCTATAGGAAGGGTCTCAGGTTTGGAAGGGGAAGGATTTGGATATCATATCTCATGTTATAGGATGGGTCCCAGGTTTGGTATTAGAAGCTTTGAGATATCACATCTCATGCTATAGGAAGGGTCTCAGGATTGGAATGGTAAGAAGTTGGATATCACATCTCATGCTAAAGGAAGGGACTCAGGTTTGATAGAAGCATTGAGATATCACATCTCATGCTATAGGAAGGGTCTCAGGATTGGAATGGGAAGGAGTTGGATATCACATCTCATGCCATAGGAAGGGTCTCAGGTTTGGTATAAGCATTGAGATATCACATCTCTGCTATCGGAAGGGTCTCAGGATAGGAATGGGAAGGACTTAGATATCACATCTCATGCTATAGGGAGGGTCTCAGTTTTGATATTAGAAGCATTGAGATATCACATTTCATGCTATCGGAAGGGTCTCAGGATTGGAATGGGAAGGAGTTGGATATCACATCTCAAGCTATCTCAGGATTGGAATGGGAAGGAGTTTGATATCACATCTCAAGCTATAAGAAGGGTCTCAGGTTTGGAAGGGGAAGGATTTGGATCTCACATCTCATGTTTTAGGACGGGTCTCAGTTTTGGTATTAGAAGCATTGAGATATCACATCTCATGGTATAGGAAGGGTCTCAGGATTGGAATGGGAAGGAGTTGGATATCACATCTCAAGCTATCACCGGATTGGAATGGGAAGGAGTTTGATAGCACATCTCAAGCTATAGGAAGGGTCTCAGGTTTGGAAAGGGAAGGATTTGGATTTCACATCTCATGTTATAGGATGGTTCTCATGTTTGGTTTTAGAAGCACTGAGATATCACATCTCATGCTATCTGAAGGGTCTCAGGTTTGGAAAGGGAAGGATTAGGATTTCACATATTTTATTGGATGGTTCTCAGGTTTGGTTTTAGAAGCATTAAGATATCACATCTCATGCTATAGGAAGGGTCTCAGGTTTGGAATGGGAAGGAGTTGGATACACATCTCATGTTATAGGAAGGATCTCAGGTTTGGTATTAGAAGCATTGTGATATCACATATCATGCTATAGGAAGGGTCTCAGGATTGGAATGGGAAGGAGTTGGATATCACATCTCATGCTAAAGGAAAGATCTCAGGTTTGGAAGGGGAAGGATTTGGATCTCACATCTCATGTTTTAGGACGGGTGTCAGCTTTGGTATTAAAAGTATTGAGATATCACATCTCATGGTATAGGAAGGGTCTGAGGATTGGAATGGGAAGGAGTTGGATATCACATCTCAAGCTATCTCAGGATTGGAATGGGAAGGAGTTTGATATCACATCTCATGCTATCGGAAGGGTCTCAAGATTGGAATCGGAAGGAGTTGGATACCACATCTCATGCTATAGGAAGGGTCTCAGGTTTGGTATAAGCATTGAGATATCCCATCTCATGCTATAGGAAGGGTCTCAGCATTGGAATCGGAAGGAGTTGTATTTGACATCTCATGCCATAGGAAGGGTCTCAGGTTTGGTATAAGCATTGAGATATCACATCTCTGCTATCGGAAGGGTCTCAGGATTGGAATGGGAAGGAGTTGGATATCACATCTCATGCTAAAGGGAGGGTCTCAGGTTTGGAAGGGGAAGGATTTGGATATCACATCTCATGTTATAGGAAGGATCTCAGGTTTGGTATTAGAAGCATTGAGATATCACATCTCATGCTATCGGAAGGATCTCAGGTTTCGTATTAGAGGCATTGAGATATCACATCTCATGTTATCAGAAGGGTCTCAGGATTGGAATGGAAAGGAGTCGGATATCACATCTCATGCTAAAGGGAGGGTCTCAGGTTTGGTATTAGAAGCATTGAGATATCACATCTCATGTTATAGGAAGAATCTCAGGTTTGGTATTAGAGGCATTGAGATATCACATCTCATGCTATCAGAAGGGTCTCAGGATTGGAATGGGAAGGAGTCGGATATCACATCTCATGCTAAAGGGAGGGTCTCAAGTTTGGTATTAGAAGCATTGAGATATCACATCTCATGTTATAGGAAGAATCTCAGGTTTGGTATTAGAGGCATTGAGATATCACATCTCATGCTATCAGAAGGGTCTCAGGATTGGAATGGGAAGGAGTCGGATATCACATCTCATGCTAAAGGGAGGGTCTCAGGTTTGGTATTAGAAGCATTGAGATATCACATCTCATGTTATAGGAAGAATCTCAGGTTTGGTATTAGAGGCATTGAGATATCACATCTCATGCTATCAGAAGGGTCTCAGGATTGGAATGGGAAGGAGTCGGATATCACATCTCATGCTAAAGGGAGGGTCTCAGGTTTGGTATTAGAAGCATTGAGATATCACATCTCATGTTATAGGAAGAATCTCAGGTTTGGTATTAGAGGCATTGAGATATCACATCTCATGGTATAGGAAGGGTCTCAGGATTGGAATGGGAAGGAGTTGGATATCACATCTCATCCAATAGGAAGGATCTCAGGATTGGAATGGGAAGGATTTGGATGTCACATCTCTTGCTATAGGAAGGGTCTCAGGTTTTTAGAAACATTGAGATATCACATCTCATGCTATAGGAAGGGTTTCAGGATTGGAATGG
Source organism: Ambystoma mexicanum (assembly GCF_040938575.1). Classification (NCBI taxonomy): domain Eukaryota; kingdom Metazoa; phylum Chordata; class Amphibia; order Caudata; family Ambystomatidae; genus Ambystoma; species Ambystoma mexicanum. The sequence continues at coordinate 1,149,444,971 of NC_090934.1, forward strand.
GAAGGAGTTGGATATCCCTTCTCATGCTATAGGAAGGGTCTCAGGTTGGAATGGGAAGGAGTTGGATATCACATCTCATGTTATAGGAAGGGTCTCAGTATTGGAATGGTAAGGATTTGGATATCACATTTCTTGCTATAGGAAGGGTCTCAGGTTTTTTATTAGAAACATTGAGATATCACATCTCATGCTATAGGAAGGGTTTCAGGATTGGAATGGGAAGGATTTGGATATCACATCTCATGCTCAAGGAACGGTCTCAGGTTTGGAAGGGGAAAGATTTGGATATGATATCTCATGTTATAGGACAGGTCCCAGGTTTGGTATTAGAAGCTTTGAGATATCACATCTCATGCTAAAGGGAGGGTCTCAGGTTTGGAAGTGGAAGGATTTGGATATCACATCTCATGTTATAGGAAGGATCTCAGGTTTGGTATTAGAAGCATTGAGATATCACATCTCATGCTATAGGAAGGGTCTCAGGATTGGAATGGGAAGGAGTTGGATATCACATCTCAAGCTATAGGAAGGGTCTCAGGATTGGAATGGGAAGGAGTTGATATCACATCTCAAGCTATAGGAAGGGTCTCAGGATTGGAATGGGAAGGAGTTGGATATCACATCTCATGCTATAGGAAGGGTCTCAGGTTTGGTATAAGCATTGAGATATCCCATCTCATGCTATAGGAAGGGTCTCAGGTTTGGAAGGGGAAGGATTTCGGTATCACATCTCATGTTATAGGACCGGTCTCAGGTTTGGTATTAGAAGCATTGAGATATCAAGTCTCATGGTATATGAAGGGTCTCAGGATTGGAATGGGAAGGAGTTGGATATCACATCTCATGCTATAGGAAGGGTCTCAGGTTTGGTATAAGCATTGAGATATCACATCTCATGCTATAGGAAGGGTCTCAGGTTTGGAAGGGGAAGGATTTGGATATCATATCTCATGTTATAGGATGGGTCCCAGGTTTGGTATTAGAAGCTTTGAGATATCACATCTCATGCTATAGGAAGGGTCTCAGGATTGGAATGGTAAGAAGTTGGATATCACATCTCATGCTAAAGGAAGGGACTCAGGTTTGATAGAAGCATTGAGATATCACATCTCATGCTATAGGAAGGGTCTCAGGATTGGAATGGGAAGGAGTTGGATATCACATCTCATGCCATAGGAAGGGTCTCAGGTTTGGTATAAGCATTGAGATATCACATCTCTGCTATCGGAAGGGTCTCAGGATAGGAATGGGAAGGACTTAGATATCACATCTCATGCTATAGGGAGGGTCTCAGTTTTGATATTAGAAGCATTGAGATATCACATTTCATGCTATCGGAAGGGTCTCAGGATTGGAATGGGAAGGAGTTGGATATCACATCTCAAGCTATCTCAGGATTGGAATGGGAAGGAGTTTGATATCACATCTCAAGCTATAAGAAGGGTCTCAGGTTTGGAAGGGGAAGGATTTGGATCTCACATCTCATGTTTTAGGACGGGTCTCAGTTTTGGTATTAGAAGCATTGAGATATCACATCTCATGGTATAGGAAGGGTCTCAGGATTGGAATGGGAAGGAGTTGGATATCACATCTCAAGCTATCACCGGATTGGAATGGGAAGGAGTTTGATAGCACATCTCAAGCTATAGGAAGGGTCTCAGGTTTGGAAAGGGAAGGATTTGGATTTCACATCTCATGTTATAGGATGGTTCTCATGTTTGGTTTTAGAAGCACTGAGATATCACATCTCATGCTATCTGAAGGGTCTCAGGTTTGGAAAGGGAAGGATTAGGATTTCACATATTTTATTGGATGGTTCTCAGGTTTGGTTTTAGAAGCATTAAGATATCACATCTCATGCTATAGGAAGGGTCTCAGGTTTGGAATGGGAAGGAGTTGGATACACATCTCATGTTATAGGAAGGATCTCAGGTTTGGTATTAGAAGCATTGTGATATCACATATCATGCTATAGGAAGGGTCTCAGGATTGGAATGGGAAGGAGTTGGATATCACATCTCATGCTAAAGGAAAGATCTCAGGTTTGGAAGGGGAAGGATTTGGATCTCACATCTCATGTTTTAGGACGGGTGTCAGCTTTGGTATTAAAAGTATTGAGATATCACATCTCATGGTATAGGAAGGGTCTGAGGATTGGAATGGGAAGGAGTTGGATATCACATCTCAAGCTATCTCAGGATTGGAATGGGAAGGAGTTTGATACACATCTCATGCTATCGGAAGGGTCTCAAGATTGGAATCGGAAGGAGTTGGATACCACATCTCATGCTATAGGAAGGGTCTCAGGTTTGGTATAAGCATTGAGATATCCCATCTCATGCTATAGGAAGGGTCTCAGCATTGGAATCGGAAGGAGTTGTATTTGACATCTCATGCCATAGGAAGGGTCTCAGGTTTGGTATAAGCATTGAGATATCACATCTCTGCTATCGGAAGGGTCTCAGGATTGGAATGGGAAGGAGTTGGATATCACATCTCATGCTAAAGGGAGGGTCTCAGGTTTGGAAGGGGAAGGATTTGGATATCACATCTCATGTTATAGGAAGGATCTCAGGTTTGGTATTAGAAGCATTGAGATATCACATCTCATGCTATCGGAAGGATCTCAGGTTTCGTATTAGAGGCATTGAGATATCACATCTCATGTTATCAGAAGGGTCTCAGGATTGGAATGGAAAGGAGTCGGATATCACATCTCATGCTAAAGGGAGGGTCTCAGGTTTGGTATTAGAAGCATTGAGATATCACATCTCATGTTATAGGAAGAATCTCAGGTTTGGTATTAGAGGCATTGAGATATCACATCTCATGCTATCAGAAGGGTCTCAGGATTGGAATGGGAAGGAGTCGGATATCACATCTCATGCTAAAGGGAGGGTCTCAAGTTTGGTATTAGAAGCATTGAGATATCACATCTCATGTTATAGGAAGAATCTCAGGTTTGGTATTAGAGGCATTGAGATATCACATCTCATGCTATCAGAAGGGTCTCAGGATTGGAATGGGAAGGAGTCGGATATCACATCTCATGCTAAAGGGAGGGTCTCAGGTTTGGTATTAGAAGCATTGAGATATCACATCTCATGTTATCGGAAGAATCTCAGGTTTGGTATTAGAGGCATTGAGATATCACATCTCATGCTATCAGAAGGGTCTCAGGATTGGAATGGGAAGGAGTCGGATATCACATCTCATGCTAAAGGGAGGGTCTCAGGTTTGGTATTAGAAGCATTGAGATATCACATCTCATGTTATAGGAAGAATCTCAGGTTTGGTATTAGAGGCATTGAGATATCACATCTCATGGTATAGGAAGGGTCTCAGGATTGGAATGGGAAGGAGTTGGATATCACATCTCATCCAATAGGAAGGATCTCAGGATTGGAATGGGAAGGATTTGGATGTCACATCTCTTGCTATAGGAAGGGTCTCAGGTTTTTAGAAACATTGAGATATCACATCTCATGCTATAGGAAGGGTTTCAGGATTGGAATGGGAAGGAGTTGGATATCCCTTCTCATGCTATAGGAAGGGTCTCAGGTTGGAATGGGAAGGAGTTGGATATCACATCTCATGTTATAGGAAGGGTCTCAGTATTGGAATGGTAAGGATTTGGATATCACATTTCTTGCTATAGGAAGGGTCTCAGGTTTTTTATTAGAAACATTGAGATATCACATCTCATGCTATAGGAAGGGTTTCAGGATTGGAATGGGAAGGATTTGGATATCACATCTCATGCTCAAGGAACGGTCTCAGGTTTGGAAGGGGAAAGATTTGGATATGATATCTCATGTTATAGGACAGGTCCCAGGTTTGGTATTAGAAGCTTTGAGATATCACATCTCATGCTATAGGAAGGGTCTCAGGATTGGAATGGGAAGGATTTGGATATCACATCTCATGCTAAAGGAAGGGATTCAGGTTTGATAGAAGCATTGAGATATCACATCTCATGCTATAGGAAGGGTCTCAGGATTGGAATGGGAAGGAGTTGGATATCACATCTCATGCCATAGGAAGGGTCTCAGGTTTGGTATAAGCATTGAGATATCACATCTCTGCTATCGGAAGGGTCTCAGGATAGGAATGGGAAGGACTTAGATATCACATCTCATGCTATAGGGAGGGTCTCAGTTTTGATATTAGAAGCATTGAGATATCACATTTCATGCTATCGGAAGGGTCTCAGGATTGAAATGGGAAGGAGTTGGATATCACATCTCAAGCTATCTCAGGATTGGAATGGGAAGGAGTTTGATATCACATCTCAAGCTATAGGAAGGGTCTCAGGTTTGGAAGGGGAATGATTTGGATCTCACATCTCGTTTTAGGACGGGTCTCAGGTTTGGTATTAGAAGCATTGAGATATCACATCTCATGGTATAGGAAGGGTCTCAGGATTGGAATGGGAAGGAGTTGGATATCACATCTCAAGCTATCACAGGATTGGAATGGGACGGAGTTTGATAGCACATCTCAAGCTATAGGAAGGGTCTCAGGTTTGGAAAGGGAAGGATTTGGATTTCACATCTCATGTTATAGGATGGTTCTCATGTTTGGTTTTAGAAGCATTGAGATATCACATCTCATGCTATCTGAAGGGTCTCAGGTTTGGAAAGGGAAGGATTTGGATTTCACATATGTTATTGGATGGTTCTCAGGTTTGGTTTTAGAAGCATTGAGATATCACATCTCATGCTATCGGAAGGGTCTCAGGTTTGGAATGGGAAGGAGTTTGATATCACATCTCATGTTATAGGAAGGATCTCAGGTTTGGTATTAGAAGCATTGAGATATCACATCTCATGCTATAGGAAGGGTCTCAGGATTGGAATCAGAAGGAGTTGTATATGACATCTCATGTTATTGGAAGGATCTCAGGTTTGGTATTAGAAGCATTGAGATATCACATCTCATGCTATAGGAAGGGTCTCAGGATTGGAATCCGAAGGAGTTGTATATGACATCTCATGCCATAGGAAGGGTCTCAGGTTTGGTATAAGCATTGAGATATCACATCTCTGCTATCGGAAGGGTCTCAGGATTGGAATGGGAAGGAGTTGGATATCCCATCTCGTTATAGGAAGGGTCTCAGGTTTGGTATTAGAAGCATTGAGATATCACATCTCATGCTATAGGAAGGGTCTAAGGTTTGGAAAGGGGAAGGATTTGGGTATCACATCTCATGTTATAGGACCGGTCTCAGGTTTGGTATTAGAAGCATTGAGATATCAAGTCTCATGGTATAGGACGGGTCTCAGAATTGGAATGGGAATGAGTTGGATATCACATCTCAAGCAATAGGAAGAGTCTCAGGATTGGAATGGGAAGGAGTTTGATATCACATCTCATGCCATGGTATGGGTCTCAGGTTTTGTAGAAGCATTGGGATATCACATCACATGCTATCGGAAGGGTATCGGGATTGGATTTGGAAGGAGTTGGATATCCCATCTCATGCTATAGGCAGGGTCTAAGGTTGGAATGGGAAGGAGTTGGATATCACATCTCATGTTATAGGAAGGGTCTCAGGATTGGAATGGGAAGGACTTGGATATCACATCTCATTCTATAGGAAGGCTCTCAGGGTTGGAAGGGGAAGGAGTTGGATATCACATTTCATGTTAGAGGTAGGATCTCAGGTTTGGTATTAGAGGCATTGAGATATCACATCTCATGCCATCAGAAGGGTCTCAGGATTGGAATGGGAAGGAGTTGGATATCACATCTCATGCTAAAGGGAGGGTCTAAGGTTTGGAAGGGGAAATATTTGGACATCACATCTCATGTTATAGGAAGGATCTCAGGTTTGGTATTAGAAGCATTGAGATATCACATCTCATGCTATCGGAAGGGTCTCAGGTTTGGTATAAGCATTGAGATATCACATCTCTGCTATCGGAAGGGTCTCAGGATTGGAATGGGAAGGACTTGGATATCACAATTCATGTTATAGGAAGGGCCTCAGGTTTGGTATTAGAAGCATTGAGATATCACATCTCATGCTATAGGAAGGGTCTCAGGATTGGAATGGGAAGGACTTGGATATCACATCTCATGTTATAGGAAGGGTCTCAGGTTTGGTATTAGAAGCATTGAGATATCACATCTCATGCTATAGGAAGGGTCTCAGGAATGGAATGGGAAGGAGTTGGATATCACATCTCAAGCTATCTCAGGATTGGAATGGGAAGGAGTTTGATATCACATCTCAAGCTATAGGAAGGGTCTCAGGTTTGGAAGGGGAATGATTTGGATCTCACATCTCGTTTTAGGACGGGTCTCAGGTTTGGTATTAGAAGCATTGAGATATCACATCTCATGGTATAGGAAGGGTCTCAGGATTGGAATGGGAAGGAGTTGGATATCACATCTCAAGCTATCACAGGATTGGAATGGGACGGAGTTTGATAGCACATCTCAAGCTATAGGAAGGGTCTCAGGTTTGGAAAGGGAAGGATTTGGATTTCACATCTCATGTTATAGGATGGTTCTCATGTTTGGTTTTAGAAGCATTGAGATATCACATCTCATGCTATCTGAAGGGTCTCAGGTTTGGAAAGGGAAGGATTTGGATTTCACATATGTTATTGGATGGTTCTCAGGTTTGGTTTTAGAAGCATTGAGATATCACATCTCATGCTATCGGAAGGGTCTCAGGTTTGGAATGGGAAGGAGTTTGATATCACATCTCATGTTATAGGAAGGATCTCAGGTTTGGTATTAGAAGCATTGAGATATCACATCTCATGCTATAGGAAGGGTCTCAGGATTGGAATCAGAAGGAGTTGTATATGACATCTCATGTTATAGGAAGGATCTCAGGTTTGGTATTAGAAGCATTGAGATATCACATCTCATGCTATAGGAAGGGTCTCAGGATTGGAATCCGAAGGAGTTGTATATGACATCTCATGCCATAGGAAGGGTCTCAGGTTTGGTATAAGCATTGAGATATCACATCTCTGCTATCGGAAGGGTCTCAGGATTGGAATGGGAAGGAGTTGGATATCCCATCTCGTTATAGGAAGGGTCTCAGGTTTGGTATTAGAAGCATTGAGATATCACATCTCATGCTATAGGAAGGGTCTAAGGTTTGGAAAGGGGAAGGATTTGGGTATCACATCTCATGTTATAGGACCGGTCTCAGGTTTGGTATTAGAAGCATTGAGATATCAAGTCTCATGGTATAGGACGGGTCTCAGAATTGGAATGGGAATGAGTTGGATATCACATCTCAAGCAATAGGAAGAGTCTCAGGATTGGAATGGGAAGGAGTTTGATATCACATCTCATGCCATGGTATGGGTCTCAGGTTTTGTAGAAGCATTGGGATATCACATCACATGCTATCGGAAGGGTATCGGGATTGGATTTGGAAGGAGTTGGATATCCCATCTCATGCTATAGGCAGGGTCTAAGGTTGGAATGGGAAGGAGTTGGATTTCACATCTCATGTTATAGGAAGGGTCTCAGGATTGGAATGGGAAGGACTTGGATATCACATTTCATTCTATAGGAAGGCTCTCAGGGTTGGAAGGGGAAGGAGTTGGATATCACATTTCATGTTAGAGGTAGGATCTCAGGTTTGGTATTAGAGGCATTGAGATATCACATCTCATGCCATCAGAAGGGTCTCAGGATTGGAATGGGAAGGAGTTGGATATCACATCTCATGCTAAAGGGAGGGTCTAAGGTTTGGAAGGGGAAATATTTGGACATCACATCTCATGTTATAGGAAGGATCTCAGGTTTGGTATTAGAAGCATTGAGATATCACATCTCATGCTATCGGAAGGGTCTCAGGTTTGGTATAAGCATTGAGATATCACATCTCTGCTATCGGAAGGGTCTCAGGATTGGAATGGGAAGGACTTGGATATCACAATTCATGTTATAGGAAGGGCCTCAGGTTTGGTATTAGAAGCATTGAGATATCACATCTCATGCTATAGGAAGGGTCTCAGGATTGGAATGGGAAGGACTTGGATATCACATCTCATGTTATAGGAAGGGTCTCAGGTTTGGTATTAGAAGCATTGAGATATCACATCTCATGCTATAGGAAGGGTCTCAGGAATGGAATGGGAAGGACTTGGATATCACATCTCATTATACAGGAAGGGTCTAAGGTTTGGAAGGGGAAGGATTTGGATATCACATCTCATGTTATTGGACCGGTCTCAGGTTTGGTATTAGAAGCATTGAGATATCAAGTCTCATGGTATAGGACGGGAGTTTGATATCACATCTCATGCCATGGTATGGGTCTCAGGTTTTGTAGAAGCATTGGGATATCACATCTCATGCTATCGGAAGGGTATCAGGATTGGATTTGGAAGGAGTTGGATATCCCATCTCATGCTATAGGAAGGGTCTCAGGATTGGAATGGGAAGGACTTGGATATCACATCTCATGCTGTAGGAAGGCTCTCAGGTTCGGAAAGGGAAGGAGTTGGATATCACATTTCATGTTAGAGGTAGGATCTCAGGTTTGGTATTAGAGGCATTGAGATATCACATCTCATGCTATCAGAAGGGTATCAGGATTGGAATGGGAAGGAGTTGGATATCACATCTCATGCTAAAGGGAGGGTCTCAGGTTTAGAAGGGAAAGGATTTGGATATCACATCTCATGTTATAGGAAGGATCTCAGGTTTGGTATTAGAAGCATTGAGATATCACATCTCATGCTATCGGTAGGATCTCAGGTTTGGTATTAGAAGCATTGAGATATCACATCTCATGCTATAGGAAGTGTCTCAGGATTGGAATGGGAAGGAGTTGGATATCACATCTCATGTTATAGGAAGGATCTCATGTTTGGTATTAGAAGCATTGAGATATCACATCTCATGCTATAGGAAGGGTCTCAGGATTGGAATGGGAAGGAGTTGGATATCACATCTCATGCTAAATGAAGGGTCTCAGTTTTGGTAGAAGCATTGCGATATCACATCTCATGCTATAGGAAGGGTCTCAGGATTGGAATCGGAAGGAGTTGGATATCACATCTCATGCTATAGGAAGGGTCTCAGGTTTGGTATAAGCATTGAAATATCACATCTCTGCTATCGGAAGGGTCTCAGGATTGGAATTGGAAGGATTTAGATATCACATCTCATGCTATAGGGAGGGTCTCAGTTTTGATATCAGAAGCATTGAGATATCACATCTCATGCTATCGGAAGGGTCTCAGGATTGGAATGGGAGGAGCTGGATATCACATCTCATGCTAAAGGAAGGGTCTCAGGTTTGGAAGGGGAAAGATTTGGATATCACATCTCATGTTATAGGAGGGGTCTCAGGTTTGGTATTAGAAGCATTGTGATATCACATCTCATGCTATAGGAAGTGTCTCAGGATTGGAATGGGAAGGAGTTGGATATCACATCTCATGCTATAGGAAGGGTTTCAGGTTTGGTAGAAGCATTGAGATATCACATCTCATGCTATAGGAAGAGTCTCAGGTTTGGGAAGGGAAGGATTTGGATTTCACATCTCATGTTATAGGATGGTTCTCATGTTTGGTTTTTGAAGCATTGAGATATCACATCTCATGCTATCGGAAGGGTCTCAGGTTTGGAATGGGAAGGAGTTGGATATCACATCTCATGTTATAGGAAGGATCTCAGGTTTGGTATTAGAAGCATTGAGATATCACATCTCATGCTATAGGAAGGGTCTCCGGATTGGAATGTGAAGGATTTGGATATCACATCTCATGTTATAGGAAGGGTCTCAGGATTGGAATGGCAAGGAGTTGGATATCACATCTCATGCTAAAGGAAGGGTCTCAGTTTTGATAGAAGCATTGAGATATCACACCTCATGCTATAGGAAGGAACTCAGGATTGGAATGGGAAGGAGTTGGATATCACGTCTCATGTTATAGGAAGGGTCTCAGGATTGGAATGGCAAGGAGTTGGATATCACATCTCATGCTAAAGGAAGGGTCTCAGGTTTGATAGAAGCATTGAGATATCACATCTCATGCTATAGGAAGGAACTCAGGATTGGAATGGGAAGGAGTTGGATATCACCTCTCATGCCATAGGAAGGGTTATCAGGTTTGGTATAAGCATTGAGATATCACATCTCTGCTATCGGAAGGGTCTCAGGATAGGAATGGGAAGGACTTAGATATCACATCTCATACTATAGGGAGGGTCTCAGTTTTGATATTAGAAGCATTGAGCTATCACATCTCATGCTATCGCAAGGGTCTCAGGATTGGAATGGGAGGAGCTGGATATCACATCTCATGCTAAAGGAAGGGTCTCAGGTTTGGAAGGGGAAGGATTTGGATATCACATCTCATGTTATAGGAGGGGTCTCAGGTTTGGTATTAGAAGCATTGTGATATCACATCTCATGCTATAGGAAGTGTCTCAGGATTGGAATGGGAAGGAGTTGGATATCACATCTCATGCTATAGGAAGGGTTTCAGGTTTGGTAGAAGCATTGAGATATCACATCTCATGCTATAGGAAGAGTCTCAGGTTTGGGAAGGGAAGGATTTGGATTTCACATCTCATGTTATAGGATGGTTCTCATGTTTGGTTTTTGAAGCATTGAGATATCACATCTCATGCTATCGGAAGGGTCTCAGGTTTGGAATGGGAAGGAGTTGGATATCACATCTCATGTTATAGGAAGGATCTCAGGTTTGGTATTAGAAGCATTGAGATATCACATCTCATGCTATAGGAAGGGTCTCCGGATTGGAATGTGAAGGATTTGGATATCACATCTCATGTTATAGGAAGGGTCTCAGGATTGGAATGGCAAGGAGTTGGATATCACATCTCATGCTAAAGGAAGGGTCTCAGTCTTGATAGAAGCATTGAGATATCACACCTCATGCTATAGGAAGGAACTCAGGATTGGAATGGGAAGGAGTTGGATATCACGTCTCATGTTATAGGAAGGGTCTCAGGATCGGAATGGCAAGGAGTTGGATATCACATCTCATGCTAAAGGAAGGGTCTCAGGTTTGATAGAAGCATTGAGATATCACATCTCATGCTATAGGAAGGAACTCAGGATTGGAATGGGAAGGAGTTGGATATCACATCTCATGCCATAGGAAGGGTTATCAGGTTTGGTATAAGCATTGAGATATCACATCTCTGCTATCGGAAGGGTCTCAGGATAGGAATGGGAAGGACTTAGATATCACATCTCATACTATAGGGAGGGTCTCAGTTTTGATATTAGAAGCATTGAGCTATCACATCTCATGCTATCGCAAGGGTCTCAGGATTGGAATGGGATGGAGTTGGATATCACATCTCAAGCTATCTCAGGATTGGAATGCGAAGGAGTTTGATATCACATCTCAAGCTATAGGAAGGGTCTCAGGTTTGGAAGGGGAAGGATTTGGATCTCACATCTCATGTTATAGGATGGTTCTCATGTTTGGTTTTAGTAGCATTGAGATATCACATCTCATGCTATCGGAAGCATATATATTGTGTTGATATGGTATGCGTTGGTTTAATATTGTGATATTGTGATTTTCTCGCTACGGTCATTGTTTTAAAGGCCTTAAAATAAATGTGTATACATTTTTATATAACAACTGTTTGGAGTAGTTTGTAAGTGTTCTTGCTTTGGGTGCTCATTGCGGGCTTTCAGTCACCCTCACCCCTCTTGAGACCTAGTCTTGACCGCCGTGATCGCTACCTTGATTGGTCTGGCTCGTCCAGAGGTTACCCTGTTCCAAGTAATTAGGTTGGCCTTCTGAACTTCTGCGCCACCAGGACAGAGTTCAGCAATCTGTCTTAACAAATTGGTGTACAGCGGTGGGATACGACTGAAGGTATCCAGTGTTGCGCTCGAACTAAGGCATTTCAGGTTATTCCAACCAGGACACGTAGTGAATTGTTGTAGTATAACTTTAAAAAGGCCATAGTCCTATCTAACAGTATGGAAACAAATACTTTGTTAACTTTAAATGCTTCCAAATCAGAAACACTGAAAAAGATGTGTGCGGAGAGAGGTGTTTCCTCTCAAGGCACGAAATTGGATATGATCCAAAGAATCATGGCATGGCAAGAAGCGCAGCTTGACGCTATAACTTCTGAGGACAGTGCGGAAGGAGGTGGGGCTGCTCTCACTGGTAGAACCGACGGTTCTGCCACTGCACTGATCCACCGCGACCACGATGACAGGGAGGATGAGATGTCTAATGTTTCCTCTGCCAGTGCTGATGGGGAGGCTATGCTTGAATTCAAGAAGCAAGAGCTGCGGTTTAGGCAGAAGGAGCTTGAATTCAGCATAGCCAAACTAAAAATCGAACAGGCAGAAAAACAAAAAGACAGGGATCACCAGTTGGAACTGGCCAAGCTTCAGGTTGCAAATGGGTCCAAGGGTCCTGGACATGGGTCTGGGGCTTCCTCTCATCCACGGTTTCCGAAAGATCTGCTCAGTGTGTATGAGGAAAGGAATGACATTATGGACTGGCTGAATGCGTTTGAGTATGCATACGAAGTTCAACAAGTTGACAATGCTGATAAGATTGCATGGTTACTCAGCAGACTGCCCCATTCTGGCTGTAGTGCCATTATGGAAATGTCGAAGGCTGAGCAAGCTGATTTCGCAATGTTAAAGCAAACTCTCATTTTAAAGTTTGGGAAGACTCCGGCCCAATATTTGAAACGTTTCAGAGAGTATAAGAAAAAGGAAGGTGGTACTTGGGTATCTTATGTCACTGAATCCTTGAAAAACTTAACTGGCTGGGTCGAAGGTTATAAGGTTTCTACCGTCGAAGGCATGATAAATCTTGTCATGCTGGAACACATTTTTGCATCTTCTTCTCCAGAGCTTAAGCAGCATTTGGCCGATTCGAAGGAGATAGATCCTAAGAAGCTGGCCATTGCAGCCGACTTATGGGTGTCACATCGAGTGTCCCATAAGGACAAAACTCATCCTGGTAAGCAGGAGGAAGGGAAAAAGTCCAAAGATATGGAGGGTGGAGAATCAGCTAAATCTTCTTCTCATAAGGGCCACAAAAAGAAAAACAAGGGTAAGACACAAGAGAACTCACAGGGTAGTGGAGGTCAGCCTCCGAAACAGAACTCTGGTTACAATAAGCCTCCCTATGTAAACAGACCCAATGGATCTTGTTTTGCTTGTGGAGCAACTGACCACATGAAGGGGGATCCCCGGTGTAAGGTTAGACCTTTGGGGGTCCACTCCGCTAATCTGGCCTTCTCCTCCTACGAGGAAGAAGAGATTACAGGAGCATCCTTCTCCTCAGACTCATTTCCCAGCTGGATAGAGGCTGAGGTAGTTTTAGTGTCCCTGGGTTCCTGGGAGCCTAAAGTCGCAGAGGCTTATGCTAGGATTCCGGATAATACCAAGCACTACTTTAAAGACAGTGTGCTGATCAATGGAGTAGATACTCCAGCTCTTAGGGATAGTGGGTGCAGTCGCACTGTAGTGGATTCTACCTTGGTAGACTCAGAGGAAGTTGCCAGAGCTACTCTGATGCCCACTAAGTTGGCTGACGGCCCCCTCCGTATGTTCCCAGTAATACCTGTAAATCTTACTTTAAATGGTACAGCAGTCAGGATTCCAGTGAGCATTCAGAGAAACGTCCCGGGAAAGGTCTTGTTAGGTAATGATCTCAGAGCTTTAGGGCTCGTAGGAGACACTGCCGAAAGACCCTACACACGGTCTCAAGCACGGGCAGCATTGGCCAAGTCCAATACGCCGCCCCAGCTGAAGGGGAAACCCAAGGCGAAAGGAGTCGACAAGTCAAGACGAGGGAAAGAGAATATTCCCCCGAGCTCGCCTACCACTGCGGTGGAGGAAGTTGGTCAATCGCCCGGGCCTGACGAGGAGGTGGCGATGCCTGAAGTATTTGACCCCAACGATCATCCTGAACTAAAAGACTTGTTAGTTGAAGGAGGTCCTGATAGGGACGAATTCAGTAAAGGCCAACGTGAGTGCCCATCTCTGGAAGGCCTAAGGAGACAGGCCTGCTCCCAGCTTGATGGTGTACCTCCTGGGACGCATAGGATTTATTGGGAAGGTGGACTCCTGTATAGTGAGCCCACAGAGTCTATAGAAGGAGACCATAGGAGGTTGGTGGTTCCCCTTGCTGTTAGGCCCTTCCTCCTGCAGTTGGCGCATGAAGTTCCCCTTGCTGGTCACCTTGGTATGAAGAGGACCAAGCAAAGGTTATCCATGCACTTCTACTGGCCCAAGATGGGGGTGCAAGTAGAAAGTCACTGCAGGAGTTGTGCCTCCTGCCAGTTGTCTGGTAAGGTTGGCGCGACAATCCAAGCTCCGTTGGTACCGCTCCCAGTTGTGGGGGTACCATTTGAAAGGGTAGGGATCGACATCGTTGGTCCCCGTGACCCACAAACATCCTCGGGCAATAGGTTTATCCTGGTGCTGGTCGACCATGCAACCAGATACCCTGAGGCCATCCCATTGAAAACTGTAACTGCCAAGTCAGTTGCAAAAGCTTTACTCGGCATATTTACCAGGGTTGGCTTCCCTAAAGAAGTTGTGTCGGATCGTGGCAGCAACTTTATGTCGAAGTATATGCAGGCTATGTGGAAAGAATGTGGGGTCACCTACAAGTTCTCTTCTGCATACCACCCCAGACCAATGGTCTGGTGGAACGTTTCAACAGAACGTTAAAGAGCATGATTGGGGCTCTGGAGGAAACTCAGAGAAGAAAATGGGATCTTCTTTTACCCTGCTTGTTTGCCTACCGAGAGGTACCACAGGAGGGTGTTGGCTTCAGCCCCTTCGAACTTCTGTTCGGTCATCCCGTACGGGGACCCTTAGCCATCGTCAAGGAGGGATGGGAGATGCCCACTCCCCCTGTTACTACCAACGTAGTTGATTATGTGCTAGGGCTCAGAAAACGGATGGTACTTCTGATGGGCTTGGCTAGTGATAAATTGAAGGCAGGACAAGCGCTGGTGAAACATTGGTACGACCAGAAAGCTTCCCTCATCAACTTTACACCTGGTCAGCAAGTCCTGATCATGAATCCCATAAGGCCTCGAGCTTTACAGGACAAATGGTCAGGCCCTTACACAGTGGTGGAGCCCCTGGGTGAGGTTAACTATTTAGTGGACCTTGGAAGGCCTGGACAGGCTCCAAAAGTGTTTCACGTGAATAGGCTGAAGGCTTTCGTCCCAAGAGTCGAAATCGTAGCACTGCTACTGGCTTCAGACGTTGAGGAAGAGGAGTCTGAACCTCTCCCCGACCTGTTCCAAAGCGGTCCTTCAGATAGCTCCTTTGAGGGTGTCCAAGTGGCCCCTCACCTGACTTCTGATCAGCAGGCTGAGGTGAAAAGTTTGCTTAGGCAGTTTTCCCCCCTGTTTTCACAGCCGCCTGGTTTGACACCTTGGTGCAAACATAACATTGACACAGGAGACAGTGTACCTACCAAAAGTAGGGGATACAGGATGTCAGACAAAGTACGGTCTTATATTAAGACCGAGGTCAACAAGATGTTAGACCTTGGGGTGGTTGAACCCTCTAGTAGTCCTTGGTCCAGCCCTGTGGTTTTGGTTCCAAAGGCAGGCACTTCTGTTTGGTTCTACCAGTGAGAGCAGCCCCATCACCTTCCGCACTGTCCTCAGAAGTTATAGCGTCAAGCTGCGCTTCTTGCCACGCCACGATTCTTTGGATCATTTCCAATTTCGTGCCTTGAGAGGAAACACCTCTCTCCGCACACATCTTTTTCAGTGTTTCTGATTTGGAAGCATTTAAAGTTAACAAGGTATTTGTTTCCATACTGTTAGATAGGACTATGGTCTTTTTAAAGTTATACTACAACAATTCACTACGTGTCCTAGTTGGAATAACCTGAAATGCCTTAGTTTGTGCGCAACACTGGATACCTTCAGTCGTATCCCACCGCTGTACACCAATTTGTTAAGACGGATTTCTGAACTCTGTCCTGGTGGCGCAGAAGTTCAGAAGGCCAACCTAATTACTTGGAACAGGGTAACCTCTGGACGAGCCAGACCAATCAAGGTAGCGATCGCGGCGGTCAAGACTAGGTCTCAAGAGGGGTGGGGGTGACTGAAAGCCCGCAATGAGCACACAAAGCAAGATCACTTACAAACTACTCCAAACAGTTGTTATTTAAAAAATATATACACATTTATTTTAAGGCCTTTAAAACAATGACCGTAGCGAGAAAATCACAATATCACAATATTAAACCAACACATACCATATCAACACAATATATATACAAATACGACAGTCGCAAGCATTATATGCACGAAATGTGTAGTCCACCTAAAAGGGAAGGAATACAGGCAGTGCGAAGTAATGCTTAGACCCAGTTCGCCTTCAGAGGCACCTAACTAGATGGAAGTCCGGGCCCTGCGAAGAGTGGAGCCTTGTGCTCAAAGTACCTGCACGCGCTGGTGCCAACGGGCAAAAGGAGAAGCTCTTCAAAGGAAGTCAGGCAGTTTAGTTTAGTGCACAAAGAAGAAGAACAAGTTCTGCGACTCAAGCGCAGCCTCCACAGTGGGCAGAAGCAGAGCGCGAGTACGGACACGGGTGCTGTTTTACACAGTGGGGAAAAGCAATGGGCTCCTGCAGGAGGGCGACCAGATCCTAGCTATGCTACTCACCATTCCCCGATGCAAGCAGACCCAGGCTTCTCCGCGTCAGTTTCAGCAGCTGGCAGGTTCAGAAGAGCAGGGAATGCCTCGTCGTCGTGTTGAGTAAAAAGACGTCCCAATCGAAGAAACCCGCACAGTTTGTTACCACAGCAGGGCAACGGGGCGGCCGTGTGTATTTGAGCCAAATGTACACTACTCACTTCAGACCTGGGAACGCCAAGTGTACGAAGCGTGTGAGAGTGACAAGGACCCGAAATACTACACAACCTGGCGGCGGTTACAGAGCAAGACTCCCGGGTAAGCTGGTCAGTCAACTGGATGGCCCAGAGACGCTTCCGAAGGCTTACTGGCAGGAGATGGTGAAGATGCCGAGAATAGCTGTTCCCGCTATTCCAAGGGTCGAAGTACCAGTACAGGCCTTCTGGTTCGATCAAAGGTGAAAAGGGTTTCACAAGGCGACAGCAGTGCAGAGGAGAAGTCCTTCAGCGGGTCACCAGCGATTCCTCGGTTTAGCCTCTTGGTTGCAGGATACTTGGCTCCTGTATTCCTTCGTTCGTGACAACTCAGGAGATCGACCTCGTAGTGGTGTTTCCAGCCCCCTCTTATCCACGGTTCCCTTCGCGCCAAAACGGAGGGGACCCAATGGGAGATCCGCTTATCAACACTCACACCATTCGTGGACCAATCACAGACCACGGTGGTCCCAGGCATTCACACCACCCTAGACTCTCTGGCACCTAGGATATGTATTGGGACCAGACATCCCAGCCCACACCCTGGAGGCACATACAAGACATGTAGAAGCCCGCGAAAGCATCTGTGTTTCGCAGGAAAGTACATGCCCAAATAAGGAAGGCCCCGGGTCGGCTCGACCTGGGGAAGGTGAAGGGAGCAAGACGGTCAGCGGACAGGACAAAGGAGCCTCGTGGTCCGGCCATTTTGGGAGCCAGGCCACCATTTTGGGTTAAGCGCGGAAAACGCGCTTAGAACGCCAAAAGGAGCTCAAAATACAAAGAAACGATCGCTGCCACCATTCCCGTCCCTGAATTACTTGCACCGATCAGATACAATCCTAAACGAGTATCTAGGGCCTGTAGAAGGCTAGAGACCCAAGAGAGCTGTAACTTAGCTTACAGTGCCCTCTTGTGTCATGTTGCACGAAAGCCGCAACATGATAAAAGAAACTACGGGAAACAGCGTTCCCCGGTACTGACTGTCTTAAGGGCATGTCAGTTTCCCCGTAAGAAAGGAGCGAAAGCCCAGAGGAGTGCGGCAGAAGGCTGCACTTCTCTGGCAAAGTCAAGAACAAGGTGAAAAACAACAGCAAAAAGTTTAGGGGTTGCCACATGGAAGGAAAATTACCTACAATTACGAAATCTTTCCTAACAATATCCAACTCCTTCCCATTCCAATCCTGAGACCCTTCCGATAGCATGAAATGTGATATCTCAATGCTTCTAATATCAAAACTGAGACCCTCCCTATAGCATGAGATGTGATATCTAAGTCCTTCTCATTCCTATCCTGAGACCCTTCCGATAGCAGAGATGTGATATCTCAATGCTTATACCAAACCTGAGTCCCTTCCTTTAGCATGAGATGTGATATCCAACTCCTTCCCATTCCAATCCTGAGACCCTTCCGATAGCATGAAATGTGATATCTCAATGCTTCTAATATCAAAACTGAGACCCTCCCTATAGCATGAGATGTGATATCTAAGTCCTTCCCATTCCTATCCTGAGACCCTTCCGATAGCAGAGATGTGATATCTCAATGCTTATACCAAACCTGAGACCCTTCCTATGGCATGAGATGTGATATCCAACTCCTTCCCATTCCAATCCTGAGACCCTTCCTATAGCATGAGATGTGATATCTCAATGCTTCTATCAAACCTGAGTCCCTTCCTATAGCATGAGATGTGATATCTCAAAGCTTCTAATACCAAACCTGGGACCCGTCCTATAACATGAGATATGATATCCAAACCATGCATCACCACCGAAACCATCAAAGGTGCACTCATCAATGCGAGATCTGTAGTCGCCCATGCCCTAGACATAGCCGACATTATCTCCATCAATGATCTCGACTTCATAGCTATTACAGAGACCTGGCTCCACCCAGCGTCTGGCCCCTCTCTATCACTTGCTATACCCAATGACTATACCATCTACCGTGCAGACAGACAAACAGCTAAAGGTGGTGGAGTAGCCATTATTGCAAAAGCTCCATCAACATAAAACACATACAAAACCAATCCCTGCCATCAGCGGAACTACTCACCCTCAAACTATCCACAACGCACACAAGCACAATCACCATCCACCTCATTTACAGACCGCCAGGCCCTATACTATCCTTTAATGACGACATAGCCCTTTTACTCTCTAACAATATCAAACCTAACTCTCGACTACTCATCCTAGGAGACTTTAATCTAGGTCTCAATGATGAGAAAGATGACAAAGCTAACACTGTCGCCAACACCATTTCAGAATTAGGACTCACCCACCATATCGCACAACCCACATACAAAAAAGGCCGAATCCTTGACTGGATAGCTGACCTTAACTGCAACACCACCATCCTTTCCAACACTCCATGCGCTTGCACCGATCACTACCTCATTACCTTCACCATCAACAAAGGCACTCAAACACCAGGGCCTTCCCCCTATGCCCCACCCACACTCACAAGAAACAACAAAAATATCACAGTAGAGAAACTCCTCCCGTTACTCCAACCCATCATCGACTTCTCACCCACCATGACCAACCCTACTGAACTAGTAGAGTTATACAACACAACCATCCTTAAGGCCATTAACACCATAGCACCACTCACGCTTCGGAAAGCCAAACCACGCGCACACCTCAATTCTTGGTTCACCCCGAACTAAAAACACTCCGCAAATCCAAAAGACAAGCTGAATTAGCATGGAAACAGTCACCATCCACTATTAATAAGACATCTTACACACTGGCCTCGAACATCTATAAGTCAGCCATCATCCAGTCTAAAAAAAACATGTACAATGAAAGAATCTGCAACGCCAAATCCAATACCAAAGAGCTCTTCAATATCCTGAGAGAACTCGAATCACCTTCCCCCATTCCAGACACTTGCAACAAAGACATCCACTGGTGCACGAACATTCAGGAAGCACTCCTAGGCAAAATTGCCACGCTACAAGCCAAAATCCTGACAAAGAAAGAAAGCCTCACCCTCACTGATAACATCACCCCCTCTACACACACCTACACCACCCCCCAAAATGATGACATTAACCTCTTTGAGTTTTCCACCATAACCATCAAAGAGGTTGAAGAAATAATCTACTCTCTTAAACCATCCAAATGCCAAGGTGACACTTGCCCGGCCCCAGTCATTAAAGATGCAGCCAAACAACTTGCTCCTTTCATCACTTCCCTCATCAATTCATCTTTCACATCCAACGTAGTGCCCAACAACCTCAAGGACTCCTGGGTTCTTCCTTTACTTAAGAAGCCCACCCTTGACCCAAATGTCCCCACCAACTACAGACCCATTACAACTGTACCCTTCCTACTAAATATCCTTGACAGAGCTGCCTATCTCCAGATACAGAACCACCTTGAGAAAAATAACTTACTAGGACTCAGACAATCAGGATTCCGCCCCAAACACGGCACTGAGACCGCCCTGATTGACCTTAAGACACAGATGGACAACATTAAAGACAATGGCAAACTGGTCCTCCTTCTCCTTCTTGACTTATCGGCCGCCTTCGACCTGGTCAACCACGACATCCTCTGCAAACATCTATCCTCAGCAGCCAAATTCTCAGATAATGCCAACGCATGGATCCAATCCTTCCTTAACAACAGATCCATGAGAGTCTTCGCACCCACAGCCTCTGCCAACCCAGCCCCAGTCACTTGCGGTGTCCCCCAGGGCTCCTGCGTCTCCCCCACTCTATACAATGTGTTCACGAAACCCCTCTTTGACATATTGGACCGCTTGGGTGTCATCTACACCAACTACGCAGATGACACCCAAATACTGATCCCTTTAACAGGCGACTACTCCACCGACCTCACTGCTCTCAACAACATTTACTCCATTATCCAAGAATGGATGGCCAAGCATGGCCTATGCCTCAATGACGACAAGACCGAGCTTCTTCTCCTAGGTTCCCAACCCAGACTTAATAAACTCGACAAACTCTATCAGGCATTCACTATAGACGGCAATAACATCATCGTCTCTAACAGCGTCAAAACCCTAGGAATCTACCTCGACTCCTCCCTCACACTGACAAGACAGATCAATTCCATCTCATCCGCCACTGCTTACACCTGTAAGCTCATCAATGCCAGCAGACCTTACCTCTCACCATCCAACTGCACCACCTTAGCCAGAGCGCTAGTCCTCTCCAAAGTCGACTACTGCAATGCCCTATACTTGGGCACCAGTCAGAAAAACATTAACAAACTACAAGTCGTACAAAACAACGCCTTGCGAGCAGCCCTGAACATACCTAAACATGAACACATTTCGGACGCCAGACGCTCCTGCCATTGGCTATCCATACCACAAAGAATTGAATATAAAACCATCTCACTCACACACAAATGCCTAGCTAACCAAGCACCCAGATACCTATCCGACAACCTCACTCACCACACCCCAGCGCGCCCTACCAGATCAGCTCAAACACACTGCTTAAATATCCCAAGATTTAAGCTCCAAAAAGCAGGTGGCTCTAGCTTCCCCGTGCTTGCCTCCAAACTCTGGAATTCACTTCCACTCGAGCTGAGATCAGAACCGTCCTTTCACAGATTTAGACACAACACCAAAACATGGCTTCTATCCAAAGAAACGTAAACTGCCTAGCCCTATCTTACTAGCATGCACCAAGACTGTAAATTTGTAAATATGTAAATCGGTCTGTACATTACCTCTAACTGCGTGATAATGTCCCAAATGTATTGCTCTCATCCACCTTGACCATGCTATACAATATATGTAACTATCTGTAATTGAAACTGATTGACAACTCCCTCAATCTCTGTTACTGGTCCCCTAAAACCATATTTTATCATATTGTACTGTTGTATTAATCTTGTTGTATTCATCTCAAGCGCCTGGATGCCCCAGGGCCAGGCGACGCTATACAAATAATAAACTAAACTAAACTAAACTAAATCCTTCCCCTTCCAAAACTGAGACCCTTCCTTTAGCATGAGATGTGATATCCAAATCCTTCCCATTCCAATCCTGAAACCCTTCCTATAGCATGAGATGTGATATTTCAATGTTTCTAATAAAAAACCTGAGACCCTTCCTATAGCAAGAGATGTGATATCCCAATGCTTCTACAAAACCTGAGACCCATACCATGGCATGAGATGTGATATCAAACTCCCGTCCTATACCATGAGACTTGATAGCTCAATGCTTCTAATACCAAACCTGAGACCGGTCCAATAACATGAGATGTGATATCCAAATCCTTCCCCTTCCAAACCTTAGACCCTTCCTGTATCATGAGATGTGATATCCAAGTCCTTCCCATTCCATTCCTGAGACCCTTCCTATAGCATGAGATGTGATATCTCAATGCTTCTAATACCAAACCTGAGACCCTTCCTATAACATGAGATGTGATATCCAAGTCCTTCCCATTCCAATCCTGAGACCCTTCCTATAGCATGAGATGTGATATCTCAATGCTTCTAATGCCAAACCTGAGGCCCTTCCTATAACATGAATTGTGATATCCAAGTCCTTCCCATTCCAATCCTGAGACTCTTCCGATAGCAGAGATGTGATATCTCAATGCTTATACCAAACCTGAGACCCTTCCGATAGCATGAGATGTGATATCTCAATGCTTCTAATACCAAACCTGAGATCCTTCCTATAACATGAGATGTGATGTCCAAATCCTTCCCCTTCCAAACCTTAGACCCTCCCTTTAGCATGAGATGTGATATCCAACTCCTTCCCATTCCAATCCTGAGACCCTTCTGATGGCATGAGATGTGATATCTCAATGCCTCTAATACCAAACCTGAGATCCTACCTCTAACATGAAATGTGATATCCAACTCCTCCCCCTTCCAACCCTGAGAGCCTTCCTATAGAATGAGATGTGATATCCAAGTCCTTCCCATTCCAATCCTGAGACCCTTCCTATAACATGAGATGGGATATCCAACTCCTTCCAAATCCAATCCCGATACCCTTCCGATAGCATGTGATGTGATATCCCAATGCTTCTACAAAACCTGAGACCCATACCATGGCATGAGATGTGATATCAAACTCCTTCCCATTCCAATCCTGAGACCCTTCCTATTGCTTGAGATGTGATATCTCAATGCTTCTAATACCAAACCTGAGACCGGTCCTATAACATGAGATGTGATACCCAAATCCTTCCCCTTTCCAAACCTTAGACCCTTCCTATAGCATGAGATGTGATATCTCAATGCTTCTAATACCAAACCTGAGACCCTTCCTATAACGAGATGGGATATCCAACTCCTTCCCATTCCAATCCTGAGACCCTTCCGATAGCAGAGATGTGATATCTCAATGCTTATACCAAACCTGAGATCCTTCCTATAACATGAGATGTGATATCAAACTCCTTCCGATTCCAAACCTGAGACCCTTCCTATAGCATGAGATGTGATATCTTAATGCTTCTAAAACCAAACCTGAGATCCTTCCTATAACATGAGATGTGATATCAAACTCCTTCCCATTCCAAACTTGAGACCCTTCCGATAGCATGAGATGTGATATCTCAATGCTTCTAAAACCAAACATGAGAACCATCCTATAACATGAGATGTGAAATTCAAATCATTCCCTTTCCAAACCTGAGACCCTTCCTATAGCTTGAGATGTGATATCAAACTCCTTCCCATTCAATGTGATATCCAACTCCTTCCCATTCCAATCCTGAGACCCTTCCTATACCATGAGATGTGATATTTCAATGCTTCTAATACCAAACCTGAGACCCGTCCTAAAACATGAGATGTGAGATCCAAATCCTTCCCCTTCCAAACCTGAGACCTTTCCTTTAGCATGAGATATTATATCTTAATGCTTCTAAAACCAAACCTGAGAATCATCCTATAACATGTGAACTCCAAATCCTTCCCTTTCCAAACCTGAGACCCTTCCGATAGCATGAGATGTTATATCTTAATGCTTCTAAAACCAAACCTGAGAACCATGCTATAACATGCAAACTCCAAATCCTTCCCTTTCCAAACCTGAGACCCTTCCGATAGCATGAGATGTGATATCGCAATGCTACTAAAACCAAACATGAGAACCATCCTATTACATGAGATGTGAAATCCAAATCCTTCCCTTTCCAAACCTGAGACCCTTCCTATAGCTTGAGATGTGATATCAAACTCCTTCCCATTCCAATCCTGAGATAGCTTGAGATGTCATAGCCAACTCCTTCCCATTCCAATCCTGAGACCCTTCCTATACCATGAGATGTGATATCTCAATGCTTCTAATACCAAACCTGACACCCGTCCTAAAACATGAGATGTGAGATCCAAATCCTTCCCCTTCCAAACCTGAGATCTTTCCTTTAGCATGAGATGTGATATCCAACTCCTTCCCATTCTAATCCTGAGACCCTTCCTATAGCATGATATGTGATATCACAATGCTTCTAATACCAAACCTGAGATCCTTCCTATAACATGAGATGTGTATCCAACTCCTTCCCATTCCAAACCTGAGACCCTTCCTATAGCATGAGATGTGATATCTTAATGCTTCTAAAACCAAACCTGAGAACCATCCAATAACATATGTGAAATCCAAATCCTTCCCTTTCCAAACCTGAGACCCTTCAGATAGCATGAGATGTGATATCTCAATGCTTCTAAAACCAAACATGAGAACCATCCTATAACATGAGATGTGAAATCCAAATCCTTCTCTTTCCAAACCTGAGACCCTTCCTATAGCTTGAGATGTGCTATCAAACTCCTTCCCATTCCAATCCTGTGATAGCTTGAGATGTGATATCCAACTCCTTCCCATTCCAATCCTGAGACCCTTCCTATACCATGAGATGTGATTTCTCAATGCTTCCAATACCAAACCTGAGACCCGTCCTAAAACATGAGATGTGAGATCCAAATCCTTCCCCTTCCAAACCTGAGACCCTTCCTATAGCTTGAGATGTGATATCAAACTCCTTCCCATTCCAATCCTGAGATAGCTTGAGATGTGATATCCAACTCCTTCCCATTCCAATCCTGAGACCCTTCCGATAGCATGAAATGTGATATCTCAATGCTTCTAATATCAAAACTGAGACCCTCCCTATAGCATGAGATGTGATATCTAAGTCCTTCCCATTCCTATCCTGAGACCCTTCCGATAGCAGAGATGTGATATCTCAATGCTTATACCAAACCTGAGACCTTTCCTATGGCATGAGATGTGATATCCAACTCCTTCCCATTCCAATCCTGAGACCCTTCCTATAGCATGAGATGTGATATCTCAATGCTTCTATCAAACCCGAGTCCCTTCCTTTAGCATGAGATGTGATATCCAACTCCTTCCCATTCCAATCCTGAGACCCTTCCTATAGCATGAGATGTGATATCTCAAAGCTTCTAATACCAAACCTGGGACCCGTCCTATAACATGAGATATCATATCCAAATCCTTCCCCTTCCAAACCTGAGACCCTTCCTTTAGCATGAGATGTGATATCCAAATCCTTCCCATTCCAATCCTGAAACCCTTCCTATAGCATGAGATGTGATATTTCAATGTTTCTAATAAAAAACCTGAGACCCTTCCTATAGCAAGAGATGTGATATCCAAATCCTTACCATTCCAATACTGAGACCCTTCCTATAACATGAGATGTGATATCCAACTCCTTCCCATTCCAACCTGAGACCCTTCCTATAGCATGAGAAGGGATATCCAACTCCTTCCCATTCCAAACCTGAAACCCTTCCTATAGCATGAGATGTGATATCAAACTCCTTCCCATTCAATGTGATATCCAACTCCGTCCCATTCCAATCCTGAGACCCTTCCTATACCATGAGATGTGATATCTCAATGCCTCTAAAACCAAACCTGAGATCCTACCTCTAACATGAAATGTGATATCCAACTCCTTCCCTTTCCAAACCTGAGAGCCTTCCTATAGCATGAGATGGGATATCCAACTCCTTCCAAATCCAATCCTGATACCCTTCCGATAGCATGAGATGTGATATCCCAATGCTTCTACAAAACCTGAGACCCATACCATGGCATGAGATGTGATATCAAACTCCCGTCCTATACCATGAGACTTGATATCTCAATGCTTCTAATACCAAACCTGAGACCGGTCCAATAACATGAGATGTGATATCCAAATCCTTCCCCTTCCAAACCTTAGACCCTTCCTGTATCATGAGATGTGATATCCAAGTCCTTCCCATTCCAATCCTGAGACCCTTCCTATAGCATGAGATGTGATATCTCAATGCTTCTAATACCAAACCTGAGGCCCTTCCTATAACATGAATTGTGATATCCAAGTCCTTCCCATTCCAATCCTGAGACCCTTCCGATAGCAGAGATGTGATATCTCAATGCTTATACCAAACCTGAGACCCTTCCGATAGCATGAGATGTGATATCTCAATGCTTCTAATACCAAACCTGAGATCCTTCCTATAACATGAGATGTGATGTCCAAATCCTTCCCCTTCCAAACCTTAGACCCTCCCTTTAGCATGAGATGTGATATCCAACTCCTTCCCATTCCAATCCTGAGACCCTTCTGATGGCATGAGATGTGATATCTCAATGCCTCTAATACCAAACCTGAGATCCTACCTCTAACATGAAATGTGATATCCAACTCCTCCCCCTTCCAACCCTGAGAGCCTTCCTATAGAATGAGATGTGATATCCAAGTCCTTCCCATTCCAATCCTGAGACCCTTCCTATAACATGAGATGGGATATACAACTCCTTCCAAATCCAATCCCGATACCCTTCCGATAGCATGTGATGTAATATCCCAATGCTTCTACAAAACCTGAGACCCATACCATGGCATGAGATGTGATATCAAACTCCTTCCCATTCCAATCCTGAGACCCTTCCTATTGCTTGAGATGTGATATCCAACTCCTTCCCATTCCAATCCTGAGACCCTTCCTATAGCAAGAGATGTGATATCTCAAAGCTTCTAATACCAAACCTGGGACCCGTCCTATAACATGAGATATCATATCCAAATCCTTCCCCTTCCAAACCTGAGACCCTTCCTTTAGCATGAGATGTGATATCCAAATCCTTCCCATTCCAATCCTGAAACCCTTCCTATAGCATGAGATGTGATATTTCAATGTTTCTAATAAAAAACCTGAGACCCTTCCTATAGCAAGAGATGTGATATCCAAATCCTTACCATTCCAATACTGAGACCCTTCCTATAACATGAGATGTGATATCCAACTCCTTCCCATTACAACCTGAGACCCTTCCTATAGCATAAGATATAATATCTCAATGCCTCTAATACCAAACCTGAGATTCTTCCTATAACATGAGATGTGATATCTCAATGCTTCTAATACCAAACCTGAGACCCTCCCTTTAGCATGAGATGTGATATCGGACTCCTTCCCATTCCAATCCTGAGACCCTTCTGATAGCATGAGATATGATATCTCAATGCCTCTAATACCAAACCTGAGATTCTTCCTATAACATGAGATGTGATATCTCAATGCTTCTAATACCAAACCTGAGACCCTCCCTTTAGCATGAGATGTGATATCCGACTCCTTCCCATTCCAATCCCGAGACCCTTCTGATAGCATGAGATGTGATATCTCAATGCCTCTAATACCAAACCTGAGATCCTTCCGATAGCATGAGATGTGATATCTCAATGCTTCTAATACCAAACCTGAGATCCTTCCGATAGCATGAGATGTGATATCTCAATGCTTCTAATACCAAACCTGAGACCCGTCCTAAAACATGAGATGTGAGATCCAAATCCTTCCCCTTCCAAACCTGAGACCCTTCCTATAGCTTGAGATGTGATATCAAACTCCTTCCCATTCCAATCCTGAGATAGCTTGAGATGTTATATCCAACTCCTTCCCATTCCAATCCTGAGACCCTTCCGATAGCATGAAATGTGATATCTCAATGCTTCTAATATCAAAACTGAGACCCTCCCTATAGCATGAGATGTGATATCTAAGTCCTTCCCATTCCTATCCTGAGACCCTTCCGATAGCAGAGATGTGATATCTCAATGCTTATACCAAACCTGAGACCCTTCCTATGGCATGAGATGTGATATCCAACTCCTTCCCATTCCAATCCTGAGACCCTTCCTATAGCATGAGATGTGATATCTCAATGCTTCTATCAAACCTGAGTCCCTTCCTTTAGCATGAGATGTGATATCCAACTCCTTCCCATTCCAATCCTGAGACCCTTCCTATAGCATGAGATATGATATCTCAAAGCTTCTAATACCAAACCTGGGACCCGTCCTATAACATGAGATATCATATCCAAATCCTTCCCCTTCCAAACCTGAGACCCTTCCTTTAGCATGAGATGTGATATCCAAATCCTCCCCATTCCAATCCTGAAACCCTTCCTATAGCATGAGATGTGATATTTCAATGTTTCTAATAAAAAACCTGAGACCCTTCCTATAGCAAGAGATGTGATATCCAAATCCTTACCATTCCAATACTGAGACCCTTCCTATAACATGAGATGTGATATCCAACTCCTTCCCATTCCAACCTGAGACCCTTCCTATAGCATGAGAAGGGATATCCAACTCCTTCCCATTCCAAACCTGAAACCCTTCCTATAGCATGAGATGTGATATCAAACTCCTTCCCATTCAATGTGATATCCAACTCCGTCCCATTCCAATCCTGAGACCCTTCCTATACCATGAGATGTGATATCTCAATGCCTCTAATACCAAACCTGAGATCCTACCTCTAACATGAAATGTGATATCCAACTCCTTCCCTTTCCAAACCTGAGAGCCTTCCTACAGCATGAGATGTGATATCCAAGTCCTTCCCATTCCAATCCTGAGACCCTTCCTATAGCATGAGATGGGATATCCAACTCCTTCCAAATCCAATCCTGATACCCTTCCGATAGCATGAGATGTGATATCCCAATGCTTCTACAAAACCTGAGACCCATACCATGGCATGAGATGTGATATCAAACTCCCGTCCTATACCATGAGACTTGATATCTCAATGCTTCTAATACCAAACCTGAGACCGGTCCAATAACATGAGATGTGATATCCAAATCCTTCCCCTTCCAAACCTTAGACCCTTCCTGTATCATGAGATGTGATATCCAAGTCCTTCCCATTCCATTCCTGAGACCCTTCCTATAGCATGAGATGTGATATCTCAATGCTTCTAATACCAAACCTGAGACCCTTCCTATAACATGAGATGTGATATCCAAGTCCTTCCCATTCCAATCCTGAGACCCTTCCTATAGCATGAGATGTGATATCTCAATGCTTCTAATACCAAACCTGAGGCCCTTCCTATAACATGAATTGTGATATCCAGGTCCTTCCCATTCCAATCCTGAGACCCTTCCGATAGCAGAGATGTGATATCTCAATGCTTATACCAAACCTGAGACCCTTCCGATAGCATGAGATGTGATATCTCAATGCTTCTAATACCAAACCTGAGATCCTTCCTATAACATGAGATGTGATGTCCAAATCCTTCCCCTTCCAAACCTTAGACCCTCCCTTTAGCATGAGATGTGATATCCAACTCCTTCCCATTCCAATCCTGAGACCCTTCTGATGGCATGAGATGTGATATCTCAATGCCTCTAATACCAAACCTGAGATCCTACCTCTAACATGAAATGTGATATCCAACTCCTCCCCCTTCCAACCCTGAGAGCCTTCCTATAGAATGAGATGTGATATCCAAGTCCTTCCCATTCCAATCCTGAGACCCTTCCTATAACATGAGATGTGATATCCAACTCCTTCCCATTCCAACCTTAGACCCTGCCTATAGCATGAGATGGGATATCCAACTCCTTCCAAATCCAATCCCGATACCCTTCCGATAGCATGTGATGTGATATCCCAATGCTTCTAGAACACCTGAGACCCATACCATGGCATGAGATGTGATATCAAACTCCTTCCCATTCCAATCCTGAGACCCTTCCTATTGCTTGAGATGTGATATCCAACTCATTCCCATTCCAATTCTGAGACCCGTCCTATACCATGAGACTTGATATCTCAATGCTTCTAATACCAAACCTGAGACCGGTCCTATAACATGAGATGTGATACCCAAATCCTTCCCCTTTCCAAACCTTAGACCCTTCCTATAGCATGAGATGTGATATCTCAATGCTTCTAATACCAAACCTGAGACCCTTCCTATAACGAGATGGGATATCCAACTCCTTCCCATTCCAATCCTGAGACCCTTCCGATAGCAGAGATGTGATATCTCAATGCTTATACCAAACCTGAGACCCTTCCTATGGCATGAGATGTCATATACAACTCCTTCTGATTCCAATCCTGAGACCCTTCCTATAGCATGAGATGTGATATCTCAATGCTTCTAATACCAAACCTGAGATCCTTCCTATAACATGAGATGTGATATCAAACTCCTTCCCATTCCAAACCTGAGACCCTTCCGATAGCATGAGAGGTGATATCTCAATGCTTCTAAAACCAAACATGAGAACCATCCTATAACATGAGATGTGAAATCCAAATCATTCCCTTTCCAAACCTGAGACCCTTCCTATAGCTTGAGATGTGATATCAAACTCCTTCCCATTCAATGTGATATCCAACTCCTTCCCATTCCAATCCTGAGACCCTTCCTATACCATGAGATGTGATATTTCAATGCTTCTAATACCAAACCTGAGACCCGTCCTAAAACATGAGATGTGAGATCCAAATCCTTCCCCTTCCAAACCTGAGACCTTTCCTTTAGCATGAGATGTTATATCTTAATGCTTCTAAAACCAAACCTGAGAACCATCCTATAACATGTGAACTCCAAATCCTTCCCTTTCCAAACCTGAGACCCTTCCGATAGCATGAGATGTTATATCTTAATGCTTCTAAAACCAAACCTGAGAACCATGCTATAACATGTGAACTCCAAATCCTTCCCTTTCCAAACCTGAGACCCTTCCGATAGCATGAGATGTGATATCGCAATGCTACTAAAACCAAACATGAGAACCATCCTATTACATGAGATGTGAAATCCAAATCCTTCCCTTTCCAAACCTGAGACCCTTCCTATAGCTTGAGATGTGATATCAAACTCCTTCCCATTCCAATCCTGAGATAGCTTGAGATGTGATAGCCAACTCATTCCCATTCCAATCCTGAGACCCTTCCTATACCATGAGATGTGATATCTCAATGCTTCTAATACCAAACCTGACACCCGTCCTAAAACATGAGATGTGAGATCCAAATCCTTCGCCTTCCAAACCTGAGATCTTTCCTTTAGCATGAGATGTGATATCCAACTCCTTCCCATTCTAATCCTGAGACCCTTCCTATAGCATGATATGTGATATCACAATGCTTCTAATACCGAACCTGAGATCCTTCCTATAACATGAGATGTGTATCCAACTCCTTCCCATTCCAAACCTGAGACCCCTCCTATAGCATGAGATATGATATCTTAATGCTTCTAAAACCAAACCTGAGAACCATCCAATAACATATGTGAAATCCAAATCCTTCCCTTTCCAAACCTGAGACCCTTCAGATAGCATGAGATGTGATATCTCAATGATTCTAAAACCAAACATGAGAACCATCCTATAACATGAGATGTGAAATCCAAATCCTTCTCTTTCCAAACCTGAGACCCTTCCTATAGCTTGAGATGTGCTATCAAACTCCT
The DNA here is from genome assembly GCF_040938575.1 of Ambystoma mexicanum. Classification (NCBI taxonomy): domain Eukaryota; kingdom Metazoa; phylum Chordata; class Amphibia; order Caudata; family Ambystomatidae; genus Ambystoma; species Ambystoma mexicanum. The sequence goes on from NC_090934.1 coordinate 1,149,476,617, forward strand.
TCCCATTCCAATCCTGTGATAGCTTGAGATGTGATATCCAACTCCTTCCCATTCCAATCCTGAGACCCTTCCTATACCATGAGATGTGATATCTCAATGCTTCTAATACCAAACCTGAGACCCGTCCTAAAACATGAGATGTGAGATCCAAATCCTTCCTCTTCCAAACCTGAGACCCTTCCTATAGCTTGAGATGTGATATCAAACTCCTTCCCATTCCAATCCTGAGATAGCTTGAGATGTGATATCCAACTCCTTCCCATTCCAATCCTGAGACCCTTCCGATAGCATGAAATGTGATATCTCAATGCTTCTAATATCAAAACTGAGACCCTCCCTATAGCATGAGATGTGATATCTAAGTCCTTCCCATTCCTATCCTGAGACCCTTCCGATAGCAGAGATCTGATATCTCAATGCTTATACCAAACCTGAGACCCTTCCTATGGCATGAGATGTGATATCCAACTCCTTCCCATTCCAATCCTGAGACCCTTCCTATAGCATGAGATGTGATATCTCAATGCTTCTATCAAACCTGAGTCCCTTCCTTTAGCATGAGATGTGATATCCAACTCCTTCCCATTCCAATCCTGAGACCCTTCCTATAGCATGAGATGTGATATCTCAAAGCTTCTAATACCAAACCTGGGACCCGTCCTATAACATGAGATATCATATCCAAATCCTTCCCCTTCCAAACCTGAGAGCCTTCCTTTAGCATGAGATGTGATATCCAAATCCTTCCCATTCCAATCCTGAAACCCTTCCTATAGCATGAGATGTGATATTTCAATGTTTCTAATAAAAAACCTGAGACCCTTCCTATAGCAAGAGATGTGATATCCAAATCCTTACCATTCCAATACTGAGACCCTTCCTATAACATGAGATGTGATATCCAACTCCTTCCCATTCCAACCTGAGACCCTTCCTATAGCATGAGAAGGGATATCCAACTCCTTCCCATTCCAATCCTGAAACCCTTCCTATAGCATGAGATGTGATATCTCAATGTTTCTAATAAAAAACCTGAGACCCTTCCTATAGCAAGAGATGTGACATCCAAATCCTTCCCATTCCAATCCTGAGATCCTTCCTATTGGATGAGATGTGATATCCAACTCCTTCCCATTCCAATCCTGAGACCCTTCCTATAGCATGAGATATAATATCTCAATGCCTCTAATACCAAACCTGAGATTCTTCCTATAACATGAGATGTGATATCTCAATGCTTCTAATACCAAACCTGAGACCCTCCCTTTAGCATGAGATGTGATATCCGACTCCTTCCCATTCCAATCCCGAGACCCTTCTGATAGCATGAGATGTGATATCTCAATGCCTCTAATACCAAACCTAAGATCCTTCCGATAGCATGAGATGTGATATCTCAATGCTTCTAATACCAAACCTGAGATCCTTCCGATAGCATGAGATGTGATATCTCAATGCTTCTAATACCAAACCTGAGATCCTTCCTATAACATGAGATGTGATATCCAAATCCTTCCCCTTCTAAACCTGAGACCCTCCTTTTAGCATGAGATGTGATATCCAACTCCTTCCCATTCCAATCCTGATACCCTTCCGATATCATGAGATTTGTTATCTCAAAGCTTCTGATATCAAACTTGAGACCCTCCCTATAGCATGAGATGTGACATCCAAGTCCTTCCCATTCCAATCCTGAGACGCTTCCTATAGCATGAGATGTGATATCTCAATGCTTCTACCAAACCTGAAACCCTTCCTATAGCATGAGATGTGATATCAAACTCCTTCCCATTCAATGTGATATCCAACTCCGTCCCATTCCAATCCTGAGACCCTTCCTATACCATGAGATGTGATATCTCAATGCCTCTAATACCAAACCTGAGATCCTACCTCTAACATGAAATGTGATATCCAACTCCTTCCCTTTCCAAACCTGAGAGCCTTCCTACAGCATGAGATGTGATATCCAAGTCCTTCCCATTCCAATCCTGAGACCCTTCCTATAGCATGAGATGTGATATCCCAATGCTGCTACAAAACCTGAGACCCATACCATGGCATGAGATGTGATATCAAACTCGTGTCCTATACCATGAGACTTGATATCTCGATGCTTCTAATACCAAACCTGAGACCGGTCCAATAACATGAGATGTGATATCCAAATCCTTCCCATTCCAATCCTGAGACCCTTCCTATAGCATGAGATGTGATATCTCAATGCTTCTAATACCAAACCTGAGGCCCTTCCTATAACATGAATTGTGATATCCAAGTCCTTCCCATTCCAATCCTGAGACCCTTCCGATAGCAGAGATGTGATATCTCAATGCTTCTAATACCAAACCTGAGGCCCTTCCTATAACATGAATTGTGATATCCAAGTCCTTCCCATTCCAATCCTGAGACCCTTCCGATAGCAGAGATGTGATATCTCAATGCTTATACCAAACCTGAGACCCTTCCGATAGCATGAGATGTGATATCTCAATGCTTCTAATACCAAACCTGAGATCCTTCCTATAACATGAGATGTGATGTCCAAATCCTTCCCCTTCCAAACCTTAGACCCTCCCTTTAGCATGAGATGTGATATCCAACTCCTTCCCATTCCAATCCTGAGACCCTTCTGATGGCATGAGATGTGATATCTCAATGCCTCTAATACCAAACCTGAGATCCTACCTCTAACATGAAATGTGATATCCAACTCCTCCCCCTTCCAACCCTGAGAGCCTTCCTATAGAATGAGATGTGATATCCAAGTCCTTCCCATTCCAATCCTGAGACCCTTCCTATAACATGAGATGTGATATCCAACTCCTTCCCATTCCAACCTTAGACCCTGCCTATAGCATGAGATGGGATATCCAACTCCTTCCAAATCCAATCCCGATACCCTTCCGATAGCATGTGATGTGATATCCCAATGCTTCTACAAAACCTGAGACCCATACCATGGCATGAGATGTGATATCAAACTCCTTCCCATTCCAATCCTGAGACCATTCCTATTGCTTGAGATGTGATATCCAACTCATTCCCATTCCAATTCTGAGACCCGTCCTATACCATGAGACTTGATATCTCAATGCTTCTAATACCAAACCTGAGACCGGTCCTATAACATGAGATGTGATACCCAAATCCTTCCCCTTTCCAAACCTTAGACCCTTCCTATAGCATGAGATGTGATATCTCAATGCTTCTAATACCAAACCTGAGACCCTTCCCATAACGAGATGGGATATCCAACTCCTTCCCATTCCAATCCTGAGACCCTTCCGATAGCAGAGATGTGATATCTCAATGCTTATACCAATCCTGAGACCCTTCCTATGGCATGAGATGTCATATACAACTCCTTCCGATTCCAATCCTGAGACCCTTCCTATAGCATGAGATGTGATATCTCAATGCTTCTAATACCAAACCTGAGATCCTTCCTATAACATGAGATGTGATATCAAACTCCTTCCCATTCCAAACCTGAGACCCTTTCGATAGCATGAGATGTGATATCTCAATGCTTCTAAAACCAAACATGAGAACCATCCTATAACATGAGATGTGAAATCCAAATCATTCCCTTTCCAAACCTGAGACCCTTCCTATAGCTTGAGATGTGATATCAAACTCCTTCCCATTCAATGTGATATCCAACTCCTTCCCATTCCAATCCTGAGACCCTTCCTATACCATGAGATGTGATATTTCAATGCTTCTAATACCAAACCTGAGACCCGTCCTAAAACATGAGATGTGAGATCCAAATCCTTCCCCTTCCAAACCTGAGACCTTTCCTTTAGCATGAGATGTTATATCTTAATGCTTCTAAAACCAAACCTGAGAACCATCCTATAACATGTGAACTCCAAATCCTTCCCTTTCCAAACCTGAGACCCTTCCGATAGCATGAGATGTTATATCTTAATGCTTCTAAATCCAAACCTGAGAACCATGCTATAACATGTGAACTCCAAATCCTTCCCTTTCCAAACCTGAGACCCTTCCGATAGCATGAGATGTGATATCGCAATGCTACTAAAACCAAACATGAGAACCATCCTATTACATGAGATGTGAAATCCAAATCCTTCCCTTTCCAAACCTGAGACCCTTCCTATAGCTTGAGATGTGATATCAAACTCCTTCCCATTCCAATCCTGAGATAGCTTGAGATGTGATAGCCAACTCCTTCCCATTCCAATCCTGAGACCCTTCCTATACCATGAGATGTGATATCTCAATGCTTCTAATACCAAACCTGAGACCCGTCCTAAAACATGAGATGTGAGATCCAAATCCTTCCCCTTCCAAACCTGAGACCCTTCCTATAGCTTGAGATGTGATATCAAACTCCTTCCCATTCCAATCCCGAGATAGCTTGAGATGTGATATCCAACTCCATCCCATTCCAATCCTGAGACCCTTCCGATAGCATGAGATGTGACAGCTCAATGCTTCTAATATCAAAACTGAGACCCTCCCTATAGTATGGGATGTGAAATCTAAGTCCTTCCCATTCCTATCCTGAGACCCTTCCGATAGCAGAGATGTGATATCTCAATGCTTATACCAAACCTGATGACCCATCCTATGGCATGAGATGTGATATCCAACTCCTTCCCATTGCAATCCTGAGTTCCTTCCTATAGCATGAGATGTGATATCTCAATGCTTCTATCAAACCTGAGACCCTTCCTTTAGCATGAGATGTGATATCCAACTCCTTGCCATTCCAATCCTGAGACCCTTCCTATAACATGAGATGTGATATCCAACTCCTTCCCATTCCAATCCTGAGACTCCTCCTATAGCATGAGATGTGATATCTCAATGCTTCTAATACCAAACCTGGGACCCGTCCTATAACATAAGATATGAGATCCCAATCCTTCCCCTTCCAAACCTGAGACCCTTCCTTTAGCATGAGATGTGATATCCAAATCCTTCCCATTCCAATCCTGAAACCTTTCCTATAGCATGAGATGTGATAGCTCAATGTTTCTAATAAAAAACCTGAGACCCTTCCTATAGCAAGAGATGTGATATCCAAATCCTTCCCATTCCAATCCTGAGACCCTTCCTATAACGAGATGTGATATCCAACTCCTTCCCATTCCAACCTGAGACACTTCCTATAGCATGAGAAGGGATATCCAAATCCTTCCCATTCCAATCCTGAGATCCTTCCTATAACATGATGTGATATCCAATTCCTTCCCATTCCAAACCTGAGACCCTTCCTATTGGATGAGATGTGATATCCAACTCCTTCCCATTCCAATCCTGAGACCCTTCCTATACCATGAGGTGTGATATCTCAATGCTTCTAATACCAAACCTGGGACCCGCCCTATAACATGAGATATGATATCCAAATCCTTCCCATTCCAAACCTGAGACCCTTTCGATAGCATGAGATGTGATATCTCAATGCTTCTAAAACCAAACATGAGAACCATCCTATAACATGAGATGTGAAATCCAAATCATTCCCTTTCCAAACCTGAGACCCTTCCTATAGCTTGAGATGTGATATCAAACTCCTTCCCATTCAATGTGATATCCAACTCCTTCCCATTCCAATCCTGAGACCCTTCCTATACCATGAGATGTGATATTTCAATGCTTCTAATACCAAACCTGAGACCCGTCCTAAAACATGAGATGTGAGATCCAAATCCTTCCCCTTCCAAACCTGAGACCTTTCCTTTAGCATGAGATGTTATATCTTAATGCTTCTAAAACCAAACCTGAGAACCATCCTATAACATGTGAACTCCAAATCCTTCCCTTTCCAAACCTGAGACCCTTCCGATAGCATGAGATGTTATATCTTAATGCTTCTAAATCCAAACCTGAGAACCATGCTATAACATGTGAACTCCAAATCCTTCCCTTTCCAAACCTGAGACCCTTCCGATAGCATGAGATGTGATATTGCAATGCTACTAAAACCAAACATGAGAACCATCCTATTACATGAGATGTGAAATCCAAATCCTTCCCTTTCCAAACCTGAGACCCTTCCTATAGCTTGAGATGTGATATCAAACTCCTTCCCATTCCAATCCTGAGATAGCTTGAGATGTGATAGCCAACTCCTTCCCATTCCAATCCTGAGACCCTTCCTATACCATGAGATGTGATATCTCAATGCTTCTAATACCAAACCTGAGACCCGTCCTAAAACATGAGATGTGAGATCCAAATCCTTCCCCTTCCAAACCTGAGACCCTTCCTATAGCTTGAGATGTGATATCAAACTCCTTCCCATTCCAATCCCGAGATAGCTTGAGATGTGATATCCAACTCCATCCCATTCCAATCCTGAGACCCTTCCGATAGCATGAGATGTGACAGCTCAATGCTTCTAATATCAAAACTGAGACCCTCCCTATAGTATGGGATGTGAAATCTAAGTCCTTCCCATTCCTATCCTGAGACCCTTCCGATAGCAGAGATGTGATATCTCAATGCTTATACCAAACCTGATGACCCATCCTATGGCATGAGATGTGATATCCAACTCCTTCCCATTGCAATCCTGAGTTCCTTCCTATAGCATGAGATGTGATATCTCAATGCTTCTATCAAACCTGAGACCCTTCCTTTAGCATGAGATGTGATATCCAACTCCTTGCCATTCCAATCCTGAGACCCTTCCTATAACATGAGATGTGATATCCAACTCCTTCCCATTCCAATCCTGAGACTCCTCCTATAGCATGAGATGTGATATCTCAATGCTTCTAATACCAAACCTGGGACCCGTCCTATAACATAAGATATGAGATCCCAATCCTTCCCCTTCCAAACCTGAGACCCTTCCTTTAGCATGAGATGTGATATCCAAATCCTTCCCATTCCAATCCTGAAACCTTTCCTATAGCATGAGATGTGATAGCTCAATGTTTCTAATAAAAAACCTGAGACCCTTCCTATAGCAAGAGATGTGATATCCAAATCCTTCCCATTCCAATCCTGAGACCCTTCCTATAACGAGATGTGATATCCAACTCCTTCCCATTCCAACCTGAGACACTTCCTATAGCATGAGAAGGGATATCCAAATCCTTCCCATTCCAATCCTGAGATCCTTCCTATAACATGATGTGATATCCAATTCCTTCCCATTCCAAACCTGAGACCCTTCCTATTGGATGAGATGTGATATCCAACTCCTTCCCATTCCAATCCTGAGACCCTTCCTATACCATGAGGTGTGATATCTCAATGCTTCTAATACCAAACCTGGGACCCGCCCTATAACATGAGATATGATATCCAAATCCTTCCCCTTCCAAACCTGAGACCCTTCCTTTAGCATGAGATGTGATATCTTAATGCTCCTAAAACCAAACCTGAGAACCATCCTATAACATGTGAAATCCAAATCCTTCCCTTTCCAAACCTGAGACCCTTCCGATAGCATGAGATGTGATATCTCAATGCTACTAAAACCAAACATGAGAACCATCCTATAACATGAGATGTGAAATCCAAATCCTTCCCTTTCCAAACCTGAGACCCTTCCTATAGCTTGAGATGTGATATCAAACTCCTTCCCATTCCAATCCTGAGATAGCTTGAGATGTGATAGCCAACTCCTTCCCATTCCAATCCTGAGACCCTTCCTATACCATGAGATGTGATATCTCAATGCTTCTAATACCAAACCTGAGACCCGTCCTAAGACATGAGATGTGAGATCCAAATCCTTCCCCTTCCAAACCTGAGACCCTTCCTATAGCTTGAGATGTGATATCAAACTCCTTCCCATTCCAATCCTGAGATAGCTTGAGATGTGATATCCAACTCCATCCCATTCCAATCCTGAGACCCTTGCGATAGCATGAGATGTGATAGCTCAATGCTTCTAATATCAAAACTGAGACCCTCCCTATAGTCGGAGATGTGATATCTAAGTCCTTCCCATTCCTATCCTGAGACCCTTCCGATAGCAGAGATGTGATATCTCAATGCTTATACCAAACCTGATAACCCTTCCTATGGCATGAGATGTGATATCCAACTCCTTCCCATTCCAATCCTGAGTTCCTTCCTATAGCATGAGATGTGATATCTCAATGCTTCTATCAAACCTGAGACCCTTCCTTTAGCATGAGATGTGATATCCAACTCCTTCCCATTCCAATCCTGAGTTCCTTCCTATAGCATGAGGTGTGATATCTCAATGCTTCTATCAAAACAGAGACCCTTCCTTTAGCATGAGATGTGATATCCAACTCCTTGCCATTCCAATCCTGAGACCCTTCCTATAACATGAGATGTGATATCCAAATCCTTCACATTCCAATCCGGAGACTCTTCCTATAGCATGAGATGTGATATCTCAATGCTTCTAATACCAAACCTGAGATCCTTCCTATAACATGAGATGTGATATCCAACTCCTTCCCATTCCAAACCTGAGACCCTTCCGATAGCATGAGATGTGATATCTCAATGCTTCAAAAACCAAACATGAGAACCATCCTATAACATGAGATGTGAAATCCAAATCCTTCCCTTCCCAAACCTGAGACTCTTCCTATAGCATGAGATGTGATATCTCAATGCTTCTACCAAACCTGAAACCCTTCCTATAGCATGAGATGTGATATCCAACTCCTTCCCATTCCAATCCTGAGACACTTCCTATAGCATGAGATGTGATATCACAATGCTTCTAATACCAAACCTGAGACCCCTCCTATAACATGAGATGTGATATCCAAATCCTTCCCCTTCCAAACCTGAGACCCTTCCTTTAGCATGAGATGTGATATCCAGCTCCTCCCATTCCAATCCTGAGACCCTTCCGATAGCATGAGATGTGATATCCCAATGCTTCTACCAAACCTGAGACCCTTCCTATAGCTTGAGATGTGATATCCAACTCCTTCCCATTCCAATTCTGAGACCCTCCTATACCATGAGACTTGATATCGCAATGCTTCTAATACCAAACCTGAGACCCATCCTATAACATGAGATGTGATATCCAAATCCTTCCCCTTCCAAACCTTAGACCCTTCCTTTATCATGAGATGTGATATCCAACTCCTTCACATTCCAATCCTGAGACCCTTCCGATATCATGAGATTTGTTATCTCAAAGCTTCTGATATCAAACTTGAGACCCTCCCTATAGCATGAGATGTGACATCCAAGTCCTTCCCATTCCAATCCTGAGACGCTTCCTATAGCATGAGATGTGATATCTCAATGCTTCTACCAAACCTGAAACCCTTCCTATAGCATGAGATGTGATATCAAACTCCTTCCCATTCAATGTGATATCCAACTCCGTCCCATTCCAATCCTGAGACCCTACCTATACCATGAGATGTGATATTTCAATGCTTCTAATACCAAACCTAAGACCCGTCCTAAAACATGAGATATGAGATCCGAATCCTTCCCCTTCCAAACCTGAGACCCTTCCTATAGCATGAGATGTTATATCTTAATGCTTCTAAAACCAAACCTGAGAACCATCCTATAACATGTGAAATCCAAATCCTTCCCTTTCCAAACCTGTTAGGAAAGATTTCGTAATTGTAGGGAATTTTCCTTCCATGTGGCAACCCCTAAACTTTTTGCTGTTGTTTTTCACCTTGTTCTTGACTTTGCCAGAGAAGTGCAGCCTTCTGCCGCACTCCTCTGGGCTTTCGCTCCTTTCTTACGGGGAAACTGACATGCCCTTAAGACAGTCAGTACCGGGGAACGCTGTTTCCCGTAGTTTCTTTTATCATGTTGCGGCTTTCGTGCAACATGACACAAGAGGGCACTGTAAGCTAAGTTACAGCTCTCTTGGGTCTCTAGCCTTCTACAGGCCCTAGATACTCGTTTAGGATTGTATCTGATCGGTGCAAGTAATTCAGGGACGGGAATGGTGGCAGCGATCGTTTCTCTGTATTTTGAGCTCCTTTTGGCGTTCTAAGCGTGTTTTCCGCGCTTAACCCAAAATGGTGGCCTGGCTCCCAAAATGGCCAGACCACGAGGCTCCTTTGTCCTGTCCGTTGACCGTCTTGCTCCCTTCACCTTCCCCAGGTCGAGCCGACCCGGGGCCTTCCTTATTTGGGCATGTACTTTCCCGCGAAACACAGATGCTTTCGCGGGCTTCTACATGTCTTGTGTGTGCCTCCAGGGTGTGGGCTGGGATGTCTGGTCCCAATACACATCCTGGGTGCCAGAGAGTCTAGGGTGGTGTGAATGCCTGGGACCACCGTGGTCCGTGATTGGTCCACGTATGGTATGTGTGTTGATGTGCGGATCTCCCATTGGCTCCCCTCCGTTTTGGCGCGAAGGGAACCGTGGATAAGAGGGGGCTGGAAACACCACTACCATGTCGATCTCCTGAGTTCTCACGAACGAAGGAATACAGGAGCCAAGTATCCTGCAACCAAGAGGCTGGACCGAGGAATCGCTGGTGACCCGCTGAAGGAATCCTCCTTTGCACTGCTGTCGTCCTGTGAAACCCTTTCCTCCTTGGATCGAACCAGAAGGCCTGTACTGGTGCTTCGACCTTTGGAATAGCAGGAACAGCTATTCCCGGCGACTTCATCATCTCCTGCCAAGTAAGCCTTCGGAAGTGTCTCTGGGCCATCCAGTTGACTGACCAGCTTACAAGGGAGTCCTGCTCTGTAACTGCTGCCAGGTTGTGTTGTATTTCGAGTCCTTGTCACTCTCCCACGCTTCGTACGCTTGGCGTTCCCAAGGCTGAAGGGAGGAGTGTACATTTGGCTTGAATACACACGGCCGCTCCGTTGTCCTGCTGCGGCAACAAAACTGTGCTGGTTTCGTCGATTGGGACGTCTTTTTGCTCTACACGACTACGAGGCGTTCCCTGCTCTTCTGAACCTGCCAGCTGCTGAAACTAACGTGGAGAAGCCTGGGTCTGCTTGCTTCGGGGACCGGTGAGTAGTTTAGCTAGGATCTGGTCGCCCTCCTGCAGTATCCCATTGCCTTTCCCTGCTGTGTAAAAACAGCACCCTTTTGCCGTACTCGCGCTCTGCTTCTGCTCGCTGTGGAGGCTGCGCTTGAGTTGCGGAACCTGTTCTCCTTCTGCTGTGCACTAACCCGAACTGCCTGACTTCCTCCGAAGAGCTTCCCCTTTTGCCCGTTGGCACAGGCGTGGCAGGTACTTTGAGCACAAGGCTCCACTCTTCGCAGGGCTCGGACTTCCATCTAGTTAGGTGCCTCTGAAGGCGAACTGAGTCTAAAGCGTTATCGCACTGCCTGTTTTCCTTTCCTTTCAGGTGGACTACATATTTCGTGCTTTAAACGCTTGCGACTGTGTATTTGTATATATATTGTGTTGATATGGTATGTGTTGGTTTAATATTGTGATATTGTGATTTTCTCGCTACGGTCGTTGTTTTAAAGGCCTTAAAATAAATGTGTTTATATTTTTGATATGACAACTGTTTGGAGTAGTTTGTAAGCGCTCTTGCTTTGTGTGCTCATTGCGGGCTTTCAGTCACCCTCACCCCTCTTGAGACCTAGTCTTGACCGCCGCGATCGCTACCTTGATTGGTCTTGCTTGTCCAGAGGTTACCCTGTTCCAAGTAATTAGGTTGGCCTTCTGAACTTCTGCGCCACCAGGACAGAGTTCAGAAATCCGTCTTAACAAAACCTGAGACCCTTCCGATAGCATGAGATGTGATATCTCAATGCTACTAAAAACCAAACATGAGAACCATCCTATAACATGAGATGTGAAATCCAAATCCTTCCCTTTCCAAACCTGAGACCCTTCCTATAGCTTGAGATGTGATATCAAACTCCTTCCCATTCCAATCCTGAGATAGCTTGAGATGTGATATCCAACTCCATCCCATTCCAATCCTGAGACCCTTGCGATAGCATGAGATGTGATAGCTCAATGCTTCTAATATCAAAACTGAGACCCTCCCTATAGTATGAGATGTGATATCGAAGTCCTTCCCATTCCTATCCTGAGACCCTTCCGATAGCAGAGATGTGATATCTCAATGCTTATACCAAACCTGATAACCCTTCCTATGGCATGAGATGTGATATCCAACTCCTTCCCATTCCAATCCTGAGTTCCTTCCTATAGCATGAGATGTGATATCTCAATGCTTCTATCAAACCTGAGACCCTTCCTTTAGCATGAGATGTGATATCCAACTCCTTGCCATTCCAATCCTGAGACCCTTCCTATAACATGAGACGTGATATCCAACTCCTTCCCATTCCAATCCTGAGTTCCTTCCTATAGCATGAGGTGTGATATCTCAATGCTTCTATCAAAACTGAGACCCTTCCTTTAGCATGAGATGTGATATCCAACTCCTTGCCATTCCAATCCTGAGACCCTTCCTATAACATGAGATGTGATATCCAAATCCTTCACATTCCAATCCGGAGACCCTTCCTATAGCATGAGATGTGATATCTCAATGCTTCTAATACCAAACCTGAGATCCTTCCCATAACATGAGATGTGATATCCAACTCCTTCCCATTCCAAACCAGAGACCCTTCCGATAGCATGAGATGTGATATCTCAATGCTTCAAAAACCAAACATGAGAACCATCCTATAACATGAGATGTGAAATCCAAATCCTTCCCTTCCCAAACCTGAGACTCTTCCTATAGCATGAGATGTGATATCTCAATGCTTCTACCAAACCTGAAACCCTTCCTATAGCATGAGATGTGATATCCAACTCCTTCCCATTCCAATCCTGAGACACTTCCTATAGCATGAGATGTGATATCACAATGCTTCTAATACCAAACCTGAGACCCCTCCTATAACATGAGATGTGATATCCAAATCCTTCCCCTTCCAAACCTGACACCCTTACTTTAGCATGAGATGTGATATCCAGCTCCTCCCATTCCAATCCTGAGACCCTTCCGATAGCATGAGATGTGATATCTCAATGCTTCTGATATCAAAACTGAGACCCTCCCTATAGCATGAGATGTGATATCTAAGTCCTTCCCATTCCAATCCTGAGACCCTTCCGATAGCAGAGATGTGATATTTCAATGCTTATACCAAACCTGAGACCCTTCCTATAGCATGAGATGTGATATCCAACTCCTTCCGATTCCAATCCTGAGACCCTTCCTATAGCATGAGATGTGATATCGCAATGCTTCTACCAAAACTGAGACCCTTCATTTAGCATGAGATGTGATATCCAACTCCTTCCCATTCCAATCCTGAGACCCTTCCTATAGCATGAGATGTGATATCTCAATGCTTCTAATACCAAACATGAGATCCTTCCTATAACATGAGATGTGATATCCAACTCCTTCCCATTCCAATCCTGAGACCCTTCCTATAGCATGAGATGTGATATCTCAATGCTTCTAATACCAAACCTGAGATCCTTCCGATAGCATGAGATGTGATATTTCAATGCTTCTAATACCAAACCTGAGAACCTTCCTATAACATGAGATGTGATATCCAAATCCTTCCCCTTCTAAACCTGAGACCCTCCCTTTAGCATGAGATGTGATATCCAACGCCTTCCCATTCCAATCCTGATACCCTTCTGATAGCATGAGATGTGATATCTCAATGCCTCTAATACCAAACCTGAGATCCTACCTCTAACATGAAATGTGATATCCAACTCCTTCCCTTTCCAAACCTGAGAGCCTTCCTACAGCATGAGATGTGATATCCAAGTCCTTCCCATTCCAATCCTGAGACCCTTCCTATAGCATGAGATGGGATATCCAACTCCTTCCAAATCCAATCCTGATACCCTTCCGATAGCATGAGATGTGATATCCCAATGCTTCTACAAAACCTGAGACCCATACCATGGCATGAGATGTGATATCAAACTCCCGTCCTATACCATGAGACTTGATATCTCAATGCTTCTAATACCAAACCTGAGACCGGTCCAATAACATGAGATGTGATATCCAAATCCTTCCCCTTCCAAACCTTAGACCCTTCCTGTATCATGAGATGTGATATCCAAGTCCTTCCCATTCCATTCCTGAGACCCTTCCTGTAGCATGAGATGTGATATCTCAATGCTTCTAATACCAAACCTGAGACCCTTCCTATAACATGAGATGTGATATCCAAGTCCTTCCCATTCCAATCCTGAGACCCTTCCTATAGCATGAGATGTGATATCTCAATGCTTCTAATACCAAACCTGAGGCCCTTCCTATAACATGAATTGTGATATCCAAGTCCTTCCCATTCCAATCCTGAGACCCTTCCGATAGCAGAGATGTGATATCTCAATGCTTTTACCAAACCTGAGACCCTTCCGATAGCATGAGATGTGATATCTCAATGCTTCTAATACCAAACCTGAGATCCTTCCTATAACATGAGATGTGATGTCCAAATCCTTCCCCTTCCAAACCTTAGACCCTCCCTTTAGCATGAGATGTGATATCCAACTCCTTCCCATTCCAATCCTGAGACCCTTCTGATGGCATGAGATGTGATATCTCAATGCCTCTAATACCAAACCTGAGATCCTACCTCTAACATGAAATGTGATATCCAACTCCTCCCCCTTCCAACCCTGAGAGCCTTCCTATAGAATGAGATGTGATATCCAAGTCCTTCCCATTCCAATCCTGAGACCCTTCCTATAACATGAGATGTGATATCCAACTCCTTCCCATTCCAACCTTAGACCCTGCCTATAGCTTGAGATGGGATATCCAACTCCTTCCAAATCCAATCCCGATACCCTTCCGATAGCATGTGATGTGATATCCCAATGCTTCTACAAAACCTGAGACCCATACCATGGCATGAGATGTGATATCAAACTCCTTCGCATTCCAATCCTGAGACACTTCCTATTGCTTGAGATGTGATATCCAACTCATTCCCATTCCAATTCTGAGACCCGTCCTATACCATGAGACTTGATATCTCAATGCTTCTAATACCAAACCTGAGACCGGTCCTATAACATGAGATGTGATACCCAAATCCTTCCGCTTTCCAAACCTTAGACCCTTCCTATAGCATGAGATGTGATATCTCAATGCTTCTAATACCAAACCTGAGACCCTTCCTATAACGAGATGGGATATCCAACTCCTTCCCATTCCAATCCTGAGACCCTTCCGATAGCAGAGATGTGATATCTCAATG
This sequence comes from Ambystoma mexicanum, assembly GCF_040938575.1. NCBI lineage: Eukaryota > Metazoa > Chordata > Amphibia > Caudata > Ambystomatidae > Ambystoma > Ambystoma mexicanum. Next base: position 1,149,491,767 of record NC_090934.1, read on the forward strand.
CTTATACCAAACCTGAGACCCTTCCTATGGCATGAGATGTCATATACAACTCCTTCCGATTCCAATCCTGAGACCCTTCCTATAGCATGAGATGTGATAACTCAATGCTTCTAATACCAAACCTGAGATCCTTCCTATAACATGAGATGTCATATACAACTCCTTCCGATTCCAATCCTGAGACCCTTCCTATAGCATGAGATGTGATATCTCAATGCTTCTAATACCAAACCTGAGATCCTTCCTATAACATGAGATGTGATATCAAACTCCTTCCCATTCCAAACCTGAGACCCTTCCGATAGCATGAGATGTGATATCTCAATGCTTCTAAAACCAAACATGAGAACCATCCTATAACATGAGATGTGAAATCCAAATCATTCCCTTTCCAAACCTGAGACCCTTCCTATAGCTTGAGATGTGGTATCAAACTCCTTCCCATTCAATGTGATATCCAACTCCTTCCCATTCCAATCCTGAGAACCTTCCTATACCATGAGATGTGATATTTCAATGCTTCTAATACCAAACCTGAGACCCGTCCTAAAACATGAGATGTGAGATCCAAATCCTTCCCCTTCCAAACTGAGACCTTTCCTTTAGCATGAGATGTTATATCTTAATGCTTCTAAAACCAAACCTGAGAACCATCCTATAACATGTGAACTCCAAATCCTTCCCTTTCCAAACCTGAGACCCTTCCGATAGCATGAGATGTTATATCTTAATGCTTCTAAAACCAAACCTGAGAACGATGCTATAACATGTGAACTCCAAATCCTTCCCTTTCCAAACCTGAGACCCTTCCGATAGCATGAGATGTGATATCGCAATGCTACTAAAACCAAACATGAGAACCATCCTATTACATGAGATGTGAAATCCAAATCCTTCCCTTTCCAAACCTGAGACCCTTCCTATAGCTTGAGATGTGATATCAAACTCCTTCCCATTCCAATCCTGAGATAGCTTGAGATGTGATAGCCAACTCCTTCCCATTCCAATCCTGAGACCCTTCCTATACCATGAGATGTGATATCTCAATGCTTATAATACCAAACCTGAGACCCGTCCTAAAACATGAGATGTGAGATCCAAATCCTTCCCCTTCCAAACCTGAGACCCTTCCTATAGCTTGAGATGTGATATCAAACTCCTTCCCATTCCAATCCCGAGATAGCTTGAGATGTGATATCCAACTCCATCCCATTCCAATCCTGAGACCCTTCCGATAGCATGAGATGTGACAGCTCAATGCTTCTAATATCAAAACTGAGACCCTCCCTATAGTATGAGATGTGATATCTAAGTCCTTCCCATTCCTATCCTGAGACCCTTCCGATAGCAGAGATGTGATATTTCAATGCTATACCAAACCTGATAACCCTTCCTATGGCATGAGATGTGATATCCAACTCCTTCCCATTCCAATCCTGAGTTCCTTCCTATAGCATGAGATGTGATATCTCAATGCTTCTATCAAACCTGAGACCCTTCCTTTAGCATGAGATGTGATATCCAACTCCTTGCCATTCCAATCCTGAGACCCTTCCTATAACATGAGACGTGATATCCAACTCCTTCCCATTCCAATCCTGAGTTCCTTCCTATAGCATGAGGTGTGATATCTCAATGCTTCTATCAAAACTGAGACCCTTCCTTTAGCATGAGATGTGATATCCAACTCCTTGCCATTCCAATCCTGAGACCCTTCCTATAACATGAGATGTGATATCCAAATCCTTCACATTCCAATCCGGAGACCCTTCCTATAGCATGAGATGTGATATCTCAATGCTTCTAATACCAAACCTGAGATCCTTCCTATAACATGAGATGTGATATCCAACTCCTTCCCATTCCAAACCTGAGACCCTTCCGATAGCATGAGATGTGATATCTCAATGCTTCAAAAACCAAACATGAGAACCATCCTATAACATGAGATGTGAAATCCAAATCCTTCCCTTCCCAAACCTGAGACTCTTCCTATAGCATGAGATGTGATATCTCAATGCTTCTACCAAACCTGAAACCCTTCCTATAGCATGAGATGTGATATCCAACTCCTTCCCATTCCAATCCTGAGACACTTCCTATAGCATGAGATGTGATATCACAATGCTTCTAATACCAAACCTGAGACCCCTCCTATAACATGAGATGTGATATACAAATCCTTCCCCTTCCAAACCTGAGACCCTTCCTTTAGCATGAGATGTGATATCCAGCTCCTCCCATTCCAATCCTGAGACCCTTCCGATAGCATGAGATATGATATCTCAATGCTTCTGATATCAAAACTGAGACCCTCCCTATAGCATGAGATGTGATATCTAAGTCCTTCCCATTCCAATCCTGAGACCCTTCCGATAGCAGAGATGTGATATTTCAATGCTTATACCAAACCTGAGAGCCTTCCTACAGCATGAGATGTGATATCCAAGTCCTTCCCATTCCAATCCTGAGACCCTTCCAATAGCATGAGATGGGATATCCAACTCCTTCCAAATCCAATCCTGATACCGTTCCGATAGCATGAGATGTGATATCCCAATGCTTCTACAAAACCTGAGACCCATACCATGGCATGAGATGTGATATCAAACTCCCGTCCTATACAATGAGACTTGATATCTCAATGCTTCTAATACCAAACCTGAGACCGGTCCAATAACATGAGATGTGATATCCAAATCCTTCCCCTTCCAAACCTTAGACCCTTCCTGTATCATGAGATGTGATATCCAAGTCCTTCCCATTCCATTCCTGAGACCCTTCCTATAGCATGAGATGTGATATCTCAATGCTTCTAATACCAAACCTGAGACCCTTCCTATAACATGAGATGTGATATCCAAATCCTTCCCATTTCAATCCTGAGACCCTTCCTATAACATGAGATGTGATATCCAACTCCTTCCCATTCCAACCTGAGATCCTTCCTATAGCATGAGAAGGGATATCCAACTCCTTCCCATTCCAATCCTGAAACCCTTCCTATAGCATGAGATGTGATATCTCAATGTTTCTAATAAAAAACCTGAGACCCTTCCTATAGCAAGAGATGTGACATCCAAATCTTTCCCATTCCAATCCTGAGATCCTTCCTATTGGATGAGATGTGATATCCAACTCCTTCCCATTCCAATCCTGAGACCCTTCCTATACCATGAGATGTGGTATCTCAATGCTTCTACCAAAACTGAGACCCTTCCTTTAGCATGAGATGTGATATCCAACTCCTTCCCATTCCAATCCTGAGACCCTTCCTATAGCATGAGATCTGATATCTCAATGCCTCTAATACCAAACCTGAGATTCTTCCTATAACATGAGATGTGATATCTCAATGCTTCTAATACCAAACCTGAGACCCTCCCTTTAGCATGAGATGTGATATCCGACTCCTTCCCATTCCAATCCTGAGACCTTTCTGATAGCATGAGATGTGATATCTCAATGCCTCTAATACCAAACCTGAGATTCTTCCTATAACATGAGATGTGATATCTCAATGCTTCTAATACCAAACCTGAGACCCTCCCTTTAGCATGAGATGTGATATCCGACTCCTTCCCATTCCAATCCTGAGACCCTTCTGATAGCATGAGATGTGATATCTCAATGCCTATAATACCAAACCTGAGATCCTTCCGATAGCATGAGATGTGATATCTCAATGCTTCTAATACCAAACCTGAGATCCTTCCTATAACATGAGATGTGATATCCAAATCCTTCCCCTTCCAAACCTGAGACCCTCCCTTTAGCATGAGATGTGATATCCAACTCCTTCCCATTCCAATCCTGAGACCCTTCCGATAGCAGAGATGTGATATCTCAATGCTTATACCAAACCTGAGACCCTTCCTATGGCATGAGATGTCAAATACAACTCCTTCCGATTCCAATGCTGAGACCCTTCCTATAGCATGAGATGGGATATCTCAATGCTTATACCAAACCTGAGACCCTTCCTATAGCATGAGATGTGGTATCCAACTCCTTCCGATTCCAATCCTGAGACCCTTCCTATAGCATGAGATGTGATATCTCAATGCTTCTAATACCAAACCTGAGATCCTTATAACATGAGATGTGATATCCAACTCCTTCCCATTCCAAACCTGAGACCCTTACGATAGCATGAGATGTGATATCAAACTCCTTCCCATTCCAATCCTGAGATAGCTTGAGATGTGATATCCAACTCCTTCCCATTCCAATCCTGAGACCCTTCCTATACCATGAGATGTGATATCTCAATGCTTCTAATACCAAACCTGACACCCGTCCTAAAACATGAGATGTGAGATCCAAATCCTTCCCCTTCCAAACCTGAGATCTTTCCTTTAGCATGAGATGTGATATCCAAATCCTTCCCCTTCCAAACCTGAGACCCTCCCTTTAGCATGAGATGTGATATCCAACTCCTTCCCATTCCAATCCTGAGACCCTTCCGATAGCAGAGATGTGATATCTCAATGCTTATACCAAACCTGAGACCCTTCCTATGGCATGAGATGTCAAATACAACTCCTTCCGATTCCAATGCTGAGACCCTTCCTATAGCATGAGATGGGATATCTCAATGCTTATACCAAACCTGAGACCCTTCCTATAGCATGAGATGTGGTATCCAACTCCTTCCAATTCCAATCCTGAGACCCTTCCTATAGCATGAGATGTGATATCTCAATGCTTCTAATACCAAACCTGAGATCCTTATAACATGAGATGTGATATCCAACTCCTTCCCATTCCAAACCTGAGACCCTTACGATAGCATGAGATGTGATATCAAACTCCTTCCCATTCCAATCCTGAGATAGCTTGAGATGTGATATCCAACTCCTTCCCATTCCAATCCTGAGACCCTTCCTATAGCATGATATGTGATATCACAATGCTTCTAATACCAAACCTGAGATCCTTCCTATAACATGAGATGTGTATCCAACTCCTTCCCATTCCAAACCTGAGACCCTTCCTATAGCATGAGATGTGATATCTTAATGCTTCTAAAACCAAACCTGAGAACCATCCAATAACATATGTGAAATCCAAATCCTTCCCTTTCCAAACCTGAGACCCTTCAGATAGCATGTGGTGTGATATCTCAATGCTTCTAAAACCAAACATGAGAACCATCCTATAACATGAGATGTGGAATCCAAATCCTTCCCTTTCCAAACCTGAGACCCTTCCTATAGCTTGAGATGTGCTATCAAACTCCTTCCCATTCCAATCCTGTGATAACTTGAGATGTGATATCCAACTCCTTCCCATTCCAATCCTGAGACCCTTCCTATACCATGAGATGTGATATCTCAATGCTTCTAATACCAAACCTGAGACCCGTCCTAAAACATGAGATGTGAGATCCAAATCCTTCCCCTTCCAAACCTGAGACCCTTCCTATAGCTTGAGATGTGATATCAAACTCCTTCCCATTCCAATCCTGAGATAGCTTGAGATGTGATATCTGTTAAGACGGATTTCTGAACTCTGTCCTGGTGGCGCAGAAGTTCAGAAGGCCAACCTAATTACTTGGAACAGGGTAACCTCTGGACGAGCCAGACCAATCAAGGTAGCGATCGCGGCGGTCAAGACTAGGTCTCAAGAGGGGTGAGGGTGACTGAAACCCCGCAATGAGCACACAAAGCAAGATCACTTATAAACTACTCCAAACAGTTGTTATATAAAAAATATATACACATTTATTTTAAGGCCTTTAAAACAATGACCGTAGCGAGAAAATCACAATATCACAATATTAAACCAACACATACCATATCAACACAATATATATACAAATACGACAGTCGCAAGCGTTATATGCACGAAATGTGTAGTCCACCTAAAAGGGAAGGAAAACAGGCAGTGCGAAGTAATGCTTAGACCCAGTTCGCCTTCAGAGGCACCTAACTAGATGGAAGTCCGGGCCCTGCGAAGAGTGGAGCCTTGTGCTCAGAGTACCTGCACGCGCTGGTGCCAATGGGCAAAAGGAGAAGCTCTTCAAATTAAGTCAGGCAGTTTAGTTTAGTGCACAAAGAAGAAGAACAAGTTCCGCGACTCAAGCGCAGCCTCCACAGTGGGCAGAAGCAGAGCGCGAGTACGGACACGGGTGCTGTTTTACACAGCGGGGAAAAGCAATGGGCTCCTGCAGGAGGGCGACCAGATCCTAGCTATGCTACTCACCGGTCCCCGATGCAAGCAGACCCAGGCTTCTCCGCGTCAGTTTCAGCAGCTGGCAGGTTCAGAAGAGCAGGGAACGCCTTGTCGTTGTGTTGAGTAAAAAGACGTCCCAATCGAAGAAACCTGCACAGTTTGTTACCACAGCAGGGCAACGGGGCGGCCGTGTGTATTTGAGCCAAATGTACACTACTCACTTCAGACCTGGGAACGCCAAGTGTACGAAGCGTGTGAGAGTGACAAGGACCCGAAATACTACACAACCTGGCGGCGGTTACAGAGCAAGACTCCCGTGTAAGCTGGTCAGTCAACTGGATGGCCCAGAGACGCTTCCGAAGGCTTACTGGCAGGAGATGGTGAAGATGCCGAGAATAGCTGTTCCCGCTATTCCAAGGGTCGAAGTACCAGTACAGGCCTTCTGGTTCGATCAAAGGTGAAAAGGGTTTCACAAGGCGACAGCAGTGCAGAGGAGAAGTCCTTCAGCGGGTCACCAGCGATTCCTCGGTCTAGCCTCTTGGTTGCAGGATACTTGGCTCCTGTATTCCTTCGTTCGTGAGAACTCAGGAGATCGACCTGGTAGTGGTGTTTCCAGCCCCCTCTTATCCACGGTTCCCTTCGCGCCAAAACGGAGGGGACCCAATGGGAGATCCGCTCATCAACACTCACACCATTCGTGGACCAATCACGGACCACGGTGGTCCCAGGCATTCACACCACCCTAGACTCTCTGGCACCCAGGATGTGTATTGGGACCAGACATCCCAGCCCACACCCTGGAGGCACACACAAGACATGTAGAAGCCCGCGAAAGCATCTGTGTTTCGCGGGAAAGTACATGCCCAAATAAGGAAGGCCCCGGGTCGGCTCGACCTGGGGAAGGTGAAGGGAGCAAGACGGTCAGCGGACAGGACAAAGGAGCCTCGTGGTCTGGCCATTTTGGGAGCCAGGCCACCATTTTGGGTTAAGCGCGGAAAACACGCTTAGAACGCCAAAAGGAGCTCAAAATACAAAGAAACGATCGCTGCCACCATTCCCGTCCCTGAATTACTTGCACCGATCAGATACAATCCTAAACGAGTATCTAGGGCCTGTAGAAGGCTAGAGACCCAAGAGAGCTGTAACTTAGCTTACAGTGCCCTCTTGTGTCATGTTGCACGAAAGCCGCAACATGATAAAAGAAACTACGGGAAACAGCGTTCCCCGGTACTGACTGTCTTAAGGGCATGTCAGTTTCCCCGTAAGAAAGGAGCGAAAGCCCAGAGGAGTGCGGCAGAAGGCTGCACTTCTCTGGCAAAGTCAAGAACAAGGTGAAAAACAACAGCAAAAAGTTTAGGGGTTGCCACATGGAAGGAAAATTACCTACAATTACGAAATCTTTCCTAACACTCGCCCCTCCCAGACTATGGACAGGGGGAACTAATCCACCCCTGGATGAGTCTCTTGTTCAGGTCGGTTAAACATTCTGGACAACCCATCAGCATTGCTATGTTGGACACCTGGCCTATGCTCAATAGTGAAGTCGAAGCCTTCTAGACTTATGGACCACCTAAGCAACTTTGGATTCTCCCCCTTCATGTTCATTAGCCACTTTAACGGCTTATGGTCAGTTTGCACAGTGAAGTGGGTCCCATAGAGGTAGGGCCTCAGCTTCCTTAGGGCCCACACAACAGAGAAACATTCTTTCTCTACCGTGGACCATCTGAGCTCTCTGTCCTTAAGCTGGCGACTAATAAAACCGATAGGGTGTTCCTTACCCTTCTCATCTACTTGTGATAGTACAGCTCCTATCCCAGTGTCAGAGGTGTCCGTCTGCACGATAAAAGGTCTTTGATAATCAGGGGCCCTGAGGACAGGGGCCTGGCACAAGGAGTCTTTTAAGCCATTGAAGGCCTTCTCACACTCGTCGGTCCAAGTTACCTTCTTGGGTTTCTTCGGAGTTGTGAGGGCAGTCAGAGGAGCAGCTATGGTGCCATAGTCTGCCACAAAATTGCGGTAATACCCCGTGAGTCCTAAGAAGGCTCTCACTTGGGTTTGGGTAGTGGGGGTAGGCCAGTCTTGTACTGCTTGTACTTTACTGGGAAGAGGCTGTATCCTCCCTCCACCTACTTCATGTCCAAGGTAAACCACTGAGCCTTGTCCAATCTGGCATTTACTAGCCTTTATGGTCAGGTGTGCTTTCTGAAGAGCCTGGAGCACAATCCCGAGGTGTTTCACATGGTCTTCCCAGGTGGCACTGAAAACTGCTATATCGTCCAGATATGCAAGACAGAATTCGTCCAACCCATTCAACACATGATTCACAAGCCTCTGGAAAGTGGCAGGTGCATTCTTCAACCCGAACGGCATTACCCGGAATTGGTAAAGGCCGTCTGGAGTAGAAAATGCTGTCTTTTCCTTGGCATGTTCTGCTAAAGCTATTTGCCAATAGCCAGCAGTGAAGTCAAACGTGCTGAGGTACTTGGAGGCACCCAAAGTATCCACCAGCTCATCTGTTCGAGGCAAGGGGTGTGCATCTGTCTTGGTGACAGCATTCAGAGCCCTGTAATCCACGCAGAACCTCAATTCAGAAGTGCCTGCCTTTGGAACCAAAACCACAGGGCTGGACCAAGGACTACTAGAGGGTTCAATCACCCCAAGGTCTAACATCTTGTTGACCTCGGTCTTAATATAAGACCGTACTTTGTCTGACATCCTGTATCCCCTACTTTTGGTAGGTACACTGTCTCCTGTGTCAATGTTATGTTTGCACCAAGGTGTCAAACCAGGCGACTGTGAAAACAGGGGGGAAAACTGCCTAAGCAAACTTTTCACCTCAGCCTGCTGATCAGAAGTCAGGTGAGGGGCCACTCGGACACCCTCAAAGGAGCTATCTGAAGGACCGCTGTGGAACAGGTCGGGGAGAGGTTCAGACTCCTCTTCCTCAACATCTGAAGCCAGTAGCAGTGCTGCGATTTCGACTCTTGGGACGAAAGCCTTCAGCCTATTCACGTGAAACACTTTTGGAGCCTGTCCAGGCCTTCCAAGGTCCACTAAATAGTTAACCTCACCCAGGGGCTCCACCACTGTGTAAGGGCCTGACCATTTGTCCTGTAAGGCTCGCGGCCTTATGGGATTCATGATCAGGACTTGCTGACCAGGTGTAAAGTTGATGAGGGAAGCTTTCTGTTCGTACCAATGTTTCACCAGCGCTTGTCCTGCCTTCAATTTATCACTAGCCAAGCCCATCAGAAGTACCATCCGTTTTCTGAGCCCTAGCACATAATCAACTACGTTGGTAGTAACAGGGGGCGTGGGCATCTCCCATCCCTCTTTGACGATGGCTAAGGGTCCCCGTACGGGATGCCCGAACAGAAGTTCGAAGGGGCTGAAGCCAACACCCTCCTGTGGTACCTCTCGGTAGGCAAACAGTAAGCATGGTAAAAGAAGATCCCATTTTCTTCTCTGAGGTTCCTCCAGAGCCCCAATCATGCTCTTTAACGTTCTGTTGAAACGTTCCACCAGACCATTGGTCTGGGGGTGGTATGCAGAAGAGAACTTGTAGGTGACCCCACATTCTTTCCACATAGCCTGCATATACTTCGACATAAAGTTGCTGCCACGATCCGACACAACTTCTTTAGGGAAGCCAACCCTAGTAAATATGCCGAGTAAAGCTTTTGCAACTGACTTGGCAGTTACAGTTTTCAATCGGATGGCCTCAGGATATCTGGTTGCATGGTCGACCAGCACCAGGATAAACCTATTGCCCGAGGATGTTTGCGGGTCAAGGGGACCAACGATGTCGATCCCTACCCTTTCAAATGGTACCCCCACAACTGGGAGCGGTACCAACGGAGCTTGGATTGTCGCGCCAACCTTACCAGACAACTGGCAGGAGGCACAACTCCTGCAGTGACTTTCTACTTGCACCCCCATCTTGGGCCAGTAGAAGTGCATGGATAACCTTTGCTTGGTCCTCTTCATACCAAGGTGACCAGCAAGGGGAACTTCATGCGCCAACTGCAGGAGGAAGCGCCTAACAGCAAGGGGAACCACCAACCTCCTATGGTCTCCTTCTGTAGACTCTGTGGGCTCACTATACAGGAGTCCACCTTCCCAATAAATCCTATGCGTCCCAGGAGGTTCACCCTCAAGCTGGGAGCAGGCCTGTCTCCTTAGGCCTTCCAGAGATGGGCACTCACGTTGGCCTTTACTGAATTCGTCCCTATCAGGACCTCCTTCAACTAACAAGTCTTTTAGTTCAGGATGATCGTTGGGGTCAAATACTTCAGGCATCGCCACCTCCTCGTCAGGCCCGGGCGATTGACCAACTTCCTCCACCACAGTGGTAGGCGAGCTCGGGGGAATATTCTCTTTCCCTCGTCGTGACTTGTCGACTCCTTCTGCCTTGGGTTTCCCCTTCGGCTGGGGCAGCGTATTGGTCTTGGCCAATGCTGCCCGTGCTTGAGACCGTGTGTAGGGTCTTTCGGCAGTGTCTCCTACGAGCTCTAAAGCTCTGAGATCATTACCTAACAAGACCTTTCCCGGGACGTTTCTCTGAATGCTCACTGGAATCCTGACTGCTGTACCATTTAAAGTAAGATTTACAGGTATTACTGGGAACATACGGAGTGGGCCGTCAGCCAACTTAGTGGGCATCAGAGTAGCTCTGGCAACTTCCTCTGAGTCTACCAAGGTAGAATCCACTACAGTGCAACTGCACCCACTATCCCTAAGAGCTGGAGTATCTACTCCATTGATCAGCACACTGTCTTTAAAGTAGTGCTTGGTATTATCCGGAATCCTAGCATAAGCCTCTGCGACTTTAGGCTCCCAGGAACCCAGGGACACTAAAACTACCTCAGCCTCTATCCCGCTGGGAAATGAGTCTGAGGAGAAGGATGCTCCTGTAATCTCTTCTTCCTCGTAGGAGGAGAAGGCCAGATTAGCGGAGTGGACCCCCAAAGGTCTAACCTTACACCGGGGATCCCCCTTCGGTGGTCAGTTGCTCCACAAGCAAAACAAGATCCATTGGGTCTGTTTACATAGGGAGGCTTATTGTAACCAGAGTTTTGTCTCGGAGGCTGACCTCCACTACCCTGTGAGTTCTCTTGTGTCTTACCCTTACTTTTCTTTTTGTGGCCCTTATGAGAAGAAGATTTAGCAGATTCTCCACCCTCCATATCTTTGGACTTTTTCCCTTCCTCCTGCTTACCAGGATGAGTTTTGTCCTCATGGGACACTCGATGTGACACCCATAAGTCTGCTGCAATGGCCAGCTTCTTAGGATCTATCTCCTTCGAATCGGCCAAATGCTGCTTAAGCTCCGGGGAAGAAGATGCAAAAATGTGTTCCAGCATGACAAAATTTATCATGCCTTCGAAGGTAGAAACCTTATAACCTTCGACCCAGCCAGTTAAGTTTTTCAAGGATTCAGTGACATAAGATACCCAAGTACCACCTTCCTTTTTCTTATACTCTCTGAAACGTTTCAAATATTGGGCCGGAGTCTTCCCAAACTTTAAATTGAGAGTTTGCTTTAACATTGCGAAATCAGCTCGCTCAGCTTTCGACATTTCCATAATGGCACTACAGCCAGAATGGGGCAGTCTGCTGAGTAACCAAGCAATCTTATCAGCATTGTCAACTTGTTGAACTTCGCATGCATACTCAAACGCATTCAGCCAGTCCATAATGTCATTCCTTTCTTCATACACACTGAGCAGATCTTTCAGAAACCGTGGATGAGAGGAGGCCCCAGACCCATGTCCAGGACCCTTGGACCCATTTGCAAACTGAAGCTTGGCTAGTTCCAACTGGTGATCCCTGTCTTTTTGTTTTTCTGCCTGTTCGATTTTTAGTTTGGCTATGCTGAATTCAAGCTCCTGCTGCCTAAACCGCAGCTCTTGCTTCTTGAATTCAAGCATAGCCTCCCCATCAGCACTGGCAGAGGAAACATTAGACATCTCGTCGTCCCTGTCCTCGTGGTCGCGATGGATCAGTGCAGCGGCAGAACCGTCGGTTCTACCAGTGAGAGCAGCCCCCCCACCTTCCGCACTGTCCTCAGAAGTTATAGCGTCAAGCTGCGCTTCTTGCCACGCCACGATTCTTTGGATCATTTCCAATTTCGTGCCTTGAGAGGAAACACCTCTCTCCGCACACATCTTTTTCAGTGTTTCTGATTTGGAAGCATTTAAAGTTAACAAGGTATTTGTTTCCATACTGTTAGATAGGACTATGGCCTTTTTAAAGTTATACTACAACAATTCACTACGTGTCCTGGTTGGAATAACCTGAAATGCCTTAGTTCGTGCGCAACACTGGATACCTTCAGTCGTATCCCACCGCTGTACAAAAATTTGTTAAGACGGATTTCTGAACTCTGTCCTGGTGGCGCAGAAGTTCAGAAGGCCAACCTAATTACTTGGAACAGGGTAACCTCTGGACGAGCCAGACCAATCAAGGTAGCGATCGCGGCGGTCAAGACTAGGTCTCAAGAGGGGTGGGGGTGACTGAAAGCCCGCAATGAGCACACAAAGCAAGATCACTTACAAACTACTCCAAACAGTTGTTATATAAAAAATATATACACATTTATTTTAAGGCCTTTAAAACAATGACCGTAGCGAGAAAATCACAATATCACAATATTAAACCAACACATACCATATCAACACAATATATATACAAATACGACAGTCGCAAGCGTTATATGCACGAAATGTGTAGTCCACCTAAAAGGGAAGGAAAACAGGCAGTGCGAAGTAATGCTTAGACCCAGTTCGCCTTCAGAGGCACCTAACTAGATGGAAGTCCGGGCCCTGCGAAGAGTGGAGCCTTGTGCTCAAAGTATCTGCACGCGCTGGTGCCAATGGGCAAAAGGAGAAGCTCTTCAAAGGAAGTCAGGCAGTTTAGTTTAGTGCACAAAGAAGAAGAACAAGTTCCGCGACTCAAGCGCAGCCTCCACAGTGGGCAGAAGCAGAGCGCGAGTACGGACACGGGTGCTGTTTTACACAGCGGGGAAAAGCAATGGGCTCCTGCAGGAGGGCGACCAGATCCTAGCTATGCTACTCACCATTCCCCGATGCAAGCAGACCCAGGCTTCTCCGCGTCAGTTTCAGCAGCTGGCAGGTTCAGAAGAGCAGGGAACGCCTCGTCGTCGTGTTGAGTAAAAAGACGTCCCAATCGAAGAAACCCGCACAGTTTGTTACCACAGCAGGGCAACGGGGCAGCCGTGTGTATTTGAGCCAAATGTACACTACTCACTTCAGACCTGGGAACGCCAAGTGTACGAAGCGTGTGAGAGTGACAAGTACCCGAAATATTACACAACCTGGCGGCGGTTACAGAGCAAGACTCCCGGGTAAGCTGGTCAGTCAACTGGATGGCCCAGAGACGCTTCCGAAGGCTTACTGGCAGGAGATGGTGAAGATGCCGAGAATAGCTGTTCCCGCTATTCCAAGGGTCGAAGTACCAGTACAGGCCTTCTGGTTCGATCAAAGGTGAAAAGGGTTTCACAAGGCGACAGCAGTGCAGAGGAGAAGTCCTTCAGCGGGTCACCAGCGATTCCTCGGTTTAGCCTCTTGGTTGCAGGATACTTGGCTCCTGTATTCCTTCGTTCGTGAGAACTCAGGAGATCGACCTGGTAGTGGTGTTTCCAGCCCCCTCTTATCCACGGTTCCCTTCGCGCCAAAACGGAGGAGACCCAATGGGAGATCCGCTCATCAACACTCACACCATTCGTGGACCAATCACGGACCACGGTGGTCCCAGGCATTCACACCACCCTAGACTCTCTGGCACCCAGGATGTGTATTGGGACCAGACATCCCAGCCCACACCCTGGAGGCACACACAAGACATGTAGAAGCCCGCGAAAGCATCTGTGTTTCGCAGGAAAGTACATGCCCAAATAAGGAAGGCCCCGGGTCGGCTCGTCCTGGAGAAGCTGAAGGGAGCAAGATGGTCAGCGGACAGGACAAAGGAGCCTCGTGGTCTGGCCATTTTGGGAGCCAGGCCACCATTTTGGGTTAAGCGCTTAAAACGCGCTTAGAACGCCAAAAGGAGCTCAAAATACAAAGAAACGATCGCTGCCACCATTCCCGTCCCTGAATTACTTGCACCGATCAGATACAATCCTAAACAAGTATCTAGGGCCTGTAGAAGGCTAGAGACCCAAGAGAGCTGTAACTTAGCTTACAGTGCCCTCTTGTGTCATGTTGCACGAAAGCCGCAACATGATAAAAGAAACTACGGGAAACAGCGTTCCCCGGTACTGACTGTCTTAAGGGCATGTCAGTTTCCCCGTAAGAAAGGAGCGAAAGCCCAGAGGAGTGCGGCAGAAGGCTGCACTTCTCTGGCAAAGTCAAGAACAAGGTGAAAAACAACAGCAAAAAGTTTAGGGGTTGCCACATGGAAGGAAAATTACCTACAATTACGAAATCTTTCCTAACAATATCCAACTCCTTCCCATTCCAATCCTGAGACCCTTCCGATAGCATGAAATGTGATATCTCAATGCTTCTAATATCAAAACTGAGACCCTCCCTATAGCATGAGATGTGATATCTAAGTCCTTCCCATTCCTATCCTGAGACCCTTCCGATAGCAGAGATGTGATATCTCAATGCTTATACCAAACCTGAGACCCTTCCTATGGCATGAGATGTGATATCCAACTCCTTCCCATTCCAATCCTGAGACCCTTCCTATAGCATGAGATGTGATATCTCAATGCTTCTATCAAACCTGAGTCCCTTCCTTTAGCATGAGATGTGATATCCAACTCCTTCCCATTCCAATCCTGAGAGCCTTCCGATAGCATGAAATGTGATATCTCAATGCTTCTAATATCAAAACTGAGACCCTCCCTATAGCATGAGATGTGATATCTAAGTCCTTCCCATTCCTATCCTGAGACCCTTCCGATAGCAGAGATGTGATATCTCAATGCTTATACCAAACCTGAGACCCTTCCTATGGCATGAGATGTGATATCCAACTCCTTCCCATTCCAATCCTGAGACCCTTCCTATAGCATGAGATGTGATATCTCAATGCTTCTATCAAACCTGAGTCCCTTCCTATAGCATGAGATGTGATATCTCAAAGCTTCTAATACCAAACCTGGGACCCGTCCTATAACATGAGATATGATATCCAAACCATGCATCACCACCGAAACCATCAAAGGTGCACTCATCAATGCGAGATCTGTAGTCGCCCATGCCCTAGACATAGCCGACATTATCTCCATCAATGATCTCGACTTCATAGCTATTACAGAGACCTGGCTCCACCCAGCGTCTGGCCCCTCTCTATCACTTGCTATACCCAATGACTATACCATCTACCGTGCAGACAGACAAACAGCTAAAGGTGGTGGAGTAGCCATTATTGCAAAAAGCTCCATCAACATAAGACACATACAAAACCAATCCCTGCCATCAGCGGAACTACTCACCCTCAAACTATCCACAACGCACACAAGCACAATCACCATCCACCTCATTTACAGACCGCCAGGCCCTATACTATCCTTTAATGACGACATAGCCCTTTTACTCTCTAACAATATCAAACCTAACTCTCGACTACTCATCCTAGGAGACTTTAATCTAGGTCTCAATGATGAGAAAGATGACAAAGCTAACACTGTCGCCAACACCATTTCAGAATTAGGACTCACCCACCATATCGCACAACCCACACACAACAAAGGCCGAATCCTTGACTGGATAGCTGACCTTAACTGCAACACCACCATCCTTTCCAACACTCCATGCGCTTGGACCGATCACCACCTCATTACCTTCACCATCAACAAAGGCACTCAAACACCAGGGCCTTCCCCCTATGCCCCACCCACACTCACAAGAAACAACAAAAATATCACAGTAGAGAAACTCCTCCCGTTACTCCAACCCATCATCGACTTCTCACCCACCATGACCAACCCTACTGAACTAGTAGAGTTATACAACACAACCATCCTTAAGGCCATTAACACCATAGCACCACTCAAGCTTCGGAAAGCCAAACCACGCGCACACCTCAATTCTTGGTTCACCCCCGAACTAAAAACACTCCGCAAATCCAAAAGACAAGCTGAATTAGCATGGAAACAGTCACCATCCACTATTAATAAGACATCTTACACACTGGCCTCGAACATCTATAAGTCAGCCATCATCCAGTCTAAAAAAAACATGTACAATGAAAGAATCTGCAACGCCAAATCCAATACCAAAGAGCTCTTCAATATCCTGAGAGAACTCGAATCACCTTCCCCCATTCCAGACACTTGCAACAAAGACATCCACTGGTGCACGAACATTCAGGAAGCACTCCTAGGCAAAATTGCCACGCTACAAGCCAAAATCCTGACAAAGAAAGAAAGCCTCACCCTCACTGATAACATCACCTCCTCTACACACACCTACACCACCCCCAAAATGATGACATTAACCTCTTTGAGTTTTCCACCATAACCATCAAAGAGGTTGAAGAAATAATCTACTCTCTTAAACCATCCAAATGCCAAGGTGACACTTGCCCGGCCCCAGTCATTAAAGATGCAGCCAAACAACTTGCTCCTTTCATCACTTCCCTCATCAATTCATCTTTCACATCCAACGTAGTGCCCAACAACCTCAAGGACTCCTGGGTTCTTCCTTTACTTAAGAAGCCCACCCTTGACCCAAATGTCCCCACCAACTACAGACCCATTACGACTGTACCCTTCCTACTAAAAATCCTTGACAGAGCTGCCTATCTCCAGATACAGAACCACCTTGAGAAAAATAACTTACTCGGACTCAGACAATCAGGATTCTGCCCCAAACACGGCACTGAGACCGCCCTGATTGACCTTAAGACACAGATGGACAACATTAAAGACAATGGCAAACTGGTCCTCCTTCTCCTTCTTGACTTATCGGCCGCCTTCGACCTGGTCAACCACGACATCCTCTGCAAACATCTATCCTCAGCAGCCAAATTCTCAGATAATGCCAACGCATGGATCCAATCCTTCCTTAACAACAGATCCATGAGAGTCCTCGCACCCACAGCCTCTGCCAACCCAGCCCCAGTCACTTGCGGTGTCCCCCAGGGCTCCTGCGTCTCCCCCACTCTATACAATGTGTTCACAAAAACCCCTCTTTGACATATTGGACCGCTTGGGTGTCATCTACACCAACTACGCAGATGACACCCAAATACTGATCCCTTTAACAGGCGACTACTCCACCGACCTCACTGCTCTCAACAACATTTACTCCATTATCCAAGAATGGATGGCCAAGCATGGCCTATGCCTCAATGACGACAAGACCGAGCTTCTTCTCCTAGGTTCCCAACCCAGACTTAATAAACTCGACAAACTCTATCAGGCATTCACTATAGACGGCAATAACATCATTGTCTCTAACAGCGTCAAAACCCTAGGAATCTACCTCGACTCCTCCCTCACACTGACAAGACAGATCAATTCCATCTCATCCGCCACTGCTTACACCTGTAAGCTCATCAATGCCAGCAGACCTTACCTCTCACCATCCAACTGCACCACCTTAGCCAGAGCGCTAGTCCTCTCCAAAGTCGACTACTGCAATGCCCTATACTTGGGCACCAGTCAGAAAAACATTAACAAACTACAAGTCGTACAAAACAACGCCTTGCGAGCAGCCCTGAACATACCTAAACATGAACACATTTCGGACACCAGACGCTCCTGCCATTGGCTATCCATACCACAAAGAATTGAATATAAAACCATCTCACTCACACACAAATGCCTAGCTAACCAAGCACCCAGATACCTATCCGACAACCTCACTCACCACACCCCAGCGCGCCCTACCAGATCAGCTCAAACACACTGCTTAAATATCCCAAGATTTAAGCTCCAAAAAGCAGGTGGCTCTAGCTTCCCCGTGCTTGCCTCCAAACTCTGGAATTCACTTCCACTCGAGCTGAGATCAGAACCGTCCTTTCACAGATTTAGACACAACACCAAAACATGGCTTCTATCCAAAGAAACGTAAACTGCCTAGCCCTACCTTACTAGCATGCACCAAGACTGTAAATTTGTAAATATGTAAATCGGTCTGTACATTACCTCTAACTGCGTGATAATGTCCCAAATGTATTGCTCTCATCCACCTTGACCATGCTATACCATATATGTAACTATCTGTAATTGAAACTGATTGACAACTCCCTCAATCTCTGTTACTGGTCCCCTAAAACCATATTTTATCATATTGTACTGTTGTATTAATCTTGTTGTATTCATCTCAAGCGCCTGGATGCCCCAGGGCCAGGCGGCGCTATACAAATAATAAACTAAACTAAACTAAACTAAATCCTTCCCCTTCCAAAACTGAGACCCTTCCTTTAGCATGAGATGTGATATCCAAATCCTTCCCATTCCAATCCTGAAACCCTTCCTATAGCATGAGATGTGATATCTCAATGTTTCTAATAAAAAACCTGAGACCCTTCCTATAGCAAGAGATGTGATATCCAAATCCTTCCCATTCCAATACTGAGACCCTTCCTATAACATGAGATGTGATATCCAACTCCTTCCCATTCCAACCTGAGACCCTTCCTATAGCATGAGAAGGGATATCCAACTCCTTCCCATTCCAATCCTGAAACCCTTCCTATAGCATGAGATGTGATATCTCAATGTTTCTAATAAAAAACCTGAGACCCTTCCTATAGCAAGAGATGTGACATCCAAATCCTTCCCATTCCAATCCTGAGATCCTTCCTATTGGATGAGATGTGATATCCAACTCCTTCCCATTCCAATCCTGAGACCCTTCCTATACCATGAGATGTGATATCTCAATGCTTCTACCAAAACTGAGACCCTTCCTTTAGCATGAGATGTGATATCCAACTCCTTCCCATTCCAATCCTGAGACCCTTCCTATAGCATGAGATGTGATATCTCAATGCCTCTAATACCAAACCTGAGATTCTTCCTATAACATGAGATGTGATACCTCAATGCTTCTAATACCAAACCTGAGACCCTCCCTTTAGCATGAGATGTGATATCCGACTCCTTCCCATTCCAATCCTGAGACCCTTCTGATAGCATGAGATGTGATATCTCAATGCCTCTAATACCAAACCTGAGATTCTTCCTATAACATGAGATGTGATATCTCAATGCTTCTAATACCAAACCTGAGACCCTCCCTTTAGCATGAGATGTGATATCCGACTCCTTCCCATTCCAATCCTGAGACCCTTCTGATAGCATGAGATGTGATATCTCAATGCCTATAATACCAAACCTGAGATCCTTCCGATAGCATGAGATGTGATATCTCAATGCTTCTAATACCAAACCTGAGCTCCTTCCTATAACATGAGATGTGATATCCAAATCCTTCCCCTTCCAAACCTGAGACCCTCCCTTTAGCATGAGATGTGATATCCAACTCCTTCCCATTCCAATCCTGAGACCCTTCCGATAGCAGAGATGTGATATCTCAATGCTTATACCAAACCTGAGACCCTTCCTATGGCATGAGATGTGGTATCCAACTCCTTCCGATTCCAATCCTGAGACCCTTCCTATAGCATGAGATATGATATCTCAATGCTTCTAATACCAAACCTGAGATCCTTCCTATAACATGAGATGTGATATCCAACTCCTTCCCATTCCAAACCTGAGACCCTTCCGATAGCATGAGATGTGATATCAAACTCCTTCCCATTCCAATCCTGAGATAGCTTGAGATGTGATATCCAACTCCTTCCCATTCCAATCCTGAGACCCTTCCTATACCATGAGATGTGATATCTCAATGCTTCTAATACCAAACCTGACACCCGTCCTAAAACATGACATGTGAGATCCAAATCCTTCCCCTTCCAAACCTGAGATCTTTCCTTTAGCATGAAATGTGATATCCAACTCCTTCCCATTCCAATCCTGAGACCCTTCCTATAGCATGATATGTGATATCACAATGCTTCTAATACCAAACCTGAGATCCTTCCTATAACATGAGATGTGTATCCAACTCCTTCCCATTCCAAACCTGAGACCCTTCCTATAGCATGAGATGTGATATCTTAATGCTTCTAAAACCAAACCTGAGAACCATCCAATAACATAGATGAAATCCAAATCCTTCCCATTCCAATCCTGAGACCCTTCCTATACCATGAGATGTGATATCTCAATGCTTCTAATACCAAACCTAAGACCCGTCCTAAAACATGAGATGTGAGATCCAAATCCTTCCCCTTCCAAACCTGAGACCCTTCCTATAGCTTGAGATGTGATATCAAACTCCTTCCCATTCCAATCCTGAGATAGCTTGAGATGTGATATCCAACTCCTTCCCATTCCAATCCTGAGACCCTTCCGATAGCATGAAATGTGATATCTCAATGCTTCTAATATCAAAACTGAGACCCTCCCTATAGCATGAGATGTGATATCTAAGTCCTTCCCATTCCTATCCTGAGACCCTTCCGATAGCAGAGATGTGATATCTCAATGCTTATACCAAACCTGAGACCCTTCCTATGGCATGAGATGTGATATCCAACTCCTTCCCATTCCAATCCTGAGACCCTTCCTATAGCATGAGATGTGATATCTCAATGCTTCTATCAAACCTGAGTCCCTTCCTTTAGCATGAGATGTGATATCCAACTCCTTCCCATTCCAATCCTGAGACCCTTCCTATAGCATGAGATGTGATATCTCAAAGCTTCTAATACCAAACCTGGGACCCGTCCTATAACATGAGATATCATATCCAAACCCTTCCCCTTCCAAACCTGAGACCCTTCCTTTAGCATGAGATGTGATATCCAAATCCTTCCCATTCCAATCCTGAAACCCTTCCTATAGCATGAGATGTGATATTTCAATGTTTCTAATAAAAAACCTGAGACCCTTCCAATAGCAAGAGATGTGATATCCACATCCTTACCATTTCAATACTGAGACCCTTCCTATAACATGAGATGTGATATCCAACTCCTTCCCATTCCAATCCTGAAACCCTTCCTATAGCATGAGATGTGATATCTCAATGTTTCTAATAAAAAACCTGAGACCCTTCCTATAGCAAGAGATGTGACATCCAAATCCTTCCCATTCCAATCCTGAGATCCTTCCTATTGGATGAGATGTGATATCCAACTCCTTCCCATTCCAATCCTGAGACCCTTCCTATACCATGAGATGTGATATCTCAATGCTTCTACCAAAACTGAGACCCTTCCTTTAGCATGAGATGTGATATCCAACTCCTTCCCATTCCAATCCTGAGACCCTTCCTATAGCATGAGATGTGATATCTCAATGCCTCTAATACCAAACCTGAGATTCTTCCTATAACATGAGATGTGATACCTCAATGCTTCTAATACCAAACCTGAGACCCTCCCTTTAGCATGAGATGTGATATCCGACTCCTTCCCATTCCAATCCTGAGACCCTTCTGATAGCATGAGATGTGATATCTCAATGCCTCTAATACCAAACCTGAGATTCTTCCTATAACATGAGATGTGATATCTCAATGCTTCTAATACCAAACCTGAGACCCTCCCTTTAGCATGAGATGTGATATCCGACTCCTTCCCATTCCAATCCTGAGACCCTTCTGATAGCATGAGATGTGATATCTCAATGCCTATAATACCAAACCTGAGATCCTTCCGATAGCATGAGATGTGATATCTCAATGCTTCTAATACCAAACCTGAGCTCCTTCCTATAACATGAGATGTGATATCCAAATCCTTCCCCTTCCAAACCTGAGACCCTCCCTTTAGCATGAGATGTGATATCCAACTCCTTCCCATTCCAATCCTGAGACCCTTCCGATAGCAGAGATGTGATATCTCAATGCTTATACCAAACCTGAGACCCTTCCTATGGCATGAGATGTCAAATACAACTCCTTCCGATTCCAATGCTGAGACCCTTCCTATAGCATGAGATGGGATATCTCAATGCTTATACCAAACCTGAGACCCTTCCTATAGCATGAGATGTGGTATCCAACTCCTTCCGATTCCAATCCTGAGACCCTTCCTATAGCATGAGATGTGATATCTCAATGCTTCTAATACCAAACCTGAGATCCTTCCTATAACATGAGATGTGATATCCAACTCCTTCCCATTCCAAACCTGAGACCCTTCCGATAGCATGAGATGTGATATCAAACTCCTTCCCATTCCAATCCTGAGATAGCTTGAGATGTGATATCCAACTCCTTCCCATTCCAATCCTGAGACCCTTCCTATACCATGAGATGTGATATCTCAATGCTTCTAATACCAAACCTGACACCCGTCCTAAAACATGACATGTGAAATCCAAATCCTTCCCCTTCCAAACCTGAGATCTTTCCTTTAGCATGATATGTGATATCCAACTCCTTCCCATTCCAATCCTGAGACCCTTCCTATAGCATGATATGTGATATCACAATGCTTCTAATACCAAACCTGAGATCCTTCCTATAACATGAGATGTGTATCCAACTCCTTCCCATTCCAAACCTGAGACCCTTCCTATAGCATGAGATGTGATATCTTAATGCTTCTAAAACCAAACCTGAGAACCATCCAATAACATATATGAAATCCAAATCCTTCCCATTCCAATCCTGAGACCCTTCCTATACCATGAGATGTGATATCTCAATGCTTCTAATACCAAACCTAAGACCCGTCCTAAAACATGAGATGTGAGATCCAAATCCTTCCCCTTCCAAACCTGAGACCCTTCCTATAGCTTGAGATGTGATATCAAACTCCTTCCCATCCCAATCCTGAGATAGCTTGAGATGTGATATCCAACTCCTTCCCATTCCAATCCTGAGACCCTTCCGATAGCATGAAATGTGATATC
Organism: Ambystoma mexicanum; assembly: GCF_040938575.1. Lineage (NCBI taxonomy): Eukaryota > Metazoa > Chordata > Amphibia > Caudata > Ambystomatidae > Ambystoma > Ambystoma mexicanum. Next base: position 1,149,514,862 of record NC_090934.1, read on the forward strand.
TCAATGCTTCTAATATCAAAACTGAGACCCTCCCTATAGCATGAGATGTGATATCTAAGTCCTTCCCATTCCTATCCTGAGACCCTTACGATAGCAGAGATGTGATATCTCAATGCTTATACCAAACCTGAGACCCTTCCTATGGCATGAGATGTGATATCCAACTCCTTCCCATTCCAATCCTGAGACCCTTCCTATAGCATGAGATGTGATATCTCAATGCTTCTATCAAACCTGAGTCCCTTCCTTTAGCATGAGATGTGATATCCAACTCCTTCCCATTCCAATCCTGAGACCCTTCCTATAGCATGAGATGTGATATCTCAAAGCTTCTAATACCAAACCTGGGACCCGTCCTATAACATGAGATATCATATCCAAATCCTTCCCCTTCCAAACCTGAGACCCTTCCTTTAGCATGAGATGTGATATCCAAATCCTTCCCATTCCAATCCTGAAACCCTTCCTATAGCATGAGATGTGATATTTCAATGTTTCTAATAAAAAACCTGAGACCCTTCCAATAGCAAGAGATGTGATATCCAAATCCTTACCATTTCAATACTGAGACCCTTCCTATAACATGAGATGTGATATCCAACTCCTTCCCATTCCAACCTGAGACCCTTCCTATAGCATGAGAAGGGATATCCAACTCCTTCCCATTCCAATCCTGAAACCCTTCCTATAGCATGAGATGTGATATCTCAATGTTTCTAATAAAAAACCTGAGACCCTTCCTATAGCAAGAGATGTGACATCCAAATCCTTCCCATTCCAATCCTGAGATCCTTCCTATTGGATGAGATGTGATATCCAACTCCTTCGCATTCCAATCCTGAGACCCTTCCAATAGCATGAGATATGATATCTCAATGCCTCTAATACCAAACCTGAGATTCTTCCTATAACATGAGATGTGATATCTCAATGCTTCTAATACCAAACCTGAGACCCTCCCTTTAGCATGAGATGTGATATCCGACTCCTTCCCATTCCAATCCTGAGACCCTTCTGATAGCATGAGATATGATATCTCAATGCCTCTAATACCAAACCTGAGATTCTTCCTATAACATGAGATGTGATATCTCAATGCTTCTAATACCAAACCTGAGACCCTCCCTTTAGCATGAGATGTGATATCCGACTCCTTCCCATTCCAATCCCGAGACCCTTCTGATAGCATGAGATGTGATATCTCAATGCCTCTAATACCAAACCTAAGATCCTTCCGATAGCATGAGATGTGATATCTCAATGCTTCTAATACCAAACCTGAGATCCTTCCTATAACATGAGATGTGATATCCAAATCCTTCCCCTTCCAAACCTGAGACCCTCCCTTTAGCATGAGATGTGATATCCAACTCCTTCCCATTCCAATCCTGAGATCCTTCTGATAGCATGAGATGTGATATCTCAATGCCTGTAATACCAAACCTGATATCCTACCTCTAACATGAAATGTGATATCCAACTCCTTCCCCTTCCAAACCTGAGAGCCTTCCTATAGCATGAGATGTGATATCCAAGTCCTTCCCATTCCAATCCTGAGACCCTTCATATAACATGAGATGTGATATCCAACTCCTTCCCATTCCAACCTGAGACCCTTCCTATAGCATGAGATGGGATATCCAACTCCTTCCAAATCCAATCCTGATACCCTTCCGATAGCATGAGATGTGATATCCCAATGCTTCTACAAAACCTGAGACCCGTACATGGCATGAGATGTGATATCAAACTCCTTCCCATTCCAATCCTGAGACCCTTCCTATAGCTTGAGATGTGATATCCAACTCCTTCCCATTCCAATTCTGAGACCCTTCCTATAGCATGAGATGTGATATCTCAATGCTTCTAATACCAAACCTGAGACCCTTCCTATAACATGAGATGTGATATCCAAGTCCTTCCCATTCCAATCCTGAGACCCTTCCTATAGCATGAGATGTGATATCTCAATGCTTCTAATACCAAACCTGAGACCCTTCCTATAACATGAGATGTGATATCCAAGTCCTTCCCATTCCAATCCTGAGACCCTTCCTATAGCTTGAGATGTGATATCCAACTCCTTCCCATTCCAATTCTGAGACCCGTCCTATACCATGAGATGTGATATCTCAATGCTTCTAATACCAAACCTGAGACCCTTCCTATAACGAGATGGGATATCCAACTCCTTCCCATTCCAATCCTGAGACCCTTCCGATAGCAGAGATGTGATATCTCAATGCTTATACCAAACCTGAGACCCTTCCTATGGCATGAGATGTCATATACAACTCCTTCCGATTCCAAACCTGAGACCCTTCCTATAGCATGAGATGGGATATCTCAATGCTTATACCAAACCTGAGACCCTAGCTATAGCATGAGATGTGATATCCAACTCCTTCCCATTCCAATCCTGAGACCCTTCCTATAGCTTGAGATATGATATCCAACTCCCTCCCATTCCAATCCTGAGACCCTTCCTATAGCTTGAGATGTGATATCCAACTCCTTCCCATTCCAATCCTGAGACCCTTCCTATAGCATGAGATGTGATATCTCAATGCTTCTAATACCAAACCTGAGATCCTTCCTATAACATGACATGTGATATCCAAATCCTTCCACTTCCAAACCTGAGACCCTCCCTTTAGCATGAGATGTGATATCCGACTCCTTCCCATTCCAATCCTGAGACCCTTCTGATTACTTTATCATGAGATGTGATATCCAACTCCTTCCCATTCCAATCCTGAGACCCTTCCTATAGCATGAGATGTGATATCTCAATGCTTCTAATACCAAACCTGAGACCCTTCCTATAACATGAGATGTGATATCCAAGTCCTTCCCATTCCAATCCTGAGACCCTTCCTATAGCTTGAGATGTGATATCCAACTCCTTCCCATTCCAATTCTGAGACCCGTCCTATACCATGAGATGTGATATCTCAATGCTTCTAATACCAAACCTGAGACCCTTCCTATAACATGAGATGTGATATCCAAGTCCTTCCCATTCCAATCCTGAGACCCTTCCTATAGCTTGAGATGTGATATCCAACTCCTTCCCATTCCAATTCTGAGACCCGTCCTATACCATGAGATGTGATATCTCAATGCTTCTAATACCAAACCTGAGACCCTTCCTATAACGAGATGGGATATCCAACTCCTTCCCATTCCAATCCTGAGACCCTTCCGATAGCAGAGATGTGATATCTCAATGCTTATACCAAACCTGAGACCCTTCCTATGGCATGAGATGTCATATACAACTCCTTCCGATTCCAAACCTGAGACCCTTCCTATAGCATGAGATGGGATATCTCAATGCTTATACCAAACCTGAGACCCTAGCTATAGCATGAGATGTGATATCCAACTCCTTCCCATTCCAATCCTGAGACCCTTCCTATAGCTTGAGATATGATATCCAACTCCTTCCCATTCCAATCCTGAGACCCTTCCTATAGCTTGAGATGTGATATCCAACTCCTTCCCATTCCAATCCTGAGACCCTTCCTATAGCATGAGATGTGATATCTCAATGCTTCTAATACCAAACCTGAGATCCTTCCTATAACATGACATGTGATATCCAAATCCTTCGACTTCCAAACCTGAGACCCTCCCTTTAGCATGAGATGTGATATCCGACTCCTTCCCATTCCAATCCTGAGACCCTTCTGATTACTTTATCATGAGATGTGATATCCAACTCCTTCCCATTCCAATCCTGAGACCCTTCCTATAGCATGAGATGTGATATCTCAATGCTTCTAATACCAAACCTGAGACCCTTCCTATAACATGAGATGTGATATCCAAGTCCTTCCCATTCCAATCCTGAGACCCTTCCTATAGCTTGAGATGTGATATCCAACTCCTTCCCATTCCAATTCTGAGACCCGTCCTATACCATGAGATGTGATATCTCAATGCTTCTAATACCAAACCTGAGACCCTTCCTATAACGAGATGGGATATCCAACTCCTTCCCATTCCAATCCTGAGACCCTTCCGATAGCAGAGATGTGATATCTCAATGCTTATACCAAACCTGAGACCCTTCCTATGGCATGAGATGTCATATACAACTCCTTCCGATTCCAAACCTGAGACCCTTCCTATAGAATGAGATGGGATATCTCAATGCTTATACCAAACCTGAGACCCTAGCTATAGCATGAGATGTGATATCCAACTCCTTCCCATTCCAATCCTGAGACCCTTCCTATAGCTTGAGATGTGATATCCAACTCCTTCCCATTCCAATCCTGAGACCCTTCCTATAGCTTGAGATGTGATATCCAACTCCTTCCCATTCCAATCCTGAGACCCTTCCTATAGCATGAGATGTGATATCTCAATGCTTCTAATACCAAACCTGAGATCCTTCCTATAACATGACATGTGATATCCAAATCCTTCCACTTCCAAACCTGAGACCCTCCCTTTAGCATGAGATGTGATATCCGACTCCTTCCCATTCCAATCCTGAGATCGTTCTGATTACTTTATCATGAGATGTGATATCCAACTCCTTCCCATTCCAATCCTGAGACCCTTCCGATATCATGAGATTTGTTATCTCAATGCTTCTAATATCAAACTTGACACCCTCCCTATAGCATGAGATGTGATATCCAAGTCCTTCCCATTCCAATCCTGAGACCCTTCCTATAGCATGATATGTGATATCTCAATGCTTCTAATACCAAACCTGAGACCCTTCCTATAACATGAGATGGGATATCCAACTCCTTCCCATTCCAATCCTGAGACCCTTCCGATAGCAGAGATGTGATATCTCAATGCTTATACCAAACCTGAGACCCTTCCAATAGCATGAGATGTGATGTCTCAATGCTTCTAATACAAAACCTGAGGCCCTTCCTATAGCAAGTGATGTGATATCCAACTCCTTCCCATTCCAATCCTGAGACCCTTCCGATAGCAGAGATGTGATATCTCAATGCTTATACCAAACCTGAGACCCTTCCTTTAGCATGAGATGTGATATCCAAATATCACTTCTCATGCTATAGGAAGTGTCTCAGGATTGGAATGGGAAGGAGTTGGATATCACATCTCATGTTATAGGAAGGATCTCAGGTTTGGTATTAGAAGCATTGAGACATCACATCTCATGCTATAGGAAGGGTATCAGGATTGGTATAAGCATTGAGATATCACATCTCTGCTATCGGAAGGGTCTCAGGATTGGAATGGGAAGGAGTTGGATATCCCATCTCGTTATAGGAGGGGTCTCAGGTTCGGTATTAGAAGCATTGAGATATCACATCTCATGGTATAGGAGGGGTCTCAGGTTTGGTATTAGAAGCATTGAGATATCACATCTCATGCTATAGGAAGGGTCTCAGGATTGGAATGGGAAGGACTTGGATATCACATCTCATGTTATACGAAGGGTCTCAGGTTTGGTATTAGAAGCATTGAGATATCACATCTCATGCTATAGGAAGGGTCTCAGAATTGGAATGGGAAGGAGCTGGATATCACATCTCATGCTAAAGGAAGGGTCTCAGGTTTGGAACGGGAAGGAGTTGGATATCACATCTCATGTTATAGGAAGGGTCTCAGGTGTGGTATAAGCATTCAGATATCACATCTCTGCTATCGGAAGTGTCTCAGGAATGGAATGGGAAGGAGTTGGATATCCCATCTCATGCTATAGGAAGGGTCTCAGGATTGGAATGGGAAGGAGTTTGATATCACATCTCATGCCATGTATGGGTCTCAGGTTTTGTAGAAGCATTGGGATATCACATCTCATGCTATCGGAAGGGTATCAGGATTGGATTTGGAAGGAGTTGGATATCCCATCTCATGCTATCGGAAGGGTATCAGGATTGGATTTGGAAGGAGTTGGATATCCCATCTCATGCTATAGGAAGGGTCTCAGGTTGGAATGGGAAGGAGTTGGATATCACATCTCATGCTATAGGAAGGCTCTCAGGTTTGGAAGGGGAAGGAGTTGGATATCACATTTCATGTTAGAGGTAGGATCTCAGGTTTGGTATTAGAGGCATTGAGATATCACATCTCATGCTATCAGAAGGATCTCAGGATTGGAATGGGAAGGAGTTGGATATCACATCTCATGCTAAAGGGACGGTCTCAGGTTTGGAAGGGGAAGGATTGGGATATCACATCTCATGTTATGGGAAGGATCTCAGGTTTGATGCTAGAAGCATTGATATATCACATCTCATGCTATCAGAAGGGTCTCAGGATTGGAATGGGAAGGAGTCGGATATCACATCTCATGCTAAAGGGAGGGTCTCAGGTTTGGTATTAGAAGCATTGAGATATCACATCTCATGTTATAGGAAGAATCTCAGGATTGGTATTAGGGGCATTGAGACATCACATCTCATGCTATCAGAAGGGTCTCAGGATTGGAATGGGAAGGAGTCAGATATCACATCTCATGCTAAAGGGAGGGTCTCAGGTTTGGTATTAGAAGCATTGAGATATCACATCTCATGTTATAGGAAGAATCTCAGGTTTGGTATTAGAGGCATTGAGATATCACATCTCATGCTATAGGACGGGTCTCAGAATTGGAATGGGAAGGAGTTGGATATCACATCTCAAGCTATAAGAAGGGTCTCAGGATTGGAATGGGAAGGACTTGGATATCACATCTCATGTTATAGGAAGGGTCTCAGGTTTGGTATTAGAAGCATTGAGATATCACATCTCATGCTATAGGAAGGGTCTCAGGATTGGAATGCGAAGGACTTGGATATCACATCTCATGTTATAGGAAGGGTCTCAGGTTTGGTATTAGAAGCATTGAGATATCACATCTCATGCTATAGGAAGGGTCTCAGGATTGGAATGGGAAGGACTTGGATATCACATCTCATGATAAAGGAAGGGTCTAAGGTTTGGAAGGGGAAGGATTTGGATATCACATCTCATGTTATGGGACCGGTCTCAGGTTTGGTATTAGAAGCATTGAGATATCAAGTCTCATTGTATAGGACAGGTCTCAGAATTGGAATGGGAAGGAGTTGGATATCACATCTCATGCCATGTATGGGTCTCAGGTTTTGTAGAAGCATTGAGATATCACATCTCATGCTATCGGAAGGGTATCAGGATTGGATTTGGAAGGAGTTGGATATCCCATCTCATGCTATAGGAAGGGTCTCAGGTTGGAATGGGAAGGAGTTGGATATCACTTCTCATGTTATAGGAAGGGTCTCAGGATTGGAATGGGAAGGACTTGGATATCACATCTCATGCTATAGGAAGGCTCTCAGGTTTGGAAGGGGAAGGAGTTGGATATCACATTTAATGTTAGAGGTAGGATCTCAGGTTTGGCATTAGAGGCATTGAGATATCACATCTCATGCTATCAGAAGGGTCTCAGGATTGGAATGGGAAGGAGTTGGATATCACATCTCATGCTAAAGGGAGGGTCTCAGCTTTGGAAGGGGAAGGATTTGGAGATCACATCTCATGTTATAGGAAGGATCTCAGGTTTGGTATTAGAAGCATTGAGATATCACATCTCATGCTATCGGAAGGATCTCAGGTTTGGTATTAGAGGCATTGAGATATCACATCTCATGCTATCAGAAGGGTCTCAGGATTGGAATGGGAAGGAGTCGGATATCACATCTCATGCTAAAGGGAGGGTCTCAGGTTTGGAAGTGGAAGGATTTGGATATCACATCTCATGTTATAGGAAGGATCTCAGGTTTGGTATTAGAAGCATTGAGATATCACAACTCATGCTATAGGAAGGGTCTCAGGATTGGAATGGGAAGGAGTTGGATATCACATCTCAAGCTATAGGAAGGGTCTCAGGATTGGAATGGGAAGTAGTTGGATATCACATCTCAAGCTATAGGAAGGGTCTCAGGATTGGAATGGGAAGGAGTTGGATATCACATCTCATGCTATAGGAAGGGTCTCAGGTTTGGTATAATCATTGAGATATCCCATCTAATGCTATAGGAAGGGTCTCAGGTTTGGAATCGGATGGAGTTGTATATGACATCTCATGCCATAGGAAGGGTCTCAGGTTTGGTATAAGCATTGAGATATCACATCTCTGCTATCAGAAGGGTCTCAGGATTGGAATGGGAAGGAGTTGGATATCCCATCTCGTTATAGGAAGGGTCTCAGGTTTGGTATTAGAAGCATTGAGATATCATATCTCATGGTATAGGACGGGTCTCAGAATTGGAATGGGAAGGAGTTGGATATCACATCTCAAGCTATTGGAAGGGTCTCAGGATTGGAATGGGAAGGACTTGGATATCACATCTCATGATATAGGAAGGGTCTCAGGATTGGAATGGGAAGGACTTGGATATCACATCTCATGTTATAGGAAGGGTCTCAGGTTTGGTATTAGAAGCATTGAGATATCACATCTCATGCTATAGGAAGGGTCTCAGGATTGGAATGGGAAGGACTTGGATATCACATCTCATGCTATAGGAAGGGTCTCAGAATTGGAATGGGAAGGAGTTGGATATCACATCTCAAGCTATAGGAAGGGTCTCAGGTTTGTTATTAGAAACATTGAGATATCACATCTCATGCTATAGGAAGGGTTTCAGGATTGGAATGGGAAGGATTTGTATATCACATCTCATGCTAAAGGAAGGGTCTCAGGTTTGGAAGGGGAAGGATTTGGATATCATATCTCATGTTATAGGACGGGTCCCAGGTTTGGTATTAGAAGCATTGAGATATCACATCTCATGGTATAGGAAGGGTCTCAGGATTGGAATGGGAAGGAGTTGGATATCCCTCCTCATGCTATAGGAAGGGTCTCAGGTTGGAATGGGAAGGAGTTGGATATCACATCTCATGTTATAGGAAGGGTCTCAGGATTGGAATGGGAAGGATTTGGATATCACATCTCTTGCTATAGGAAGGGTCTCAGGTTTTTTATTAGAAACATTGAGATATCACATCTCATGCTATAGGAAGGGTTTCAGGATTGGAATGGGAAGTTTTGGATATCACATCTCATGCTAAAGGAAGGGTCTCAGGTTTGGAAGGGGAAGGATTTGGATATCATATCTCATGTTATAGGACGGGTCCCAGGTTTGGTATTAGAAGCTTTGAGATATCACATCTCATGCTATAGGAAGGGTCTCAGAATTGGAATGGGAAGGACTTGGATATCACATCTCATGTTATAGGAAGGGTCTCAGGTTTGGTATTAGAAGCATTGAGATATCACATCTCATGCTATAGGAAGGGTCTCAGAATTGGAATGGGAAGGAGTTGGATATCACATCTCAAGCTATAGGAAGGGTCTCAGGATTGGAATGGGAAGGACTTGGATATCACATCTCATGTTATAGGAAGGGTCTCAGGTTTGGTATTAGAAGCATTGAGATATCACATCTCATGCTATAGGAAGGGTCTCAGGATTGGAATGGGAAGGACTTGGATATAACAAATCTCATGTTATAGGAAGGGTCTCAGGTTTGGTATTAGAAGCATTGAGATATCACATCTCATGCTATAGGAAGGGTCTCAGAATTGGAATGGGAAGGAGTTGGATATCACATCTCAAGCTATAGGAAGGGTCTCAGGATTGGAATGGGAAGGAGTTTGATATCACATCTCATGCCATGTATGGGTCTCAGGTTTTGTAGAAGCATTGGGATATCACATCTCATGCTATCGGCAGGGTATCAGGATTGGATTTGGAAGGAGTTGGATATCCCATCTCATGCTATAGGAAGGGTCTCAGGTTGGAATAGGAAGGAGTTGGATATCACATCTCATGTTATAGGAAGGGTCTCAGGATTGGAATGGGAAGGACTTGGATGTCACATCTCATGCTATAGGAAGGCTCTCAGGTTTGGAAGGGGAAGGAGTTGGATATCACATTTCATGTTAGAGGTAGGATCTCAGGTTTGGTATTAGAGGCATTGAGATATCACATCTCATGCTATCAGAAGGATCTCAGGATTGGAATGGGAAGGAGTTGGATATCACATCTCATGCTAAAGGGAGGGTCTCAGGTTTGGAAGGGGAAGGATTTGGATATCACATCTCATGTTATAGGAAGGATCTCAGGTTTGGTATTAGAAGCATTGAGATATCACATCTCATGCTATCGGAAGGATCTCAGGTTTGGTATTAGAGGCATTGAGATATCACATCTCATGCTATCAGAAGGGTCTCAAGATTGGAATGGGAAGGAGTCGGATATCACATCTCATGCTAAAGGGAGGGTCTCAGGTTTGGTATTAGAAGCATTGAGATATCACATCTCATGTTATAGGAAGAATCTCAGGTTTGGTATTAGAGGCATTGAGATATCACATCTCATGCTATAGGAAGGGTCTCAGGATTGGAATGGGAAGGAGTTGGATATCACATCTCATGCTAAAGGAAGGGTCTCAGTTTTGGTAGAAGCATTGAGATATCACATCTCATGGTATAGGAAGGGTCTCAGGATTGGAATGGGAAGGAGTTGGATATCACATCTCATCCAATAGGAAGGATCTCAGGATTGGAATGGGAAGGATTTGGATGTCACATCTCTTGCTATAGTAAGGGTCTCAGGTTTGTTATTAGAAACATTGAGATATCACATCTCATGCTATAGGAAGGGTTTCAGGATTGGAATGGGAAGGATTTGTATATCACATCTCATGCTAAAGGAAGGGTCTCAGGTTTGGAAGGGGAAGGATTTGGATATCATATCTCATGTTATAGGACGGGTCCCAGGTTTCGTATTAGAAGCATTGAGAAATCACATCTCATGGTATAGGAAGGGTCTCAGGATTGGAATGGGAAGGACTTGGATATCACATCTCATGCTATAGGAAGGCTCTCAGGTTTGGAAGGGGAAGGAGTTGGATATCACATTTAATGTTAGAGGTAGGATCTCAGGTTTGGTATTAGAGGCATTGAGATATCACATCTCATGCTATCAGAAGGGTCTCAGGATTGGAATGGGAAGGAGTTGGATATCACATCTCATGCTAAAGGGAGGGTCTCAGCTTTGGAAGGGGAAGGATTTGGAGATCACATCTCATGTTATAGGAAGGATCTCAGGTTTGGTATTAGAAGCATTGAGATATCACATCTCATGCTATCGGAAGGGTCTCAGAATTGGAATGGGAAGGAGTTGGATATCACATCTCAAGCTATAGGAAGGGTCTCAGGATTGGAATGGGAAGGAGTTTGATATCACATCTCATGCCATGTATGGGTCTCAGGTTTTGTTGAAGCATTGGGATATCACATCTCATGCTATCGGAAGGGTATCAGGATTGGATTTGGAAGGAGTTGGATATCCCATCTCATGCTATAGGAAGGGTCTCAGGTTGGAATGGGAAGGAGTTGGATATCACATCTCATGCTATCAGAAGGGTCTCAGGATTGGAATGGGAAGGAGTCGGATATCACATCTCATGCTAAAGGGAGGGTCTCAGGTTTGGTATTAGAAGCATTGAGATATCACATCTCATGTTATAGGAAGAATCTCAGGTTTGGTATTAGAGGCATTGAGATATCACATCTCATGCTTTAGGACGGTTCTCAGAATTGGAATGGGAAGGAGTTGGATATCACATCTCAAGCAATAAGAAGGGTCTCAGGATTGGAATGGGAAGGACTTGGATATCACATCTCATGTTATAGGAAGGGTCTCAGGTTTGGTATTAGAAGCATTGAGATATCACATCTCATGCTATAGGAAGGGTCTCAGGATTGGAATGGAAAGGACTTGGATATCACATCTCATGTTATAGGAAGGGTCTCAGGTTTGGTATTAGAAGCATTGAGACATCACATCTCATGCTATAGGAAGGGTCTCAGGATTGGAATGGGAAGGACTTGGATATCACATCTCATGCTATAGGAAGGATCTCAGTATTGGAATGGGAAGGAGTTGGATATCACATCTCAAGCTATAAGAAGGGTCTCAGGATTGGAATGGGAAGGACTTGGATATCACATCTCATGTTATAGGAAGGGTCTCAGGTTTGGTATTAGAAGCATTGAGATATCACATCTCATGTTATAGGAAGAATCTCAGGTTTGGTATTAGAGGCATTGAGATATCACATCTCATGCTATAGGAAGGGTCTCAGGATTGGAATGGGAAGGAGTTGGATATCACATCTCATGCTAAAGGAAGGGTCTCAGTTTTGGTAGAAGCATTGAGATATCACATCTCATGGTATAGGAAGGGTCTCAGGATTGGAATGGGAAGGAGTTGGATATCACATCTCATCCAATAGGAAGGATCTCAGGATTGGAATGGGAAGGATTTGGATGTCACATCTCTTGCTATAGTAAGGGTCTCAGGTTTGTTATTAGAAACATTGAGATATCACATCTCATGCTATAGGAAGGGTTTCAGGATTGGAATGGGAAGGATTTGTATATCACATCTCATGCTAAAGGAAGGGTCTCAGGTTTGGAAGGGGAAGGATTTGGATATCATATCTCATGTTATAGGACGGGTCCCAGGTTTCGTATTAGAAGCATTGAGAAATCACATCTCATGGTATAGGAAGGGTCTCAGGATTGGAATGGGAAGGACTTGGATATCACATCTCATGCTATAGGAAGGCTCTCAGGTTTGGAAGGGGAAGGAGTTGGATATCACATTTAATGTTAGAGGTAGGATCTCAGGTTTGGTATTAGAGGCATTGAGATATCACATCTCATGCTATCAGAAGGGTCTCAGGATTGGAATGGGAAGGAGTTGGATATCACATCTCATGCTAAAGGGAGGGTCTCAGCTTTGGAAGGGGAAGGATTTGGAGATCACATCTCATGTTATAGGAAGGATCTCAGGTTTGGTATTAGAAGCATTGAGATATCACATCTCATGCTATCGGAAGGGTCTCAGAATTGGAATGGGAAGGAGTTGGATATCACATCTCAAGCTATAGGAAGGGTCTCAGGATTGGAATGGGAAGGAGTTTGATATCACATCTCATGCCATGTATGGGTCTCAGGTTTTGTTGAAGCATTGGGATATCACATCTCATGCTATCGGAAGGGTATCAGGATTGGATTTGGAAGGAGTTGGATATCCCATCTCATGCTATAGGAAGGGTCTCAGGTTGGAATGTTAAGGAGTTGGATATCACATCTCATGCTATCAGAAGGGTCTCAGGATTGGAATGGGAAGGAGTCGGATATCACATCTCATGCTAAAGGGAGGGTCTCAGGTTTGGTATTAGAAGCATTGAGATATCACATCTCATGTTATAGGAAGAATCCCAGGTTTGGTATTAGAGGCATTGAGATATCACATCTCATGCTATAGGACGGGTCTCAGAATTGGAATGGGAAGGAGTTGGATATCACATCTCAAGCTATAAGAAGGGTCTCAGGATTGGAATGGGAAGGACTTGGATATCACATCTCATGTTATAGGAAGGGTCTCAGGTTTGGTATTAGAAGCATTGAGATATCACATCTCATGCTATAGGAAGGGTCTCAGGATTGGAATGGGAAGGACTTGGATATCACATCTCATGTTATAGGAAGGGTCTCAGGTTTGGTATTAGAAGCATTGAGATATCACATCTCATGCTATAGGAAGGGTCTCAGGATTGGAATGGGAAGGACTTGGATATCACATCTCATGCTATAGGAAAGATCTCAGTATTGGAATGGGAAGGAGTTGGATATCACATCTCAAGCTATAAGAAGGGTCTCAGGATTGGAATGGGAAGGACTTGGATATCACATCTCATGTTATAGGAAGGGTCTCAGGTTTGGTATTAGAAGCATTGAGATATCACATCTCATGCTATAGGAAGGGTCTCAGGATTGGAATGGGAAGGACTTGGATATCACATCTCATGCTATAGGACGGGTCTCAGAATTGGAATGGGAAGGAGTTGGATATCACATCTCAAGCTATAAGAAGGGTCTCAGGATTGGAATGGGAAGGACTTGGATATCACATCTCATGTTATAGGAAGGGTCTCAGGTTTGGTATTAGAAGCATTGAGATATCACATCTCATGCTATAGGAAGGGTCTCAGGATTGGAATGGGAAGGACTTGGATATCACATCTCATGCTATAGGAAGGGTCTCAGGATTGGAATGGGAAGGACTTGGATATCACATCTCATGATAAAGGAAGGGTCTAAGGTTTGGAAGGGGAAGGATTTGGATATCACATCTCATGATATAGGACCGGTCTCAGGTTTGGTATTAGAAGCATTGAGATATCAAGTCTCATTGTATAGGACGGGTCTCAGAATTGGAATGGGAAGGAGTTGGATATCACATCTCAAGCTATAGGAAGGGTCTCAGGATTGGAATGGGAAGGAGTTTGATATGACATCTAATGCCATGTATGGGTCTCAGGTTTTGTAGAAGCATTGAGATATCACATCTCATGCTATCGGAAGGGTATCAGGATTGGATTTGGAAGGAGTTGGATATCCCATCTCATGCTATAGGAAGGGTCTCAGGTTGGAATGGGAAGGAGTTGGATATCACATCTCATGTTATAGGAAGGGTCTCAGGATTGGAATGGGAAGGACTTGGATATCACATCTCATGCTATAGGAAGGCTCTCAGGTTTGGAAGGGGAAGGAGTTGGATATCACATTTCATGTTAGAGGTAGGATCTCAGGTTTGGTATTAGAGGCATTGAGATATCACATCTCATGCTATCAGAAGGGTCTCAGGATTGGAATGGGAAGGAGTTGGATATCACATCTCATGCTAAAGGGAGGGTCTCAGCTTTGGAAGGGGAAGGATTTGGAGATCACATCTCATGTTATAGGAAGGATCTCAGGTTTGGTATTAGAAGCATTGAGATATCACATCTCAAGCTATCGGAAGGATCTCAGGTTTGGTATTAGAGGCATTGAGATATCACATCTCCTGCTATCAGAAGTGTCTCAGGATTGGAATGGGAAGGAGTCGGATATCACATCTCATGCTAAAGGGAGGGTCTCAGGTTTGGAAGTGGAAGGATTTGGATATCACATCTCATGTTATAGGAAGGATCTCAGGTTTGGTATTAGAAGCATTGAGATATCACATCTCATGCTATAGGAAGGGTCTCAGGATTGGAATGGGAAGGAGTTGGATATCACATCTCAAGCTATAGGAAGGGTCTCAGGATTGGAATGGGAAGTAGTTGGATATCACATCTCAAGCTATAGGAAGGGTCTCAGGATTGGAATGGGAAGGAGTTGGATATCACATCTCATGCTATAGGAAGGGTCTCAGGTTTGGTATAAGCATTGAGATATCCCATCTCATGCTATAGGAAGGGTCTCAGGTTTGGAATCGGACGGAGTTGTATATGACATCTCATGCCATAGGAAGGGTCTCAGGTTTGGTATAAGCATTGAGATATCACATCTCTGGTATCGGAAGGGTCTCAGGATTGGAATGGGAAGGAGTTGGATATCCCATCTCGTTATAGGAAGGGTCTCAGGTTTGGTATTAGAAGCATTGAGATATCACATCTCATGGTATAGGACGGGTCTCAGAATTGGAATGGGAAGGAGTTGGATATCACATCTCAAGCTATAGGAAGGGTCTCAGGATTGGAATGGGAAGGACTTGGATATCACATCTCATGTTATAGGAAGGGTCTCAGGTTTGGTATTAGAAGCATTGAGATGTGATATCTCAATGCTTATACCAAACCTGAGACCCTTCCTATATCATGAGATGTGATATCCAACTACTTCCCATTCCAATCCTGAGTCCCTTCCTATAGCATGAGATGTGATATCTCAATGCTTCTAATACCAAACCTGAGACCCTTCCTATAGCTTGAGATGTGCTATCAAACTGCTTCCCATTCCAATCATGTGATAGCTTGAGATGTGATATCCAACTCCTTCCCATTCCAATCCTGAGACCCTTCCTATACCATGAGATGTGATATCTCAATGCTTCTAATACCAAACCTGAGACCTGTCCTAAAACATGAGATGTGAGATCCAAATCCTTCCCCTTCCAAACCTGAGACACTTCCTATAGCTTGAGATGTGATATCAAACTCCTTCCCATTCCAATCCTGAGATAGCTTGAGATGTGATATCCAACTCCTTCCCATTCCAATCCTGAGACCCTTCCGATAGCATGAAATGTGATATCTCAATGCTTCTAATATCAAAACTGAGACCCTCCCTATAGCATGAGATGTGATATCTAAGTCCTTCCCATTCCTATCCTGAGACCCTTCCGATAGCAGAGATGTGATATCTCAATGCTTATACCAAACCTGAGACCCTTCCTATGGCATGAGATGTGATATCCAACTCCATCCCATTCCAATCCTGAGACCCTTCCTATAGCATGAGATGTGATATCTCAATGCTTCTATCAAACCTGAGTCCCTTCCTTTAGCATGAGATGTGATATCCAACTTCTTACCATTCCAATCCTGAGACCCTTCCTATAGCATGAGATGTGATATCTCAAAGCTTCTAATACCAAACCTGGGACCCGTCCTATAACATGAGATATGATATCCAAATCCTTCCCCTTCCAAACCTGAGACCCTTCCTATAGCATGAGATGTGATATCTCAATGCTTATACCAAACCTGAGACCCTTCCTATAGCATGAGATGTGATACCCAACTCCTTCCCATTCCAATCCTGAGACCCTTCCTATACCATGAGACTTGATATCTCAATGCTTCTAATACCAAACCTGAGACCAGTCCTATAACATGAGATGTGATACCGAAATCCTTCCCCTTCCAAACCTGAGACCCTTCCTATAGCATGAGATGGGATATCTCAATGCTTATACCAAACCTGAGACCCTTCCTATAGCATGAGATGTGATATACAACTCCTTCCCATTCCAATCCCGAGACCCTTCCTATAGCTTGAGATGTGATATCCAACTCCTTCCCATTCCAATCCTGAGACCCTTCCTATAGCTTGAGATGTGATATCCAACTCCTTCCCTTTCCAAACCTGAGAGCCTATCTATAGCATGAGATGTGACATCCAAGTCCTTCCCATTCCAATCCTGAGCCCCTTCCTATAGCATGAGATGTGATATCTCAATGCTTCTAATACCAAACCTGAGACCCTTCCTATAGCATGAGATGTGATATCCAACTACTTCCCATTCCAATCCTGAGACCCTTCCTATAGCATGAGATGTGATATCCAACTCCTTCCATTCCAATCCTGAGACCCGTCCTATAGCATGAGATGTGATATCTCAATGCTTATACCAAACCTGAGACCCTTCCTTTAGCATGAGATGTGATATCCAAATGTCACTTCTCATGCTATAGGAAGTGTCTCAGGATTGGAATGGGAAGGAGTTGGATATCACATCTCATGTTATAGGAAGGATCTCAGGTTTGGTATTAGAAGCATTGAGACATCACATCTCATGCTATAGGAAGGGTATCAGGATTGGTATAAGCATTGAGATATCACATCTCTGCTATCGGAAGGGTCTCAGGATTGGAATGGGAAGGAGTTGGATATCCCATCTCGTTATAGGAGGGGTCTCAGGTTCGGTATTAGAAGCATTGAGATATCACATCTCATGGTATAGGAGGGGTCTCAGGTTTGGTATTAGAAGCATTGAGATATCACATCTCATGCTATAGGAAGGGTCTCAGGATTGGAATGGGAAGGACTTGGATATCACATCTCATGTTATGCGAAGGGTCTCAGGTTTGGTATTAGAAGCATTGAGATATCACATCTCATGCTATAGGAAGGGTCTCAGAATTGGAATGGGAAGGAGTTGGATATCACATCTCATGTTATAGGAAGGGTCTCAGGTGTGGTATAAGCATTCAGATATCACATCTCTGCTATCGGAAGTGTCTCAGGATTGGAATGGGAAGGAGTTGGATATCCCATCTCATGCTATAGGAAGGGTCTCAGGATTGGAATGGGAAGGAGTTTGATATCACATCTCATGCCATGTATGGGTCTCAGGTTTTGTAGAAGCATTGGGATATCACATCTCATGCTATCGGAAGGGTATCAGGATTGGATTTGGAAGGAGTTGGATATCCCATCTCATGCTATCGGAAGGGTATCAGGATTGGATTTGGAAGGAGTTGGATATCCCATCTCATGCTATAGGAAGGGTCTCAGGTTGGAATGGGAAGGAGTTGGATATCACATCTCATGCTATAGGAAGGCTCTCAGGTTTGGAAGGGGAAGGAGTTGGATATCACATTTCATGTTAGAGGTAGGATCTCAGGTTTGGTATTAGAGGCATTGAGATATCACATCTCATGCTATCAGAAGGATCTCAGGATTGGAATGGGAAGGAGTTGGATATCACATCTCATGCTAAAGGGACGGTCTCAGGTTTGGAAGGGGAAGGATTGGGATATCACATCTCATGTTATGGGAAGGATCTCAGGTTTGATGCTAGAAGCATTGATATATCACATCTCATGCTATCAGAAGGGTCTCAGGATTGGAATGGGAAGGAGTCGGATATCACATCTCATGCTAAAGGGAGGTTCTCAGGTTTGGTATTAGAAGCATTGAGATATCACATCTCATGTTATAGGAAGAATCTCAGGATTGGTATTAGAGGCATTGAGATATCACATCTCATGCTATCAGAAGGGTCTCAGGATTGGAATGGGAAGGAGTCAGATATCACATCTCATGCTAAAGGGAGGGTCTCAGGTTTGGTATTAGAAGCATTGAGATATCACATCTCATGTTATAGGAAGAATCTCAGGTTTGGTATTAGAGGCATTGAGATATCACATCTCATGCTATAGGACGGGTCTCAGAATTGGAATGGGAAGGAGTTGGATATCACATCTCAAGCTATAAGAAGGGTCTCAGGATTGGAATGGGAAGGACTTGGATATCACATCTCATGTTATAGGAAGGGTCTCAGGTTTGGTATTAGAAGCATTGAGATATCACATCTCATGCTATAGGAAGGGTCTCAGGATTGGAATGCGAAGGACTTGGATATCACATCTCATGTTATAGGAAGGGTCGCAGGTTTGGTATTAGAAGCATTGAGATATCACATCTCATGCTATAGGAAGGGTCTCAGGATTGGAATGGGAAGGACTTGGATATCACATCTCATGATAAAGGAAGGGTCTAACGTTTGGAAGGGGAAGGATTTGGATATCACATCTCATGTTATGGGACCGGTCTCAGGTTTGGTATTAGAAGCATTGAGATATCAAGTCTCATTGTATAGGACGGGTCTCAGAATTGGAATGGGAAGGAGTTGGATATCACATCTCATGCCATGTATGGGTCTCAGGTTTTGTAGAAGCATTGAGATATCACATCTCATGCTATCGGAAGGGTATCAGGATTGGATTTGGAAGGAGTTGGATATCCCATCTCATGCTATAGGAAGGGTCTCAGGTTGGAATGGGAAGGAGTTGGATATCACTTCTCATGTTATAGGAAGGGTCTCAGGATTGGAATGGGAAGGACTTGGATATCACATCTCATGCTATAGGAAGGCTCTCAGGTTTGGAAGGGGAAGGAGTTGGATATCACATTTAATGTTAGAGGTAGGATCTCAGGTTTGGCATTAGAGGCATTGAGATATCACATCTCATGCTATCAGAAGGGTCTCAGGATTGGAATGGGAAGGAGTTGGATATCACATCTCATGCTAAAGGGAGGGTCTCAGCTTTGGAAGGGGAAGGATTTGGAGATCACATCTCATGTTATAGGAAGGATCTCAGGTTTGGTATTAGAAGCATTGAGATATCACATCTCATGCTATCGGTAGGATCTCAGGTTTGGTATTAGAGGCATTGAGATATCACATCTCATGCTATCAGAAGGGTCTCAGGATTGGAATGGGAAGGAGTCGGATATCACATCTCATGCTAAAGGGAGGGTCTCAGGTTTGGAAGTGGAAGGATTTGGATATCACATCTCATGTTATAGGAAGGATCTCAGGTTTGGTATTAGAAGCATTGAGATATCACAACTCATGCTATAGGAAGGGTCTCAGGATTGGAATGGGAAGGAGTTGGATATCACATCTCAAGCTATAGGAAGGGTCTCAGGATTGGAATGGGAAGTAGTTGGATATCACATCTCAAGCTATAGGAAGGGTCTCAGGATTGGAATGGGAAGGAGTTTGATATCACATCTCATGCCATGTATGGGTCTCAGGTTTTGTAGAAGCATTGGGATATCACATCTCATGCTATCGGCAGGGTATCAGGATTGGATTTGGAAGGAGTTGGATATCCCATCTCATGCTATAGGAAGGGTCTCAGGTTGGAATAGGAAGGAGTTGGATATCACATCTCATGTTATAGGAAGGGTCTCAGGATTGGAATGGGAAGGACTTGGATGTCACATCTCATGCTATAGGAAGGCTCTCAGGTTTGGAAGGGGAAGGAGTTGGATATCACATTTCATGTTAGAGGTAGGATCTCAGGTTTGGTATTAGAGGGATTGAGATATCACATCTCATGCTATCAGAAGGATCTCAGGATTGGAATGGGAAGGAGTTGGATATCACATCTCATGCTAAAGGGAGGGTCTCAGGTTTGGAAGGGGAAGGATTTGGATATCACATCTCATGTTATAGGAAGGATCTCAGGTTTGGTATTAGAAGCATTGAGATATCACATCTCATGCTATCGGAAGGATCTCAGGTTTGGTATTAGAGGCATTGAGATATCACATCTCATGCTATCGGAAGGGTCTCAAGATTGGAATGGGAAGGAGTCGGATATCACATCTCATGCTAAAGGGAGGGTCTCAGGTTTGGTATTAGAAGCATTGAGATATCACATCTCATGTTATAGGAAGAATCTCAGGTTTGGTATTAGAGGCATTGAGATATCACATCTCATGCTATAGGAAGGGTCTCAGGATTGGAATGGGAAGGAGTTGGATATCACATCTCATGCTAAAGGAAGGGTCTCAGTTTTGGTAGAAGCATTGAGATATCACATCTCATGGTATAGGAAGGGTCTCAGGATTGGAATGGGAAGGAGTTGGATATCACATCTCATCCAATAGGAAGGATCTCAGGATTGGAATGGGAAGGATTTGGATGTCACATCTCTTGCTATAGTAAGGGTCTCAGGTTTGTTATTAGAAACATTGAGATATCACATCTCATGCTATAGGAAGGGTTTCAGGATTGGAATGGGAAGGATTTGTATATCACATCTCATGCTAAAGGAAGGGTCTCAGGTTTGGAAGGGGAAGGATTTGGATATCATATCTCATGTTATAGGACGGGTCCCAGGTTTCGTATTAGAAGCATTGAGAAATCACATCTCATGGTATAGGAAGGGTCTCAGGATTGGAATGGGAAGGACTTGGATATCACATCTCATGCTATAGGAAGGCTCTCAGGTTTGGAAGGGGAAGGAGTTGGATATCACATTTAATGTTAGAGGTAGGATCTCAGGTTTGGTATCAGAGGCATTGAGATATCACATCTCATGCTATCAGAAGGGTCTCAGGATTGGAATGGGAAGGAGTTGGATATCACATCTCATGCTAAAGGGAGGGTCTCAGCTTTGGAAGGGGAAGGATTTGGAGATCACATCTCATGTTATAGGAAGGATCTCAGGTTTGGTATTAGAAGCATTGAGATATCACATCTCATGCTATCGGAAGGGTCTCAGAATTGGAATGGGAAGGAGTTGGATATCACATCTCAAGCTATAGGAAGGGTCTCAGGATTGGAATGGGAAGGAGTTTGATATGACATCTCATGCCATGTATGGGTCTCAGGTTTTGTTGAAGCATTGGGATATCACATCTCATGCTATCGGAAGGGTATCAGGATTGGATTTGGAAGGAGTTGGATATCCCATATCATGCTATAGGAAGGGTCTCAGGTTGGAATGGGAAGGAGTTGGATATCACATCTCATGCTATCAGAAGGGTCTCAGGATTGGAATGGGAAGGAGTCGGATATCACATCTCATACTAAAGGGAGGGTCTCAGGTTTGGTATTAGAAGCATTGAGATATCACATCTCATGTTATAGGAAGAATCTCAGGTTTGGTATTAGAGGCATTGAGATATCACATCTCATGCTATAGGACGGGTCTCAGAATTGGAATGGGAAGGAGTTGGATATCACATCTCAAGCTATAAGAAGGGTCTCAGGATTGGAATGGGAAGGACTTGGATATCACATCTCATGTTATAGGAAGGGTCTCAGGTTTGGTATTAGAAGCATTGAGATATCACATCTCATGCTATAGGAAGGGTCTCAGGATTGGAATGGGAAGGACTTGGATATCACATCTCATGTTATAGGAAGGGTCTCAGGTTTGGTATTAGAAGCATTGAGATATCACATCTCATGCTATAGGAAGGGTCTCAGGATTGGAATGGGAAGGACTTGGATATCACATCTCATGCTATAGGAAGGATCTCAGTATTGGAATGGGAAGGAGTTGGATATCACATCTCAAGCTATAAGAAGGGTCTCAGTATTGGAATGGGAAGGACTTGGATATCACATCTCATGTTATAGGAAGGGTCTCAGGTTTGGTATTAGAAGCATTGAGATATCACATCTCATGTTATAGGAAGAATCTCAGGTTTGGTATTAGAGGCATTGAGATATCACATCTCATGCTATAGGAAGGGTCTCAGGATTGGAATGGGAAGGAGTTGGATATCACATCTCATGCTAAAGGAAGGGTCTCAGTTTTGGTAGAAGCATTGAGATATCACATCTCATGGTATAGGAAGGGTCTCAGGATTGGAATGGGAAGGAGTTGGATATCACATCTCATCCAATAGGAAGGATCTCAGGATTGGAATGGGAAGGATTTGGATGTCACATCTCTTGCTATAGTAAGGGTCTCAGGTTTGTTATTAGAAACATTGAGATATCACATCTCATGCTATAGGAAGGGTTTCAGGATTGGAATGGGAAGGATTTGTATATCACATCTCATGCTAAAGGAAGGGTCTCAGGTTTGGAAGGGGAAGGATTTGGATATCATATCTCATGTTATAGGACGGGTCCCAGGTTTCGTATTAGAAGCATTGAGAAATCACATCTCATGGTATAGGAAGGGTCTCAGGATTGGAATGGGAAGGACTTGGATATCACATCTCATGCTATAGGAAGGCTCTCAGGTTTGGAAGGGGAAGGAGTTGGATATCACATTTAATGTTAGAGGTAGGATCTCAGGTTTGGTATTAGAGGCATTGAGATATCACATCTCATGCTATCAGAAGGGTCTCAGGATTGGAATGGGAAGGAGTTGGATATCACATCTCATGCTAAAGGGAGGGTCTCAGCTTTGGAAGGGGAAGGATTTGGAGATCACATCTCATGTTATAGGAAGGATCTCAGGTTTGGTATTAGAAGCATTGAGATATCACATCTCATGCTATCGGAAGGGTCTCAGAATTGGAATGGGAAGGAGTTGGATATCACATCTCAAGCTATAGGAAGGGTCTCAGGATTGGATTTGGAAGGAGTTGGATATCCCATCTCATGCTATAGGAAGGGTCTCAGGTTGGAATGGGAAGGAGTCGGATATCACATCTCATGCTAAAGGGAGGGTCTCAGGTTTGGTATTAGAAGCATTGAGATATCACATCTCATGTTATAGGAAGAATCTCAGGTTTGGTATTAGAGGCATTGAGATATCACATCTCATGCTATAGGACGGGTCTCAGAATTGGAATGGGAAGGAGTTGGATATCACATCTCAAGCTATAAGAAGGGTCTCAGGATTGGAATGGGAAGGACTTGGATATCACATCTCATGTTATAGGAAGGGTCTCAGGTTTGGTATTAGAAGCATTGAGATATCACATCTCATGCTATAGGAAGGGTCTCAGGATTGGAATGGGAAGGACTTGGATATCACATCTCATGTTATAGGAAGGGTCTCAGGTTTGGTATTAGAAGCATTGAGATATCACATCTCATGCTATAGGAAGGGTCTCAGGATTGGAATGGGAAGGACTTGGATATCACATCTCATGCTATAGGAAGGATCTCAGTATTGGAATGGGAAGGAGTTGGATATCACATCTCAAGCTATAAGAAGGGTCTCAGGATTGGAATGGGAAGGACTTGGATATCACATCTCATGTTATAGGAAGGGTCTCAGGTTTGGTATTAGAAGCATTGAGATATCACATCTCATGCTATAGGAAGGGTCTCAGGATTGGAATGGGAAGGACTTGGATATCACATCTCATGCTATAGGACGGGTCTCAGAATTGGAATGGGAAGGAGTTGGATATCACATCTCAAGCTATAAGAAGGGTCTCAGGATTGGAATGGGAAGGACTTGGATATCACATCTCATGTTATAGGAAGGGTCTCAGGTTTGGTATTAGAAGCATTGAGATATCACATCTCATGCTATAGGAAGGGTCTCAGGATTGGAATGGGAAGGACTTGGATATCACATCTCATGCTATAGGAAGGGTCTCAGGATTGGAATGGGAAGGACTTGGATATCACATCTCATGATAAAGGAAGGGTCTAAGGTTTGGAAGGGGAAGGATTTGGATATCACATCTCATGATATAGGACCGGTCTCAGGTTTGGTATTAGAAGCATTGAGATATCAAGTCTCATTGTATAGGACGGGTCTCAGAATTGGAATGGGAAGGAGTTGGATATCACATCTCAAGCTATAGGAAGGGTCTCAGGATTGGAATGGGAAGGAGTTTGATATGACATCTAATGCCATGTATGGGTCTCAGGTTTTGTAGAAGCATTGAGATATCACATCTCATGCTATCGGAAGGGTATCAGGATTGGATTTGGAAGGAGTTGGATATCCCATCTCATGCTATAGGAAGGGTCTCAGGTTGGAATGGGAAGGAGTTGGATATCACATCTCATGTTATAGGAAGGGTCTCAGGATTGGAATGGGAAGGACTTGGATATCACATCTCATGCTATAGGAAGGCTCTCAGGTTTGGAAGGGGAAGGAGTTGGATATCACATTTCATGTTAGAGGTAGGATCTCAGGTTTGGTATTAGAGGCATTGAGATATCACATCTCATGCTATCAGAAGGGTCTCAGGATTGGAATGGGAAGGAGTTGGATATCACATCTCATGCTAAAGGGAGGGTCTCAGCTTTGGAAGGGGAAGGATTTGGAGATCAAATCTCATGTTATAGGAAGGATCTCAGGTTTGGTATTAGAAGCATTGAGATATCACATCTCAAGCTATCGGAAGGATCTCAGGTTTGGTATTAGAGGCATTGAGATATCACATCTCCTGCTATCAGAAGTGTCTCAGGATTGGAATGGGAAGGAGTCGGATATCACATCTCAAGCTATAGGAAGGGTCTCAGGATTGGAATGGGAAGTAGTTGGATATCACATCTCAAGCTATAGGAAGGGTCTCAGGATTGGAATGGGAAGGAGTTGGATATCACATCTCATGCTATAGGAAGGGTCTCAGGTTTGGTATAAGCATTGAGATATCCCATCTCATGCTATAGGAAGGGTCTCAGGTTTGGAATCGGACGGAGTTGTATATGACATCTCATGCCATAGGAAGGGTCTCAGGTTTGGTATAAGCATTGAGATATCACATCTCTGGTATCGGAAGGGTCTCAGGATTGGAATGGGAAGGAGTTGGATATCCCATCTCGTTATAGGAAGGGTCTCAGGTTTGGTATTAGAAGCATTGAGATATCACATCTCATGGTATAGGACGGGTCTCAGAATTGGAATGGGAAGGAGTTGGATATCACATCTCAAGCTATAGGAAGGGTCTCAGGATTGGAATGGGAAGGACTTGGATATCACATCTCATGTTATAGGAAGGGTCTCAGGTTTGGTATTAGAAGCATTGAGATGTGATATCTCAATGCTTATACCAAACCTGAGACCCTTCCTATATCATGAGATGTGATATCCAACTACTTCCCATTCCAATCCTGAGTCCCTTCCTATAGCATGAGATGTGATATCTCAATGCTTCTAATACCAAACCTGAGACCCTTCCTATAGCTTGAGATGTGCTATCAAACTGCTTCCCATTCCAATCATGTGATAGCTTGAGATGTGATATCCAACTCCTTCCCATTCCAACCCTGAGACCCTTCCTATACCATGAGATGTGATATCTCAATGCTTCTAATACCAAACCTGAAACCCGTCCTAAAACATGAGATGTGAGATCCAAATCCTTCCCCTTCCAAACCTGAGACACTTCCTATAGCTTGAGATGTGATATCAAACTCCTTCCCATTCCAATCCTGAGATAGCTTGAGATGTGATATCCAACTCCTTCCCATTCCAATCCTGAGACCCTTCCGATAGCATGAAATGTGATATCTCAATGCTTCTAATATCAAAACTGAGACCCTCCCTATAGCATGAGATGTGATATCTAAGTCCTTCCCATTCCTATCCTGAGACCCTTCCGATAGCAGAGATGTGATATCTCAATGCTTATACCAAACCTGAGACCCTTCCTATGGCATGAGATGTGATATCCAACTCCTTCCCATTCCAATCCTGAGACCCTTCCTATAGCATGAGATGTGATATCTCAATGCTTCTATCAAACCCGAGTCCCTTCCTTTAGCATGAGATGTGATATCCAACTTCTTACCATTCCAATCCTGAGACCCTTCCTATAGCATGAGATGTGATATCTCAAAGCTTCTAATACCAAACCTGGGACCCGTCCTATAACATGAGATATGATATCCAAATCCTTCCCCTTCCAAACTTGAGACCCTTCCTATAGCATGAGATGTGATATCTCAATGCTTATACCAAACCTGAGACCCTTCCTATAGCATGAGATGTGATACCCAACTCCTTCCCATTCCAATCCTGAGACCCTTCCTATACCATGAGACTTGATATCTCAATGCTTCTAATACCAAACCTGAGACCAGTCCTATAACATGAGATGTGATACCGAAATCCTTCCCCTTCCAAACCTGAGACCCTTCCTATAGCATGAGATGGGATATCTCAATGCTTATACCAAACCTGAGACCCTTCCTATAGCATGAGATGTGATGTACAACTCCTTCCCATTCCAATCCTGAGACCCTTCCTATAGCTTGAGATGTGATATCCAACTCCTTCCCATTCCAATCCTGAGACCCTTCCTATAGCTTGAGATGTGATATCCAACTCCTTCCCTTTCCAAACCTGAGAGCCTATCTATAGCATGAGATGTGACATCCAAGTCCTTCCCATTCCAATCCTGAGCCCCTTCCTATAGCATGAGATGTGATATCTCAATGCTTCTAATACCAAACCTGAGACCCTTCCTATAGCATGAGATGTGATATCCAACTACTTCCCATTCCAATCCTGAGACCCTTCCTATAGCATGAGATGTGATATCCAACTCCTTCCATTCCAATCCTGAGACCCGTCCTATAGCATGAGATGTGATATCTCAATGCTTATACCAAACCTGAGACCCTTCCTATAGCATGAGATGTGATATCCAACTACTTCCCATTCCAATCCTGAGACCCTTCCTATAGCATGAAATGTGATATCCAACTCCTTCCCTTTCCAAACCTGAGAGCCTATCTATAGCATGAGATGGGATATCCAACTCCTTCCCATTCCAATCCTGAGACACTTCCGATAGCAGAGATGTGATATCTCAATGCTTATACCAAACCTGAGACCCTTCCTATAACATGAGATGTGATGTCCAACTCCTTCCCGTTCCAAACCTGAGACCCTTCCTTTAGCATGAGATGTGATATCCAGCTCCTTCCCATTCCAATCCTAAGACCCTTCCTATAGCATGAGAAGTGATATCTCCATGCTTATACCAAACCTGAGACCCTTACTATAGCATGAGATGTGATATTCAACTCCTTCCCATTCCAATCCTGAGACTCTTCCTATAGCATGAGAAGTGATATCTCCATGCGTCTACCAAACCTGAGACCCTTTCTATAGCATGAGATGTGATATCCAAATCCTTCCCATTCCAATCCTGAGACCCTTCCTATAGCATGAGATGTGATATCTCAATGCTTATACCAAACCAGAGACCCGTCCTATAACATGAGATGGGATATCCAACTCCTTCCCATTCCAATCCTGAGCCACTTCCGATAGCAGAGATGTGATATCTCAATGCTTATACCAAACCTGAGACCCTTCCTATAACATGAGATGTGATATCCAACTCATTCCCGTTCCAAACCTGAGACACTTCCTATAGCATATGTGATATCCAACTCCTTCCCATTCCAAACATGAGACCCTTCCTATAGCAAGAATGTAATATCCAACTCCTACCAAATCCAATCCTGAGACCATTCCTATAGCATGAGATGTGATATATCAATGCTTCTAATACCAAACCTGAGATCCTTCCTATGACATGAAATGTGATATCCAAATCCTTCCCATTCCAAACCTGAGACCCTTCCTACAGCATGCGATGTGATATCTCAATGCTTCTAATATCAAACCTGAGACCCGTCCTATAACATGAGATGGGATATCCAACTCCTTCCCGTTCCAAACCTGATACCCTTCCTATAGCATGAGATGTGATATCCAATTCCTTCCCATCCCAATCCTGAGACACCTCCGATAGCAGAGATGTGATATCTCAATGCTTCTAATACCAAACTTGTGATCCTTCCTATAATAAGAGATGTGATATCCAAATCCTTCGCCTTCCAAACCTGAGACCCTCCCTTTAGCATGAGATGTGATATCTCAATGCCTCTAATACCAAACCTGAGATCCTTCCTCTAACATGAGATGTGATATCCAAATCCTTCCCTTTCCAAACCTGAGACCCTCCCTTTAGCATGAGATGTGATATCCAACTCCTTCCCATTCCAATCCTGAGACCCTTCTGATAGCATGAGATGTGATATCTCAATGCCTCTAATACCAAACCTGAAATCCTACCTCTAACATGAAATGTGATATCCAACTCCTTCCCTTTCCAAATGTGAGACCCTCCCTATAGCATGAGATGTGATATCCAAGTCCTTCCCATTCCAATCCTGAGACCCTTCCTATAGCATGAGATGTGATATCTCAATGCTTCTAATACCAAACCTGAGACCCTTCCTATAACATAAGATGGGATATCGAACTCCTTCCCATTCCAATCCTGAGACCCTTCCGATAGCAGAGATGTGATATCTTAATGCTTATACCAAACCTGAGACCCTTCCTGTGGCATGAGATGTCATATACAACCCCTTCCCATTCCAATCCTGAGGCCCTTCCTATAGCATGAGATGTGATATCCAACTCCTTCCCATTCCAATCCTGAGACCCTTCCTATAGCATGAGATTTGATATCTCAATGCTTCTAACACCAAACCTGAGATCCTTCCGATAGCATGAGATGTGATATCTCAATGCTTCTAATACCAAACCTGAGATCATTCCTATAACACGAGATGTAATATCCAAATCCTTCCCCTTCCAAACCTGAGACCCTCCCTTTAGCATGAGATGTGATATCCAACTCCTTCCCATTCCAATCCTGAGACCCTTCCTATAGCATGAGATGTGATGTTTCAATGCTTCTAATACCAAACCTGAGATCCTTCCTATAACATGAGATGTGATATCCAACTCCTTCCCATTACAATCCTGAGACACTTCCTATAGCATGAGAAGTGATATCTCAATGCTTATACCAAACCTGAGACCCTTCCTACGGCATGAGATGTCATATACAACTCCTTCCCATTCCAATCCTGAGACCCTTCCTATAGCATGAGATGTGATATCTCAATGCTTATACCAAACCTGAGACCCTTCCTATAGCATGAGATGTGATATCCAACTCCTTCCCATTCCAATCCTGAGACCCTTCCTATAGCATGAGATGTGATGTTTCAATGCTTCTAATACCAAACCTGAGATCCTTCCTATAACATGAGATATGATATCCAACTCCTTCCCATTACAATCCTGAGACACTTCCTATAGCATGAGAAGTGATATCTCAATGCTTATACCAAACCTGAGACCCTTCCTACGGCATGAGATGTCATATACAACTCCTTCCCATTCCAATCCTGAGACCCTTCCTATAGCATGAGATGTGATATCTCAATGCTTATACCAAACCTGAGACCCTTCCTATAGCATGAGATGTGATATCCAACTCCTTCCCATTCCAATCCTGAGACCCTTCCTATAGCATGAGATTTGATATCTCAATGCTTCTAACACCAAACCTGAGATCCTTCCGATAGCATGAGATGTGATATCTCAATGCTTCTAATACCAAACCTGAGATCATTCCTATAACACGAGATGTAATATCCAAATCCTTCCCCTTCCAAACCTGAGACCCTCCCTTTAGCATGAGATGTGATATCCAACTCCTTCCCATTCCAATCCTGAGACCCTTCCTATAGCATGAGATGTGATGTTTCAATGCTTCTAATACCAAACCTGAGATCCTTCCTATAACATGAGATGTGATATCCAACTCCTTCCCATTACAATCCTGAGACACTTCCTATAGCATGAGAAGTGATATCTCAATGCTTATACCAAACCTGAGACCCTTCCTACGGCATGAGATGTCATATACAACTCCTTCCCATTCCAATCCTGAGACCCTTCCTATAGCATGAGATGTGATATCTCAATGCTTATACCAAACCTGAGACCCTTCCTATAGCATGAGATGTGATATCCAACTCCTTCCCATTCCAATCCTGAGACCCTTCCTATAGCATGAGATGTGATGTCTCAATGCTTCTAATACCAAACCTGAGATCCTTCCTATAACATGAGATGTGATATCCAACTCCTTCCATTCCAATCCTGAGACCCGTCCTATAGCATGAGATGTGATATCTCAATGCTTATACCAAACCTGAGACCCTTCCTATATCATGAGATGTGATATCCAACTACTTCCCATTCCAATCCTGAGACCCTTCCTATAGCATGAGATGTGATATCCAACTCCTTCCCTTTCCAAACCTGAGAGCCTATCTATAGCATGAGATGTGATATCCAAGTCCTTCCATTCCAATCCTGAGACCCGTCCTATACCATGAGATGTGATATCTCAATGCTTACACCAAACCTGAGACCCTTCCTATGGCATGAGATGTGATATCCAACTACTTCCCATTCCAATCCTGAGACCCTTCCTATAGCATGAGATGTGATATCCAACTCCTTCCATTCCAATCCTGAGACCCGTCCTATAGCATGAGATGTGATATCTCAATGCTTACACCAAACCTGAGACCCTTCCTATAGCATGAGATGTGATATCCAACTACTTCCCATTACAATCCTGAGACCCTTCCTATAGCATGAGATGTGATATCCAACTCCTTCCCTTTCCAAACCTGAGAGCCTATCTATAGCATGAGATGGGATATCCAACTCCTTCCCATTCCAATCCTGAGACACTTCCGATAGCAGAGATGTGATATCTCAATGCTTATACCACACCTGAGACCCTTCCTATAACATGAGATGTGATATCCAACTCCTTCCCGTTCCAAATCTGAGACCCTTCTTTTAGCATGAGATGTGATATCCAGCTCCTTCCCATTCCAATCCTGAGACACTTCCGATAGCATGAGATGTGATATCTCAATGCTTCTAATATCAAAACTGAGACCCTCCCTATAGCATGATATGTGATATCTAAGTCCTTCCCATTCCAATCCGGAGACCCTTCCTATAGCATGAGATGTGATATCTCATTGCTTCTACCAAACCTGAGACCCTTCCTTTAGCATGAGATGTGATATCCAACTCCTTCCCATTCCAGTCCTGAGACCCTTCCTATAGCATGAGATATGATATCTCAATATTTCTAATACCAAACCTGAGATCCTTCCGATAACATGAGATGTGATATCCAAATCCTTCCCCTTCCAAACCTGAGACCCTCCCTTTAGCATGAGATGTGATATCCAACTCCTTCCCATTCCAATCCTGAGACCCTTCTGATAGCATGAGATGTGATATCTCAATGCTTCTAATACCAAACCTGAGATCCTTCCTATAACATGAGATGTGATATCCAACTCCTTCCCATTCCAATCCTGAGACCCTTCCTATAGCATGAGAAGTCATATCTCCATGCGTATACCAAACCCGAGACCCTTCCTATAGCATGAGATGTGATATCCAACTGCTTCCCATTCCAATCCTGAGACCCTTCCTATAGCATGCGATGTGATATCTCAATGCTTCTAATGTCAGACCTGAGACCTGTCCTATAACATGAGATGGGATATCCAACTCCTTCCCGTTCCAAACCTGATACCCTTCCTATAGCATGAGATGTGATATCCAATTCCTTCCCATCCCAATCCTGAGACACCTCCGATAGCAGAGATGTGATATCTCAATGCTTCTAATACCAAACCTGAGACTCTTCCTATAACATGAGATGTGATATCCAACTCCTTCCCATTCCAATCCTGAGACCCTTCCTATAGCATGAGATGTGATATCCAACTCCTTCCCATTCCAAACCTGAGACCCTTCCTATAGCATGAGATGTGATATCCAACTCCTTCCCATTCCAATCCTGAGACCATTCCTATAGCATGAGAAGTGATATCTCCATGCGTATACCAAACCTGAGACCCTTCCTATAACATGAGATGTGTTATCCAACTCATTCCCGTTCCAAACCTGAGACACTTCCTCTAGCATATGTGATATCCAACTCCTTCCCATTCCAAACATGAGACCCTTCCTATAGCAAGAATGTAATATCCAACTCCTACCCATTCCAATCCTGAGACCATTCCTATAGCATGAGATGTGATATATCAATGATTCTAATACCAAACCTGAGATCCTTCCTTTGACATGAAATGTGATATCCAAATCCTTCCCATTCCAAACCTGAGACCCTTCCTACAGCATGCGATGTGATATCTCAATGCTTCTAATATCAAACCTGAGACCCGTCCTATAACATGAGATGGGATATCCAACTCCTTCCCGTTCTAAACCTGATACACTTTCTATAGCATGAGATGTGATATCCAATTCCTTCCCATCCCAATCCTGAGACCCTTCCTATAGCATGAGATGTGATATCCAACTCCTTCCCATTCCAATCCTGAGACCCTTCCTATAACATGAGATGGGAATATCCAACTCCTTCCCATTCCAATCCTGAGGCCCTTCCGATAGCAGAGATGTGATATCTCAATGCTTATACCAAACCTGAGATCCTTCCTATAACATGAGATGTGATATCCAACTCCTTCCCATTCCAATCCTGAGACCCTTCCTATAGCATGAGATGTGATATCTCACTGCTTATACCAAACCTGAGACCCTTCCTATAGCATGAGATGTGATATCCAACTCCTTCCCATTCCAATCCTGAGACCCTTCCTATAGCATGAGATGTGACATCTCAATGCTTCTAATATCAAACTTGAGACCCTCCCTATAGCATGAGATGTGATATCCAAGTCCTTCCCATTCCAATCCTGAGACACTTCCTATAGCATGAGATGTGATATCTCAATGCTTCTAATACCAAACCTGAGACTCTTCCTATAACATGAGATGGGATATCCAACTCCTTCCCATTCCAAGCCTGAGACCCTTCCGATAGCAGAGATGTGATATCTCAATGCTTATACCAAACCTGAGACCCTTCCTACGGCATGAGATGTCATATGCAACTCCTTCCCATTCCAATCCTGAGACCCTTCCTATAGCATGAAATGTGATATCTCAATGCTTATACCAAACCTGAGACCCATCCTATAGCATGAGATGTGATATCCAACTCCTTCCCATTCCAATCCTGAGACCCTTCCTATAGCATGAGATGTGATGTCTCAATGCTTCTAATACCAAACCTGAGATCCTTCCTATAACATGAGATGTGACATCCAACTCCTTCCATTCCAATCCTGAGACCCGTCCTATAGCATGAGATGTGATATCTCAATGCTTATACCAAACCTGAGACCCTTCCTATAGCATGAGATGTGATATCCAACTACTTCCCATTCCAATCCTGAGAGCCTTCCTATAGCATGAGATGTGATATCCAACTCCTTCCCTTTCCAAACCTGAGAGCCTATCTATAGCATGAGATGTGATATCTAAGTCCTTCCCATTCCAATCCTGAGACCCTTCCTATAGCATGAGATGTGATATCTCAATGCTTCTAATACCAAACCTGAGATCCTTCCTCTAACATGAAATGTGATATCCAACTCCTTCCCATTCCAAACCTGAGAGCCTATCTGTAGCATGAGATGTGATATCCAACTCCTTCCCATTCCAATCCTGAGACCCTTCCTATAGCATGAGATGTGATATCTCAATGCTTATACCAAACCTGAGACCCTTCCTATAGCATGAGATGTGATATCCAACTCCTTCCCATTCCAATCCTGAGACCCTTCCTATAGCATGAGATGTGATATCCAACTCCTTCCCTTTCCAAACCTGAGAGCCTATCTATAGCATGAGATGGGATATCCAACTCCTTCCCATTCCAATCCTGAGACACTTCCGATAGCAGAGATGTGATATCTCAATGCTTATACCACACCTGAGACCCTTCCTATAACATGAGATGTGATATCCAACTCCTTCCCGTTCCAAATCTGAGACCCTTCCTTTAGCATGAGATGTGATATCCAGCTCCTTCCCATTCCAATCCTGAGACACTTCCGATAGCATGAGATGTGATATCTCAATGCTTCTAATATCAAAACTGAGACCCTCCCTATAGCATGATATGTGATATCTAAGTCCTTCCCATTCCAATCCGGAGACCCTTCCTATAGCATGAGATGTGATATCTCATTGCTTCTACCAAACCTGAGACCCTTCCTTTAGCATGAGATGTGATATCCAACTCCTTCCCATTCCAGTCCTGAGACCCTTCCTATAGCATGAGATATGATATCTCAATATTTCTAATACCAAACCTGAGATCCTTCCGATAACATGAGATGTGATATCCAAATCCTTCCCCTTCCAAACCTGAGACCCTCCCTTTAGCATGAGATGTGATATCCAACTCCTTCCCATTCCAATCCTGAGACCCTTCTGATAGCATGAGATGTGATATCTCAATGCTTCTAATACCAAACCTGAGATCCTTCCTATAACATGAGATGTGATATCCAACTCCTTCCCATTCCAATCCTGAGACCCTTCCTATAGCATGAGAAGTCATATCTCCATGCGTATACCAAACCTGAGACCCTTCCTATAGCATGAGATGTGATATCCAACTGCTTCCCATTCCAATCCTGAGACCCTTCCTATAGCATGCGATGTGATTTCTCAATGCTTCTAATGTCAGACCTGAGACCCGTCCTATAACATGAGATGGGATATCCAACTCCTTCCCGTTCCAAACCTGATACCCTTCCTATAGCATGAGATGTGATATCCAATTCCTTCCCATCCCAATCCTGAGACACCTCCGATAGCAGAGATGTGATATCTCAATGCTTCTAATACCAAACCTGAGACTCTTCCTATAACATGAGATGTGATATCCAACTCCTTCCCATTCCAATCCTGAGACCCTTCCTATAGCATGAGATGTGATATCCAACTCCTTCCCATTCCAAACCTGAGACCCTTCCTATAGCATGAGATGTGATATCCAACTCCTTCCCATTCCAATCCTGAGACCATTCCTATAGCATGAGAAGTGATATCTCCATGCGTATACCAAACCTGAGACCCTTCCTATAACATGAGATGTGTTATGCAACTCATTCCCGTTCCAAACCTGAGACACTTCCTCTAGCATATGTGATATCCAACTCCTTCCCATTCCAAACATGAGACCCTTCCTATAGCAAGAATGTAATATCCAACTCCTACCCATTCCAATCCTGAGACCATTCCTATAGCATGAGATGTGATATATCAATGATTCTAATACCAAACCTGAGATCCTTCCTTTGACATGAAATGTGATATCCAAATCCTTCCCATTCCAAACCTGAGACCCTTCCTACAGCATGCGATGTGATATCTCAATGCTTCTAATATCAAACCTGAGACCCGTCCTATAACATGAGATGGGATATCCAACTCCTTCCCGTTCTAAACCTGATACCCTTTCTATAGCATGAGATGTGATATCCAATTCCTTCCCATCCCAATCCTGAGACCCTTCCTATAGCATGAGATGTGATATCCAACTCCTTCCCATTCCAATCCTGAGACCCTTCCTATAACATGAGATGGGAATATCCAACTCCTTCCCATTCCAATCCTGAGGCCCTTCCGATAGCAGAGATGTGATATCTCAATGCTTATACCAAACCTGAGATCCTTCCTATAACATGAGATGTGATATCCAACTCCTTCCCATTCCAATCCTGAGACCCTTCCTATAGCATGAGATGTGATATCTCACTGCTTATACCAAACCTGAGACCCTTCCTATAGCATGAGATGTGATATCCAACTCCTTCCCATTCCAATCCTGAGACCCTTCCTATAGCATGAGATGTGATATCTCAATGCTTCTAATATCAAACTTGAGACCCTCCCTATAGCATGAGATGTGATATCCAAGTCCTTCCCATTCCAATCCTGAGACACTTCCTATAGCATGAGATGTGATATCTCAATGCTTCTAATACCAAACCTGATACTCTTCCTATAACATGAGATGGGATATCCAACTCCTTCCCATTCCAAGCCTGAGACCCTTCCGATAGCAGAGATGTGATATCTCAATGCTTATACCAAACCTGAGACCCTTCCTACGGCATGATATGTCATATGCAACTCCTTCCGATTCCAATCCTGAGACCCTTCCTATAGCATGAAATGTGATATCTCAATGCTTATACCAAACCTGAGACCCATCCTATAGCATGAGATGTGATATCCAACTCCTTCCCATTCCAATCCTGAGACCCTTCCTATAGCATGAGATGTGATGTCTCAATGCTTCTAATACCAAACCTGAGATCCTTCCTATAACATGAGATGTGACATCCAACTCCTTCCATTCCAATCCTGAGACCCGTCCTATAGCATGAGATGTGATATCTCAATGCTTATACCAAACCTGAGACCCTTCCTATAGCATGAGATGTGATATCCAACTACTTCCCATTCCAATCCTGAGACCCTTCCTATAGCATGAGATGTGATATCCAACTCCTTCCCTTTCCAAACCTGAGAGCCTATCTATAGCATGAGATGTGATATCTAAGTCCTTCCCATTCCAATCCTGAGACCCTTCCTATAGCATGAGATGTGATATCTCAATGCTTCTAATACCAAACCTGAGATCCTTCCTCTAACATGAAATGTGATATCCAACTCCTTCCCATTCCAAACCTGAGAGCCTATCTGTAGCATGAGATTTGATATCCAACTCCTACCCATTCCAATCCTGAGACCCTTCCTATAGCATGAGATGTGATATCTCAATGCTTATACCAAACCTGAGACCCTTCCTATAGCATGAGATGTGATATCCAACTCCTTCCCATTCCAATCCTGAGACCCTTCCTATAGCATGAGATGTGATGTTTCAATGCTTCTAATACCAAACCTGAGATCCTTCCTATAACATGAGATATGATATCCAACTCCTTCCCATTACAATCCTGAGACACTTCCTATAGCATGAGAAGTGATATCTCAATGCTTATACCAAACCTGAGACCCTTCCTACGGCATGAGATGTCATATACAACTCCTTCCCATTCCAATCCTGAGATCCTTCCTATAGCATGAGATGTGATATCTCAATGCTTATACCAAACCTGAGACCCTTCCTATAGCATGAGATGTGATATCCAACTCCTTCCCATTCCAATCCTGAGACACTTCCTATAGCATGAGATGTGATATCTCAATGCTTCTAATACCAAACCTGAGACTCTTCCTATAACATGAGATGGGATATCCAACTCCTTCCCATTCCAAGCCTGAGACCCTTCCGATAGCAGAGATGTGATATCTCAATGCTTATACCAAACCTGAGACCCTTCCTACGGCATGAGATGTCATATGCAACTCCTTCCCATTCCAATCCTGAGACCCTTCCTATAGCATGAAATGTGATATCTCAATGCTTATACCAAACCTGAGACCCATCCTATAGCATGAGATGTGATATCCAACTCCTTCCCATTCCAATCCTGAGACCCTTCCTATAGCATGAGATGTGATGTCTCAATGCTTCTAATACCAAACCTGAGATCCTTCCTATAACATGAGATGTGACATCCAACTCCTTCCATTCCAATCCTGAGACCCGTCCTATAGCATGAGATGTGATATCTCAATGCTTATACCAAACCTGAGACCCTTCCTTTAGCATGAGATGTGATATCCAACTACTTCCCATTCCAATCCTGAGACCCTTCCTATAGCATGAGATGTGATATCCAACTCCTTCCCTTTCCAAACCTGAGAGCCTATCTATAGCATGAGATGTGATATCTAAGTCCTTCCCATTCCAATCCTGAGACCCTTCCTATAGCATGAGATGTGATATCTCAATGCTTCTAATACCAAACCTGAGATCCTTCCTCTAACATGAAATGTGATATCCAACTCCTTCCCATTCCAAACCTGAGAGCCTATCTGTAGCATGAGATTTGATATCCAACTCCTTCCCATTCCAATCCTGAGACCCTTCCTATAGCATGAGATGTGATATCTCAATGCTTATACCAAACCTGAGACCCTTCCTATAGCATGAGATGTGATATCCAACTCCTTCCCATTCCAATCCTGAGACCCTTCCTATAGCATGAGTTGTGATGTTTCAATGCTTCTAATACCAAACCTGAGATCCTTCCTATAACATGAGATATGATATCCAACTCCTTCCCATTACAATCCTGAGACAATTCCTATAGCATGAGAAGTGATATCTCAATGCTTATACCAAACCTGAGACCCTTCCTACGGCATGAGATGTCATATACAACTCCTTCCCATTCCAATCCTGAGACCCTTCCTATAGCATGAGATGTGATATCTCAATGCTTATACCAAACCTGAGACCCTTCCTATAGCATGAGATGTGATATCCAACTCCTTCCCATTCCAATCCTGAGACCCTTCCTATAGCATGAGATTTGATATCTCAATGCTTCTAACACCAAACCTGAGATCCTTCCGATAGCATGAGATGTGATATCTCAATGCTTCTAATACCAAACCTGAGATCATTCCTATAACACGAGATGTAATATCCAAATCCTTCCCCTTCCAAACCTGAGACCCTCCCTTTAGCATGAGATGTGATATCCAACTCCTTCCCATTCCAATCCTGAGACCCTTCCTATAGCATGAGATGTGATGTCTCAATGCTTCTAATACCAAACCTGAGACCCTTCCTATAGCATGAGATGTGATATCCAACTCCTTCCCATTCCA
Organism: Ambystoma mexicanum; assembly: GCF_040938575.1. Lineage (NCBI taxonomy): Eukaryota > Metazoa > Chordata > Amphibia > Caudata > Ambystomatidae > Ambystoma > Ambystoma mexicanum. The sequence goes on from NC_090934.1 coordinate 1,149,554,182, forward strand.
ATCCTGAGACCCTTCCTATAGCATGAGATGTGATGTCTCAATGCTTCTAATACCAAACCTGAGATCCTTCCTATAACATGAGATGTGATATCCAACTCCTTCCATTCCAATCCTGAGACCCGTCCTATAGCATGAGATGTGATATCTCAATGCTTATACCAAACCTGAGACCCTTCCTATATCATGAGATGTGATATCCAACTACTTCCCATTCCAATCCTGAGACCCTTCCTATAGCATGAGATGTGATATCCAACTCCTTCCCTTTCCAAACCTGAGAGCCTATCTATAGCATGAGATGTGATATCCAACTCCTTCCCATTCCAATCCTGAGACCCTTCCTATAACATGAGATGGGAATATCCAACTCCTTCCCATTCCAATCCTGAGGCCCTTCCGATAGCAGAGATGTGATATCTCAATGCTTATACCAAACCTGAGATCCTTCCTATAACATGAGATGTGATATCCAACTCCTTCCCATTCCAATCCTGAGACCCTTCCTATAGCATGAGATGTGATATCTCACTGCTTATACCAAACCTGAGACCCTTCCTATAGCATGAGATGTGATATCCAACTCCTTCCCATTCCAATCCTGAGACCCTTCCTATAGCATGAGATGTGATATCTCAATGCTTCTAATATCAAACTTGAGACCCTCCCTATAGCATGAGATGTGATATCCAAGTCCTTCCCATTCCAATCCTGAGACACTTCCTATAGCATGAGATGTGATATCTCAATGCTTCTAATACCAAACCTGAGACTCTTCCTATAACATGAGATGGGATATCCAACTCCTTCCCATTCCAAGCCTGAGACCCTTCCGATAACAGAGATGTGATATCTCAATGCTTATACCAAACCTGAGACCCTTCCTACGGCATGAGATGTCATATGCAACTCCTTCCCATTCCAATCCTGAGACCCTTCCTATAGCATGAAATGTGATATCTCAATGCTTATACCAAACCTGAGACCCATCCTATAGCATGAGATGTGATATCCAACTCCTTCCCATTCCAATCCTGAGACCCTTCCTATAGCATGAGATGTGATGTCTCAATGCTTCTAATACCAAACCTGAGATCCTTCCTATAACATGAGATGTGACATCCAACTCCTTCCATTCCAATCCTGAGACCCGTCCTATAGCATGAGATGTGATATCTCAATGCTTATACCAAACCTGAGACCCTTCCTATAGCATGAGATGTGATATCCAACTACTTCCCATTCCAATCCTGAGACCCTTCCTATAGCATGAGATGTGATATCCAACTCCTTCCCTTTCCAAACCTGAGAGCCTATCTATAGCATGAGATGTGATATCTAAGTCCTTCCCATTCCAATCCTGAGACCCTTCCTATAGCATGAGATGTGATATCTCAATGCTTCTAATACCAAACCTGAGATCCTTCCTCTAACATGAAATGTGATATCCAACTCCTTCCCATTCCAAACCTGAGAGCCTATCTGTAGCATGAGATTTGATATCCAACTCCTTCCCATTCCAATCCTGAGACCCTTCCTATAGCATGAGATGTGATATCTCAATGCTTATACCAAACCAGAGACCCATCCTATAACATGAGATGGGATATCCAACTCCTTCCCATTCCAATCCTGAGACACTTCCGATAGCAGAGATGTGATATCTCAATGCTTATACCAAACCTGAGACCCTTCCTATAACATGAGATGTGATATCCAACTCCTTCCCCTTGCAAACCTGAGAGACTTCCTATAGCATGAGATGTGATATCCATGTCCTTCCCATTCCAATCCTGAGACCCTTCCTATAGCTTGAGATGTGATATCCAACTCCTTCCCATTCCAATTCTGAGACCCTTCCTATACCATGAGACTTGATATCTCAATGCTTCTAATACCAAACCTGAGACCCGTCCTATAACATGAGATGTGATATCCAAATCCTTCCCCTTTCCAAACCTTAGACCCTTCCTTTATCATGAGATGTGATATCCAACTCCTTCCCATTCCAATCCTGAGACCCTTCCGATATCATGAGATGTGATATCTCAATGCTTCTAATATCAAACTTGAGACCCTCCCTATTAATGAGATATGATATCCAAGTCCTTCCCATTCCAATCCTGAGACCCTTCCTATAGCATGAGATGTGATATCTCAATGCTTCTAATACCAAACATGAGACCCTTCCTATAACATGAGAATATCAAACTCCTTCCCATTCCAATCCTGAGACCTCTCCGATAGCAGAGATGTGATATCTCAATGCTTATACCAAACCTGAGATCCTTCCTATAACATGAGATGTGATATCCAATTCCTTCCCATTCCAATCCTGAGACACTTCCTATAGCATGAGATGTGATATCTCACTGCTTATACCAAACCTGAGACCCTTCCTATAGCATGAGATGTGATATCCAACTCCTTCCCATTCCAATCCTGAGACCCTTCCTATAGCATGAGATGTGATATCTCAATGCTTCTTATATCAAACTTGAGACCCTCCCTATAGCATGAGATGTGATATCCAAGTCCTTCCCATTCCAATCCTGAGACACTTCCTATAGCATGAGATGTGATATCTCAATGCTTCTAATACCAAACCTGAGACTCTTCCTATAACATGAGATGGGATATCCAACTCCTTCCCATTCCAATCCTGAGACCCTTCCGATAGCAGAGATGTGATATCTCAATGCTTAAACCAAACCTGAGACCCTTCCTATGGCATGAGATGTCATATACAACTCCTTCCCATTCCAATCCTGAGACCCTTCCTATAGCATGAGATGTGATATCTCAATGCTTATACCAAACCTGAGACCCTTCCAATAGCATGAGATGTGATATCCAACTCCTTCCCATTCCAATCCTGAGACCCTTCCTATAGCATGAGATGTGATGTCTCAGTGCTTCTAATACCAAACCTGAGATGCTTCCTATAACATGAGATGTGATATCCAACTCCTTCCCAATCCAATCCTGAGACCCTTCCTATAGCATGAGATGTGATATCTCAATGCTTATACCAAACCTGAGACCCTTCCTATAGATTGAGATGTGATATCCAACTCCTTCCCATTCCAATCCTGAGACCCTTCCTATAGCATGAGATGTGATATCCAACTACTTCCCATTCCAATCCTGAGACCCTTCCTATAGCATGAGATGTGATATCCAACTCCTTCCCTTTCCAAACCTGAGAGCCTATCTATAGCATGAGATGTGATATCCAAGTCCTTCCCATTCCAATCCTGAGACCCTTCCTATAGCATGAGATGTGATATCTCAATGCTTCTAATACCAAACCTGAGATCCTTCCTCTAACATGAAATGTGATATCCAACTCCTTCCCGTTCCAAACCTGAGAGCCTATCTATAGCATGAGATGTGATATCCAAGTCCTTCCCATTCCAATCCTTAGACCCTTCCTACAGCATGCAATATGATATCTCAATGATTCTAATAACAAACCTGAGACCCGTCCTATAACATGAGATGTGATATCCAACTCCTTCCCGTTCCAAACCTGAGACCCTTCCTTTAGCATGAGATGTGATATCCAGCTCCTTCCCATTCCAATCCTGAGACACTTCCGATAGCATGAGATGTGATATCTCAATGCTTCTAATATCAAAACTGAGACCCTCCCTATAGCATGATATGTGATATCTAAGTCCTTGCCATTCCAATCCTGAGACCCTTCCTATAGCATGAGATGTGATATCTCAATGCTTCTACCAAACCTGAGACCCTTCCTTTAGCATGAGATGTGATATCCAACTCCTTCCCATTCCAGTCCTGAGACCCTTCCTATAGCATGAGATATGATATCTCAATACTTCTAATACCAAACCTGAGATCCTTCCGATAACATGAGATGTGATATCCAAATCCTTCCCCTTCCAAACCTGAGACCCTCCCTTTAGCATGAGATGTGATATCCAACTCCTTCCCATTCCAATCCTGGGACCCTTCTGATAACATGAGATGTGATATCTCAATGCTTCTAATACCAAACCTGAGATCCTTCCTATAACATGAGATGTGATATCCAACTGCTTCCCATTCCAATCCTGAGACCCTTCCTATGGCATGAGAAGTGATATCTCCATGCTTATACCAAACCTGAGACCCTTCCTATAGCATGAGATGTGATATTCAACTCCTTCCCATTCCAATCCTGAGACCCTTCCTATAGCATGAGAAGTGATATCTCCATGCGTATACCAAACCTGAGACCCTTCCTATAGCATGAGATGTGATATCCAAATCCTTCCCATTCCAATCCTGAGACCCTTCCTATAGCATGAGATGTGATATCTCAATGCTTATACCAAACCAGAGACCCGTCCTATAACATGAGATGGGATATCCAACTCCTTCCCATTCCAATCCTGAGCCACTTCCGATAGCAGAGATGTGATATCTCAATGCTTATACCAAACCTGAGACCCTTCCTATAACATGAGATGTGATATCCAACTCATTCCCGTTCCAAACCTGAGACACTTCCTATAGCATATGTGATATCCAACTCCTTCCCATTCCAAACATGAGACCCTTCCTATAGCAAGAATGTAATATCCAACTCCTACCCATTCCAATCCTGAGACCATTCCTAAAGCATGAGATGTGATATATCAATGCTTCTAATACCAAACCTGAGATCCTTCCTATGACATGAAATGTGATATCCAAATCCTTACCATTCCAAACCTGAGACCCTTCCTACAGCATGCGATGTGATATCTCAATGCTTCTAATATCAAACCTGAGACCCGTCCTATAACATGAGATGGGATATCCAACTCCTTCCCCTTCCAAACCTGATACCCTTCCTATAGCATGAGATGTGATATCCAATTCCTTCCCATCCCAATCCTGAGACACCTCCGATAGCAGAGATGTGATATTTCAATGCTTATACCAAACCTGAGACTCTTCCTATAACATGAGATGTGATATCCAACTCCTTCCCGTTCCAAACCTGAGACCCTTCCTATAGCATGAGATGTGATATCCAATTCCTTCCCATTCCAATCCTGAGACCCTTCCGATAGCATGAGATGTGATATCTCAATGCTTCTAATACCAAACTTGTGATCCTTCCTATAATAAGAGATGTGATATCCAAATCCTTCGCCTTCCAAACCTGAGACCCTCCCTTTAGCATAAGATGTGATATCTCAATGCCTCTAATACCAAACCTGAGATCCTTCCTCTAACATGAGATGTGATATCCAAATCCTTCCCCTTCCAAACCTGAGACCCTCCCTTTAGCATGAGATGTGATATCCAAATCCTTCCCATTCCAATCCTGAGACCCTTCTGATAGCATGAGATGTGATATCTCAATGCCTCTAATACCAAACCTGAGATCCTACCTCTAACATGAAATGTGATATCCAACTCCTTCCCTTTCCAAACGTGAGACCCTCCCTATAGCATGAGATCTGATATCCAAGTCCTTCCCATTCCAATCCTGAGACCCTTCCTATAGCATGAGATGTGATATCTCAATGCTTCTAATACCAAACCTGAGACCCTTCCTATAACATAAGATGGGATATCCAACTCCTTCCCATTCCAATCCTGAGACCCTTCCGATAGCAGAGATGTGATATCTCAATGCTTATACCAAACCTGAGACCCTTCCTGTAGCATGAGATGTCATATACAACTCTTTCCCATTCCAATCCTAGACCCTTCCTATAGCATGAGATGTGATATCCAACTCCTTCCCATTCCAATCCTGAGACCCTTCCTATAGCATGAGATTTGATATCTCAATGCTTCTAACACCAAACCTGAGATCCTTCCGATAGCATGAGATGTGATATCTCAATGCTTCTAATACCAAACCTGAGATCATTTATATAACACGAGATGTTATATCAAAATCCTTCCCCTTCCAAACCTGAGACCCTCCCTTTAGCATGAGATGTGATATCCAACTCCTTCCCATTCCAATCCTGAGACCCTTCCTATAGCATGAAATGTGATATCTCAATGCTTATACCAAACCTGAGACCCATCCATTAGCATGAGATGTGATATCCAACTCCTTCCCATTCCAATCCTGAGACCCGTCCTATAGCATGAGATGTGATATCTCAATGCTTATACCAAACCTGAGACCCTTCCTATAGCATGAGATGTGATATCCAACTACTTCCCATTCCAATCCTGAGACCCTTCCTATAGCATGAGATGTGATATCCAACTCCTTCCCTTTCCAAACCTGAGAGCCTATCTATAGCATGAGATGTGATATCTAAGTCCTTCCCATTCCAATCCTGAGACCCTTCCTATAGCATGAGATGTGATATCTCAATGCTTCTAATACCAAACCTGAGATCCTTCCTCTAACATGAAATGTGATATCCAACTCCTTCCCATTCCAAACCTGAGAGCCTATCTGTAGCATGAGATGTGATATCCAACTCCTTCCCATTCCAATCCTGAGACACTTCCGATAGCAGAGATGTGATATCTCAATGCTTATACCAAACCTGAGACCCTTCCTATAACATGAGATGTGATATCCAACTCCTTCCCGTTCCAAACCTGAGACTCTTCCTTTAGCATGAGATGCGATATCCAGCTCCTTCCCATTCCAATCCTGAGACACTTCCGATAGCATGAGATGTGATATCTCAATGCTTCTAATATCAAAACTGAGACCCTCCCTTTAGCATGAGATGTGATATCCAACTCCTTCCCATTCCAGTCCTGAGACCCTTCCTATAGCATGAGATATGATATCTCAATACTTCTAATACCAAACCTGAGATCCTTCTGATAACATGAGATGTGATATCCAAATCCTTCACCTTCCAAACCTGAGACCCTCCCTTTAGCATGAGATGTGATATCCAACTCCTTCCCATTCCAATCCTGAGACCCTTCTGATAGCATGAGATGTGATATCTCAAGGCTTCTAATACCAAACCTGAGATCCTTCCGATAGCATGAGATGTGATATCTCAATGCTTCTAATACCAAACCTGAGATCCTTCCTATAACATGAGATGTGATATCCAAATCCTTCCCCTTCCAAACCTGAGACCCTTCCTTTAGCATGAGATGTGATATCCAACTCCTTCCCATTCCATTCCTGAGACCCTTCTGATAGCATGATATGTGATATCTCAATGCCTCTAATACCAAACCTGAGATCCTACCTCTAACATGAAATGTGATATCCAACTCTTTCCCTTTCCAAACCTGAGAGACTTCCTATATCATGAGATGTGATATCCAAGTCCTTCCCATTCCAATCCTGAGACCCTTCCTAAAGCTTGAGATGTGATATCCAACTCCTTCCCATTCCAATTCTGAGACCCTTCCTATACCATGAGACTTGATATCTCAATGGTTCTAATACCAAACCTGAGACCCGTCCTATAACATGAGATGTGATATCCAAATCCTTCCCCTTCCAAACCTTAGACCCTTCCTTTATCATGAGATGTGATATCCAACTCCTTCCCATTCCAATCCTGAGACCCTTCCGATATCATGAGATGTGATATCTTAATGCTTCTAATATCAAACTTGAGACCCTCCCTATTAATGAGATGTGATATCCAAGTCCTTCCCATTCCAATCCTGAGACCCTTGTTATAGCATGAGATGTGATATCTCAATGCTTCTAATACCAAACATGAGACCCTTCCTATAACATGAGATGGGAATATCCAACTCCTTCCCATTCCAATCCTGAGACCTCTCCGATAGCAGAGATGTGATATCTCAATGCTTATACCAAACCTGAGATCCTTCCTATAACATGAGATGTGATATCCAATTCCTTCCCATTCCAATCCTGAGACACTTCCTATAGCATGAGATGTGATATCTCACTGCTTATACCAAACCTGAGACCCTTCCTATAGCATGAGATGTGATATCCAACTCCTTCCCATTCCAATCCTGAGACCCTTCCTATAGCATGAGATGTGATATCTCAATGCTTCTTATATCAAACTTGAGACCCTCCCTATAGCATGAGATGTGATATCCAAGTCCTTCCCATTCCAATCCTGAGACACTTCCTATAGCATGAGATGTGATATCTCAATGCTTCTAATACCAAACCTGAGACTCTTCCTATAACATGAGATGGGATATCCAACTCCTTCCCATTCCAATCCTGAGACCCTTCCGATAGCAGAGATGTGATATCTCAATGCTTATACCAAACCTGAGACCCTTCCTATGGCATGAGATGTCATATACAACTCCTTCCCATTCCAATCCTGAGACCCTTCCTATAGCATGAGATGTGATATCTCAATGCTTATACCAAACCTGAGACCCTTCATATAGCATGAGATGTGATATCCAACTCCTTCCCATTCCAATCCTGAGACCCTTCCTATAGCATGAGATGTGATGTCTCAGTGCTTCTAATACCAAACTTGAGATCCTTCCTATAACATGAGATGTGATATCCAACTCCTTCCCAATCCAATCCTGAGACCCTTCCTATAGCATGAGATGTGATATCTCAATGCTTATACCAAACCTGAGACCCTTCCTATAGCATGAGATGTGATATCCAACTCCTTCCCATTCCAATCCTGAGACCCTTCCTATAGCATGAGATGTTATATCCAACTACTTCCCATTCCAATCCTGAGACCCTTCCTATAGCATGAGATGTGATATCCAACTCCTTCCCTTTCCAAACCTGAGAGCCTATCTATAGCATGAGATGTGATATCCAAGTCCTTCCCATTCCAATCCTGAGACACTTCCTATAGCATGAGATGTGATATCTCAATGCTTCTACCAAACCTGAGACCCTTCCTTTAGCATGAGATGTGATATCCAACACTTTCCCATTCCAGTCCTGAGACCCTTCCTATAGCATGAGATATGATATCTCAATACTTCTAATACCAAACCTGAGATCCTTCCGATAACATGAGATGTGATATCCAACTCCTTCCCATTCCAATCCTGAGACCCTTCCTATAGCATGAGAAGTGATATCTCCATGCTTATACCAAACCTGAGACCCTTCCTATAGCATGAGATGTGATATTCAACTCCTTCCCATTCCAATCCTGAGACACTTCCTATAGCATGAGAAGTGATATCTCCATGCGTATACCAAACCTGAGACCCTTCCTATAGCATGAGATGTGATATCCAAATCCTTCCCAATCCAATCCTGAGACCCTTCCTATAGCATGAGATGTGATATCTCAATGCTTATACCAAACCAGGGACCCGTCCTATAACATGAGATGGGATATCCAACTCCTTCCCATTTCAATCCTGAGCCACTTCCGATAGCAGAGATGTGATATCTCAATGCTTATACCAAACCTGAGACCCTTCCTATAACATGAGATGTGATATCCAACTCATTCCCGTTCCAAACCTGAGACACTTCCTATAGCATATGTGATATCCAACTCCTTCCCATTCCAAACATGAGACCCTTCCTATAGCAAGAATGTAATATCCAACTCCTACCCATTCCAATCCTGAGACCATTCCTATAGCATGAGATGTGATATATTAATGCTTCTAATACCAAACCTGAGATCCTTCCTATGACATGAAATGTGATATCCAAATCCTTCCCATTCCAAACCTGAGACCCTTCCTACAGCATGCGATGTGATATCTCAATGCTTCTAATATCAAACCTGAGACCCGTCCTATAACATGAGATGGGATATCCAACTCCTTCCCGTTCCAAACCTGATACCCTTCCTATAGCATGAGATGTGATATCCAATTCCTTCCCATCCCATTACTAAGACACCTCCGATAGCAGAGATGTGATATCTCAATGCTTATACCAAACCTGAGACTCTTCCTATAACATGAGATGTGATATCCAACTCCTTCCCATTCTAAACCTGAGACCCTTCCTATAGCATGAGATGTGATATCCAATTCCTTCCCATTCCAATCCTGAGACCCTTCCGATAGCATGAGATGTGATATCTCAATGCTTCTAATACCAAACTTGTGATCCTTCCTATAATAAGAGATGTGATATCCAAATCCTTCGCCTTCCAAACCTGAGACCCTCCCTTTAGCATGAGATGTGATATCTCAATGCCTCTAATACCAAACCTGAGATCCTTCCTCTAACATGAGATGTGATATCCAAATCCTTCCCCTTCCAAACCTGAGACCCTCCCTTTAGCATGAGATGTGATATTCAACTCCTTCCCATTCCAATCCTGAGACCCTTCTGATAGCATGAGATGTGATATCTCAATGCCTCTAATACCAAACCTGAGATCCTACCTCTAACATGAAATGTGATATCCAACTCCTTCCCTTTCCAAACGTGGGACCCTCCCTATAGCATGAGATGTGATATCTCAATGCTTCTACCAAACCTGAGACCCTTCCTTTAGCATGAGATGTGATATCCAACTCATTCCCATTCCAGTCCTGAGACCCTTCCTATAGCATGAGATATGATATCTCAATACTTCTAATACCAAACCTGAGATCCTTCCGATAACATGAGATGTGATATCCAAATCCTTCCCCTTCCAAACCTGAGACCCTCCCTTTAGCATGAGATGTGATATCCAACTCCTTCCCATTCCAATCCTGGGACCCTTCTGATAGCATGAGATGTGATATCTCAATGCTTCTAATACCAAACCTGAGATCCTTCCTATAACATGAGATGTGATATCCAACTCCTTCCCATTCCAATCCTGAGACCCTTCCTATAGCATGAGAAGTGATATCTCCATGCTTATACCAAACCTGAGACCCTTCCTATAGCATGAGATGTGATATTCAACTCCTTCCCATTCCAATCCTGAGACCCTTCCTATAGCATGAGAAGTGATATCTCCATGCGTATACCAAACCTGAGACCCTTCCTATAGCATGAGATGTGATATCCAAATCCTTCCCATTCCAATCCTGAGACCCTTCCTATAGCATGAGATGTGATATCTCAATGCTTATACCAAACCAGAGACCCGTCCTATAACATGAGATGGGATATCCAACTCCTTCCCATTCCAAACCTGAGCCACTTCCGATAGCAGAGATGTGATATCTCAATGCTTATACCAAACCTGAGACCCTTCCTATAACATGAGATGTGATATCCAACTCATTCCCGTTCCAAACCTGAGACACTTCCTATAGCATATGTGATATCCAACTCCTTCCCATTCCAAACATGAGACCCTTCCTATAGCAAGAATGTAATATCCAACTCCTACCCATTCCAATCCTGAGACCATTCCTATAGCATGAGATGTGATATATCAATGCTTCTAATACCAAACCTGAGATCCTTCCTATGACATGAAATGTGATATCCAAATCCTTACCATTCCAAACCTGAGACCCTTCCTACAGCATGCGATGTGATATCTCAATGCTTCTAATATCAAACCTGAGACCCGTCCTATAACATGAGATGGGATATCCAACTCCTTCCCGTTCCAAACCTGATACCCTTCCTATAGCATGAGATGTGATATCCAATTCCTTCCCATCCCAATCCTGAGACACCTCCGATAGCAGAGATGTGATATCTCAATGCTTATACCAAACCTGAGACTCTTCCTATAACATGAGATGTGATATCCAACTCCTTCCCGTTCCAAACCTGAGACCCTTCCTATAGCATGAGATGTGATATCCAATTCCTTCCCATTCCAATCCTGAGACCCTTCCGATAGCATGAGATGTGATATCTCAATGCTTCTAATACCAAACTTGTGATCCTTCCTATAATAAGAGATGTGATATCCAAATCCTTCGCCTTCCAAACCTGAGACCATCCCTTTAGCATGAGATGTGATATCTCAATGCCTCTAATACCAAACCTGAGATCCTTCCTCTAACATGAGATGTGATATCCAAATCCTTCCCCTTCCAAACCTGAGACCCTCCCTTTAGCATGAGATGTGATATCCAAATCCTTCCCATTCCAATCCTGAGACCCTTCTGATAGCATGAGATGTGATATCTCAATGCCTCTAATACCAAACCTGAGATCCTACCTCTAACATGAAATGTGATATCTAACTCCTTCCCTTTCCAAACGTGAGACCCTCCCTATAGCATGAGATCTGATATCCAAGTCCTTCCCATTCCAATCCTGACACCCTTCCTATAGCATGAGATGTGATATCTCAATGCTTCTAATACCAAACCTGAGACCCTTCCTATAACATAAGATGGGATATCCAACTCCTTCCCATTCCAATCCTGAGACCCTTCCGATAGCAGAGATGTGATATCTCAATGCTTATACCAAACCTGAGACTCTTCCTATAACATGAGATGTGATATCCAACTCCTTCCCGTTCCAAACCTGAGACCCTTCCTATAGCATGAGATGTGATATCCAATTCCTTCCCATTCCAATCCTGAGACCCTTCCGATAGCATGAGATGTGATATCTCAATGCTTCTAATACCAAACTTGTGATCCTTCCTATAATAAGAGATGTGATATCCAAATCCTTCGCCTTCCAAACCTGAGACCCTCCCTTTAGCATGAGATGTGATATCTCAATGCCTCTAATACCAAACCTGAGATCCTTCCTCTAACATGAGATGTGATATCCAAATCCTTCCCCTTCCAAACCTGAGACCCTTCCTTTAGCATGAGATGTGATATCCAGCTCCTTCCCATTCCAATCCTGAGACACTTCCGATAGCATGAGATGTGATATCTCAATGCTTCTAATATCAAAACTGAGACCCTCCCTATAGCATGATATGTGATATCTAAGTCCTTGCCATTCCAATCCTGAGACCCTTCCTATAGCATGAGATGTGATATCTCAATGCTTCTACCAAACCTGAGAACCTTCCTTTAGCATGAGATGTGATATCCAACTCCTTCCCATTCCAGTCCTGAGACCCTTCCTATAGCATGAGATATGATATCTCAATACTTCTAATACCAAACCTGAGATCCTTCCGATAACATGAGATGTGATATCCAAATCCTTCCCCTTCCAAACCTGAGACCCTCCCTTTAGCATGAGATGTGATATCCAACTCCTTCCCATTCCAATCCTGGGACCCTTCTGATAGCATGAGATGTGATATCTCAATGCTTCTAATACCAAACTTGAGATCCTTCCTATAACATGAGATGTGATATCCAACTCCTTCCCATTCCAATCCTGAGACCCTTCCTATAGCATGAGAAGTGATATCTCCATGCTTATACCAAACCTGAGACCCTTCCTATAGCATGAGATGTGATATTCAACTCCTTCCCATTCCAATCCTGAGACCCTTCCTATAGCATGAGAAGTGATATCTCCATGCGTATGCCAAACCTGAGACCCTTCCTATAGCATGAGATGTGATATCCAAATCCTTCCCATTCCAATCCTGAGACCCTTCCTATAGCATGAGATGTGATATCTCAATGCTTATACCAAACCAGAGACCCGTCCTATAACGAGATGGGATATCCAACTCCTTCCCATTCCAATCCTGAGCCACTTCCGATAGCAGAGATGTGATATCTCAATGCTTATACCAAAGCTGAGACCCTTCCTATAACATGAGATGTGATATCCAACTCATTCCCGTTCCAAACCTGAGACACTTCCTTTAGCATGAGATGTGATATCTCAATGCCTCTAATACCAAACCTGAGATCCTACCTCTAACATGAAATGTGATATCCAACTCCTTCCCTTTCCAAACGTGAGACCCTCCCTATAGCATGAGATCTGATATCCAAGTCCTTCCCATTCCAATCCTGAGACCCTTCCTATAGCATGAGATGTGATATCTCAATGCTTCTAATACCAAACCTGAGACCCTTCCTATAACATAAGATGGGATATCCAACTCCTTCCCATTCCAATCCTGAGACCCTTCCGATAGCAGAGATGTGATATCTCAATGCTTATACCAAACCTGAGACCCTTCCTGTGGCATGAGATGTCATATACAACTCCTTCCCATTCCAATCCTGAGACCCTTCCTATAGCATGAGATGTGATATCCAACTCCTTCCCATTCCAATCCTGAGACCCTTCCTATAGCATGAGATTTGATATCTCAATGCTTCTAACACCAAACCTGAGATCCTTCCGATAGCATGAGATGTGATATCTCAATGCTTCTAATACCAAACCTGAGATCATTCCTATAACACGAGATGTAATATCCAAATCCTTCCCCTTCCAAACCTGAGACCCTCCCTTTAGCATGAGATGTGATATCCAACTCCTTCCCATTCCAATCCTGAGACCCTTCCTATAGCATGAAATGTGATATCTCAATGCTTATACCAAACCTGAGACCCATCCATTAGCATGAGATGTGATATCCAACTCCTTCCCATTCCAATCCTGAGACCCTTCCTATAGCATGAGATGTGATGTCTCAATGCTTCTAATACCAAACCTTAGATCCTTCCTATAACATGAGATGTGATATCCAACTCCTTCCATTCCAATCCTGAGACCCGTCCTATAGCATGAGATGTGATATCTCAATGCTTATACCAAACCTGAGACCCTTCCTATAGCATGAGATGTGATATCCAACTACTTCCCATTCCAATCCTGAGACCCTTCCTATAGCATGAAATGTGATATCCAACTCCTTCCCTTTCCAAACCTGAGAGCCTATCTATAGCATGAGATGTGATATCTAAGTCCTTCCCATTCCAATCCTGAGACCCTTCCTATAGCATGAGATGTGATATCTCAATGCTTCGAATACCAAACCTGAGATCCTTCCTCTAACATGAAATGTGATATCCAACTCCTTCCCATTCCAAACCTGAGAGCCTATCTGTAGCATGAGATGTGATATCCAAGTCCTTCCCATTCCAATCCTTAGACCCTTCCTACAGCATGCAATATGATATCTCAATGATTCTAATAACAAACCTGAGACCCGTCCTATAACATGAGATGGGATATCCAACTCCTTCCCATTCCAATCCTGAGACACTTCCGATAGCAGAGATGTGATATCTCAATGCTTATACCAAACCTGAGACCCTTCTTATAACATGAGATGTGATATCCAACTCCTTCCCGTTCCAAACCTGAGACTCTTCCTTTAGCATGAGATGCGATATCCAGCTCCTTCCCATTCCAATCCTGAGACACTTCCGATAGCATGAGATGTGATATCTCAATGCTTCTAATATCAAAACTGAGACCCTCCCTTTAGCATGAGATGTGATATCCAACTCCTTGCCATTCCAGTCCTGAGACCCTTCCTATAGCATGAGATATGATATCTCAATACTTCTAATACCAAACCTGAGATCCTTCTGATAACATGAGATGTGATATCCAAATCCTTCCCCTTCCAAACCTGAGACCCTCCCTTTAGCATGAGATGTAATATCCAACTCCTTCCCATTCCAATCCTGAGACCCTTCTGATAGCATGAGATGTGATATCTCAAGGCTTCTAATACCAAACCTGAGATCCTTCCGATAGCATGAGATGTGACATCTCAATGCTTCTAATACCAAACCTGAGATCCTTCCTATAACATGAGATGTGATATCCAAATCCTTCCCCTTCCAAACCTGAGACCCTTCCTTTAGCATGAGATGTGATATCCAACTCCTTCCCATTCCATTCCTGAGACCCTTCTGTTAGCATGATATGTGATATCTCAATGCCTCTAATACCAAACCTGAGATCCTACCTCTAACATGAAATGTGATATCCAACTCTTTCCCTTTCCAAACCTGAGAGACTTCCTATAGCATGAGATGTGATATCCAAGTCCTTCCCATTCCAATCCTGAGACCCTTCCTATAGCTTGAGATGTGATATCCAACTCCTTCCCATTCCAATTCTGAGACCCTTCCTATACCATGAGACTTGATATCTCAAAGGTTCTAATACCAAACCTGAGACCCGTCCTATAACATGAGATGTGATATCCAAATCCTTCCCCTTCCAAACCTTAGACCCTTCGTTTATCATGAGATGTGATATCCAACTCCTTCCATTCCAATCCTGAGACCCTTCCGATATCATGAGATGTGATATCTCAATGCTTCTAATATCAAACTTGAGACCCTCCCTATTAATGAGATGTGATATCCAAGTCCTTCCCATTCCAATCCTGAGACCCTTCCTATAGCATGAGATGTGATATCTCAATGCTTCTAATACCAAACATGAGACCCTTACTATAACATGAGATGGGAATATCCAACTCCTTCCCATTCCAATCCTGAGACCTCTCCGATAGCAGAGATGTGATATCTCAATGCTTATACCAAACCTGAGATCCTTCCTATAACATGAGATGTGATATCCAATTCCTTCCCATTCCAATCCTGAGACACTTCCTATAGCATGAGATGTGATATCTCAATGCTTATACCAAACCTGAGACCCTTCCTATAGCATGAGATGTGATATCCAACTCCTTCCCATTCCAATCCTGAGACCCTTCCTATAGCATGAGATGTGATGTCTCAGTGCTTCTAATACCAAACCTGAGATCCTTCCTATAACATGAGATGTGATATCCAACTCCTTCCCAATCCAATCCTGAGACCCTTCATATAGCATGAGATGTGATATCTCAATGCTTATACCAAACCTGAGAATCTTCCTATAGCATGAGATGTGATATCCAACTCCTTCCCATTCCAACCCTGAGACCCTTCCTATAGCATGAGATGTTATATCCAACTACTTCCCATTCCAATCCTGAGACCCTTCCTATAGCATGAGATGTGATATCCAACTCCTTCCCTTTCCAAACCTGAGAGCCTATCTATAGCATGAGATGTGATATCCAAGTCCTTCCCATTCCAATCCTGAGACCCTTCCTATAGCATGAGATGTGATATCTCAATGCTTCTAATACCAAACCTGAGATCCTTCCTCTAACATGAACTGTGATATCCAACTCCTTCCCGTTCCAAACCTGAGAGCCTATCTATAGCATGAGATGTGATATCCAAGTCCTTCCCATTCCAATCCTTACACCCTTCCTACAGCATGCAATATGATATCTCAATGATTCTAATAACAAACCTGAGACCCGTCCTATAACATGAGATGGGATATCCAACTCCTTCCCATTCCAATCCTGAGACACTTCCGATAGCAGAGATGTGATATCTCAATGCTTATACCAAACCTGAGACCCTTCCTATAACATGAGATGTGATATCCAACTCCTTCCCGTTCCAAACCTGAGCCCCTTCCTTTAGCATGAGATGTGATATCCAGCTCCTTCCCATTCCAATCCTGAGACACTTCCGATAGCATGAGATGTGATATCTCAATGCTTCTAATATCAAAACTGAGACCCTCCCTATAGCATGATATGTGATATCTAAGTCCTTGCCATTCCAATCCTGAGACCCTTCCTATAGCATGAGATGTGATATCTCAATGCTTCTACCAAACCTGAGACCCTTCCTTTAGCATGAGATGTGATATCCAACTCCTTCCCATTCCAGTCCTGAGACCCTTCCTATAGCATGAGATATGATATCTCAATACTTCTAATACCAAACCTGAGATCCTTCCGATAACATGAGATGTGATATCCAAATCCTTCCGCTTCCAAACCTGAGACCCTCCCTTTAGCATGAGACGTGATATCCAACTCCTTCCCATTCCAATCCTGGGACCCTTCTGATAGCATGAGATGTGATATCTCAATGCTTCTAATACCAAACCTGAGATCCTTCCTATAACATGAGATGTGATATTCAACTCCTTCCCATTCCAATCCTGAGACCCTTCCTATAGCATGAGAAGTGATATCGCCATGCGTATACCAAACCTGAGACCCTTCCTATAGCATGAGATGTGATATCCAAATCCTTCCCATTCCAATCCTGAGACCCTTCCTATAGCATGAGATGTGATATCTCAATGCTTATACCAAACCAGAGACCCGTCCTATAACATGAGATGGGATATCCAACTCCTTCCCATTTCAATCCTGAGCCACTTCCGATAGCAGAGATGTGATATCTCAATGCTTATACCAAACCTGAGACCCTTCCTATAACATGAGATGTGATATCCAACTAATTCCCGTTCCAAACCTGAGACACTTCCTATAGCATATGTGATATCCAACTCCTTCCCATTCCAAACATGAGACCCTTCCTATAGCAAGAATGTAATATCCAACTCCTACCCATTCCAATCCTGAGACCATTCCTATAGCATGAGATGTGATATATCAATGCTTCTAATACCAAACCTGAGATCCTTCCTATGACATGAAATGTGATATCCAAATCCTTCCCATTCCAAACCTGAGACCCTTCCTACAGCATGCGATGTGATATCTCAATGCTTCTAATATCAAACCTGAGACCCGTCCTATAACATGAGATGGGATATCCAACTCCTTCCCGTTCCAAACCTGATACCCTTCCTATAGCATGAGATGTGATATCCAATTCCTTCCCATCCCAATCCTGAGACACCTCCGATAGCAGAGATGTGATATCTCAATGCTTATACCAAACCTGAGACTCTTCCTATAACATGAGATGTGATATCCAACTCCTTCCCGTTCCAAACCTGAGACCCATCCTATAGCACGAGATGTGATATCCAATTCCTTCCCATTCCAATCCTGAGACACTTCCGATAGCATGAGATGTGATATCTCAATGCTTCTAATACCAAACTTGTGATCCTTCCTATAATAAGAGGTGATATCCAAATCCTTCGCCTTCCAAACCTGAGACCCTCCCTTTAGCATGAGATGTGATATCTCAATGCCTCTAATACCAAACCTGAGATCCTTCCTCTAACATGAGATGTGATATCCAAATCCTTCCCCTTCCAAACCTGAGACCCTCCCTTTAGCATGAGATGTGATTTCCAACTCCTTCCCATTCCAATCCTGAGACCCTTCTGATAGCATGAGATGTGATATCTCAATGCCTCTAATACCAAACCTGAGATCCTACCTCTAACATGAAATGTGATATCCAACTCCTTCCCTTTCCAAACGTGAGACCCTCCCTATAGCATGAGATCTGATATCCAAGTCCTTCCCATTCCAATCCTGAGACCCTTCCTATAGCATGAGATGTGATATCTCAATGCTTCTAATACCAAACCTGAGACCCTTCCTATAACATAAGATGGGATATCCAACTCCTTCCCATTCCAATCCTGAGACCCTTCCGATAGCAGAGATGTGATATCTCAATGCTTATACCAAACCTGAGACCCTTCCTGTGGCATGAGATGTCATATACAACTCCTTCCCATTCCAATCCTGAGACCCTTCCTATAGCATGAGATGTGATATCCAACTCCTTCCCATTCCAATCCTGAGACCCTTCCTATAGCATGAGATTTGATATCTCAATGCTTCTAACACCAAACCTGAGATCCTTCCGATAGCATGAGATGTGATATCTCAATGCTTCTAATACCAAACCTGAGATCATTCCTATAACACGAGATGTAATATCCAAATCCTTCCCCTTCCAGACCTGAGACCCTCCCTTTATCATGAGATGTGATATCCAACTCCTTCCCATTCCAATCCTGAGACCCTTCCTATAGCATGATATGTGATGTCTCAATGCTTCTAATACCAAACCTGAGATCCTTCCTATAACATGAGATGTGATATCCAACTCCTTCCAATTCCAATCCTGAGACACTTCCTATAGCATGAGAAGTGATATCTCAATGCTTATACCAAACCTGAGACCCTTCCTACGGCATGAGATGTCATATACAACTCCTTCCCATTCCAATCCTGAGACCCTTTCTATAGCATGAGATGTGATATCTCAATGCTTATACCAAACCTGAGACCCTTCCTATAGCATGAGATGTGATATCCAACTCCTTCCCATTCCAATCCTGAGACCCTTCCTATAGCATGAGATGTGATGTCTCAATGCTTCTAATACCAAACCTGAGATCCTTCCTATAACATGAGATGTGATATCCAACTCCTTCCATTCCAATCCTGAGATCCGTCCTATAGCATGAGATGTGATATCTCAATGCTTATACCAAACCTGAGACCCTTCCTATAGCATGAGATGTGATATCCAACTACTTCCCATTCCAATCCTGAGACCCTTCCTATAGCATGAGATGTGATATACAACTCCTTCCCTTTCCAAACCTGAGAGCCTATCTATAGCATGAGATGTGATATCCAAGTCCTTCCCATTCCAATCCTGAGACCCTTCCTATAGCATGAGATGTGATATCTCAATGCTTCTAATACCAAACCTGAGACCCTTCCGATAGCATGAGATGTGATATCCAACTCCTTCCCATTCCAATCCTGAGACCCTTCCTATAGCATGAGATGTGATATCCAACTCCTTCCATTCCAATCCTGAGACCCGTCCTATAGCATGAGATGTGATATCTCAATGCTTATACCAAACCAAAGACCCTTCGTATAGCATGAGATGTGATATCCAACTACTTCCCATTCCAATCCTGAGACCCTTCCTATAGCATGAGATGTGATATCCAACTCCTTCCCTTTCCAAACCTGAGAGCCTATCTATAGCATGAGATGGGATATCCAACTCCTTCCCATTCCAATCCTGAGACACTTCCGATAGCAGAGATGTGATATCTCAATGCTTATACCACACCTGAGACCCTTCCTATAACATGAGATGTGATATCCAACTCCTTCCCGTTCCAAACCTGAGACCCTTCCTTTAGCATGAGATGTGATATCCAGCTCCTTCCCATTCCAATCCTGAGACACTTCCGATAGCATGAGATGTGATATCTCAATGCTTCTAATATCAAAACTGAGACCCTCCCTATAGCATGATATGTGATATCTAAGTCCTTCCCATTCCAATCCTGAGACCCTTCCTATAGCATGAGATGTGATATCTCAATGCTTCTACCAAACCTGAGACCCTTCCTTTAGCATGAGATGTGATATCCAACTCCTTCCCATTCCAGTCCTGAGACCCTTCCTATAGCATGAGATATGACATCTCAATACTTCTAATACCAAACCTGAGATCCTTCCGATAACATGAGATGTGATATCCAAATCCTTCCCCTTCCAAACCTGAGACCCTCCCTTTAGCATGAGATGTGATATCCAACTCCTTCCCATTCCAATCCTGAGACCCTTCTGATAGCATGAGATGTGATATCTCAATGCTTCTAATACCAAACCTGAGATCCTTCCTATAACATGAGATGTGATATCCAACTCCTTCCCATTCCAATCCTGAGACCCTTCCTATAGCATGAGAAGTGATATCTCCATGCGTATACCAGACCTGAGACCCTTCCTATAGCATGAGATGTGATATCCAAATCCTTCCCATTCGAATCCTGAGACCCTTCCTATAGCATGAGATGTGATATCTCAATGCTTATACCAAACCAGAGACCCGTCCTATAACATGAGATGGGATATCCAACTCCTTCCCATTCCAATCCTGAGCCACTTCCGATAACAGAGATGTGATATCTCAATGCTTATACCAAAACTGAGACCCTTCCTATAACATGAGATGTGATATCCAACTCATTCCCATTCCAAACCTGAGACACTTCCTATAGCATATGTGATATCCAACTCCTTCCCATTCCAAACATGAGACCCTTCCTATAGCAAGAATGTAATATCCAACTCCTAACCATTCCAATCCTGAGACCATTCCTATAGCATGAGATGTGATATATCAATGCTTCTAATAACAAACCTGAGATCCTTCCTATGACATGAAATGTGATATCCTAATCCTTCCCATTCCAAACCTGAGACCCTTCCTACAGCATGCGATGTGATATCTCAATGCTTCTAATATCAAACCTGAGACCCGTCCTATAACATGAGATGGGATATCCAACTCCTTCCCGTTCCACACCTGATACCCTTCCTATAGCATGAGATGTGATATCCAATTCCTTCCCATCCCAATCCTGAGACACCTCCGATAGCAGAGATGTGATATCGCAATGCTTATACCAAACCTGAGACTCTTCCTATAACATGAGATGTGATATCCGACTCCTTCCCGTTCCAAACCTGAGACCCTTCCTATAGCATGAGATGTGATATCCAACTCCTTCCCATTCCAATCCTGAGACCCTTCCGATAGCATGAGATGTGATATCTCAATGCTTCTAATACCAAACCTGAGATCCTTCCTATAACATGAGATGTGATATCCAACTCCTTCCCATTCCAATCCTGAGACCCTTCCTATAGCATGAGAAGTGATATCTCCATGCTTATACCAAACCTGAGACCCTTCCTATAGCATGAGATGTGATATCCAACTCCTTCCCATTCCAATCCTGAGACCCTTCCTATAGCATGAGAAGTGATATCTCCATGTGTATACCAAACCTGAGACCCTTCCTATAGCATGAGATGTGATATCCAAATCCTTCCCATTCCAATCCTGAGACCCTTCCTATAGCATGAGATGTGATATCTCAATGCTTATACCAAACCAGAGACCCGTCCTATAACATGAGATGGGATATCCAACTCCTTCCCATTCCAATCCTGAGCCACTTCCGATAGCAGAGATGTGATATCTCAATGCTTATACCAAACCTGAGACCCTTCCTATAACATGAGATGTGATATCCAACTCATTATCGTTCCAAACCTGAGACACTTCCTATAGCATATGTGATATCCAACTCCTTCCCATTCCAAACATGAGATCCTTCCTATAGCAAGAATGTAATATCCAACTCCTACCCATTCCAATCCTGAGACCATTCCTATAGCATGAGATGTGATATATCAATGCTTCTAATACCAAACCTGAGATCCTTCCTATGACATGAAATGTGATATTCAAATCCTTCCCATTCCAAACCTGAAACCCTTCCTACAGCATGCGATGTGATATCTCAATGCTTCTAATATCAAACCTGAGACCCGTCCTATAACATGAGATGGGATATCCAACTCCTTCCCGTTCCAAACCTGATACCCTTCCTATAGCATGAGATGTGATATCCAATTCCTTCCCATCCCAATCCTGAGACACCTCCGATAGCATGAGATGTGATATCTCAATGCTTCTAATACCAAACCTGAGATCCTTCCTATAACATGAGATGTGATATCCAACTCCTTCCCATTCCAATCCTGAGACCCTTCCTATAGCATGAGAAGTGATATATCCATGCTTATACCAAACCTGAGACCCTTCCTATAGCATGAGATGTGATATCCAACTCCTTCCCATTCCAATCCTGAGACCCTTCCTATAGCATGAGAAGTGATATCTCCATGTGTATACCAAACCTGAGACCCTTCCTATAGCATGAGATGTGATATCCAAATCCTTCCCATTCCAATCCTGAGACCCTTCCTATAGCATGAGATGTGATATCTCAATGCTTATACCAAACCAGAGACCCGTCCTATAACATGAGATGGGATATCCAACTCCTTCCCATTCCAATCCTGAGCCACTTCCGATAGCAGATATGTGATATCTCAATGCTTATACCAAACCTGAGACCCTTCCTATAACATGAGATGTGATATCCAACTCATTCCCGTTCCAAACCTGAGACACTTCCTATAGCATATGTGATATCCAACTCCTTCCCATTCCAAACATGAGACCCTTCCTATAGCAAGAATGTAATATCCAACTCCTACCCATTCCAATCCTGAGACCATTCCTATAGCATGAGATGTGATATATCAATGCTTCTAATACCAAACCTGAGATCCTTCATATGACATGAAATGTGATATCCAAATCCTTCCCATTCCAAACCTGAGACCCTTCCTACAGCATGCGATGTGATATCTCAATGCTTCTAATATCAAACCTGAGACCCGTCCTATAACATGAGATGGGATATCCAACTCCTTCCCGTTCCAAACCTGATACCCTTCCTATAGCATGAGATGTGATATCCAATTCCTTCCCATCCCAATCCTGAGACACCTCCGATAGCAGAGATGTGATATCTCAATGCTTATACCAAACCTGAGACTCTTCCTATAACATGAGATGTGATATCCGACTCCTTCCCGTTCCAAACCTGAGACCCTTCCTATAGCATGAGATGTGATATCCAACTCCTTCCCATTCCAATCCGGAGAACCTTCCGATAGCATGAGATGTGATATCTCAATGCTTCTAATACCAAACCTGAGATCCTTCCTATAACATGAGATGTGATATCCAACTCCTTCCCATTCCAATCCTGAGACCCTTCCTATAGCATGAGAAGTGATATCTCCATGCTTATACCAAACCTGAGACCCTTCCTATAGCATGAGATGTGATATCCAACTCCTTCCCATTCCAATCCTGAGACCCTTCCTATAGCATGAGAAGTGATATCTCCATGTGTATACCAAACCTGAGTCCCTTCCTATAGCATGAGATGTGATATCCAAATCCTTCCCATTCCAATCCTGAGACCCTTCCTATAGCATGAGATGTGATATCTCAATGCTTATACCAAACCAGAGACCCGTCCTATAACATGAGATGGGATATCCAACTCCTTCCCATTCCAATCCTGAGCCACTTCCGATAGCAGATATGTGATATCTCAATGCTTATACCAAACCTGAGACCCTTCCTATAACATGAGATGTGATATCCAACTCATTCCCGTTCCAAACCTGAGACACTTCCTATAGCATATGTGATATCCAACTCCTTCCCATTCCAAACATGAGACCCTTCCTATAGCAAGAATGTAATATCCAACTCCTACCCATTCCAATCCTGAGACCATTCCTATAGCATGAGATGTGATATATCAATGCTTCTAATACCAAACCTGAGATCCTTCCTATGACATGAAATGTGATATCCAAATCCTTCCCATTCCAAACCTGAGACCCTTCCTACAGCATGCGATGTGATATCTCAATGCTTCTAATATCAAACCTGAGACCCGTCCTATAACATGAGATGGGATATCCAACTCCTTCCCGTTCCAAACCTGATACCCTTCCTATAGCATGAGATGTGATATCCAATTCCTTCCCATCCCAATCCTGGGACACCTCCGATAGCATGAGATGTGACATCTCAATGCTTCTAATACCAAACCTGAGATCCTTCCTATAACATGAGATGTGATATCCAACTCCTTCCCATTCCAATCCTGAGACCCTTCCTATAGCATGAGAAGTGATATCTCCATGCTTATACCAAACCTGAGACCCTTCCTATAGCATGAGATGTGATATCCAACTCCTTCCCATTCCAATCCTGAGACCCTTCGTATAGCATGAGAAGTGATATCTCCATGTGTATACCAAACCGAGACCCTTCCTATAGCATGAGATGTGATATCCAAATCCTTCCCATTCCAATCCTGAGACCCTTCCTATAGCATGAGATGTGATATCTCAATGCTTATACCAAACCAGAGACCCGTCCTATAACATGAGATGGGATATCCAACTCCTTCCCATTCCAATCCTGAGCCACTTCCGATAGCAGAGATGTGATATCTCAATGCTTAAACCAAACCTGAGACCCTTCCTATAACATGAGATGTGATATCCAACTCATTCCAGTTCCAAACCTGAGACACTTCCTATAGCATATGTGATATCCAACTCCTTCCCATTCCAAACATGAGACCCTTCCTATAGCAAGAATGTAATATCCAACTCCTACCCATTCCAATCCTGAGACCATTCCTATAACATGAGATGTGATATATCAATGCTTCTAATACCAAACCTGAGATCCTTCCTATGACATGAAATGTGATATCCAAATGCTTCCCATTCCAAACCTGAGACCCTTCCTACAGCATGCGATGTGATATCTCAATGCTTCTAATATCAAACCTGAGACCCGTCCTATAACATGAGATGGGATATCCAACTCCTTCCCGTTCCAAACCTGATACCCTTCCTATAGCATGAGATGTGATATCCAATTCCTTCCCATCCCAATCCTGAGACACCTCCGATAGCAGAGATGTGATATCTCAATGCTTATACCAAACCTGAGACTCTTCCTATAACATGAGATGTGATATCCAACTCCTTCCCGTTCCAAACCTGAGACCCTTCCTATAGCATGAGATGTGATATCCAATTCCTTCCCATTCCAATCCTGAGACCCTTCCGATAGCATGAGATGTGATATCTCAATGCTTCTAATATCAAACTTGTGATCCTTCCTATAATAAGAGATGTGATATCCAAATCCTTCGCCTTCCAAACCTGAGACCCTCCCTTTAGCATGAGATGTGATATCTCAATGCCTGTAATACCAAACCTGAGATCCTTCCTCTAACATGAGATGTGATATCCAAATCCTTCCCCTTCCAAACCTGAGACCCTCCCTTTAGCATGAGATGTGATATCCAACTCCTTCCCATTCCAATCCTGAGACCCTTCTGATAGCATGAGATGTGATATCTCAATGCCTCTAATACCAAACCTGAGATCCTACCTCTAACATGAAATGTGATATCCAACTCCTTCCCTTTCCAAACCTGAGACCCTCCCTATAGCATGAGATCTGATATCCAAGTCCTTCCCATTCCAATCCTGAGACCCTTCCTATAGCATGAGATGTGATATCTCAATGCTTCTAATACCAAACCTGAGACCCTTCCTATAACATGAATTGTGATATCCAAGTCCTTCCCATTCCAATCCTGAGACCTTTCCGATAGCAGAGATGTGATATCTCAATGCTTATACCAAACCTGAGACCCTTCCTGTGGCATGAGATGTCATACACAACTCCTTCCCATTCCAATCCTGAGACCCTTCCTATAGCATGAGATGTGATATCCAACTCCTTCCCATTCCAATCCTGAGACCCTTCCTATAGCATGAGATTTGATATCTCAATGCTTCTAACACCAAACCTGAGATCCTTCCGATAGCATGAGATGTGATATCTCAATGCTTCTAATACCAAACCTGAGATCATTCCTATAACACGAGATGTAATATCCAAATCCTTCCCCTTCCAAACCTGAGACCCTCCCTTTAGCATGAGATTTGATATCCAACTCCTTCCCATTCCAATCCTGAGACCCTTCCTATAGCATGAGATGTGATGTCTCAATGCTTCTAATACCAAACCTGAGATCCTTCCTATAACATGAGATGTGATATCCAACGCCTTCCAATTCCAATCCTGAGACACTTCCTATAGCATGAGAAGTGATATCTCAATGCTTATACCAAACCTGAGACCCTTCCTACGGCATGAGATGTCATATACAACTCCTTCCAATTCCAATCCTGAGACCCTTCCTATAGCATGAGTTGTGCTATCTCAATGCTTATACCAACCCTGAGACCCTTCCTATAGCATGAGATGTGATATCCAACTCCTTCCCATTCCAATCCTGAGACCCTTCCTATAGCATGAGATGTGATGTCTCAATGCTTCTAATACCAAACCTGAGATCCTTCCGATAACATGAGATGTGATATCCAACTCCTTCCATTCCAATCCTGAGACCCGTCCTATAGCATGAGATGTGATATCTTAATGCTTATACCAAACCTGAGACCCTTCCTATAGCATGAGATGTGATATCCAACTACTTCCCATTCCAATCCTGAGACCCTTCCTATAGCATGAGATGTGATATCCAACTCCTTCCCTTTCCAAACCTGAGAGCCTATCTATAGCATGAGATGTGATATCCAAGTCCTTCCCATTCCAATTCTGAGACCCTTCCTATAGCATGAGATGTGATATCTCAATGCTTCTAATACCAAACCTGAGACCCTTCCTATAGCATGAGATGTGATATCCAACTACTTCCCATTCCAATCCTGAGACCCTTCCTATAGCATGAGATGTGATATCCAACTCCTTCCATTCCAATCCTGAGACCCGTCCTATAGCATGAGATGTGATATCTCAATGCTTATACCAAACCTGAGACCCTTCCTATAGCATGAGATGTGATATCCAACTACTTCCCATTCCAATCCTGAGACCCTTCCTATAGCATGAGATGTGATATCCAACTCCTTCCCTTTCCAAACCTGAGAGCCTATCTATAGCATGAGATGGGATATCCAACTCCTTCCCATTCCAATCCTGAGACACTTCCGATAGCAGAGATGTGATATCTCAATGCTTATACCACACCTGAGACCCTTCCTATAACATGAGATGTGATATCCATCTCCTTCCCGTTCCAAACCTGAGACCCTTCCTTTAGCATGAGATGTGATATCCAGCTCCTTCCCATTCCAATCCTGAGACACTTCCTATAGCATGAGATGTGATATCTCAATGCTTCTAATACCAAACCTGAGACCCTTCCTATAGCATGAGATGTGATATCCAACTACTTCCCATTCCAATCCTGAGACCCTTCCTATAACATGAGATGTGATATCCATCTCCTTCCCGTTCCAAACCTGAGACCCTTCCTTTAGCATGAGATGTGATATCCAGCTCCTTCCCATTCCAATCCTGAGACACTTCCGATAGCATGAGATGTGATATCTCAATGCTTCTATTATCAAAACTGAGAACCTCCCTATAGCATGATATGTGATATCTAAGTCCTTCCCATTCCAATCCTGAGACCCTTCCTATAGCATGAGATGTGATATCTCAATGCTTCTACCAAACCTGAGACCCTTCCTTTAGCATGAGATGTGATATCCAACTCCTTCCGATTCCAGTCCTGAGACCCTTCCTATAGCATGAGATATGATATCTAAATACTTCTAATACCAAACCTGAGATCCTTCCGATAACATGAGATGTGATATCCAAATCCTCCCCCTTCCAAACCTGAGACCCTCCCTTTAGCATGAGATGTGATATCCAACTCCTTCCCATTCCAATCCTGAGACCCTTCTGATAGCATGAGAAGTGATATCTCCATGCGTATACCAAACCTGAGACCCTTCCTATAGCATGAGATGTGATATCCAAATCCTTCCCATTCCAATCCTGAGACCCTTCCTATAGCATGAGAAGTGATATCTCCATGCGTATACCAAACCTGAGACCCTTCCTATAGCATGAGATGTGATATCCAAATCCTTCCCATTCCAATCCTGAGACCCTTCCTATAGCATGAGATGTGATATCTCAATGCTTCTAATACCAAACCTGAGATCCTTCCTATAACATGAGATGTGATATCCAACTCCTTCCCATTCCAATCCTGAGACCCTTCCTATAGCATGAGAAGTGATATCTCCATGCGTATACCAAACCTGAGACCCTTCCTATAGCATGAGATGTGATATCCAAATCCTTCCCATTCCAATCCTGAGACCCTTCCTATAGCATGAGATGTGATATCTCAATGCTTATACCAAACCAGAGACCCGTCCTATAACATGAGATGGGATATCCAACTCTTTCCCATTCCAATCCTGAGCCACTTCCGATAGCAGAGATGTGATATCTCAATGCTT
Organism: Ambystoma mexicanum; assembly: GCF_040938575.1. Taxonomy (NCBI): domain Eukaryota; kingdom Metazoa; phylum Chordata; class Amphibia; order Caudata; family Ambystomatidae; genus Ambystoma; species Ambystoma mexicanum. The sequence continues at coordinate 1,149,583,542 of NC_090934.1, forward strand.
ATACCAAAACTGAGACCCTTCCGATAACATGAGATGTGATATCCAACTCATTCCCATTCCAAACCTGAGAGACTTCCTGTAGCATATGTGATATCCAACTCCTTCCCATTCCAAACATGAGACCCTTCCTATAGCAAGAATGTAATATCCAACTCCTACCCATTCCAATCCTGAGACCATTCCTATAGCATGAGATGTGATATATCAATGCTTCTAATACCAAACCTGAGATCCTTCCTATGACATAAGATGGGATATCCAACTCCTTCCCATTCCAATCCTGAGACCCTTCCGATAGCAGAGATGTGATATCTCAATGCTTATACCAAACCTGAGACCCTTCCTGTGGCATGAGATGTCATATACAACTCCTTCCCATTCCAATCCTGAGACCCTTCCTATAGCATGAGATGTGATATCTCAATGCTTATACCAAACCAGAGACCCGTCCTATAACATGAGATGGGATATCCAACTCTTTCCCATTCCAATCCTGAGCCACTTCCGATAGCAGAGATGTGATATCTCAATGCTTATACCAAAACTGAGACCCTTCCTATAACATGAGATGTGATATCCAACTCATTCCCATTCCAAACCTGAGAGACTTCCTATAGCATATGTGATATCCAACTCCTTCCCATTCCAAACATGAGACCCTTCCTGTAGCAAGAATGTAATATCCAACTCCTACCCATTCCAATCCTGAGACCATTCCTATAGCATGAGATGTGATATATCAATGCTTCTAATACCAAACCTGAGATCCTTCCTATGACATAAGATGGGATATCCAACTCCTTCCCATTCCAATCCTGAGACCCTTCCGATAGCAGAGATGTGATATCTCAATGCTTATACCAAACCTGAGACCCTTCCTGTGGCATGAGATGTCATATACAACTCCTTCCCATTCCAATCCTGAGACCCTTCCTATAGCATGAGATGTGATATCCAACTCCTTCCCATCCCAATCCTGAGACACTTCCGATTGCAGAGATGTGATATCTCAATGCTTCTAATATCAAAACTGAGACCCTCCCTATAGCATGATATGTGATATCTAAGTCCTTCCCATTCCAATCCTGAGACCCTTCCTATAGCATGAGATGTGATATCTCAATGCTTCTACCAAACCTGAGACCCTTCCTTTAGCATGAGATGTGATATCCAACTCCTTCCCATTCCAGTCCTGAGACCCTTCCTATAGCATGAGATATGATATCTCAATACTTCTAATACTAAACCTGAGATCCTTCCGATAACATGAGATGTGGTATCCAAATCCTTCCCCTTCCAAACCTGAGACCCTCCCTTTAGCATGAGATGTGATATCCAACTCCTTCCCATTCCAATCCTGAGACCCTTCTGATAGCATGAGATGTGATATCTCAATGCTTCTAATACCAAACCTGAGATCCTTCCTATAACATGAGATGTGATATCCAACTCCTTCCCATTCCAATCCTGAGACCCTTCCTATAGCATGAGAAGTGATATCTCCATGCGTATACCAAACCTGAGACCCTTCCTATAGCATGAGATGTGATATCCAAATCCTTCCCATTCCAATCCTGAGACCCTTCCTATAGCATGAGATGTGATATCTCAATGCTTATACCAAACCAGAGACCCGTCCTATAACATGAGATGGGATATACAACTCCTTCCCATTCCAATCCTGAGCCACTTCCGATAGCAGAGATGTGATATCGCAATGCTTATACCAAAACTGAGACCCTTCCTATAACATGAGATGTGATATCCAACTCATTCCCATTCCAAACCTGAGACACTTCCTATAGCATATGTGATATCCAACTAAATCCCATTCCAAACATGAGACCCTTCCTATAGCAAGAATGTAATATCCAACTCCTACCCATTCCAATCCTGAGACCATTCCTATAGCATGAGATGTGATATATCAATGCTTCTAATACCAAACCTGAGATCCTTCCTATGACATGAAATGTGATATCCAAATCCTTCCCATTCGAAACCTGAGACCCTTCCTACAGCATGCGATGTGATATCTCAATGCTTCTAATACCAAACCTGAGACCCGTCCTATAACATGAGATGGGATATCCAACTCCTTCCCGTTCCAGACCTGAGACCCTTCCTATAGCATGAGATGTGATATCCAACTCCTTCCCATCCCAATCCTGAGACACTTCCGATTGCAGAGATGTGATATCTCAATGCTTCTAATATCAAAACTGAGACCCTCCCTATAGCATGATATGTGATATCTAAGTCCTTCCCATTCCAATCCTGAGACCCTTCCTATAGCATGAGATGTGATATCTCAATGCTTCCACCAAACCTGAGACCCTTCCTTTAGCATGAGATGTGATATCCAACTCCTTCCCATTCCAGTCCTGAGACCCTTCCTATAGCATGAGATATGATATCTCAATACTTCTTATACTAAACCTGAGATCCTTCCGATAACATGAGATGTGGTATCCAAATCCTTCCCCTTCCAAACCTGAGACCCTCCCTTTAGCATGAGATGTGATATCCAACTCCTTCCCATTCCAATCCTGATACCCTTCTGATAGCATGAGATGTGATATCTCAATGCCTCTAATACCAAACCTGAGATCCTACCTCTAACATGAAATGTGATATCCAAATCCTTCCCTTTCCAAACCTGAGAGCCTTCCTACAACATGAGATGTGATATCCAAGTCCTTCCCATTCCAATCCTGAGACCCTTCCTATAGGATGAGATGGGATATCCAACTCCTTCCAAATCCAATCCTGATACCCTTCCGATAGCATGAGATGTGATATCCCAATGCTTCTACAAAACCTGAGACCCATACCATGGCATGAGATGTGATATCAAACTCCTGCCCTATACCATGAGACTTGATATCTCAATGCTTCAAATACCAAACCTGAGACCGGTCCAATAACATGAGATGTGATATCCAAATCCTTCCCCTTCCAAACCTTAGACCCTTCCTGTATCATGAGATGTGATATCCAAGTCCTTTCCATTCCATTCCTGAGACCCTTACTATAGCATGAGATGTGATATCTCAATGCTTCTAATACCAAACCTGAGACCCTTCCTATAACATGAGATGTGATATCCAAGTCCTTCCCATTCCAATCCTGAGACCCTTCCTATAGCATGAGATGTGATATCTCAATGCTTCTAATACCAAACCTGAGACCCTTCCTATAACATGAATTGTGATATCCAAGTCCTTCCCATTCCAATCCTGAGACCCTTCCGATAACAGAGATGTGATATCTCAATGCTTATACCAAACCTGAGACCCTTCCGATAGCATGAGATGTGATGTTCAAATCCTTCCCCTTCCAAACCTTAGACCCTCCCTTTAGCATGAGATGTGATATCCAACTCCTTCCCATTCCAATCCTGAGACCCTTCTGATGGCATGAGATGTCATATCTCAATGCCTCTAATACCAAACCTGAGATCCTACCTCTAACATGAAATGTGATATCCAACTCCTTCCCGTTCCAACCCTGAGAGCCTTCCTATAGAATGAGATGTGATATCCAAGTCCTTCCCATTCCAATCCTGAGACCCTTCCTATAACATGAGATGTGATATCCAACTCCTTCCCATTCCAACCTTAGACCCTGCCTCTAGCATGTGATGTGATATCCCAATGCTTCTACAAAACCTGAGACCCATACCATGGCATGAGATGTGATATCAAACTCCTTCCCATTCCAATCCTGAGGCCCTTTCTATAGCTTGAGATGTGATATCCAACTCCTTCCCATTCCAATTCTGAGACCCGTCCTATACCATGAGACTTGATATCTCAATGCTTCTAATACCAAACCTGAGACCGGTCCTATAACATGAGATGTGATACCCAAATCCTTCCCCTTTCCAAACCTTAGACCCTTCCTATAGCATGAGATGTGATATCTCAATGCTTCTAATACCATACCTGAGACCCTTCCTATAACGAGATGGGATATCCAACTCCTTCCCATTCCAATCCTGAGACCCTTCCGATAGCAGAGATGTGATATCTCAATGCTTATACCAAACCTGAGACCCTTCCTATGGCATGAGATGTCATATACAACTCCTTCCGATTCCAATCCTGAGACCCTTCCTATAGCATGAGATGTGATATCTCAATGCTTCTAATACCAAACCTGAGATCCTTCCTATAACATGAGATGTGATATCAAACTCCTTCCCATTCCAAACCTGAGACCCTTCCGATAGCATGAGATGTGATATCTCAATGCTTCTAAAACCAAACATGAGAACCATCCTATAATATGAGATGTGAAATCCAAATCATTCCCTTTCCAAACCTGAGACCCTTCCTATAGCTTGAGATGTGATATCAAACTCCTTCCCATTCAATGTGATATCCAACTTCTTCCCATTCCAATCCTGAGACCCTTCCTATACCATGAGATGTGGTATATATTTCAATGCTTCTAATACCAAACCTGAGACCCATCCTAAAACATGAGATGTGAGATCCAAATCCTTCCCCTTCCAAACCTGAGACCTTTCCTTTAGCATGAGATGTGATATCAACTCCTTCCCATTCCAAACCTGAGACCCTTCCTATAGCATGAGATGTTATATCTTAATGCTTCTAAAACCAAACCTGAGAACCATCCTATAACATGTGAACTCCAAATCCTTCCCTTTCCAAACCTGAGACCCTTCCGATAGCATGAGATGTGATATCTCAATGCTACTAAAACCAAACATGAGAACCATCCTATAACATGAGATGTGAAATCCAAATCCTTCCCTTTCCAAACCTGAGACCCTTCCTATAGCTTGAGATGTGATATCAAACTCCTTCCCATTCCAATCCTGAGATAGCTTGAGATGTGATAGCCAACTCCTTCTCATTCCAATCCTGAGACCCTTCCTATACCATGAGATGTGATATCTCAATGCTTCTAATACCAAACCTGAGACCCGTCCTAAAACATGAGATGTGAGATCCAAATCCTTCCCCTTCCAAACCTGAGACCCTTCCTATAGCTTGAGATGTGATATCAAACTCCTTCCCATTCCAATCCCGAGATAGCTTGAGATGTGATATCCAACTCCATCCCATTCCAATCCTGAGACCCGTCCTATACCATGAGACTTGATATCTCAATGCTTCTAATACCAAACCTGAGACCGGTCCTATAACATGAGATGTGATACCCAAATCCTTCCCCTTTCCAAACCTTAGACCCTTCCTATAGCATGAGATGTGATATCTCAATGCTTCTAATACCATACCTGAGACCCTTCCTATAACGAGATGGGATATCCAACTCCTTCCCATTCCAATCCTGAGACCCTTCCGATAGCAGAGATGTGATATCTCAATGCTTATACCAAACCTGAGACCCTTCCTATGGCATGAGATGTCATATACAACTCCTTCCGATTCCAATCCTGAGACCCTTCCTATAGCATGAGATGTGATATCTCAATGCTTCTAATACCAAACCTGAGATCCTTCCTATAACATGAGATGTGATATCAAACTCCTTCCCATTCCAAACCGGAGACCCTTCCGATAGCATGAGATGTGATATCTCAATGCTTCTAAAACCAAACATGAGAACCATCCTATAACATGAGATGTGAAATCCAAATCATTCCCTTTCCAAACCTGAGACCCTTCCTATAGCTTGAGATGTGATATCAAACTCCTTCCCATTCAATGTGATATCCAACTTCTTCCCATTCCAATCCTGAGACCCTTCCTATACCATGAGATGTGGTATATATTTCAATGCTTCTAATACCAAACCTGAGACCCGTCCTAAAACATGAGATGTGAGATCCAAATCCTTCCCCTTCCAAACCTGAGACCTTTCCTTTAGCATGAGATGTGATATCAACTCCTTCCCATTCCAAACCTGAGACCCTTCCTATAGCATGAGATGTTATATCTTAATGCTTCTAAAACCAAACCTGAGAACCATCCTATAACATGTGAACTCCAAATCCTTCCCTTTCCAAACCTGAGACCCTTCCGATAGCATGAGATGTGATATCTCAATGCTACTAAAACCAAACATGAGAACCATCCTATAACATGAGATGTGAAATCCAAATCCTTCCCTTTCCAAACCTGAGACCCTTCCTATAGCTTGAGATGTGATATCAAACTCCTTCCCATTCCAATCCTGAGATAGCTTGAGATGTGATAGCCAACTCCTTCTCATTCCAATCCTGAGACCCTTCCTATACCATGAGATGTGATATCTCAATGCTTCTAATACCAAACCTGAGACCCGTCCTAAAACATGAGATGTGAGATCCGAATCCTTCCCCTTCCAAACCTGAGACCCTTCCTATAGCTTGAGATGTGATATCAAACTCCTTCCCATTCCAATCCCGAGATAGCTTGAGATGTGATATCCAACTCCATCCCATTCCAATCCTGAGACCCTTCCGATAGCATGAGATGTGATAGCTCAATGCTTCTAATATCAAAACTGAGACCCTCCCTATAGTATGAGATGTGATATCTAGGTCCTTCCCATTCCTATCCTGAGACCCTTCCTATAGCATGAGATGTGATATCTCAATGCTTCTATCAAACCTGAGACCCTTCCTTTAGCATGAGATGTGATATCCAACTCCTTGCCATTCCAATCCTGAGACCCTTCCTATAAAGAGATGTGATATCCAACTCCTTCCCATTCCAACCTGAGACACTTCCTATAGCATGAGAAGGGATATCCAAATCCTTCCCATTCCAATCCTGAGATCCTTCCTATAACATTATGTGATATCCAATTCCTTCCCATTCCAAACCTGAGACCCTTCCTATTGGATGAGATGTGATATCCAACACCTTCCCATTCCAATCCTGAGACCCTTCCTATACCATGAGATGTGATATCTCAATGCTTCTAATACCAAACCTGGGACCCGCCCTATAACATGAGATATGATATCCAAATCCTTCCCCTTCCAAACCTGAGACCCTTCCTTTAGCATGAGATGTGATATCCAAATCCTTCCCATTCCAATCCTGAAACCCTTCCTATAGCATGAGATGTGATATCTCAATGTTTATAATAAAAAACCTGAGACCCTTCCTATAGAAAGAGATGTGATATCCAAATCCTTCCCATTTCAATCTTGAGACCCTTCCTATAGCATGAGATGTGATATCCAAATCCTTCCCATTCCAATCCTGAGACCCTTCCTATAGCATGAGATGTGATATCTCAATGCTTATACCAAACCAGAGACCTGTCCTATAACATGAGATGGGATATCCAACTCCTTCCCATTCCAATCCTGAGCCACTTCCGATAGCAGAGATGTGATATCTCAATGCTTATACCAAAACTGAGACCCTTCCTATAACATGAGATGTGATATCCAACTCATTCCCATTCCAAACCTGAGAGACTTCCTATAGCATATGTGATATCCAACTCCTTCCCATTCCAAACATGAGACCCTTCCTATAGCAAGAATGTAATATCCAACTCCTACCCATTCCAATCCTGAGACCATTCCTATAGCATGAGATGTGATATATCAATGCTTCTAATACCAAACCTGAGATCCTTCCTATGACATAAGATGGGATATCCAACTCCTTCCCATTCCAATCCTGAGACCCTTCCGATAGCAGAGATGTGATATCTCAATGCTTATACCAAAACTGAGACCCTTCCTGTGGCATGAGATGTCATATACAACTCCTTCCCATTCCAATCCTGAGACCCTTCCTATAGCATGAGATGTGATATCCAACTCCTTCCCATTCCAATCCTGAGACCCTTCCTACAGCATGCAATGTGATATCTCAATGATTCTAATACCAAACCTGAGACCCGTCCTATAACATGAGATGGGATATCCAACTCCTTCCCGTTCCAGACCTGAGACCCTTCCTATAGCATGAGATGTGATATCCAACTCCTTCCCATCCCAATCCTGAGACACTTCCGATTGCAGAGATGTGATATCTCAATGCTTCTAAAATCAAAACTGAGACCCTCCCTATAGCATGATATGTTATATCTAAGTCCTTCCCATTCCAATCCTGAGACCCTTCCTATAGCATGAGATGTGATATCTCAATGCTTCTACCAAACCTGAGACCCTTCCTTTAGCATGAGATGTGATATCCAACTCCTTCCCATTCCAGTCCTGAGACCCTTCCTATAGCATGAGATATGATATCTCAATACTTCTAATACTAAACCTGAGATCCTTCCGATAACATGAGATGTGGTATCCAAATCCTTCCCCTTCCAAACCTGAGACCCTCCCTTTAGCATGAGATGTGATATCCAACTCCTTCCCATTCCAATCCTGAGACCCTTCTGATAGCATGAGATGTGATATCTCAATGCTTCTAATACCAAACCTGAGATCCTTCCTATAACATGAGATGTGATATCCAACTCCTTCCCATTCCAATCCTGAGACCCTTCCTATAGCATGAGAAGTGATATCTCCATGCGTATACCAAACCTGAGACCCTTCCTATAGCATGAGATGTGATATCCAAATCCTTCCCATTCCAATCCTGAGACCCTTCCTATAGCATGAGATGTGATATCTCAATGCTTATACCAAACCAGAGACCCGTCCTATAACATGAGATGGGATATCCAACTCCTTCCCATTCCAATCCTGAGCCACTTCTGATAGCAGAGATGTGATATCTCAATGCTTATACCAAAACTGAGACCCTTCCTATAACATGAGATGTGATATCCAACTCATTCCCATTCCAAACCTGAGACACTTCCTATAGCATATGTGATATCCAACTAAATCCCATTCCAAACATGAGACCCTTCCTATAGCAAGAATGTAATATCCAACTCCTACCCATTCCAATCCTGAGACCATTCCTATAGCATGAGATGTGATATATCAATGCTTCTAATACCAAACCTGAGATCCTTCCTATGACATGAAATGTGATATCCAAATCCTTCCCATTTGAAACCTGAGACCCTTCCTACAGCATGCGATGTGATATCTCAATGCTTCTAATACCAAACCTGAGACCCGTCCTATAACATGAGATGTGATATCCAAGTCCTTCCCATTCCAATCCTGAGACCCTTCCTATAACATGAGATGTGATATCCAACTCCTTCCCATTCCAACCTTAGACCCTGCCTCTAGCATGTGATGTGATATCCCAATGCTTCTACAAAACCTGAGACCCATACCATGGCATGAGATGTGATATCAAACTCCTTCCCATTCCAATCCTGAGGCCCTTTCTATAGCTTGAGATGTGATATCCAACTCCTTCCCATTCCAATTCTGAGACCCGTCCTATACCATGAGACTTGATATCTCAATGCTTCTAATACCAAACCTGAGACCGGTCCTATAACATGAGATGTGATACCCAAATCCTTCCCCTTTCCAAACCTTAGACCCTTCCTATAGCATGAGATGTGATATCTCAATGCTTCTAATACCATACCTGAGACCCTTCCTATAACGAGATGGGATATCAAACTCCTTCCCATTCCAATCCTGAGACCCTTCCGATAGCAGAGATGTGATATCTCAATGCTTATACCAAACCTGAGACCCTTCCTATGGCATGAGATGTCATATACAACTCCTTCCGATTCCAATCCTGAGACCCTTCCTATAGCATGAGATGTGATATCTCAATGCTTCTAATACCAAACCTGAGATCCTTCCTATAACATGAGATGTGATATCAAACTCCTTCCCATTCCAAACCTGAGACCCTTCCGATAGCATGAGATGTGATATCTCAATGCTTCTAAAACCAAACATGAGAACCATCCTATAATATGAGATGTGAAATCCAAATCATTCCCTTTCCAAACCTGAGACCCTTCCTATAGCTTGAGATGTGATATCAAACTCCTTCCCATTCAATGTGATATCCAACTTCTTCCCATTCCAATCCTGAGACCCTTCCTATACCATGAGATGTGGTATATATTTCAATGCTTCTAATACCAAACCTGAGACCCATCCTAAAACATGAGATGTGAGATCCAAATCCTTCCCCTTCCAAACCTGAGACCTTTCCTTTAGCATGAGATGTGATATCAACTCCTTCCCATTCCAAACCTGAGACCCTTCCTATAGCATGAGATGTTATATCTTAATGCTTCTAAAACCAAACCTGAGAACCATCCTATAACATGTGAACTCCAAATCCTTCCCTTTCCAAACCTGAGACCCTTCCGATAGCATGAGATGTGATATCTCAATGCTACTAAAACCAAACATGAGAACCATCCTATAACATGAGATGTGAAATCCAAATCCTTCCCTTTCCAAACCTGAGACCCTTCCTATAGCTTGAGATGTGATATCAAACTCCTTCCCATTCCAATCCTGAGATAGCTTGAGATGTGATAGCCAACTCCTTCTCATTCCAATCCTGAGACCCTTCCTATACCATGAGATGTGATATCTCAATGCTTCTAATACCAAACCTGAGACCCGTCCTAAAACATGAGATGTGAGATCCAAATCCTTCCCCTTCCAAACCTGAGACCCTTCCTATAGCTTGAGATGTGATATCAAACTCCTTCCCATTCCAATCCCGAGATAGCTTGAGATGTGATATCCAACTCCATCCCATTCCAATCCTGAGACCCGTCCTATACCATGAGACTTGATATCTCAATGCTTCTAATACCAAACCTGAGACCGGTCCTATAACATGAGATGTGATACCCAAATCCTTCCCCTTTCCAAACCTTAGACCCTTCCTATAGCATGAGATGTGATATCTCAATGCTTCTAATACCATACCTGAGACCCTTCCTATAACGAGATGGGATATCCAACTCCTTCCCATTCCAATCCTGAGACCCTTCCGATAGCAGAGATGTGATATCTCAATGCTTATACCAAACCTGAGACCCTTCCTATGGCATGAGATGTCATATACAACTCCTTCCGATTCCAATCCTGAGACCCTTCCTATAGCATGAGATGTGATATCTCAATGCTTCTAATACCAAACCTGAGATCCTTCCTATAACATGAGATGTGATATCAAACTCCTTCCCATTCCAAACCGGAGACCCTTCCGATAGCATGAGATGTGATATCTCAATGCTTCTAAAACCAAACATGAGAACCATCCTATAACATGAGATGTGAAATCCAAATCATTCCCTTTCCAAACCTGAGACCCTTCCTATAGCTTGAGATGTGATATCAAACTCCTTCCCATTCAATGTGATATCCAACTTCTTCCCATTCCAATCCTGAGACCCTTCCTATACCATGAGATGTGGTATATATTTCAATGCTTCTAATACCAAACCTGAGACCCGTCCTAAAACATGAGATGTGAGATCCAAATCCTTCCCCTTCCAAACCTGAGACCTTTCCTTTAGCATGAGATGTGATATCAACTCCTTCCCATTCCAAACCTGAGACCCTTCCTATAGCATGAGATGTTATATCTTAATGCTTCTAAAACCAAACCTGAGAACCATCCTATAACATGTGAACTCCAAATCCTTCCCTTTCCAAACCTGAGACCCTTCCGATAGCATGAGATGTGATATCTCAATGCTACTAAAACCAAACATGAGAACCATCCTATAACATGAGATGTGAAATCCAAATCCTTCCCTTTCCAAACCTGAGACCCTTCCTATAGCTTGAGATGTGATATCAAACTCCTTCCCATTCCAATCCTGAGATAGCTTGAGATGTGATAGCCAACTCCTTCTCATTCCAATCCTGAGACCCTTCCTATACCATGAGATGTGATATCTCAATGCTTCTAATACCAAACCTGAGACCCGTCCTAAAACATGAGATGTGAGATCCAAATCCTTCCCCTTCCAAACCTGAGACCCTTCCTATAGCTTGAGATGTGATATCAAACTCCTTCCCATTCCAATCCCGAGATAGCTTGAGATGTGATATCCAACTCCATCCCATTCCAATCCTGAGACCCTTCCGATAGCATGAGATGTGATAGCTCAATGCTTCTAATATCAAAACTGAGACCCTCCCTATAGTATGAGATGTGATATCTAGGTCCTTCCCATTCCTATCCTGAGACCCTTCCTATAGCATGAGATGTGATATCTCAATGCTTCTATCAAACCTGAGACCCTTCCTTTAGCATGAGATGTGATATCCAACTCCTTGCCATTCCAATCCTGAGACCCTTCCTATAACGAGATGTGATATCCAACTCCTTCCCATTCCAACCTGAGACACTTCCTATAGCATGAGAAGGGATATCCAAATCCTTCCCATTCCAATCCTGAGATCCTTCCTATAACATTATGTGATATCCAATTCCTTCCCATTCCAAACCTGAGACCCTTCCTATTGGATGAGATGTGATATCCAACTCCTTCCCATTCCAATCCTGAGACCCTTCCTATACCATGAGATGTGATATCTCAATGCTTCTAATACCAAACCTGGGACCCGCCCTATAACATGAGATATGATATCCAAATCCTTCCCCTTCCAAACCTGAGACCCTTCCTTTAGCATGAGATGTGATATCCAAATCCTTCCCATTCCAATCCTGAAACCCTTCCTATAGCATGAGATGTGATATCTCAATGTTTATAATAAAAAACCTGAGACCCTTCCTATAGAAAGAGATGTGATATCCAAATCCTTCCCATTTCAATCTTGAGACCCTTCCTATAGCATGAGATGTGATATCCAAATCCTTCCCATTCCAATCCTGAGACCCTTCCTATAGCATGAGATGTGATATCTCAATGCTTATACCAAACCAGAGACCTGTCCTATAACATGAGATGGGATATCCAACTCCTTCCCATTCCAATCCTGAGCCACTTCCGATAGCAGAGATGTGATATCTCAATGCTTATACCAAAACTGAGACCCTTCCTATAACATGAGATGTGATATCCAACTCATTCACATTCCAAACCTGAGAGACTTCCTATAGCATATGTGATATCCAAATCCTTCCCATTCCAAACATGAGACCCTTCCTATAGCAAGAATGTAATATCCAACTCCTACCCATTCCAATCCTGAGACCATTCCTATAGCATGAGATGTGATATATCAATGCTTCTAATACCAAACCTGAGATCCTTCCTATGACATAAGATGGGATATCCAACTCCTTCCCATTCCAATCCTGAGACCCTTCCGATAGCAGAGATGTGATATCTCAATGCTTATACCAAAACTGAGACCCTTCCTGTGGCATGAGATGTCATATACAACTCCTTCCCATTCCAATCCTGAGACCCTTCCTATAGCATGAGATGTGATATCCAACTCCTTCCCATTCCAATCCTGAGACCCTTCCTACAGCATGCAATGTGATATCTCAATGATTCTAATACCAAACCTGAGACCCGTCCTATAACATGAGATGGGATATCCAACTCCTTCCCGTTCCAGACCTGAGACCCTTCCTATAGCATGAGATGTGATATCCAACTCCTTCCCATCCCAATCCTGAGACACTTCCGATTGCAGAGATGTGATATCTCAATGCTTCTAAAATCAAAACTGAGACCCTCCCTATAGCATGATATGTTATATCTAAGTCCTTCCCATTCCAATCCTGAGACCCTTCCTATAGCATGAGATGTGATATCTCAATGCTTCTACCAAACCTGAGACCCTTCCTTTAGCATGAGATGTGATATCCAACTCCTTCCCATTCCAGTCCTGAGACCCTTCCTATAGCATGAGATATGATATCTCAATACTTCTAATACTAAACCTGAGATCCTTCCGATAACATGAGATGTGGTATCCAAATCCTTCCCCTTCCAAACCTGAGACCCTCCCTTTAGCATGAGATGTGATATCCAACTCCTTCCCATTCCAATCCTGAGACCCTTCTGATAGCATGAGATGTGATATCTCAATGCTTCTAATACCAAACCTGAGATCCTTCCTATAACATGAGATGTGATATCCAACTCCTTCCCATTCCAATCCTGAGACCCTTCCTATAGCATGAGAAGTGATATCTCCATGCGTATACCAAACCTGAGACCCTTCCTATAGCATGAGATGTGATATCCAAATCCTTCCCATTCCAATCCTGAGACCCTTCCTATAGCATGAGATGTGATATCTCAATGCTTATACCAAACCAGAGACCCGTCCTATAACATGAGATGGGATATCCAACTCCTTCCCATTCCAATCCTGAGCCACTTCTGATAGCAGATATGTGATATCTCAATGCTTATACCAAAACTGAGACCCTTCCTATAACATGAGATGTGATATCCAACTCATTCCCATTCCAAACCTGAGACACTTCCTATAGCATATGTGATATCCAACTAAATCCCATTCCAAACATGAGACCCTTCCTATAGCAAGAATGTAATATCCAACTCCTACCCATTCCAATCCTGAGACCATTCCTATAGCATGAGATGTGATATATCAATGCTTCTAATACCAAACCTGAGATCCTTCCTATGACATGAAATGTGATATCCAAATCCTTCCCATTTGAAACCTGAGACCCTTCCTACAGCATGCGATGTGATATCTCAATGCTTCTAATACCAAACCTGAGACCCGTCCTATAACATGAGATGTGATATCCAAGTCCTTCCCATTCCAATCCTGAGACCCTTCCTATAACATGAGATGTGATATCCAACTCCTTCCCATTCCAACCTTAGACCCTGCCTCTAGCATGTGATGTGATATCCCAATGCTTCTACAAAACCTGAGACCCATACCATGGCATGAGATGTGATATCAAACTCCTTCCCATTCCAATCCTGAGGCCCTTTCTATAGCTTGAGATGTGATATCCAACTCCTTCCCATTCCAATTCTGAGACCCGTCCTATACCATGAGACTTGATATCTCAATGCTTCTAATACCAAACCTGAGACCGGTCCTATAACATGAGATGTGATACCCAAATCCTTCCCCTTTCCAAACCTTAGACCCTTCCTATAGCATGAGATGTGATATCTCAATGCTTCTAATACCATACCTGAGACCCTTCCTATAACGAGATGGGATATCCAACTCCTTCCCATTCCAATCCTGAGACCCTTCCGATAGCAGAGATGTGATATCTCAATGCTTATACCAAACCTGAGACCCTTCCTATGGCATGAGATGTCATATACAACTCCTTCCGATTCCAATCCTGAGACCCTTCCTATAGCATGAGATGTGATATCTCAATGCTTCTAATACCAAACCTGAGATCCTTCCTATAACATGAGATGTGATATCAAACTCCTTCCCATTCCAAACCTGAGACCCTTCCGATAGCATGAGATGTGATATCTCAATGCTTCTAAAACCAAACATGAGAACCATCCTATAATATGAGATGTGAAATCCAAATCATTCCCTTTCCAAACCTGAGACCCTTCCTATAGCTTGAGATGTGATATCAAACTCCTTCCCATTCAATGTGATATCCAACTTCTTCCCATTCCAATCCTGAGACCCTTCCTATACCATGAGATGTGGTATATATTTCAATGCTTCTAATACCAAACCTGAGACCCATCCTAAAACATGAGATGTGAGATCCAAATCCTTCCCCTTCCAAACCTGAGACCTTTCCTTTAGCATGAGATGTGATATCAACTCCTTCCCATTCCAAACCTGAGACCCTTCCTATAGCATGAGATGTTATATCTTAATGCTTCTAAAACCAAACCTGAGAACCATCCTATAACATGTGAACTCCAAATCCTTCCCTTTCCAAACCTGAGACCCTTCCGATAGCATGAGATGTGATATCTCAATGCTACTAAAACCAAACATGAGAACCATCCTATAACATGAGATGTGAAATCCAAATCCTTCCCTTTCCAAACCTGAGACCCTTCCTATAGCTTGAGATGTGATATCAAACTCCTTCCCATTCCAATCCTGAGATAGCTTGAGATGTGATAGCCAACTCCTTCTCATTCCAATCCTGAGACCCTTCCTATACCATGAGATGTGATATCTCAATGCTTCTAATACCAAACCTGAGACCCGTCCTAAAACATGAGATGTGAGATCCAAATCCTTCCCCTTCCAAACCTGAGACCCTTCCTATAGCTTGAGATGTGATATCAAACTCCTTCCCATTCCAATCCCGAGATAGCTTGAGATGTGATATCCAACTCCATCCCATTCCAATCCTGTGACCCGTCCTATACCATGAGACTTGATATCTCAATGCTTCTAATACCAAACCTGAGACCGGTCCTATAACATGAGATGTGATACCCAAATCCTTCCCCTTTCCAAACCTTAGACCCTTCCTATAGCATGAGATGTGATATCTCAATGCTTCTAATACCATACCTGAGACCCTTCCTATAACGAGATGGGATATCCAACTCCTTCCCATTCCAATCCTGAGACCCTTCCGATAGCAGAGATGTGATATCTCAATGCTTATACCAAACCTGAGACCCTTCCTATGGCATGAGATGTCATATACAACTCCTTCCGATTCCAATCCTGAGACCCTTCCTATAGCATGAGATGTGATATCTCAATGCTTCTAATACCAAACCTGAGATCCTTCCTATAACATGAGATGTGATATCAAACTCCTTCCCATTCCAAACCGGAGACCCTTCCGATAGCATGAGATGTGATATCTCAATGCTTCTAAAACCAAACATGAGAACCATCCTATAACATGAGATGTGAAATCCAAATCATTCCCTTTCCAAACCTGAGACCCTTCCTATAGCTTGAGATGTGATATCAAACTCCTTCCCATTCAATGTGATATCCAACTTCTTCCCATTCCAATCCTGAGACCCTTCCTATACCATGAGATGTGGTATATATTTCAATGCTTCTAATACCAAACCTGAGACCCGTCCTAAAACATGAGATGTGAGATCCAAATCCTTCCCCTTCCAAACCTGAGACCTTTCCTTTAGCATGAGATGTGATATCAACTCCTTCCCATTCCAAACCTGAGACCCTTCCTATAGCATGAGATGTTATATCTTAATGCTTCTAAAACCAAACCTGAGAACCATCCTATAACATGTGAACTCCAAATCCTTCCCTTTCCAAACCTGAGACCCTTCCGATAGCATGAGATGTGATATCTCAATGCTACTAAAACCAAACATGAGAACCATCCTATAACATGAGATGTGAAATCCAAATCCTTCCCTTTCCAAACCTGAGACCCTTCCTATAGCTTGAGATGTGATATCAAACTCCTTCCCATTCCAATCCTGAGATAGCTTGAGATGTGATAGCCAACTCCTTCTCATTCCAATCCTGAGACCCTTCCTATACCATGAGATGTGATATCTCAATGCTTCTAATACCAAACCTGAGACCCGTCCTAAAACATGAGATGTGAGATCCAAATCCTTCCCCTTCCAAACCTGAGACCCTTCCTATAGCTTGAGATGTGATATCAAACTCCTTCCCATTCCAATCCCGAGATAGCTTGAGATGTGATATCCAACTCCATCCCATTCCAATCCTGAGACCCTTCCGATAGCATGAGATGTGATAGCTCAATGCTTCTAATATCAAAACTGAGACCCTCCCTATAGTATGAGATGTGATATCTAGGTCCTTCCCATTCCTATCCTGAGACCCTTCCTATAGCATGAGATGTGATATCTCAATGCTTCTATCAAACCTGAGACCCTTCCTTTAGCATGAGATGTGATATCCAACTCCTTGCCATTCCAATCCTGAGACCCTTCCTATAACGAGATGTGATATCCAACTCCTTCCCATTCCAACCTGAGACACTTCCTATAGCATGAGAAGGGATATCCAAATCCTTCCCATTCCAATCCTGAGATCCTTCCTATAACATTATGTGATATCCAATTCCTTCCCATTCCAAACCTGAGACCCTTCCTATTGGATGAGATGTGATATCCAACTCCTTCCCATTCCAATCCTGAGACCCTTCCTATACCATGAGATGTGATATCTCAATGCTTCTAATACCAAACCTGGGACCCGCCCTATAACATGAGATATGATATCCAAATCCTTCCCCTTCCAAACCTGAGACCCTTCCTTTAGCATGAGATGTGATATCCAAATCCTTCCCATTCCAATCCTGAAACCCTTCCTATAGCATGAGATGTGATATCTCAATGTTTATAATAAAAAACCTGAGACCCTTCCTATAGAAAGAGATGTGATATCCAAATCCTTCCCATTTCAATCTTGAGACCCTTCCTATAGCATGAGATGTGATATCCAAATCCTTCCCATTCCAATCCTGAGACCCTTCCTATAGCATGAGATGTGATATCTCAATGCTTATACCAAACCAGAGACCTGTCCTATAACATGAGATGGGATATCCAACTCCTTCCCATTCCAATCCTGAGCCACTTCCGATAGCAGAGATGTGATATCTCAATGCTTATACCAAAACTGAGACCCTTCCTATAACATGAGATGTGATATCCAACTCATTCCCATTCCAAACCTGAGAGACTTCCTATAGCATATGTGATATCCAACTCCTTCCCATTCCAAACATGAGACCCTTCCTATAGCAAGAATGTAATATCCAACTCCTACCCATTCCAATCCTGAGACCATTCCTATAGCATGAGATGTGATATATCAATGCTTCTAATACCAAACCTGAGATCCTTCCTATGACATAAGATGGGATATCCAACTCCTTCCCATTCCAATCCTGAGACCCTTCCGATAGCAGAGATGTGATATCTCAATGCTTATACCAAAACTGAGACCCTTCCTGTGGCATGAGATGTCATATACAACTCCTTCCCATTCCAATCCTGAGACCCTTCCTATAGCATGAGATGTGATATCCAACTCCTTCCCATTCCAATCCTGAGACCCTTCCTACAGCATGCAATGTGATATCTCAATAATTCTAATACCAAACCTGAGACCCGTCCTATAACATGAGATGGGATATCCAACTCCTTCCCGTTCCAGACCTGAGACCCTTCCTATAGCATGAGATGTGATATCCAACTCCTTCCCATCCCAATCCTGAGACACTTCCGATTGCAGAGATGTGATATCTCAATGCTTCTAAAATCAAAACTGAGACCCTCCCTATAGCATGATAGGTTATATCTAAGTCCTTCCCATTCCAATCCTGAGACCCTTCCTATAGCATGAGATGTGATATCTCAATGCTTCTACCAAACCTGAGACCCTTCCTTTAGCATGAGATGTGATATCCAACTCCTTCCCATTCCAGTCCTGAGACCCTTCCTATAGCATGAGATATGATATCTCAATACTTCTAATACTAAACCTGAGATCCTTCCGATAACATGAGATGTGGTATCCAAATCCTTCCCCTTCCAAACCTGAGACCCTCCCTTTAGCATGAGATGTGATATCCAACTCCTTCCCATTCCAATCCTGAGACCCTTCTGATAGCATGAGATGTGATATCTCAATGCTTCTAATACCAAACCTGAGATCCTTCCTATAACATGAGATGTGATATCCAACTCCTTCCCATTCCAATCCTGAGACCCTTCCTATAGCATGAGAAGTGATATCTCCATGCGTATACCAAACCTGAGACCCTTCCTATAGCATGAGATGTGATATCCAAATCCTTCCCATTCCAATCCTGAGACCCTTCCTATAGCATGAGATGTGATATCTCAATGCTTATACCAAACCAGAGACCCGTCCTATAACATGAGATGGGATATCCAACTCCTTCCCATTCCAATCCTGAGCCACTTCTGATAGCAGAGATGTGATATCTCAATGCTTATACCAAAACTGAGACCCTTCCTATAACATGAGATGTGATATCCAACTCATTCCCATTCCAAACCTGAGACACTTCCTATAGCATATGTGATATCCAACTAAATCCCATTCCAAACATGAGACCCTTCCTATAGCAAGAATGTAATATCCAACTCCTACCCATTCCAATCCTGAGACCATTCCTATAGCATGAGATGTGATATATCAATGCTTCTAATACCAAACCTGAGATCCTTCCTATGACATGAAATGTGATATCCAAATCCTTCCCATTTGAAACCTGAGACCCTTCCTACAGCATGCGATGTGATATCTCAATGCTTCTAATACCAAACCTGAGACCCGTCCTATAACATGAGATGGGATATCCAACTCCTTCCCGTTCCAGACCTGAGACCCTTCCTATAGCATGAGATGTGATATCCAACTCCGTCCCATCCCAATCCTGAGACACTTCCGATTGCAGAGATGTGATATCTCAATGCTTCTAATATCAAAACTGAGACCCTCCCTATAGCATGATATGTGATATCTAAGTCCTTCCCATTCCAATCCTGAGACCCTTCCTATAGCATGAGATGTGATATCTCAATGCTTCTACTAAACCTGAGACCCTTCCTTTCGCATGAGATGTGATATCCAACTCCTTCCCATTCCAGTCCTGAGACCCTTCCTATAGCATGAGATATGATATCTCAATGCTTCTAATACTAAACCTGAGATCCTTCCGATAACATGAGATGTGGTATCGAAATCCTTCCCCTTCCAAACCTGAGACCCTCCCTTTAGCATGAGATGTGATATCCAACTCCTTCCCATTCCAATCCTGATACCCTTCTGATAGCATGAGATGTGATATCTCAATGCCTCTAATACCAAACCTGAGATCCTACCTCTAACATGAAATGTGATATCCAACTCCTTCCCTTTCCAAACCTGAGAGCCTTCCTACAACATGAGATGTGATATCCAAGTCCTTCCCATTCCAATCCTGAGACCCTTCCTATAGGATGAGATGGGATATCCAACTCCTTCCAAATCCAATCCTGATACCCTTCCGATAGCATGAGATGTGATATCCCAATGCTTCTACAAAACCTGAGACCCATACCATGGCATGAGATGTGATATCAAACTCCCGTCCTATACCATGAGACTTGATATCTCAATGCTTCTAATACCAAACCTGAGACCGGTCCAATAACATGAGATGTGATATCCAAATCCTTCCCCTTCCAAACCTTAGACCCTTCCTGTATCATGAGATGTGCTATCCAAGTCCTTTCCATTCCATTCCTGAGACCCTTCCTATAGCATGAGATGTGATATCTCAATGCTTCTAATACCAAACCTGAGACCCTTCCTATAACATGAATTGTGATATCCAAGTCCTTCCCATTCCAATCCTGAGACCCTTCCGATAACAGAGATGTGATATCTCAATGCTTATACCAAACCTGAGACCCTTCCGATAGCATGAGATGTGATATCTCAATGCTTCTAATACCAAACCTGAGATCCTTCCTATAACATGAGATGTGATGTTCAAATCCTTCCCCTTCCAAACCTTAGACCCTCCCTTTAGCATGAGATGTGATATCCAACTCCTTCCCATTCCAATCCTGAGACCCTTCTGATGGCATGAGATGTGATATCTCAATGCCTCTAATACCAAACCTGAGATCCTACCTCTAACATGAAATGTGATATCCAACTCCTTCCCCTTCCAACCCTGAGAGCCTTCCTATAGAATGAGATGTGATATCCAAGTCCTTCCCATTCCAATCCTGATACCCTTCCTATAACATGAGATGTGATATCCAACTCCTTCCCATTCCAACCTTAGACCCTGCCTATAGCATGTGATGTGATATCCCAATGCTTCTACAAAACCTGAGACCCATACCATGGCATGAGATGTGATATCAAACTCCTTCCCATTCCAATCCTGAGGCCCTTTCTATAGCTTGAGATGTGATATCCAACTCCTTCCCATTCCAATTCTGAGACCCGTCCTATACCATGAGACTTGATATCTCAATGCTTCTAATACCAAACCTGAGACCGGTCCTATAACATGAGATGTGATACCCAAATCCTTCCCCTTTCCAAACCTTAGAACCTTCCTATAGCATGAGATGTGATATCTCAATGCTTCTAATACCATACCTGAGACCCTTCCTATAACGAGATGGGACATCCAACTCCTTCCCATTCCAATCCTGAGACCCTTCCGATAGCAGAGATGTGATAGCTCAATGCTTATACCAAACCTGAGACCCTTCCTATGGCATGAGATGTCATATACAACTCCTTCCGATTCCAATCCTGAGACCCTTCCTATAGCATGAGATGTGATATCTCAATGCTTTTAATACCAAACCTGAGATCCTTCCTATAACATGAGATGTGATATCAAACTCCTTCCCATTCCAAACCTGAGACCCTTCCGATAGCATGAGATGTGATATCTCAATGCTTCTAAAACCAAACATGAGAACCATCCTATAACATGAGATGTGAAATCCAAATCATTCCCTTTCCAAACCTGAGACCCTTCCTATAGCTTGAGATGTGATATCAAACTCCTTCCCATTCAATGTGATATCCAACTTCTTCCCATTCCAATCCTGAGACCCTTCCTATACCATGAGATGTGGTATATATTTCAATGCTTCTAATACCAAACCTGAGACCCGTCCTAAAACATGAGATGTGAGATCCAAATCCTTCCCCTTCCAAACCTGAGACCTTTCCTTTAGCATGAGATGTGATATCAACTCCTTCCCATTCCAAACCTGAGACCCTTCCTATAGCATGAGATGTTATAACTTAATGCTTCTAAAACCAAACCTGAGAACCATCCTATAACATGTGAACTCCAAATCCTTCCCTTTCCAAACCTGAGACCCTTCCGATAGCATGAGATGTGATATCTCAATGCTACTAAAACCAAACATGAGAACCATCCTATAACATGAGATGTGAAATCCAAATCCTTCCCTTTCCAAACCTGAGACCCTTCCTATAGCTTGAGATGTGATATCAAACTCCTTCCCATTCCAATCCTGAGATAGCTTGAGATGTGATAGCCAACTCCTTCCCATTCCAATCCTGAGACCCTTCCTATACCATGAGATGTGATATCTCAATGCTTCTAATACCAAACCTGAGACCCGTCCTAAAACATGAGATGTGAGATCCAAATCCTTCCCCTTCCAAACCTGAGACCCTTCCTATAGCTTGAGATGTGATATCAAACTCCTTCCCATTCCAATCCCGAGATAGCTTGAGATGTGATATCCAACTCCATCCCATTCCAATCCTGAGACCCTTCCGATAGCATGAGATGTGATAGCTCAATGCTTCTAATATCAAAACTGAGACCCTCCCTATAGTATGAGATGTGATATCTAAGTCCTTCCCATTCCTATCCTAAGACCCTTCCGATAGCAGAGATGTGATATCTCAATGCTTATACCAAACCTGATGACCCATCCTATGGCATTAGATGTGATATCCAACTCCTTCCCATTGCAATCCTGAGTTCCTTCCTATAGCATGAGATGTGATATCTCAATGCTTCTATCAAACCTGAGACCCTTCCTTTAGCATGAGATGTGATATCCAACTCCTTGCCATTCCAATCCTGAGACCCTTCCTATAACATGAGACGTGATATCCAACTCCTTCCGATTCCAATCCTGAGACTCCTCCTATAGCATGAGATGTGATATCTCAATGCTTCTAATACCAAACATGGGACCCGCCCTATAACATGAGATATGATATCCAAATCCTTCCCCTTCCAAACCTGAGACCCTTCCTTTAGCATGAGATGTGATATCCAAATCCTTCCCATTCCAATCCTGAAACCCTTCCTATAGCATGAGATGTGATATCTCAATGTTTCTAATAAAAAACCTGAGACCCTTCCTATAGAAAGAGATGTGATATCCAAATCCTTCCCATTTCAATCTTGAGACCCTTCCTATAGCATGAGATGTGATATCCAAATCCTTCCCATTCCAATCCTGAGACCCTTCCTATAGCATGAGATGTGATATCTCAATGCTTATACCAAACCAGAGACCCGTCCTATAACATGAGATGGGATATCCAACTCCTTCCCATTCCAATCCTGAGCCACTTCCGATAGCAGAGATGTGATATCTCAATGCTTATACCAAAACTGAGACCCTTCCTATAACATGAGATGTGATATCCAACTCATTCCCATTCCAAACCTGAGAGACTTCCTATAGCATATGTGATATCCAACTCCTTCCCATTCCAAACATGAGACCCTTCCTATAGCAAGAATGTAATATCCAACTCCTACCCATTCCAATCCTGAGACCATTCCTATAGCATGAGATGTGATATATCAATGCTTCTAATACCAAACCTGAGATCCTTCCTATGACATAAGATGGGATATCCAACTCCTTCCCATTCCAATCCTGAGACCCTTCCAATAGCAGAGATGTGATATCTCAATGCTTAAACCAAACTTGAGACCCTTCCTGTGGCATGAGATGTCATATACAACTCCTTCCCATTCCAATCCTGACACCCTTCCTATAGCATGAGATGTGATATCCAACTCCTTCCCATTCCAATCCTGAGACCCTTCCTACAGCATGCGATGTGATATCTCAATGATTCTAATACCAAACCTGAGACCCGTCCTATAACATGAGATGGGATATCCAACTCCTTCCCGTTCCAGACCTGAGACCCTTCCTATAGCATGAGATGTGATATCCAACTCCTTCCCATCCCAATCCTGAGACACTTCCGATTGCAGAGATGTGATATCTCAATGCTTCTAATATCAAAACTGAGACCCTCCCTATAGCATGATATGTGATATCTAAGTCCTTCCCATTCCAATCCTGAGACCCTTCCTATAGCATGAGATGTGATATCTCAATGCTTCTACCAAACCTGAGACCCTTCCTTTAGCATGAGATGTGATATCCAACTCCTTCCCATTCCAGTCCTGAGGCCCTTCCTATAGCATGAGATATGATATCTCAATACTTCTAATACTAAACCTGAGATCCTTCCGATAACATGAGATGTGGTATCCAAATCCTTCCCCTTCCAAACCTGAGACCCTCCCTTTAGCATGAGATGTGATATCCAACTCCTTCCCATTCCAATCTTGAGACCCTTCTGATAGCATGAGATGTGATATCTCAATGCTTCTAATACCAAACCTGAGATCCTTCCTATAACATGAGATGTGATATCCAACTCCTTCCCATTCCAATCCTGAGACCCTTCCTATAGCATGAGAAGTGATATCTCCATGCGTATACCAAACCTGAGACCCTTCCTATAGCATGAGATGTGATATCCAAATCCTTCCCATTCCAATCCTGAGACCCTTCCTATAGCATGAGATGTGATATCTCAATGCTTATACCAAACCAGAGACCCGTCCTATAACATGAGATGGGATATCCAACTCCTTCCCATTCCAATCCTGAGCCACTTCTGATAGCAGAGATGTGATATCTCAATGCTTATACCAAAACTGAGACCCTTCCTATAACATGAGATGTGATATCCAACTCATTCCCATTCCAAACCTGAGACACTTCCTATAGCATATGTGATATCCAACTAAATCCCATTCCAAACATGAGACCCTTCCTATAGCAAGAATGTAATATCCAACTCCTACCCATTCCAATCCTGAGACCATTCCTATAGCATGAGATGTGATATATCAATGCTTCTAATACCAAACCTGAGATCCTTCCTATGACATGAAATGTGATATCCAAATCCTTCCCATTCAAAACCTGAGACCCTTCCTACAGCATGCGATGTGATATCTCAATGCTTCTAATACCAAACCTGAGACCCGTCCTATAACATGAGATGTGATATCCAACTCCTTCCCATCCCAATCCTGAGACACTTCCGATTGCAGAGATGTGATATCTCAATGCTTCTAATATCAAAACTGAGACCCTCCCTATAGCATGATATGTGATATCTAAGTCCTTCCCATTCCAATCCTGAGACCCTTCCTATAGCATGAGATGTGATATCTCAATGCTTCTACCAAACCTGAGACCCTTCCTTTAGCATGAGATGTGATATCCAACTCCTTCCCATTCCAGTCCTGAGACCCTTCCTATAGCATGAGATATGATATCTCAATACTTCTAATACTAAACCTGAGATCCTTCCGATAACATGAGATGTGGTATCCAAATCCTTCCCCTTCCAAACCTGAGACCCTCCCTTTAGCATGAGATGTGATATCCAACTCCTTCCCATTCCAATCCTGATACCCTTCTGATAGCATGAGATGTGATATCTCAATGCCTCTAATACCAAACCTGAGATCCTACCTCTAACATGAAATGTGATATCCAACTCCTTCCCTTTCCAAACCTGAGAGCCTTCCTACAACATGAGATGTGATATCCAAGTCCTTCCCATTCCAATCCTGAGACCCTTCCTATAGGATGAGATGGGATATCCAACTCCTTCCAAATCCAATCCTGATACCCGTCCTATACCATGAGACTTGATATCTCAATGCTTCTAATACCAAACCTGAGACCGGTCCAATAACATGAGATGTGATATCCAAATCCTTCCCCTTCCAAACCTTAGACCCTTCCTGTATCATGAGATGTGCTATCCAAGTCCTTTCCATTCCATTCCTGAGACCCTTCCTATAGCATGAGATGTGATATCTCAATGCTTCTAATACCAAACCTGAGACCCTTCCTATAACATGAATTGTGATATCCAAGTCCTTCCCATTCCAATCCTGAGACCCTTCCGATAACAGAGATGTGATATCTCAATGCTTATACCAAACCTGAGACCCTTCCGATAGCATGAGATGTGATATCTCAATGCTTCTAATACCAAACCTGAGATCCTTCCTATAACATGAGATGTGATGTTCAAATCCTTCCCCTTCCAAACCTTAGACCCTCCCTTTAGCATGAGATGTGATATCCAACTCCTTCCCATTCCAATCCTGAGACCCTTCTAATGGCATGAGATGTGATATCTCAATGCCTCTAATACCAAACCTGAGATCCTACCTCTAACATGAAATGTGATATCCAACTCCTTCCCCTTCCAACCCTGAGAGCCTTCCTATAGAATGAGATGTGATATCCAAGTCCTTCCCATTCCAATCCTGAGACCCTTCCTATAACATGAGATGTGATATCCAACTCCTTCCCATTCCAACCTTAGACCCTGCCTATAGCATGTGATGTGATATCCCAATGCTTCTACAAAACCTGAGACCCATACCATGGCATGAGATGTGATATCAAACTCCTTCCCATTCCAATCCTGAGGCCCTTTCTATAGCTTGAGATGTGATATCCAACTCCTTCCCATTCCAATTCTGAGACCCGTCCTATACCATGAGACTTGATATCTCAATGCTTCAAATACCAAACCTGAGACCGGTCCTATAACATGAGATGTGATACCCAAATCCTTCCCCTTTCCAAACCTTAGACCCTTCCTATAGCATGAGATGTGATATCTCAATGCTTCTAATACCATACCTGAGACCCTTCCTATAACGAGATGGGACATCCAACTCCTTCCCATTCCAATCCTGAGACCCTTCCGATAGCAGAGATGTGATATCTCAATGCTTATACCAAACCTGAGACCCTTCCTATGGCATGAGATGTCATATACAACTCCTTCCGATTCCAATCCTGAGACCCTTCCTATAGCATGAGATGTGATATCTCAATGCTTCTAATACCAAACCTGAGATCCTTCCTATAACATGAGATGCGATATCAAACTCCCTCCCATTCCAAACCTGAGACCCTTCCGATAGCATGAGATGTGATATCTCAATGCTTCTAAAACCAAACATGAGAACCATCCTATAACATGAGATGTGAAATCCAAATCATTCCCTTTCCAAACCTGAGACCCTTCCTATAGCTTGAGATGTGATATCAAACTCCTTCCCATTCAATGTGATATCCAACTTCTTCCCATTCCAATCCTGAGACCCTTCCTATACCATGAGATGTGGTATATATTTCAATGCTTCTAATACCAAACCTGAGACCCGTCCTAAAACATGAGATGTGAGATCCAAATCCTTCCCCTTCCAAACCTGAGACCTTTCCTTTAGCATGAGATGTGATATCTTAATGCTTCTAAAACCAAACCTGAGAACCATCCTATAACATGTGAACTCCAAATCCTTCCCTTTCCAAACCTGAGACCCTTCCGATAGCATGAGATGTGATATCTCAATGCTACTAAAACCAAACATGAGAACCATCCTATAACATGAGATGTGAAATCCAAATCCTTCCCTTTCCAAACCTGAGACCCTTCCTATAGCTTGAGATGTGATATCAAACTCCTTCCCATTCCAATCCTGAGATAGCTTGAGATGTGATAGCCAACTCCTTCCCATTCCAATCCTGAGACCCTTCCTATACCATGAGATGTGATATCTCAATGCTTCTAATACCAAACCTGAGACCCGTCCTAAAACATGAGATGTGAGATCCAAATCCTTCCCCTTCCAAACCTGAGACCCTTCCTATAGCTTGAGATGTGATATCAAACTCCTTCCCATTCCAATCCCGAGATAGCTTGAGATGTGATATCCAACTCCATCCCATTCCAATCCTGAGACCCTTCCGATAGCATGAGATGTGATAGCTCAATGCTTCTAATATCAAAACTGAGACCCTCCCTATAGTATGAGATGTGATATCTAAGTCCTTCCCATTCCTATCCTGAGACCCTTCCGATAGCAGAGATGTGATATCTCAATGCTTATACCAAACCTGATGACCCATCCTATGGCATTAGATGTGATATCCAACTCCTTCCCATTGCAATCCTGAGTTCCTTCCTATAGCATGAGATGTGATATCTCAATGCTTCTATCAAACCTGAGACCCTTCCTTTAGCATGAGATGTGATATCCAACTCCTTGCCATTCCAATCCTGAGACCCTTCCTATAACATGAGACGTGATATCCAACTCCTTCCCATTCCAATCCTGAGACTCCTCCTATAGCATGAGATGTGATATCTCAATGCTTCTAATACCAAACATGGGACCCGCCCTATAACATGAGATATGATATCCAAATCCTTCCCCTTCCAAACCTGAGACCCTTCCTTTAGCATGAGATGTGATATCCAAATCCTTCCCATTACAATCCTGAAACCCTTCCTATAGCATGAGATGTGATAGCTCAATGTTTCTAATAAAAAACCTGAGACCCTTCCTATAGCAAGAGATGTGATATCCAAATCCTTCCCATTCCAATCCTGAGACCCTTCCTATAACGAGATGTGATATCCAACTCCTTCCCATTCCAACCTGAGACACTTCCTATAGCATGAGAAGGGATATCCAAATCCTTCCCATTCCAATCCTGAGATCCTTCCTATAACATGATGTGATATCCAATTCCTTCCCATTCCAAACCTGAGACCCTTCCTATTGGATGAGATGTGATATCCAACTCCTTCCCATTCCAATCCTGAGACTCCTCCTGTAGCATGAGATGTGATATCTCAATGCTTCTAATACCAAACCTGGGACCCGCCCTATAACATGAGATATGATATCCAAATTCTTCCCCTTCCAAACCTGAGACCCTTCCTTTAGCATGAGATGTGATATCCAAATCCTTCCCATTCCAATCCCGAAACCCTTCCTATAGCATGAGATGTGATAGCTCAATGTTTCTAATAAAAAACCTGAGACCCTTCCTATAGCAAGAGATGTGATATCCAAATCCTTCCCATTCCAATCCTGAGACCCTTCCTATAACGAGATGTGATATCCAACTCCTTCCCATTCCAACCTGAGACACTTCCTATAGCATGAGAAGGGATATCCAAATCCTTCCCATTCCAATCCTGAGATCCTTCCTATAACATGATGTGATATCCAATTCCTTCCCATTTCAAACCTGAGACCCTTCCTATTGGATGAGCTGTGATATCCAACTCCTTCCCATTCCAATCCTGAGACCCTTCCTATACCATGAGATGTGATATCTCAATGCTTCTAATACCAAACCTGGGACCCGCCCTATAACATGAGATATGATATCCAAATCCTTCCCCTTCCAAACCTGAGACCCTTCCTTTAGCATGAGATGTGATATCCAAATCCTTCCCATTCCAATCCTGAAACCCTTCCTATAGCATGAGATGTGATAGCTCAATGTTTCTAATAAACAACCTGAGACCCTTCCTATAGCAAGAGATGTGATATCCAAATCCTTCCCATTCCAATCCTGAGACCCTTCCTATAACGAGATGTGATATCCAACGCCTTCCCATTCCAACCTGAGACACTTCCTATAGCATGAGAATGGATATCCAAATCCTTCCCATTCCAATCCTGAGATCCTTCCTATACCATGATGTGATATCCAATTCCTTCCCATTCCAAACCTGAGACCCTTCCTATTGGATGAGATGTGATATCCAACTCCTTCCCATTCCAATCCTGAGACCCTTCCTATACCATGAGATGTGATATCTCAATGCTTCTAATACCAAATCTGGGACCCGCCCTATAACATGAGATATGATATCCAAATCCTTCCCCTTCCAAACCTGAGACCCTTCCTTTAGCATGAGATGTGATATCCAAATCCTTCCCATTCCAATCCTGAAACCCTTCCTATAGCATGAGATGTGATATCTCAATGTTTCTAATAAAAAACCTGAGACCCTTCCTATAGCAAGAGATGTGATATCCAAATCCTTCCCATTTCAATCTTGAGACCCTTCCTATAGCATGAGATGTGATATCCAACTCCTTCCCATTCCAACCTGAGACCCTTCCTATAGCATGAGAAGGGATATCCAACTCCTTCCCAATCCAATCCTGAGACCCTTCCGATAGCAGAGATGTGATATCTCAATGCTTATACCAAACCTGAGACCCTACCTTTAGTATGATGTGATATCCAAATCCTTCACATTCCAATCCTGAGACCCTTCCTATAGCATGAGATGTGATATCTTAATGCTTCTAATACCAAACCTGAGATCCTTCCTATAACATGAGATGTGATATCCACCTCCTTCCCATTCCAAACCTGAGACCCTTCCAATAGCATGAGATTTGATATCTCAATGCTTCTAAAAACAAACATGAGAACCATCCTATAACGAGATGTGAAATCCCAATCCTTCCCTTCCCAAACCTGAGACCCTTCCTATAGCTCGAGATGTGATATCAAACTCCTTCCCATTCCAATCCTGAGATAGCTTGAGATGTGATATCCAACTCCTTCCCATTCCAATCCTGAGACCCTTATTATACCATGAGATGTGATATCTCAAGGCTTCTAATACCAAACCTGAGACCCGTCCTAAAACATGAGATGTGAGATCCAAATCCTTCCCCTTCCAAACCTGAGACCTTTCCTTTAGCATATGTGATATCCAACTCCTTCCCATTCCAATCCTGAGACCCTTCCGATAGCATGAGATGTGATATCTCAATGCTTCTAATATCAAACCTGAGACTCTTCCTATAGCATGAGATGTGATATCTCGATGCTTCTAATACCAAACCTGGGACCCGTCCTATAACATGAGATGTGATATCCAAATCCTTCCCCTTCCAAACCTGAGACCTTTCCTTTAGCATATGTGATATCCAACTCCTTCCCATTCCAATCCTGAGACCCTTCCGATAGCATGAGATGTGATATCTCAATGCTTCTAATATCAAACCTGAGACCCTCCCTATAGCATGAGATGTGATATCCAACTCCTTCCCATTCCAATCCTGAGACTCTTCCTATAGCATGAGATGTGATATCTCGATGCTTCTAATACCAAACCTGGGACCCGTCCTATAACATGAGATGTGATATCCAAATCCTTCCCCTTCCAAACCTGAAACCCTTCCTATAGCATGAGATGTGATAGCTCAATGTTTCTAATAAAAAACCTGAGACCCTTCCCATAGCAAGAGATGTGATATCCAAATCCTTCCCATTCCAATCCTGAGACCCTTCCTATAACGAGATGTGATATCCAACTCCTTCCCATTCCAACCTGAGACACTTCCTATAGCATGAGAAGGGATATCCAAATCCTTCCCATTCCAATCCTGAGATCCTTCCTATAACATGATGTGATATCCAATTCCTTCACATTCCAAACCTGAGACCCTTCCTATTGGATTAGATGTAATATCCAACTCCTTCCCATTCCAATCCTGAGACCCTTCCTATAACATATGATGTGATGTCTCAATGCTTCTAATACCAAACCTGAGATCCTTCCTATGGCATGAGATGTCATATAGAGCTCCTTCCCATTCCATTCCTGAGACCCTTCCTATAGCATGAGATGTGATATCCAACTCCTTCCCATTCCAATCCTGAGACCCTTCCTATAGCATGAGATGTGATATCTCAATGCTTCTAATACCAAACCTGAGATCCTTCCTATAACATGAGATGTGATATCCAAATCCTTCCCATTCCAACCTGAGACCCTTCCGATAGCATGAGATGTGATATCCCAATGCTTCTACCAAACCTGAGACCCATACTATGGCATGAGATGTGATATCAAACTCCTTCCCATTCCAATCCTGAGACCCTTCCTATAGCTTGAGATGGGATATCCAACTCCTTCCCATTCCAATTCTGAGACCCTTCCTATACCATGAGACTTGATATCGCAATGCTTCTAATACCAAACCTGAGACCCGTCCTATAACATGAGATGTGATATCCAAATCCTTCCCCTTCCAAACCTTAGACCCTTCCTTTATCATGGTATGTGATATCAAACTCCTTCACATTCCAATCCTGAGACCCTTCCGATATCATGAGATTTTTTATCTCAAAGCTTCTGATATCAAACTTGAGACCCTCCCTATAGCATGAGATGTGACATCCAAGTCCTTCCCATTCCAATCCTGAGACGCTTCCTATAGCATGAGATGTGATATCTCAATGCTTCTAATACCAAGCCTGAGACCCTTCCTTTAACATGAGAAGGGATATCCAACTCCTTCCCATTCCAATCCTGAGACTCTTCCGATAGCAGAGATGTGATATCTCAATGCTTATACCAAACCTGAGATCCTTCCTATGGCATGAGATGTCATATAAAATACCTTCCCATTCCATTCCTGAGACCCTTCCTATAGCATGAGATGTGATATCCAACTCCTTCCCATTCCAATCCTGAGACCCTTCCTATAGCATGAGATGTGATATCTCAATGCTTCTAATACCAAACCTGAGATCCTTCCTATAACATGAGATGTGATATCCAAATCCTTCCCATTCCAACCTGAGACCCTTCCGATAGCATGAGATGTGATATCCCAATGCTTCTACCAAACCTGAGACCCTTCCTATAGCTTGAGATGTGATATCCAACTCCTTCCCATTCCAATTCTGAGACCCTCCTATACCATGAGACTTGATATCGCAATGCTTCTAATACCAAACCTGACACTCGTCCTATAACATGAGATATGATATCCAAATCCTTCCCCTTCCAAACCTTAGACCCTTCCTTTATCATGAGATGTGATATCCAACTCCTTCACATTCCAATCCTGAGACCCTTCCGATATCATGAGATTTGTTATCTCAAAGCTTCTGATATCAAACTTGAGACCCTCACTATAGCATGAGATGTGACATCCAAGTCCTTCCCATTCCAATCCTGAGACGCTTCCTATAGCATGAGATGTGATATCTCAATGCTTCTAATACCAAACCTGAGATCCTTCCTATAACATGAGATGTGATATCCAACTCCTTCCCATTCCAAACCTGAGACCCTTCCGATAGCGTGATATCTCAATGCTTCAAAAACCAAACATGAGAACCATCCTATAACATGAGATGTGAAATCCAAATCCTTCCCTTCCCAAACATGAGACTCTTCTTATAGCATGAGATGTGATATCTCAATGCTTCTACCAAACCTGAAACCCTTCCTATAGCATGAGATGTGATATCAAACTCCTTCCCATTCAATGTGATATCCAACTCTGTCCCATTCCAATCCTGAGACCCTTCCTATACCATGAGATGTGATATTTCAATGCTTCTAATACCAAACCTGAGACCGGTCCTAAAACATGAGATGTGAGATCCAAATCCTTCCCCTTCCAAACCTGAGACCCTTCCTATAGCATGAGATGTTATATCTTAATGCTTCTAAAACCAAACCTGAGAACCATCCTATAACATGTGAAATCCAAATCCTTCCCTTTCCAAACCTGAGACCCTTCCGATAGCATGATATGTGATATCTCAATGCTACTAAAACCAAACATGAGAACCATCCTATAACATGAGATGTGAAATCCAAATCCTTCCCTTTCCAAACCTGAGACCCTTCCTATAGCTTGAGATGTGATATCAAACTCCTTCCCATTCCAATCCTGAGATAGCTTGAGATGTGATAGCCAACTCCTTCCCATTCCAATCCTGAGACCCTTCCTATACCATGAGATGTAATATCTCAATGCTTCTAATACCAAACCTGAGACCCGTCCTAAAACATGAGATGTGAGATCCAAATCCTTCCCCTTCCAAACCTAAGACCCTTCCTATAGCTTGAGATGTGATATCAAACTCCTTCCCATTCCAATCCTGAGATAGCTTGAGATGTGATATCCAACTCCATCCCATTCCAATCCTGAGACCCTTCCGATAGCATGAGATGTGATAGCTCAATGCTTCTAATATCAAAACTGAGACCCTCCCTATAGTATGAGATGTGATATCTAAGTCCTTCCCATTCCTATCCTGAGACCCTTCCGATAGCAGAGATGTGATATCTCAATGCTTATACCAAACCTGATAACCCTTCCTATGGCATGAGATGTGATATCCAACTCCTTCCCATTCCAATCCTGAGTTCCTTCCTATAGCATGAGATGTGATATCTCAATGCTTCTATCAAACCTTAGGCCCTTCCTTTAGCATGAGATGTGATATCCAACTCCTTGCCATTCCAATCCTGAGACCCTTCCTATAACATGAGACGTGATATCCAAATCCTTCCCATTCCAATCCTGAGTTCCTTCCTATAGCATGAGATGTGATATCTCAATGCTTCTAATACCAAACCTGAGATCCTTCCTATAACATGAGATGTGATATCCAACTCCTTCCCATTCCAAACCTGAGACCCTTCCGATAGCATGAGATGTGATATCTCAATGCTTCAAAAACCAAACATGAGAACCATCCTATAACATGAGATGTGAAATCCAAATCCTTCCCTTCCCAAACCTGAGACTCTTCCTATAGCATGAGATGTGATATCTCAATGCTTCTACCAAACCTGAAACCCTTCCTATTGCATGAGATGTGATATCCAACTCCTTCCCATTCCAATCCTGAGACACTTCCTATAGCATGAGATGTGATATCACAATGCTTCTAATACCAAACCTGAGACCCCTCCTATAACATGAGATGTGATATCCAAATCCTTCCCCTTCCAAACCTGAGACCCTTCCTTTAGCTGAGATGTGATATCCAGCTCCTCCCATTCCAATCCTGAGACCCTTCCGATAGCATGAGATGTGATATCTCAATGCTTCTGATATCAAAACTGAGACCCTCCCTATAGCATGAGATGTGATATCTAAGTCCTTCCCATTCCAATCCTGAGACCCTTCCGATAGCAGAGATGTGATATTTCAATGCTTATACCAAACCTGAGACCCTTCCTATAGCATGAGATGTGATATCCAACTCCTTCCGATTCCAATCCTGAGACCCTTCCTATAGCATGAGATGTGATATCGCAATGCTTCTACCAAAACTGAGACCCTTCCTTTAGCATGAGATGTGATATCCAAATCCTTCCCCTTCCAAACCTTAGACCCTTCCTTTATCACGGTATGTGATATCAAACTCCTTCACATTCCAATCCTGAGACCCTTCCGATATCATGAGATTTTTTATCTCAAAGCTTCTGATATCAAACTTGAGACCCTCCCTATAGCATGAGATGTGACATCCAAGTCCTTCCCAATCCAATCCTGAGACGCTTCCTATAGCATGAGATGTGATATCTCAATGCTTCTAATACCAAGCCTGAGACCCTTCCTATAACATGAGATGGGATATCCAACTCCTTCCCATTCCAATCCTGAGACTCTTCCGATAGCAGAGATGTGATATCTCAATGCTTATACCAAACCTGAGATCCTTCCTATGGCATGAGATGTCATATAAAATACCT
Organism: Ambystoma mexicanum; assembly: GCF_040938575.1. Taxonomy (NCBI): domain Eukaryota; kingdom Metazoa; phylum Chordata; class Amphibia; order Caudata; family Ambystomatidae; genus Ambystoma; species Ambystoma mexicanum. The sequence goes on from NC_090934.1 coordinate 1,149,619,522, forward strand.
TCCCATTCCATTCCTGAGACCCTTCCTATAGCATGAGATGTGATATCCAACTCCTTCCCATTCCAATCCTGAGACCCTTCCTATAGCATGAGATGTGATATCTCAATGCTTCTAATACCAAACCTGAGATCCTTCCTATAACATGAGATGTGATATCCAAATCCTTCCCATTCCAACCTGAGACCCTTCCAATAGCATGAGATGTGATATCCCAATGCTTCTACCAAACCTGAGACCCTTCCTATAGCTTGAGATGTGATATCCAACTCCTTCCCATTCCAATTCTGAGACCCTCCTATACCATGAGACTTGATATCGCAATGCTTCTAATACCAAACCTGACACTTGTCCTATAACATGAGATATGATATCCAAATCCTTCCCCTTCCAAACCTTAGACCCTTCCTTTATCATGAGATGTGATATCCAACTCCTTCACATTCCAATCCTGAGACACTTCCGATATCATGAGATTTGTTATCTCAAAGCTTCTGATATCAAACTTGAGACCCTCCCTATAGCATGAGATGTGACATCCAAGTCCTTCCCATTCCAATCCTGAGACGCTTCCTATAGCATGAGATGTGATATCTCAATGCTTCTAATACCAAACCTGAGATCCTTCCTATAACATGAGATGTGATATCCAACTCCTTCCCATTCCAAACCTGAGACCCTTCCGATAGCATGAGATGTGATATCTCAATGCTTCTAATACCAAACCTGAGATCCTTCCTATAACATGAGATGTGATATCCAACTCCTTCCCATTCCAAACCTGAGACCCTTCCGATAGCATGAGATGTGATATCTCAATGCTTCTAATACCAAACCTGAGATCCTTCCTATAACATGAGATGTGATATCCAACTCCTTCCCATTCCAAACCTGAGACCCTTCCGATAGCATGAGATGTGATATCTCAATGCTTCTACCAAACCTGAAACCCTTCCTATAGCATGAGATGTGATATCAAACTCCTTCCCATTCAATGTGATATCCAACTCTGTCCCATTCCAATCCTGAGACCCTTCCTATACCATGAGATGTGATATTTCAATGCTTCTAATACCAAACCTGAGACCGGTCCTAAAACATGAGATGTGAGATCCAAATCCTTCCCCTTCCAAACCTGAGACCCTTCCTATAGCATGAGATGTTATATCTTAATGCTTCTAAAACCAAACCTGAGAACCATCCTATAACATGTGAAATCCAAATCCTTCCCTTTCCAAACCTGAGACCCTTCCGATAGCATGATATGTGATATCTCAATGCTACTAAAACCAAACATGAGAACCATCCTATAACATGAGATGTGAAATCCAAATCCTTCCCTTTCCAAACCTGAGACCCTTCCTATAGCTTGAGATGTGATATCAAACTCCTTCCGATTCCAATCCTGAGATAGCTTGAGATGTGATAGCCAACTCCTTCCCATTCCAATCCTGAGACCCTTCCTATACCATGAGATGTGATATCTCAATGCTTCTAATACCAAACCTGAGACCCGTCCTAAAACATGAGATGTGAGATCCAAATCCTTCCCCTTCCAAACCTAAGACCCTTCCTATAGCTTGAGATGTGATATCAAACTCCTTCCCATTCCAATCCTGAGATAGCTTGAGATGTGATATCCAACTCCATCCCATTCCAATCCTGAGACCCTTCCGATAGCATGAGATGTGATAGCTCAATGCTTCTAATATCAAAACTGAGACCCTCCCTATAGTATGAGATGTGATATCTAAGTCCTTCCCATTCCTATCCTGAGACCCTTCCGATAGCAGAGATGTGATATCTCAATGCTTATACCAAACCTGATAACCCTTCCTATGGCATGAGATGTGATATCCAACTCCTTCCCATTCCAATCCTGAGTTCCTTCCTATAGCATGAGATGTGATATCTCAATGCTTCTATCAAACCTGAGGCCCTTCCTTTAGCATGAGATGTGATATCCAACTCCTTGCCATTCCAATCCTGAGACCCTTCCTATAACATGAGACGTGATATCCAACTCCTTCCCATTCCAATCCTGAGTTCCTTCCTATAGCATGAGATGTGATATCTCAATGCTTCTAATACCAAACCTGAGATCCTTCCTATAACATGAGATGTGATATCCAACTCCTTCCCATTCCAAACCTGAGACCCTTCCGATAGCATGAGATGTGATATCTCAATGCTTCAAAAACCAAACATGAGAACCATCCTATAACATGAGATGTGAAATCCAAATCCTTCCCTTCCCAAACCTGAGACTCTTCCTATAGCATGAGATGTGATATCTCAATGCTTCTACCAAACCTGAAACCCTTCCTATTGCATGAGATGTGATATCCAACTCCTTCCCATTCCAATCCTGAGACACTTCCTATAGCATGAGATGTGATATCACAATGCTTCTAATACCAAACCTGAGACCCCTCCTATAACATGAGATGTGATATCCAAATCCTTCCCCTTCCAAACCTGAGACCCTTCCTTTAGCTGAGATGTGATATCCAGCTCCTCCCATTCCAATCCTGAGACCCTTCCGATAGCATGAGATGTGATATCTCAATGCTTCTGATATCAAAACTGAGACCCTCCCTATAGCATGAGATGTGATATCTAAGTCCTTCCCATTCCAATCCTGAGACCCTTCCGATAGCAGAGATGTGATATTTCAATGCTTATACCAAACCTGAGACCCTTCCTATAGCATGAGATGTGATATCCAACTCCTTCCGATTCCAATCCTGAGACCCTTCCTATAGCATGAGATGTGATATCGCAATGCTTCTACCAAAACTGAGACCCTTCCTTTAGCATGAGATGTGATATTCAACTCCTTCCCATTCCAATCATGAGACCCTTCCTATAGCATGAGATGTGATATCTCAATGCTTCTAATACCAAACCTGAGATCCTTCCTATAACATGAGAAGTGATATCCAACTCCTTCCCATTCCAATCATGAGACCCTTCCTATAGCATGAGATGTGATATCTCAAAGCTTCTAATACCAAACCTGAGATCCTTCCTATAGCATGAGATGTGATATCTCAATGCTTCTAATACCAAACCTGAGACCCTTTCTATAACATGAAATGTGATATCCAACTCCTTCCCATTCCAACCTTAGACCCTGCCTATAGCATGTGATGTGATATCCCAATGCTTCTACAAAACCTGAGACCCATACCATGGCATGAGATGTGATATCGAACTCCTTCCCATTCCAATCCTGAGACCCTTTCTATAGCTTGATATGTGATATCCAACTCCTTCCCATTCCAATTCTGAGACCCGTCCTATACCATGAGACTTGATATCTCAATGCTTCTAATATCAAACCTGAGACCGGTCCTATAACATGAGATGTGATACCCAAATCCTTCCCCTTTCCAAACCTGAGACCCTTCCTATAGCATGAGATGTGATATCTCAATGCTTCTAATACCAAACCTGAGACCCTTCCTATAACGAGATGGGATATCCAACTCCTTCCCATTCCAATCCTGAGACCCTTCCGATAGCAGAGATGTGATATCTCACTGCTTATACCAAACCTGAGACCCTTCCTATGGCATGAGATGTCATATACAACTCCTTCCGATTCCAATCCTGAGACCCTTCTATAGCATGAGATGTGATATCTCAATGCTTCTAATACCAAACCTGAGATCCTTCCTATAACATGAGATGTGATATCAAACTCCTTCCCATTCCAAACCTGAGACCCTTCCGATAGCATGAGATGTGATATCTCAATGCTTCTAAAACCAAACATGAGAACCATCCTATAACATGAGATGTGAAATCCAAATCATTCCCTTTCCAAACCTGAGACCCTTCCTATAGCTTGAGATGTGATATCAAACTCCTTCCCATTCAATGTGATATCCAACTCCTTCCCATTCCAATCCTGAGACCCTTCCTATACCATGAGATGTGATATTTCAATGCTTCTAATACCAAACCTGAGACCCGTCCTAAAACATGAGATGTGAGATTCACAGGACTTGGATATCATATCTCATTCTATAGGAAGGCTCTCAGGGTTGGAAGGGGAAGGAGTTGGATATCACATTTCATGTTAGAGGTAGGATCTCAGGTTTGGTATTAGAGGCATTGAGATATCACATCTCATGCCATCAGAAGGGTCTCAGGATTGGAATGGGAAGGAGTTAGATATCACATCTCATGCTAAAGGGAGGGTCTAAGGTTTGGAAGGGGAAGGATTTGGATATCACATCTCATGTTATAGGAAGGATCTCAGGTTTGGTATTAGAAGCATTGAGATATCACATCTCATGCTATCGGAAGGGTCTCAGGTTTGGTATAAGCATTGAGATATCACATCTCTGCTATCGGAAGGGTCTCAGGTTTGGAATGGGAAGGAGTTGGATATCACATCTCATGTTATAGGAAGGATCTCAGGTTTGGTATTAGAAGCATTGAGATATCACATCTCATGCTATAGGAAGGGTCTCCGGATTGGAATGTGAAGGATTTGGATATCACATCTCATGTTATAGGAAGGGTCTCAGGATTGGAATGGCAAGGAGTTGGATATCACATCTCATGCTAAAGGAAGGGTCTCAGTTTTGATAGAAGCATTGAGATATCACATCTCATGCTATAGGAAGGAACTCAGGATTGGAATGGGAAGGAGTTGGATATCACGTCTCATATTATAGGAAGGGTCTCAGGATTGGAATGGCAAGGAGTTGGATATCACATCTCATGCTAAAGGAAGGGTCTCAGGTTTGATAGAAGCATTGAGATATCACATCTCATGCTATAGGAAGGAACTCAGGATTGGAATGGGAAGGAGTTGGATATCACATCTCATGCCATAGGAAGGGTTATCAGGTTTGGTATAAGCATTGAGATATCACATCTCTGCTATCGGAAGGGTCTCAGGATAGGAATGGGAAGGACTTAGATATCACATCTCATACTATAGGGAGGGTCTCAGTTTTGATATTAGAAGCATTGAGCTATCACATCTCATGCTATCGGAAGGGTCTCAGGATTGGAATGGGATGGAGTTGGATATCACATCTCAAGCTATCTCAGGATTGGAATGGGAAGGAGTTTGATATCACATCTCAAGCTATACGAAGGGTCTCAGGTTTGGAGGGGGAAGGATTTGGATCTCACATCTCATGTTTTAGGACGGGTCTCAGGTTTGGTATTAGAAGCATTGAGATATCACATCTCATGGTATAGGAAGGGTCTCAGGATTGGAATGGGAAGGAGTTGGCTATCACATCTCAAGCTATCTCAGTATTGGAATGGGAAGGAGTTTGATATCACATCTCAAGCTATAGGAAGGGTCTCAGGTTTGGAAAGGGAAGGATTAGGATTTCACATCTCATGTTATAGGATGGTTCTCATGTTTGGTTTTAGTAGCATTGAGATATCACATCTCATGCTATCGGAAGGGTCTCAGGTTTGGAAAGGGAAGGATTTGGATTTCACATGTTATAGGATGGTTCTCAGGTTTGGTTTTAGAAGCATTAAGATATAACATCTCATGCTATAGGAAGGGTCTCAGGTTTGGAAGGGGAAGGATTTGGATCTCACATCTCATGTTTTAGGACCGGTCTCAGGTTTGGTATTAGAAGCATTGAAATATCACATCTCATGGTATAGGAAGGGTCTCAGGATTGGAATGGGACAGAGTTGGATATCACATTGAATGGGAAGGAGTTTGATATCACATCTCATGCTATAGGAAGGGTTTCAGGTTTGGTAGAAGCATTGAGATATCACATCTCATGCTATAGGAAGAGTCTCAGGTTTGGGAAGGGAAGGATTTGGAATTCACATCTCATGTTATAGGATGGTTCTCATGTTTGGTTTTTGAAGCATTGAGATATCACATCTCATGCTATCGGAAGGGTCTCAGGTTTGGAATGGGAAGGAGTTTGATATCACATCTCATGTTATAGGAAGGATCTCAGGTTTGGTATTAGAAGCATTGAGATATCACATCTCATGCTATAGGAAGGGTCTCAGGATTGGAATCGGAAGGAGTTGTATATGACATCTCATGCCATAGGAAGGGTCTCAGGTTTGGTATAAGCATTGAGATATCACATCTCTGCTATCGGAAGGGTCTCAGGATTGGAATGGGAAGGAGTTGGATATCCCATCTCATGTTGTAGGAAGGGTCTCATGTTTGGTATTAGAAGCATTGAGATATCACATCTCATGCTATAGGAAGGGTCTCAGGATTGGAATGGGAAGGACTTGGATGTCACATCTCATGCTATAGGGAGGGTCTCAAGTTTGATATCAGAAGCTTTGAGATAACAAATCTCATGATATCGGAAGGGTCTCAGGATTGGAATATGAAGGAGTTGGATATCACATCTCATGATAAAGGAAGGGTCTAAGGTTTGGAAGGGGAAGGATTTGGATATCACATCTCATGTTATAGGAAGGATCTCAGGTTTGGTATTAGAAGCATTGAGATATCACATCTCATGCTATAGGACGCGTCTCAGGATTGGAATGGGAAGGACTTGGATGTCAAATCTCATGCTATAGGGAGGGTCTCAAGTTTGATATCAGAAGCTTTCAGATAACAAATCTCATGATATCGGAAGGGACTCAGGATTGGAATGTGAAGGAGTTGGATATCACATCTCATGATAAAGGAAGGGTCTAAGGTTTGGAAGGGGAAGGATTTGGATATCACATCTCATGTTATAGGACGGGTCTCAGGTTTGGTATTAGAAGCATTGCGATATCAAGTCTCATGGTATAGGAGGGTCTCAGAATTGGAATGGGAAGGAGTTGGATATCACATCTCAAGCTATAGGAAGGGTCTAAGGTTTGGTAGAAGCATTGGGATATCACATCTCATGCTATCGGAAGGGTCTCAGGTTGGAATGGGAAGGATTTGGATATCACATCTCATGTAATAGGAAGGATCTCAGGTTTGGTATTAGAAGCATTGAGATATCACATCTCATGCTATAGGAAGGGTCGCAGGAATGGAATGGGAAGGAGTTTTATATGACATCTCATGCCATAGGAAGGATCTCAGGTTTGGTATAAGCATTGAGATATCACATCTCTGCTATCGGAAGAGTCTCAGGATTGAAATGGGAAGGAGTTGGATATCCCATCTCATGTTATAGGAAGGATCTCAGGTTTGGTATTAGAAGCATTGAGATATCACATCTCATGCTATAGGAAGCATCTCAGGATTGGAATGGCAAGGAGTTGGATATCACATCTCATGCTAAAGGAAGGGTCTCAGGTTTGATAGAAGCATTGAGATATCACATCTCATGCTATAGGAAGGAACTCAGGATTGGAATGGGAAGGAGTTGGATATCACATCTCATGCCATAGGAAGGGTTATCAGGTTTGGTATAAGCATTGAGATATCACATCTCATGCTATAGGAAGCGTCTCAGGATTGGAATGGGAAGGACTTGGATGTCACATCTCATGCTATAGGGAGGGTCTCAAGTTTGATATCAGAAGCTTTGGGATAAAAAATCTCATGATATCGGAAGGGTCTCAGGATTGGAATGTGAAGGAGTTTGATATCACATATCATGATAAAGGAAGGGTCTAAGGTTTGGAAGGGGAAGGATTTGGATATCACATCTCATGTTATAGGACGGGTCTCAGGTTTGGTATTAGAAGCATTGCGATATCAAGTCTCATGGTATAGGAAGGGTCTCAGAATTGGAATGGGAAGGAGTTGGATATCACATCTCAAGCTATAGGAAGGGTCTCAGGATTGGAATGGGAAGGAGTTTGATATCACATCTCATGCCATAGTATGGGTCTCAGGTTTGGTAGAAGCATTGGGATATCACATCTCATGCTATCGGAAGGGTCTCAGGTTGGAATGGGAAGGATTTGGATATCACATCTCATGTTATAGGAAGGATCTCGGGTTTGGTATTAGAAGCATTGAGATATCACATCTCATGCTATAGGAAGGGTCTCAGGATTGGAATGGGAAGGAGTTGAATATCACATCTCATGCTATAGGAAGGGTCTCAGGAATGGAATGGGAAGGAGCTTTATATGACATCTCATGCCATAGGAAGGATCTCAGGTTTGGTATTAGAAGCATTGAGACATCACATCTCATGTTATAGGAAGGGTCTCAGGATTGGAATGGGAAGGAGTTGGATATCACATCTCATCCAATAGGAAGGGTCTCAGGTTTGGAATGGGAAGGAATTGGATATCACATCATGTTATAGGAAGGATCTCAGGTTGGAATGGGAAGGAGTTGGATATCACATCTCGTTATAGGAAGGGTCTCAGGATTGGAATGGGAAGGATTTGGATATCACATCTCTTGCTATAGGAAGGGTCTCAGGTTTTTTATTAGAAACATTGAGCTGTCACATCTCATGCTATAGGAAGGGTTTCAGGATTGGAATGGGAAGGATTTGGATATCACATCTCATGCTAAAGGAAGGGTCTCAGGTTTGTAAGGGGAAGGATTTGGATATCACATCTCATGGTATAGGACGGGTCCCAGGTTTGGTATTAGAAGCATTGAGATATCACATCTCATGCTATAGGAGGAGTCTCAGGATTGGAATGGGAAGGAGTTGGATATCACGTCTCATGTTATAGGAAGGGTCTCAGGATTGGAATGGCAAGGAGTTGGATATCACATCTCATGCTATAGGGAGGGTCTCAGGTTTGATATTAGAAGCATTGAGATATCACATCTCATGCTATCGGAAGGGTCTCAGGATTGGAATGGGAAGGAGTTGGATATCACATATGCTAAAGGAAAGGTCTCAGGTTTGGAAGGGGAAGGATTTGGATCTCACATCTCATGTTTTAGGACGGGTCTCAGGTTTGGTATTAGAAGCCTTGAGATATCACATCTCATGGTATAATAAGGGTCTCAGGATTGGAATGGGAAGGAGTTGGATATCACATCTCAAGCTATCTCAGGATTGGAATGGGAAGGAGTTTGATATCACATCTCGAGCTATAGGAAGGGTCTCAGGTTTGGGAAGGGAAGGATTAGGATTTCACATCTCGTTATAGGATGGTTCTCATGTTTGTTTTTAGAAGCATTGAGATATCAAATCTCATACTATTGGAAGGGTCTCAGGTTTGGAATGGGAAGGAGTTGGATATCACATCTCATTTTATAGGAAGGATCTCAGGTTTGGTATTAGAAGCATTGAGATATCACATCTCATGCTATAGGAAGGGTCTCAGGATTGGAATATGAAGGATTTGGATATCACATCATACTAAAGGTAGGGTCTCAGGTTTGGTATAAGCATTGACATATCAAATCTCTGCTATCGGAAGGGTCTCAGGATTGGATTGGGAAGGAGTTGGATATCCCTTCTCATGCTATAGGAAGGGTCTCAGGTTGGAATGGGAAGGAGTTGGATATCACATCTCATGCTATAGGAAGGGTCTCAAGATTGAAATGGGAAGGATTTGGATATCACATCTCTTGCTATAGGAAGGGTCTCAGGTTTTTTATTAGAAACATTGATATATCACATCTCATGCTATAGGAAGGGTTTCAGGATTGGAATGGGAAGGATTTGGATATCACATCTCATACTAAAGGAAGGGTCTCAGGTTTGGAAGGGGAAGGATTTGGATATCATATCTCATGTTATAGGGCGGGTCCCAGGTTTGGTATTAGAAGCATTGAGATATCACATCTCATGGTATAGGAAGGGTCTCAGGATTGGAATGGGAAGGAGTTGGATATCACATCTCATCCAATAGGAAGGGTCTCAGGTTTGGAATGGGAAGGGATTGGATATCACATCATGTAATAGGAAGGATCTCAGGATTGGAATGGGAAGGATTTGGATATCCCTTCTCATGCTATAGGAAGTGTCTCAGGTTGGAATGGGAAGGCGTTGGATATCACATCTCGTTATAGGAAGGGTCTCAGGATTGGAATGGGAAGGATTTGGATATCACATCTCTTGCTATAGGAAGGGTCTCAGGTTGTTTATTAGAAACATTGAGCTATCACATCTCATGCTATAGGAAGGGTTTCAGGATTGGAATGGGAAGGATTTGGATATCACATCTCATGCTAAAGGAAGGGTCTCAGGTTTGGAAGGGGAAGGATTTGGATATCATATCTCATGTTATAGGGCGGGTCCCAGGTTTGGTATTAGAAGCATTGAGATATCACATCTCATGGTATAGGAAGGGTCTCAGGATTGGAATGGGAAGGAGTTGGATATCACATCTCATCCAATAGGAAGGGTCTCAGGTTTGGAATGGGAAGGAATTGGATATCACATCATGTTATAGGAAGGATCTCAGGATTGGAATGGGAAGGATTTGAATATCCCTTCTCATGCTATAGGAAGTGTCTCAGGTTGGAATGGGAAGGAGTTGGATATCACATCTCGTTATAGGAAGGGTCTCAGGATTGGAATGGGAAGGATTTGGATATCACATCTCTTGCTATAGGAAGGGTCTCAGGTTTTTTATTAGAAACATTGAGCTATCACATCTCATGCTATAGGAAGGGTTTCAGGATTGGAATGGGAAGGATTTGGATATCACATCTCATGCTAAAGGAAGGGTCTCAGGTTTTGGAAGGGGAAGGATTTGGATATCACATCTCATGTTATAGGACGGGTCCCAGGTTTGGTATTAGAAGCATTGAGATATCACATCTCATGCTATAGGAGGAGTCTCAGGATTGGAATGGGAAGGAGTTGGATATCACATCTCATGTTATAGGAAGGGTCTCAGGATTGGAATGGCAAGGAGAGTGGGCGGATGTGCAGCGCCTCTGCGAGCCTGAACCCCCTGAACCCCCTGGATCTGGGAAGGCGGGAAGCAGCAGCAGCAGCGGCGAGGAGGAGCCCCGAGTCTGCGGAGGAGGAGAAGGCAGCACTTCCGGGGACCGAGACAGGAATACATTAGGTGTTTGGTCATGTTCAGCAAAAGCTACTAAAGTAAAGAAGATATCCCATTTAGTGAGGGTCCGGATGGGAAGGGACTACGAGTCTTTGAGCAAGACGCATTGGAGATAGAAATCGTCCTTCCCCTAATTCAGACACATAAGTCAGAAGAGAGAGGAGATAAGGCATCAAGTTCTGAAAAATTGGAATTTTGCCAGCAAATTAACCATTCACGGTTAGAAAGGACTCCAGTATAGTGAACCCTCGAGTCAGAGAGGGTACATCGTCTTTTCAAAGAAGACGGAAATTTGATAATATGGTTGCATCTTGAACAGAATCGACACAAGACACTACTTGCCCCTGAAGAATGTCCTACATTGTTGTGTGAATGGGACAGAAACTTGTACAAGTTGGGAATCTGATAAATCAAAATGTGCAATAATCAGAATGACATCATGAGTTAAGGAAACTTAGTGTGACTAACCCACATGGGTTTGACTAGACACTGAATTGAATCTTGAACTTGATTTAAGCTGTTTTCACTTGTGTGGGTTTCAGACCAGATTATTTTATGTGATGTGATATGATCATTTTTAATGATGTTTTTTAATGAACTTTGGTTCAACTAATAAAAATTGTATTTTTTTGAGGATCATAGTAATTTCTGACTATTAGACAGGATACCCATGTGTGGTTGGCACTTTTTGGTAACTTCTTTTTGTAGATAACAGATATTGCTCCACGGAGTAAGAAGTTTGCATATCCCCACCTGTGGCTTAGAGCCGTGTTGAGAATAATGAAGGAGTTGGATATCACATCTCATGCTATAGGGAGGGTCTCAGGTTTGATATTAGAAGCATTGAGATATCACATCTCATGCTATCGGAAGGGTCTCAGGATTGGAATGGGAAGGAGTTGGATATCACATATGCTAAAGGAAAGGTCTCAGGTTTGGAAGGGGAATAATTTGGATCTCACATCTCATGTTTTAGGACGGGTCTCAGGTTTGGTATTAGAAGCCTTGAGATATCACATCTCATGGTATAATAAGGGTCTCAGGATTGGAATGGGAAGGAGTTGGATATCACATCTCAAGCTTTCTCAGGATTGGAATGGGAAGGAGTTTGATATCACATCTCGAGCTATAGGAAGGGTCTCAGGTTTGGGAAGGGAAGGATTGGGATTTCACATCTCGTTATAGGATGGTTCTCATGTTTGTTTTTAGAAGCATTGAGATATCAAATCTCATGCTATAGGAAGGATCTCAGGTTTGGTATTAGAAGCATTGAGATATCACATCTCATGCTATAGGAAGGGTCTCAGGATTGGAATGTGAAGGATTTGGATATCACATCATACTAAAGGTAGGGTCTCAGGTTTGGTATAAGCATTGAGATATCACATCTCTGCTATCGGAAGGGTCTCAGGATTGGATTGGGAAGGAGTTGGATATCCCTTCTCATGCTATCGGAAGGGTCTCAGGATTGGATTGGGAAGGAGTTGGATATCACATCTCATGCTATAGGAAGGGTCTCAAGATTGAAATGGGAAGGATTTGGATATCACATCTCTTTCTATAGGAAGGGTCTCAGGTTTTTTATTAGAAACATTGAGATATCACATCTCATGCTATAGGAAGGGTTTCAGGATTGGAATGGGAAGGATTTGGATATCACATACCATGCTAAAGGAAGGGTCTAAGGTTTGGAAGGGGAAGGATTTGGATATCATATCTCATGTTATAGGGCGGGTCCCAGGTTTGGTATTAGAAGCATTGAGATATCACATCTCATGGTATAGGAAGGGTCTCAGGATTGGAATGGGAAGGAGTTGGATATCACATCTCATCCAATAGGAAGGGTCTCAGGTTTGGAATGGGAAGGAATTGGATATCACATCATGTTATAGGAAGGATCTCAGGATTGGAATGGGAAGGATTTGGATATCCCTTCTCATGCTATAGGAAGTGTCCCAGGTTGGAATGGGAAGGAGTTGGATATCACATCTCGTTATAGGAAGGGTCTCAGGATTGGAATGGGAAGGATTTGGATATCACATCTCTTGCTATAGGAAGGGTCTCAGGTTTTTTATTAGAAACATTGAGCTATCACATCTCATGCTATAGGAAGGGTTTCAGGATTGTAATGGGAGGATTTGGATATCACATCTCATGCTAAAGGAAGGGTCTCAGGTTTGGAAGGGGAAGGATTTGGATATCATATCTCATGTTATAGGGTGGGTCCCATGTTTGGTATTAGAAGCATTGAGATATCACATCTCATGCTATAGGAGGAGTCTCAGGATTGGAATGGGAAGGAGTTGGATATCACGTCTCATGTTATAGGAAGGGTCTCAGGATTGGAATGGCAAAGAGTTGGATATCACATCTCATGCTAAAGGAAGGGTCTCAGGTTTGATAGAAGCATTGAGATATCACATCTCATGCTATAGGAAGGAATTCAGGATTGCAATGGGAAGGAGTTGGATATCACATCTCATACCATAGGATGGGTCATCAGGTTTGGTATAAGCATTGAGATATCACATCTCTGCTATCGGAAGGGTCTCAGGATAGGAATTGGAAGGACTTAGATATCACATCTCATACTATAGGGAGGGTCTCAGTTTTGATATTAAAAGCATTGAGCTATCACATCTCATGCTATCGGAAGGGTCTCAGGATTGGAATGGGATGGAGTTGGATATCACATCTCAAGCTATCTCGGGATTGGAATGGGAAGGAGTTTGATATCACATCTCAAGCTATAGGAAGGGTCTCAGGTTTGGAAGGGGAAGGATTTGGATCTCACATCTCATGTTTTAGGACGGGTCTCAGGTTTGGTATTAGAAGCATTGAGATATCACATCTCATGGTATAGGAAGGGTCTCAGGATTGGAATGGGAAGGAGTTGGCTATCACATCTCAAGCTATCTCAGGATTGGAATGGGAAGGAGTTTGATATCACATCTCAAGCTATAGGAAGGGTCTCAGGTTTGGAAAGGGAAGGATTCGGATTTCACATCTCATGTTATAGGATGGTTCTCATGTTTGGTTTTAGTAGCATTGAGATATCACATCTCATGCTATCGGAAGGGTCTCAGGTTTGGAAAGGGAAGGATTTGGATTTCACATGTTATAGGATGGTTCTCAGGTTTGGTTTTAGAAGCATTAATATATAACATCTCATGCTATAGGAAGGGTCTCAGGTTTGGAAGGGGAAGGATTTGGATCTCACGTCTCATGTTTTAGGACCGGTCTCAGGTTTGGTATTAGAAGCATTGAAATATCACATCTCATGGTATAGGAAGGGTCTCAGGATTGGAATGGGACAGAGTTGGATATCACATTGAATGGGAAGGAGTTTGATATCATATCTCATGCTATAGGAAGGGTTTCAGGTTTGGTAGAAGCATTGAGATATCACATCTCATGCTATAGGAAGAGTCTCAGGTTTGGGAAGGGAAGGATTTGGATCTCACATCTTATGTTATAGGATGGTTCTCATGTTTGGTTTTTGAAGCATTGAGATATCACATCTCATGATATCGGAAGGGTCTCAGGTTTGGAATGGGAAGGAGTTGGATATCACATCTCATGTTATAGGAAGGATCTCAGGTTTGGTATTAGAAGCATTGAGATATCACATCTCATGCTATAGGAAGCGTCTCAGGATTGGAATGGGAAGGATTTGGATGTCACATCTCATGCTATAGGGAGGGTCTCAAGTTTGATATCAGAAGCTTTGAGATAACAAATCTCATGATATCGGAAGGGTCTCAGGATTGGAATGTGAAGGAGTTGGATATCACATCTCATGATAAAGGAAGGGTCTAAGGTTTGGAAGGGGAAGGATTTGGATATCACATCTCATGTTATAGGACGGGTCTCAGGTTTGGTATTAGAAGCATTGCGATATCAAGTCTCATGGTATAGGAGGGTCTCAGAATTGGAATGGGAAGGAGTTGGATATCACATCTCAAGCTATAGGAAGGGTCTCAGGTTTGGTAGAAGCATTGGGATATCACATCTCATGCTATCGGAAGGGTCTCAGGTTGGAATGGGAAGGATTTGGATATCACATCTCATGTTATAGGAAGGATCTCAGGTTTGGTATTAGAAGCATTGAGATATCACATCTCATGCTATAGGAAGGGTCTCAGGATTGGAATGGAAAGGAGTTGGATATCACATCTCATGCTATAGGAAGGGTCTCAGGAATGGAATGGGAAGGAGTTTTATATGACATCTCATGCCATAGGAAGGATCTCAGGTTTTGTATAAGCATTGAGATATCACATCTCTGCTATCGGAAGAGTTTCAGGATTGGAATGGGAAGGAGTTGGATATCCCATCTCATGTTATAGGAAGGGTCTCAGGTTTGGTATTAGAAGCATTGAGATATCAAATCTCATGCTATAGGAAGCGTCTCAGGATTGGAATGGGAAGGACTTGGATGTCACATCTTATGATATAGGGAGGGTCTCAAGTTTGATATCAGAAGCTTTGAGATAAAAAATCTCATGATATCGGAAGGGTCTCAGGATTGGAATGTGAAGGAGTTTGATATCACATCTCATGATAAAGGAAGGGTCTAAGGTTTGGAAGGGGAAGGATTTGGATATCACATCTCATGTTATAGGACGGGTCTCAGGTTTGGTATTAGAAGCATTGCGATATCAAGTCTCATGGTATAGGAAGGGTCTCAGAATTGGAATGGATAGGAGTTGGAT
Source organism: Ambystoma mexicanum (assembly GCF_040938575.1). Taxonomy (NCBI): domain Eukaryota; kingdom Metazoa; phylum Chordata; class Amphibia; order Caudata; family Ambystomatidae; genus Ambystoma; species Ambystoma mexicanum. The sequence continues at coordinate 1,149,635,148 of NC_090934.1, forward strand.
ATCACATCTCAAGCTATAGGAAGGGTCTCAGGATTGGAATGGGAAGGAGTTTGATATCACATCTCATGCCATAGTATGGGTCTCAGGTTTGGTAGAAGCATTGGGATATCAAATCTCATGCTATCGGAAGGGTCTCAGGTTGGAATGGGAAGGATTTGGATATCACATCTCATGTTATAGGAAGGATCTCGGGTTTGGTATTAGAAGCATTGAGATATCACATCTCATGCTATAGGAAGGGTCTCAGGATTGGAATGGGAAGGAGTTGGATATCACATCTCATGCTATAGGAAGGGTCTCAGGATTGGAATGGGAAGGAGCTTTATATGACATCTCATGCCATAGGAAGGATCTCAGGTTTGGTATTAGAAGCATTGAGACATCACATCTCATGTTATAGGAAGGGTCTCAGGATTGGAATGGGAAGGAGTTGGATATCACATCTCATCCAATAGGAAGGGTCTCAGGTTTGGAATGGGAAGGAATTGGATATCACATCATGTTATAGGAAGGATCTCAGGATTGGAATGGGAAGGATTTGGATATCCCTTCTCATGCTATAGGAAGTGTCTCAGGTTGGAATGGGAAGGAGTTGGATATCACATCTCGTTATAGGAAGGGTCTCAAGATTGAAATGGGAAGGATTTGGATATCACATCTCTTGCTATAGGAAGGGTCTCAGGTTTTTTATTAGAAACATTGAGATATCACATCTCATGCTATAGGAAGGGTTTCAGGATTGGAATGGGAAGGATTTAGATATCACATCTCATGCTAAAAGAAGGGTCTCAGGTTTGGAAGGGGAAGGATTTGGATATCATATCTCATGTTATAGGGCGGGTCCCAGGTTTGGTATTAGAAGCATTGAGATATCACATCTCATGGTATAGGAAGGGTCTCAGGATTGGAATGGGAAGGAGTTGGATATCACATCTCATCCAATAGGAAGGGTCTCAGGTTTGGAATGGGAAGGAATTGGATATCACATCATGTTTTAGGAAGGATCTCAGGATTGGAATGGGAAGGATTTGGATATCCCTTCTCATGCTATAGGAAGTGTCTCAGGTTGGAATGGGAAGGCGTTGGATATCACATCTCGTTATAGGAAGGGTCTCAGGATTGGAATGGGAAGGATTTGGATATCACATCTCTTGCTATAGGAAGGGCCTCATGTTTTTTATTAGAAACATTGAGCTATCACATCTCATGCTATAGGAAGGGTTTCAGGATTGGAATGGGAAGGATTTGGATATCACATCTCATGCTAAAGGAAGGGTCTCAGGTTTGGAAGGGGAAGGATTTGGATATCATATCTCATGTTATAGGACGGGTCCCATGTTTGGTATTAGAAGCATTGAGATATCACATCTCATGCTATAGGAGGAGTCTCAGGATTGGAATGGGACAGAGTTGGATATCATGTCTCATGTTATAGGAAGGGTCTCAGGATTGGAATGGCAAGGAGTTGGATATCACATCTCATGCTAAAGGAAGGGTCTCAGGTTTGATAGAAGCATTGAGATATCACATCTCATGCTATAGGAAGGAACTCAGGATTGCAATGGGAAGGAGTTGGATATCACATCTCATGCCATAGGATGGGTCATCAGGTTTGGTATGAGCATTGAGATATCACATCTCTGCTATCGGAAGGGTCTCAGGTTTGGAAAGGGGAAGGATTTGGGTATCACATCTCATGTTATAGGACGGGTCTCAGGTTTGGTATTAGAAGCATTGCGATATCAAGTCTCATGGTATAGGAAGGGTCTCAGAATTGGAATGGGAAGGAGTTGGATATCACATCTCAAGCTATAGGAAGGGTCTCAGGATTGGAATGGGAAGGAGTTTGATATCACATCTCATGCCATAGTATGGGTCTCAGGTTTGGTAGAAGCATTGGGATATCAAATCTCATGCTATCGGAAGGGTCTCAGGTTGGAATGGGAAGGATTTGGATATCACATCTCATGTTATAGGAAGGATCTCGGGTTTGGTATTAGAAGCATTGAGATATCACATCTCATGCTATGGGAAGGGTCTCAGGATTGGAATGGGAAGGAGTTGGATATCACATCTCATGCTATAGGAAGGGTCTCAGGAATGGAATGGGAAGGAGCTTTATATGACATCTCATGCCATAGGAAGGATCTCAGGTTTGGTATTAGAAGCATTGAGACATCACATCTCATGTTATAGGAAGGGTCTCAGGATTGGAATGGGAAGGAGTTGGATATCACATCTCATCCAATAGGAAGGGTCTCAGGTTTGGAATGGGAAGGAATTGGATATCACATCATGTTATAGGAAGGATCTCAGGATTGGAATGGGAAGGATTTGGATATCCCTTCTCATGCTATAGGAAGTGTCTCAGGTTGGAATGGGAAGGAGTTGGATATCACATCTCGTTATAGGAAGGGTCTCAAGATTGAAATGGGAAGGATTTGGATATCACATCTCTTGCTATAGGAAGGGTCTCAGGTTTTTTATTAGAAACATTGAGATATCACATCTCATGCTATAGGAAGGGTTTCAGGATTGGAATGGGAAGGATTTAGATATCACATCTCATGCTAAAAGAAGGGTCTCAGGTTTGGAAGGGGAAGGATTTGGATATCATATCTCATGTTATAGGGCGGGTCCCAGGTTTGGTATTAGAAGCATTGAGATATCACATCTCATGGTATAGGAAGGGTCTCAGGATTGGAATGGGAAGGAGTTGGATATCACATCTCATCCAATAGGAAGGGTCTCAGGTTTGGAATGGGAAGGAATTGGATATCACATCATGTTTTAGGAAGGATCTCAGGATTGGAATGGGAAGGATTTGGATATCCCTTCTCATGCCATAGGAAGTGTCTCAGGTTGGAATGGGAAGGCGTTGGATATCACATCTCGTTATAGGAAGGGTCTCAGGATTGGAATGGGAAGGATTTGGATATCACATCTCTTGCTATAGGAAGGGCCTCAGGTTTTTTATTAGAAACATTGAGCTATCACATCTCATGCTATAGGAAGGGTTTCAGGATTGGAATGGGAAGGATTTGGATATCACATCTCATGCTAAAGGAAGGGTCTCAGGTTTGGAAGGGGAAGGATTTGGATATCATATCTCATGTTATAGGACGGGTCCCATGTTTGGTATTAGAAGCATTGAGATATCACATCTCATGCTATAGGAGGAGTCTCAGGATTGGAATGGGACAGAGTTGGATATCATGTCTCATGTTATAGGAAGGGTCTCAGGATTGGAATGGCAAGGAGTTGGATATCACATCTCATGCTAAAGGAAGGGTCTCAGGTTTGATAGAAGCATTGAGATATCACATCTCATGCTATAGGAAGGAACTCAGGATTGCAATGGGAAGGAGTTGGATATCACATCTCATGCCATAGGATGGGTCATCAGGTTTGGTATGAGCATTGAGATATCACATCTCTGCTATCGGAAGGGTCTCAGGTTTGGAAAGGGGAAGGATTTGGGTATCACATCTCATGTTATAGGACCGGTCTCAGGTTTGGTATTAGAAGCATAGAGATATCAAGTCTCATGGTATAGGACGGGTCTCAGAATTGGAATGGGAAGGAGTTGGATATCACATCTCAAGCTATAGAAAGGGTCTCAGGATTGGAATGGGAAGGAGTTTGATATCACATCTCATGCCATGGTATGGGTCTCAGGTTTTGTAGAAGCATTGGGATATCACATCACATGCTATAGGCAGGGTCTAAGGTTGGAATGGGAAGGAGTTGGATATCACATCTCATGTTATAGGAAGGGTCTCAGGATTGGAATGGGAAGGACTTGGATATCACATCTCATTCTATAGGAAGGCTCTCAGGGTTGGAAGGGGAAGGAGTTGGATATCACATTTCATGTTAGAGGTAGGATCTCAGGTTTGGTATTAGAGGCATTGAGATATCACATCTCTTGCCATCAGAAGGGTCTCAGGATTGGAATGGGAAGGAGTTAGATATCACATCTCATGCTAAAGGGAGGGTCTAAGGTTTGGAAGGGGAAGGATTTGGACATTACATCTCATGTTATAGGAAGGATCTCAGGTTTGGTATTAGAAGCATTGAGATATCACATCTCATGCTATCGGAAGGGTCTCAGGTTTGGTATAAGCATTGAGATATCACATCTCTGCTATCGGAAGGGTCTCAGGATTGGAATGGGAAGGACTTGGATATCACATCTCATGTTATAGGAAGGGTCTCAGGTTTGGTATTAGAAGCATTGAGATATCACATCTCATGCTATAGGAAGGGTCTCAGGAATGGAATGGGAAGGACTTGGATATCACATCTCATGATACAGGAAGGGTCTAAGGTTTGGAAGGGGAAGGATTTGGATATCACATCTCATGTTATTGGACCGGTCTCAGGTTTGGTATTAGAAGCATTGAGATATCAAGTCTCATGGTATAGGACGGGAGTTTGATATCACATCTCATGCCATGGTATGGGTCTCAGGTTTTGTAGAAGCATTGGGATATCACATCTCATGCTATCGGAAGGGTATCAGGATTAGATTTGGAAGGAGTTGGATATCCCATCTCATGCTATAGGAAGGGTCTCAGGATTGGAATGGGAAGGACTTGGATATCACATCTCATGTTGTAGGAAGGCTCTCAGGTTTGGAAAGGGAAGGAGTTGGATATCACATTTCATGTTAGAGGTAGGATCTCAGGTTTGGTATTAGAGGCATTGCGATATCACATCTCATGCTATCAGAAGGGTATCAGGATTGGAATGGGAAGGAGTTGGATATCACATCTCATGCTAAAGGGTGGGTCTCAGGTTTGGAAGGGGAAGGATTTGGATATCACATCTCATGTTATAGGAAGGATCTCAGGTTTGGTATTAGAAGCATTGAGATATCACATCTCATGCTATCGGAAGGATCTCAGGTTTGGTATTAGAAGCTTTGAGATATCACATCTCATGCTATAGGAAGGGTCTCATGATTGGAATGGGAAGGAGTTGGATATCACATCTCATGTTATAGGAAGGATCTCAGGTTTGGTATTAGAAGCATTGAGATATCACATCTCATGCTATAGGAAGGGTCCCATGATTGGAATGGGAAGGAGTTGGATATCACATCTCATGCTAAAGGAAGGGTCTCAGTTTTGGTAGAAGCATTGCGATATCACATCTCATGCTATAGGAAGGGTCTCAGGATTGGAATCGGAAGGAATTGGATATCATATCTCATGCTATAGGAAGGGTCTCAGGTTTGGTATAAGCATTGAAATATCACATCTCTGCTATCGGAAGGGTCTCAGGATTGGAATGGGAAGGACTTAGATATCACATCTCATGCTATAGGGAGGGTCTCAGTTTTGATATCAGAAGCATTGAGATATCACATCTCATGCTATCGGAAGGGTCTCAGGATTGGAATGGGAGGAGCTGGATATCACATCTCATGCTAAAGGAAGGGTCTCAGGTTTGGAAGGGGAAGGATTTGGATATCACATCTCATGTTATAGGAGGGGTCTCAGGTTTGGTATTAGAAGCATTGTGATATCACATCTCATGCTATAGGAAGTGTCTCAGGATTGGAATGGGAAGGAGTTGGATATCACATCTCATGCTATAGGAAGGGTTTCAGGTTTGGTAGAAGCATTGAGATATCACATCTCATGCTATAGGAAGAGTCTCAGGTTTGGGAAGGGAAGAATTTGGATTTCACATCTCATGTTATAGGATGGTTCTATTGTTTGGTTTTTGAAGCATTGAGATATCACATCTCATGCTATCGGAAGGGTCTCGGGTTTGGAATGGGAAGGAGTTGGATATCACGTCTCATGTTATAGGAAGGGTCTCAGGATTGGAATGGCAAGGAGTTGGATATCACATCTCATGCTAAAGGAAGGGTCTCAGGTTTGATAGAAGCATTGAGATATCACATCTCATGCTATAGGAAGGAACTCAGGATTGGAATGGCAAGGAGTTGGATATCACATCTCATGCCATAGGAAGGGTTATCAGGTTTGGTATAAGCATTGAGATATCACATCTCTGCTATCGGAAGGGTCTCAGGATAGGAATGGGAAGGACTTAGATATCACATCTCATACTATAGGGAGGGTCTCAGTTTTGATACACATCTCTGCTATCGGAAGGGTCTCAGGATTGGAATGGGAAGGAGTTGGATATCCCATCTCATGTTATAGGAAGGGTCTCAGGTTTGGTATTAGAAGCATTGAGATATCACATCTCATGCTATAGGAAGGGTCTCAGGATTGGAATGGGAAGGACTTGGATGTCACATCTCATGCCATAGGGAGGGTCTCAAGTTTGATATTAGAAGCATTGAGAAAACAAATCACATGATATTGGAAGGGTCTCAGGATTGGAATGGGAAGGAGTTGGATATCACATCTCATGATAAAGGAAGGGTCTAAGGTTTGGAAGGGGAAGGTTTTGGATATCACATCTCATGTTATAGGACGAGTCTCAGGTTTGGTATTAGAAGCATTGAGATATCAAGTCTCATGGTATAGGAAGGGTCTCAGAATTGGAATGGGAAGGAGTTGGATATCACATCTCAAGCTATAGGAAGGGTCTCAGGATTGGAATGGGAAGGAGTTTGATATCACATCTCATGCCATAGTATGGGTCTCAGGTTTGGTAGAAGCATTGGGATATCACATCTCATGCTATCAGAAGGGTATCAGGATTGGATTTGGAAGGAGTTGGATATCCCATCTCATGCTATAGGAAGGGTCTCAGGTTGGAATGGGAAGGAGTTGGATATCACATCTCATGTTATAGGAAGGGTCTCAGGATTGGAATGGGAAGGACTTGGATATCATATCTCATGCTATAGGAAGGCTCTCAGGTTTGGAAGGAGACGGAGTTGGATATCACATTTCATGTTAGAGGAAGGATCTCAGGTTTGGTATTAGAGGCATTGAGATATCACATCTCATGCTATAGGAAGGGTCTCAGGATTGGAATGGGAAGGAGTTGGATATCACATCTCAAGCTATAGGAAGGGTCTCAGGTTTGGTATAAGCATTGAGATATCACATCTCATACTATAGGAAGGGTCTCAGGATTGGATTGGGAAGGAGTTGGATATCACATCTCATGTTATAGGAAAGATCTCAGGTTTGGTATTAGAAGCATTGAGACATCACATCTCATATTATAGGAAGGGTCTCAGGATTGGAATGGGAAGAAGTTGGATATCACATCTCATGCTATAGGAAGGGTCTCAGATTTGGTATAAGCATTGAGATATCACATCTCATGCTATAGGAAGGGTCTCAGGATTGGAATGGGAAGGAGTTGTATATGACATCTCATGCCATAGGAAGGGTCTCAGGTTTGGTATAAGCATTGAGATATCACATCTCATGCTATAGGAAGGGTCTCAGGATTGGAATGGGAAGGACTTGGATATCACATCTCATGCTATAGGCAGGGTCTCAGGTTTGGAAAGGGAAGGAGTTGGATATCACATTTCATGTTAGAGGTAGGATCTCAGTTTTGGTATTAGAGGCATTGAGATATCACATCTCATGCTATCAGAAGGGTCTCAGGATTGGAATGGGAAGGAGTTGGATATCACATCTCACGCTAAAGGGAGGGTCTCAGGTTTGGAAGGGGAAGGACTTGGATATCACATCTCATGTTATAGGAAGGATCTCAGGTTTGGTATTAGAAGCATTGAGATATCACATCTCATGCTATCGGAAGTATCTCAGGTTTGGTATTAGAGGCATTGAGATATCACATCTCATGCTATCGGAAGGGCCTCAGGATTGGAATGGGAAGGAGTTGGATATCACATCTCATGCTATAGGAAGGGTCTCAGGTTTGGAACAGGAAGGAGTTGGATATCCCTTCTCATTTTATAGGAAGAGTCTGAGGTTTGGTATAAGCATTGAGATATCACATCTCTGCAATCGGAAGTGTCTCAGGATTGGGATGGGAAGGAGTTGGATATCACATCTCATGCTATAGGAAGGGTCTCAGGTCTGGAACGGGAAGGAGTTGGATATCCCATCTCATGTTATAGGACGGGTCTCAGGTTTGGTATTAGAAGCATTGAGATATCACATCGCATGCTGTAGGAAGGGTCTCAGGATTGGAATGGGAAGGAGTTGGATATTACATTCTTGCTATAGGAAGGGTCTCATGTTTGGAATGGGAAGGAGTTGGATATCACATATGCTATAGGAAGGGTCTCAGGTTTGGACTGGGAAGGAGTTGGATATCACATCTCATGCTATAGGAAGGGTCTCAGGTTTGTTATAAGCATTGAGATATCACATCTCTGCTATCGGAAGTGTCTCAGGATTGGAATGGGAAGGAGTTGGATATCCCATCTCATGTTATAGGACGGGTCTCAGGTTTGTTATTAGAATCATTGACATATCATATTGCATGCTGTAGGAAGGGTCTAAGGATTGGAATGGGAAGGACTTGGATATCACATCTCATGCTATAGGTAGGCTCTCAGGTTAGGTTTGGAAAGGGAAGGAGTTGGATATCACATTTCATGTTAGAGGAAGGATCTCAGGTTTGGTATTAGAGGCATTGAGATATCACATCTCATGCTATAGGAAGGGTCTCAGGATTGGAATGGGAAGGATTTGGAGATCACATCTAATGTTATAGGAAGGATCTCAGGTTTGGTATTAGAAGCTTTGAGATATCACATCTCTGCTATCGGAAGGGTCTCAGGATTGGAATGGGAAGGAGTTGGATATCCCATCTCATGTTATAGGAAGAGTCTCAGGTTTGGTATTAGAAGCATTGAGATATCACATCTCATGATATAGGAAGTGTCTCAGGATTGGAATGGGAAGGAGTTTGATATCACATCTCATGCCATGTATGGGTCTCAGGTTTTGTAGAAGCATTGGGATATCACATCTCATGCTATCGGAAGGGTATCAGGATTGGATTGGGAAGGAGTTGGATATCCCATCTCATGCTATAGGAAGGGTCTCAGGTTGGAATGGGAAGGAGTTGGATATCACATCTGATGTTATAGGAAGGGTCTCGGGATTGGAATGGGAAGGACTTGGATATCACATCTCATGCTATAGGAAGGCTCTCAGGTTTGGAAGGGGAAGGAGTTGGATATCACATTTCATGTTAGAGGTAGGATCTCAGGTTTGGAAAAGAGGCATTGAGATATCACATCTCATGCTATAGGAAGGGTCTCAGGATTGGAATGGGAAGGAGTTGGATATCACATCTCATGTTATAGGATAGATCTCAGGTTTGGTATTAGAAGCATTGAGACATCACATCTCATGTTATAGGAAGGGTCTCAGGATTGGAATGGGAAGGACTTGGATATCACATCTCATGCTATAGGAAGGGTCTCAGGTTTGGAACGGGAAGGAGTTGGATATCCCATCTCATGTTATAGGAAGAGTCTCAGGTTTGGTATAAGCATTGAGATATCACATCTCTGCAATCGGAAGTGTCTCAGGATTGGGATGGGAAGGAGTTGGATATCACATCTCATGCTATAGGAAGGGTCTAAGGTTTGTTATAAGCAGTGAGATATCACATCTCATGCTATAGGAAGGGTCTCAGGATTGGAATGGGAAGGTGTTGTATATGACATCTCATGCCGTAGGAAGGGTCTCAGGTTTGGTATAAGCTTTGAGATATCACATCTCTGCTATCGGAAGATTCTCAGGCTTGGAATGGGAAGGAGTTGGATATCCCATCTCATGTTATAGGAAGAGTCTCAGGTTTGGTATTAGAAGCATTGAGATATAACATCTCATGCTATAGGAAGGGTCTCAGGATTGGAATGGGAAGGAGTTGGATATCACATCTCATGCTATAGGAAGGGTCTCAGGTTTGGTATAAGCAGTGAGATATCACATCTCATGCTATAGGAAGGGTCTCAGGATTGGAATGGGAAGGAGTTGGATATCACATCTCATGTTATAGGAAGGATCTCAGGTTTGGTATAAGCATTGAGATATCACATCTCTGCTATCGGAAGGGTCTCAGGATTGGAATGGGAAGGAGTTGGATATTCCCATCTCATGTTATAGGAAGGGTCTCAGGATTGGAATGGGAAGGAGTTGGATATCACATCTCATGCTATAGGAAGGGTCTCAGGTTTGGAACGGGAAGGAGTTGGATATCACATCTCATGTTATAGGAAGAGTCTCAGGTTTGGTGTAAGCATTGAGATATCACATCTCTGCTATCGGAGGTGTCTCAGGATTGGGATGGGAAGGAATTGGATATCACATCTCATGCTATAGGAAGGGTATCAGGTTTGGAACGGGAAGGAGTTGGATATCCCATCTCATGTTATAGGACGGGTCTCAGGTTTGATATTAGAAGCATTGAGATATCACATCGCATGCTGTAGGAAGGGTCTCAGGTTTGGAATGGGAAGGATTTGGATATCACATTTCATGTCATAGGAAGGATCTCGGGTTTGGTATTAGAAGCATTGATATATCACATCTCATGCTATAGGAATGGTCTCAGGATTGGAATGAGTAGGAGTTGGATATTACATTCTTGCTATAAGAAGGGTTTCATGTTTGGAATGGGAAGGAGTTGGATATCACATATGCTATAGGAAGTGTCTAAGGTTTGGAACGGGAATGAGTTGGATATCACATCTCATGTTGTAGGAAGGGTCTCAGGTTTGGTAGAAGCATTGAGATATCACATCTCTGCTATTGGAAGTGGCTCAGGATTGGAATGGGAAGGAGTTGGATATCCCATCTCATGTTATAGGACGGGTCTCTGGTTTGGTATAAGCATTGAGATATCACATCTCATGCTATAGGAAGGGTCTCAGGATTGGAATGGGAAGGATTTGGATATCACATCTCATGCTATAGGAAGGGTCTCAGGTTTGGTATACGCATGGAGATATCACTTCTCATGCTATAGGAAGGGTCTCAGGATTGGAATGGGAAGGAGTTGGATATCACATCTCATGCTATAGGAAGGGTCTCAGGTTTGGTATAAGCATGGAGATATCACTTCTCATGCTATATGAAGGGTCTCAGGATTGGAATGGGAAGGAGTTGGATATCACATCTCATGTTATAGGAAGGATCTCAGGTTTGGTATTAGAAGCATTGAGATATCACATCTCATGCTATCGGAAGGGTCTCAGGATTGGAATGGGAAGGAGTTGGATATCACATCTCATGCTATAGGAAGGGTCTCAGGTTTGGAACGGGAAGGAGTTGGATATCACATCTCATGTTATAGGAAGAGTCTCAGGTTTGGTATAAGCATTGAGATATCACATCTCTGCTATCGGAGGTGTCTCAGGATTGGGATGGGAAGGAATTGGATATCACATCTCATGCTATAGGAAGAGTATCAGGTTTGGAACGGGAAGGAGTTGGATAACCCATCTCATGTTATAGGACGGGTCTCAGGTTTGATATTAGAAGCATTGAGATATCACATCTCATGCTGTAGGAAGGGTCTCAGGTTTGGAATGGGAAGGATTTGGATATCACATTTCATGTCATAGGAAGGATCTCAGGTTTGGTATTAGAGGCATTGATATATCACATCTCATGCTATAGGAATGGTCTCAGTATTGGAATGGGTAGGAGTTGGATATTACATTCTTGCTATAGGAAGGGTCTCATGTTTGGAATGGGAAGGAGTTGGATATCACATATGCTATAGGAAGTGTGTCAGGTTTGGAATGGGAATGAGTTGGATATCACATCTCATGTTATAGGAAGGGTCTCAGGTTTGGTATAAGCATTGAGATATCACATCTCTGCTATCGGAAGTGGCTCAGGATTGGAATGGGATGGAGTTGGATATCCCATCTCATGTTATAGGACGGGTCTCTGGTTTGGCATAAGCATTGAGATATCACATCTCATGCTATAGGAAGAGTCTCAGGATTGGAATGGGAAAGATTTGGATATCACATCTCATGCTATAGGAAGGGTCTCAGGTTTGGTATACGCATGGAGATATCACTTCTCATGCTATAGGAAGGGTCTCAGGATTGGAATGGGAAGAAATTGGATATCACATCTCATGCTATAGGAAGGGTCTCAGGTTTGGTATAAGCATGGAGATATCACATCTCATGCTATAGGAAGAGTCTCAGGATTGGAATGGGAAAGATTTGGATATCACTTCTCATGCTATAGGAAGGGTCTCAGGATTGGAATGGGAAGGAGTTGGATATCACATCTCATGTTATAGGAAGGATCTCAGGTTTGGTATTAGAAGTATTGAGATATCATATCTCATGCTATAGGAAGGGTCTCAGGACTGGAATGGGAAGGAGTTGGATATCACATCTCATGCTACAGGAAGGGTCTCAAGTTTGGAATGGGAAGGACTTAGATATCACATATCATGCTATAGGGAGGGTCTCAGTTTTGATATTAGAAGCTTTGAGATATCACATCTCATGCTATCGGAAGTGTCTCAGGATTGGAATGGGAAGGAGCTGGATATCACATCTCATGCTAAAGGAAGGGTCTCAGGTTTGGAACGGGAAGGAGTTGGATATCACATCTCATGTTATAGGAAGGGTCTCAGGTGTGGTATAAGCATTCAGATATCACATCTCTGCTATCGGAAGTGTCTCAGGATTGGAATGGGAAGGAGTTGGATATCCCATCTCATGCTACAGATAGGCTCTCAGGTTTGGAAAGGGAAGGAGTTGGATATCACATCTCATGCTATAGGAAGGGATTCAGGATTGGAATGGGAAGTAGTTGGATATCACATCTCATGCTATAGGAAGGGTCTCAGGTTTGGTATAAGCATTGAGATATCACATCTCATGCTATAGGACGGGTCTCAGGATTGGAATGGAAGGAGTTGGATATCACATCTCATGCTATAGGAAGGGTCTCAGGATTGGAATGGGAAGTAGTTGGATATCACATCTCATGCTATAGGAAGGGTCTCAGGTTTGGTATTAGAAGCATTGAGATATCACATCTCATGCTATAGGAAGGGTCTCAGGATTGGAATGGGAAGGACTTGGATATCACATCTCATGCTATAGATAGGCTCTCAGGTTTGGAAAGGGAAGGAGTTGGATATCACATCTCATGCTATAGGAAGGGTCTCAGGATTGGAATGGGAAGTAGTTGGATATCACATCTCATGCTATAGGAAGGGTCTCAGGTTGGGTATAAGCATTGAGATATCACATCTCATGCTATAGGACGTTTCTCAGGATTGGAATGGAAGGAGTTGGATATCACATCTCATGTTATAGGAAGGATCTCAGGTTTGGTATTAGAAGCATTGAGACATCACATCTCATGCTATAGGAAGGGTCTCAGGATTGGAATGGGAAGGAGTTGTATATGACATCTCATGCCATAGGAAGGGTCTCAGGTTTGGTATAAGCATTGAGATATCACATCTCATGCTATAGGAAGGGTCTCAGGATTGGAATGGGAAGGACTTGGATATCACATCTCATGCTATAGGCAGGGTCTCAGGTTTGGAAAGGGAAGGAGTTGGATATCACATTTCATGTTAGAGGTAGGATCTCAGGTTTGGTATTAGAGGCATTGAGATATCACATCTCATGCTATCAGAAGGGTCTCAGGATTGGAAGGGGAAGGAGTTGGATATCACATCTCATGCTAAAGGGAGGGTCTCAGGTTTGGAAGGGGAAGGACTTGGATATCACATCTCATGTTATAGGAAGGATCTCAGGTTTGGTATTAGAAGCATTGAGATATCACATCGCATGCTGTAGGAAGGGTCTCAGGATTGGAATGGGAAGGAGCTGGATATTACATTCTTGCTATAGGAAGGGTCTCATGTTTGGAATGGGAAGGAGTTGTATATCACATATGCTATAGGAAGGGTCTCAGGTTTGGAACGGGAAGGAGTTGGATATCACATCTCATGCTATAGGAAGGGTCTCAGGTTTGGTATAAGCATTGAGATATCACATCTCTGCTATCGGAAGTGTCTCAGGATTGGAATGGGAAGGAGTTGGATATCCCATCTCATGTTATAGGACGGGTCTCAGGTTTGTTATTAGAATCATTGAGATATCATATTGCATGCTGTAGGAAGGGTCTAAGGATTGGAATGGCAAGGACTTGGATATCACATCTCATGCTATAGGTAGGCTCTCAGGTTTGGAAAGGGAAGGAGTTCGATATCACATTTCATGTTAGAGGAAGGATCTCAGGTTTGGTATTAGAGGCATTGAGATATCACATCTCATGCTATAGGAAGGGTCTCAGGATTGGAATGGGAAGGAGTTGGATATCACATCTCATGCTATAGGAAGGGTCTCAGGTTTGGTATAAGCATTGAGATATCACATCTCATGCTATAGGAAGAGTCTCAGGATTGGAATGGGAAGGAGTTGGAGATCACATCTGATGTTATAGGAAGGATCTCAGGTTTGGTATTAGAAGCATTGAGATATCACATCTCTGCTATCGGAAGGGTCTCAGGATTGGAATGGGAAGGAGTTTGATATCACATCTCATGGCATGTATGGGTCTCAGGTTTTGTAGAAGCATTGGGATATCACATCTCATGCTATCGGAAGGGTATCAGGATTGGATTTGGAAGGAGTTGGATATCCCATCTCATGCTATAGGAAGGGTCTCAGGTTGGAATGGGAAGGAGTTGGATATCACATCTGATGTTATAGGAAGGGTCTCAGGATTGGAATGGGAAGGACTTGGATATCACATCTCATGCTATAGGAAGTCTCTCAGGTTTGGAAGGGGAAGGAGTTGGATATCACATTTCATGTTAGAGGTAGGATCTCAGGTTTGGTAAAGAGGCATTGAGATATCACATCTCATGCTATAGGAAGGGTCTCAGGATTGGAATGGGAAGGAGTTGGATATCACATCTCATGTTATAGGATAGATCTCAGGTTTGGTATTAGAAGCATTGAGACATCACATCTCATGTTATAGGAAGGGTCTCAGGATTGGAATGGGAAGGACTTGGATATCACATCTCATGCTATAGGAAGGGTCTCAGGTTTGGAACGGGAAGGAGTTGGATATCCCATCTCATGTTATAGGAAGAGTCTCAGGTTTGGTATAAGCATTGAGATATCACATCTCTGCAATCGGAAGTGTCTCAGGATTGGGATGTGTAAGGATATTTGGCGTGTTACAGTACAGAGTACAGTAATACTGCACAAGTAGCACATTTTTTTTTTTGCAGCACCACCACAAGGGTGCGGTGCATTGCTATATGGGTTACCAGATTAACAAGGAAAGACAGGCTATTCAGTCAAAAACGATTTTAACATATAAGATGCAAATCTATTTTTACAGTTAAAAGCACACGTGCTCATTTAAAAATGCACACTATTTTTCACCTGAAATGCCTATATTGCTAGAGACACATTTGAAAATTAACAGCTAACCTATTAACAATTAACCTGACTAATAAAACCTTATTTAACATAACCCACTAATAAAATGTGTTCTCCACTGCAGAATTAGGCATACTCTGAAAACCATTTAAATGCGTGTGCAGATTTTTTCTTCTCTTCTCTGCCTGATTCTCCGTGTTTTTGTGCACAGTAACTGCAGGAAGAAGGAAGTCAGATTTGCAACAATTGCAAATGTATAAGCGAAGCTATTGTTGAAGAGTAGGAGGATGAGAGATGATGGATTTCATTGGGACACGTCATACAGAGGGCTGAGAGGAGAGTTTTAGTGGGCAGTATCAGGGAAAAAGACAGGCAGACATCTTTCTGCACTATTGGGGAGAAGACCTGGCTGTGGGGCTCCTGACTGAATGCAGATTCCTGTGTCCTGCTGCAGTCGAGATTGGGGAGAGCTGAAAGAAGGACCTTTCCACTGGCTGAGGCATTCCTATCTGCAAAAGCTGAGAATTCCAGGCAATGGCCCCGGTTTGAGAAGGCAAGCGTTCCTTTTTGCTGGAGTTAATCCAAGAGAGCCACATTCACAAAGAGAACAACTAAAAAGATAAGGTAATGAGAAGTGTGGGAGCTGAGTGTGTACGGTAATATGCAGTCAGTGTAGGATTCCTGTGTGTGTCTTAATCAAGTGCTAATGTTGCAATTTGAGTTCTGTTCTCCGCCACTCTCTGCAGTGTGTCACAGACAATGCTCTGACTGTACCATTTTATTTCTGTAAAGAATAAGATCGTGTTTAAATACAACTTTTATAATACAGAAAAATATTTGAAAACAGACGGGTGATGTTTATTGTTTACCATTACAATGCTGATGATGTGGGGAGATTTTTAAACAGTGCAATGGTCATTTTAAGACAGATGTGTGCATGTCAAAATCAGTATGAATAATTGTGAGTGACTGTAGCATAGCTTGTTGGAGGTACATGAGCCAACGGGAAGAGAGACTCTCTGAACATAGCTCCCTACCGTATATAAGGTAGTGGAAATTACCACAAGACTACCACATATAGCTCTCTGTCGTAAATAAGTCAGTGAGTTCGCCCATGGTGGCACACCAACACTATCACTGGAAAATGTGGTATTCCTAGAATGCAGGTCTGAGGTCTCTCTAGTGATCACACGAAAAATCTAAGCAAAGATAAGGGATTCTGGACATTGGGGCCACAAATAAAACAAGGGAATTATGCTCACCAAAATACCACCAACCACGTATACCAAATATGCAGATCTGGGTGCTGAAATAATGCATGTCCATTGTATTATTGTTGCACATGGCCAAATCTGAATACAAAGAGTGATTATTGCTAAGTTATTTTTCGGCGGTAATAAAATACCGTCAGGCCCCAAATCTCCACAAAATACCCTACATATTTATGGTGCGTTGCAGGCCGGGAAAGTGATCATAGAGTACCTACTGGGCGTGGCAAGCGTGTCTCACACTGCCATTTGCACATTAAAGGGAACCCATTTTATAATAGCAGAGTGCCACTAAAAACGAATTTCAGAATGTCACAAAGGGAAACCACATTCTCAGATCTAGTGCAATATTTAGAGGCAAAGTTATTTGCACATGGGAATTGGTCTTCGAAGAGCACGTTAGAATGGAGTAACCGCATCCAGGGTGAGGTGCAGAAAGAAAAACTAGACAATATTTTTGCAGAAGGCAGCATAATTCAGGTCTGCCTTACAAGATTATTGAATGCAGCCGATAAAAGTGCAGAGAAAGACTGTTTAATACGGCTATGCGGCAAAATATGGTTTATTTTGAACAAGTCCCTGCGAATGCAAGAGAATGATACTCAGCTAATTAACACGTTAAAGACTGAATTAGATGGGGCAAGTAAAAATCAGGAAATGTTGAGAGCAGAATTGGATGTATGCCAAAAAGACATGCAATTAAAATGCAGAGACTTTGATACTCAGTTATCCAAAAGCAAGAAACAATTTGAAGATAGTGAGCAAGAATTGACACACTTAAAAGCCTTAGTGGATCACATTAGGCAGGATAAAGATGAGGTTGTTTCAGAAATGCAGATTTTACAAAAAGAACATTGTGAAAAAGAAGGTGATCTCCAGAGTGCAGAACAAGAAATGATTAAAATGATTCAAGAAAGAGACAAAAGAAATAAAGAGTTCAATGAATGCCAAATGCAAATGTGCGACATGCAGGAGGCGATTAATAAAATGAGCGATGAAAATAATTATTTGCAGAATGAAGCAACTAGACTCCTTAAAAAGTGTAAGGACTTAGAACAGCAAATGTGCATTCCCAGGTCCCAGGAGAGGCGGCAGGGTACCACATTCAATGGAGTGGAGGTGAATTCTAGCTCTGCCCAAAGAGCTAGTGCCCCAGTGACTGGGCCGGTGACTGAACTTGGTTGCAGCGCCCTTGGGGGATTTGATACTCCCATTGGGGGCAGTCACCAATCTCATACACCTGAAAACAGGATTGACTCACAAAATAGTGCAATTCCATGTATTGCAACAAGTAGCCCCATAAAAATAATGAAATCCATTAAAGCCCTGATCAAACCATTTAAAAAGGGAGGTGAATGCTGCATTGAGGATCACTTAGAAGCGGTGCATGACATTTTTAAAGCACTCCAGATACCTAAGGAACAGTACAGACAATATTTTCATTTAACTTTAGATGCCCCGACGGCCAGCATCATAAGGGGATTAAATGAACAGCAGAATATGACATGGCTGGAGTTTGAAAAAGAAATTAGGCGTCATTTTTCTCCTTTTCAGTCATTGCAGGAGGCAAAGAAAGTCGCGTACACAATTACTGCTGGACCTAATACATCCCCTCGCCAATTTTTACAAGACTTAAAAAGAGCATTCTCTCGCTTTGATGTATCTTTTGACTCAAATTCCAATGAGTTTAAAACTGCATACTTCTATGGGCTACAGAAAGACATCATATCCCAATTGGTCCGTGAATTTGACCGTGACAAGTCCCTTGAATGGATTGTACATCAAAGCACAAAGCTATATGAGGTACTCTATTGTCAGGGTAGAGAAAGTGATAAAATGAAAGATACCAGGCATAAATCTAAAGAACCCTCAGCCACAGTAATGGAAATCAGGTCAGCCAAAATGTCCCTTGAGTCTGCTCAAAGTCAAGGTAAAAATAATGTGACACCTGAACAAAGGGGTAATCAACAAAGATCGCCATTGCCTGTACCAATGTTCCAAACACATGATCCTAGTAATAGAGAGAGCTACATCAGCCCTAGATACTTAGGGGATAGACCCCGGGTAAGATACCGGTCTGATATGGCAGGTATGAACAATAACCAGAGACAAAATCAAGATCAAAGAAATGATGGTCCCTACCAGTCATTGGGGACACAGAGTAGGTTTGATCCCAACACCATGATATATGGTAATCAGGATAGGCCCCGATATGTGGATCGATTTACTGATAATGGAAATCAACATAGGGGCCAGTACCCACAATCTGAGAGACAGGACATGAGGCAAAACGTGAACTACAGTCCACGCCAGTACGATGATTCCCCACCAAGGGACTATAATCAAAGGATGGGTGCAACCCGCTCCCCTCCACAAATGAATCAAGAGTTCAGAAACCATCCCAACCGGTATCAATCACCTGAGAGGTATCAGAATAGATCCAATCAGGGGGAAAACAACCAATATCGACCTAGGCCACAGAAAGAGGATCCTAGAGAGATGGAAAGGTTCCAGTGCCTTGAGGCCCAAGTGAAAATGTTAGCTGAGCAAATAGGAAAGCTCTATACAGCGCAAAAACAACCTTCCAAAGAGGGGGCTGATGGCCATAGCAATGACCGGGGGCTTCCGAAAAGTGACTAAGTACTCATGATAACTGCAGTGCCAAAATGACAGATTGCTCTGATATAATTTTGCATAACGACTCTGAGATGCCTAATGGATTAAAAATGAAAGTACCAGTAAATGAAATTGTGACAGAAAGTGCAAATACTTCTAAAAAAGAGGTACGGTTTAACTTAGAGCTAAATAAAACAGTAAAGATTTGCACAAATGAAAAAGAAACATTAGGAATTCCAAAAGAACAAAGGAACAGATTTAAGAAAAATGACTCATGCATGGGGAATACCAGTGAACAGGGAGTAAGTGGGGATGCCATAGCTCCTTCCCTGGGCAATCAAAACAATGACCAAACACAGACAGAAAAAGGAAATACTCACAAGGAGGGTACAAGTCAATCACCTGAAGAATTCTTTGAGCCACATATTTTTGAAGAGGCTGAAAGGGCTGGTATTACACTAAATGATCACAAATGCACAGAATTAAAAAATGACAAATTGCTGAATGATGTTGTTACACATGTTCAGTTGGAAGGTTGTAATGTGGTCTCTGATGTTACCCAGATGGATGGGCGAACAGTGGCCACACTCCAAAAAACTTCTGATCATGGAGAAATGAATAAAATATCTCGCACAGAAATGGGTAAAAAGGAGGGAAAAATGACTTTTCATTTACCAATGTGCTTAGCCAAAAGTGAAAAAGACCTGAGAAAGGTGAGCCCTGAAATCAGTAAGAATTCACATTTCTTATGTGTATTAGAGGAAGTTGAGGACAGATATTATGCACCCATCACTGTAGAAGAAAAATGCCACACCTTCGCTATGATTGACACTGGCGCACAGGCCACAATTATGTCCCAGGAGCTGGTAAAGAGTATCAATGAAGGGAGGCCTCCACAGAGTCAGATCACAGTGAAGGCAAATCAAGGCCCAGTGCATAACTTTAATGGGGAGGAGGTGCCCATCATAGGTGTAACTGAGGTTGACATAAAAATAGGAAAGCACAGAATGAAACAAGAGGTATTGATCACATCTATTTGTGAAATTCCATTTCTGATGGGGACAGATTGCCTGAAAAGATTGTCTCCTCTCATAGATGGGGTGAATGGAGTGCTGTGGTCCTTAACCAAAAAACCATTGAGGCCTAAGAAACTAAAATCACAAAACAGCAATATAAATGAATGTCACACCGTTGCCAAAACAAATGATGCTGTGGAGGTATATCTCCAGAATAGCTGCATACCTAGTGTCACTGTTATATTAATGTGTCAAGACAAAGATCAGAGCGACAATGAAAAACTACCTGTACAAATATACTTGGACCCAAGGAAAGATTGGCAGACTGCTATAGATGAGCACACATTACGTTTCTATTTAAAAGAGAATACATGCAAACAGAATATTGTTCCTAAAACAGATTCAGAAAAACACATTACCACTCTGGCAGAAATACACATGGAAGATGAGCAATCATGGGTTCACGTTGGTATAAATGATTATCTTAAAACAATAAAAGCCACTTTAGCGCTTGAACATGAAAGGAGTTTCATTAATGAGAAATTGTTGCAAAAAATTATGGAGAGGGAAGAAATCCCGAAATTTAGGATTAAAAACCAATATGTTTCTGGGTTGGACAGTCCAGACTTTGAAAACCGAATTACAGGCAGATGCATGCTTAAAATTAGCATTGGGCAGAAAACAATTTACCATAATGTATGGATAGTGAATGGAGCACAAAATGAATTTTACATGGGCAATGACATCATGCACAGAATGTGTATGGTGTTAGATTTCCTTAATCAAAAAATATGGTCACGCCTAGGTGGGCCGGCACCTGAATTTGAAGACAAAAGAAGGGCTTATCATTGTGCACAACTGGTTCCTTATGCCATCGAATTACAAATAAGGAAAGATACTATTATTCCTGCATTTACAAAACAGTTTGCAATAACACTGAAATGCAAAAATGGGCAGCAGATGAAAGGCTCTGATGCATTTGTATGCCTGAATGAATCCATAAAACAGCAAGGCCTGGATTATGAATACATTCCATTGGTAGACATTGGTGAGGGATCTGTAAAAATCATGGTAAATAATAAAGGTTGTCAGGATATTCATTTAGAGGAAAACTCCCCATTAGGAATGGCCATACAAAAATCACATTATACGGCAGATTTAAATAACATGGTGATTGGGAATATTCCTGAAAATATGTAGATGCCAAGGGCGAGTTGCCAGAACACCTGGACTCTCAGCCCAAAGGAATATTTAAAATTCATTCTGTGTATCCTTATGATTCAAATGAGACAGTGTGCTGCCATCAGGAGGATTGCATAATATTTAATTTAAATGAAAATGAAACAGGAAATCAGCCCATTGAAGTGGAAGCTGATATGCCAAAATATTTAAAAGTGGCAGCTCTACAAAAAGACACAGCCACACAGTTAGAGGAAAGCGCTGAGATTCCTTTACCAGAAGAGTTTCCAGAATTTTCCAGAATGGTAGAAGAGCAGATCTCCTTAGCGGATGCATGTGACAGCGATGGGGATCGAAACGACCTGAGGGAAATATTTATGGAGTTTAAGGATGTATTTGCAAAAGATGCTTATGATTGTGGTTTAACTGATTTACATGTGGCCACACTACCAGAAGGTTGTAGCAGAAATCCAGTGTTTGTACGCCAGTATAGACTACCGCTGGCATGTTTAGAATCATTGGCAGAGATTATTAAAAATTTGGAATCACGGGGAATAATTAGGCCCATTCATAGCACATCCAATACGCCTATTTTAGGTGTGTTAAAGCCAAATGGTCAATGGCGGCTGTGTGCAGACTTAAGAGAGTTAAATAAAAGAGTACCAGTATCTAGATGGCCACTACCATTCATTGATCAGGGCCTAGCTCAGATACATGGTTCAAATGTATTTACCACGTTAGATCTCACCTCTGGATATTGGTGTGTGCCATTGGCAGAGGAGATACAACACTTATTTTCCTTTACATTTGACAGGACTCAATATGCCTGGCTTAGAGCTCCGTTCGGGTACATCAATAGTGGGAGTGAATTTAGCATATTTTTGAGAAAGGCCATGCCGGATGCAGCGGAAAGAGGAACAATAGTTTATGTGGATGATGTCCTGATAAAAAATGAAAACCTTAAAAGCCATTTTGATGAAATAAGACATGTAGCAGGCGCCAAAGTATCTTTGCAAAAAGCACAATGGTGCAAGAAAAAAGTGAACTTTCTAGGGCATGAAGTGACTGAACATGGGCTAAATCCACAAAGGAAGAAAATAGAGGCCATACAAAGATTAAAAGATCCTAAAAATGTGAAAGGAGTAAAAAGTTTATTAGGGATGACAGGCTATAACAGAAAGTTCATTGAGAATTATGCAGAAATCACTCAACCATTGACTAAACTGCTTAAACTAAATACTCCCTGGAGATGGGAAAGAGAGCAGTCTGATGCAGTGGCTAGATTGAAGGAATGTCTTGTAAAGGCACCATGTTTAGCATACCCCATAAAGGACAGGGATTTCTTTATAGAAATAGGCTTTTCTGAACATTGTATGTCAGCAGTGTTATCACAAAAACACGATTTGAATCACAAAACCATTGCATATGCAAGTAAGGCATTTTCCCAAGTTGAAATGAAATTTAATGAATGTGAGAAGGCCCTATTAACCACTGTGTGGGCGCTACAACATTTTCGCCCCATTGTTCAGGGAGAAAAGGTGATTATTGAAACAAATCATCAACCTTTGCAATTTTTAGAGAGTAAAAGAATTAGATCAGGCAATCTAGCGCAATCCAGAATCACTTCATGGACGCTGGCATTACAAGGTTTTCCCGTAGAAGTAAGATATGGACAAAATAAAAAGAGCCCAATTGCTCAAGGGTTAGCTGACTTACATGACTGTGCAGCTGAACAAATACCAAATGAAATGGAAGTGGAAGCTAGTTTACAGGAATTTGAACAATCACCACACAAAGCTTTTGATGAAAAAACATGCAAGGATTTGCCAACTGTATATGTGGATGGTTGTGCTTTTCACATTGAAAATGACAGTAATAAACAATTAGTGGCAGGAATAGGAAATGTCTGGTTGAAATGTGAAGGCGTTCCTAGTATAGGGATGAGGATTGGAGATAGGAGCAGTCAGGTGGCGGAATTGGCAGCCATCTATAAAGCAATTGCTACTGCAGTTGATAAAAAGTTCAGTGAAATTGTCCTGGTGACTGATTCTGACTATGCACGGAATAGCTTTGTGGAGTATTTGCCTGGTTGGAAAGCAAGAGGCATGGTTACATACAACAAAAAACCACTTAAACATGGAAAAATGATACAAGCCATAGACAAATTGGTGTCAGAAAATAATTTAACAATATACTGGAGAAAAATTCGTGGGCATTTAAAAACACCAGGAGAGGATAAGGAGGGAAATGATAAGGCAGACCATCTGGCTAAGATTGGGGCTGTGATGGGAGAATTGCTACCTATTGATTATTTAATGGGTGAAATACAAATTGATGCAGTCACACGTTCTAAAGCACCAAAGGAGGTAGATCAACCGGTGGTGCAGTGGAGTCATGACACGCCAGACCAAGATTTGATTGAGGCACAAAAGAATGATCAAATTTTGGGAATCTATTATAATCATTTGATAGATCCTGAACAAAATCCTTTAACAGAAAATGATTGTATGGGAAAAGAAGAGTTGAGGGTGTTATTAAAGAACAAAACACGAATTAGATTACAGGATGGACTCATGATTAGAGAGTCCATAACAGGGCAAATACAGTGGGTAGTACCCCTTTCATTCAGAGGACTAATGCTACACCATGCACACGATGCCATAACTGCAGGCCATAGAGGTTCACAAAAAACATTAGAAATACTAAAAGATTATGCTTACTGGCCTCATATGTCCCAAGATGTGGAATTATATACTAGAGGATGTCTAGTATGCGCCCAATTTAAACCTGCTTCACCAATGCATAGAGCACCATTGATGAAAAGAGGCCTAACTCTCCCATGGTCAGATTTGCAAATAGACTATGTAGGTCCTTTAAAAAGGTCGAGCAGGGGACACCGTTATATTTTGAGTGTGGTATGTTTGATGTCAAAGTGGATTGAATGCGTTCCTGCACCAGATTGTAGTGCGCAAACAGCAGCCACATTGCTGGTGAACCATGTGTTCTCAAGGTTTGGGTTGCCACAAAGAATTGAGTCAGACAGAGGAAGTCATTTCACAAGTACTCTAATGAGTAAGGTATGGCAAATACTAGGTGTGAAAAGGAAACTACATATCGCATATCGGGCGGCGTCTTCAGGTACAGTTGAAAGAAGCAATAGGTCTGTTGTGGATATTTTAAAGAAATTTGTGGCAGAAGCAGGTTCCAGCTGGGATTTACGTTTACCGTTGGTTCTGATGGCAATCAGGTCGACTCCTGCCAAAGCAACAGGTGTTAGCCCCCATGAGGTCTTGACAGGTAGGAAAATGGTGTTACCACAACACCTACTATACAGAACACATGAGCAAACTCTAGTGAGTGCATCCACGGTTCATGAATATATTGATGAACTGAGGAGGCATTTGCAACATGCATTTGCTTTTGTGCAGAGAATTCTGGAAAGGGCTGCTGACAGTGCTAAGTCATATTATGACAAAAAGACATCAGTAAAGGAATACAATGTAGGGGATCAGGTGTACAAGTTTCATTTTGGAAAAAGTAAACAGAAAAATTCTAAATTTCTAGCAGCCTGGCAGGGGCCATTTCGAATTATAGATAAGGTTTCTCCTGTAGTGTATAACATTTTGAAAAATGAAGGTGAAACAGCAATAGAGCAGTTTGTCCATGTAAATCAAATCAAACCATGCCATCCCAGACATGAGATCAGGCGGCTTGAGCATGTAGAAACAGATAAAATCACTTGAACATAAAAAGAGAAAATAAATGGGTACAATCAGGAGGCAGTGACAAAGAAGTTAAAAAGTTGATTGTTATGATGGCACATAAACACTGTAGTATATGTAAAATATAATATAAAATATAAATAAATAAATAAATAAATAAATAAATGCACCTATAATGGAAGCTCATGGTTGGTGTGCAGAGAGAAAGTGTATTAAATATTGAATGCTGTTTTATATGTGTTTGTTTTCTTTTAACTTGTGTTTAATTTCAGAAGAAAAAAAAAAAAAAAAAAAAATATATATATTTTTACCAAGCATGTTTTATTTTTGGCAAAAGGATGAAGTTAGTATTGTGCTATGTACTTAATCTGTTTATTTTCTATTTTGATTTAGACAATTAACATTATTTGGTCGGAGGTTCCGGGATCAGAGGCCACGGGAGACGATGGAGTCCTGGAGTCCCCTGGATGAAGACCAAAAGATGCCTCCCTCCAGGTGGAGGTGAAGACAAAATAACCGGAATGCCAAAAGAGATGACTACTGTGGATTCAAGATTGCCAAGATGAAAGAGTACTCGAATGAACCGAATGACATCGCTGGTCGGGACATACCAAAAGAGACAAAACAAAAGTTCCGGCATATGAAGTTCCACGTATTTATTATTTTAATTATTTATTTTAACTTGTTATATTACTTATTTGTTTTAGTTAGTTGTTTTATTTCATTGTTTTTAATTGACTTGGAAAATTTAAACTTAAAGTAATGCCACTTCCACTGAGAAGGCAAATGTGGAACATTTTATGAACTGATGGACTCAGATGAAATGTTGATTGCAAATTTTCATTGATGCACATGAATATTCATTTTGTTGGATTGCAATCGGAAGTGTCTCAGGATTGGGATGTGTAAGGATATTTGGCGTGTTACAGTACAGAGTACAGTAATACTGCACAAGTAGCACATTTTTTTTTTGCAGCACCACCACAAGGGTGCGGTGCATTGCTATATGGGTTACCAGATTAACAAGGAAAGACAGGCTATTCAGTCAAAAACGATTTTAACATATAAGATGCAAATCTATTTTTACAGTTAAAAGCACACGTGCTCATTTAAAAATGCACACTATTTTTCACCTGAAATGCCTATATTGCTAGAGACACATTTGAAAATTAACAGCTAACCTATTAACAATTAACCTGACTAATAAAACCTTATTTAACATAACCCACTAATAAAATGTGTTCTCCACTGCAGAATTAGGCATACTCTGAAAACCATTTAAATGCGTGTGCAGATTTTTTCTTCTCTTCTCTGCCTGATTCTCCGTGTTTTTGTGCACAGTAACTGCAGGAAGAAGGAAGTCAGATTTGCAACAATTGCAAATGTATAAGCGAAGCTATTGTTGAAGAGTAGGAGGATGAGAGATGATGGATTTCATTGGGACACGTCATACAGAGGGCTGAGAGGAGAGTTTTAGTGGGCAGTATCAGGGAAAAAGACAGGCAGACATCTTTCTGCACTATTGGGGAGAAGACCTGGCTGTGGGGCTCCTGACTGAATGCAGATTCCTGTGTCCTGCTGCAGTCGAGATTGGGGAGAGCTGAAAGAAGGACCTTTCCACTGGCTGAGGCATTCCTATCTGCAAAAGCTGAGAATTCCAGGCAATGCCCCGGTTTGAGAAGGCAAGCGTTCCTTTTTGCTGGAGTTAATCCAAGAGAGCCACATTCACAAAGAGAACAACTAAAAAGATAAGGTAATGAGAAGTGTGGGAGCTGAGTGTGTACGGGAATGTGCAGTCAGTGTAGGATTCCTGTGTGTGTCTTAATCAAGTGCTAATGTTGCAATTTGAGTTCTGTTCTCCGCCACTCTCTGCAGTGTGTCACAGACAATGCTCTGACTGTACCATTTTATTTCTGTAAAGAATAAGATCGTGTTTAAATACAACTTTTATAATACAGAAAAATATTTCAAAACAGACGGGTGATGTTTATTGTTTACCATTACAATGCTGATGATGTGGGGAGATTTTTAAACAGTGCAATGGTCATTTTAAGACAGATGTGTGCATGTCAAAATCAGTATGAATAATTGTGAGTGACTGTAGCATAGCTTGTTGGAGGTACATGAGCCAACGGGAAGAGAGACTCTCTGAACATAGCTCCCTACCGTATATAAGGTAGTGGAAATTACCACAAGACTACCACATATAGCTCTCTGTCGTAAATAAGTCAGTGAGTTCGCCCATGGTGGCACACCAACACTATCACTGGAAAATGTGGTATTCCTAGAATGCAGGTCTGAGGTCTCTCTAGTGAAATAATGCATGTCCATTGTATTATTGTTGCACATGGCCAAATCTGAATACAAAGAGTGATTATTGCTAAGTTATTTTTCGGCGGTAATAAAATACCGTCAGGCCCCAAATCTCCACAAAATACCCTACAGATGGGAAGGAGTTGGATATCACATCTCATGCTATAGGAAGGATCTCAGGTTTGGTATAAGCATTTAGATATCACATCTCATGCTATAGGAAGGGTCTCAGGATTGGAATGGGAAGGAGTTGTATATGACATTTCATGCCGTAGGAAGGGTCTCAGGTTTGGTATAAGCTTTGAGATATCACATCTCTGCTATCGGAAGGGTCTCAGGCTTGGAATGGGAAGGAGTTGGATGTCCCATCTCATGTTATAGGAAGAGTCTCAGGTTTGGTATTAGAAGCATTGAGATATCACATCTCATGCTATAGGAAGTGTCTCAGGATTGGAATGGGAAGGACTTGGATATCACATCTCATGCTATAGGAAGGGTCTCAGGTTTGGTATAAGCATTGAGATATCACATCTCTGCTATCGGAAGTGTCTCAGGATTGGAATGGGAAGGAGTTGGATATCCCATCTCATGTTATAGGACGGGTCTCAGGTTTGTTATTAGAATCATTGAGATATCATATTGCATGCTGTAGGAAGGGTCTAAGGATTGGAATGGCAAGGACTTGGATATCACATCTCATGCTATAGGTAGGCTCTCAGGTTTGGAAAGGGAAGGAGTTCGATATCACATTTCATGTTAGAGGAAGGATCTCAGGTTTGGAACGGGAAGGAGTTGGATATCACATCTCATGCTATAGGAAGGGTCTCAGGTTTGGTATAAGCATTGAGATATCACATCTCTGCTATCGGAAGTGTCTCAGGATTGGAATGGGAAGGAGTTGGATATCCCATCTCATGTTATAGGACGGGTCTCAGGTTTGTTATTAGAATCATTGAGATATCATATTGCATGCTGTAGGAAGGGTCTAAGGATTGGAATGGCAAGGACTTGGATATCACATCTCATGCTAAAGGGAGGTACTCAGGTTTGGAAGGGGAAGGACTTGGATATCACATCTCATGTTATAGGAAGGATCTCAGGTTTGGTATTAGAAGCATTGAGATATCACATCTCATGCTATCGGAAGTATCTCAGGTTTGGTATTAGAGGCATTGAGATATCATATCTCATGCTATCGGAAGGGTCTCAGGATTGGAATGGGAAGGAGTTGGATATCACATTTCATGTCATAGGAAGGATCTCAGATTTGGTATTAGAAGCATTGATATATCACATCTCATGCTATAGGAATGGTCTCAGGATTGGAATGGGTAGGAGTTGGATATTACATTCTTGCTATAGGAACGGTCTCATGTTTGGAATGGGAAGGAGTTGGATATCACATATGCTATAGGAAGTGTCTCAGGTTTGGAACGGGAATGAGTTGGATATCACATCTCATGTTATAGGAAGGGTCTCAGGTTTGGTATAAGCATTGAGATATCACATCTCTGCTATTGGAAGTGGCTCAGGATTGGAATGGGAAGGAGTTGGATATCCCATCTCATGTTATAGGACGGGTCTCTGGTTTGGTATAAGCATTGAGATATCACATCTCATGCTATAGGAAGGGTCTCAGGATTGGAATGGGAAGGATTTGGAAATCACATCTCATGCTATAGGAAGGGTCTCAGGTTTGGTATACGCATGGAGGTATCACTTCTCATGCTATAGGAAGGGTCTCAGGATTGGAATGGGAAGGAATTGGATATGACATCTCATGCTATAGGAAGGGTCTCAGGTTTGGTATAAGCATGGAGATATCACTTCTCATGCTATAGGAAGGGTCTCAGGATTGGAATGGGAAGGAGTTGGATATCACATCTCATGTTATAGGAAGGATCTCAGGTTTGGTATTAGAAGCATTGAGATATCACATCTCATGCTATCGGAAGGGTCTCAGGATTGGAATGGGAAGGAGTTGGATATCACATCTCATGCTACAGGAAGGGTCTCAGGTTTGGAACGGGAAGGAGTTGGATATCACATCTCATGTTATAGGAAGAGTCTCAGGTTTGGTATAAGCATTGAGATATCACATCTCTGCTATCGGAGGTGTCTCAGGATTGGGATGGGAAGGAATTGGATATCACATCTCATGCTATAGGAAGAGTATCAGGTTTGGAAAGGGAAGGATTTGGATATCCCATCTCATGTTATAGGACGAGTCTCAGGTTTGATATTAGAAGCATTGAGATATCACATCGCATGCTGTAGGAAGGGTCTCAGGTTTGGAATGGGAAGGATTTGGATATCACATTTCATGTCATAGGAAGGATCTCAGGTTTGGTATTAGAAGCATTGATATATCACATCTCATGCTATAGGAATGGTCTCAGGATTGGAATGGGTAGGAGTTGGATATTACATTCTTGCTATAGGAAGGGTCTCATGTTTGGAAAGGGAAGGAGTTGGATATCACAAATGCTATAGGAAGTGTGTCAGGTTTGGAATGGGAATGAGTTGGATATCACATCTCATGTTATAGGAAGGGTCTCAGGTTTGGTATAAGCATTGAGATATCACATCTCTGCTATCGGAAGTGGCCCAGGATTGGAATGGGATGGAGTTGGATATCCCATCTCATGTTATAGGACGGGTCTCTGGTTTGGTATAAGCATTGAGATTTCAGATCTCATGCTATAGGAAGAGTCTCAGGATTGGAATGGGAAGGATTTGGATATCACATCTCATGCTATAGGAAGGGTCTCAGGTTTGGTATACGCATGGAGATATCACTTCTCATGCTATAGGAAGGGTCTCAGGATTGGAATGGGAAGGAGTTGGATATCACATCTTATGTTATAGGAAGGATCTCAGGTTTGGTATTAGAAGCATTGAGATATCACATCTCATGCTATCAGAAGGGTCTCAGGATTGGAATGGGAAGGAGTTGGATATCACATCTCATGCTAAAGGGAGGGTATCAGGTTTGGAAGGGGAAGGATTTGTATATCACATCTCATGTTATCGGAAGGATCTCAGGTTTGGTATTAGAAGTATTGAGATATCATATCTCATGCTATAGGAAGGGTCTCAGGACTGGAATGGGAAGGAGTTGGATATCACATCTCATGTTATTGGATAGATCTCAGGTTTGGTATTAGAAGCATTGAGACATCACATCTCATGTTATAGGAAGGGTCTCAGGATTGGAATGGGAAGGACTTGGATATCACATCTCATGCTATAGATAGGCTCTCAGGTTTGGAAAGGGAAGGAGTTGGATATCACATCTCATGCTATACGAAGGGTCTCAGGATTGGAATGGGAAATAGTTGGATATCACATCTCATGCTATAGGAAGGGTCTCAGGTTTGGTATAAGCATTGAGATATCACATCTCATGCTATAGGACGTTTCTCAGGATTGGAATGGAAGGAGTTGGATATCACATCTCATGTTATAGGAAGGATCTCAGGTTTGGTATTAGAAGCATTGAGACATCACATCTCATGCTATAGGAAGGGTCTCAGGATTGGAATGGGAAGGAGTTGTATATGACATCTCATGCCATAGGAAGGGTCTCAGGTTTGGTATAAGCATTGAGATATCACATCTCATGCTATAGGAAGGGTCTCAGGATTGGAATGGGAAGGACTTGGATATCACATCTCATGCTATAGGCAGGGTCTCAGGTTTGGAAAGGGAAGGAGTTGGATATCACATTTCATGTTAGAGGTAGGATCTCAGGTTTGGTATTAGAGGCATTTAGATATCACATCTCATGCTATCAGAAGGATCTCAGGATTGGAAGGGGAAGGAGTTGGATATCACATCTCATGCTAAAGGGAGGTACTCAGGTTTGGAAGGGGAAGGACTTGGATATCACATCTCATGTTATAGGAAGGATCTCAGGTTTGGTATTAGAAGCATTGAGATATCACATCTCATGCTATCGGAAGTATCTCAGGTTTGGTATTAGAGGCATTGAGATATCATATCTCATGCTATCGGAAGGGTCTCAGGATTGGAATGGGAAGGAGTTGGATATCACATTTCATGTCATAGGAAGGATCTCAGATTTGGTATTAGAAGCATTGATATATCACATCTCATGCTATAGGAATGGTCTCAGGATTGGAATGGGTAGGAGTTGGATATTACATTCTTGCTATAGGAACGGTCTCATGTTTGGAATGGGAAGGAGTTGGATATCACATATGCTATAGGAAGTGTCTCAGGTTTGGAACGGGAATGAGT
This sequence comes from Ambystoma mexicanum, assembly GCF_040938575.1. Classification (NCBI taxonomy): domain Eukaryota; kingdom Metazoa; phylum Chordata; class Amphibia; order Caudata; family Ambystomatidae; genus Ambystoma; species Ambystoma mexicanum. The sequence goes on from NC_090934.1 coordinate 1,149,666,853, forward strand.
TGGATATCACATCTCATGTTATAGGAAGGGTCTCAGGTTTGGTATAAGCATTGAGATATCACATCTCTGCTATTGGAAGTGGCTCAGGATTGGAATGGGAAGGAGTTGGATATCCCATCTCATGTTATAGGACGGGTCTCTGGTTTGGTATAAGCATTGAGATATCACATCTCATGCTATAGGAAGGGTCTCAGGATTGGAATGGGAAGGATTTGGAAATCACATCTCATGCTATAGGAAGGGTCTCAGGTTTGGTATACGCATGGAGGTATCACTTCTCATGCTATAGGAAGGGTCTCAGGATTGGAATGGGAAGGAATTGGATATGACATCTCATGCTATAGGAAGGGTCTCAGGTTTGGTATAAGCATGGAGATATCACTTCTCATGCTATAGGAAGGGTCTCAGGATTGGAATGGGAAGGAGTTGGATATCACATCTCATGTTATAGGAAGGATCTCAGGTTTGGTATTAGAAGCATTGAGATATCACATCTCATGCTATCGGAAGGGTCTCAGGATTGGAATGGGAAGGAGTTGGATATCACATCTCATGCTACAGGAAGGGTCTCAGGTTTGGAACGGGAAGGAGTTGGATATCACATCTCATGTTATAGGAAGAGTCTCAGGTTTGGTATAAGCATTGAGATATCACATCTCTGCTATCGGAGGTGTCTCAGGATTGGGATGGGAAGGAATTGGATATCACATCTCATGCTATAGGAAGAGTATCAGGTTTGGAACGGGAAGGATTTGGATATCCCATCTCATGTTATAGGACGAGTCTCAGGTTTGATATTAGAAGCATTGAGATATCACATCGCATGCTGTAGGAAGGGTCTCAGGTTTGGAATGGGAAGGATTTGGATATCACATTTCATGTCATAGGAAGGATCTCAGGTTTGGTATTAGAAGCATTGATATATCACATCTCATGCTATAGGAATGGTCTCAGGATTGGAATGGGTAGGAGTTGGATATTACATTCTTGCTATAGGAAGGGTCTCATGTTTGGAAAGGGAAGGAGTTGGATATCACAAATGCTATAGGAAGTGTGTCAGGTTTGGAATGGGAATGAGTTGGATATCACATCTCATGTTATAGGAAGGGTCTCAGGTTTGGTATAAGCATTGAGATATCACATCTCTGCTATCGGAAGTGGCCCAGGATTGGAATGGGATGGAGTTGGATATCCCATCTCATGTTATAGGACGGGTCTCTGGTTTGGTATAAGCATTGAGATTTCAGATCTCATGCTATAGGAAGAGTCTCAGGATTGGAATGGGAAGGATTTGGATATCACATCTCATGCTATAGGAAGGGTCTCAGGTTTGGTATACGCATGGAGATATCACTTCTCATGCTATAGGAAGGGTCTCAGGATTGGAATGGGAAGGAGTTGGATATCACATCTTATGTTATAGGAAGGATCTCAGGTTTGGTATTAGAAGCATTGAGATATCACATCTCATGCTATCAGAAGGGTCTCAGGATTGGAATGGGAAGGAGTTGGATATCACATCTCATGCTAAAGTGAGGGTATCAGGTTTGGAAGGGGAAGGATTTGTATATCACATCTCATGTTATCGGAAGGATCTCAGGTTTGGTATTAGAAGTATTGAGATATCATATCTCATGCTATAGGAAGGGTCTCAGGACTGGAATGGGAAGGAGTTGGATATCACATCTCATGTTATTGGATAGATCTCAGGTTTGGTATTAGAAGCATTGAGACATCACATCTCATGTTATAGGAAGGGTCTCAGGATTGGAATGGGAAGGACTTGGATATCACATCTCATGCTATACGAAGGGTCTCAGGTTTGGAACGGGAAGGAGTTGGATATCCCATCTCATGTTATAGGAAGAGTCTCAGGTTTGGTATAAGCATTGAGATATCACATCTCTGCAATCGGAAGTGTCTCAGGATTGGGATGGGAAGGAGTTGGATATCACATCTCATGCTATAGGAAGGATCTCAGGTTTGGTATAAGCATTGAGATATCACATCTCATGCTATAGGAAGGGTCTCAGGATTGGAATGGGAAGGAGTTGTATATGACATTTCATGCCGTAGGAAGGATCTCAGGTTTGGTATAAGCTTTGAGATATCACATCTCTGCTATCGGAAGGGTCTCAGGCTTGGAATGGGAAGGAGTTGGATATCCCATCTCATGTTATAGGAAGAGTCTCAGGTTTGGTATTAGAAGCATTGAGATATCACATCTCATGCTATAGGAAGTGTCTCAGGATTGGAATGGGAAGGACTTGGATATCACATCTCATGCTATAGGGAGGGTCTCAAGTTTGATATTAGAAGCATTGAGATATCACATCTCATGCTATAGGAAGGGTCTCAGGATTGGAATGGGAAGGAGTTGGATATCACATCTCATTCTATAGGAAGGGTCTCAGGTTTGGTATAAGCAGTGAGATATCACATCTCATGCTATAGGAAGGGTCTCAGGATTGGAATGGGAAGGAGTTGGATATCACATCTCATGTTATAGGAAGGATCTCAGGTTTGGTATAAGCATTGAGATATCACATCTCTGCTATCGGAAGGGTCTCAGGATTGGAATGGGAAGGAGTTGGATATCACATCTCATGCTATAGGAAGGGTCTCAGGTTTGGAACGGGAAGGAGTTGGATATCACATCTCATGTTATAGGAAGAGTCTCAGGTTTGGTATAAGCATTGAGATATCACATCTCTGCTATCGGAGGTGTCTCAGGATTGGGATGGGAAGGAATTGGATATCACATCTCATTCTATAGGAAAGGTATCAGGTTTGGAACGGGAAGGAGTTGGATATCCCATCTCATGTTATAGGACGGGTCTCAGGTTTGATATTAGAAGCATTGAGATATCACATCTCATGCTGTAGGAAGGGTCTCAGGTTTGGAATGGGAAGGATTTGGATATCACATTTCATGTCATAGGAAGGATCTCAGGTTTGGTATTAGAGGCATTGATATATCACATCTCATGCTATAGGAATGGTCTCAGTATTGGAATGGGTAGGAGTTGGATATTGCATTCTTGCTATAGGAAGGCTCTCATGTTTGGAATGGGAAGGAGTTGGATATCACATATGCTATAGGAAGTGTGTCAGGTTTGGAATGGGAATGAGTTGGATATCACATCTCATGTTATAGGAAGGGTCTCAGGTTTGGTATAAGCATTGAGATATCACATCTCTGCTATCGGAAGTGGCTTAGGATTGGAATGGGATGGAGTTGGATATCCCATCTCATGTTATAGGACGGGTCTCTGGTTTGGTATAAGCATTGAGATATCACATCTCATGCTATAGGAAGAGTCTCAGGATTGGAATGGGAAAGGTTTGGATATCACATCTCATGCTATAGGAAGGGTCTAAGGTTTGGTATACGCATGGAGATATCACTTCTCATGCTATAGGAAGGGTCTCAGGATTGGAATGGGAGGAAATTGGATATCACATCTCATGCTATAGGAAGGGTCTCAGGTTTGGTATAAGCATGGAGATATCACATCTCATGCTATAGGAAGAGTCTCAGGATTGGAATGGGAAAGATTTGGATATCACTTCTCATGCTATAGGAAGGGTCTCAGGATTGGAATGGGAAGGAGTTGGATATCACATCTCATGTTATAGGAAGGATCTCAGGTTTGGTATTAGAAGCATTGAGATATCACATCTCATGCTATCAGAAGGGTCTCAGGATTGGAATGGGAAGGAGTTGGATATCACATCTCATGCTAAAGGGAGGGTCTCAGGTTTGGAAGGGGAAGGATTTGGATATCACATCTCATGTTATCGGAAGGATCTCAGGTTTGGTATTAGAAGTATTGAGATATCATATCTCATGCTATAGGAAGGGTCTCAGGACTGGAATGGGAAGGAGTTGGATATCACATCTCATGCTACAGGAAGGGTCTCAGGTTTGGAATGGGAAGGACTTAGATATCACATATCATGCTATAGGGAGGGTCTCAGTTTTGATATTAGAAGCTTTGAGATATCACATCTCATGCTATCGGAAGTGTCTCAGGATTGGAATGGGAAGGAGCTGGATATCACATCTCATGCTAAAGGAAGGGTCTCAGGTTTGGAACGGGAAGGAGTTGGATATCACATCTCATGTTATAGGAAGGGTCTCAGGTGTGGTATAAGCATTCAGATATCACATCTCTGCTATCGGAAGTGTCTCAGGATTGGAATGGGAAGGAGTTGGATATACCATCTCATGCTATAGATAGGCTCTCAGGTTTGGAAAGGGAAGGAGTTGGATATCACATCTCATGCTATAGGAAGGGATTCAGGATTGGAATGGGAAGTAGTTGGATATCACATCTCATGCTATAGGAAGGGTCTCAGGTTTGGTATAAGCATTGAGATATCACATCTCATGCTATAGGACGGGTCTCAGGATTGGAATGGAAGGAGTTGGATATCACATCTCATGCTATAGGAAGGGTCTCAGGATTGGAATGGGAAGTAGTTGGATATCACATCTCATGCTATAGGAAGGGTCTCAGGTTTGGTATTAGAAGCATTGAGATATCACATCTCATGCTATAGGAAGGGTCTCAGGATTGGAATGGGAAGGACTTGGATATCACATCTCATGCTATAGATAGGCTCTCAGGTTTGGAAAGGGAAGGAGTTGGATATCACATCTCATGCTATACGAAGGGTCTCAGGATTGGAATGGGAAATAGTTGGATATCACATCTCATGCTATAGGAAGGGTCTCAGGTTTGGTATAAGCATTGAGATATCACATCTCATGCTATAGGACGTTTCTCAGGATTGGAATGGAAGGAGTTGGATATCACATCTCATGTTATAGGAAGGATCTCAGGTTTGGTATTAGAAGCATTGAGACATCACATCTCATGCTATAGGAAGGGTCTCAGGATTGGAATGGGAAGGAGTTGTATATGACATCTCATGCCATAGGAAGGGTCTCAGGTTTGGTATAAGCATTGAGATATCACATCTCATGCTATAGGAAGGGTCTCAGGATTGGAATGGGAAGGACTTGGATATCACATCTCATGCTATAGGCAGGGTCTCAGGTTTGGAAAGGGAAGGAGTTGGATATCACATTTCATGTTAGAGGTAGGATCTCAGGTTTGGTATTAGAGGCATTTAGATATCACATCTCATGCTATCAGAAGGGTCTCAGGATTGGAAGGGGAAGGAGTTGGATATCACATCTCATGCTAAAGGGAGGTACTCAGGTTTGGAAGGGGAAGGACTTGGATATCACATCTCATGTTATAGGAAGGATCTCAGGTTTGGTATTAGAAGGATTGAGATATCACATCTCATGCTATCGGAAGTATCTCAGGTTTGGTATTAGAGGCATTGAGATATCATATCTCATGCTATCGGAAGGGTCTCAGGATTGGAATGGGAAGGAGTTGGATATCACATTTCATGTCATAGGAAGGATCTCAGATTTGGTATTAGAAGCATTGATATATCACATCTCATGCTATAGGAATGGTCTCAGGATTGGAATGGGTAGGAGTTGGATATTACATTCTTGCTATAGGAACGGTCTCATGTTTGGAATGGGAAGGAGTTGGATATCACATATGCTATAGGAAGTGTCTCAGGTTTGGAACGGGAATGAGTTGGATATCACATCTCATGTTATAGGAAGGGTCTCAGGTTTGGTATAAGCATTGAGATATCACATCTCTGCTATTGGAAGTGGCTCAGGATTGGAATGGGAAGGAGTTGGATATCCCATCTCATGTTATAGGACGGGTCTCTGGTTTGGTATAAGCATTGAGATATCACATCTCATGCTATAGGAAGGGTCTCAGGATTGGAATGGGAAGGATTTGGAAATCACATCTCATGCTATAGGAAGGGTCTCAGGTTTGGTATACGCATGGAGGTATCACTTCTCATGCTATAGGAAGGGTCTCAGGATTGGAATGGGAAGGAATTGGATATGACATCTCATGCTATAGGAAGGGTCTCAGGTTTGGTATAAGCATGGAGATATCACTTCTCATGCTATAGGAAGGGTCTCAGGATTGGAATGGGAAGGAGTTGGATATCACATCTCATGTTATAGGAAGGATCTCAGGTTTGGTATTAGAAGCATTGAGATATCACATCTCATGCTATCGGAAGGGTCTCAGGATTGGAATGGGAAGGAGTTGGATATCACATCTCATGCTACAGGAAGGGTCTCAGGTTTGGAACGGGAAGGAGTTGGATATCACATCTCATGTTATAGGAAGAGTCTCAGGTTTGGTATAAGCATTGAGATATCACATCTCTGCTATCGGAGGTGTCTCAGGATTGGGATGGGAAGGAATTGGATATCACATCTCATGCTATAGGAAGAGTATCAGGTTTGGAACGGGAAGGATTTGGATATCCCATCTCATGTTATAGGACGGGTCTCAGGTTTGATATTAGAAGCATTGAGATATCACATCGCATGCTGTAGGAAGGGTCTCAGGTTTGGAATGGGAAGGATTTGGATATCACATTTCATGTCATAGGAAGGATCTCAGGTTTGGTATTAGAAGCATTGATATATCACATCTCATGCTATAGGAATGGTCTCAGGATTGGAATGGGTAGGAGTTGGATATCACAAATGCTATAGGAAGTGTGTCAGGTTTGGAATGGGAATGAGTTGGATATCACATCTCATGTTATAGGAAGGGTCTCAGGTTTGGTATAAGCATTGAGATATCACATCTCTGCTATCGGAAGTGGCCCAGGATTGGAATGGGATGGAGTTGGATATCCCATCTCATGTTATAGGACGGGTCTCTGGTTTGGTATAAGCATTGAGATTTCAGATCTCATGCTATAGGAAGAATCTCAGGATTGGAATGGGAAGGATTTGGATATCAAATCTCATGCTATAGGAAGGGTCTCAGGTTTGGTATACGCATGGAGATATCACTTCTTATGCTATAGGAAGGGTCTCAGGATTGGAATGTGAAGGAGTTGGATATCACATCTTATGTTATAGGAAGGATCTCAGGTTTGGTATTAGAAGCATTGAGATATCACATCTCATGCTATCAGAAGGGTCTCAGGATTGGAATGGGAAGGAGTTGGATATCACATCTCATGCTAAAGGGAGGGTATCAGGTTTGGAAGGGGAAGGATTTGTATATCACATCTCATGTTATCGGAAGGATCTCAGGTTTGGTATTAGAAGTATTGAGATATCATATCTCATGCTATAGGAAGGGTCTCAGGACTGGAATGGGAAGGAGTTGGATATCACATCTCATGCTAAAGGAAGGGTCTCAGGTTTGGTAGAAGCATTGAGATATCACATCTCATGCTACAGGAAGGGTCTCAGGATTGGAATGGGAAGGACTTAGATATCACATATGCTATAGGGAGGGTCTCAGTTTTGATATTAGAAGCTTTGAGATATCACATCTCATGCTATCGGAAGTGTCTCAGGATTGGAATGGGAAGGAGCTGGATATCACATCTCATGCTAAAGGAAGGGTCTCAGGTTTGGAACGGGAAGGAGTTGGATATCACATCTCATGTTATAGGAAGGGTCTCAGGTGTGGTATAAGCATTCAGATATCACAACTCTGCTATCGGAAGTGTCTCAGGATTGGAATGGGAAGGAGTTGGATATCCCATCTCATGCTATAGATAGGCTCTCAGGTTTGGAAAGGGAAGGAGTTGGATATCACATCTCATGCTATAGGAAGGGTCTCAGGATTGGAATGGGAAGTAGTTGGATATCACATCTCATGCTATAGGAAGGGTCTCAGATTTGGTATAAGCATTGAGATATCACATCTCATGCTATAGGACGGGTCTCAGGATTGGAATGGAAGGAGTTGGATATCACATCTCATGCTATAGGAAGGGTCTCAGGATTGGAATGGGAAGTAGTTGGATATCACATCTCATGCTATAGGAAGGGTCTCAGGTTTGGTATTAGAAGCATTGATATATATCACATCTCATGCTATCGGAAGGGTCTCAGGATTGGAATGGGAAGGACTTGGATATCACATCTCATGCTATAGATAGGCTCTCAAGTTTGGAAAGGGAAGGAGTTGGATATCACATCTCATGCTATAGGAAGGGTCTCAGGATTGGAATGGGAAGTAGTTGGATATCACATCTCATGCTATAGGAAGGGTCTCAGGTTTGGTATAAGCATTGAGATATCACATCTCATGCTATAGGACGGGTCTCAGGATTGGAATGGAAGGAGTTGGATATCACATCTCATGTTATAGGAAGGATCTCAGGTTTGGTATTAGAAGCATTGAGACATCACATCTCATGCTATAGGAAGGGTCTCAGGATTGGAATGGGAATGAGTTGTATATGACATCTCATGCCATAGGAAGGGTCTCAGGTTTGGTATAAGCATTGAGATATCACATCTCATGCTATAGGAAGGGTCTCAGGATTGGAATGGGAAGGACTTGGATATAACATCTCATGCTATATGCAGGGTCTCAGGTTTGGAAAGGGAAGGAGTTGGATATCACATTTCATGTTAGAGGTAGGATCTCAGGTTTGGTATTAGAGGCATTGAGATATCACATCTCATGCTATAGGAAGGGTCTCAGGATTGGAATGGGAAGGAGTTGGATATCACATCTCATGCTAAAGGGAGGGTCTCAGGTTTGGAAGGGGAAGGACTTGGATATCACATCTCATGTTATAGGAAGGATCTCAGGTTTGGTATTAGAAGCATTGAGATATCACATCTCATGCTATCGGAAGTATCTCAGGTTTGGTATTAGAGGCATTGAGATATCACATCTCATGCTATCGGAAGGGTCTCAGGATTGGAATGGGAAGGAGTTGGATATCACATCTCATGCTATAGGAAGGGTCTCAGGTTTGGAACGGGAAGGAGTTGGATATCCCATCTCATTTTATAGGAAGAGTCTCAGGTTTGGTATAAGCATTGAGATATCACATCTCTGCAATCGGAAGTGTCTCAGGATTGGGATGGGAAGGAGTTGGATATCACATCTCATGCTATAGGAAGTGTCTCAGGTTTGGAACGGAAGGAGTTGGATATCCCATCTCATGCTAGCGGACGGGTCTCAGGTTTGGTATTAGAAGCATTGAGATATCACATTGCATGCTGTAGGAAGGGTCTCAGGATTGGAATGGGAAGGAATTGGATATTACATTCTTGCTATAGGAAGGGTCTCATGTTTGGAATGGGAAGGAGTTGGATATCACATATGCTATAGGAAGGGTCTCAGGTTTGGAACGGGAAGGAGTTGGATATCACATCTCATGCTATAGGAAGGGTCTCAGGTTTGGTATAAGCATTGAGATATCACATCTCTGCTATCGGAAGTGTCTCAGGATTGGAATGGGAAGGAGTTTGATATCACATCTCATGCCATGTATGGGTCTCAGGTTTTGTAGAAGCATTGGGATATCACATCTCATGCTATCGGAAGGGTATCAGGATTGGATTTGGAAGGAGTTGGATATCCCATCTCATGCTATAGGAAGGGTCTCAGGTTGGAATGGGAAGGAGTTGGATATCACATCTGATGTTATAGGAAGGGTCTCAGGATTGGAATGGGAAGGACTTGGATATCACATCTCATGCTATAGGAAGGCTCTCAGGTTTGGAAGGGGCAGGAGTTGGATATCACATTTCATGTTAGAGGTAGGATCTCAGGTTTGGTAAAGAGGCATTGAGATATCACATCTCATGCTATAGGAAGGGTCTCAGGATTGGAATGGGAAGGAGTTGGATATCACATCTCATGTTATAGGATAGATCTCAGGTTTGGTATTAGAAGCATTGAGACATCACATCTCATGTTATAGGAAGTGTCTCAGGATTGGAATGGGAAGGACTTGGATATCACATCTCATGCTATAGGAAGGGTCTCAGGTTTGGAACGGGAAGGAGTAGGATATCCCATCTCATGTTATAGGAAGAGTCTCAGGTTTGGTATAAGCATTGAGATATCACATCTCTGCAATCGGAAGTGTCTCAGGATTGGGATGGGAAGGAGTTGGATATCACATCTCATGCTATAGGAAGGGTCTCAGGTTTGGTATAAGCATTGAGATATCACATCTCATGCTATAGGAAGGGTCTCAGGATTGGAATGGGAAGGAGTTGTATATGACATTTCATGCCGTAGGAAGGGTCTCAGGTTTGGTATAAGCTTTGAGATATCACATCTCTGCTATCGGAAGGGTCTCATGCTTGGAATGGGAAGGAGTTGGATATCCCATCTCATGTTATAGGAAGAGTCTCAGGTTTGGTATTAGAAGCATTGAGATATCACATCTCATGCTATAGGAAGTGTCTCAGGATTGGAATGGGAAGGACTTGGATATCACATCTCATGCTATAGGGAGGGTCTCAAGTTTGATATTAGAAGCATTGAGATATCACATCTCATGCTATAGGAAGGGTCTCAGGATTGGAATGGGAAGGAGTTGGATATCACATCTCATGCTATAGGAAGGGTCTCAGGTTTGGTATAAGCAGTGAGATATCACATCTCATGCTATAGGAAGGGTCTCAGGATTGGAATGGGAAGGAGTTAGATATCACATCTCATGTTATAGGAAGGATCTTAGGTTTGGTATAAGCATTGAGATATCACATCTCTGCTATCGGAAGGGTCTCAGGATTGGAATGGGAAGGAGTTGGATATTCCCATCTCATGTTATAGGAAGGGTCTCAGGATTGGAATGGGAAGGAGTTGGATATCACATCTCATGCTATAGGAAGGGTCTCAGGTTTGGAACGGGAAGGATTTGGATATCACATCTCATGTTATAGGAAGAGTCTCAGGTTTGGTATAAGAATTGAGATATCACATCTCTGCTATCGGAGGTGTCTCAGGATTGGGATGGGAAGGAATTGGATATCACATCTCATGCTATAGGAAGGGTATCAGGTTTGGAACGGGAAGGAGTTGGATATCCCATCTCATGTTATAGGACGGGTCTCAGGTTTGATATTAGAAGCATTGAGATATCACATCGCATGCTGTAGGAAGGGTCTCAGGTTTGGAATGGGAAGGATTTGGATATCACATTTCATGTCATAGGAAGGATCTCAGGTTTGGTATTAGAAGCATTGATATATCACATCTCATGCTATAGGAATGGTCTCAGGATTGGAATGGGTAGGAGTTGGATATTACATTCTTGCTATAAGAAGAGTCTCATGTTTGGAATGGGAAGGAGTTGGATATCACATATGCTATAGGAAGTGTCTCAGGTTTGGAACGGGAATGAGTTGGATATCACATCTCATGTTATAGGAAGGGTCTCAGGTTTGGTATAAGCATTGAGATATCACATCTCTGCTATTGGAAGTGGCTCAGGATTGGAATGGGAAGGAGTTGGATATCCCATCTCATGTTATAGGACGGGTCTCTGGTTTGGTATAAGCATTGAGATATCACATCTCATGCTATAGGAAGGGTCTCAGGATTGGAATGGGAAGGATTTGGATATCACATCTCATGCTATAGGAAGGGTCTCAGGTTTGGTATACACATGGAGATATCACTTCTCATGCTATAGGAAGGGCCTAAGGATTGGAATGGGAACAAATTGGATATCACATCTCATGTTATAGGAAGGGTCTCAGGTTTGGTATAAGCATTGAGATATCACATCTCTGCTATTGGAAGTGGCTCAGGATTGGAATGGGAAGGAGTTGGATATCCCATCTCATGTTATAGGACGGGTCTCTGGTTTGGTATAAGCATTGAGATATCACATCTCATGCTATAGGAAGGGTCTCAGGATTGGAATGGGAAGGATTTGGATATCACATCTCATGCTATAGGAAGGGTCTCAGGTTTGGTATACGCATGGAGATATCACTTCTCATGCTATAGGAAGGGTCTCAGGATTGGAATGGGAAGGAGTTGGATATCACATCTCATGTTATAGGAAGGATCTCAGGTTTGGTATTAGAAGCATTGAGATATCACATCTCATGCTATCAGAAGGGTCTAAGGATTGGAATGGGAAGGAGCTGGATATCACATCTCATGCTAAAGGAAGGGTCTCAGGTTTGGAACGGGAAGGAGTTGGATATCACATCTCATGTTATAGGAAGGGTCTCAGGTGTGGTATAAGCATTCAGATATCACATCTCTGCTATCGGAAGTGTCTCAGGATTGGAATGGGAAGGAGTTGGATATCCCATCTCATGCTATAGATAGGCTCTCAGGTTTGGAAGGAGAAGGAGTTGGATATCACATCTCATGCTATAGGAAGGGTCTCAGGATTGGAATGGGAAGTAGTTGGATATCACATCTCATGCTATAGGAAGGGTCTCAGGTTTGGTATAAGCATTGAGATATCACATCTCATGCTATAGGACAGGTCTCAGGATTGGAATGGAAGGAGTTGGATATCACATCTCATGCTATAGGAAGGGTCTCAGGATTGGAATGGGAAGTAGTTGGATATCACATCTCATGCTATAGGAAGGGTCTCAGGTTTGGTATTAGAAGCATTGAGATATCACATCTCATGCTATAGGAAGGGTCTCAGGATTGGAATGGGAAGGACTTGGATATCACATCTCATGCTATAGATAGGCTCTCAGGTTTGGAAAGGGAAGGAGTTGGATATCACATCTCATACTATAGGAAGGGTCTCAGGATTGGAATGGGAAGTAGTTGGATATCACATCTCATGCTATAGGAAGGGTCTCAGGATTGGAATGGGAAGTAGTTGGATATCACATCTCATGCTATAGGAAGGGTCTCAGGTTTGGTATAAGCATTGAGATATCACATCTCATGCTATAGGACAGGTCTCAGGATTGGAATGGAAGGAGTTGGATATCACATCTCATGCTATAGGAAGGGTCTCAGGATTGGAATGGGAAGTAGTTGGATATCACATCTCATGCTATAGGAAGGGTCTCAGGTTTGGAATTAGAAGCATTGAGATATCACATCTCATGCTATAGGAAGGGTCTCAGGATTGGAATGGGAAGGACTTGGATATCACATCTCATGCTATAGATAGGCTCTCAGGTTTGGAAAGGGAAGGAGTTGGATATCACATCTCATACTATAGGAAGGGTCTCAGGATTGGAATGGGAAGTAGTTGGATATCACATCTCATGCTATAGGAAGGGTGTCAGGTTTGGTATAAGCATTGAGATATCACATCTCATGCTATAGGACGGGTCTCAGGATTGGAATGGGAAGGAGTTGTATATGGCATCTCATGCCGTAGGAAGGGTCTCAGGTTTGGTATAAGCATTGAGATATCACTTCTCATGCTATAGGAAGTGTCTCAGGATTGGAATGGGAAGGAGTTGGATATCACATCTCATGTTATAGGAAGGATCTCAGGTTTGGTATTAGAAGCATTGAGACATCACATCTCATGCTATAGGAAGGGTCTCAGGATTGGAATGGGAAGGAGTTGGATATCACATCTCATGCTAAAGGGAGGGTCTCAGGTTTAGAAGGGGAAGGATTTGGATATTACATCTCGTGTTAAAGGAATGATCTCAGGTTTGGTATTAGAAGCATTGAGATATCACATCTCATGCTATCTGAAGGATCTCAGGTTTGGTGTTAGAAGCATTGAGATATCATATCTCATGCTATAGGAAGGGTCTCAGGATTGGAATGGGAAGGAGTTGGATATCACATCTCATGCTATAGGAAGGGTCTCAGGATTGGAATGGGAAGGAGTTGGATATCACATCTCATGTTATAGGAAGGATATCAGGTTTGGTATTAGAAGCATTGAGATATCACATCTCATGCTATCGGAAGGGTCTCAGGATTGGAATGGGAAGGAGTTGGATATCTCATCTCATGCTATAGGAAGGGTCTCAGGTTTGGAACGGGAAGGAGTTGGATATCACATCTCATGTTATAGGAAGAGTCTCAGGTTTGGTATAAGCATTGAGATATCACATCTCTGCTATCGGAGGTGTCTCAGGATTAGGATGGGAAGGAATTGGATATCACATCTCATGCTATAGGAAGAGTATCAGGTTTGGAACGGGGAGGAGTTGGATATCCCATCTCATGTTATAGGACGGGTCTCAGGTTTGATATTAGAAGCATTGAGATATCACATCGCATGCTGTAGGAAGGGTCTCAGGTTTGGAATGGGAAGGATTTGGATATCACATTTCATGTCATAGGAAGGATCTCTGGTTTGGTATTAGAAGCATTGTTATATCACATCTCATGCTATAGGAATGGTCTCAGGATTGGAATGGGTAGGAGTTGGATATTACATTCTTGCTATAGGAAGGGTCTCATGTTTGGAATGGGAAGGAGTTGGATATCACATATGCTATAGGAAGTGTGTCAGGTTTGGAATGGGAATGAGTTGGATATCACATCTCATGTTATAGGAAGGGTCTCAGGTTTGGTATAAGCATTGAGATATCACATCTCTGCTATCGGAAGTGGCTCAGGATTGGAATGGGAAGGAGTTGGATATCCCATCTCATGTTATAGGTCGGGTCTCTGGTTTGGTATAAGCATTGAGATATCACATCTCATGCTATAGGAAGAGTCTCAGGATTGGAATGGGAAGGATTTGGATATCACATCTCATGCTATAGGAAGGGTCTCAGGTTTAGTATACGCATGGAGATATCACTTCTCATGCTATAGGAAGGGTCTCAGGATTGGAATGGGAAGGAGTTGGATATCACATCTCATGTTATAGGAAGGATCTCAGGTTTGGTATTAGAAGCATTGAGATATCACATCTCATGCTATCAGAAGGGTCTCAGTATTGGAATGGGAAGGAGCTGGATATCACGTCTCATGCTAAAGGAAGGGTCTCAGGTTTGGAACGGGAAGGAGTTGGATATCACATCTCATGTTATAGGAAGGGTCTCAGGTGTGGTATAAGCATTCAGATATCACACCTCTGCTATCGGAAGTGTCTCAGGATTGGAATGGGAAGGAGTTGGATATCCCATCTCATGCTATAGATAGGCTCTCAGGTTTGGAAAGGGAAGGAGTTGGATATCACATCTCATGCTATAGGAAGGGTCTCAGGATTGGAATGGGAAGTAGTTGGATATCACATCTCATGCTATAGGAAGGGTCTCAGGTTTGGTATAAGCATTGAGATATCACATCTCATGCTATAGGACAGGTCTCAGGATTGGAATGGAAGGAGTTGGATATCACATCTCATGCTATAGGAAGGGTCTCAGGTTTGGTATTAGAAGCATTGAGATATCACATCTCATGCTATAGGAAGGGTCTCAGGTTTGGTATAAGCATTGAGATATCACATCTCATGCTATAGGAAGGGTCTCAGGATTGGAATGGGAAGTAGTTGGATATCACATCTCATGCTATAGGAAGGGTCTCAGGTTTGGTATTAGAAGCATTGAGATATCACATCTCATGCTATAGGAAGGGTCTCAGGATTGGAATGGGAAGGATTTGGATATCACATCTCATGCTATAGATAGGCTCTCAGGTTTGGAAAGGGAAGGAGTTGGATATCACATCTCATACTATAGGAAGGGTCTCAGGATTGGAATGGGAAGTAGTTGGATATCACATCTCATGCTATAGGAAGGGTGTCAGGTTTGGTATAAGCATTGAGATATCACATCTCATGCTATAGGACGGGTCTCAGGATTGGAATGGGAAGGAGTTGTATATGGCATCTCATGCCGTAGGAAGGGTCTCAGGTTTGGTATAAGCATTGAGATATCACTTCTCATGCTATAGGAAGTGTCTCAGGATTGGAATGGGAAGGAGTTGGATATCACATCTCATGTTATAGGAAGGATCTCAGGTTTGGTATTAGAAGCATTGAGACATCACATCTCATGCTATAGGAAGGGTCTCAGGATTGGAATGGGAAGGAGTTGGATATCACATCTCATGCTAAAGGGAGGGTCTCAGGTTTGGAAGGGGAAGGATTTGGATATTACATCTCGTGTTAAAGGAATGATCTCAGGTTTGGCATTAGAAGCATTGAGATATCACATCTCATGCTATCTGAAGGATCTCAGGTTTGGTGTTAGAAGCATTGAGATATCATATCTCATGCTATAGGAAGGGTCTCAGGATTGGAATGGGAAGAAGTTGGATATCACATCTCATGCTATAGGAAGGGTCTCAGGATTGGAATGGGAAGGAGTTGTATATGACATCTCATGCCACAGGAAGGGTCTCAGGTTTGGTATAAGCATTGAGATATCACATCTCTGCTATCGGAAGGGTCTCAGGATTGGAATGGAAAGGAGTTGGATATCCCATCTTATGTTATAGGAAGGGTCTCAGGTTTGGTATTAGAAGCATTGAGATATCACATCTCATGCTATAGGAAGGGTCTCAGGATTGGAATGGGAAGGACTTGGATATCACATCTCATGTTATTGGAAGGATCTCAGGTTTGGTATTAGAAGTATTGAGATATCATATCTCATGCTATAGGAAGGGTCTCAGGACTGGAATTGGAAGGAGTTGGATATCACATCTCATGCTAAAGGAAGGGTCTCAGGTTTGGTATAAGCATTGAGATATCACATCTCTGCTATTGGAAGTGTCTCAGGATTGGAATGGGAAGGAGTTGGATATCCCATCTCATGTTATAGGACGGGTCTCTGGTTTGGTATAAGCATGAGATATCACATCTCATGCTATAGGAAGGGTCTCAGGATTGGAATGGGAAGGATTTGGATATCACATCTCATGCTATAGGAAGGGTCTCAGGTTTGGTATACACATGGAGATATCACTTCTCATGCTATAGGAAGGGTCTCAGGATTGGAATGGGAAGAAATTGGATATCACATCTCATGCTATAGGAAGGGTCTCAGGTTTGGTATAAGCATGGAGATATCACTTCTCATGCTATAGGAAGGGTCTCAGGATTAGAATGGGAAGGAGTTGGATATCACATCTCATGTTATAGGAAGGATCTCAGGTTTGGTATTAGAAGCATTGAGATATCACATCTCATGCTATAGGAAGGGTCTCAGGTTTGGAACGGGAAGGAGTTGGATATCACATCTCATGTTATAGGAAGAGTCTCAGGTTTGGTATAAGCATTGAGATATCACATCTCTGCTATCGGAGGTGTCTCAGGATTGGGATGGGAAGGAATTGGATATCACATCTCATGCTATAGGAAGAGTATCAGGTTTGGAACGGGAAGGAGTTGGATATCCCATCTCATGTTATAGGACGGGTCTCAGGTTTGATATTAGAAGCATTGAGATATCACATCGCATGCTGTAGGAAGGGTCTCAGGTTTGGAATGGGAAGGATTTGGATATCACATTTCATGTCATAGGAAGGGTCTCAGGTTTGGTATTAGAAGCATTGATATATCACATCTCATGCTATAGGAATGGTCTCAGGATTGGAATGGGTAGGAGTTGGATATTACATTCTTGATATAGGAAGGGTCTCATGTTTGGAATGGGAAGGAGTTGGATATCACATATGCTATAGGAAGTGTGTCAGGTTTGGAATGGGAATGAGTTGGATATCACATCTCATGTTATAGGAAGGGTCTCAGGTTTGGTATAAGCATTGAGATATCACATCTCTGCTATCGGAAGTGGCTCAGGATTGGAATGGGAAGGAGTTGGATATCCCATCTCATGTTATAGGACGGGTCTCTGGTTTGGTATAAGCATTGAGATATCACATCTCATGCTATAGGAAGAGTCTCAGGATTGGAATGGGAAGGATTTGGATATCACATCTCATGCTATAGGAAGGGTCTCAGGTTTGGTATACGCATGGAGATATCACTTCTCATGCTGTAGGAAGGGTCTCAGGATTGGAATGGGAAGGAGTTGGATATCACATCTCATGTTATAGGAAGGATCTCAGGTTTGGTATTAGAAGCATTGAGATATCACATCTCATGCTATCAGAAGGGTCTCAGGATTGGAATGGGAAGGAGTTGGATATCACATCTCATGCTAAAGGGAGGGTCTCAGGTTTGGAAGGGGAAGGATTTGGATATCACATCTCATGTTATCGGAAGGATCTCAGGTTTGGTATTAGAAGTATTGAGATATCATATCTCATGCTATAGGAAGGGTCTCAGGACTGGAATGGGAAGCAGTTGGATATCACATCTCATGCTAAAGGAAGGGTCTCAGGTTTGGTAGAAGCATTGAGATATCACATCTCATGCTACAGGAAGGGTCTCAGGATTGGAATGGGAAGGACTTAGATATCACATATCATGCTATAGGGAGGGTCTCAGTTTTGATATTAGAAGCTTTGAGATATCACATTTCATGCTATCGGAAGTGTCTCAGGATTGGAATGGGAAGGAGCTGGATATCACATCTCATGCTAAAGGAAGGGTCTCAGGTTTGGAACGGGAAGGAGTTGGATATCACATCTCATGTTATAGGAAGGGTCTCAGGTGTGGTATAAGCATTCAGATATCACATCTCTGCTATCGGACGTGTCTCAGGATTGGAATGGGAAGGAGTTGGATATCCCATCTCATGCTATAGATAGGCTCTCAGGTTTGGAAAGGGAAGGAGTTGGATATCACATCTCATGCTATAGGAAGGGTCTCAGGATTGGAATGGGAAGTAGTTGGATATCACATCTCATGCTATAGGAAGGGTCTCAGGTTTGGTATAAGCATTGAGATATCACATCTCATGCTATAGGACAGGTCTCAGGATTGGAATGGAAGGAGTTGGATATCACATCTCATGCTATAGGAAGGGTCTCAGGATTGGAATTAGAAGCATTGAGATATCACATCTCATGCTATAGGAAGGGTCTCAGGATTGGAATGGGAAGGACTTGGATATCACATCTCATGCTATAGATAGGCTCTCAGGTTTGGAAAGGGAAGGAGTTGGATATCACATCTCATACTATAGGAAGGGTCTCAGGATTGGAATGGGAAGTAGTTGGATATCACATCTCATGCTATAGGAAGGGTGTCAGGTTTGGTATAAGCATTGAGATATCACATCTCATGCTATAGGACGGGTCTCAGGATTGGAATGGGAAGGAGTTGTATATGACATCTCATGCCGTAGGAAGGGTCTCAGGTTTGGTATAAGCATTGAGATATCACTTCTCATGCTATAGGAAGTGTCTCAGGATTGGAATGGGAAGGAGTTGGATATCACATCTCATGTTATAGGAAGGATCTCAGGTTTGGTATTAGAAGCATTGAGACATCACATCTCATGCTATAGGAAGGGTCTCAGGATTGGAATGGGAAAGAGTTGGATATCACATCTCATGCTAAAGGGAGGGTCTCAGGTTTGGAAGGGGAAGGATTTGGATATTACATCTCGTGTTATAGGAATGATCTCAGGTTTGGTATTAGAAGCATTGAGATATCACATCTCATGCTATCGGAAGGATCTCAGGTTTGGTGTTAGAAGCATTGCAATATCATATCTCATGCTATAGGAAGGGTCTCAGGATTGGAATGGGAAGGAGTTGGATATCACATCTCATGCTATAGGAAGGGTCTCAGGATTGGAATGGGAAGGAGTTGTATATGACATCTCATGCCACAGGAAGGGTCTCAGGTTTGGTATAAGCATTGAGATATCACATCTCATGCTATAGGAATGGTCTCAGGATTGGAATGGGTAGGAGTTGGATATCACATCTCATGTTATAGGAAGGATCTCAGGTTTGGTATTAGAAACATTGAGATATCACATCTCATGCTATCAGAAGGGTCTCAGGATTGGAATGGGAAGGAGTTGGATATCACATCTCATGCTAAAGGGAGAGTCTCAGGTTTGGAAGGGGAAGCATTTGGATATCACATCTCATGTTATCGGAAGGATCTCAGGTTTGGTATTAGCTGTATTGAGATATCATATCTCATGCTATAGGAAGGGTCTCAGGACTGGAATGGGAAGGAGTTGGATAT
This sequence comes from Ambystoma mexicanum, assembly GCF_040938575.1. Lineage (NCBI taxonomy): Eukaryota > Metazoa > Chordata > Amphibia > Caudata > Ambystomatidae > Ambystoma > Ambystoma mexicanum. The sequence goes on from NC_090934.1 coordinate 1,149,686,734, forward strand.
CACATCTCATGCTAAAGGAAGGGTCTCAGGTTTGGTAGAAGCATTGAGATATCACATCTCATGCTATAGGAAGGGTCTCAGGATTGGAATGGGAAGGACTTAGATATCACATATCATGCTATAGGGAGGGTCTCCGTTTTGATATTAGAAGCATTGAGATATCACATCTCATGCTATCGGAAGTGTCTCAGGATTGGAATGGGAAGGAGCTGGATATCACATCTCATGCTAAAGGAAGGGTCTCAGGTTTGGAACGGGAAGGAGTTGGATATCACATCTCATGTTATAGGAAGGGTCTCAGGTTTGGTATAAGCATTGAGATATGACATCTCTGCTATCGGAAGTGTCTCAGGAGTGGAATGGGAAGGAGTTGGATATCCCATCTCATGTTATAGGACACGTCTCAGGTTTGTTATTAGAATCATTGAGATATCATATTGCATGCTGTAGGAAGGGTCTAAGGATTGGAATGGGAAGGACTTGGATATCACATCTCATGCTATAGATAGGCTCTCAGGTTTGGAACGGGAAGGAGTTGGATATCACATTTCATGTTAGAGGAAGGATCTCAGGTTTGGTATTAGAAGCATTGAGATATCACATCTCATGCTATAGGAAGGGTCTCAGGATTGGAATGGGAAGGACTTGGATATCACATCTCATGCTATAGATAGGCTCTCAGGTTTGGAAAGGGAAGGAGTTGGATATCACATCTCATGGTATAGGAAGGGTCTCAGGATTGGAATGGGAAGTAGTTGGATATCACATCTCATGCTATAGGAAGGGTCTCAGGTTTGGTATAAGCATTGAGATATCACATCTCATGCTATAGGACGTTTCTCAGGATTGGAATGGAAGGAGTTGGATATCACATCTCATGTTATAGGAAGGATCTCAGGTTTGGTATTAGAAGCATTGAGACATCACATCTCATGCTATAGGAAGGGTCTCAGGATTGGAATGGGAAGGAGTTGGATATCACATCTCATGCTATAGGAAGGGTCTCAGGTTTGGTATAAGCATTGATATATCACATCTCATGCTATAGGAAGGGTCTCAGGATTGGAATGGGAAGGAGTTGGATATCACATCTCATGCTAAAGGGAGGGTCTCAGGTTTGGAAGGGGTAGGATTTGGATATCACATCTCATGTTATAGGAAGGATCACTGGTTTGGTATTAGAAGCATTGAGATATCACTTCTCATGCTATCGGAAGGGTCTCAGGATTGGAATGGGAAGGAGTTGGATATCACATCTCATGCTATAGGAAGGGTCTCAGGTTTGGAACGGGAAGGAGTTGGATATCCCATCTCATGTTATAGGACGGGTCACAGGTTTGGTATTAGAAGCATTGAGATATCACATCGCATGCTGTAGGAAGGATCTCAGGTTTGGAATGGGAAGGAATTGGATATCACATCTCATGTCATAGGAAGTATCTCAGGTTTGGTATTAGAAGCATTGAGATATCACATCTCATGCTATAGGAATGGTCTCAGGATTGGAATGGGTAGGAGTTGGATATTACATTCTTGCTATAGGAAGGGTCTCATGTTTGGAATGGGAAGGAGTTGGATATCACATATGCTATAGGAAGGGTCTCAGGTTTGGAACGGGAAGGTGTTGGATATCCCATCTCATGTTATAGGACGGGTCTCTGGTTTGGTATTAGAATCATTGAGATATCACATCGCATGCTGTAGGAAGCGTCTAAGGATTGGAATGGGATGGACTTGGATATCACATCTCATGCTATAGGTAGGCTCTCAGGTTTGGTATAAGCATTGAGATATCACATCTCATGCTATAGGAAGGGTCTCAGGATTGGAATGGGAAGGATTTGGATATCACATCTCATGCTATAGGAAGGGTCTCAGGTTTGGTATAAGCATGGAGATATCACTTCTCATGCTATAGGAAGTGTCTCAGGATTGGAATGGGAAGGAGTTGGATATCACATCTCATGTTATAGGAAGGATCTCAGGTTTGGTATTAGAAGCATTGAGACATCACATCTCATGCTATAGGAAGGGTCTCAGGATTGGTATAAGCATTGAGATATCACATCTCTGCTATCGGAAGGGTCTCAGGATTGGAATGGGAAGGAGTTGGATATCCCATCTCGTTATAGGAGGGGTCTCAGGTTTGGCATTAGAAGCATTGAGATATCACATCTCATGGTATAGGACGGGTCTCAGAATTGGAATGGGAAGGAGTTGGATATCACATCTCAAGCTATAGGAAGGGTCTCAGGATTGAAATGGGAAGGACTTGGATATCACATCTCATGTTATAGGAAGGGTCTCAGGTTTGGTATTAGAAGCATTGAGATATCACATCTCATGCTATAGGAAGGGTCTCAGGATTGGAATGGGAAGGACTTGGATATCACATCTCATGTTATAGGAAGGGTCTCAGGTTTGGTATTAGAAGCATTGAGATATCACATCTCATGCTATAGGAAGGGTCTCAGAATTGGAATGGGAAGGAGTTGGATATCACATCTCAAGCTATAGGAAGGGTCTCAGGATTGGAATGGGAAGGAGTTTGATATCACATCTCATGCCATGTATGGGTCTCAGGTTTTGTAGAAGCATTGGGATATCACATCTCATGCTATCGGAAGGGTATCAGGATTGGATTTGGAAGGAGTTGGATATCCCATCTCATGCTATAGGAAGGGTCTCAGGTTGGAATGGGAAGGAGTTGGATATCACTTCTCATGTTTTAGGAAGGGTCTCAGGATTGGAATGGGAAGGACTTGGATATCACATCTCATGCTATAGGAAGGCTCTCAGGTTTGGAAGGGGAAGGAGTTGGATATCACATTTCATGTTAGAGGTAGGATCTCAGGTTTGGTATTAGAGGCATTGAGATATCACATCTCATGCTATCAGAAGGATCTCAGGATTGGAATGGGAAGGAGTTGGATATCACATCTCATACTAAAGGGAGGGTCTCAGGTTTGGAAGGGGAAGGATTTGGATATTACATCTCATGTTATGGGAAGGATCTCAGGTTTGGTATTAGAAGCTTTGAGATATCACATCTCATGCTATTGGGAGGATCTCAGGTTTGGTATTAGAGGCATTGAGATATCACATCTCATGCTATCAGAAGGGTCTCAGGATTGGAATGGGAAGGAGTCGGATATCACATCTCATGCTAAAGGGAGGGTCTCAGGTTTGGTATTAGAAGCATTGAGATATCACATCTCATGTTATAGGAAGGATCTCAGGTTTGGTATTCGAAACATTGAGATATCACATCTCATGCTATCAGAAGGGTCTCAGGATTGGAATGGGAAGGAGTTGGATATCACATCTCATGCTAAAGGGAGAGTCTCAGGTTTGGAAGGGGAAGGATTTGGATATCACATCTCATGTTATCGGAAGGATCTCAGGTTTGGTATTAGAAGTATTGAGATATCATATCTCATGCTATAGGAAGGGTCTCAGGATTGGAATGGGAAGGACTTGGATATCACATCTCATGCTATAGGAAGGCTCTCAGGTTTGGAAGGGGAAGGAGTTGGATATCACATTTCATGTTAGAGGTAGGATCTCAGGTTTGGTATTAGAGGCATTGAGATATCACATCTCATGCTATCAGAAGGATCTCAGGATTGGAATGGGAAGGAGTTGGATATCACATCTCATACTAAAGGGAGGGTCTCAGGTTTGGAAGGGGAAGGATTTGGATATTACATCTCATGTTATGGGAAGGATCTCAGGTTTGGTATTAGAAGCTTTGAGATATCACATCTCATGCTATTGGGAGGATCTCAGGTTTGGTATTAGAGGCATTGAGATATCACATCTCATGCTATCAGAAGGGTCTCAGGATTGGAATGGGAAGGAGTCGGATATCACATCTCATGCTAAAGGGAGGGTCTCAGGTTTGGTATTAGAAGCATTGAGATATCACATCTCATGTTATAGGAAGGATCTCAGGTTTGGTATTCGAAACATTGAGATATCACATCTCATGCTATCAGAAGGGTCTCAGGATTGGAATGGGAAGGAGTTGGATATCACATCTCATGCTAAAGGGAGAGTCTCAGGTTTGGAAGGGGAAGGATTTGGATATCACATCTCATGTTATCGGAAGGATCTCAGGTTTGGTATTAGAAGTATTGAGATATCATATCTCATGCTATAGGAAGGGTCTCAGGACTGGAATGGGAAGGAGTTGGATATCACATCTCATGCTAAAGGAAGGGTCTCAGGTTTGGTAGAAGCATTGAGATATCACATCTCATGCTATAGGAAGGGTCTCAGGATTGGAATGGGAAGGACTTAGATATCACATATCATGCTATAGAGAGGGTCTCAGTTTTGATATTAGAAGCATTGAGATATCACATCTCATGCTATCGGAAGTGTCTCAGGATTGGAATGGGAAGGAGCTGGATATCACATCTCATGCTAAAGGAAGGGTCTCAGGTTTGAAACGGGAAGGAGTTGGATATCACATCTCATGTTATAGGAAGGGTCTCAGGTTTGGTATAAGCATTGAGATATCACATCTCATGCTATAGGAAGGGTCTCAGGATTGGAATGGGAAGGAGTTGGATATCACATCTCATGCTATAGGAAGGGTATCAGGTTTGGTATAAGCATTGAGATATCACATCTCATGCTATAGGAAGGGTCTCAGGATTGGAATGGGAAGGAGTTGGATATCACATCTCATGCTATAGGAAGGGTCTCAGGTTTGGAACGGGAAGGAGTTGGATATCCCATCTCATTTTATAGGAAGAGTCTCAGGTTTGGTATAAGCATTGAGATATCACATTGCATGCTGTAGGAAGGGTCTCAGGATTGGGATGGGAAGGAGTTGGATATCACATCTCATGCTATAGGAAGGGTCTCAGATTTGGAACGGGAAGGAGTTGGATATCCCATCTCATGTTATAGGACGGGTCTCAGGTTTGGTATTAGAAGCATTGAGATATCACATTGCATGCTGTAGGAAGGGTCTCAGGATTGGAATGGGAAGGAATTGGATATTACATTCTTGCTATAGGAAAGGTCTCATGTTTGGAATGGGAAGGAGTTGGATATCACATATGCTATAGGAAGGGTCTCAGGTTTGGAACGGGAAGGAGTTGGATATCACATCTCATGCTATAGGAAGGGTCTCAGGTTTGGTATAAGCATTGAGATATCACATCTCTGCTATCGGAAGTGTCTCAGGATTGGAATGGGAAGGAGTTGGATATCCCATCTCATGTTATAGGATGGGTCTCAGGTTTGTTATTAGAATCATTGAGATATCATATTGCATGCTGTAGGAAGGGTCTAAGGATTGGAATGGGAAGGACTTGGATATCACATCTCATGCTATAGGTAGGCTCTCAGGTTTGGAAAGGGAAGGAGTTGGATATCACATTTCATGTTAGAGGAAGGATCTCAGGTTTGGTATTAGAGGCATTGAGATATCACATCTCATGCTATAGGAAGGCTCTCAGGTTTGGAACGGGAAGGAGTTGGATATCACATCTCATGTTATAGGAAGGGTCTCAGGTGTGGTATAAGCATTCAGATATCACATCTCTGCTATCGGAAGTGTCTCAGGATTGGAATGGGAAGGAGTTGGATATCCCATCTCATGCTATAGATAGGCTCTCAGGTTTCGAAAGGGAAGGAGTTGGATATCACATCTCATGCTATAGGAAGGGTCTCAGGATTGGAATGGGAAGTAGTTGGATATCACATCTCATGCTATAGGAAGGGTCTCAGGTTTGGTATAAGCATTGAGATATCACATCTCATGCTATAGGACAGGTCTCAGGATTGGAATGGAAGGAGTTGGATATCACATATCATGCTATAGGAAGGGTCTCAGGATTGGAATTAGAAGCATTGAGATATCACATCTCATGCTATAGGAAGGGTCTCAGGATTGGAATGGGAAGGACTTGGATATCACATCTCATGCTATAGATAGGCTCTCAGGTTTGGAAAGGGAAGGAGTTGGATATCACATCTCATACTATAGGAAGGGTCTCAGGATTGGAATGGGAAGTAGTTGGATATCACATCTCATGCTATAGGAAGGGTGTCATGTTTGGTATAAGCATTGAGATATCACATCTCATGCTATAGGACGGGTCTCAGGATTGGAATGGGAAGGAGTTGTATATGACATCTCATGCCGTAGGAAGGGTCTCAGGTTTGGTATAAGCATTGAGATATCACTTCTCATGCTATAGGAAGTGTCTCAGGATTGGAATGGGAAGGAGTTGGATATCACATCTCATGTTATAGGAAGGATCTCAGGTTTGGTATTAGAAGCATTGAGACATCACATCTCATGCTATAGGAAGGGTCTCAGGATTGGAATGGGAAGGAGTTGGATATCACATCTCATGCTAAAGGGAGGGTCTCAGGTTTGGAAGGGGAAGGATTTGGATATTACATCTCGTGTTATAGGAATGATCTCAGGTTTGGTATTAGAAGCATTGAGATATCACATCTCATGCTATCGGAAGGATCTCAGGTTTGGTGTTAGAAGCATTGAGATATCATATCTCATGCTATAGGAAGGGTCTCAGGATTGGAATGGGAAGGAGTTGGATATCACATCTCATGCTATAGGAAGGGTCTCAGGATTGGAATGGGAAGGAGTTGTATATGACATCTCATGCCACAGGAAGGGTCTCAGGTTTGGTATAAGCATTGAGATATCACATCTCATGCTATAGGAAGGGTCTCAGGATTGGAATGGGAAGGAGTTGGATATCACATCTCATGCTATAGGAAGGGTATCAGGTTTGGTATAAGCATTGAGATATCACATCTCATGCTATAGGAAGGGTCTCAGGATTGGAATGGGAAGGAGTTGGATATCACATCTCATGCTATAGGAAGGGTCTCAGGTTTGGAACGGGAAGGAGTTGGATATCCCATCTCATTTTATAGGAAGAGTCTCAGGTTTGGTATAAGCATTGAGATATCACATTGCATGCTGTAGGAAGGGTCTCAGGATTGGGATGGGAAGGAGTTGGATATCACATCTCATGCTATAGGAAGGGTCTCAGGTTTGGAACGGGAAGGAGTTGGATATCCCATCTCATGTTATAGGACGGGTCTCAGGTTTGGTATTAGAAGCATTGAGATATCACATTGCATGCTGTAGGAAGAGTCTCAGGATTGGAATGGGAAGGAGTTGGATATTACATTCTTGCTATAGGAAAGGTCTCATGTTTGGAATGGGAAGGAGTTGGATATCACATATGCTATAGGAAGGGTCTCAGGTTTGGAACGGGAAGGAGTTGGATATCACATCTCATGCTATAGGAAGGGTCTCAGGTTTGGTATAAGCATTGAGATATCACATCTCTGCTATCGGAAGTGTCTCAGGATTGGAATGGGAAGGAGTTGGATATCCCATCTCATGTTATAGGACGGGTCTCAGGTTTGTTATTAGAATCATTGAGATATCATATTGCATGCTGTAGGAAGGGTCTAAGGATTGGAATGGGAAGGACTTGGATATCACATCTCATGCTATAGGTAGGCTCTCAGGTTTGGAAAGGGAAGGAGTTGGATATCACATTTCATGTTAGAGGAAGGATCTCAGGTTTGGTATTAGAGGCATTGAGATATCACATCTCATGCTATAGGAAGGCTCTCAGGTTTGGAACGGGAAGGAGTTGGATATCACATCTCATGTTATAGGAAGGGTCTCAGGTGTGGTATAAGCATTCAGATATCACATCTCTGCTATCGGAAGTGTCTCAGGATTGGAATGGGAAGGAGTTGGATATCCCATCTCATGCTATAGATAGGCTCTCAGGTTTGGAAAGGGAAGGAGTTGGATATCACATCTCATGCTATAGGAAGGGTCTCAGGATTGGAATGGGAAGTAGTTGGATATCACATCTCATGCTATAGGAAGGGTCTCAGGTTTGGTATAAGCATTGAGATATCACATCTCATGCTATAGGACAGGTCTCAGGATTGGAATGGAAGGAGTTGGATATCACATCTCATGCTATAGGAAGGGTCTCAGGATTGGAATTAGAAGCATTGAGATATCACATCTCATGCTATAGGAAGGGTCTCAGGATTGGAATGGGAAGGACTTGGATATCACATCTCATGCTATAGATAGGCTCTCAGGTTTGGAAAGGGAAGGAGTTGGATATCACATCTCATACTATAGGAAGGGTCTCAGGTTCGGAATTGGAAGTAGTTGGATATCACATCTCATGCTATAGGAAGGGTGTCAGGTTTGGGATAAGCATTGAGATATCACATCTCATGCTATAGGACGGGTCTCAGGATTGGAATGGGAAGGAGTTGTATATGACATCTCATGCCGTAGGAAGGGTCTCAGGTTTGGTATAAGCATTGAGATATCACTTCTCATGCTATAGGAAGTGTCTCAGGATTGGAATGGGAAGGAGTTGGATATCACATCTCATGTTATAGGAAGGATCTCAGGTTTGGTATTAGAAGCATTGAGACATCACATCTCATGCTATAGGAAGGGTCTCAGGATTGGAATGGGAAGGAGTTGGATATCACATCTCATGCTAAAGGGAGGGTCTCAGGTTTGGAAGGGGAAGGATTTGGATATTACATCTCGTGTTATAGGAATGATCTCAGGTTTGGTATTAGAAGCATTGAGATATCACATCTCATGCTATCGGAAGGATCTCAGGTTTGGTGTTAGAAGCATTGAGATATCATATCTCATGCTATAGGAAGGGTCTCAGGATTGGAATGGGAAGGAGTTGGATATCACATCTCATGCTATAGGAAGGGTCTCAGGATTGGAATGGGAAGGAGTTGTATATGACATCTCATGCCACAGGAAGGGTCTCAGGTTTGGTATAAGCATTGAGATATCACATCTCATGCTATAGGAATGGTCTCAGGATTGGAATGGGTAGGAGTTGGATATTACATTCTTGCTATAGGAAGGGTCTCATGTTTGGAATGGGAAGGAGTTGGATATCACATATGCTATAGGAAGTGTCTCAGGTTTGGAACGGGAATGAGTTGGATATCACATCTCATGTTATAGGAAGGGTCTCAGGTTTGGTATAAGCATTGAGATAGCACATCTCTGCTATCGGAAGTGGCTCAGGATTGGAATGGGAAGGATTTGGATATCACATCTCATGCTATAGGAAGGGTCTCAGGTTTGGTATACGCATGGAGTTATCACTTCTCATGCTATAGGAAGGGTCTCAGGATTGGAATGGGAAGGAGTTGAATATCACATCTCATGCTATAGGAAGGGTCTCAGGTTTGGTATAAGCATGGAGATATCACTTCTCATGCTATAGGAAGGGTCTCAGGATTGGAATGGGAAGGAGTTGGATATCACATCTCATGTTATAGGAAGGATCTCAGGTTTGGTATTAGAAACATTGAGATATCACATCTCATGCTATCAGAAGGGTCTCAGGATTGGAATGGGAAGGAGTTGGATATCACATCTCATGCTAAAGGGAGAGTCTCAGGTTTGGAAGGGGAAGCATTTGGATATCACATCTCATGTTATCGGAAGGATCTCAGGTTTGGTATTAGATGTATTGAGATATCATATCTCATGCTATAGGAAGGGTCTCAGGACTGGAATGGGAAGGAGTTGGAAATCACATCTCATGCTAAAGGAAGGGTCTCAGGTTTGGTAGAAGCATTGAGATATCACATCTCATGCTATAGGAAGGGTCTCAGGATTGGAATGGGAAGGACTTAGATATCACATATCATGCTATAGGGAGGGTCTCAGTTTTGATATTAGAAGCATTGAGATATCACATCTCATGCTATCGGAAGTGTCTCAGGATTGGAATGGGAAGGATCTGGATATCACATCTCATGCTAAAGGAAGGGTCTCAGGTTTGGAACGGGAAGGAGTTGGATATCACATCTCATGTTATAGGAAGGGTCTCAGGTTTGGTATAAGCATTGAGATATGACATCTCTGCTATCGGAAATGTCTCAGGAGTGGAATGGGAAGGAGTTGGATATCCCATCTCATGTTATAGGACGGGTCTCAGGTTTGTTATTAGAATCATTGAGATATCATATTGCATGCTGTAGGAAGGGTCTAAGGATTGGAATGGGAAGGACTTGGATATCACATCTCATGCTATAGATAGGCTCTCAGGTTTGGAACGGGAAGGAGTTGGATATCACATTTCATGTTAGAGGAAGGATCTCAGGTTTGGTATTAGAAGCATTGAGATATCACATCTCATGCTATAGGAAGGGTCTCAGTATTGGAATGGGAAGGACTTGGATATCACATCTCATGCTATAGATAGGCTCTCAGGTTTGGAAAGGGAAGGAGTTGGATATCACATCTCATGGTATAGGAAGGGTCTCGGGATTGGAATGGGAAGTAGTTGGATAACACATCTCATGCTATAGGAACGGTCTCAGGTTTGGTATAAGCATTGAGATATCACATCTCATGCTATAGGACGTTTCTCAGGATTAGAATGGAAGGAGTTGGATATCACATCTCATGTTATAGGAAGGATCTCAGGTTTGGTATTAGAAGCATTGAGACATCACATCTCATGCTATAGGAAGGGTCTCAGGATTGGAATGGGAAGGAGTTGGATATCACATCTCATGCTATAGGAAGGGTCTCAGGTTTGGTATAAGCATTGAGATATCACATCTCATGCTATAGGAAGGGTCTCAGGATTGGAATGGGAAGGAGTTGGATATCACATCTCATGCTAAAGGGAGGGTCTCAGGTTTGGAAGGGGTAGGATTTGGATATCACATCTCATGTTATAGGAAGGATCACAGGTTTGGTATTAGAAGCATTGAGATATCACATCTCATGCTATCGGAAGGGTCTCATGATTGGAATGGGAAGGAGTTGGATATCACATCTCATGCTATAGGAAGGGTCTCAGGTTTGGAACGGGAAGGAGTTGGATATCCCATCTCATGTTATAGGACGGGTCTCAGGTTTGGTATTAGAAGCATTGAGATATCACATCGCATGCTGTAGGAAGGATCTCAGGTTTGGAATGGGAAGGAATTGGATATCACATCTCATGTCATAGGAAGTATCTCAGGTTTGGTATTAGAAGCATTGAGATATCACATCTCATGCTATAGGAATGGTCTCAGGATTGGAATGGGTAGGAGTTGGATATTACATTCCTGCTATAGGAAGGGTCTCATGTTTGGAATGGGAAGGAGTTGGATATCACATATGCTATAGGAAGGGTCTCAGGTTTGGAACGGGAAGGAGTTGGATATCCCATCTCATGTTATAGGACGGGTCTCTGGTTTGGTATTAGAATCATTGAGATATCACATCGCATGCTGTAGGAAGCGTCTAAGGATTGGAATGGGATGGACTTGGATATCACATCTCATGCTATAGGTAGGATCTCAGGTTTGGTATAAGCATTGAGATATCACATCTCATGCTATAGGAAGGGTCTCAGGATTGGAATGGGAAGGATTTGGATATCACATCTCATGCTATAGGAAGGGTCTCAGGTTTGGTATAAGCATGGAGATATCACTTCTCATGCTATAGGAAGTGTCTCAGGATTGGAATGGGAAGGAGTTGGATATCACATCTCATGTTATAGGAAGGATCTCAGGTTTGGTATTAGAAGCATTGAGACATCACATCTCATGCTATAGGAAGGGTCTCAGGATTGGTATAAGCATTGAGATATCACATCTCTGCTATCGGAAGGGTCTCAGGATTGAAATGGGAAGGAGTTGGATATCCCATCTCGTTATAGGAGGGGTCTCAGGTTTGGCATTAGAAGCATTGAGATATCACATCTCATGGTATAGGACGGGTCTCAGAATTGGAATGGGAAGGAGTTGGATAATACATCTCAAGCTATAGGAAGGGTCTCAGGATTGAAATGGGAAGGACTTGGATATCACATCTCATGTTATAGGAAGGGTCTCAGGTTTGGTATTAGAAGCATTGAGATATCACATCTCATGCTATAGGAAGGGTCTCAGGATTGGAATGGGAAGGACTTGGATATCACATCTCATGTTATAGGAAGGGTCTCAGGTTTGGTATTAGAAGCATTGAGATATCACATCTCATGCTATAGGAAGGGTCTCAGAATTGGAATGGGAAGGAGTTGGATATCACATCTCAAGCTATAGGAAGGGTCTCAGGATTGGAATGGGAAGGAGTTTGATATCACATCTCATGCCATGTATGGGTCTCAGGTTTTGTAGAAGCATTGGGATATCACATCTCATGCTATCGGAAGGGTATCAGGATTGGATTTGGAAGGAGTTGGATATCCCATCTCATGCTATAGGAAGGGTCTCAGGTTGGAATGGGAAGGAGTTGGATATCACTTCTCATGTTTTAGGAAGGGTCTCAGGATTGGAATGGGAAGGACTTGGATATCACATCTCATGCTATAGGAAGGCTCTCAGGTTTGGAAGGGGAAGGAGTTGGATATCACATTTCATGTTAGAGGTAGGATCTCAGGTTTGGTATTAGAGGCATTGAGATATCACATCTCATGCTATCAGAAGGATCTCAGGATTGGAATGGGAAGGAGTTGGATATCACATCTCATACTAAAGGGAGGGTCTCAGGTTTGGAAGGGGAAGGATTTGGGTATTACATCTCATGTTATGGGAAGGATCTCAGGTTTGGTATTAGAAGCATTGAGATATCACATCTCATGCTATTGGGAGGATCTCAGGTTTGGTATTAGAGGCATTGAGATATCACATCTCATGCTATCAGAAGGGTCTCAGGATTGGAATGGGAAGGAGTTGGATATCACATCTCATGCTAAAGGGAGAGTCTCAGGTTTGGAAGGGGAAGGATTTGGATATCACATCTCATGTTATCGGAAGGATCTCAGGTTTGGTATTAGAAGTATTGAGATATCATATCTCATGCTATAGGAAGGGTCTCAGGACTGGAATGGGAAGGAGTTGGATATCACATATCATGCTATAGAGAGGGTCTCAGTTTTGATATTAGAAGCATTGAGATATCACATCTCATGCTATCGGAAGTGTCTCAGGATTGGAATGGGAAGGAGCTGGATATCACATCTCATGCTAAAGGAAGGGTCTCAGGTTTGAAACGGGAAGGAGTTGGATATCACATCTCATGTTATAGGAAGGGTCTCAGGTTTGGTATAAGCATTGAGATATCACATCTCATGCTATAGGAAGGGTCTCAGGATTGGAATGGGAAGGAGTTGGATATCACATCTCATGCTATAGGAAGGGTATCAGGTTTGGTATAAGCATTGAGATATCACATCTCATGATATAGGAAGGGTCTCAGGATTGGAATGGGAAGGAGTTGGATATCACATCTCATGCTATAGGAAGGGTCTCAGGTTTGGAACGGGAAGGAGTTGGATATCCCATCTCATTTTATAGGAAGAGTCTCAGGTTTGGCATAAGCATTGAGATATCACATTGCATGCTGTAGGAAGGGTCTCAGGATTGGGATGGGAAGGAGTTGGATACTACATCTCATGCTATAGGAAGGGTCTCAGGTTTGGAACGGGAAGGAGTTGGATATCCCATCTCATGTTATAGGACGGGTCTCAGGTTTGGTATTAGAAGCATTGAGATATCACATTGCATGCTGTAGGAAGGGTCTCAGGATTGGAATGGGAAGGAGTTGGATATTACATTCTTGCTATAGGAAGGGTCTCATGTTTGGAATGGGAAGGAGTTGGATATCACATATGCTATAGGAAGGGTCTCAGGTTTGGAACGGGAAGGAGTTGGATATCACATCTCATGCTATAGGAAGGGTCTCAGGTTTGGTATAAGCATTGAGATATCACATCTCTGCTATCGGAAGTGTCTCAGGATTGGAATGGGAAGGAGTTGGATATCCCATCTCATGTTATAGGACGGGTCTCAGGTTTTTTATTAGAATCATTGAGATATCATATTGCATGCTGTAGGAAGGGTCTAAGGATTGGAATGGGAAGGACTTGGATATCACATCTCATGCTATAGGTAGGCTCTCAGGTTTGGAAAGGGAAGGAGTTGGATATCACATTTCATGTTAGAGGAAGGATCTCAGGTTTGGTATTAGAAGCATTGAGATATCACATCCCTGCTATCGGAAGGGTCTCAGGATTGGAATGGGAAGGAGTTGGATATCCCATCTCATGTTATAGGACGGGTCTCAGGTTTTTTATTAGAATCATTGAGATATCATATTGCATGCTGTAGGAAGGGTCTAAGGATTGGAATGGGAAGGACTTGGATATCACATCTCATGCTATAGGTAGGCTCTCAGGTTTGGAAGGGGAAGGATTTGGATATCACATCTGATGTTATAGGAAGGATCTCGGGTTTGGTATTAGAAGCATTGAGATATCACATCCCTGCTATCGGAAGGGTCTCAGGATTGGAATGGGAAGGAGTTGGATATCCCATCTCATGTTATAGGAAGAGTGTCAGGTTTGGTATTAGAAGCATTGAGATATCACATCTCATGCTATAGGAAGTGTCTCAGGATTGGAATGGGAAGGAGTTTGATATCACATCTCATGCCATGTATGGGTCTCAGGTTTTGTAGAAGCATTGGGATATCACATCTCATGCTATCGGAAGGGTATCAGGATTGGATTTGGAAGGAGTTGGATATCCCATCTCATGCTATAGGAAGGGTCTCAGGTTGGAATGGGAAGGAGTTGGATATCACATCTGATGTTATAGGAAGGGTCTCAGGATTGGAATGGGAAGGACTTAGATATCACATATCATGCTATAGGGAGGGTCTCAGTTTTGATATTAGAAGCATTGAGATATCACATCTCATGCTATCGGAAGTGTCTCAGGATTGGAATGGGAAGGAGCTGGATATCACATCTCATGCTAAAGGAAGGGTCTTCGGTTTGGAACGGGAAGGAGTTGGATATCACATCTCATGTTATAGGAAGGGTCTCAGGTTTGGTATAAGCATTGAGATATGACATCTCTGCTATCGGAAGTGTCTCAGGAGTGGAATGGGAAGGAGTTGGATATCCCATCTCATGTTATAGGACGGGTCTCAGGTTTGTTATTAGAATCATTGAGATATCATATTGCATGCTGTAGGAAGGGTCTAAGGTTTGGAAGGGGAAGCATTTGGATATCACATCTCATGTTATCGGAAGGATCTCAGGTTTGGTATTAGATGTATTGAGATATCATATCTCATGCTATAGGAAGGGTCTCAGGACTGGAATGGGAAGGAGTTGGATATCACATCTCATGCTAAAGGAAGGGTCTCAGGTTTGGTAGAAGCATTGAGATATCACATCTCATGCTATAGGAAGGGTCTCAGGATTGGAATGGGAAGGACTTAGATATCACATATCATGCTATAGGGAGGGTCTCAGTTTTGATATTAGAAGCATTGAGATATCACATCTCATGCTATCGGAAGTGTCTCAGGATTGGAATGGGAAGGAGCTGGATATCACATCTCATGCTAAAGGAAGGGTCTCAGGTTTGGAACGGGAAGGAGTTGGATATCACATCTCATGCTAAAGGAAGGGTCTCAGGTTTGGTATAAGCATTGAGATATGACATCTCTGCTATCGGAAGTGTCTCAGGAGTGGAATGGGAAGGAGTTGGATATCCCATCTCATGTTATAGGACGGGTCTCAGGTTTGTTATTAGAATCATTGAGATATCATATTGCATGCTGTAGGAAGGGTCTAAGGATTGGAATGGGAAGGACTTGGATATCACATCTCATGCTATAGATAGGCTCTCAGGTTTGGAACGGGAAGGAGTTGGATATCACATTTCATGTTAGAGGAAGGATCTCAGGTTTGGTATTAGAAGCATTGAGATATCACATCTCATGCTATAGGAAGGGTCTCAGGATTGGAATGGGAAGGACTTGGATATCACATCTCATGCTATAGATAGGCTCTCAGGTTTGGAAAGGGAAGGAGTTGGATATCACATCTCATGGTATAGGAAGGGTCTCAGGATTGGAATGGGAAGTAGTTGGATATCACATCTCATGCTATAGGAAGGGTCTCAGGTTTGGTATAAGCATTGAGATATCACATCTCATGCTATAGGACGTTTCTCAGGATTGGAATGGAAGGAGTTGGATATCACATCTCATGTTATAGGAAGGATCTCAGGTTTGGTATTAGAAGCATTGAGACATCACATCTCATGCTATAGGAAGGGTCTCAGGATTGGAATGGGAAGGAGTTGGATATCACAACTCATGCTATAGGAAGGGTCTCAGGTTTGGTATAAGCATTGAGATATCACATCTCATGCTATAGGAAGGGTCTCAGGATTGGAATGGGAAGGAGTTGGATATCACATCTCATGCTAAAGGGAGGGTCTCAGGTTTGGAAGGGGTAGGATTTGGATATCACATCTCATGTTATAGGAAGGATCACAGGTTTGGTATTAGAAGCATTGAGATATCACATCTCATGCTATCGGAAGGGTCTCAGGATTGGAATGGGAAGGAGTTGGATATCACATCTCATGCTATAGGAAGGGTCTCAGGTTTGGAACGGGAAGGAGTTGGATATCCCATCTCATGTTATAGGACGGGTCTCAGGTTTGGTATTAGAAGCATTGAGATATCACATCACATGCTGTAGGAAGCGTCTAAGGATTGGAATGGGATGGACTTGGATATCACATCCCATGCTATAGGTAGGCTCTCAGGTTTGGTATAAGCATTGAGATATGACATCTCATGCTATAGCAAGGGTCTCAGGATTGGAATGGGAAGGATTTGGATATCACATCTCATGCTATAGGAAGGGTCTCAGGTTTGGTATAAGCATGGAGATATCACTTCTCATGCTATAGGAAGTGTCTCAGGATTGGAATGGGAAGGAGTTGGATATCACATCTCATGTTATAGGAAGGATCTCAGGTTTGGTATTAGAAGCATTGAGACATCACATCTCATGCTATAGGAAGGGTCTCAGGATTGGTATAAGCATTGAGATATCACATCTCTGCTATCGGAAGGGTCTCAGGATTGGAATGGGAAGGAGTTGGATATCCCATCTCGTTATAGGAGGGGTCTCAGGTTTGGCATTAGAAGCATTGAGATATCACATCTCATGGTATAGGACGGGTCTCAGAATTGGAATGGGAAGGAGTTGGATATCACATCTCAAGCTATAGGAAGGGTCTCAGGATTGAAATGGGAAGGACTTGGATATCACATCTCATGTTATAGGAAGGGTCTCAGGTTTGGTATTAGAAGCATTGAGATATCACATCTCATTCTATAGGAAGGGTCTCAGGATTGGAATGGGAAGGACTTGGATATCACATCTCATGTTATAGGAAGGGTCTCAGGTTTGGTATTAGAAGCATTGAGATATCACATCTCATGCTATAGGAAGGGTCTCAGAATTGGAATGGGAAGGAGTTGGATATCACATCTCAAGCTATAGGAAGGGTCTCAGGATTGGAATGGGAAGGAGTTTGATATCACATCTCATGCCATGTATGGGTCTCAGGTTTTGTAGAAGCATTGGGATATCACATCTCATGCTATCGGAAGGGTATCAGGATTGGATTTGGAAGGAGTTGGATATCCCATCTCATGCTATAGGAAGGGTCTCAGGTTGGAATGGGAAGGAGTTGGATATCACTTCTCATGTTTTAGGAAGGGTCTCAGGATTGGAATGGGAAGGACTTGGATATCACATCTCATGCTATAGGAAGGCTCTCAGGTTTGGAAGGGGAAGGAGTTGGATATCACATTTCATGTTAGAGGTAGGATCTCAGGTTTGGTATTAGAGGCATTGAGATATCACATCTCATGCTATCAGAAGGATCTCAGGATTGGAATGGGAAGGAGTTGGATATCACATCTCATACTAAAGGGAGGGTCTCAGGTTTGGAAGGGGAAGGATTTGGATATTACATCTCATGTTATGGGAAGGATCTCAGGTTTGGTATTAGAAGCATTGAGATATCACATCTCATGCTATTGGGAGGATCTCAGGTTTGGTATTAGAGGCATTGAGATATCACATCTCATGCTATCAGAAGGGTCTCAGGATTGGAATGGGAAGGAGTCGGATATCACATCTCATGCTAAAGGGAGGGTCTCAGGTTTGGTATTAGAAGCATTGAGATATCACATCTCATGTTATAGGAAGGATCTCAGGTTTGGTATTCGAAACATTGAGATATCACATCTCATGCTATCAGAAGGGTCTCAGGATTGGAATGGGAAGGAGTTGGATATCACATCTCATGCTAAAGGGAGAGTCTCAGGTTTGGAAGGGGAAGGATTTGGATATCACATCTCATGTTATCGGAAGGATCTCAGGTTTGGTATTAGAAGTATTGAGATATCATATCTCATGCTATAGGAAGGGTCTCAGGACTGGAATGGGAAGGAGTTGGATATCACATCTCATGCTAAAGGAAGGGTCTCAGGTTTGGTAGAAGCATTGAGATATCACATCTCATGCTATCGGAAGTGTCTCAGGATTGGAATGGGAAGGAGCTGGATATCACATCTCATGCTAAAGGAAGGGTCTCAGGTTTGAAACGGGAAGGAGTTGGATATCACATCTCATGTTATAGGAAGGGTCTCAGGTTTGGTATAAGCATTGAGATATCACATCTCATGCTATAGGAAGGGTCTCAGGATTGGAATGGGAAGGAGTTGGATATCACATCTCATGCTATAGGAAGGGTATCAGGTTTGGTATAAGCATTGAGATATCACATCTCATGCTATAGGAAGGGTCTCAGGATTGGAATGGGAAGGAGTTGGATATCACATCTCATGCTATAGGAAGGGTCTCAGGTCTGGAACGGGAAGGAGTTGGATATCCCATCTCATTTTATAGGAAGAGTCTCAGGTTTGGTATAAGCATTGAGATATCACATTGCATGCTGTAGGAAGGGTCTCAGGATTGGGATGGGAAGGAGTTGGATATCACATCTCATGCTATAGGAAGGGTCTCAGGTTTGGAACGGGAAGGAGTTGGATATCCCATCTCATGTTATAGGACGGGTCTCAGGTTTGGTATTAGAAGCATTGAGATATCACATTGCATGCTGTAGGAAGGGTCTCAGGATTGGAATGGGAAGGAGTTGGATATCACATCTCATGCTATAGGAAGGGTCTCAGGTTTGGTATAAGCATTGAGATATCACATCTCTGCTATCGGAAGTGTCTCAGGATTGGAATGGGAAGGAGTTGGATATCCCATCTCATGTTATAGGACGGGTCTCAGGTTTTTTATTAGAATCATTGAGATATCATATTGCATGCTGTAGGAAGGGTCTAAGGATTGGAATGGGAAGGACTTGGATATCACATCTCATGCTATAGGTAGGCTCTCAGGTTTGGAAAGGGAAGGAGTTGGATATCACATTTCATGTTAGAGGAAGGATCTCAGGTTTGGTATTAGAAGCATTGAGATATCACATCCCTGCTATCGGAAGGGTCTCAGGATTGGAATGGGAAGGAGTTGGATATCCCATCTCATGTTATAGGACGGGTCTCAGGTTTTTTATTAGAATCATTGAGATATCATATTGCATGCTGTAGGAAGGGTCTAAGGATTGGAATGGGAAGGACTTGGATATCACATCTCATGCTATAGGTAGGCTCTCAGGTTTGGAAGGGGAAGGATTTGGATATCACATCTGATGTTATAGGAAGGATCTCGGGTTTGGTATTAGAAGCATTGAGATATCACATCCCTGCTATCGGAAGGGTCTCAGGATTGGAATGGGAAGGAGTTGGATATCCCATCTCATGTTATAGGAAGAGTGTCAGGTTTGGTATTAGAAGCATTGAGATATCACATCTCATGCTATAGGAAGTGTCTCAGGATTGGAATGGGAAGGAGTTTGATATCACATCTCATGCCATGTATGGGTCTCAGGTTTTGTAGAAGCATTGGGATATCACATCTCATGCTATCGGAAGGGTATCAGGATTGGATTTGGAAGGAGTTGGATATCCCATCTCATGCTATAGGAAGGGTCTCAGGTTGGAATGGGAAGGAGTTGGATATCACATCTGATGTTATAGGAAGGGTCTCAGGATTGGAATGGGAAGGACTTAGATATCACATATCATGCTATAGGGAGGGTCTCAGTTTTGATATTAGAAGCATTGAGATATCACATCTCATGCTATCGGAAGTGTCTCAGGATTGGAATGGGAAGGAGCTGGATATCACATCTCATGCTAAAGGAAGGGTCTTCGGTTTGGAACGGGAAGGAGTTGGATATCACATCTCATGTTATAGGAAGGGTCTCAGGTTTGGTATAAGCATTGAGATATGACATCTCTGCTATCGGAAGTGTCTCAGGAGTGGAATGGGAAGGAGTTGGATATCCCATCTCATGTTATAGGACGGGTCTCAGGTTTGTTATTAGAATCATTGAGATATCATATTGCATGCTGTAGGAAGGGTCTAAGATTTGGAAGGGGAAGCATTTGGATATCACATCTCATGTTATCGGAAGGATCTCAGGTTTGGTATTAGATGTATTGAGATATCATATCTCATGCTATAGGAAGGGTCTCAGGACTGGAATGGGAAGGAGTTGGATATCACATCTCATGCTAAAGGAAGGGTCTCAGGTTTGGTAGAAGCATTGAGATATCACATCTCATGCTATAGGAAGGGTCTCAGGATTGGAATGGGAAGGACTTAGATATCACATATCATGCTATAGGGAGGGTCTCAGTTTTGATATTAGAAGCATTGAGATATCACATCTCATGCTATCGGAAGTGTCTCAGGATTGGAATGGGAAGGAGCTGGATATCACATCTCATGCTAAAGGAAGGGTCTCAGGTTTGGAACGGGAAGGAGTTGGATATCACATCTCATGTTATAGGAAGGGTCTCAGGTTTGGTATAAGCATTGAGATATGACATCTCTGCTATCGGAAGTGTCTCAGGAGTGGAATGGGAAGGAGTTGGATATCCCATCTCATGTTATAGGACGGGTCTCAGGTTTGTTATTAGAATCATTGAGATATCATATTGCATGCTGTAGGAAGGGTCTAAGGATTGGAATGGGAAGGACTTGGATATCACATCTCATGCTATAGATAGGCTCTCAGGTTTGGAACGGGAAGGAGTTGGATATCACATTTCATGTTAGAGGAAGGATCTCAGGTTTGGTATTAGAAGCATTGAGATATCACATCTCATGCTATAGGAAGGGTCTCAGGATTGGAATGGGAAGGACTTGGATATCACATCTCATGCTATAGATAGGCTCTCAGGTTTGGAAAGGGAAGGAGTTGGATATCACATCTCATGGTATAGGAAGGGTCTCAGGATTGGAATGGGAAGTAGTTGGATATCACATCTCATGCTATAGGAAGGGTCTCAGGTTTGGTATAAGCATTGAGATATCACATCTCATGCTATAGGACGTTTCTCAGGATTGGAATGGAAGGAGTTGGATATCACATCTCATGTTATAGGAAGGATCTCAGGTTTGGTATTAGAAGCATTGAGACATCACATCTCATGCTATAGGAAGGGTCTCAGGTTTGGAACGGGAAGGAGTTGGATATCACATTTCATGTTAGAGGAAGGATCTCAGGTTTGGTATTAGAAGCATTGAGATATCACATCTCATGCTATAGGAAGGGTCTCAGGATTGGAATGGGAAGGACTTGGATATCACATCTCATGCTATAGATAGGCTCTCAGGTTTGGAAAGGGAAGGAGTTGGATATCACATCTCATGGTATAGGAAGGGTCTCAGGATTGGAATGGGAAGTAGTTGGATATCACATCTCATGCTATAGGAAGGGTCTCAGGTTTGGTATAAGCATTGAGATATCACATCTCATGCTATAGGACGTTTCTCAGGATTGGAATGGAAGGAGTTGGATATCACATCTCATGTTATAGGAAGGATCTCAGGTTTGGTATTAGAAGCATTGAGACATCACATCTCATGCTATAGGAAGGGTCTCAGGATTGGAATGGGAAGTAGTTGGATATCACATCTCATGCTATAGGAAGGGTCTCAGGTTTGGTATAAGCATTGAGATATCACATCCCATGCTATAGGACGTTTCTCAGGATTGGAATGGAAGGAGTTGGATATCACATCTCATGTTATAGGAAGGATCTCAGGTTTGGTATTAGAAGCATTGAGACATCACATCTCATGCTATAGGAAGGGTCTCAGGATTGGAATGGGAAGGAGTGGATATCACATCTCATGCTAAAGGGAGGGTCTCAGGTTTGGAAGGGGTAGGATTTGGATATCACATCTCATGTTATAGGAAGGATCACAGGTTTGGTATTAGAAGCATTGAGATATCACATCTCATGCTATCGGAAGGGTCTCAGGATTGGAATGGGAAGGAGTTGGATATCACATCTCATGCTATAGGAAGGGTCTCAGGTTTGGAACGGGAAGGAGTTGGATATCCCATCTCATGTTATAGGACGGGTCTCAGGTTTGGTATTAGAAGCATTGAGATATCACATCACATGCTGTAGGAAGCGTCTAAGGATTGGAATGGGATGGACTTGGATATCACATCCCATGCTATAGGTAGGCTCTCAGGTTTGGTATAAGCATTGAGATATGACATCTCATGCTATAGCAAGGGTCTCAGGATTGGAATGGGAAGGATTTGGATATCACATCTCATGCTATAGGAAGGGTCTCAGGTTTGGTATAAGCATGGAGATATCACTTCTCATGCTATAGGAAGTGTCTCAGGATTGGAATGGGAAGGAGTTGGATATCACATCTCATGTTATAGGAAGGATCTCAGGTTTGGTATTAGAAGCATTGAGACATCACATCTCATGCTATAGGAAGGGTCTCAGGATTGGTATAAGCATTGAGATATCACATCTCTGCTATCGGAAGGGTCTCAGGATTGGAATGGGAAGGAGTTGGATATCCCATCTCGTTAGAGGAGGGGTCTCAGGTTTGGCATTAGAAGCATTGAGATATCACATCTCATGGTATAGGACGGGTCTCAGAATTGGAATGGGAAGGAGTTGGATATCACATCTCAAGCTATAGGAAGGGTCTCAGGATTGAAATGGGAAGGACTTGGATATCACATCTCATGTTATAGGAAGGGTCTCAGGTTTGGTATTAGAAGCATTGAGATATCACATCTCATTCTATAGGAAGGGTCTCAGGATTGGAATGGGAAGGACTTGGATATCACATCTCATGTTATAGGAAGGGTCTCAGGTTTGGTATTAGAAGCATTGAGATATCACATCTCATGCTATAGGAAGGGTCTCAGAATTGGAATGGGAAGGAGTTGGATATCACATCTCAAGCTATAGGAAGGGTCTCAGGATTGGAATGGGAAGGAGTTTGATATCACATCTCATGCCATGTATGGGTCTCAGGTTTTGTAGAAGCATTGGGATATCACATCTCATGCTATCGGAAGGGTATCAGGATTGGATTTGGAAGGAGTTGGATATCCCATCTCATGCTATAGGAAGGGTCTCAGGTTGGAATGGGAAGGAGTTGGATATCACTTCTCATGTTTTAGGAAGGGTCTCAGGATTGGAATGGGAAGGACTTGGATATCACATCTCATGCTATAGGAAGGCTCTCAGGTTTGGAAGGGGAAGGAGTTGGATATCACATTTCATGTTAGAGGTAGGATCTCAGGTTTGGTATTAGAGGCATTGAGATATCACATCTCATGCTATCAGAAGGATCTCAGGATTGGAATGGGAAGGAGTTGGATATCACATCTCATACTAAAGGGAGGGTCTCAGGTTTGGAAGGGGAAGGATTTGGATATTACATCTCATGTTATGGGAAGGATCTCAGGTTTGGTATTAGAATCATTGAGATATCACATCTCATGCTATTGGGAGGATCTCAGGTTTGGTATTAGAGGCATTGAGATATCACATCTCATGCTATCAGAAGGGTCTCAGGATTGGAATGGGAAGGAGTCGGATATCACATCTCATGCTAAAGGGAGGGTCTCAGGTTTGGTATTAGAAGCATTGAGATATCACATCTCATGTTATAGGAAGGATCTCAGGTTTGGTATTCGAAACATTGAGATATCACATCTCATGCTATCAGAAGGGTCTCAGGATTGGAATGGGAAGGAGTTGGATATCACATCTCATGCTAAAGGGAGAGTCTCAGGTTTGGAAGGGGAAGGATTTGGATATCACATCTCATGTTATCGGAAGGATCTCAGGTTTGGTATTAGAAGTATTGAGATATCATATCTCATGCTATAGGAAGGGTCTCAGGACTGGAATGGGAAGGAGTTGGATATCACATCTCATGCTAAAGGAAGGGTCTCAGGTTTGGTAGAAGCATTGAGATATCACATCTCATGCTATCGGAAGTGTCTCAGGATTGGAATGGGAAGGAGCTGGATATCACATCTCATGCTAAAGGAAGGGTCTCAGGTTTGAAACGGGAAGGAGTTGGATATCACATCTCATGTTATAGGAAGGGTCTCAGGTTTGGTATAAGCATTGAGATATCACATCTCATGCTATAGGAAGGGTCTCAGGATTGGAATGGGAAGGAGTTGGATATCACATCTCATGCTATAGGAAGGGTATCAGGTTTGGTATAAGCATTGAGATATCACATCTCATGCTATAGGAAGGGTCTCAGGATTGGAATGGGAAGGAGTTGGATATCACATCTCATGCTATAGGAAGGGTCTCAGGTCTGGAACGGGAAGGAGTTGGATATCCCATCTCATTTTATAGGAAGAGTCTCAGGTTTGGTATAAGCATTGAGATATCACATTGCATGCTGTAGGAAGGGTCTCAGGATTGGGATGGGAAGGAGTTGGATATCACATCTCATGCTATAGGAAGGGTCTCAGGTTTGGAACGGGAAGGAGTTGGATATCCCATCTCATGTTATAGGACGGGTCTCAGGTTTGGTATTAGAAGCATTGAGATATCACATTGCATGCTGTAGGAAGGGTCTCAGGATTGGAATGGGAAGGAGTTGGATATTACATTCTTGCTATAGGAAGGGTCTCATGTTTGGAATGGGAAGGAGTTGGATATCACATATGCTATAGGAAGGGTCTCAGGTTTGGAACGGGAAGGAGTTGGATATCACATCTCATGCTATAGGAAGGGTCTCAGGTTTGGTATAAGCATTGAGATATCACATCTCTGCTATCGGAAGTGTCTCAGGATTGGAATGGGAAGGAGTTGGATATCCCATCTCATGTTATAGGACGGGTCTCAGGTTTGTTATTAGAATCATTGAGATATCATATTGCATGCTGTAGGAAGGGTCTAAGGATTGGAATGGGAAGGACTTGGATATCACATCTCATGCTATAGGTAGGCTCTCAGGTTTGGAAAGGGAAGGAGTTGGATATCACATTTCATGTTAGAGGAAGGATCTCAGGTTTGGTATTAGAGGCATTGAGATATCACATCTCATGCTATAGGAAGGCTCTCAGGTTTGGAATGGGAAGGAGTTGGATATCACATCTCATGTTATAGGAAGGGTCTCAGGTGTGGTATAAGCATTCAGATATCACATCTCTGCTATCGGAAGTGTCTCAGGATTGGAATGGGAAGGAGTTGTATATCCGATCTCATGCTATAGATAGGCTCTCAGGTTTGGAAAGGGAAGGAGTTGGATATCACATCTCATGCTATAGGAAGGGTCTCAGGATTGGAATGGGAAGTAGTTGGATATCACATCTCATGCTATAGGAAGGGTCTCAGGTTTGGTATAAGCATTGAGATATCACATCTCATGCTATAGGACAGGTCTCAGGATTGGAATGGAAGGAGTTGGATATCACATCTCATGCTATAGGAAGGGTCTCAGGATTGGAATTAGAAGCATTGAGATATCACATCTCATGCTATAGGAAGGGTCTCAGGATTGGAATGGGAAGGACTTGGATATCACATCTCATGCTATAGATAGGCTCTCAGGTTTGGAAAGGGAAGGAGTTGGATATCACATCTCATACTATAGGAAGGGTCTCAGGATTGGAATGGGAAGTAGTTGGATATCACATCTCATGCTATAGGAAGGGTGTCAGGATTGGTATAACATTGAGATATCACATCTCATGCTATATGACGGGTCTCTGGATTGGAATGGGAAGGAGTTGTATATGACATCTCATGCCGTAGGAAGGGTCTCAGGTTTGGTATAAGCATTGAGATATCACTCCTCATGCTATAGGAAGTGTCTCAGGATTGGAATGGGAAGGAGTTGGATATCACATCTCATGTTATAGGAAGGATCTCAGGTTTGGTATTAGAAGCATTGAGACATCACATCTCATGCTATAGGAAGGGTCTCAGGATTGGGATGGGAAGGAGTTGGATATCACATCTCATGCTAAAGGGAGGGTCTCAGGTTTGGAAGGGGAAGGATTTGGATATTACATCTCGTGTTATAGAAATGATCTCAGGTTTGGTATTAGAAGCATTGAGATATCACATCTCATGCTGTCGGAAGGATCTCAGGTTTGGTGTTAGAAGCATTGAGATATCATATCTCATGCTATAGGAAGGGTCTCAGGATTGGAATGGGAAGGAGTTGGATATCACATCTCATGCTATAGGAAGGGTCTCAGGATTGGAATGGGAAGGAGTTGTATATGACATCTCATGCCACAGGAAGGGTCTCAGGTTTGGTATAAGCATTGAGATATCACATCTCATGCTATAGGAATGGTCTCAGGATTGGAATGGGTAGGAGTTGGATATTACATTCTTGCTATAGGAAGGGTCTCATGTTTGGAATGGGAAGGAGTTGGATATCACATATGCTATAGGAAGTGTCTCAGGTTTGGAACGGGAATGAGTTGGATATCACATCTCATGTTATAGGAAGGGTCTCAGGTTTGGTATAAGCATTGAGATAGCACATCTCTGCTATCGGAAGTGGCTCAGGATTGGAATGGGAAGGATTTGGATATCACATCTCATGCTATAGGAAGGGTCTCAGGTTTGGTATACGCATGGAGTTATCACTTCTCATGCTATAGGAAGCGTCTCAGGATTGGAATGGGAAGGAGTTGAATATCACATCTCATGCTATAGGAAGGGTCTCAGGTTTGGTATAAGCATGGAGATATCACTTCTCATGCTATAGGAAGGGTCTCAGGATTGGAATGGGAAGGAGTTGGATATCACATCTCATGTTATAGGAAGGATCTCAGGTTTGGTATTAGAAACATTGAGATATCACATCTCATGCTATCAGAAGGGTCTCAGGATTGGAATGGGAAGGAGTTGGATATCACATCTCATGTTATCGGAAGGATCTCAGGTTTGGTATTAGATGTATTGAGATATCATATCTCATGCTATAGGAAGGGTCTCAGGACTGGAATGGGAAGGAGTTGGATATCACATCTCATCCTAAAGGAAGGGTCTCAGGTTTGGTAGAAGCATTGAGATATCACATCTCATGCTATAGGAAGGGTCTCAGGATTGGAATGGGAAGGACTTAGATATCACATATCATGCTATAGGGAGGGTCTCAGTTTTTATATTAGAAGCATTGAGATATCACATCTCATGCTATCGGAAGTGTCTCAGGATTGGAATGGGAAGGAGCTGGATATCCCATCTCATGCTAAAGGAAGGGTCTCAGGTTTGGAACGGGAAGGAGTTGGATATCACATCTCATGTTATAGGAAGGGTCTCAGGTTTGGTATAAGCATTGAGATATGACATCTCTGCTATCGGAAGTGTCTCAGGAGTGGAATGGGAAGGAGTTGGATATCCCATCTCATGTTATAGGACGGGTCTCAGGTTTGTTATTAGAATCATTGAGATATCATATTGCATGCTGTAGGAAGGGTCTAAGGATTGGAATGGGAAGGACTTGGATATCACATCTCATGCTATAGATAGGCTCTCAGGTTTGGAACGGGAAGGAGTTGGATATCACATTTCATGTTAGAGGAAGGATCTCAGGTTTGGTATTAGAAGCATTGAGATATCACATCTCATGCTATAGGAAGGGTCTCAGGATTGGAATGGGAAGGACTTGGATATCACATCTCATGCTATAGATAGGCTCTCAGGTTTGGAAAGGGATGGAGTTGGATATCACATCTCATGGTATAGGAAGGGTCTCAGGATTGGAATGGGAAGTAGTTGGATATCACATCTCATGCTATAGGAAGGGTCTCAGGTTTGGTATAAGCATTGAGATATCACATCTCATGCTATAGGACGTTTCTCAGGATTAGAATGGAAGGAGTTGGATATCACATCTCATGTTATAGGAAGGATCTCAGGTTTGGTATTAGAAGCATTGAGACATCACATCTCATGCTATAGGAAGGGTCTCAGGATTGGAATGGGAAGGAGTTGGATATCACATCTCATGCTATAGGAAGGGTCTCAGGTTTGGTATAAGCATTGAGATATCACATCTCATGCTATAGGAAGGGTCTCAGGATTGGAATGGGAAGGAGTTGGATATCACATCTCATGCTAAAGGGAGGGTCTCAGGTTTGGAAGGGGTAGGATTTGGATATCACATCTCATGTTATAGGAAGGATCACAGGTTTGGTATTAGAAGCATTGAGATATCACATCTCATGCTATCGGAAGGGTCTCAGGATTGGAATGGGAAGGAGTTGGATATCACATCTCATGCTATAGGAAGGGTCTCAGGTTTGGAACGGGAAGGAGTTGGATATCCCATCTCATGTTATAGGACGGGTCTCAGGTTTGGTATTAGAAGCATTGAGATATCACATCGCATGCTGTAGGAAGGATCTCAGGTTTGGAATGGGAAGGAATTGGATATCACATCTCATGTCATAGGAAGTATCTCAGGTTTGGTATTAGAAGCATTGAGATATCACATCTCATGCTATAGGAATGGTCTCAGGATTGGAATGGGTAGGAGTTGGATATTACATTCTTGCTATAGGAAGGGTCTCATGTTTGGAATGGGAAGGAGTTGGATATCACATATGCTATAGGAAGGGTCTCAGGTTTGGAACGGGAAGGAGTTGGATATCCCATCTCATGTTATAGGACGGGTCTCTGGTTTGGTATTAGAATCATTGAGATATCACATCGCATGCTGTAGGAAGCGTCTAAGGATTGGAATGGGATGGACTTGGATATCACATCTCATGCTATATGTAGGCTCTCAGGTTTGGTATAAGCATTGAGATATCACATCTCATGCTATAGGAAGGGTCTCAGGATTGGAATGGGAAGGATTTGGATATCACATCTCATGCTATAGGAAGGGTCTCAGGTTTGGTATAAGCATGGAGATATCACTTCTCATGCTATAGGAAGTGTCTCAGGATTGGAATGGGAAGGAGTTGGATATCACATCTCATGTTATAGGAAGGATCTCAGGTTTGGTATTAGAAGCATTGAGACATCACATCTCATGCTATAGGAAGGGTCTCAGGATTGGTATAAGCATTGAGATATCACATCTCTGCTATCGGAAGGGTCTCAGGATTGGAATGGGAAGGAGTTGGATATCCCATCTCGTTATAGGAGGGGTCTCAGGTTTGGGATTAGAAGCATTGAGATATCACATCTCATGGTATAGGACGGGTCTCAGAATTGGAATGGGAAGGAGTTGGATATCACATCTCAAGCTATAGGAAGGGTCTCAGGATTGAAATGGGAAGGACTTGGATATCACATCTCATGTTATAGGAAGGGTCTCAGGTTTGGTATTAGAAGCATTGAGATATCACATCTCATGCTATAGGAAGGGTCTCAGGATTGAAATGGGAAGGACTTGGATATCACATCTCATGTTATAGGAAGGGTCTCAGGTTTGGTATTAGAAGCATTGAGATATCACATCTCATGCTATAGGAAGGGTCTCAGAATTGGAATGGGAAGGAGTTGGATATCACATCTCAAGCTATAGGAAGGGTCTCAGGATTGGAATGGGAAGGAGTTTGATATCACATCTCATGCCATGTATGGGTCTCAGGTTTTGTAGAAGCATTGGGATATCACATCTCATGCTATCGGAAGGGTATCAGGATTGGATTTGGAAGGAGTTGGATATCCCATCTCATGCTATAGGAAGGGTCTCAGGTTGGAATGGGAAGGAGTTGGATATCACTTCTCATGTTTTAGGAAGGGTCTCAGGTTTGGAATGGGAAGGACTTGGATATCACATCTCATGCTATAGGAAGGCTCTCAGGTTTGGAAGGGGAAGGAGTTGGATATCACATTTCATGTTAGAGGTAGGATCTCAGGTTTGGTATTAGAGGCATTGAGATATCACATCTCATGCTATCAGAAGGATCTCAGGATTGGAATGGGAAGGAGTTGGATATCACATCTCATACTAAAGGGAGGGTCTCAGGTTTGGAAGGGGAAGGATTTGGGTATTACATCTCATGTTATGGGAAGGATCTCAGGTTTGGTATTAGAAGCATTGAGATATCACATCTCATGCTATTGGGAGGATCTCAGGTTTGGTATTAGAGGCATTGAGATATCACATCTCATGCTATCAGAAGGGTCTCAGGACTGGAATGGGAAGGAGTCGGATATCACATCTCATGCTAAAGGGAGGGTCTCAGGTTTGGTATTAGAAGCATTGAGATATCACATCTCATGTTATAGGAAGGATCTCAGGTTTGGTATTAGAAACATTGAGATATCACATCTCATGCTATCAGAAGGGTCTCAGGATTGGAATGGGAAGGAGTTGGATATCACATCTCATGCTAAAGGGAGAGTCTCAGGTTTGGAAGGGGAAGGATTTGGATATCACATCTCATGTTATCGGAAGGATCTCAGGTTTGGTATTAGAAGTATTGAGATATCATATCTCATGCTATAGGAAGGGTCTCAGGACTGGAATGGGAAGGAGTTGGATATCACATCTCATGCTAAAGGAAGGGTCTCAGGTTTGGTAGAAGCATTGAGATATCACATCTCATGCTATAGGAAGGGTCTCAGGATTGGAATGGGAAGGACTTAGATATCACATATCATGCTATAGAGAGGGTCTCAGTTTTGATATTAGAAGCATTGAGATATCACATCTCATGCTATCGGAAGTGTCTCAGGATTGGAATGGGAAGGAGCTGGATATCACATCTCATGCTAAAGGAAGGGTCTCAGGTTTGAAACGGGAAGGAGTTGGATATCACATCTCATGTTATAGGAAGGGTCTCAGGTTTGGTATAAGCATTGAGATATCACATCTCATGCTATAGGAAGGGTCTCAGGATTGGAATGGGAAGGAGTTGGATATCACATCTCATGCTATAGGAAGGGTATCAGGTTTGGTATAAGCATTGAGATATCACATCTCATGCTATAGGAAGGGTCTCAGGATTGGAATGGGAAGGATTTGGATATCACATCTCATGCTATAGGAAGGGTCTCAGGTTTGGAACGGGAAGGAGTTGGATATCCCATCTCATTTTATAGGAAGAGTCTCAGGTTTGGTATAAGCATTGAGATATCACATTGCATGCTGTAGGAAGGGTCTCAGGATTGGGATGGGAAGGAGTTGGATATCACATCTCATGCTATAGGAAGGGTCTCAGGTTTGGAACGGGAAGGAGTTGGATATCCCATCTCATGTTATAGGATGGGTCTCAGGTTTGGTATTAGAAGCATTGAGATATCACATTGCATGCTGTAGGAAGGGTCTCAGGATTGGAATGGGAAGGAGTTGGATATTACATTCTTGCTATAGGAAGGGTCTCATGTTTGGAATGGGAAGGAGTTGGATATCACATATGCTATAGGAAGGGTCTCAGGTTTGGAACGGGAAGGAGTTGGATATCACATCTCATGCTATAGGAAGGGTCTCAGGTTTGGTATAAGCATTGAGATATCACATCTCTGCTATCGGAAGTGTCTCAGGATTGGAATGGGAAGGAGTTGGATATCCCATCTCATGTTATAGGACGGGTCTCAGGTTTGTTATTAGAATCATTGAGATATCATATTGCATGCTGTAGGAAGGGTCTAAGGATTGGAATGGGAAGGACTTGGATATCACATCTCATGCTATAGGTAGGCTCTCAGGTTTGGAAAGGGAAGGAATTGGATATCACATTTCATGTTAGAGGAAGGATCTCAGGTTTGGTATTAGAGGCATTGAGATATCACATCTCATGCTATAGGAAGGGTCTCAGGATTGGAATGGGAAGGAGTTGGATATCACATCTCATGCTATAGGAAGGGTCTCAGGTTTGGTATAAGCATTGAGATATCACATCTCATGCTATAGGAAGAGTCTCAGGATTGGAATGGGAAGGAGTTGGAGATCACATCTGATGTTATAGGAAGGATCTCAGGTTTGGTATTAGAAGCATTGAGATATCACATCCCTGCTATCGGAAGGGTCTCAGGATTGGAATGGGAAGGAGTTGGATATCCCATCTCATGTTATAGGAAGAGTCTCAGGTTTGGTATTAGAAGCATTGAGATATCACATCTCATGATATAGGAAGTGTCTCAGGATTGGAATGGGAAGGAGTTTGATATCACATCTCATGCCATGTATGGGTCTCAGGTTTTGTAGAAGCATTGGGATATCACATCTCATGCTATCGGAAGGGTATCAGGATTGGATTTGGAAGGAGTTGGATATCCCATCTCATGCTATAGGAAGGGTCTCAGGTTGGAATGGGAAGGAGTTGGATATCACATCTGATGTTATAGGAAGGGTCTCAGGATTGGAATGGGAAGGACTTAGATATCACATATCATGCTATAGGGAGGGTCTCAGTTTTGATATTAGAAGCATTGAGATATCACATCTCATGCTATCGGAAGTGTCTCAGGATTGGAATGGGAAGGAGCTGGATATCACATCTCATGCTAAAGGAAGGGTCTCAGGTTTGGAACGGGAAGGAGTTGGATATCACATCTCATGTTATAGGAAGGGTCTCAGGTTTGGTATAAGCATTGAGATATGACATCTCTGCTATCGGAAGTGTCTCAGGAGTGGAATGGGAAGGAGTTGGATATCCCATCTCATGTTATAGGACGGGTCTCAGGTTTGTTATTAGAATCATTGAGATATCATATTGCATGCTGTAGGAAGGGTCTAAGGTTTGGAAGGGGAAGCGTTTGGATATCACATCTCATGTTATCGGAAGGATCTCAGGTTTGGTATTAGATGTATTGAGATATCATATCTCATGCTATAGGAAGGGTCTCAGGACTGGAATGGGAAGGAGTTGGATATCACATCTCATGCTAAAGGAAGGGTCTCAGGTCTGGTAGAAGCATTGAGATATCACATCTCATGCTATAGGAAGGGTCTCAGGATTGGAATGGGAAGGACTTAGATATCACATATCATGCTATAGGGAGGGTCTCAGTTTTGATATTAGAAGCATTGAGATATCACATCTCATGCTATCGGAAGTGTCTCAGAATTGGAATGGGAAGGAGCTGGATATCACATCTCATGCTAAAGGAAGGGTCTCAGGTTTGGAACGGGAAGGATTTGGATATCACATCTCATGTTATAGGAAGGGTCTCAGGTTTGGTATAAGCATTGAGATATGACATCTCTGCTATCGGAAGTGTCTCAGGAGTGGAATGGGAAGGAGTTGGATATCCCATCTCATGTTATAGGACGGGTCTCAGGTTTGTTATTAGAATCATTGAGATATCATATTGCATGCTGTAGGAAGGGTCTAAGGATTGGAATGGGAAGGACTTGGATATCACATCTCATGCTATAGATAGGCTCTCAGGTTTGGAACGGGAAGGAGTTGGATATCACATTTCATGTTAGAGGAAGGATCTCAGGTTTGGTATTAGAAGCATTGAGATATCACATCTCATGCTATAGGAAGGGTCTCAGGATTGGAATGGGAAGGACTTGGATATCACATCTCATGCTATAGATAGGCTCTCAGGTTTGGAAAGGGAAGGAGTTGGATATCACATCTCATGGTATAGGAAGGGTCTCAGGATTGGAATGGGAAGTAGTTGGATATCACATCTCATGCTATAGGAAGGGTCTCAGGTTTGGTATAAGCATTGAGATTTCACATCTCATGCTATAGGACGTTTCTCAGGATTGGAATGGAAGGAGTTGGATATCACATCTCATGTTATAGGAAGGATCTCAGGTTTGGTATTAGAAGCATTGAGACATCACATCTCATGCTATAGGAAGGGTCTCAGGATTGGAATGGGAAGGAGTTGGATATCACATATCATGCTATAGGAAGGGTCTCAGGTTTGGTATAAGCATTGAGATATCACATCTCATGCTATAGGAAGGGTCTCAGGATTGGAATGGGAAGGAGTTGGATATCACATCTCATGCTAAAGGGAGGGTCTCAGGTTTGGAAGGGGTAGGATTTGGATATCACATCTCATGTTATAGGAAGGATCACAGGTTTGGTATTAGAAGCATTGAGATATCACATCTCATGCTATCGGAAGGGTCTCAGGATTGGAATGGGAAGGAGTTGAATATCACATCTCATGCTATAGGAAGGTTCTCAGGTTTGGAACGGGAAGGAGTTGGATATCCCATCTCATGTTATAGGACGGGTCTCAGGTTTGGTATTAGAAGCATTGAGATATCACATCGCATGCTGTAGGAAGGATCTCAGGTTTGCAATGGGTAGGAGTTGGATATTACATTCTTGCTATAGGAAGGGTCTCATGTTTGGAATGGGAAGAAGTTGGATATCACATATGCTATAGGAAGGGTCTCAGGTTTGGAACGGGAAGGAGTTGGATATCCCATCTCATGTTATAGGACGGGTCTCTGGTTTGGTATTAGAATCATTGAGATATCACATCGCATGCTGTAGGAAGCGTCTAAGGATTGGAATGGGATGGACTTGGATATCACATCTCATGCTATAGGTAGGCTCTCAGGTTTGGTATAAGCATTGAGATATCACATCTCATGCTATAGGAAGGGTCTCAGGATTGGAATGGGAAGGATTTGAATATCACATCTCATGCTATAGGAAGGGTCTCAGGTTTGGTATAAGCATGGAGATATCACTTCTCATGCTATAGGAAGTGTCTCAGGATTGGAATGGGAAGGAGTTGGATATCACATCTCATGTTATAGGAAGGATCTCAGGTTTGGTATTAGAAGCATTGAGACATCACATCTCATGCTATAGGAAGGGTCTCAGGATTGGTATAAGCATTGAGATATCACATCTCTGCTATCGGAAGGGTCTCAGGATTGGAATGGGAAGGAGTTGGATATCCCAGCTCGTTATAGGAGGGGTCTCAGGTTTGGCATTAGAAGCATTGAGATATCACATCTCATGGTATAGGACGGGTCTCAGAATTGGAATGGGAAGGAGTTGGATATCACATCTCAAGCTATAGGAAGGGTCTCAGGATTGAAATGGGAAGGACTTGGATATCACATCTCATGTTATAGGAAGGGTCTCAGGTTTGGTATTAGAAGCATTGAGATATCACATCTCATGCTATAGGAAGGGTCTCAGGATTGGAATGGAAAGGACTTGGTTATCACATCTCATGTTATAGGAAGGGTCTCAGGTTTGGTATTAGAAGCATTGAGATATCACATCTCATGCTATAGGAAGGGTCTCAGAATTGGAATGGGAAGGAGTTGGATATCACATCTCAAGCTATAGGTAGGGTCTCAGGATTGGAATGGGAAGGAGTTTGATATCACATCTCATGCCATGTATGGGTCTCAGGTTTTGTAGAAGCATTGGGATATCACATCTCATGCTATCGGAAGGGTATCAGGATTGGATTTGGAAGGAGTTGGATATCCCATCTCATGCTATAGGAAGGGTCTCAGGTTGGAATGGGAAGGAGTTGGATATCACTTCTCATGTTTTAGGAAGGGTCTCAGGATTGGAATGGGAAGGACTTGGATATCACATCTCATGCTATAGGAAGGCTCTCAGGTTTGGAAGGGGAAGGAGTTGGATATCACATTTCATGTTAGAGGTAGGATCTCAGGTTTGGTATTAGAGGCATTGAGATATCACATCTCATGCTATCAGAAGGATCTCAGGATTGGAATGGCAAGGAGTTGGATATCACATCTCATACTAAAGGGAGGGTCTCAGGTTTGGAAGGGGAAGGATTTGGATATTACATCTCATGTTATGGGAAGGATCTCAGGTTTGGTATTAGAAGCATTGAGATATCACATCTCATGCTATTGGGAGGATCTCAGGTTTGGTATTAGAGGCATTGAGATATCACATCTCATGCTATCAGAAGGGTCTCAGGATTGGAATGGGAAGGAGTCGGATATCACATCTCATGCTAAAGGGAAGGTCTCAGGTTTGGTATTAGAAGCATTGAGATATCACATCTCATGTTATAGGAAGGATCTCAGGTTTGGTATTAGAAACATTGAGATATCACATCTCATGCTATCAGAAGTGTCTCAGGATTGGAATGGGAAGGAGCTGGATATCACATCTCATGCTAAAGGAAGGGTCTCAGGTTTGGAACGGGAAGGAGTTGGATATCACATCTCATGTTATAGGAAGGGTCTCAGGTTTGGTATAAGCATTGAGATATGACATCTCTGCTATCGGAAGTGTCTCAGGAGTGGAATGGGAAGGAGTTGGATATCCCATCTCATGTTATAGGACGGGTCTCAGGTTTGTTATTAGAATCATTGAGATATCATATTGCATGCTGTAGGAAGGGTCTAAGGTTTGGAAGGGGAAGCATTTGGATATCACATCTCATGTTATCGGAAGGATCTCAGGTTTGGTATTAGATGTATTGAGATATCATATCTCATGCTATAGGAAGGGTCTCAGGACTGGAATGGGAAGGAGTTGGATATCACATCTCATGCTAAAGGAAGGGTCTCAGGTTTGGTAGAAGCATTGAGATATCACATCTCATGCTATAGGAAGGGTCTCAGGATTGGAATGGGAAGGACTTAGATATCACATATCATGCTATAGGGAGGGTCTCAGTTTTGATATTAGAAGCATTGAGATATCACATCTCATGCTATCGGAAGTGTCTCAGGATTGGAATGGGAAGGAGCTGGATATCACATCTCATGCTAAAGGAAGGGTCTCAGGTTTGGAACGGGAAGGAGTTGGATATCACATCTCATGTTATAGGAAGGGTCTCAGGTTTGGTATAAGCATTGAGATATGACATCTCTGCTATCGGAAGTGTCTGAGGAGTGGAATGGGAAGGAGTTGGATATCCCATCTCATGTTATAGGACGGGTCTCAGGTTTGTTATTAGAATCATTGAGATATCATATTGCATGCTGTAGGAAGGGTCTAAGGATTGGAATGGGAAGGACTTGGATATCACATCTCATGCTAGAGATAGGCTCTCAGGTTTGGAACGGGAAGGAGTTGGATATCACATTTCATGTTAGAGGAAGGATCTCAGGTTTGGTATTAGAAGCATTGAGATATCACATCTCATGCTATAGGAAGGGTCTCAGGATTGGAATGGGAAGGACTTGGATATCACATCTCATGCCATAGATAGGCTCTCAGGTTTGGAAAGGGAAGGAGTTGGATATCACATCTCATGGTATAGGAAGGGTCTCAGGATTGGAATGGGAAGTAGTTGGATATCACATCTCATGCTATAGGAAGGGTCTCAGGTTTGGTATAAGCATTGAGATATCACATCTCATGCTATAGGACGTTTCTCAGGATTGGAATGGAAGGAGTTGGATATCACATCTCATGTTATAGGAAGGATCTCAGGTTTGGTATTAGAAGCATTGAGACATCACATCTCATGCTATAGGAAGGGTCTCAGGATTGGAATGGGAAGGAGTTGGATATCACATCTCATGCTAAAGGGAGGGTCTCAGGTTTGGAAGGGGTAGGATTTGGATATCACATCTCATGTTATAGGAAGGATCACAGGTTTGGTATTAGAAGCATTGAGATATCACATCTCATGCTATCGGAAGGATCTCAGGACTGGAATGGGAAGGAGTTGGATATCACATCTCATGCTATAGGAAGGGTCTCAGGTTTGGAACGGGAAGGAGTTGGATATCCCATCTCATGTTATAGGACGGGTCTCAGGTTTGGTATTAGAAGCATTGAGATATCACATCGCATGCTGTAGGAAGGATCTCAGGTTTGGAATGGGAAGGAATTGGATATCACATCTCATGTCATAGGAAGTATCTCAGGTTTGGTATTAGAAGCATTGAGATATCACATCTCATGCTATAGGAATGGTCTCAGGATTGGAATGGGTAGGAGTTGGATATTACATTCTTGCTATAGGAAGGGTCTCATGTTTGGAATGGGAAGGAGTTGGATATCACATATGCTATAGGAAGGGTCTCAGGTTTGGAACGGGAAGGAGTTGGATATCCCATCTCATGTTATAGGACGGGTCTCTGGTTTGGTATTAGAATCATTGAGAAATCACATCGCATGCTTTAGGAAGCGTCTAAGGATTTTAATGGGATGGACTTGGATATCACATCTCATGCTATAGGTAGGCTCTCAGGTTTGGTATAAGCATTGAGATATCACATCTCATGCTATAGGAAGGGTCTCAGGATTGGAATGGGAAGGATTTGGATATCACATCTCATGCTACAGGAAGGGTCTCAGGTTTGGTATAAGCATGGAGATATCACTTCTCATGCTATAGGAAGTGTCTCAGGATTGGAATGGGAAGGAGTTGGATATCACATCTCATGTTATAGGAAGGATCTCAGGTTTGGTATTAGAAGCATTGAGACATCACATCTCATGCTATAGGAAGGGTCTCAGGATTGGTATAAGCATTGAGATATCACATCTCTGCTATCGGAAGGGTCTCAGGATTGGAATGGGAAGGAGTTGGATATCCCATCTCGTTATAGGAGGGGTCTCAGGTTTGGCATTAGAAGCATTGAGATATCACATCTCATGGTATAGGACGGGTCTCAGAATTGGAATGGGAAGGAGTTGGATATCACATCTCAAGCTATAGGAAGGGTCTCAGGATTGAAATGGGAAGGACTTGGATATCACATCTCATGTTATAGGAAGGGTCTCAGGTTTGGTATTAGAAGCATTGAGATATCACATCTCATGCTATAGGAAGGGTCTCAGGATTGGAATGGGAAGGACTTGGATATCACATCTCATGTTATAGGAAGGGTCTCAGGTTTGGTATTAGAAGCATTGAGATATCACATCTCATGCTATAGGAAGGGTGTCAGAATTGGAATGGGAAGGAGTTGGATATCACATCTCAAGCTATAGGAAGGGTCTCAGGATTGGAATGGGAAGGAGTTTGATATCACATCTCATGCCATGTATGGGTCTCAGGTTTTGTAGAAGCATTGGGATATCACATCTCATGCTATCGGAAGGGTATCAGGATTGGATTTGCAAGGAGTTGGATATCCCATCTCATGCTATAGGAAGGGTCTCAGGTTGGAATGGGAAGGAGTTGGATATCACTTCTCATGTTTTAGGAAGGGTCTCAGGATTGGAATGGGAAGGACTTGGATATCACATCTCATGCTATAGGAAGGCTCTCAGGTTTGGAAGGGGAAGGAGTTGGATATCACATTTCATGTTAGAGGTAGGATCTCAGGTTTGGTATTAGAGGCATTGAGATATCACATCTCATGCTATCAGAAGGATCTCAGGATTGGAATGGGAAGGAGTTGGATATCACATCTCATACTAAAGGGAGGGTCTCAGGTTTGGAAGGGGAAGGATTTGGATATTACATCTCATGTTATGGGAAGGATCTCAGGTTTGGTATTAGAAGCATTGAGATATCACATCTCATGCTATTGGGAGGATCTCAGGTTTGGTATTAGAGGCATTGAGATATCACATCTCATGCTATCAGAAGGGTCTCAGGATTGGAATGGGAAGGAGTCGGATATCACATCTCATGCTAAAGGGAGGGTCTCAGGTTTGGTATTAGAAGCATTGAGATATCACATCTCATGTTATAGGAAGGATCTCAGGTTTGGTATTAGAAACATTGAGATATCACATCTCATGCTATCAGAAGGGTCTCAGGATTGGAATGGGAAGGAGTTGGATATCACATCTCATGCTAAAGGGAGAGTCTCAGGTTTGGAAGGGGAAGGATTTGGATATCACATCTCATGTTATCGGAAGGATCTCAGGTTTGGTATTAGAAGTATTGAGATATCATATCTCATGCTATAGGAAGGGTCTCAGGACTGGAATGGGAAGGAGTTGGATATCACATCTCATGCTAAAGGAAGGGTCTCAGGTTTGGTAGAAGCATTGAGATATCACATCTCATGCTATAGGAAGGGTCTCAGGATTGGAATGGGAAGGACTTAGATATCACATCTCATGCTATAGGAAGGGTCTCCGGTTTGGAACGGGAAGGAGTTGGATATCCCATCTCATTTTATAGGAAGAGTCTCAGGTTTGGTATAAGCATTGAGATATCACATTGCATGCTGTAGGAAGGGTCTCAGGATTGGGATGGGAAGGAGTTGGATATCACATTTCATGCTATAGGAAGGGTCTCAGGTTTGGAACGGGAAGGAGTTGGATATCCCATCTCATGTTATA
This sequence comes from Ambystoma mexicanum, assembly GCF_040938575.1. Classification (NCBI taxonomy): domain Eukaryota; kingdom Metazoa; phylum Chordata; class Amphibia; order Caudata; family Ambystomatidae; genus Ambystoma; species Ambystoma mexicanum. The sequence goes on from NC_090934.1 coordinate 1,149,727,198, forward strand.
GGACGGGTCTCAGGTTTGGTATTAGAAGCATTGAGATATCACATTGCATGCTGTAGGAAGGGTCTCAGGATTGGAATGGGAAGGAGTTGGATATTACATTCTTGCTATAGGAAGGGTCTCATGTTTGGAATGGGAAGGAGTTGGATATCACATATGCTATAGGAAGGGTCTCAGGTTTGGAACGGGAAGGAGTTGGATATCACATCTCATGCTATAGGAAGGGTCTCAGGTTTGGTATAAGCATTGAGATATCACATCTCTGCTATCGGAAGTGTCTCAGGATTGGAATGGGAAGGAGTTGGATATCCCATCTCATGTTATAGGACGGGTCTCAGGTTTGTTATTAGAATCATTGAGATATCATATTGCATGCTGTAGGAAGGGTCTAAGGATTGGAATGGGAAGGACTTGGATATCACATCTCATGCTATAGGTAGGCTCTCAGGTTTGGAAAGGGAAGGAGTTGGATATCACATTTCATGTTAGAGGAAGGATCTCAGGTTTGGTATTAGAGGCATTGAGATATCACATCTCATGCTATAGGAAGGCTCTCAGGTTTGGAACGGGAAGGAGTTGGATATCACATCTCATGTTATAGGAAGGGTCTCAGGTGTGGTATAAGCATTCAGATATCACATCTCTGCTATCGGAAGTGTCTCAGGATTGGAATGGGAAGGAGTTGGATATCCCATCTCATGCTATAGATAGGCTCTCAGGTTTGGAAAGGGAAGGAGTTGGATATCACATCTCATGCTATAGGAAGGGTCTCAGGATTGGAATGGGAAGTAGTTGGATATCACATCTCATGCTATAGGAAGGGTCTCAGGTTTGGTATAAGCATTGAGATATCACATCTCATGCTATAGGACAGGTCTCAGGATTGGAATGGAAGGAGTTGGATATCACATCTCATGCTATAGGAAGGGTCTCAGGATTGGAATTAGAAGCATTGAGATATCACATCTCATGCTATAGGAAGGGTCTCAGGATTGGAATGGGAAGGACTTGGATATCACATCTCATGCTATAGATAGGCTCTCAGGTTTGGAAAGGGAAGGAGTTGGATATCACATCTCATACTATAGGAAGGGTCTCAGGATTGGAATGGGAAGTAGTTGGATATCACATCTCATGCTATAGGAAGGGTGTCAGGTTTGGTATAAGCATTGAGATATCACATCTCATGCTGTAGGAAGTGTCTCAGGATTGGAATGGGAAGGAGTTGGATATCACATCTCATGTTATAGGAAGGTTCTCAGGTTTGGTATTAGAAGCATTGAGACATCACATCTCATGCTATAGGAAGGGTCACAGGATTGGAATGGGAAGGAGTTGGATATCACATCTCATGCTAAAGGGATGGTCTCAGGTTTGGAAGGGGAAGGATTTGGATATTACATCTCGTGTTATAGGAATGATCTCAGGTTTGGTATTAGAAGCATTGAGATATCACATCTCATGCTATCGGAAGGATCTCAGGTTTGGTGTTAGAAGCATTGAGATATCATATCTCATGCTATAGGAAGGGTCTCAGGATTGGAATGGAAAGGAGTTGTATATGACATCTCATGCCACAGGAAGGGTCTCAGGTTTGGTATAAGCATTGAGATATCACATCTCATGCTATAGGAATGGTCTCAGGATTGGAATGGGTAGGAGTTGGATATTACATTCTTGCTATAGGAAGGGTCTCATGTTTGGAATGGGAAGGAGTTGGATATCACATATGCTATAGGAAGTGTCTCAGGTTTGGAACGGGAATGAGTTGGATATCACATCTCATGTTATAGGAAGGGTCTCAGGTTTGGTATAAGCATTGAGATAGCACATCTCTGCTATCGGAAGTGGCTCAGGATTGGAATGGGAAGGATTTGGATATCACATCTCATGCTATAGGAAGGGTCTCAGGTTTGGTATACGCATGGAGTTATCACTTCTCATGCTATAGGAAGGGTCTCAGGATTGGAATGGGAAGGAGTTGAATATCACATCTCATGCTATAGGAAGGGTCTCAGGTTTGGTATTAGAAACATTGAGATATCACATCTCATGCTATCAGAAGGGTCTCAGGATTGGAATGGGAAGGAGTTGGATATCACATCTCATGCTAAAGGGAGAGTCTCAGGTTTGGAAGGGGAAGCATTTGGATATCACATCTCATGTTATCGGAAGGATCTCAGGTTTGGTATTAGATGTATTGAGATATCATATCTCATGCTATAGGAAGGGTCTCAGGACTGGAATGGGAAGGAGTTGGATATCACATCTCATGCTAAAGGAAGGGTCTCAGGTTTGGTAGAAGCATTGAGATATCACATCTCATGCTATAGGAAGGGTCTCAGGATTGGAATGGGAAGGACTTAGATATCACATATCATGCTATCAGAAGGGTCTCAGGATTGGAATGGGAAGGAGTTGGATATCACATCTCATGCTAAAGGGAGAGTCTCAGGTTTGGAAGGGGAAGCATTTGGATATCACATCTCATGTTATCGGAAGGATCTCAGGTTTGGTATTAGATGTATTGAGATATCATATCTCATGCTATAGGAAGGGTCTCAGGACTGGAATGGGAAGGAGTTGGATATCACATCTCATGCTAAAGGAAGGGTCTCAGGTTTGGTAGAAGCATTGAGATATCACATCTCATGCTAAAGGAAGGGTCTCAGGTTTGGAACGGGAAGGAGTTGGATATCACATCTCATGTTATAGGAAGGGTCTCAGGTTTGGTATAAGCATTGAGATATGACATCTCTGCTATCGGAAGTGTCTCAGGAGTGGAATGGGAAGGAGTTGGATATCCCATCTCATGTTATAGGACGGGTCTCAGGTTTGTTATTAGAATCATTGAGATATCATATTGCATGCTGTAGGAAGGGTCTAAGGATTGGAATGGGAAGGACTTGGATATCACATCTCATGCTATAGATAGGCTCTCAGGTTTGGAACGGGAAGGAGTTGGATATCACATTTCATGTTAGAGGAAGGATCTCAGGTTTGGTATTAGAAGCATTGAGATATCACATCTCATGCTATAGGAAGGGTCTCAGGGTTGGAATGGGAAGGACTTGGATATCACATCTCATGCTATAGATAGGCTCTCAGGTTTGGAAAGGGAAGGAGTTGGATATCACATCTCATGGTATAGGAAGGGTCTAAGGATTGGAAAGGGAAGTAGTTGGATATCACATCTCATGCTATAGGAAGGGTCTCAGGTTTGGTATAAGCATTGAGATATCACATCTCATGCTATAGGACGTTTCTCAGGATTGGAATGGAAGGAGTTGGATATCACATCTCATGTTATAGGAAGGATCTCAGGTTTGGTATTAGAAGCATTGAGACATCACATCTCATGCTATAGGAAGGGTCTCAGGATTGGAATGGGAAGGAGTTGGATATCACATCTCATGCTATAGGAAGGGTCTCAGGTTTGGTATAAGCATTGAGATATCACATCTCATGCTATAGGAAGGGTCTCAGGATTGGAATGGGAAGGAGTTGGATATCACATCTCATGCTATAGGAAGGGTCTCAGGTTTGGAACGGGAAGGAGTTGGATATCCCATCTCATGTTATAGGACAGGTCTCAGGTTTGGTATTAGAAGCATTGAGATATCACATCGCATGCTGTAGGAAGGATCTCAGGTTTGGAATGGGAAGGAATTGGATATCACATCTCATGTCATAGGAAGTATCTCAGGTTTGGTATTAGAAGCATTGAGATATCACATCTCATGCTATAGGAATGGTCTCAGGATTGGAATGGGTAGGAGTTGGATATTACATTCTTGCTATAGGAAGGGTCTCATGTTTGGAATGGGAAGGAGTTGGATATCACATATGCTATAGGAAGGGTCTCAGGTTTGGAACGGGAAGGAGTTGGATATCCCATCTCATGTTACAGGACGGGTGTCTGGTTTGGTATTAGAATCATTGAGATATCACATCGCATGCTGTAGGAAGCGTCTAAGGATTGGAATGGGATGGACTTGGATATCACATCTCATGCTATAGGTAGGCTCTCAGGTTTGGTATAAGCATTGAGATATCACATCTCATGCTATAGGAAGGGTCTCAGGATTGGAATGGGAAGGATTTGGATATCACATCTCATGCTATAGGAAGGGTCTCAGGTTTGGTATAAGCATGGAGATATCACTTCTCATGCTATAGGAAGTGTCTCAGGATTTGGAATGGGAAGGAGTTGGATATCACATCTCATGTTATAGCAAGGAACTCAGGTTTGGTATTAGAAGCATTGAGACATCACATCTCATGCTATAGGAAGGGTCTCAGGATTGGTATAAGCATTGAGATATCACATCTCTGCTATCGGAAGGGTCTCAGGATTGGAATGGGAAGGAGTTGGATACCCCATCTCGTTATAGGAGGGGTCTCAGGTTTGGCATTAGAAGCATTGAGATATCACATCTCATGGTATAGGACGGGTCTCAGAATTGGAATGGGAAGGAGTTGGATATCACATCTCAAGCTATAGGAAGGGTCTCAGGATTGAAATGGGAAGGACTTGGATATCACATCTCATGTTATAGGAAGGGTCTCAGGTTTGGTATTAGAAGCATTGAGATATCACATCTCATGCTATAGGAAGGGTCTCAGGATTGGAATGGGAAGGACTTGGATATCACATCTCATGTTATAGGAAGGGTCTCAGGTTTGGTATTAGAAGCATTGAGATATCACATCTCATGCTATAGGAAGGGTCTCAGAATTGGAATGGGAAGGAGTTGGATATCACATCTCAAGCTATAGGAAGGGTCTCAGAATTGGAATGGGAAGGAGTTTGATATCACATCTCATGCCATGTATGGGTCTCAGGTTTTGTAGAAGCATTGGGATATCACATCTCATGCTATCGGAAGGGTATCAGGATTGGATTTGGAAGGAGTTGGATATCCCATCTCATGCTAAAGGAAGGGTCTCAGGTTGGAATGGGAAGGAGTTGGATATCACTTCTCATGTTTTAGGAAGGGTCTCAGGATTGGAATGGGAAGGACTTGGATATCACATCTCAAGCTCTAGGAAGGCTCTCAGGTTTGGAAGGGGAAGGAGTTGGATATCACATTTCATGTTAGAGGTAGGATCTCAGGTTTGGTATTAGAGGCATTGAGATATCACATCTCATGCTATCAGAAGGATCTCAGGATTGGAATGGGAAGGAGTTGGATATCACATCTCATACTAAAGGGAGGGTCTCAGGTTTGGAAGGGGAAGGATTTGGGTATTACATCTCATGTTATGGGAAGGATCTCAGGTTTGGTATTAGAAGCATTGAGATATCACATCTCATGCTATTGGGAGGATCTCAGGTTTGGTATTAGAGGCATTGAGATATCACATCTCATGCTATCAGAAGGGTCTCAGGATTGGAATGGGAAGGAGTCGGATATCACATCTCATGCTAAAGGGAGGGTCTCAGGTTTGGTATTAGAAGCATTGAGATATCACATCTCATGTTATAGGAAGGATCTCAGGTTTGGTATTAGAAACATTGAGATATCACATCTCATGCTATCAGAAGGGTCTCAGGATTGGAATGGGAAGGAGTTGGATATCACATCTCATGCTAAAGGGAGAGTCTCAGGTTTGGAAGGGGAAGGATTTGGATATCACATCTCATGTTATCGGAAGGATCTCAGGTTTGGTATTAGAAGTATTGAGATATCATATCTCATGCTATAGGAAGGGTCTCAGGACTGGAATGGGAAGGAGTTGGATATCACATCTCATGCTAAAGGAAGGGTCTCAGGTTTGGTAGAAGCATTGAGATATCACATCTCATGCTATAGGAAGGGTCTCAGGATTGGAATGGGAAGGACTTAGATATCACATATCATGCTATAGAGAGGGTCTCAGTTTTGATATTAGAAGCATTGAGATATCACATCTCATGCTATCGGAAGTGTCTCAGGATTGGAATGGGAAGGAGCTGGATATCACATCTCATGCTAAAGGAAGGGTCTCAGGTTTGAAACGGGAAGGAGTTGGATATCACATCTCATGTTATAGGAAGGGTCTCAGGTTTGGTATAAGCATTGAGATATCACATCTCATGCTATAGGAAGGGTCTCAGGATTGGAATGGGAAGGAGTTGGATATCACATCTCATGCTATAGGAAGGGTATCAGGTTTGGTATAAGCATTGAGATATCACATCTCATGCTATAGGAAGGGTCTCAGGATTGGAATGGGAAGGAGTTGGATATCACATCTCATGCTATAGGAAGTTTCTCAGGTTTGGAACGGGAAGGAGTTGGATATCCCATCTCATTTTATAGGAAGAGTCTCAGGTTTGGTATAAGCATTGAGATATCACATTGCATGCTGTAGGAAGGGTCTCAGGATTGGGATGGGAAGGAGTTGGATATCACATCTCATGCTATAGGAAGGGTCTCAGGTTTGGAACGGGAAGGAGTTGGATATCCCATCTCATGTTATAGGACGGGTCTCAGGTTTGGTATTAGAAGCATTGAGATATCACATTGCATGCTGTAGGAAGGGTCTCAGGATTGGAATGGGAAGGAGTTGGATATTACATTCTTGCTATAGGAAGGGTCTCATGTTTGGAATGGGAAGCAGTTGGATATCACATATGCTATAGGAAGGGTCTCAGGTTTGGAACGGGAAGGAGTTGGATATCACATCTCATGCTATAGGAAGGGTCTCAGGTTTGGTATAAGCATTGAGATATCACATCTCTGCTATCGGAAGTGTCTCAGGATTGGAATGGGAAGGAGTTGGATATCCCATCTCATGTTATAGGACGGGTCTCAGGTTTGTTATTAGAATCATTGAGATATCATATTGCATGCTGTAGGAAGGGTCTAAGGATTGGAATGGGAAGGACTTGGATATCACATCTCATGCTATAGGTAGGCTCTCAGGTTTGGAAAGGGAAGGAGTTGGATATCACATTTCATGTTAGAGGAAGGATCTCAGGTTTGGTATTAGAGGCATTGAGATATCACATCTCATGCTATAGGAAGGGTCTCAGGATTGGAATGGGAAGGAGTTGGATATCACATCTCATGCTATAGGAAGGGTCTCAGGTTTGGTATAAGCATTGAGATATCACATCTCATGCTATAGGAAGAGTCTCAGGATGGGAATGGGAAGGAGTTGGAGATCACATCTGATGTTATAGGAAGGATCTCAGGTTTGGTATCAGAAGCATTGAGATATCACATCCCTGCTATCGGAAGGGTCTCAGGATTGGAATGGGAAGGAGTTGGATATCCCATCTCATGTTATAGGAAGAGTCTCAGGTTTGGTATTAGAAGCATTGAGATATCACATCTCATGCTATAGGAAGTGTCTCAGGATTGGAATGGGAAGGAGTTTGATATCACATCTCATGCCATGTATGGATCTCAGGTTTTGTAGAAGCATTGGGATATCACATCTCATGCTATCGGAAGGGTATCAGGAATGGATTTGGAAGGAGTTGGATATCCCATCTCATGCTATAGGAAGGGTCTCAGGTTGGAATGGGAAGGAGTTGGATATCACATCTGATGTTATAGGAAGGGTCTCAGGATTGGAATGGGAAGGACTTGGATATCACATCTCATGCTATAGGAAGGCTCTCAGGTTTGGAAGGGGAAGGAGTTGGATATCACATTTCATGTTAGAGGTAGGATCTCAGGTTTGGTAAAGAGGCATTGAGATATCACATCTCATGCTATAGGAAGGGTCTCAGGATTGGAATGGGAAGGAGTTGGATATCACATCTAATGTTATAGGATAGATCTCAGGTTTGGTATTAGAAGCATTGAGACATCACATCTCATGTTATAGGAAGTGTCTCAGGATTGGAATGGGAAGGACTTGGATATCACATCTCATGCTATAGGAAGGGTCTCAGGTTTGGAACGGGAAGGAGTAGGATATCCCATCTCATGTTATAGGAAGAGTCTCAGGTTTGGTATAAGCATTGAGATATCACATCTCTGCAATCGCAAGTGTCTCAGGATTGGGATGGGAAGGAGTTGAATATCACATCTCATGCTATAGGAAGGGTCTCAGGTTTGGTATAAGCATTGAGATATCACATCCCATGCTATAGGAAGGGTCTCAGGATTGGAATGGGAAGGAGTTGTATATGACATTTCATGCCGTAGGAAGGGTCTCAGGTTTGGTATAAGCTTTGAGATATCACATCTCTGCTATCGGAAGGGTCTCATGCTCGGAATGGGAAGGAGTTGGATATCCCATCTCATGTTACAGGAAGAGTCTCAGTTTTGTTAGAAGCATTGAGATATCACATCTCATGCTATAGGAAGTGTCTCAGGATTGGAATGGGAAGGACTTGGATATCACATCTCATGCTATAGGGAGGGTCTCAAGTTTGATATTAGAAGCATTGAGATATCACATCTCATGCTATAGAAAGGGTCTCAGGATTGGAATGGGAAGGAGTTGGATATCACATCTCATGCTATAGGAAGGGTCTCAGGTTTGGTATAAGCAGTGAGATATCACATCTCATGCTATAGGAAGGGTCTCAGGATTGGAATGGGAAGGAGTTGGATATCACATCTCATGTTATAGGAAGGATCTCAGGTTTGGTATAAGCATTGAGATATCACATTTCTGCTATCGGAAGGGTCTCAGGATTGGAATGGGAAGGAGTTGGATATTCCCATCTCATGTTATAGGAAGGGTCTCAGGATTGGAATGGGAAGGAGTTGGATATCAGATCTCATGCTATAGGAAGGGTCTCAGGTTTGGAACGGGAAGGATTTGGATATCACATCTCATGTTATAGGAAGAGTCTCAGGTTTGGTATAAGAATTGAGATATCACATCTCTGCTATCGGAGGTGTCTCAGGATTGGGATGGGAATTAATTGGATATCACATCTCATGCTATAGGAAGGGTATCAGGTTTGGAACGGGAAGGAGTTGGATATCCCATCTCATGTTATAGGACGGGTCTCAGGTTTGATATTAGAAGCATTGAGATATCAAATCGCATGCTGTAGGAAGGGTCTCAGGTTTGGAATGGGAAGGATTTGGATATCACATTTCATGTCATAGGAAGGATCTCAGGTTTGGTATTAGAAGCATTGATATATCACATCTCATGCTATAGGAATGGTCTCAGGATTGGAATGGGTAGGAGTTGGATATTACATTCTTTCTATAAGAAGGGTCTCATGTTTGGAATGGGAAGGAGTTGGATATCACATATGCTATAGGAAGTGTCTTAGGTTTGGAACGGGAATGAGTTGGATATCACATCTCATGTTATAGGAAGGGTCTCAGGTTTGGTATAAGCATTGAGATATCACATCTCTGCTATTGGAAGTGGCTCAGGATTGGAATGGGAAGGAGTTGGATATCCCATCTCATATTATAGGACGGGTCTCTGGTTTGGTATAAGCATTGAGATATCACATCTCATGCTATAGGAAGGGTCTCAGGATTGGAATGGTAAGGATTTGGATATCACATCTCATGCTATAGGAAGGGTCTCAGGTTTGGTATACACATGGAGATATCACTTCTCATGCTATAGGAAGGGTCTCAGGATTGGAATGGGAAGAAATTGGATATCACATCTCATGCTATAGGAAGGGTCTCAGGTTTGGTATAAGCATGGAGATATCACTTCTCATGCTATAGGAAGGGTCTCAGGATTGGAATTGGAAGGAGTTGGATATCACATCTCATGTTATAGGAAGGATCTCAGGTTTGGTATTAGAAGCATTGAGATATCACATCTCATGCTATCGGAAGGGTCTCAGGATTGGAATGGGAAGGAGTTGGATATCTCATCTCATGCTATAGGAAGGGTCTCAGGTTTGGAACGGGAAGAAGTTGGATATCACATCTCATGTTATAGGAAGAGTCTCAGGTTTGGTATAAGCATTGAGATATCACATCTCTGCTATCGGAGGTGTCTCAGGATTGGGATGGGAAGGAATTGGATATCACATCTCATGCTATAGGAAGGGTCTCAGGTTTGGTATACGCATGGAGATATCACTTCTCATGCTATAGGAAGGGTCTCAGGATTGGAATGGGAAGGAGTTGGATATCACATCTCATGTTATAGGAAGGATCTCAGGTTTGGTATTAGAAGCATTGAGATATCACATCTCATGCTATCAGAAGGGTCTCAGGATTGGAATGGGAAGGAGTTGGATATCACATCTCATGCTAAAGGGAGGGTCTCAGGTTTGGAAGGGGAAGGATTTGGATATCACATCTCATGTTATCGGAAGGATCTCAGGTTTGGTATTAGAAGTATTGAGATATCATATCTCATGCAATAGGAAGGGTCTCAGGACTGGAATGGGAAGGAGTTGGATATCACATCTCATGCTAAAGGAAGGGTCTCAGGTTTGGTAGAAGCATTGAGATATCACATCTCATGCTACAGGAAGGGTCTCAGGATTGGAATGGGAAGGACTTAGATATCACATATCATGCTATAGGGAGGGTCTCAGTTTTGATATTAGAAGCTTTGAGATATCACATCTCATGCTATCGGAAGTGTCTCAGGATTGGAATGGGAAGGAGCTGGATATTACATCTCATGCTAAAGGAAGGGTCTCAGGTTTGGAACGGGAAGGAGTTGGATATCACATCTCATGTTATAGGAAGGGTCTCAGGTGTGGTATAAGCATTCAGATATCACATCTCATGCTATAGGAAGGGTCTCAGGTTTGGTATAAGCATTGAGATATCACATCTCATGCTATAGGAAGGGTCTCAGGATTGGAATGGGAAGGAGTTGTATATGACATTTCATGCCGTAGGAAGGGTCTCAGGTTTGGTATAAGCTTTGAGATATCACATCTCTGCTATCGGAAGGGTCTCATGCTTGGAATGGGAAGGAGTTGGATATCCCATCTCATGTTACAGGAAGAGTCTCAGTTTTGTTAGAAGCATTGAGATATCACATCTCATGCTATAGGAAGTGTCTCAGGATTGGAATGGGAAGGACTTGGATATCACATCTCATGCTATAATGAGGGTCTCAAGTTTGATATTAGAAGCATTGAGATATCACATCTCATGCTATAGGAAGGGTCTCAGGATTGGAATGGGAAGGAGTTGGATATCACATCTCATGCTATAGGAAGGGTCTCAGGTTTGGTATAAGCAGTGAGATATCACATCTCATGCTATAGGAAGGGTCTCAGGATTGGAATGGGAAGGAGTTGGATATCACATCTCATGTTATAGGAAGGATCTCAGGTTTGGTATAAGCATTGAGATATCACATTTCTGCTATCGGAAGGGTCTCAGGATTGGAATGGGAAGGAGTTGGATATTCCCATCTCATGTTATAGGAAGGGTCTCAGGATTGGAATGGGAAGGAGTTGGATATCAGATCTCATGCTATAGGAAGGGTCTCAGGTTTGGAACGGGAAGGATTTGGATATCACATCTCATGTTATAGGAAGAGTCTCAGGTTTGGTATAAGAATTGAGATATCACATCTCTGCTATCGGAGGTGTCTCAGGATTGGGATTGGAAGGAATTGGATATCACATCTCATGCTATAGGAAGGGTATCAGGTTTGGAACGGGAAGGAGTTGGATATCCCATCTCATGTTATAGGATGGGTCTCAGGTTTGATATTAGAAGCATTGAGATATCACATTGCATGCTGTAGGACGGGTCTCAGGTTTGGAATGGGAAGGATTTGGATATCACATTTCATGTCATAGGAAGGATCTCAGGTTTGGTATTAGAAGCATTGATATATCACATCTCATGCTATAGGAATGGTCTCAGGATTGGAATGGGTAGGAGTTGGATATTACATTCTTTCTATAAGAAGGGTCTCATGTTTGGAATGGGAAGGAGTTGGATATCACATATGCTATAGGAAGTGTCTTAGGTTTGGAACGGGAATGAGTTGGATATCACATCTCATGTTATAGGAAGGGTCTCAGGTTTGGTATAAGCATTGAGATATCACATCTCTGCTATTGGAAGTGGCTCAGGATTGGAATGGGAAGGAGTTGGATATCCCATCTCATGTTATAGGACGGGTCTCTGGTTTGGTATAAGCATTGAGATATCACATCTCATGCTATAGGAAGGGTCTCAGGATTGGAATGGTAAGGATTTGGATATCACATCTCATGCTATAGGAAGGGTCTCAGGTTTGGTATACACATGGAGATATCACTTCTCATGCTATAGGAAGGGTCTCAGGATTGGAATGGGAAGAAATTGGATATCACATCTCATGCTATAGGAAGGGTCTCAGGTTTGGTATAAGCATGGAGATATCACTTCTCATGCTATAGGAAGGGTCTCAGGATTGGAAATGGAAGGAGTTGGATATCACATCTCATGTTATAGGAAGGATCTCAGGTTTGGTATTAGAAGCATTGAGATATCACATCTCATGCTATCGGAAGGGTCTCAGGATTGGAATGGGAAGGAGTTGGATATCTCATCTCATGCTATAGGAAGGGTCTCAGGTTTGGAACGGGAAGAAGTTGGATATCACATCTCATGTTATAGGAAGAGTCTCAGGTTTGGTATAAGCATTGAGATATCACATCTCTGCTATCGGAGGTGTCTCAGGATTGGGATGGGAAGGGATTGGATATCACATCTCATGCTATAGGAAGGGTCTCAGGTTTGGTATACGCATGGAGATATCACTTCTCATGCTATAGGAAGGGTCTCAGGATTGGAATGGGAAGGAGTTGGATATCACATCTCATGTTATAGGAAGGATCTCAGGTTTGGTATTAGAAGCATTGAGATATCACATCTCATGCTATCAGAAGGGTCTCAGGATTGGAATGGGAAGGAGTTGGATATCACATCTCATGCTAAAGGGAGGGTCTCAGGTTTGGAAGGGGAAGGAGTTGGATATCAGATCTCATGCTATAGGAAGGGTCTCAGGTTTGGAACGGGAAGGATTTGGATATCACATCTCATGTTATAGGAAGAGTCTCAGGTTTGGTATAAGAATTGAGATATCACATCTCTGCTATCGGAGGTGTCTCAGGATTGGGATGGGAAGGAATTGGATATCACATCTCATGCTATAGGAAGGGTATCAGGTTTGGAACGGGAAGGAGTTGGATATCCCATCTCATGTTATAGGATGGGTCTCAGGTTTGATATTAGAAGCATTGAGATATCACATCGCATGCTGTAGGAAGGGTCTCAGGTTTGGAATGGGAAGGATTTGGATATCACATTTCATGTCATAGGAAGGATCTCAGGTTTGGTATTAGAAGCATTGATATATCACATCTCATGCTATAGGAATGGTCTCAGGATTGGAATGGGTAGGAGTTGGATATTACATTCTTTCTATAAGAAGGGTCTCATGTTTGGAATGGGAAGGAGTTGGATATCACATATGCTATAGGAAGTGTCTTAGGTTTGGAACGGGAATGAGTTGGATATCACATCTCATGTTATAGGAAGGGTCTCAGGTTTGGTATAAGCATTGAGATATCACATCTCTGCTATTGGAAGTGGCTCAGGATTGGAATGGGAAGGAGTTGGATATCCCATCTCATGTTATAGGACGGGTCTCTGGTTTGGTATAAGCATTGAGATATCACATCTCATGCTATAGGAAGGGTCTCAGGATTGGAATGGTAAGGATTTGGATATCACATCTCATGCTATAGGAAGGGTCTCAGGTTTGGTATACACATGGAGATATCACTTCTCATGCTATAGGAAGGGTCTCAGGATTGGAATGGGAAGAAATTGGATATCACATCTCATGCTATAGGAAGGGTCTCAGGTTTGGTATAAGCATGGAGATATCACTTCTCATGCTATAGGAAGGGTCTCAGGATTGGAAATGGAAGGAGTTGGATATCACATCTCATGTTATAGGAAGGATCTCAGGTTTGGTATTAGAAGCATTGAGATATCACATCTCATGCTATCGGAAGGGTCTCAGGATTGGAATGGGAAGGAGTTGGATATCTCATCTCATGCTATAGGAAGGGTCTCAGGTTTGGAACGGGAAGAAGTTGGATATCACATCTCATGTTATAGGAAGAGTCTCAGGTTTGGTATAAGCATTGAGATATCACATCTCTGCTATCGGAGGTGTCTCAGGATTGGGATGGGAAGGGATTGGATATCACATCTCATGCTATAGGAAGGGTCTCAGGTTTGGTATACGCATGGAGATATCACTTCTCATGCTATAGGAAGGGTCTCAGGATTGGAATGGGAAGGAGTTGGATATCACATCTCATGTTATAGGAAGGATCTCAGGTTTGGTATTAGAAGCATTGAGATATCACATCTCATGCTATCAGAAGGGTCTCAGGATTGGAATGGGAAGGAGTTGGATATCACATCTCATGCTAAAGGGAGGGTCTCAGGTTTGGAAGGGGAAGGATTTGGATATCACATCTCATGTTATCGGAAGGATCTCAGGTTTGGTATTAGAAGTATTGAGATATCATATCTCATGCTATAGGAAGGGTCTCAGGACTGGAATGGGAAGGAGTTGGATATCACATTTCATGCTAAAGGAAGGGTCTCAGGTTTGGTAGAAGCATTGAGATATCACATCTCATGCTACAGGAAGGGTCTCAGGATTGGAATGGGAAGGACTTAGGTATCACATATCATGCTATAGGGAGGGTCTCAGTTTTGATATTAGAAGCTTTGAGATATCACATCTCATGCTATCGGAAGTGTCTCAGGATTGGAATGGGAAGGAGCTGGATATTACATCTCATGCTAAAGGAAGGGTCTCAGGTTTGGAACGGGAAGGAGTTGGATATCACATCTCATGTTATAGGAAGGGTCTCAGGTGTGGTATAAGCATTCAGATATCACATCTCTGCTATCGGAAGTGTCTCAGGATTGGAATGGGAAGGAGTTGGATATCCCATCTCATGCTATAGGAAGGGTCTCAGGATTGGAATGGGAAGTAGTTGGATATCACATCTCATGCTATAGGAAGGGTCTCAGGATTGGAATGGGAAGTAGTTGGATATCACATCTCATGCTATAGGAAGGGTCTCAGGTTTGGTATAAGCATTGAGATATCACATCTCATGCTATAGGACAGGTCTCAGGAGTGGAATGGAAGGAGTTGGATATCACATCTCATGCTATAGGAAGGGTCTCAGGATTGGAATGGGAAGTAGTTGGATATCACATCTCATGCTATAGGAAGGGTCTCATGTTTGGTATTAGAAGCATTGAGATATCACATCTCATGCTATAGGAAGGGTCTCAGGATTGGAATGGGAAGGACTTGGATATCACATCTCATGCTATAGATAGGCTCTCAGGTTTGGAAAGGGAAGGAGTTGGATATCACATCTCATACTATAGGAAGGGTCTCAGGATTGGAATGGGAAGTAGTTGGATATCACATCTCATGCTATAGGAAGGGTGTCAGGTTTGGTATAAGCATTGAGATATCACATCTCATGCTATAGGACGGGTCTCAGGATTGGAATGGGAAGGAGTTGTATATGACATCTCATGCCGTAGGAAGGGTCTCAGGTTTGGTATAAGCATTGAGATATCACTTCTCATGATATAGGAAGTGTCTCAGGATTGGAATGGGAAGGAGTTGGATATCACATCTCAAGTTATAGGAAGGATCTCAGGTTTTGTATTAGAAGCATTGAGACATCACATCTCATGCTATAGGAAGGGTCTCAGGATTGGAATGGGAAGGAGTTGGATATCACATCTCATGCTAAAGGGAGGGTCTCAGGTTTGGAAGGGGAAGGATTTGGATATTACATCTCGTGTTATAGGAATGATCTCAGGTTTGGTATTAGAAGCATTGAGATATCACATCTCATGCTATAGGAAGGGTCTCAGGATTGGAATGGGAAGGAGTTGGATATCACATCTCATGCTATAGGAAGGGTCTCAGGATTGGAATGGGAAGGAGTTGTGTATGACATCTCATGCCACAGGAAGGGTCTCAGGTTTGGTATAAGCATTGAGATATCACATCTCTGCAATCGGAAGGGTCTCAGGATTGGAATGGAAAGGAGTTGGATATCCCATCCTATGTTATAGGAAGGGTCTCAGGTTTGGTATTAGAAGCATTGAGATATCACATCTCATGCTATAGGAAGGGTCTCAGGATTGGAATGGGAAGGACTTGGATATCACATCTCATGCTATAGGGAGGGTCTCAAGTTTGGAAAGGGAAGGAGTTGGATATCACATTTCATGTTAGAGGTAGGATCTCAGTTTTGGTATTAGAGGCATTGAGATATCACATCTCATGCTATCAGAAGGGTCTCAGGATTGGAATGGGAAGGAGTTGGATATCACATCTCATGCTAAAGGGAGGGTCTCAGGTTTGGAAGGGGAAGGATTTGGATATCACATCTCATGTTATAGGAAGGATCTCAGGTTTGGTATTAGAAGCATTGAGATATGACATCTCATGCTATTGGAAGGATCTCAGGTTTGGTATTAGAGGCATTGAGATATCACATCTCATGCTAAAGGGAGGGTCTCAGGTTTGGAAGGGGAAGGATTTGGATATCACATCTCTTATTATAGGAAGGATCACAAGTTTGGTATTAGAAGCATTGAGATATCACATCTCATGCTATCGGAAAGGTCTCAGGATTGGAATGGGAAGGAGTTGGATATCACATCTCATGCTATAGGAAGGGTCTCAGGTTTGGAACGGGAAGGAGTTGGATATCACATCTCATGTTATAGGAAGAGTCTCAGGTTTGGTATAAGCATTGAGATATCACATCTCATGCTATAGGAATGGTCTCAGGATTGGAATGGGTAGGAGTTGGATATTACATTCTTGCTATAGGAAGGGTCTCATGTTTGGAATGGGAAGGAGTTGGATATCACATATGCTATAGGAAGTGTCTCAGGTTTGGAACGGGAATGAGTTGGATATCACATCTCATGTTATAGGAAGGGTCTCAGGTTTGGTATAAGCATTGAGATAGCACATCTCTGCTATCGGAAGTGGCTCAGGATTGGAATGGGAAGGATTTGGATATCACATCTCATGCTATAGGAAGGGTCTCAGGTTTGGTATATGCATGGAGTTATCACTTCTCATGCTATAGGAAGGGTCTCAGGATTGGAATGGGAAGGAGTTGAATATCACATCTCATGCTATAGGAAGGGTCTCAGGTTTGGTATAAGCATGGAGATATCACTTCTCATGCTATAGGAAGGGTCTCAGGATTGGAATGGGAAGGAGTTGGATATCACATCTCATGTTATAGGAAGGATCTCAGGTTTGGTATTAGAAACATTGAGATATCACATCTCATGCTATTAGAAGGGTCTCAGGATTGGAATGGGAAGGAGTTGGATATCACATCTCATGCTAAAGGGAGAGTCTCAGGTTTGGAAGGGGAAGCATTTGGATATCACATCTCATGTTATCGGAAGGATTTCAGGTTTGGTATTAGATGTATTGAGATATCATATCTCATGCTATAGGAAGGGTCTCAGGACTGGAATGGGAAGGAGTTGGATATCACATCTCATGCTAAAGGAAGGGTCTCAGGTTTGGTAGAAGCATTGAGATATCACATCTCATGCTATAGGAAGGGTCTCAGGATTGGAATGGGAAGGACTTAGATATCCCATATCATGCTATAGGGAGGGTCTCAGTTTTGATATTAGAAGCATTGAGATATCACATCTCATGCTATCGGAAGTGTCTCAGGATTGGAATGGGAAGGAGCTGGATATCACATCTCAATCTAAAGGAAGGGTCTCAGGTTTGGAACGGGAAGGAGTTGGATATCACATCTCATGTTATAGGAAGGGTCTCAGGTTTGGTATAAGCATTGAGATATCACATCTCTGCTATCGGAAGTGTCTCAGGAGTGGAATGGGAAGGAGTTGGATATCCCATCTCATGTTATAGGACGGGTCTCAGGTTTGTTATTAGAATCATTGAGATATCATATTGCATGCTGTAGGAAGGGTCTAAGGATTTGAATGGGAAGGACTTGGATATCACATATCATGCTATAGATAGGCTCTCAGGTTTGGAACGGGAAGGAGTTGGATATCACATTTCATGTTAGAGGAAGGATCTCAGGTTTGGTATTAGAAGCATTGAGATATCACATCTCATGCTATAGGAAGGGTCTCAGGATTGGAATGGGAAGGACTTGGATATCACATCTCATGCTATAGATAGGCTCTCAGGTTTGGAAAGGGAAGGAGTTGGATATCACATCTCATGGTATAGGAAGGGTCTCAGGATTAGAATGGGAAGTAGTTGGATATCACATCTCATGCTATAGGAAGGGTCTCAGGTTTGGTATAAGCATTGAGATATCACATCTCATGCTATAGGACGTTTCTCAGGATTGGAATGGAAGGAGTTGGATATCACATCTCATGTTATAGGAAGGATCTCAGGTTTGGTATTAGAAGCTTTGAGACATCACATCTCATCTCATGCTATAGGAAGGGTCTCAGGATTGGAATGGGAAGGAGTTGGATATCACATCTCATGCTAAAGGAAGGGTCTCAGGTTTGGTATAAGCATTGAGATATCACATCTCATGCTATAGTAAGGGTCTCAGGATTGGAATGGGAAGGAGCTGGATATCACATCTCAATCTAAAGGAAGGGTCTCAGGTTTGGAACGGGAAGGAGTTGGATATCACATCTCATGTTATAGGAAGGGTCTCAGGTTTGGTATAAGCATTGAGATATCACATCTCTGCTATCGGAAGTGTCTCAGGAGTGGAATGGGAAGGAGTTGGATATCCCATCTCATGTTATAGGACGGGTCTCAGGTTTGTTATTAGAATCATTGAGATATCATATTGCATGCTGTAGGAAGGGTCTAAGGATTTGAATGGGAAGGACTTGGATATCACATATCATGCTATAGATAGGCTCTCAGGTTTGGAACGGGAAGGAGTTGGATATCACATTTCATGTTAGAGGAAGGATCTCAGGTTTGGTATTAGAAGCATTGAGATATCACATCTCATGCTATAGGAAGGGTCTCAGGATTGGAATGGGAAGGACTTGGATATCACATCTCATGCTATAGATAGGCTCTCAGGTTTGGAAAGGGAAGGAGTTGGATATCACATCTCATGGTATAGGAAGGGTCTCAGGATTGGAATGGGAAGTAGTTGGATATCACATCTCATGCTATAGGAAGGGTCTCAGGTTTGGTATAAGCATTGAGATATCACATCTCATGCTATAGGACGTTTCTCAGGATTGGAATGGAAGGAGTTGGATATCACATCTCATGTTATAGGAAGGATCTCAGGTTTGGTATTAGAAGCATTGAGACATCACATCTCATGCTATAGGAAGGGTCTCAGGATTGGAATGGGAAGGAGTTGGATATCACATCTCATGCTAAAGGAAGGGTCTCAGGTTTGGTATAAGCATTGAGATATCACATCTCATGCTATAGTAAGGGTCTCAGGATTGGAATGGGAAGAAGTTGGATATCACATCTCATGCTAAAGGGAGGGTCTCAGGTTTGGAAGGGGTAGGATTTGGATATCACATCTCATGTTATAGGAAGGATCACAGGTTTGGTATTAGAAGCATTGAGATATCACATCTCATGCTATCGGAAGGGTCTCAGGATTGGAATGGGAAGGAGCTGGATATTACATCTCATGCTAAAGGAAGGGTCTCAGGTTTGGAACGGGAAGGAGTTGGATATCACATCTCATGTTATAGGAAGGGTCTCAGGTGTGGTATAAGCATTCAGATATCACATCTCTGCTATCGGAAGTGTCTCAGGATTGGAATGGGAAGGAGTTGGATATCCCATCTCATGCTATAGATAGGCTCTCAGGTTTGGAAAGGGAACGAGTTGGATATCACATCTCATGCTATAGGAAGGGTCTCAGGATTGGAATGGGAAGTAGTTGGATATCACATCTCATGCTATAGGAAGGGTCTCAGGTTTGGTATAAGCATTGAGATATCACATCTCATGCTATAGGACAGGTCTCAGGAGTGGAATGGAAGGAGTTGGATATCACATCTCATGCTATAGGAAGGGTCTCAGGATTGGAATGGGAAGTAGTTGGATATCACATCTCATGCTATAGGAAGGGTCTCAGGTTTGGTATTAGAAGCATTGAGATATCACATCTCATGCTATAGGAAGGTTCTCAGGATTGGAATGGGAAGGACTTGGATATCACATCTCATGCTATAGATAGGCTCTCAGGTTTGGAAAGGGAAGGAGTTGGATATCACATCTCATACTATAGGAAGGGTCTCAGGATTGGAATGGGAAGTAGTTGGATATCACATCTCATGCTATAGGAAGGGTGTCAGGTTTGGTATAAGCATTGAGATATCACATCTCATGCTATAGGACGGGTCTCAGGATTGGAATGGGAAGGAGTTGTATATGACATCTCATGCCGTAGGAAGGGTCTCAGGTTTGGTATAAGCATTGAGATATCACTGCTCATGCTATAGGAAGTGTCTCAGGATTGGAATGGGAAGGAGTTGGATATCACATCTCAAGTTATAGGAAGGATCTCAGGTTTTGTATTAGAAGCATTGAGACATCACATCTCATGCTATAGGAAGGGTCTCAGGATTGGAATGGGAAGGAGTTGGATATCACATCTCATGCTAAATGGAGGGTCTCAGGTTTGGAAGGGGAAGGATTTGGATATTACATCTCGTGTTATAGGAATGATCTCAGGTTTGGTATTAGAAGCATTGAGATATCACATCTCATGCTATCTGAAGGATCTCAGGTTTGGTGTTAGAAGCATTGAGATATCATATCTCATGCTATAGGAAGGGTCTCAGGATTGGAATGGGAAGGAGTTGGATATCACATCTCATGCTATAGGAAGGGTCTCAGGATTGGAATGGGAAGGAGTTGTATATGACATCTCATGCCACAGGAAGGGTCTCAGGTTTGGTATAAGCATTGAGATATCACATCTCTGCAATCGGAAGGGTCTCAGGATTGGAATGGAAAGGAGTTGGATATCCCATCTTATGTTATAGGAAGGGTCTCAGGTTTGGTATTAGAAGCATTGAGATATCACATCTCATGCTATAGGAAGGGTCTCAGGATTGGAATGGGAAGGACTTGGATATCACATCTCATGCTATAGGGAGGGTCTCACGTTTGGAAAGGGAAGGAGTTGGATATCACATTTCATGTTAGAGGTAGGATGTCAGTTTTGGTATTAGAGGCATTGAGATATCACATCTCATGCTATAGGAAGGGTCTCAGGATTGGAATGGGAAGGAGTTGGATATCACATCTCATGCTAAAGGGAGGGTCTCAGGTTTGGAAGGGGAAGGATTTGGATATCACATCTCATGTTATAGGAAGGATCTCAGGTTTGGTATTAGAAGCATTGAGATATGACATCTCATGCTATTGGAAGGATCTCAGGTTTGGTATTAGAGGCATTGAGATATCACATCTCATGCTAAAGGGAGGGTCTCAGGTTTGGAAGGGGAAGGATTTGGATATCACATCTCTTATTATAGGAAGGATCACAAGTTTGGTATTAGAAGCATTGAGATATCACATCTCATGCTATCGGAAGGGTCTCAGGATTGGAATGGGAAGGAGTTGGATATCACATCTCAAGTTATAGGAAGGATCTCAGGTTTTGTATTAGAAGCATTGAGACATCACATCTCATGCTATAGGAAGGGTCTCAGGATTGGAATGGGAAGGAGTTGGATATCACATCTCATGCTAAATGGAGGGTCTCAGGTTTGGAAGGGGAAGGATTTGGATATTACATCTCGTGTTATAGGAATGATCTCAGGTTTGGTATTAGAAGCATTGAGATATCACATCTCATGCTATCTGAAGGATCTCAGGTTTGGTATTAGAAGCATTGAGATATGACATCTCATGCTATTGGAAGTATCTCAGGTTTGGTATTAGAGGCATTGAGATATCACATCTCATGCTAAAGGGAGGGTCTCAGGTTTGGAAGGGGAAGGATTTGGATATCACATCTCTTATTATAGGAAGGATCACAAGTTTGGTATTAGAAGCATTGAGATATCACATCTCATGCTATCGGAAGGGTCTCAGGATTGGAATGGGAAGGAGTTGGATATCACATCTCATGCTATAGGAAGGGTCTCAGGTTTGGAACGGGAAGGAGTTGGATATCACATCTCATGTTATAGGAAGAGTCTCAGGTTTGGTATAAGCATTGAGATATCACATCTCATGCTATAGGAATGGTCTCAGGATTGGAATGGGTAGGAGTTGGATATTACATTCTTGCTATAGGAAGGGTCTCATGTTTGGAATGGGAAGGAGTTGGATATCACATATGCTATAGGAAGTGTCTCAGGTTTGGAACGGGAATGAGTTGGATATCACATCTCATGTTATAGGAAGGGTCTCAGGTTTGGTATAAGCATTGAGATAGCACATCTCTGCTATCGGAAGTGGCTCAGGATTGGAATGGGAAGGATTTGGATATCACATCTCATGCTATAGGAAGGGTCTCAGGTTTGGTATAAGCATGGAGATATCACTTCTCATGCTATAGGAAGGGTCTCAGGATTGGAATGGGAAGGAGTTGGATATCACATCTCATGTTATAGGAAGGATCTCAGGTTTGGTATTAGAAACATTGAGATATCACATCTCATGCTATTAGAAGGGTCTCAGGATTGGAATGGGAAGGAGTTGGATATCACATCTCATGCTAAAGGGAGAGTCTCAGGTTTGGAAGGGGAAGCATTTGGATATCACATCTCATGTTATCGGAAGGATCTCAGGTTTGGTATTAGATGTATTGAGATATCATATCTCATGCTATAGGAAGGGTCTCAGGACTGGAATGGGAAGGAGTTGGATATCACATCTCATGCTAAAGGAAGGGTCTCAGGTTTGGTAGAAGCATTGAGATATCACATCTCATGCTATAGGAAGGGTCTCAGGATTGGAATGGGAAGGACTTAGATATCACATATCATGCTATAGGGAGGGTCTCAGTTTTGATATTAGAAGCATTGAGATATCACATCTCATGCTATCGGAAGTGTCTCAGGATTGGAATGGGAAGGAGCTGGATATCACATCTCAATCTAAAGGAAGGGTCTCAGGTTTGGAATGGGAAGGAGTTGGATATCACATCTCATGTTATAGGAAGGGTCTCAGGTTTGGTATAAGCATTGAGATATCACATCTCTGCTATCGGAAGTGTCTCAGGAGTGGAATGGGAAGGAGTTGGATATCCCATCTCATGTTATAGGACGGGTCTCAGGTTTGTGATTAGAATCATTGAGATATCATATTGCATGCTGTAGGAAGGGTCTAAGGATTTGAATGGGAAGGACTTGGATATCACATATCATGCTATAGATAGGCTCTCAGGTTTGGAACGGGAAGGAGTTGGATATCACATTTCATGTTAGAGGAAGGATCTCAGGTTTGGTATTAGAAGCATTGAGATATCACATCTCATGCTATAGGAAGGGTCTCAGGATTGGAATGGGAAGGACTTGGATATCACATCTCATGCTATAGATAGGCTCTCAGGTTTGGAAAGGGAAGGAGTTGGATATCACATCTCATGGTATAGGAAGGGTCTCAGGATTGGAATGGGAAGTAGTTGGATATCACATCTCATGCTATAGGAAGGGTCTCAGGTTTGGTATAAGCATTGAGATATCACATCTCATGCTATAGGACGTTTCTCAGGATTGGAATGGAAGGAGTTGGATATCACATCTCATGTTATAGGAAGGATCTCAGGTTTGGTATTAGAAGCATTGAGACATCACATCTCATGCTATAGGAAGGGTCTCAGGATTGGAATGGGAAGGAGTTGGATATCACATCTCATGCTAAAGGAAGGGTCTCAGGTTTGGTATAAGCATTGAGATATCACATCTCATGCTATAGTAAGGGTCTCAGGATTGGAATGGGAAGGACTTAGATATCACATATCATGCTATAGGGAGGGTCTCAGTTTTGATATTAGAAGCATTGAGATATCACATCTCATGCTATCGGAAGTGTCTCAGGATTGGAATGGGAAGGAGCTGGATATCACATCTCAATCTAAAGGAAGGGTCTCAGTTTTGGAACGGGAAGGAGTTGGATATCACATCTCATGTTATAGGAAGGGTCTCAGGTTTGGTATAAGCATTGAGATATCACATCTCTGCTATCGGAAGTGTCTCAGGAGTGGAATGGGAAGGAGTTGGATATCCCATCTCATGTTATAGGACGGGTCTCAGGTTTGTGATTAGAATCATTGAGATATCATATTGCATGCTGTAGGAAGGGTCTAAGGATTTGAATGGGAAGGACTTGGATATCACATATCATGCTATAGATAGGCTCTCAGGTTTGGAACGGGAAGGAGTTGGATATCACATTTCATGTTAGAGGAAGGATCTCAGGTTTGGTATTAGAAGCATTGAGATATCACATCTCATGCTATAGGAAGGGTCTCAGGATTGGAATGGGAAGGACTTGGATATCACATCTCATGCTATAGATAGGCTCTCAGGTTTGGAAAGGGAAGGAGTTGGATATCACATCTCATGGTATAGGAAGGGTCTCAGGATTGGAATGGGAAGTAGTTGGATATCACATCTCATGCTATAGGAAGGGTCTCAGGTTTGGTATAAGCATTGAGATATCACATCTCATGCTATAGGACGTTTCTCAGGATTGGAATGGAAGGAGTTGGATATCACATCTCATGTTATAGGAAGGATCTCAGGTTTGGTATTAGAAGCATTGAGACATCACATCTCATGCTATAGGAAGGGTCTCAGGATTGGAATGGGAAGGAGTTGGATATCACATCTCATGCTAAAGGAAGGGTCTCAGGTTTGGTATAAGCATTGAGATATCACATCTCATGCTATAGTAAGGGCCTCAGGATTGGAATGGGAAGAAGTTGGATATCACATCTCATGCTAAAGGGAGGGTCTCAGGTTTGGAAGGGGTAGGATTTGGATATCACATCTCATGTTATAGGAAGGATCACAGGTTTGGTATTAGAAGCATTGAGATATCACATCTCATGCTATCGGAAGGGTCTCAGGATTGGAATGGGAAGGAGTTGGATATCACATCTCATGCTATAGGAAGGGTCTCAGGTTTGGAACGGGAAGGAGTTGGATATCCCATCTCATGTTATAGGACGGGTCTCAGGTTTGGTATTAGAAGCATTCAGATATCACATTGCATGCTGTAGGAAGGATCTCAGGTTTGGAATGGGAAGGAATTGGATATCACATCTCATGTCATAGGAAGTATCTCAGGTTTGGTATTAGAAGCATTGAGATATCACATCTCATGCAATAGGAATGGTCTCAGGATTGGAATGGGTAGGAGTTGGATATTACATTCTTGCTATAGGAAAGGTCTCATGTTTGGAATGGGAAGGAGTTGGATATCACATATGCTATAGGAAGGGTCTCAGGTTTAGAACGGGAAGGAGTTGGATATCCCACCTCATGTTATAGGACGGGTCTCTGGTTTGGTATTAGAATCATTGAGATATCACATCGCATGCTGTAGGAAGCGTCTAAGGATTGGAATGGGATGGACTTGGATTTCACATCTCATGCTATAGGTAGGCTCTCAGGTTTGGTATAAGCATTGAGATATCACATCTCATGCTATAGGAAGGGTCTCAGGATTGGAATGGGAAGGATTTGGATATCACATCATATGCTATAGGAAGGGTCTCAGGTTTGGTATAAGCATGGAGATATCACTTCTCATGCTATAGGAAGTGCCTCAGGATTGGAATGGGAAGGAGTTGGATATCACATCTCATGTTATAGGAAGGATCTCAGGTTTGGTATTAGAAGCATTGAGACATCACATCTCATGCTATAGGAAGGGTCTCAGGATTGGTATAAGCATTGAGATATCACATCTCTGCTATCGGAAGGGTCTCAGGATTGGAATGGGAAGGAGTTGGATATCCCATCTCGTTATAGGAGGGGTCTCAGGTTTGGTATTAGAAGCATTGAGATATCACATCTCATGGTATAGGACGGGTCTCAGAATTGGAATGGGAAGGAGTTGGATATCATATCTCAAGCTATAGGAAGGGTCTCAGGATTGAAATGGGAAGGACTTGGATATCACATCTCATGTTATAGGAAGGGTCTCAGGAATGGTATTAGAAGCATTGAGATATCACATCTCATGCTATAGGAAGGGTCTCAGGATTGGAATGGGAAGGACTTGGATATCACATCTCATGTTATAGGAAGGGTCTCAGGTTTGGTATTAGAAGCATTGAGATATCACATATCATGCTATAGGGAGGGTCTCAGTTTTGATATTAGAAGCATTGAGATATCACATCTCATGGTATAGGACGGGTCTCAGAATTGGAATGGGAAGGAGTTGGATATCACATCTCAAGCTATAGGAAGGGTCTCAGGATTGAAATGGGAAGGACTTGGATATCACATCTCATGTTATAGGAAGGGTCTCAGGAATGGTATTAGAAGCATTGAGATATCACATCTCATGCTATAGGAAGGGTCTCAGGATTGGAATGGGAAGGAGCTGGATATCACATCTCATGCTAAAGGAAGGGTCTCAGGTTTGGAACGGGAAGGAGTTGGATATCACATCTCATGTTATAGGAAGGGTCTCAGGTGTGGTATAAGCATTCAGATATCACATCTCTGCTATCGGAAGTGTCTCAGGATTGGAATGGGAAGGAGTTGGATATCACATCTCATGCTATAGGAAGGGTCTCAGGTTTGGTATAAGCATTGAGATATCACATCTCATGCTATAGATAGGCTCTCAGGTTTGGAAAGGGAAGGAGTTGGATATCACATCTCATGCTATAGGAAGGGTCTCAGGATTGGAATGGGAAGTAGTTGGATATCACATCTCATGCTATAGGAAGGGTCTCAGGTTTGGTATAAGCATTGAGATATCACATCTCATGCTATAGGACAGGTCTCAGGATTGGAATGGAAGGAGTTGGATATCACATCTCATGCTATAGGAAGGGTCTCAGGATTGGAATAGGAAGTAGTTGGATATCACATCTCATGCTATAGGAAGGGTCTCAGGTTTGGTATTAGAAGCATTGAGATATCACATCTCATGCTATAGGAAGGGTCTCAGGATTGGAATGGGAAGGACTTGGATATCACATCTCATGCTATAGATAGGCTCTCAGGTTTGGAAAGGGAAGGAGTTGGATATCACATCTCATACTATAGGAAGGGTCTCAGGATTGGAATGGGAAGTAGTTGGATATCACATCTCATGCTATAGGAAGGGTGTCAGGTTTGGTATAAGCATTGAGATATCACATCTCTTGCTATAGGACGGGTCTCAGGATTGGAATGGGAAGGAGTTGTATATGACATCTCATGCCGTAGGAAGGGTCTCAGGTTTGGTATAAGCATTGAGATATCACTTCTCATGCTATAGGAAGTGTCTCAGGATTGGAATGGGAAGGAGTTGGATATCACATCTCATGTTATAGGAAGGGTCTCAGGTTTGGTATTAGAAGCATTGAGACATCACATCTCATGCTATAGGAAGGGTCTCAGGATTGGAATGGGAAGGAGTTGGATATCACATCTCATGCTAAAGGGAGGGTCTCAGGTTTGGAAGGGGAAGGATTTGGATATTACATCTCGTGTTATAGGAATGATCTCAGGTTTGGTATTAGAAGCATTGAGATATCACATCTCATGCTATCTGAAGGATCTCAGGTTTGGTGTTAGAAGCATTGAGATATCATATCTCATGCTATAGGAAGGGTCTCAGGATAGGAATGGGAAGGAGTTGGATATCACATCTCATGCTATAGGAAGGGTCTCAGGATTGGAATGGGAAGGAGTTGTATATGACATCTCATGCCACAGGAAGGGTCTCAGGTTTGGTATAAGCATTGAGATATCACATCTCTGCTATCGGAAGGGTCTCAGGATTGGAATGGGAAGGAGTTGGATATCCCATCTTATGTTATAGGAAGGGTCTCAGGTTTGGTATTAGAAGCATTGAGATATCACATCTCATGCTATAGGAAGGGTCTCAGGATTGGAATGGGAAGGACTTGGATATCACATCTCATGCTATAGGGAGGGTCTCACGTTTGGAAAGGGAAGGAGTTGGATATCACATTTCATGTTAGAGGTAGGATCTCAGTTTTGGTATTAGAGGCATTGAGATATCACATCTCATGCTATCAGAAGGGTCTCAGGATTGGAATGGGAAGGAGTTGGATATCACATCTCATGCTAAAGGGAGGGTCTCAGGTTTGGAAGGGGAAGGATTTGGATATCACATCTCATGTTATAGGAAGGATCTCAGGTTTGGTATTAGAAGCATTGAGATATGACATCTCATGCTATTGGAAGGATCTCAGGTTTGGTATTAGAGGCATTGAGATATCACATCTCATGCTAAAGGGAGGGTCTCAGGTTTGGAAGGGGAAGGATTTGGATATCACATCTCTTATTATAGGAAGGATCACAAGTTTGGTATTAGAAGCATTGAGATATCACATCTCATGCTATCGGAAGGGTCTCACGATTGGAATGGGAAGAAGTTGGATATCACATCTCATGCTATAGGAAGGGTCTCAGGTTTGGAACGGGAAGGAGTTGGATATCACATCTCATGTTATAGGAAGAGTCTCAGGTTTGGTATAAGCATTGAGATATCACATCTCATGCTATAGGAATGGTCTCAGGATTGGAATGGGTAGGAGTTGGATATTACATTCTTGCTATAGGAAGTGTCTCAGGTTTGGAACGGGAATGAGTTGGATATCACATCTCATGTTATAGGAAGGGTCTCAGGTTTGGTATAAGCATTGAGATAGCACATCTCTGCTATCGGAAGTGGCTCAGGATTGTAATGGGAAGGATTTGGATATCACATCTCATGCTATAGGAAGGGTCTCAGGTTTGGTATACGCATGGAGTTATCACTTCTCATGCTATAGGAAGGGTCTCAGGATTGGAATGGGAAGGAGTTGAATATCACATCTCATGCTATAGGAAGGGTCTCAGGTTTGGTATAAGCATGGAGATATCACTTCTCATGCTATAGGAAGGGTCTCAGGATTGGAATGGGAACGAGTTGGATATCACATCTCATGTTATAGGAAGGATCTCAGGTTTGGTATTAGAAACATTGAGATATCACATCTCATGCTATCAGAAGGGTCTCAGGATTGGAATGGGAAGGAGTTGGATATCACATCTCATGCTAAAGGGAGAGTCTCAGGTTTGGAAGGGGAAGCATTTGGATATCACATCTCATGTTATCGGAAGGATCTCAGGTTTGGTATTAGATGTATTGAGATATCATATCTCATGCTATAGGAAGGGTCTCAGGACTGGAATGGGAAGGAGTTGGATATCACATCTCATGCTAAAGGAAGGGTTTCAGGTTTGGTAGAAGCATTGAGATATCACATCTCATGCTATAGGAAGGGTCTCAGGATTGGAATGGGAAGGACTTAGATATCACATATCATGCTATAGGGAGGGTCTCAGTTTTGATATTAGAAGCATTGAGATATCACATCTCATGCTATCGGAAGTGTCTCAGGATTGGAATGGGAAGGAGCTGGATATCACATCTCAATCTAAAGGAAGGGTCTCAGGTTTGGAACGGGAAGGAGTTGGATATCACATCTCATGTTATAGGAAGGGTCTCAGGTTTGGTATAAGCATTGAGATATCACATCACTGTTATCGGAAGTGTCTCAGGAGTGGAATGGGAAGGAGTTGGATATCCCATCTCATGTTATAGGACAGGTCTCAGGTTTGTTATTAGAATCATTGAGATATCATATTGCATGCTGTAGGAAGGGTCTAAGGCTTGGAATGGGAAGGACTTGGATATCACATATCATGCTATAGATAGGCTCTCAGGTTTGGAACGGGAAGGAGTTGGATATCACATTTCATGTTAGAGGAAGGATCTCAGGTTTGGTATTAGAAGCATTGAGATATCACATCTCATGCTATAGGAAGGGTCTCAGGATTGGAATGGGAAGGACTTGGATATCACATCTCATGCTATAGATAGGCTCTCAGGTTTGGAAAGGGAAGGAGTTGGATATCACATCTCATGGTATAGGAAGGGTCTCAGGATTGGAATGGGAAGTAGTTGGATATCACATCTCATGCTATAGGAAGGGTCTCAGGTTTGGTATAAGCATTGAGATATCACATCTCATGCTATAGGACGTTTCTCAGGATTGGAATGGAAGGAGTTGGATATCACATCTCATGTTATAGGAATGATCTCAGGTTTGGTATTAGAAGCATCGAGACATCACATCTCATGCTATAGGAAGGGTCTCAGGATTGGAATGGGAAGGAGTTGGATATCACATATCATGCTATAGGAAGGGTCTCAGGTTTGGTATAAGCATTGAGATATCACATCTCATGCTATAGGAAGGGTCTCAGGATTGGAATGGGAAGGAGTTGGATATCACATCTCATGCTAAAGGGAGGGTCTCAGGTTTGGAAGGGGTAGGATTTGGATATCACATCTCATGTTATAGGAAGGATCACAGGTTTGGTATTAGAAGCATTGAGATATCACATCTCATGCTATCGGAAGGGTCTCAGGATTGGAATGGGAAGGAGTTGGATATCACATCTCATGCTATAGGAAGGGTCTCAGGTTTGGAACGGGAAGGAGTTGGATATCCCATCTCATGTTATAGGACGGGTCTCAGGTTTGGTATTAGAAGCATTGATATATCACATTGCATGCTGTAGGAAGGATCTCAGGTTTGGAATGGGAAGGAATTGGATATCACATCTCATGTCATAGGAAGTATCTCAGGTTTGGTATTAGAAGCATTGAGATATCACATCTCATGCTATAGGAATGGTCTCAGGATTGGAATGGGTAGGAGTTGGATATGACATTCTTGCTATAGGAAGGGTCTCATGTTTGGAATGGGAAGGAGTTGGATATCACATATGCTATAGGAAGGGTCTCAGGTTTGGAACGGGAAGGAGTTGGATATCCCATCTCATGTTATAGGACGGGTCTCTGGTTTGGTATTAGAATCATTGAGATATCACATCGCATGCTGTAGGAAGCGTCTAAGGATTGGAATGGGATGGACTTGGATATCACATCTCATGCTATAGGTAGGCTCTCAGGTTTGGTATAAGCATTGAGATATCACATCTCATGCTATAGGAAGGGTCTCAGGATTGGAATGGGAAGGATTTGGATATCACATCTCATGCTATAGGAAGGGTCTCAGGTTTGGTATAAGCATGGAGATATCACTTCTCATGCTATAGGAAGGGTCTCCGGATTGGTATAAGCATTGAGATATCACATCTCTGCTATCGGAAGGGTCTCAGGATTGGAATGGGAAGGAGTTGGATATCCCATCTCGTTATAGGAGGGGTCTCAGGTTTGGTATTAGAAGCATTGAGATATCACATCTCATGGTATAGGACGGGTCTCAGAATTGGAATGGGAAAGAGTTGGATATCACATCTCAAGCTATAGGAAGGGTCTCAGGATTGAAATGGGTAGGACTTGGATATCACATCTCATGTTATAGGAAGGGTCTCAGGTTTGGTATTAGAAGCATTGAGATATCACATCTCATGCTATAGGAAGGGTCTCAGGATTGGAATGGGAAGGACTTGGATATCACATCTCATGTTATAGGAAGGGTCTCAGGTTTGGTATTAGAAGCATTGAGATATCACATCTCATGCTATAGGAAGGGTCTCAGAATTGGAATGGGAAGGAGTTGGATATCACATCTCAAGCTATAGGAAGGGTCTCAGGATTGGAATGGGAAGGAGTTTGATATCACATCTCATGCCATGTATGGGTCTCAGGTTTTGTAGAAGCATTGGGATATCACATCTCATGCTATCGGAAGGGTATCAGGATTGGATTTGGAAGGAGTTGGATATCCCATCTCATGCTATAGGAAGGTTCTCAGGTTGGAATGGGAAGGAGTTGGATATCACTTCTCATGTTTTAGGAAGGGTCTCAGGATTGGAAAGGGAAGGAGTTTGATATCACATCTCATGCCATGTATGGGTCTCAGGTTTTGTAGAAGCATTGGGATATCACATCTCATGCTATCGGAAGGGTATCAGGATTGGATTTGGAAGGAGTTGGATATCACATCTCATGCTATAGGAAGGCTCTCAGGTTTGGAAGGGGAAGGAGT
The DNA here is from genome assembly GCF_040938575.1 of Ambystoma mexicanum. Taxonomy (NCBI): domain Eukaryota; kingdom Metazoa; phylum Chordata; class Amphibia; order Caudata; family Ambystomatidae; genus Ambystoma; species Ambystoma mexicanum. Next base: position 1,149,759,359 of record NC_090934.1, read on the forward strand.
TGGATATCACATTTCATGTTAGAGGTAGGATCTCAGGTTTGGTATTAGAGGCATTCAGATATCACATCTCATGCTATCAGAAGGATCTCAGGATTGGAATGGGAAGGAGTTGGATATCACATCTCATGCTAAAGGGAGGGTCTCAGGTTTGGAAGGGGAAGGATTTGGATATTACATCTCATGTTATGGGAAGGATCTCAGGTTTGGTATTAGAAGCATTGAGATATCACATCTCATGCTATCGGGAGGATCTCAGGTTTGGTATTAGAGGCATTGAGATATCACATCTCATGCTATCAGAAGGGTCTCAGGATTGGAATGGGAAGGAGTCGGATATCACATCTCATGCTAAAGGGAGGTTCTCAGGTTTGGTATTAGAAGCATTGAGATATCACATCTCATGTTATAGGAAGGATCTCAGGTTTGGTATTAGAAACATTGAGATATCACATCTCATGCTATCAGAAGGGTCTCAGGATTGGAATGGGAAGGAGTTGGATATCACATCTCATGCTAAAGGGAGAGTCTCAGGTTTGGAAGGGGAAGGATTTGGATATCACATCTCATGTTATCGGAAGGATCTCAGGTTTGGTATAAGAAGTATTGAGATATCATATCTCATGCTATAGGAAGGGTCTCAGGACTGGAATGGGAATGAGTTGGATATCACATCTCATGCTAAAGGAAGGGTCTCAGGTTTGGAAGGGGAAGGATTTGGATATCACATCTCATGTTATCGGAAGGATCTCAGGTTTGGTATAAGAAGTATTGAGATATCATATCTCATGCTATAGGAAGGGTCTCAGGACTGGAATGGGAATGAGTTGGATATCACATCTCATGCTATAGGAAGGGTCTCAGGATTGGAATGGGAAGGACTTAGATATCACATATCATGCTATAGGGAGGGTCTCAGTTTTGATATTAGAAGCATTGAGATATCACATCTCATGCTATCGGAAGTGTCTCAGGATTGGAATGTGAAGAGCTGGATATCACATCTCAATCTAAAGGAAGGGTCTCAGGTTTGGAACGGGAAGGAGTTGGATATCACATCTCATGTTATAGGAAGGGTCTCAGGTTTGGTATAAGCATTGAGATATCACATCTCTGCTATCGGAAGTGTCTCAGGAGTGGAATGGGAAGGAGTTGGATATCCCATCTCATGTTATAGGACGGGTCTCAGGTTTGTTATTAGAATCATTGAGATATCATATTGCATGCTGTAGGAAGGGTCTAAGGATTTGAATGGGAAGGACTTGGATATCACATATCATGCTATAGATAGGCTCTCAGGTTTGGAACGGGAAGGAGTTGGATATCACATTTCATGTTAGAGGAAGGATCTCAGGTTTGGTATTAGAAGCATTGAGATATCACATCTCATGCTATAGGAAGGGTCTCAGGATTGGAATGGGAAGGACTTGGATATCACATCTCATGCTATAGATAGGCTCTCAGGTTTGGAATGGGAAGGAGTTGGATATCACATCTCATGGTATAGGAAGGGTCTCAGGATTGGAATGGGAAGTAGTTGGATATCACATCTCATGCTATAGGAAGGGTCTCAGGTTTGGTATAAGCATTGAGATATCACATCTCATGCTATAGGACGTTTCTCAGGATTGGAATGGAAGGAGTTGGATATCACATCTCATGTTATAGGAAGGATCTCAGGTTTGGTATTAGAAGCATTGAGACATCACATCTCATGCTATAGGAAGGGTCTCAGGATTGGAATGGGAAGGAGTTGGATATCACATCTCATGCTAAAGGAAGGGTCTCAGGTTTGGTATAAGCATTGAGATATCACATCTCATGCTATAGTAAGGGTCTCAGGATTGGAATGGGAAGAAGTTGGATATCACATCTCATGCTAAAGGGATGGTCTCAGGTTTGGAAGGGGTAGGATTTGGATATCACATCTCATGTTATAGGAAGGATCACAGGTTTGGTATTAGAAGCATTGAGATATCACATCTCATGCTATCGGAAGGGTCTCAGGATTGGAATGGGAAGGAGTTGGATATCACATCTCATGCTATAGGAAGGGTCTCAGGTTTGGAACGGGAAGGAGTTGGATATCCCATCTCATGTTATAGGACGGGTCTCAGGTTTGGTATTAGAAGCATTCAGATATCACATTGCATGCTGTAGGAAGGATCTCAGGTTTGGAATGGGAAGGAATTGGATATCACATCTCATGTCATAGGAAGTATCTCAGGTTTGGTATTAGAAGCATTGAGATATCACATCTCATGCTATAGGAATGGTCTCAGGATTGGAATGGGTAGGAGTTGGATATTACATTCTTGCTATAGGAAGGGTCTCATGTTTGGAATGGGAAGGAGTTGGATATCACATATGCTATAGGAAGGGTCTCAGGTTTGGAACGGGAAGGAGTTGGATATCCCACCTCATGTTATAGGACGGGTCTCTGGTTTGGTATTAGAATCATTGAGATATCACATCGCATGCTGTAGGAAGCGTCTAAGGATTTGAATGGGATGGACTTGGATATCACATCTCATGCTATAGGTAGGCTCTCAGGTTTGGTATAAGCATTGAGATATCACATCTCATGCTATAGGAAGGGTCTCAGGATTGGAATGGGAACGATTTGGATATCACATCATATGCTATAGGAAGGGTCTCAGGTTTGGTATAAGCATGGAGATATCACTTCTCATGCTATAGGAAGTGCCTCAGGATTGGAATGGGAAGGAGTTGGATGTCACATCTCATGTTATAGGAAGGATCTCAGGTTTGGTATTAGAAGCATTGAGACATCACATCTCATGCTATAGGAAGGGTCTCAGGATTGGTATAAGCATTGAGATATCACATCTCTGCTATCGGAAGGGTCTCAGGATTGGAATGGGAAGGAGTTGGATATCCCATCTCGTTATAGGAGGGGTCTCAGGTTTGGTATTAGAAGCATTGAGATATCACATCTCATGGTATAGGACGGGTCTCAGACTTGGAATGGGAAGGAGTTGGATATCACATCTCAAGCTATAGGAAGGGTCTCAGGATTGAAATGGGAAGGACTTGGATATCACATCTCATGTTATAGGAAGGGTCTCAGGTTTGGTATTAGAAGCATTGAGATATCAAATCTCATGCTATAGGAAGGGTCTCAGGATTGGAATGGGAAGGACTTGGATATCACATCTCATGTTATAGGAAGGGTCTCAGGTTTGGTATTAGAAGCATTGAGATATCACATCTCATGCTATAGGAAGGGTCTCAGGATTGGAATGGGAAGGACTTAGATATCACATATCATGCTATAGGGAGGGTCTCAGTTTTGATATTAGAAGCTTTGAGATATCACATCTCATGCTATCGGAAGTGTCTCAGGATTGGAATGGGAAGGAGCTGGATATCACATCTCATGCTAAAGGAAGGGTCTCAGGTTTGGAACGGGAAGGAGTTGGATATCACATCTCATGTTATAGGAAGGGTCTCAGGTGTGGTATAAGCATTCAGATATCACATCTCTGCTATCGGAAGTGTCTCAGGATTGGAATGGGAAGGAGTTGGATATCCCATCTCATGCTATAGATAGGCTCTCAGGTTTGGAAAGGGAAGGAGTTGGATATCACATCTCATGCTATAGGAAGGGTCTCAGGATTGGAATGGGAAGGAGTTGTATATGACATCTCATGCCACAGGAAGGATCTCAGGTTTGGTATAAGCATTGCGATATCACATCTCTGCTATGAGAAGGATCTCAGGATTGGAATGGGAAGGACTTGGATATCACATCTCATGCTATAGGGAGGGTCTCACGTTTGGAAAGGGAAGGAGTTGGATATCACATTTCATGTTAGAGGTAGGATCTCAGTTTTGGTATTAGAGGCATTGAGATATCACATCTCATGCTATCAGAAGGGTCTCAGGATTGGAATGGGAAGGAGTTGGATATCACATCTCATGCTAAAGGGAGGGTCTCAGGTTTGGAAGGGGAAGGATTTGGATATCACATCTCTTATTATAGGAAGGATCACAAGTTTGGTATTAGAAGCATTGAGATATCACATCTCATGCTATCGGGAGGGTCTCAGGATTGGAATGGGAAGGAGTTGGATATCACATCTCATTCTATAGGAAGGGTCTCAGGTTTGGAACGGGAAGGGGTTGGATATCACATCTCATGTTATAGGAAGAGTCTCAGGTTTGGTATAAGCATTGAGATATCACATCTCATGCTATAGGAATGGTCTCAGGATTGGAATGGGTAGGAGTTGGATATTACATCTCATGTTATAGGAAGGGTCTCAGGTTTGGTATAAGCATTGAGATAGCACATCTCTGCTATCGGAAGTGGCTCAGGATTGGAATGGGAAGGATTTGGATATCACATCTCATGCTATAGGAAGGGTCTCAGGTTTGGTATACGCATGGAGTTATCACTTCTCATGCTATAGGAAGGGTCTCAGGATTGGAATGGGAAGGAGTTGAATATCACATCTCATGCTATAGGAAGGGTCTCAGGTTTGGTATAAGCATGGAGATATCACTTCTCATGCTATAGGAAGGGTCTCAGGATTGGAATGGGAAGGAGTTGGATATCACATCTCATGTTATAGGAAGGATCTCAGGTTTGGTATTAGAAACATTGAGATATCACATCTCATGCCATCAGAAGGGTCTCAGGATTGGAATGGGAAGGAGTTGGATATCACATCTCATGCTAAAGGGAGAGTCTCAGGTTTGGAAGGGGAAGCATTTGGATATCACATCTCATGTTATCGGAAGGATCTCAGGTTTGGTATTAGATGTATTGAGATATCATATCTCATGCTATAGGAAGGGTCTCAGGACTGGAATGGGAAGGAGTTGGATATCACATCTCATGCTAAAGGAAGGGTCTCAGGTTTGGTAGAAGCATTGAGATATCACATCTCATGCTATAGGAAGGGTCTCAGGATTGGAATGGGAAGGACTTAGATATCACATATCATGCTATAGGGAGGGTCTCAGTTTTGATATTAGAAGCATTGAGATATCACATCTCATGCTATCTGAAGTGTCTCAGGATTGGAATGGGAAGAGCTGGATATCACATCTCAATCTAAAGGAAGGGTCTCAGGTTTGGAACGGGAAGGAGTTGGATATCACATCTCATGTTATAGGAAGGGTCTCAGGTTTGGTATAAGCATTGAGATATCACATCTCTGCTATCGGAAGTGTCTCAGGAGTGGAATGGGAAGGAGTTGGATATCCCATCTCATGTTATAGGACGGGTCTCAGGTTTGTTATTAGAATCATTGAGATATCATATTGCATGCTGTAGGAAGGGTCTAAGGATTTGAATGGGAAGGTCTTGGATATCACATATCATGCTATAGATAGGCTCTCAGGTTTGGAACGGGAAGGAGTTGGATATCACATTTCAATGTTAGAGGAAGGATCTCAGGTTTGGTATTAGAAGCATTGAGATATCACATCTCATGCTATAGGAAAGGTCTCAGGATTGGAATGGGAAGGACTTGGATATCACATCTCATGCTATAGATAGGCTCTCAGGTTTGGAAAGGGAAGGAGTTGGATATCACATCTCATGGTATAGGAAGGGTCTCAGGATTGGAATGGGAAGTAGTTGGATATCACATCTCATGCTATAGGAAGGGTCTCAGGTTTGGTATAAGCATTGAGATATCACATCTCATGCTATAGGACGTTTCTCAGGATTGGAATGGAAGGAGTTGGATATCACATCTCATGTTATAGGAAGGATCTCAGGTTTGGTATTAGAAGCATTGAGACATCACATCTCATGCTATAGGAAGGGTCTCAGGATTGGAATGGGAAGGAGTTGGATATCACATCTCATGCTAAAGGAAGGGTCTCAGGTTTGGTATAAGCATTGAGATATCACATCTCATGATATAGTAAGGGTCTCAGGATTGGAATGGGAAGAAGTTGGATATCACATCTCATGCTAAAGGGAGGGTCTCAGGTTTGGAAGGGGTAGGATTTGGATATCACATCTCATGTTATAGGAAGGATCACAGGTTTGGTATTAGAAGCATTGAGATATCACATCTCATGCTATCGGAAGGGTCTCAGGATTGAAATGGGAAGGAGTTGGATATCACATCTCATGCTATAGGAAGGGTCTCAGGTTTGGAACGGGAAGGAGTTGGATATCCCATCTCATGTTATAGGACGGGTCTCAGGTTTGGTATTAGAAGCATTCAGATATCACATTGCATGCTGTAGGAAGGATCTCAGGTTTGGAATGGGAAGGAATTGGATATCACATCTCATGTCATAGGAAGTATCTCAGGTTTGGTATTAGAAGCATTGAGATATCACATCTCATGCTATAGGAATGGTCTCAGGATTGGAATGGGTAGGAGTTGGATATTACATTCTTGCTATGGGAAGGGTCTCATGTTTGGAATGGGAAGGAGTTGGATATCACATATGCTATAGGAAGGGTCTCAGGTTTGGAACGGGAAGGAGTTGGATATCCCACCTCATGTTATAGGATGGGTCTCTGGTTTGGTATTAGAATCATTGAGATATCACATCGCATGCTGTAGGAAGCGTCTAAGGATTGGAATGGGATGGACTTGGATATCACATCTCATGCTATAGGTAGGCTCTCAGGTTTGGTATAAGCATTGAGATATCACATCTCATGCTATATAGGAAGGGTCTCAGGATTGGAATGGGAAGGATTTGGATATCACATCATATGCTATAGGAAGGGTCTCAGGTTTGGTATAAGCATGGAGATATCACTTCTCATGCTATAGGAAGTGCCTCAGGATTGGAATGGGAAGGAGTTGGATATCACATCTCATGTTATAGGAAGGATCTCAGGTTTGGTATTAGAAGCATTGAGACATCACATCTCATGCTATAGGAAGGGTCTCAGGATTGGTATAAGCATTGAGATATCACATCTCTGCTATCGGAAGGGTCTCAGGATTGGAATGGGAAGGAGTTGGATATCCCATCTCGTTATAGGAGGGGTCTCAGGTTTGGTATTAGAAGCATTGAGATATCACATCTCATGGTATAGGACGGGTCTCAGAATTGGAATGGGAAGGAGTTGGATATCACATCTCACGCTATAGGAAGGGTCTCAGGATTGAAATGGGAAGGACTTGGATATCACATCTCATGTTATAGGAAGGGTCTCAGGTTTGGTATTAGAAGCATTGAGATATCACATCTCATGCTATAGGAAGGGTCTCAGGATTGGAATGGGAAGGACTTGGATATCACATCTCATGTTATAGGAAGGGTCTCAGGTTTGGTATTAGAAGCATTGAGATATCACATCTCATGCTATAGGAAGGGTCTCAGGATTGGAATGGGAAGGACTTAGATATCACATATCATGCTATAGGGAGGGTCTCAGTTTTGATATTAGAAGCTTTGAGATATCACATCTCATGCTATCGGAAGTGTCTCAGGATTGGAATGGGAAGGAGCTGGATATCACATCTCATGCTAAAGGAAGGGTCTCAGGTTTGGAACGGGAAGGAGTTGGATATCACATCTCATGTTATAGGAAGGGTCTCAGGTGTGGTATAAGCATTCAGATATCACATCTCTGCTATCGGAAGTGTCTCAGGATTGGAATGGGAAGGAGTTGGATATCCCATCTCATGCTATAGATAGGCTCTCAGGTTTGGAAAGGGAAGTAGTTGGATATCACATCTCATGCTATAGGAAGGGTCTCAGGTTTGGTATAAGCATTGAGATATCACATCTCATGCTATAGGACAGGTCTCAGGATTGGAATGGAAGGAGTTGGATATCACATCTCATGCTATAGGAAGGGTCTCAGGATTGGAATGGGAAGTAGTTGGATATCACATCTCATGCTATAGGAAGGGTCTCAGGTTTGGTATTAGAAGCATTGAGATATCACATCTCATGCTATAGGAAGGGTCTCAGGATTGGAATGGGAAGGACTTGGATATCACATCTCATGCTATAGATAGGCTCTCAGGTTTGGAAAGGGAAGGAGTTGGATATCACATCTCATACTATAGGAAGGGTCTCAGGATTGGAATGGGAAGTAGTTGGATATCACATCTCATGCTATAGGAAGGGTGTCAGGTTTGGTATAAGCATTGAGATATCACATCTCATGCTATAGGACGGGTCTCAGGATTGGAATGGGAAGGAGTTGTATATGACATCTCATGCCGTAGGAAGGGTCTCAGGTTTGGTATAAGCATTGAGATATCACTTCTCATGCTATAGGAAGTGTCTCAGGATTGGAATGGGAAGGAGTTGGATATCACATCTCATGTTATAGGAAGGGTCTCAGGTTTGGTATTAGAAGCATTGAGACATCACATCTCATGCTATAGGAAGGGTCTCAGGATTGGAATGGGAAGGAGTTGGATATCACATCTCATGCTAAAGGGAGGGTCTCAGGTTTGGAAGGGGAAGGATTTGGATATTACATCTCGTGTTATAGGAATGATCTCAGGTTTGGTATTAGAAGCATTGAGATATCACATCTCATGCTATCTGAAGGATCTCAGGTTTGGTGTTAGAAGCATTGAGATATCATATCTCATGCTATAGGAAGGGTCTCAGGATTGGAATGGGAAGGAGTTGGATATCACATCTCATGCTATAGGAAGGGTCTCAGGATTGGAATGGGAAGGAGTTGTATATGACATCTCATGCCACAGGAAGGGTCTCAGGTTTGGTATAAGCATTGAGATATCACATCTCTGCTATCGGAAGTGTCTCAGGATTGGAATGGGAAGGAGTTGGATATCCCATCTTATGTTATAGGAAGGGTCTCAGGTTTGGTATTAGAAGCATTGAGATATCACATCTCATGCTATAGGAAGGGTCTCAGGATTGGAATGGGAAGGACTTGGATATCACATCTCATGCTATAGGGAGGGTCTCACGTTTGGAAAGGGAAGGAGTTGGATATCACATTTCATGTTAGAGGTAGGATCTCAGTTTTGGTATTAGAGGCATTGAGATATCACATCTCATGCTATCAGAAGGGTCTCAGGATTGGAATGGGAAGGAGTTGGATATCACATCTCATGCTAAAGGGAGGGTCTCAGGTTTGGAAGGGGAAGGATTTGGATATCACATCTCATGTTATAGGAAGGATCTCAGGTTTGGTATTAGAAGCATTGAGATATGACATCTCATGCTATTGGAAGGATCTCAGGTTTGGTATTAGAGGCATTGAGATATCACATCTCATGCTAAAGGGAGGGTCTCAGGTTTGGAAGGGGAAGGATTTGGATATCACATCTCTTATTATAGGAAGGATCACAAGTTTGGTATTAGAAGCATTGAGATATCACATCTCATGCTATCGGAAGGGTCTCAGGATTGGAATGGGAAGGAGTTGGATATCACATCTCATTCTATAGGAAGGGTCTCAGGTTTGGAATGGGAAGGGGTTGGATATCACATCTCATGTTATAGGAAGAGTCTCAGGTTTGGTATAAGCATTGAGATATCACATCTCATGCTATAGGAATGGTCTCAGGATTGGAATGGGTAGGAGTTGGATATTACATCTCATGTTATAGGAAGGGTCTCAGGTTTGGTATAAGCATTGAGATAGCACATCTCTGCTATCGGAAGTGGCTCAGGATTGGAATGGGAAGGATTTGGATATCACATCTCATGCTATAGGAAGGGTCTCAGGTTTGGTATACGCATGGAGTTATCACTTCTCATGCTATAGGAAGGGTCTCAGGATTGGAATGGGAAGGAGTTGAATATCACATCTCATGCTATAGGAAGGGTCTCAGGTTTGGTATAAGCATGGAGATATCACTTCTCATGCTATAGGAAGGGTCTCAGGATTTGAATGGGAAGGAGTTGGATATCACATCTCATGTTATAGGAAGGATCTCAGGTTTGGTATTAGAAACATTGAGATATCACATCTCATGCTATCAGAAGGGTCTCAGGATTGGAATGGGAAGGAGTTGGATATCACATCTCATGCTATAGATAGGCTCTCAGGTTTGGAACGGGAAGGAGTTGGATATCACATCTCATGTTATAGGAAGGATCTCAGGTTTGGTATTAGAAACATTGAGATATCACATCTCATGCTATCAGAAGGGTCTCAGGATTGGAATGGGAAGGAGTTGGATATCACATCTCATGCTAAAGGGAGAGTCTCAGGTTTGGAAGGGGAAGCATTTGGATATCACATCTCATGTTATCGGAAGGATCTCAGGTTTGGTATTAGATGTATTGAGATATCATATCTCATGCTATAGGAAGGGTCTCAGGACTGGAATGGGAAGGAGTTGGATATCACATCTCATGCTAAAGGAAGGGTCTCAGGTTTGGTAGAAGCATTGAGATATCACATCTCATGCTATAGGAAGGGTCTCAGGATTGGAATGGGAAGGACTTAGACATCACATATCATGCTATAGGGAGGGTCTCAGTCTTGATATTAGAAGCATTGAGATATCACATCTCATGCTATCAGAAGTGTCTCAGGATTGGAATGGGAAGGAGCTGGATATCACATCTCAATCTAAAGGAAGGGTCTCAGGTTTGGAACGGGAAGCAGTTGGATATCACATCTCATGTTATAGGACAGGTCTCAGGTTTGTTATTAGAATCATTGAGATATCATATTGCATGCTGTAGGAAGGGTCTAAGGATTGGAATGGGAAGGACTTGGATATCACATATCATGCTATAGATAGGCTCTCAGGTTTGGAACGGGAAGGAGTTGGATATCACATTTCATGTTAGAGGAAGGATCTCAGGTTTGGTATTAGAAGCATTGAGATATCACATCTCATGCTATAGGAAGGGTCTCAGGATTGGAATGGGAAGGACTTGGATATCACATCTCATGCTATAGATAGGCTCTCAGGTTTGGAAAGGGAAGGAGTTGGATATCACATCTCATGGTATAGGAAGGGTCTCAGGATTGGAATGGGAAGTAGTTGGATATCACATCTCATGCTATAGGAAGGGTCTCAGGTTTGGTATAAGAATTGAGATATCACATCTCATGCTATAGGACGTTTCTCAGGATTGGAATGGAAGGAGTTGGATATCACATCTCATGGTATAGGAAGGATCTCAGGTTTGGTATTAGAAGCATCGAGACATCACATCTCATGCTATAGGAAGGGTCTCAGGATTGGAATGGGAAGGAGTTGGATATCACATCTCATGCTATAGGAAGGGTCTCAGGTTTGGTATAAGCATTGAGATATCACATCTCATGCTATAGGAAGGGTCTCAGGATTGGAATGGGAAGGAGTTGGATATCACATCTCATGCTAAAGGGAGGGTCTCAGGTTTGGAAGGGGTAGGATTTGGATATCACATCTCATGTTATAGGAAGGATCACAGGTTTGGTATTAGAAGCATTGAGATATCACATCTCATGCTATCGGAAGGGTCTCAGGATTGGAATGGGAAGGAGTTGGATATCACATCTCATGCTATAGGAAGGGTCTCAGGTTTGGAACGGGAAGGAGTTGGATATCCCATCTCATGTTATAGGACGGGTCTCAGGTTTGGTATTAGAAGCATTGAGATATCACATTGCATGCTGTAGGAAGGATCTCAGGTTTGGAATGGGAAGGAATTGGATATCACATCTCATGTCATAGGAAGTATCTCAGGTTTGGTATTAGAAGCATTGAGATATCACATCTCATGCTATAGGAATAGTCTCAGGATTGGAATGGGTAGGAGTTGGATATTACATTCTTGCTATAGGAAGGGTCTCATGTTTGGAATGGGAATGAGTTGGATATCACATATGCTATAGGAAGGGTCTCAGGTTTGGAACGGGAAGGAGTTGGATATCCCATCTCATGTCATAGGATGGGTCTCTGGTTTGGTATTAGAATCATTGAGATATCACATCACATGCTGTAGGAAGCGTCTAAGGATTGGAATGGGATGGACTTGGATATCACATCTCATGCTATAGGTAGGCTCTCAGGTTTGGTATAAGCATTGAGATATCACATCTCATGCTATAGGAAGGGTCTCAGGATTGAAATGGGAAGGATTTGGATATCACATCTCATGCTATAGGAAGGGTCTCAGGTTTGGTATAAGCATGGAGATATCACTTCTCATGCTATAGGAAGTGTCTCAGGATTGGAATGGGAAGGAGTTGGATATCACATCTCATGTTATAGGAAGGATCTCAGGTTTGGTATTAGAAGCATTGAGACATCACATCTCATGCTATAGGAAGGGTCTCAGGATTGGTATAAGAATTGAGATATCACATCTCTGCTATCGGAAGGGTCTCAGGATTGGAATGGGAAGGAGTTGGATATCCCATCTCGTTATAGGAGGGGTCTCAGGTTTGGTATTAGAAGCATTGAGATATCACATCTCATGGTATAGGACGGGTCTCAGAATTGGAATGGGAAGGAGTTGGATATCACATCTCAAGCTATAGGAAGGGTCTCAGGATTGAAATGGGTAGGACTTGGATATCACATCTCATGTTATAGGAAGGGTCTCAGGTTTGGTATTAGAAGCATTGAGATATCACATCTCATGCTATAGGAAGGGTCTCAGGATTGGAATGGGAAGGACTTGGATATCACATCTCATGTTATAGGAAGGGTCTCAGGTTGGAATGGGAAGGAGTTGGATATCACTTCTCATGTTTTAGGAAGGGTCTCAGGATTGGAATGGGAAGGACTTGGATATCACATCTCATGCTATAGGAAGGCTCTCAGGTTTGGAAGGGGAAGGAGTTGGATATCACATTTCATGTTAGAGGTAGGATCTCAGGTTTGGTATTAGAGGCATTGAGATATCACATCTCATGCTATCGGGAGGATCTCAGGTTTGGTATTAGAGGCATTGAGATATCACATCTCATGCTATCAGAAGGGTCTCAGGTTTGGAATGGGAAGGAGTCGGATATCACATCTCATGCTAAAGGGAGGGTCTCAGGTTTGGTATTAGAAGCATTGAGATATCACATCTCATGTTATAGGAAGGATCTCAGGTTTGGTATTAGAAACATTGAGATATCACATCTCATGCTATCAGAAGGGTCTCAGGATTGGAATGGGAAGGAGTTGGATATCACATCTCATGCTAAAGGGAGAGTCTCAGGTTTGGAAGGGGAAGGATTTGGATATCACATCTCATGTTATCGGAAGGATCTCAGGTTTGGTATTAGAAGTATTGAGATATCATATCTCATGCTATAGGAAGGGTCTCAGGACTGGAATGGGAAGGAGTTGGATATCACATCTCATGCTAAAGGAAGGGTCTCAGGTTTGGTAGAAGCATTGAGATATCACATCTCATGCTATAGGAAGGGTCTCAGGATTGGAATGGGAAGGACTTAGATATCACATATCATGCTATAGAGAGGGTCTCAGTTTTGATATTAGAAGCATTGAGATATCACATCTCATGCTATCGGAAGTGTCTCAGGATTGGAATGGGAAGGAGCTGGATATCACATCTCATGCTAAAGGAAGGGTCTCAGGTTTGGAATGGGAAGGAGTTTGATATCACATCTCATGCCATAGTATGGGTCTCAGGTTTGGTAGAAGCATTGGTATATCACATCTCATGCTATCGGAAGGGTATCAGGATTGGATTTGGAAGGAGTTGGATATCCCATCTCATGCTATAGGAAGGGTCTCAGGTTGGAATGGGAAGGAGTTGGATATCACATCTCATGTTATAGGAAGGGTCTCAGAATTGGAATGGGAAGGACTTGGATATCATATCTCATGCTATGGGAAGGCTCTCAGGTTTGATAGGGGAAGGAGTTTGATATCACATTTCATGTTAGAGGAAGGATCTCAGGTTTGGTATTAGAGGCATTGAGATATCACATCTCATGCTATAGGAAGGGTCTCAGGATTGGAATGGGAAGGAGTTGGATATCACATCTCAAGCTATAGGAAGGGTCTCAGGTTTGGTATAAGCATTGAGATATCACATCTCATGCTATAGGAAGGGTCTCAGGATTGGAATGGGAAGGAGTTGGATATCACATCTCATGTTATAGGAAAGATCTCAGGTTTGGTATTAGAAGCATTGAGACATTACATCTCATGTTATAGGAAGGGTCTCAGGATTGGAATGGGAAGAAGTTGGATATCACATCTCATGTTATAGGAAGGGTCTCAGGTTTGGTATAAGCATTGAGATATCACATCTCATGCTATAGGAAGGGTCTTAGGATTGAAATGGGAAGGAGTCGGATATCACATCTCATGCTAAAGGGAGGGTCTCAGGTTTGGAAGTGGAAGGATTTGGATATCACATCTCATGTTATAGGAAGGATCTCAGGCTTGGTATTAGAAGCATTGAGATATCACATCTCATGCTATAGGAAGGGTCTCAGGATTGGAATGGGAAGGAGTTGGATATCACATCTCAAGCTATAGGAAGGGTCTCAGGATTGGAATGGGAAGGAGTTGGATATCACATCTCATGCTATAGGAAGGGTCTCAGGTTTGGTATTAGCATTGAGATGTCCCATCTCATGCTATAGGAAGGGTCTCAGGTTTGGAATCGGAAGGAGTTGTATATGACATCTCATGCCATAGGAAGGGTCTCAGGTTTGGTATAAGCATTGAGATATCACATCTCTGCTATCGGAAGGGTCTCAGGATTGGAATGGGAGGGAGTTGGATATCCCATCTCGTTATAGGAAGGGTCTCAGGTTTGGTATTAGAAGCATTGAGATATCACATCTCATGGTATAGGACGTCTCTCAGAATTGGAATGGGAAGGAGTTGGATATCACATCTCAAGCTATAGGAAGGGTCTCAGGATTGGAATGGGAAGGACATGGATATCACATCTCATGGTGTAGGAAGGGTCTCAGGTTTGGTATTAGAAGCATTGAGATATCACATCTCATGCTATAGGAAGGGTCTCAGGATTGGAATGGGAAGGAGTTGGATATCCCATCTCGTTATAGGAAGGGTCTCAGGTTTGGTATTAGAAGCATTGAGATATCACATCTCATGGTATAGGACGTCTCTCAGAATTGGAATGGGAAGGAGTTGGATATCACATCTCAAGCTATAGGAAGGGTCTCAGGATTGGAATGGGAAGGACATGGATATCACATCTCATGTTATAGGAAGGGTCTCAGGTTTGGTATTAGAAGCATTGAGATATCACATCTCATGCTATCGGAAGGATCTCAGGTTTGGTATTAGAGGCATTGAGATATCACATCTAATGCTATCAGAAGGGTCTCAGGATTGGAATGGGAAGGAGTCAGATATCACATCTCATGCTAAAGGGAGGGTCTCAGGTTTGGTATTAGAAGCATTGAGATATCACATCTCATGTTATAGGAAGGATCTCAGGTTTGGTATTAGAGGCATTGAGATATCACATCTCATGCTATCAGAAGGGTCTCAGGATTGGAATGGGAAGGAGTCGGATATCACATCTCATGCTAAAGGGAGGGTCTCAGGTTTGGAAGGGGAAGGATTTGGATATCACATCTCATGTTATAGGAAGGATCTCAGGTTTGGTATTAGAAGCATTGAGATATCACATCTCATGCTATCGGAAGGATCTCAGGTTTGGTATTAGAGGCATTGAGATATTCCATCTCATGCTATCAGAAGGGTCTCGGGATAAGAATGGGAAGGAGTTGGTTATCACATCTCATGCTAAAGGGAGGGTCTCGGGTTTGGAAGGGGAAGGATTTGGATATCACATCTCACGTTATAGGAAGGATCTCAGGTTTAGTATTAGCATTGAGATATCCCATCTCATGCTATAGGAAGGGTCTCAGGTTTGGAATCGGAAGGAGTTGTATATGACATCTCATACCATAGGAGGGGTCTCAGGTTTGGTATAAGCATTGAGATATCACATCTCTGCTATCGGAAAGGTCTCAGGATTGGAATGGGAAGGAGTTGGATAATCCCATCTTGTTATAGGAACGGTCTCAGGTTTAGTATTAGAAGCATTGAGATATCACATCTCATGGTATAGGACGGGTCTCAGAATTGGAATGGGAAGGAGTTGGATATCACATCTCAAGCTATAAGAAGGGTCTCAGGATTGGAATGGGAAGGACTTGGATATCACATCTCATGTTATAGGAAGGGTCTCAGGTTTGGTATTAGAAGCATTGAGATATCACATCTCATGCTATAGGAAGGGTCTCAGGATTGGAATGGGAAGGACTTGGATATCACATCTCATGTTATAGGAAGGGTCTCAGGTTTGGTATTAGAAGCATTGAGATATCAAATCTCATGCTATAGGAAGGGTCTCAGGATTGGAATGGGAAGGACTTGGATATCACATCTCATGATAAAGGAAGGGTCTAAGGTTTGGAAGGGGAAGGATTTGGATATCACATCTCATGTTATAGGACCGGTCTCAGGTTTGGTTTTAGAAGCATTGAGATATCAAGTCTCATGGTATAGGACGGGTCTCAGAATTGGAATGGGAAGGAGTTGGATATCACATCTCAAGCTATAGGAAGGGTCTCAGGATTGGAATTGGAAGGAGTTTGATATCACATCTCATGCCATATATGGGTCTCGGGTTTTGTAGAAGCATTGGGATATCACATCTCATGCTATCGGAAGGGTATCAGGATTGGATTTGGAAGGAGTTGGATATCCCAGCTCATGCTATAGGAAGGGTCTCAGGTTGGAATGGGAAGGAGTTGGATATCACATCTCATGTTATAGGAAGGGTCTCAGGATTGGAATTGGAAGGACTTGGATATCACATCTCATGCAATAGGAAGGCTCTCAGGTTTGGAAGGGGAAGGAGTTGGATATCACATTTCATGTTAGAGGAAGGATCTCAGGTTTGGTATTAGAAGCATTGAGATATCACATCTCATGCTATCGGAAGGATCTCAGGTTTGGTATTAGAGGCATTGAGATATCACATCTCATGCTATCAGAAGGGTCTCAGGATTGGAATGGGAAGGAGTCGGATATCACATCTCATGCTAAAGGGAGGGTCTCAGGTTTGGAAGTGGAAGGATTTGGATATCACATCTCATGTTATAGGAAGGATCTCAGGTTTGGTATTAGAAGCATTGAGATATCACATCTCATGCTATAGGAAGGGTCTCAGGATTGGAATGGGAAGGAGTTGGATATCACATCTCAAGCTATAGGAAGGGTCTCAGGATTGGAATGGGAAGGAGTTGGATATCACATCTCAAGCTATAGGAAGGGTCTCAGGATTGGAATGGGAAGGAGTTGGATATCACATCTCATGCTATAGGAAGGGTCTCAGGTTTGGTATAAGCATTGAGCTATCCCATCTCATGCTATAGGAAGGGTCTCAGGTTTGGAATCGGAAGGAGTTGTATATGACATCTCATGCCATAGGAAGGGTCTCAGGTTTGGTATAAGCATTGAGATATCACGTCTCTGCTATCGGAAGGGTCTCAGGATTGGAATGGGAAGGAGTTGGATATCCCATCTCGTTATAGGAAGGGTCTCAGGTTTGGTATTAGAAGCATTGAGATATCACATCTCATGGTATAGGACGGGTCTCAGAATTGGAATGGGAAGGAGTTGGATATCACATCTCAAGCTATAGGAAGGGTCTCAGGATTGGAATGGGAAGGACTTGGATATCACATCTCATGTTATAGGAAGGGTCTCAGGTTTGGTATTAGAAGCATTGAGATATCACATCTCATGCTATAGGAAGGGTCTCAGGATTGGAATGGGAAGGACTTGGATATCACATCTCATGTTATAGGAAGGGTCTCAGGTTTGGTATTAGAAGAATTGAGATATCACATCTCATGCTATAGGAAGGGTCTCAGAATTGGAATGGGAAGGAGTTGGATATCACATCTCAAGCTATAGGTAGGGTCTCAGGATTGGAATGGGAAGGAGTTTGATATCACATCGCATGCCATGTATGGGTCTCAGGTTTTGTAGAAGCATTGGGATATCACATCTCATGCTATCGGAAGGGTATCAGGATTGGATTTGGAAGGAGTTGGATATCTCATCTCATGCTATAGGAAGGGTCTCAGGTTGGAATGGGAAGGAGTTGGATATCACATCTCATGTTATAGGAAGGGTCTCAGGATTGGAATGGGAAGGACTTGGATATCACATCTCATGCTATAGGAAGGCTCTCAGGTTTGGAGGGGAAGGAGTTGGATATCACATTTCATGTTAGAGGTAGGATCTCAGGTTTGGTATTAGAGGCATTGAGATATCACATCTCATGCTATCAGAAGGATCTCAGGATTGGAATGGGAAGGAGTTGGATATCACATCTCATGCTAAAGGGAGGGTCTCAGGTTTGGAAGGGGAAGGATTTGGATATCACATCTCATGTTATAGGAAGGATCTCAGGTTTGGTATTAGAAGCATTGAGATATCACATCTCATGCTATCGGAAGGATCTCAGGTTTGGTATTAGAGGTATTGAGATATCACATCTCATGCTATCAGAAGGGTCTCAGGATTGGAATGGGAAGGAGTCGGATATCACATCTCATGCTAAAGGGAGGGTCTCAGGTTTGATATTAGAAGCATTGAGATATCACATCTCATGTTATAGGAAGAATCTCAGGTTTGGTATTAGAGGTATTGAGATATCACATCTCATGCTATCAGAAGGGTCTCAGGATTGGAATGGGAAGGAGTCGGATATCACATCTGATTCTAAAGGGAGGTTCTCGGGTTTGGTATTAGAAGCATTGAGATATCACATCTCATGTTATAAGAAGAATCTCAGGTTTGGTATTAGAGGCATTGAGATATCACATCTCATGCTATAGGACGGGTCTCAGAATTGGAATGGGAAGGAGTTGGATATCACATCTCAAGCTATAGGAAGGGTCTCAGGATTGGAATGGGAAGGACTTGGATATCACATCTCATGTTATAGGAAGGGTCTCAGGTTTGGTATTAGAAGCATTGAGATATCACATCTCATGCTATAGGAAGGGTTTCAGGATTGGAATGGGAAGGACTTGGATATCACATCTCATGATAAAGGAAGGGTCTAAGGTTTGGAAGGGGAAGGATTTGGATATCACATCTCATGTTATAGGACCGGTCTCAGGTTTGGTATTAGAAGCATTGAGATATCAAGTCTCATGGTATAGGACGGGTCTCAGAATTGGAATGGGAAGGAGTTGGATATCACATCTCAAGCTAATGGAAGGATCTCAGGATTGAAATGGGAAGGAGTTTGATATCACATCTCATGCCATGTATGGGTCTCAGGTTTTGTAGAAGCATTGGGATATCACATCTCATGCTATCGGAAGGGTATCAGGATTGGATTTGGAAGGAGTTGGATATCCCATCTCATGCTATAGGAAGGGTCTCAGGTTGGAATGGGAAGGAGTTGGATATCACATCTCATGTTATAGGAAGGGTCTCAGGATTGGAATGGGAAGGACTTGGATATCAAATCTCATGCTATAGGAAGGCTCTCAGGTTTGGAAGGGGAAGGAGTTGGATATCACATTTCATGTTAGAGGTAGGATCTCAGGTTTGGTATTAGAGGCATTGAGATATCACATCTCATGTTATCAGAAGGGTCTCAGGATTGTAATGGGAAGGAGTTGGATATCACATCTCATGCTAAAGGGAGGGTCTCAGCTTTGGAAGGGGAAGGATTTGGAGATCACATCTCATGTTATAGGAAGGATCTCAGGTTTGGTATTAGAAGCATTGAGATATCACATCTCATGCTATCGGAAGGATCTCAGGTTTGGTATTAGAGGCATTGAGATATCACATCTCATGCTATCAGAAGGTTCTCAGGATTGGAATGGGAAGGAGTCGGATATCACATCTCACGCTAAAGGGAGGGTCTCAGGTTTGGAAGTGGAAGGATTTGGATATCACATCTCATGTTATAGGAAGGATCTCAGGTTTGGTATTAGAAGCATTGAGATATCACATCTCATGCTATAGGAAGGGTCTCAGGATTGGAATGGGAAGGAGTTGGATATCACATCTCAAGCTATAGGAAGGGTCTCAGGATTGGAATGGGAAGGAGTTGGATATCACATCTCAAGCTATAGGAAGGGTCTCAGGATTGGAATGGGAAGGAGTTGGATATCACATCTCATGCTATAGCTAGGGTCTCAGGTTTGGTATAAGCATTGAGATATCCCATCTCATGCTATAGGAAGGGTCTCAGGTTTGGAATCGGAAGGAGTTGTATATGACATCTCATGCCATAGGAAGGGTCTCAGGTTTGGTATAAGCATTGAGATATCACATCTCTGCTATCGGAAGGGTCTCAGGATTGGAATGGGAAGGAGTTGGATATCCCTTCTCGTTATAGGAAGGGTCTCAGGTTTGGTATTAGAAGCATTGAGATATCACATCTCATGGTATAGGACGGGTCTCAGAATTGGAATGGGAAGGAGTTGGATATCACATCTCAAGCTATAGGAAGGGTCTCAGGATTGGAATGGGAAGGACTTGGATATCACATCTCATGTTATAGGAAGGGTCTCAGGTTTGGTAATAGAAGCATTGAGATATCACATCTCATGCTATAGGAAGGGTCTCAGGATTGGAATGGGAAGGACTTGGATATCACATCTCATGTTATAGGAAGGGTCTCAGGATTGGAATGGGAAGGAGTTTGATATCACATCTCATGCCATGTATGGGTCTCAGGTTTTGTAGAAGCATTGGGATATCACATCTCATGCTATCGGAAGGGTATCAGGATTGGATTTGGAAGGAGTTGGATATCCCATCTCATGCTATAGGAAGGGTCTCAGGTTGGAATGGGAAGGAGTTGGATATCACATCTCAAGCTATAGGAAGGGTCTCAGGATTGGAATGGGAAGGAGTTGGATATCACATCTCAAGCTATAGGAAGGGTCTCAGGATTGGAATGGGAAGGAGTTGGATATCACATCTCATGCTATAGCTAGGGTCTCAGGTTTGGTATAAGCATTGAGATATCCCATCTCATGCTATAGGAAGGGTCTCAGGTTTGGAATCGGAAGGAGTTGTATATGACATCTCATGCCATAGGAAGGGTCTCAGGTTTGGTATAAGCATTGAGATATCACATCTCTGCTATCGGAAGGGTCTCAGGATTGGAATGGGAAGGAGTTGGATATCCCTTCTCGTTATAGGAAGGGTCTCAGGTTTGGTATTAGAAGCATTGAGATATCACATCTCATGGTATAGGACGGGTCTCAGAATTGGAATGGGAAGGAGTTGGATATCACATCTCAAGCTATAGGAAGGGTCTCAGGATTGGAATGGGAAGGACTTGGATATCACATCTCATGTTATAGGAAGGGTCTCAGGTTTGGTAATAGAAGCATTGAGATATCACATCTCATGCTATAGGAAGGGTCTCAGGATTGGAATGGGAAGGACTTGTATATCACATCTCATGTTATAGGAAGGGTCTCAGGTTTGGTAT
Organism: Ambystoma mexicanum; assembly: GCF_040938575.1. NCBI lineage: Eukaryota > Metazoa > Chordata > Amphibia > Caudata > Ambystomatidae > Ambystoma > Ambystoma mexicanum. The sequence continues at coordinate 1,149,780,749 of NC_090934.1, forward strand.
TAGAAGCATTGAGATATCACATCTCATGCTATAGGAAGGGTCTCAGAATTGGAATGGGAAGGAGTTGGATATCATATCTCAAGCTATAGGAAGGGTCTCAGGATTGGAATGGGAAGGAGTTTGATATCACATCTCATGCCATGTATGGGTCTCAGGTTTTGTAGAAGCATTGGGATATCACATCTCATGCTATCGGAAGGGTATCAGGATTGGATTTGGAAGGAGTTGGATATCCCATCTCATGCTATAGGAAGGGTCTCAGGTTGGAATGGGAAGGAGTTGGATATCACATCTCATGTTATAGGAAGGGTCTCAGGATTGGAATGGGAAGGACTTGGATATCACATTTCATGTTAGAGGTAGGGTCTCAGGTTTGGTATTAGAAGCATTGAGATATCACATCTCATGCTATCGGAAGGATCTCAGGTTTGGTATTAGAGGCATTGAGATATCACATCTCATGCTATCGGAAGGATCTCAGGTTTGGTATTAGAGGCATTGAGATATCACATCTCATGCTATAGGAAGGGTCTCAGGTTTGGTATAAGCATGGAGATATCACTTCTCATGCTATAGGAAGTGTCTCAGGATTGGAATGGGAAGGAGATGGATATCACATCTCATGTTATAGGAAGGATCTCAGGTTTGGTATTAGAAGCATTGAGACATCACATCTCATGCTATAGGAAGGATCTCAGGATTGGTATAAGCATTGAGATATCACATCTCTGCTATCGGAAGGGTCTCAGGATTGGAATGGGAAGGAGTTGGATATCCCATCTCGTTATAGGAGGGGTCTCAGGTTTGGTATTAGAAGCATTGAGATATCACATCTCATGGTATAGGACGGGTCTCAGATTTGGAATGGAAAGGAGTTGGATATCACATCTCAAGCTATAGGAAGGGTCTCAGGATTGAAATGGGTAGGACTTGGATATCACATCTCATGTTATAGGAAGGGTCTCAGGTTTGGTATTAGAAGCATTGAGATATCACATCTCATGCTATAGGAAGGGTCTCAGGATTGGAATGGGAAGGACTTGGATATCAAATCTCATGTTATAGGAAGGGTCTCAGGTTGGAATGGGAAGGAGTTGGATATCACTTCTCATGTTTTAGGAAGGGTCTCAGGATTGGAATGGGAAGGACTTGGATATCACATCTCATGCTATAGGAAGGCTCTCAGGTTTGGAAGGGGAAGGAGTTGGATATCACATTTCATGTTAGAGGTAGGATCTCAGGTTTGGTATTAGAGGCATTGAGATATCACATCTCATGCTATCAGAAGGATCTCAGGATTGGAATGGGAAGGAGTTGGATATCACATCTCATGCTAAAGGGAGGGTCTCAGGTTTGGAAGCGGAAGGATTTGGATATTACATCTCATGTTATGGGAAGGATCTCAGGTTTGGTATTAGAAGCATTGAGATATCACATCTCATGCTATCGGGAGGATCTCAGGTTTGGTATTAGAGGCATTGAGATATCACATCTCATGCTATCAGAAGGATCTCAGGATTGGAATGGGAAGGAGTCGGATATCACATCTCATGCTAAAGGGAGGGTCTCAGGTTTGGTATTAGAAGCATTGAGATATCACATCTCATGTTATAGGAAGGATCTCAGGTTTGGTATTAGAAACATTGAGATATCACATCTCATGCTATCAGAAGGGTCTCAGGATTGGAATGGGAAGGAGTTGGAGATCACATCTCATGCTAAAGGGAGAGTCTCAGATTTGGAAGGGGAAGGATTTGGATATCACATCTCATGTTATCGGAAGGATCTCAGGTTTGGTATTAGAAGTATTGAGATATCATATCTCATGCTATAGGAAGGGTCTCAGGACTGGAATGGGAAGGAGTTGGATATCACATCTCATGCTAAAGGAAGGGTCTCAGGTTTGGTAGAAGCATTGAGATATCACATCTCATGCTATAGGAAGGGTCTCAGGATTGGAATGGGAAGGACTTAGATATCACATATCATGCTATAGAGAGGGTCTCAGTTTTGATATTAGAAGCATTGAGATATCACATCTCATGCTATCGGAACTGTCTCAGGATTGGAATGGGAAGGAGCTGGATATCACATCTCATGCTAAAGGAAGGGTCTCAGGTTTGGAATGGGAAGGAGTTTGATATCACATCTCATGCCATAGTATGGGTCTCAGGTTTGGTAGAAGCATTGGTATATCACATCTCATGCTATCGGAAGGGTATCAGGATTGGATTTGGAAGGAGTTGGATATCCCATCTCATGCTATAGGAAGGGTCTCAGGTTGGAATGGGAAGGAGTTGGATATCACATCTCATGTTATAGGAAGGGTCTCAGAATTGGAATGGGAAGGACTTGGATATCATATCTCATGCTATGGGAAGGCTCTCAGGTTTGATAGGGGAAGGAGTTGGATATCACATTTCATGTTAGAGGAAGGATCTCAGGTTTGGTATTAGAGGCATTGAGATATCACATCTCATGCTATAGGAAGGGTCTCAGGATTGGAATGGGAAGGAGTTGGATATCACATCTCAAGCTATAGGAAGGGTCTCAGGTTTGGTATAAGCATTGAGATATCACATCTCATGCTATAGGAAGGGTCTCAGGATTGGAATGGGAAGGAGTTGGATATCACATCTCATGTTATAGGAAAGATCTCAGGTTTGGTATTAGAAGCATTGAGACATTACATCTCATGTTATAAGAAGGGTCTCAGGATTGGAATGGGAAGAAGTTGGATATCACATCTCATGTTATAGGAAGGGTCTCAGGTTTGGTATAAGCATTGAGATATCACATCTCATGCTATAGGAAGGGTCTTAGGATTGAAATGGGAAGGAGTCGGATATCACATCTCATGCTAAAGGGAGGGTCTCAGGTTTGGAAGTGGAAGGATTTGGATATCACATCTCATGTTATAGGAAGGATCTCAGGCTTGGTATTAGAAGCATTGAGATATCACATCTCATGCTATAAGAAGGGTCTCAGGATTGGAATGGGAAGGAGTTGGATATCACATCTCAAGCTATAGGAAGGGTCTCAGGATTGGAATGGGAAGGAGTTGGATATCACATCTCATGCTATAGGAAGGGTCTCAGGTTTGGTATTAGCATTGAGATGTCCCATCTCATGCTATAGGAAGGGTCTCAGGTTTGGAATCGGAAGGAGTTGTATATGACATCTCATGCCATAGGTAGGGTCTCAGGTTTGGTATAAGCATTGAGATATCACATCTCTGCTATCGGAAGGGTCTCAGGATTGGAATGGGAAGGAGTTGGATATCCCATCTCGTTATAGGAAGGGTCTCAGGTTTGGTATTAGAAGCATTGAGATATCACATCTCATGGTATAGGACGTCTCTCAGAATTGGAATGGGAAGGAGTTGGATATCACATCTCAAGCTATAGGAAGGGTCTCAGGATTGGAATGGGAAGGACATGGATATCACATCTCATGTTATAGGAAGGGTCTCAGGTTTGGTATTAGAAGCATTGAGATATCACATCTCATGCTATAGGAAGGGTCTCAGGATTGGAATGGGAAGGAGTTGGATATCCCATCTCGTTATAGGAAGGGTCTCAGGTTTGGTATTAGAAGCATTGAGATATCACATCTCATGGTATAGAACGTCTCTCAGAATTGGAATGGGAAGGAGTTGGATATCACATCTCAAGCTATAGGAAGGGTCTCAGGATTGGAATGGGAAGGACATGGATATCACATCTCATGTTATAGGAAGGGTCTCAGGTTTGGTATTAGAAGCATTGAGATATCATATCTCATGCTATCGGAAGGATCTCAGGTTTGGTATTAGAGGCATTGAGATATCACATCTAATGCTATCAGAAGGGTCTCAGGATTGGAATGGGAAGGAGTCAGATATCACATCTCATGCTAAAGGGAGGGTCCCAGGTTTGGTATTAGAAGCATTGAGATATCACATCTCATGTTATAGGAAGGATCTCAGGTTTGGTATTAGAGGCATTGAGATATCACATCTCATGCTATCAGAAGGGTCTCAGGATTGGAATGGGAAGGAGTCGGATATCACATCTCATGCTAAAGGGAGGGTCTCAGGTTTGGAAGGGGAAGGATTTGGATATCACATCTCATGTTATAGGAAGGATCTCAGGTTTGGTATTAGAAGCATTGAGATATCACATCTCATGCTATCGGAAGGATCTCAGGTTTGGTATTAGAGGCATTGAGATATTCCATCTCATGCTATCAGAAGGGTCTCGGGATAAGAATGGGAAGGAGTTGGTTATCACATCTCATGCTAAAGGGAGGGTCTCGGGTTTGGAAGGGGAAGGATTTGGATATCACATCTCACGTTATAGGAAGGATCTCAGGTTTAGTATTAGCATTGAGATATCCCATCTCATGCTATAGGAAGGGTCTCAGGTTTGGAATCGGAAGGAGTTGTATATGACATCTCATACCATAGGAGGGGTCTCAGGTTTGGTATAAGCATTGAGATATCACATCTCTGCTATCGGAAAGGTCTCAGGATTGGAATGGGAAGGAGTTGGATAATCCCATCTTGTTATAGGAAGGGTCTCAGGTTTAGTATTAGAAGCATTGAGATATCACATCTCATGGTATAGGACGGGTCTCAGAATTGGAATGGGAAGGAGTTGGATATCCCATCTCGTTATAGGAGGGGTCTCAGGTTTGGTATTAGAAGCATTGAGATATCACATCTCATGGTATAGGACGGGTCTCAGATTTGGAATGGAAAGGAGTTGGATATCACATCTCAAGCTATAGGAAGGGTCTCAGGATTGAAATGGGTAGGACTTGGATATCACATCTCATGTTATAGGAAGGGTCTCAGGTTTGGTATTAGAAGCATTGAGATATCACATCTCATGCTATAGGAAGGGTCTCAGGATTGGAATGGGAAGGACTTGGATATCAAATCTCATGTTATAGGAAGGGTCTCAGGTTGGAATGGGAAGGAGTTGGATATCACTTCTCATGTTTTAGGAAGGGTCTCAGGATTGGAATGGGAAGGACTTGGATATCACATCTCATGCTATAGGAAGGCTCTCAGGTTTGGAAGGGGAAGGAGTTGGATATCACATTTCATGTTAGAGGTAGGATCTCAGGTTTGGTATTAGAGGCATTGAGATATCACATCTCATGCTATCAGAAGGATCTCAGGATTGGAATGGGAAGGAGTTGGATATCACATCTCATGCTAAAGGGAGGGTCTCAGGTTTGGAAGCGGAAGGATTTGGATATTACATCTCATGTTATGGGAAGGATCTCAGGTTTGGTATTAGAAGCATTGAGATATCACATCTCATGCTATCGGGAGGATCTCAGGTTTGGTATTAGAGGCATTGAGATATCACATCTCATGCTATCAGAAGGATCTCAGGATTGGAATGGGAAGGAGTCGGATATCACATCTCATGCTAAAGGGAGGGTCTCAGGTTTGGTATTAGAAGCATTGAGATATCACATCTCATGTTATAGGAAGGATCTCAGGTTTGGTATTAGAAAGATTGAGATATCACATCTCATGCTATCAGAAGGGTCTCAGGATTGGAATGGGAAGGAGTTGGATATCACATCTCATGCTAAAGGGAGAGTCTCAGATTTGGAAGGGGAAGGATTTGGATATCACATCTCATGTTATCGGAAGGATCTCAGGTTTGGTATTAGAAGTATTGAGATATCATATCTCATGCTATAGGAAGGGTCTCAGGACTGGAATGGGAAGGAGTTGGATATCACATCTCATGCTAAAGGAAGGGTCTCAGGTTTGGTAGAAGCATTGAGATATCACATCTCATGCTATAGGAAGGGTCTCAGGATTGGAATGGGAAGGACTTAGATATCACATATCATGCTATAGAGAGGGTCTCAGTTTTGATATTAGAAGCATTGAGATATCACATCTCATGCTATCGGAACTGTCTCAGGATTGGAATGGGAAGGAGCTGGATATCACATCTCATGCTAAAGGAAGGGTCTCAGGTTTGGAATGGGAAGGAGTTTGATATCACATCTCATGCCATAGTATGGGTCTCAGGTTTGGTAGAAGCATTGGTATATCACATCTCATGCTATCGGAAGGGTATCAGGATTGGATTTGGAAGGAGTTGGATATCCCATCTCATGCTATAGGAAGGGTCTCAGGTTGGAATGGGAAGGAGTTGGATATCACATCTCATGTTATAGGAAGGGTCTCAGAATTGGAATGGGAAGGACTTGGATATCATATCTCATGCTATGGGAAGGCTCTCAGGTTTGATAGGGGAAGGAGTTGGATATCACATTTCATGTTAGAGGAAGGATCTCAGGTTTGGTATTAGAGGCATTGAGATATCACATCTCATGCTATAGGAAGGGTCTCAGGATTGGAATGGGAAGGAGTTGGATATCACATCTCAAGCTATAGGAAGGGTCTCAGGTTTGGTATAAGCATTGAGATATCACATCTCATGCTATAGGAAGGGTCTCAGGATTGGAATGGGAAGGAGTTGGATATCACATCTCATGTTATAGGAAAGATCTCAGGTTTGGTATTAGAAGCATTGAGACATTACATCTCATGTTATAAGAAGGGTCTCAGGATTGGAATGGGAAGAAGTTGGATATCACATCTCATGTTATAGGAAGGGTCTCAGGTTTGGTATAAGCATTGAGATATCACATCTCATGCTATAGGAAGGGTCTTAGGATTGAAATGGGAAGGAGTCGGATATCACATCTCATGCTAAAGGGAGGGTCTCAGGTTTGGAAGTGGAAGGATTTGGATATCACATCTCATGTTATAGGAAGGATCTCAGGCTTGGTATTAGAAGCATTGAGATATCACATCTCATGCTATAAGAAGGGTCTCAGGATTGGAATGGGAAGGAGTTGGATATCACATCTCAAGCTATAGGAAGGGTCTCAGGATTGGAATGGGAAGGAGTTGGATATCACATCTCATGCTATAGGAAGGGTCTCAGGTTTGGTATTAGCATTGAGATGTCCCATCTCATGCTATAGGAAGGGTCTCAGGTTTGGAATCGGAAGGAGTTGTATATGACATCTCATGCCATAGGTAGGGTCTCAGGTTTGGTATAAGCATTGAGATATCACATCTCTGCTATCGGAAGGGTCTCAGGATTGGAATGGGAAGGAGTTGGATATCCCATCTCGTTATAGGAAGGGTCTCAGGTTTGGTATTAGAAGCATTGAGATATCACATCTCATGGTATAGGACGTCTCTCAGAATTGGAATGGGAAGGAGTTGGATATCACATCTCAAGCTATAGGAAGGGTCTCAGGATTGGAATGGGAAGGACATGGATATCACATCTCATGTTATAGGAAGGGTCTCAGGTTTGGTATTAGAAGCATTGAGATATCACATCTCATGCTATAGGAAGGGTCTCAGGATTGGAATGGGAAGGAGTTGGATATCCCATCTCGTTATAGGAAGGGTCTCAGGTTTGGTATTAGAAGCATTGAGATATCACATCTCATGGTATAGGACGTCTCTCAGAATTGGAATGGGAAGGAGTTGGATATCACATCTCAAGCAATAGGAAGGGTCTCAGGATTGGAATGGGAAGGACATGGATATCACATCTCATGTTATAGGAAGGGTCTCAGGTTTGGTATTAGAAGCATTGAGATATCATATCTCATGCTATCGGAAGGATCTCAGGTTTGGTATTAGAGGCATTGAGATATCACATCTAATGCTATCAGAAGGGTCTCAGGATTGGAATGGGAAGGAGTCAGATATCACATCTCATGCTAAAGGGAGGGTCCCAGGTTTGGTATTAGAAGCATTGAGATATCACATCTCATGTTATAGGAAGGATCTCAGGTTTGGTATTAGAGGCATTGAGATATCACATCTCATGCTATCAGAAGGGTCTCAGGATTGGAATGGGAAGGAGTCGGATATCACATCTCATGCTAAAGGGAGGGTCTCAGGTTTGGAAGGGGAAGGATTTGGATATCACATCTCATGTTATAGGAAGGATCTCAGGTTTGGTATTAGAAGCATTGAGATATCACATCTCATGCTATCGGAAGGATCTCAGGTTTGGTATTAGAGGCATTGAGATATTCCATCTCATGCTATCAGAAGGGTCTCGGGATAAGAATGGGAAGGAGTTGGTTATCACATCTCATGCTAAAGGGAGGGTCTCGGGTTTGGAAGGGGAAGGATTTGGATATCACATCTCACGTTATAGGAAGGATCTCAGGTTTAGTATTAGCATTGAGATATCCCATCTCATGCTATAGGAAGGGTCTCAGGTTTGGAATCGGAAGGAGTTGTATATGACATCTCATACCATAGGAGGGGTCTCAGGTTTGGTATAAGCATTGAGATATCACATCTCTGCTATCGGAAAGGTCTCAGGATTGGAATGGGAAGGAGTTGGATAATCCCATCTTGTTATAGGAAGGGTCTCAGGTTTAGTATTAGAAGCATTGAGATATCACATCTCATGGTATAGGACGGGTCTCAGAATTGGAATGGGAAGGAGTTGGATATCACATCTCAAGCTATAAGAAGGGTCTCAGGATTGGAATGGGAAGGACTTGGATATCACATCTCATGTTATAGGAAGGGTCTCAGGTTTGGTATTAGAAGCATTGAGATATCAAATCTCATGCTATAGGAAGGGTCTCAGGATTGGAATGGGAAGGACTTGGATATCACATCCCATGATAAAGGAAGGGTCTAAGGTTTGGAAGGGGAAGGATTTGGATATCACATCTCATGTTATAGGACCGGTCTCAGGTTTGGTTTTAGAAGTATTGAGATATCAAGTCTCATGGTATAGGACGGGTCTCAGAATTGGAATGGGAAGGAGTTGGATATCACATCTCAAGCTATAGGAAGGGTCTCAGGATTGGAATTGGAAGGAGTTTGATATCACATCTCATGCCATATATGGGTCTCGGGTTTTGTAGAAGCATTGGGATATCACATCTCATGCTATCGGAAGGGTATCAGGATTGGATTTGGAAGGAGTTGGATATCCCATCTCATGCTATAGGAAGGGTCTCAGGTTGGAATGGGAAGGAGTTGGATATCACATCTCATGTTATAGGAAGGGTCTCAGGATTGGAATTGGAAGGACTTGGATATCACATCTCATGCTATAGGAAGGCTCTCAGGTTTGGAAGGGGAAGGAGTTGGATATCACATTTCATGTTAGAGGAAGGATCTCAGGTTTGGTATTAGAAGCATTGAGATATCACATCTCATGCTATCGGAAGGATCTCAGGTTTGGTATTAGAGGCATTGAGATATCACATCTCATGCTATCAGAAGGGTCTCAGGATTGGAATGGGAAGGAGTCGGATATCACATCTCATGCTAAAGGGAGGGTCTCAGGTTTGGAAGTGGAAGGATTTGGATATCACATCTCATGTTATAGGAAGGATCTCAGGTTTGGTATTAGAAGCATTGAGATATCACATCTCATGCTATAGGAAGGGTCTCAGGATTGGAATGGGAAGGAGTTGGATATCACATCTCAAGCTATAGGAAGGGTCTCAGGATTGGAATGGGAAGGAGTTGGATATCACATCTCAAGCTATAGGAAGGGTCTCAGGATTGGAATGGGAAGGAGTTGGATATCACATCTCATGCTATAGGAAGGGTCTCAGGTTTGGTATAAGCATTGAGCTATCCCATCTCATGCTATAGGAAGGGTCTCAGGTTTGGAATCGGAAGGAGTTGTATATGACATCTCATGCCATAGGAAGGGTCTCAGGTTTGGTATAAGCATTGAGATATCACATCTCTGCTATCGGAAGGGTCTCAGGATTGGAATGGGAAGGAGTTGGATATCCCATCTCGTTATAGGAAGGGTCTCAGGTTTGGTATTAGAAGCATTGAGATATCACATCTCATGGTATAGGACGGGTCTCAGAATTGGAATGGGAAGGAGTTGGATATCACATCTCAAGCTATAGGAAGGGTCTCAGGATTGGAATGGGAAGGACTTGGATATCACATCTCATGTTATAGGAAGGGTCTCAGGTTTGGTATTAGAAGCATTGAGATATCACATCTCATGCTATAGGAAGGGTCTCAGGATTGGAATGGGAAGGACTTGAATATCACATCTCATGTTATAGGAAGGGTCTCAGGTTTGGTATTAGAAGCATTGAGATATCACATCTCATGCTATAGGAAGGGTCTCAGAATTGGAATGGGAAGGAGTTGGATATCACATCTCAAGCTATAGGTAGGGTCTCAGGATTGGAATGGGAAGGAGTTTGATATCACATCGCATGCCATGTATGGGTCTCAGGTTTTGTAGAAGCATTGGGATATCACATCTCATGCTATCGGAAGGGTATCAGGATTGGATTTCTAAGGAGTTGGATATCTCATCTCATGCTATAGGAAGGGTCTCAGGTTGGAATGGGAAGGAGTTGGATATCACATCTCATGTTATAGGAAGGGTCTCAGGATTGGAATGGGAAGGACTTGGATATCACATCTCATGCTATAGGAAGGCTCTCAGGTTTGGAAGGGGAAGGAGTTGGATATCACATTTCATGTTAGAGGTAGGATCTCAGGTTTGGTATTAGAGGCATTGAGATATCACATCTCATGCTATCAGAAGGATCTCAGGATTGGAATGGGAAGGAGTTGGATATCACATCTCATGCTAAAGGGAGGGTCTCAGGTTTGGAAGGGGAAGGATTTGGATATCACATCTCATGTTATAGGAAGGATCTCAGGTTTGGTATTAGAAGCATTGAGATATCACATCTCATGCTATCGGAAGGATCTCAGGTTTGGTATTAGAGGCATTGAGATATCACATCTCATGCTATCAGAAGGGTCCAGGATTGGAATGGGAAGGAGTCGGATATCACATCTCATGCTAAAGGGAGGGTCTCAGGTTTGATATTAGAAGCATTGAGATATCACATTTCATGTTATAGGAAGAATCTCAGGTTTGGTATTAGAGGTATTGAGATATCACATCTCATGCTATCAGAAGGGTCTCAGGATTGGAATGGGAAGGAGTCGGATATCACATCTGATTCTAAAGGGAGGTTCTCGGGTTTGGTATTAGAAGCATTGAGATATCACATCTCATGTTATAAGAAGAATCTCAGGTTTGGTATTAGAGGCATTGAGATATCACATCTCATGCTATAGGACGGGTCTCAGAATTGGAATGGGAAGGAGTTGGATATCACATCTCAAGCTATAGGAATGGTCTCAGGATTGGAATGGGAAGGACTTTGATATCACATCTCATGTTATAGGAAGGGTCTCAGGTTTGGTATTAGAAGCATTGAGATATCACATCTCATGCTATAGGAAGGGTTTCAGGATTGGAATGGGAAGGACTTGGATATCACATCTCATGATAAAGGAAGGGTCTAAGGTTTGGAAGGGGAAGGATTTGGATATCACATCTCATGTTATAGGACCGGTCTCAGGTTTGGTATTAGAAGCATTGAGATATCAAGTCTCATGGTACAGGACGGGTCTCAGAATTGGAATGGAAAGGAGTTGGATATCACATCTAAAGCTATAGGAAGGATCTCAGGATTGAAATGGGAAGGAGTTTAATATCACATCTCATGCCATGTATGGGTCTCAGGTTTTGTAGAAGCATTGGGATATCACATCTCATGCTATCGGAAGGGTATCAGGATTGGATTTGGAAGGAGTTGGATATCCCATCTCATGCTATAGGAAGGGTCTCAGGTTGGAATGGGAAGGAGTTGGATATCACATCTCATGCTAAAGGGAGGGTCCCAGGTTTGGTATTAGAAGCATTGAGATATCACATCTCATGTTATAGGAAGGATCTCAGGTTTGGTATTAGAGGCATTGAGATATCACATCTCATGCTATCAGAAGGGTCTCAGGATTGGAATGGGAAGGAGTCGGATATCACATCTCATGCTAAAGGGAGGGTCTCAGGTTTGGAAGGGGAAGGATTTGGATATCACATCTCATGTTATAGGAAGGATCTCAGGTTTGGTATTAGAAGCATTGAGATATCACATCTCATGCTATCGGAAGGATCTCAGGTTTGGTATTAGAGGCATTGAGATATTCCATCTCATGCTATCAGAAGGGTCTCGGGATAAGAATGGGAAGGAGTTGGTTATCACATCTCATGCTAAAGGGAGGGTCTCGGGTTTGGAAGGGGAAGGATTTGGATATCACATCTCACGTTATAGGAAGGATCTCAGGTTTAGTATTAGCATTGAGATATCCCATCTCATGCTATAGGAAGGGTCTCAGGTTTGGAATCGGAAGGAGTTGTATATGACATCTCATACCATAGGAGGGGTCTCAGGTTTGGTATAAGCATTGAGATATCACATCTCTGCTATCGGAAAGGTCTCAGGATTGGAATGGGAAGGAGTTGGATAATCCCATCTTGTTATAGGAAGGGTCTCAGGTTTAGTATTAGAAGCATTGAGATATCACATCTCATGGTATAGGACGGGTCTCAGAATTGGAATGGGAAGGAGTTGGATATCACATCTCAAGCTATAAGAAGGGTCTCAGGATTGGAATGGGAAGGACTTGGATATCACATCTCATGTTATAGGAAGGGTCTCAGGTTTGGTATTAGAAGCATTGAGATATCAAATCTCATGCTATAGGAAGGGTCTCAGGATTGGAATGGGAAGGACTTGGATATCACATCCCATGATAAAGGAAGGGTCTAAGGTTTGGAAGGGGAAGGATTTGGATATCACATCTCATGTTATAGGACCGGTCTCAGGTTTGGTTTTAGAAGTATTGAGATATCAAGTCTCATGGTATAGGACGGGTCTCAGAATTGGAATGGGAAGGAGTTGGATATCACATCTCAAGCTATAGGAAGGGTCTCAGGATTGGAATTGGAAGGAGTTTGATATCACATCTCATGCCATATATGGGTCTCGGGTTTTGTAGAAGCATTGGGATATCACATCTCATGCTATCGGAAGGGTATCAGGATTGGATTTGGAAGGAGTTGGATATCCCATCTCATGCTATAGGAAGGGTCTCAGGTTGGAATGGGAAGGAGTTGGATATCACATCTCATGTTATAGGAAGGGTCTCAGGATTGGAATTGGAAGGACTTGGATATCACATCTCATGCTATAGGAAGGCTCTCAGGTTTGGAAGGGGAAGGAGTTGGATATCACATTTCATGTTAGAGGAAGGATCTCAGGTTTGGTATTAGAAGCATTGAGATATCACATCTCATGCTATCGGAAGGATCTCAGGTTTGGTATTAGAGGCATTGAGATATCACATCTCATGCTATCAGAAGGGTCTCAGGATTGGAATGGGAAGGAGTCGGATATCACATCTCATGCTAAAGGGAGGGTCTCAGGTTTGGAAGTGGAAGGATTTGGATATCACATCTCATGTTATAGGAAGGATCTCAGGTTTGGTATTAGAAGCATTGAGATATCACATCTCATGCTATAGGAAGGGTCTCAGGATTGGAATGGGAAGGAGTTGGATATCACATCTCAAGCTATAGGAAGGGTCTCAGGATTGGAATGGGAAGGAGTTGGATATCACATCTCAAGCTATAGGAAGGGTCTCAGGATTGGAATGGGAAGGAGTTGGATATCACATCTCATGCTATAGGAAGGGTCTCAGGTTTGGTATAAGCATTGAGCTATCCCATCTCATGCTATAGGAAGGGTCTCAGGTTTGGAATCGGAAGGAGTTGTATATGACATCTCATGCCATAGGAAGGGTCTCAGGTTTGGTATAAGCATTGAGATATCACATCTCTGCTATCGGAAGGGTCTCAGGATTGGAATGGGAAGGAGTTGGATATCCCATCTCGTTATAGGAAGGGTCTCAGGTTTGGTATTAGAAGCATTGAGATATCACATCTCATGGTATAGGACGGGTCTCAGAATTGGAATGGGAAGGAGTTGGATATCACATCTCAAGCTATAGGAAGGGTCTCAGGATTGGAATGGGAAGGACTTGGATATCACATCTCATGTTATAGGAAGGGTCTCAGGTTTGGTATTAGAAGCATTGAGATATCACATCTCATGCTATAGGAAGGGTCTCAGGATTGGAATGGGAAGGACTTGAATATCACATCTCATGTTATAGGAAGGGTCTCAGGTTTGGTATTAGAAGCATTGAGATATCACATCTCATGCTATAGGAAGGGTCTCAGAATTGGAATGGGAAGGAGTTGGATATCACATCTCAAGCTATAGGTAGGGTCTCAGGATTGGAATGGGAAGGAGTTTGATATCACATCGCATGCCATGTATGGGTCTCAGGTTTTGTAGAAGCATTGGGATATCACATCTCATGCTATCGGAAGGGTATCAGGATTGGATTTCTAAGGAGTTGGATATCTCATCTCATGCTATAGGAAGGGTCTCAGGTTGGAATGGGAAGGAGTTGGATATCACATCTCATGTTATAGGAAGGGTCTCAGGATTGGAATGGGAAGGACTTGGATATCACATCTCATGCTATAGGAAGGCTCTCAGGTTTGGAAGGGGAAGGAGTTGGATATCACATTTCATGTTAGAGGTAGGATCTCAGGTTTGGTATTAGAGGCATTGAGATATCACATCTCATGCTATCAGAAGGATCTCAGGATTGGAATGGGAAGGAGTTGGATATCACATCTCATGCTAAAGGGAGGGTCTCAGGTTTGGAAGGGGAAGGATTTGGATATCACATCTCATGTTATAGGAAGGATCTCAGGTTTGGTATTAGAAGCATTGAGATATCACATCTCATGCTATCGGAAGGATCTCAGGTTTGGTATTAGAGGCATTGAGATATCACATCTCATGCTATCAGAAGGGTCCAGGATTGGAATGGGAAGGAGTCGGATATCACATCTCATGCTAAAGGGAGGGTCTCAGGTTTGATATTAGAAGCATTGAGATATCACATTTCATGTTATAGGAAGAATCTCAGGTTTGGTATTAGAGGTATTGAGATATCACATCTCATGCTATCAGAAGGGTCTCAGGATTGGAATGGGAAGGAGTCGGATATCACATCTGATTCTAAAGGGAGGTTCTCGGGTTTGGTATTAGAAGCATTGAGATATCACATCTCATGTTATAAGAAGAATCTCAGGTTTGGTATTAGAGGCATTGAGATATCACATCTCATGCTATAGGACGGGTCTCAGAATTGGAATGGGAAGGAGTTGGATATCACATCTCAAGCTATAGGAATGGTCTCAGGATTGGAATGGGAAGGACTTTGATATCACATCTCATGTTATAGGAAGGGTCTCAGGTTTGGTATTAGAAGCATTGAGATATCACATCTCATGCTATAGGAAGGGTTTCAGGATTGGAATGGGAAGGACTTGGATATCACATCTCATGATAAAGGAAGGGTCTAAGGTTTGGAAGGGGAAGGATTTGGATATCACATCTCATGTTATAGGACCGGTCTCAGGTTTGGTATTAGAAGCATTGAGATATCAAGTCTCATGGTACAGGACGGGTCTCAGAATTGGAATGGAAAGGAGTTGGATATCACATCTAAAGCTATAGGAAGGATCTCAGGATTGAAATGGGAAGGAGTTTAATATCACATCTCATGCCATGTATGGGTCTCAGGTTTTGTAGAAGCATTGGGATATCACATCTCATGCTATCGGAAGGGTATCAGGATTGGATTTGGAAGGAGTTGGATATCCCATCTCATGCTATAGGAAGGGTCTCAGGTTGGAATGGGAAGGAGTTGGATATCACATCTCATGTTATAGGAAGGGTCTCAGGATTGGAATGGGAAGGACTTGGATATCAAATCTCATGCTATAGGAAGGCTCTCAGGTTTGGAAGGGGAAGGAGTTGGATATCACATTTCATGTTAGAGGTAGGATCTCAGGTTTGGTATTAGAGGCATTGAGATATCACATCTCATGCTATCAGAAGGGTCTCAGGATTGTAATGGGAAGGAGTTGGATATCACATCTCATGCTAAAGGGAGGGTCTCAGCTGTGGAAGGGGAAGGATTTGGAGATCACATCTCATGTTATAGGAAGGATCTCAGGTTTGGTAT
Organism: Ambystoma mexicanum; assembly: GCF_040938575.1. Classification (NCBI taxonomy): domain Eukaryota; kingdom Metazoa; phylum Chordata; class Amphibia; order Caudata; family Ambystomatidae; genus Ambystoma; species Ambystoma mexicanum. The sequence goes on from NC_090934.1 coordinate 1,149,796,779, forward strand.
TAGAAGCATTGAGATATCACATCTCATGCTATCGGAAGGATCTCAGGTTTGGTATTAGAGGCATTGAGATATCACATCTCATGCTATCAGAAGGTTCTCAGGATTGGAATGGGAAGGAGTCGGATATCACATCTCATGCTAAAGGGAGGGTCTCAGGTTTGGAAGTGGAAGGATTTGGATATCACATCTCATGTTATAGGAAGGATCTCAGGTTTGGTATTAGAAGCATTGAGATATCACATCTCATGCTATAGGAAGGGTCTCAGGATTGGAATGGGAAGGAGTTGGATATCACATCTCAAGCTATAGGAAGGGTCTCAGGATTGGAATGGGAAGGAGTTGGATATCACATCTCAAGCTATAGGAAGGGTCTCAGGATTGGAATGGGAAGGAGTTGGATATCACATCTCATGCTATAGCTAGGGTCTCAGGTTTGGTATAAGCATTGAGATATCCCATCTCATGCAATAGGAAGGGTCTCAGGTTTGGAATCGGAAGGAGTTGTATATGACATCTCATGCCATAGGAAGGGTCTCAGGTTTGGTATAAGCATTGAGATATCACATCTCTGCTATCGGAAGGGTCTCAGGATTGGAATGGGAAGGAGTTGGATATCCCTTCTCGTTATAGGAAGGGTCTCAGGTTTGGTATTAGAAGCATTGAGATATCACATCTCATGGTATAGGACGGGTCTCAGAATTGGAATGGGAAGGAGTTGGATATCACATCTCAAGCTATAGGAAGGGTCTCAGGATTGGAATGGGAAGGACTTGGATATCACATCTCATGTTATAGGAAGGGTCTCAGGTTTGGTAATAGAAGCATTGAGATATCACATCTCATGCTATAGGAAGGGTCTCAGGATTGGAATGGGAAGGACTTGGATATCACATCTCATGTTATAGGAAGGGTCACAGGTTTGGTATTAGAAGCATTGAGATATCACATCTCATGCTATAGGAAGGGTCTCAGAATTGGAATGGGAAGGAGTTGGATATCACATCTCAAGCTATAGGAAGGGTCTCAGGATTGGAATGGGAAGGAGTTTGATATCACATCTCATGCCATGTATGGGTCTCAGGTTTTGTAGAAGCATTGGGATATCACATCTCATGCTATCGGAAGGGTATCAGGATTGAATTTGGAAGGAGTTGGATATCCCATCTCATGCTATAGGAAGGGTCTCAGGTTGGAATGGGAAGGAGTTGGATATCACATCTCATGTTATAGGAAGGGTCTCAGGATTGGAATGGGAAGGACTTGGATATCACATTTCATGTTAGAGGTAGGATCTCAGGTTTGGTATTAGAAGCATTGAGATATCACATCTCATGCTATCGGAAGGATCTCAGGTTTGGTATTAGAGGCATTGAGATATCACATCTCATGCTATCAGAAGGGTCTCAGGATTGGAATGGGAAGGAGTCGGATATCACATCTCATGCTAAAGGGAGGGTCTCAGGTTTGGTATTAGAAGCATTGAGATATCACATCTCATGTTAAAGGAAGAATCTCAGGTTTGGTATTAGAGGCATTGAGATATCATATCTCATGCTATAGGAAGGGTCTCAGGATTGGAATGGGAAGGAGTCGGACATCACATCTCATGCTAAAGGGAGGGTCTCAGGTTTGGTATTAGAAGCATTGAGATATCACATCTCATGTTATAGGAAGAATCTCAGGTTTGGTATTAGAGGCATTGAGATATCATATCTCATGCTATAGGAAGGGTCTCAGGATTGGAATGGGAAGGAGTTGGATATCACATCTCATCCAAAAGGAAGGATCTCAGGATTGGAATGGGAAGGATTTGGATGTCACATCTCTTGCTATAGGAAGGGTCTCAGGTTTTTTATTAGCATAGGAAGGGTATCAGGTTTGGTATAAGCATTGAGATATCACATCTCTGCTATCGGAAGGGTCTCAGGATTGGAATGGGAAGGAGTTGGATATCCCATCTCGTTATAGGAAGGGTCTCAGGTTTGGTATTAGAAGCATTGAGATATCACATCTCATGCTATAGGAAGGGTCTAAGGTTTGGAAAGGGGAAGGATTTGGGTATCACATCTCATGTTATAGGACCGGTCTCAGGTTTGGTATTAGAAGCATTTAGATATCAAATCTCATGGTATAGGTCGGGTCTCAGAATTGGAATGGGAAGGAGTTGGATATCACATCTCAAGCTATAGAAAGGGTCTCAGGATTGGAATGGGAAGGAGTTTGATATCACATCTCATGCCATGGTATGGGTCTCAGGTTTTGTAGAAGCATTGGGATATCACATCACATGCTATAGGCAGGGTCTCAGGGTTGGAAGGGGAAGGAGTTGGATATCACATTTCATGTTAGAGGTAGGATCTCAGGTTTGGTATTAGAGGCATTGAGATATCACATCTCATGCCATCAGAAGGGTCTCAGGATTGGAATGGGAAGGACTTGGATATCACATCTCATTCTATAGGAAGGCTCTCAGGGTTGGAAGGGGAAGGAGTTGGATATCACATTTCATGTTAGAGGTAGGATCTCAGGTTTGGTATTAGAGGCATTGAGATATCACATCTCATGCCATCAGAAGGGTCTCAGGATTGGAATGGGAAGGAGTTGGATATCACATCTCATGCTATAGGAAGGGTCTCAGGTTTGGTATACGCATGGAGATATCACTTCTCATGCTATAGGAAGGGTCTAGGATTGGAATGGGAAGGAGTTGGATATCACATCTCATGCTATAGGAAGGGTCTCGAGTTTGGTATAAGCATGGAGATATCACTTCTCATGCTATAGGAAGGGTCTCAGGATTGGAATGGGAAGGAGTTGGATATCACATCTCATGTTATAGGAAGGATCTCAGGTTTGGTATTAGAAGCATTGAGACATCACATCTCATGCTATGGGAAGGGTCTCAGGATTAGAATGGGAAGGACTTGGATATCCTATCTCATGTTATAGGAAGGGTCTCAGGTTTGGTATTAGAAGCATTGAGATATCACATCTCATGCTATGGGAAGGGTCTCAGGATTGGAATGGGAAGGACTTGGATGTCAGATCTCATGCTATAGGGAGGGTCTCAAGTTTGATATTAGAAGCATTGAGATAACAAATCTCATGATATCGGGAGGGTGTCAGGATTGGAATGGGAAGGAGTTGGATATCACATCTCATGATAAAGGAAGGGTCTAAGGTTTGGAAGGGGAAGGATTTGGATATCACATCTCATGTTATAGGACGGGTCTCAGGTTTGGTATTAGAAGCATTGAGATATCACGTCTCATGGTATAGGAAGGGTCTCAGAATTGGAATGGGAAGGAGTTGGATATCACATCTCAAGCTATAGGAAGGGTCTCAGGATTGGAATGGGAAGGAGTTTGATATCACATCTCATGCCATAGTATGGGTCTCAGGTTTGGTAGAAGCATTGGGATATCACATCTCATGCTATTGGAAGGGTCTCAGGTTGGAATGGGAAGGAGTTGAATATCACATCTCATGTTATAGGAAGGGTCTCAGGATTGGAATGGGAAGGACGTGGATATCATATCTCATGCTATAGGAAGGCTCTCAGGTTTGGAAGGGGAAGGAGTTGGATATCACATCTCAAGCTATAGGAAGGGTCTCAGGTTTGGTATAAGCATTGAGATATCACATCTCATGCTATAGGAAGGGTCTCAGGATTGGAATGGGAAGGAGTTGGATATCACATCTCATGTTATAGGAAAGATATCAGGTTTGGTATTAGAAGCATTGAGACATCACATCTCATGTTATAGGAAGGGTCTCAGGATTGGAATGGGAAGAAGTTGGATATCACATCTCATGCTATAGGAAGGGTCTCAGGTTTGGTATAAGCATTGAGATATCACATCTCATGCTATAGGAAGGGTCTCAGGATTGGAATGGGAAGGAGTTGTATATGACATCTCAAGCTATAGGAAGGGTCTCAGGTTTGGTATAAGCATTGAGATATCACATCTCATGCTATAGGAAGGGTCTCAGGATTGGAATGGGAAGGAGTTGGATAGCACATCTCATGTTAGAGGAAGGATCTCAGGTTTGGTATTAGAGGCATTGAGATATCACATCTCATGCTATAGGAAGGTTCTCAGGATTGGAATGGGAAGGAGTTGGATATCACATCTCAAGCTATAGGAAGGGTCTCAGGTTTGGTATAAGCATTGAGATATCACATCTCATGCTATAGGAAGGGTCTCAGGATTGGAATGGGAAGGAGTTGGATATCACATCTCATGTTATAGGAAAGATATCAGGTTTGGTATTAGAAGCATTGAGACATCACATCTCATGTTATAGGAAGGGTCTCAGGATTGGAATGGGAAGAAGTTGGATATCACATCTCATGCTATAGGAAGGGTCTCAGGTTTGGTATAAGCATTGAGATATCACATCTCATGCTATAGGAAGGGTCTCAGGATTGGAATGGGAAGGAGTTGTATATGACATCTCATGCCATAGGAAGGGTCTCAGGTTTGGTATAAGCATTGAGATATCACATCTCATGCTATAGGAAGTGTCTCAGGATTGGAATTGAAAGGAGTTGGATATCCCATCTCATGTTATAGGACGGGTCTCAGGTTTGTTATTAGAATCATTGAGATATCATATTGCATGCTGTAGGAAGGGTCTAAGGATTGGAATGGGAAGGACTTGGATATCACATCTCATGCTATAGGTAGGCTCTCAGGTTTGGAAAGGGACGGAGTTGGATATCACATTTCATGTTATAGGACGGGTCTCTGGTTTGGTATAAGCATTGAGATATCACATCTCATGCTATAGGAAGGGTCTCAGGATTGGAATGGGAAGGATTTGGATATCACATCTCATGCTATAGGAAGGGTCTCAGGTTTGGTATACGCATGGAGATATCACTTCTCATGCTATAGGAAGGGTCTCAGGATTGGAATGGGAAGGAGTTGGATATCACATCTCATGCTATAGGAAGGGTCTCGGGTTTGGTATAAGCATGGAGATATCACTTCTCATGCTATAGGAAGGGTCTCAGGATTGGAATGGGAAGGAGTTGGATATCACATCTCATGTTATAGGAAGGATCTCAGGTTTGGTATTAGAAGCATTGAGACATCACATCTCATGCTATGGGAAGGGTCTCAGGATTAGAATGGGAAGGACTTGGATATCCCATCTCATGTTATAGGAAGGGTCTCAGGTTTGGTATTAGAAGCATTGAGATATCACATCTCATGCTATAGGAAGGGTCTCAGGATTGGAATGGGAAGGACTTGGATGTCAGATCTCATGCTATAGGGAGGGTCTCAAGTTTGATATTAGAAGCATTGAGATAACAAATCTCATGATATCGGAAGGGTGTCAGGATTGGAATGGGAAGGAGTTGGATATCACATCTCATGATAAAGGAAGGGTCTAAGGTTTGGAAGGGGAAGGATTTGGATATCACATCTCATGTTATAGGACGGATCTCAGGTTTGGTATTAGAAGCATTGAGATATCAAGTTCATGGTATAGGAAGGGTCTCAGAATTGGAATGGGAAGGAGTTGGATATCACATCTCAAGCTATAGGAAGGGTCTCAGGATTGGAATGGGAAGGAGTTTGATATCACATCTCATGCCATAGTATGGCTCTCAGGTTTGGTAGAAGCATTGGGATATCACATCTCATGCTATCGGAAGGGTATCAGGATTGGATTTGGAAGGAGTTGGATATCCCATCTCATGCTATAGGAAGGGTCTCAGGTTGGAATGGGAAGGAGTTGGATATCACATCTCATGTTATAGGAAGGGTCTCAGGATTGGAATGGGAAGGACTTGGATATCATATCTCATGCTATAGGAAGGCTCTCAGGTTTGGAAGGGGAAGGAGTTGGATATCACATTTCATGTTAGAGGAAGGATCTCAGGTTTGGTATTAGAGGCATTGAGATATCACATCTCATGCTATAGGAAGGTTCTCAGGATTGGAATGGGAAGGAGTTGGACATCACATCTCAAGCTATAGGAAGGGTCTCAGGTTTGGTATAAGCATTGAGATATCACATCTCATGCTATAGGAAGGGTCTCAGGATTGGAATGGGAAGGAGTTGGATATCACATCTCATGTTATAGGAAAGATATCAGGTTTGGTATTAGAAGCATTCAGACATCACATCTCATGTTATAGGAAGGGTCTCAGGATTGGAATGGGAAGAAGTTGGATATCACATCTCATGCTATAGGAAGGGTCTCAGGTTTGGTATAAGCATTGAGATATCACATCACATGCTATAGGAAGGGTCTCAGGATTGGAATGGGAAGGAGTTGTATATGACATCTCATGCCATAGGAAGGGTCTCAGGTTTGGTATAAGCATTGAGATATCACATCGCATGCTATAGGAAGTGTCTCAGGATTGGAATTGAAAGGACTTGGATATCACATCTCATGCTATAGGTAGGCTCTCAGGTTTGGAAAGGGAAGGAGTTGGATATCACATTTCATGTTAGAGAAAGGATCTCAGGTTTGGTATTAGAGGCATTGAGATATCACATCTCATGCTATAGGAAGGGTCTCAGGATTGGAATGGGAAGGAGTTGGATATCACATCTCATGCTATAGGAAGGGTCTCAGGTTTGGTATAAGCATTGAGATATCACATCTCATGCTATAGGAAGGGTCTCAGGATTGGAATGGGAAGGAGTTGGATATCACATTTGATGTTATAGGAAGGATCTCAGGTTTGGTATTAGAAGCATTGAGACATCACATCTCATGCTATGGGAAGGGTCTCAGGATTGGAATGGGAAGGAGTTGGATATCACATCTCATGCTATAGGAAGGGTCTCAGGTTTGGTATAAGCATTGAGATATCACATCTCATACTATAGGAAGGGTCTCAGGATTGGAATGGGAAGGAGTTGTATGTGACATCTCATGCCATAGGAAGGGTCTCAGGTTTAGTATAAGCATTGAGATATCACATCTCTGCTATCGGAAGGGTCTCAGGATTGGAATGGGAAGGAGTTGGATATCCCATCTCATCTTATAGGAAGAGTCACAGGTTTGGTATTAGAAGCATTGAGATATCACATCTCATGCTATCGGAAGGGTATCAGGATTGGATTTGGAAGGAGTTGAATATCCCATCTCATGCTATAGGAAGGGTCTCAGGTTGGAATGGGAAGGAGTTGGATATCACATCTGATGTTATAGGAAGGGTCTCAGGATTGGAATGGGAAGGACTTGGATATCACATCTCATGCTATAGGAAGGCTCACAGGTTTGGAAGGGGAAGGAGTTGGATATCACATTTCATGTTAGAGGTAGGATCTCAGGTTTGGTAAAGAGGCATTGAGATATCACATCTCATGCTATAGGAAGGGTCTCAGGATTGGAATGGGAAGGAGTTGGATATCACATCTCATGTTATAGCAAAGATCTCAGGTTTGGTATTAGGAGTATTGAGACATCACATCTCATGTTATAGGAAGGGTCTCAGGATTGGAATGGGAAGAACTTGGATATCACATCTCATGCTATAGGAAGGCTCTCAGGTTTGGAAGGGGAAGGAGTTGGATATCACATTTCATGTTAGAGGTAGGATCTCAGGTTTGGTAAAGAGGCATTGAGATAACACATCTCATGCTATCGGAAGGGTCTCAGGATTGGAATGGGAAGGAGTTTGATATCACATCTCATGCTATAGGAAGGGTCTCAGGTTTGGAACTGGAAGGAGTTGGATATCCCATCTCATGTTATAGGACGGGTCTCAGGTTTGGTATTAGAAGCATTGAGATATCACATCGCATGCTGTAGGAAGGGTCTCAGGATTGGAATGGGAAGGAGTTGGATATTACATTCTTGCTATAGGAAGGGTCTCATGTTTGGAATGGGAAGGAGTTGGATATCACATATGCTATAGGAAGGGTCTCAGGTTTGGTATAAGCATTGAGATATCACATCTCTGCTATCGGAAGTGTCTCAGGATTGGAATGGGAAGGAGTTGGATATCCCATCTCATGTTATAGGACGGGTCTCAGGTTTGTTATTAGAATCATTGAGATATCATATTGCATGCTGTAGGAAGGGTCTAAGGATTGGAATGGGAAGGAGTTGGATATCACATCTCACGTTATAGGAAGGATCTCAGGTTTGGTATTAGAAGCATTGAGACATCACATCTCATGCTATGGGAAGGGTCTCAGGATTGGAATGGGAAGGAGTTGGATATCACATCTCACGTTATAGGAAGGATCTCAGGTTTGGTATTAGAAGCATTGAGACATCACATCTCATGCTATGGGAAGGGTCTCAGGATTGGAATGGGAAGGAGTTGGATATCACATCTCATGCTATAGGAAGGGTCTCAGGTTTGGTATAAGCATTGAGATATCACATCTCATGCTATAGGAAGGGTCTCAGGATTGGAAAGGGAAGGAGTTGTATATGACATCTCAGGCCATAGCAAGGGTCTCAGGTTTGGTATAAGCATTGAGATATCACATCTCTGCTATCGGAAGGGTCTCAGGATTGGAATGGGAAGGAGTTGGATATCCCATCTCATGTTATAGGAAGGGTCTCAGGTTTGGTATTAGAAGCATTGAGATATCACATCTCATGCTATAGGAAGGGTCTCAGGATTGGAATGGGAAGGACTTGGATGTCAGATCTCATGCTATAGGGAGGGTCTCAAGTTTGATATTAGAAGCATTGAGATAACAAATCTCATGATATCGGAAGGGTGTCAGGATTGGAATGGGAAGGAGTTGGAAATCACATCTCATAATAAAGGAAGGGTCTAAGGTTTGGAAGGGGAAGGATTTGGATATCACATCTCATGTTATAGGACGGGTCTCAGGTTTGGTATTAGAAGCATTGAGATATCAAGTCTCATGGTATAGGAAGGGTCTCAGAATTGGAATGGGAAGGAGTTGGATATCACATCTCAAGCTATAGGAAGGGTCTCAGGATTGGAATGGGAAGGAGTTTGATATCACATCTCATGCCATAGTATGGGTCTCAGGTTTGGTAGAAGCATTGGGATATCACATCTCATGCTATCGGAAGGGTATCAGGATTGGATTTGGAAGGAATTGGATATCCCATCTCATTCTATAGGAAGGGTCTCAGGTTGGAATGGGAAGGAGTTGGATATCACATCTCATGTTATAGGAAGGGTCTCAGGATTGGAATGGGAAGGAGTTGGATATCCCATCTCATGTTATAGGACGGGTCTCTGGTTTGGTATAAGCATTGAGATATCACATCTCATGCTATAGGAAGGGTCTCAGGATTGGAATGGGAAGGATTTGGATATCACATCTCATGCTATAGGAAGGGTCTCAGGTTTGGTATACGCATGGAGATATCACTTCTCATGCTATAGGAAGGGTCTCAGGATTGGAATGGGAAGGAGTTGGATATCACATCTCATGCTATAGGAAGGGTCTCGGGTTTGGTATAAGCATGGAGATATCACTTCTCATGCTATAGGAAGGGTCTCAGGATTGGAATGGGAAGGAGTTGGATATCACATCTCATGTTATAGGAAGGATCTCAGGTTTGGTATTAGAAGCATTGAGACATCACATCTCATGCTATGGGAAGGGTCTCAGGATTAGAATGGGAAGGACTTGGATATCCCATCTCATGTTATAGGAAGGGTCTCAGGTTTGGTATTAGAAGCATTGAGATATCACATCTCATGCTATAGGAAGGGTCTCAGGATTGGAATGGGAAGGACTTGGATGTCAGATCTCATGCTATAGGGAGGGTCTCAAGTTTGATATTAGAAGCATTGAGATAACAAATCTCATGATATCGGAAGGGTGTCAGGATTGGAATGGGAAGGAGTTGGATATCACATCTCATGATAAAGGAAGGGTCTAAGGTTTGGAAGGGGAAGGATTTGGATATCACATCTCATGTTATAGGACGGATCTCAGGTTTGGTATTAGAAGCATTGAGATATCAAGTTCATGGTATAGGAAGGGTCTCAGAATTGGAATGGGAAGGAGTTGGATATCAGATCTCAAGCTATAGGAAGGGTCTCAGGATTGGAATGGGAAGGAGTTTGATATCACATCTCATGCCATAGTATGGCTCTCAGGTTTGGTAGAAGCATTGGGATATCACATCTCATGCTATCGGAAGGGTATCAGGATTGGATTTGGAAGGAGTTGGATATCCCATCTCATGCTATAGGAAGGGTCTCAGGTTGGAATGGGAAGGAGTTGGATATCACATCTCATGTTATAGGAAGGGTCTCAGGATTGGAATGGGAAGGACTTGGATATCATATCTCATGCTATAGGAAGGCTCTCAGGTTTGGAAGGGGAAGGAGTTGGATATCACATTTCATGTTAGAGGAAGGATCTCAGGTTTGGTATTAGAGGCATTGAGATATCACATCTCATGCTATAGGAAGGTTCTCAGGATTGGAATGGGAAGGAGTTGGACATCACATCTCAAGCTATAGGAAGGGTCTCAGGTTTGGTATAAGCATTGAGATATCACATCTCATGCTATAGGAAGGGTCTCAGGATTGGAATGGGAAGGAGTTGGATATCACATCTCATGTTATAGGAAAGATATCAGGTTTGGTATTAGAAGCATTCAGACATCACATCTCATGTTATAGGAAGGGTCTCAGGATTGGAATGGGAAGAAGTTGGATATCACATCTCATGCTATAGGAAGGGTCTCAGGTTTGGTATAAGCATTGAGATATCACATCACATGCTATAGGAAGGGTCTCAGGATTGGAATGGGAAGGAGTTGTATATGACATCTCATGCCATAGGAAGGGTCTCAGGTTTGGTATAAGCATTGAGATATCACATCGCATGCTATAGGAAGTGTCTCAGGATTGGAATTGAAAGGACTTGGATATCACATCTCATGCTATAGGTAGGCTCTCAGGTTTGGAAAGGGAAGGAGTTGGATATCACATTTCATGTTAGAGAAAGGATCTCAGGTTTGGTATTAGAGGCATTGAGATATCACATCTCATGCTATAGGAAGGGTCTCAGGATTGGAATGGGAAGGAGTTGGATATCACATCTCATGCTATAGGAAGGGTCTCAGGTTTGGTATAAGCATTGAGATATCACATCTCATGCTATAGGAAGGGTCTCAGGATTGGAATGGGAAGGAGTTGGATATCACATTTGATGTTATAGGAAGGATCTCAGGTTTGGTATTAGAAGCTTTGAGACATCACATCTCATGCTATGGGAAGGGTCTCAGGATTGGAATGGGAAGGAGTTGGATATCACATCTCATGCTATAGGAAGGGTCTCAGGTTTGGTATAAGCATTGAGATATCACATCTCATACTATAGGAAGGGTCTCAGGATTGGAATGGGAAGGAGTTGTATGTGACATCTCATGCCATAGGAAGGGTCTCAGGTTTAGTATAAGCATTGAGATATCACATCTCTGCTATCGGAAGGGTCTCAGGATTGGAATGGGAAGGAGTTGGATATCCCATCTCATCTTATAGGAAGAGTCACAGGTTTGGTATTAGAAGCATTGAGATATCACATCTCATGCTATCGGAAGGGTATCAGGATTGGATTTGGAAGGAGTTGAATATCCCATCTCATGCTATAGGAAGGGTCTCAGGTTGGAATGGGAAGGAGTTGGATATCACATCTGATGTTATAGGAAGGGTCTCAGGATTGGAATGGGAAGGACTTGGATATCACATCTCATGCTATAGGAAGGCTCACAGGTTTGGAAGGGGAAGGAGTTGGATATCACATTTCATGTTAGAGGTAGGATCTCAGGTTTGGTAAAGAGGCATTGAGATATCACATCTCATGCTATAGGAAGGGTCTCAGGATTGGAATGGGAAGGAGTTGGATATCACATCTCATGTTATAGCAAAGATCTCAGGTTTGGTATTAGGAGTATTGAGACATCACATCTCATGTTATAGGAAGGGTCTCAGGATTGGAATGGGAAGAACTTGGATATCACATCTCATGCTATAGGAAGGCTCTCAGGTTTGGAAGGGGAAGGAGTTGGATATCACATTTCATGTTAGAGGTAGGATCTCAGGTTTGGTAAAGAGGCATTGAGATAACACATCTCATGCTATCGGAAGGGTCTCAGGATTGGAATGGGAAGGAGTTTGATATCACATCTCATGCTATAGGAAGGGTCTCAGGTTTGGAACTGGAAGGAGTTGGATATCCCATCTCATGTTATAGGACGGGTCTCAGGTTTGGTATTAGAAGCATTGAGATATCACATCGCATGCTGTAGGAAGGGTCTCAGGATTGGAATCGGAAGGAGTTGGATATTACATTCTTGCTATAGGAAGGGTCTCATGTTTGGAATGGGAAGGAGTTGGATATCACATATGCTATAGGAAGGGTCTCAGGTTTGGTATAAGCATTGAGATATCACATCTCTGCTATCGGAAGTGTCTCAGGATTGGAATGGGAAGGAGTTGGATATCCCATCTCATGTTATAGGACGGGTCTCAGGTTTGTTATTAGAATCATTGAGATATCATATTGCATGCTGTAGGAAGGGTCTAAGGATTGGAATGGGAAGGACTTGGATATCACATCTCATGCTATAGGTAGGCTCTCAGGTTTGGAAAGGGAAGGAGTTGGATATCACATTTCGTGTTAGAGGAAGGATCTCAGGTTTGGTATTAGAGGCATTGAGATATCACATCTAATGCTATAGGAAGGGTCTAAGGATTGGAATGGGAAGGAGTTGGATATCACATCTCATGCTATAGGAAGGGATTCAGGTTTGGTATAAGCATTGAGATATCACATCTCATGCTATAGGAAGGGTCTCAGGATTGGAATGGGAAGGAGTTGGATATCACATCTCATGCTATAGGAAGGGTCTCAGGTTTGGTATAAACATTGAGATATCACATCTCATGCTATAGGAAGGGTCTCAGGATTGGAATGGGAAGGAGTTGTATATGACATCTCATGCCATAGGAAGGGTCTCAGGTTTGGTATAAGCATTGAGATATCACATCTCTGCTATCGGAAGGGTCTCAGGATTGGAATGGGAAGGAGTTTGATATCACATCTCATGCCATGTATGGGTCTCAGGTTTTGTAGAAGCATTGGGATATCACATCTCATGCTATCGGAAGGAGTTGGATATCCCATCTCATGCTATAGGAAGGGTCTCAGGTTGGAATGGGAAGGAGTTGGATATCACATCTGATGTTATAGGAAGGGTCTCAGGATTGGAATGGGAAGGACTTGGATATCACATCTCATGCTATAGGAAGGCTCTCAGATTTGGAAGGGGAAGGAGTTGGATATCACATTTCATGTTAGAGGTAGGATATCAGGTTTGGTAAAGAGGCATTGAGATATCACATCTCTTGCTATAGGAAGGGTCTCAGAATTGGAATGGGAAGGAGTTGGATATCACATCTCATGTTATAGGAAAGATCTCAGGTTTGGTATTAGAAGCATTGAGACATCACATCTCATGTTATAGGAAGGATCTCAGGATTGGAATGGGAAGAAGTTGGATATCACATCTCATGCTATAGGAAGGGTCTCAGGTTTGGTATAAGCATTGAGATATCACATCTCATGCTATAGGAAGGGTCTCAGGATTGGAATGGGAAGGAGTTGTATATGACATCTCATGCCATAGGAAGGGTCTCAGGTTTGGTATAAGCATTGAGATATCACATCTCATGCTATAGGAAGGGTCTCAGGATTGGAATGGGAAGGACTTGGATATCATATCTCATGCTATAGGCAGGGTCTCAGGTTTGGAAAGGGAAGGAGTTGGATATCAAATTTCATGTTAGAGGTAGGATCTCAGATTTGGTATTAGAGGAATTGAGATATCACATCTCATGCTATCAGAAGGGTCTCAGGATTGGAATGGGAAGGAGTTGGATATCACATCTCATGCTAAAGGGAGGGTCTCAGGTTTGGAAGGGGAAGGATTTGGATATCACATCTCATGTTATAGGAAGGATCTCAGGTTTGGTATTAGAAGCATTGAGATATCACATCTCATGCTATCGGAAGTATCTCAGGTTTGGTATTAGAGGCATTGAGATATCACATCTCATGCTATCATAAGGGTCTCAGGATTGGAATGGGAAGGAGTTGGATATCACATCTCATGCTAAAGGGAGGGTCTCAGGTTTGGAAGGGGAAGGATTTGGATATCACATCACATGTTATAAGAAGGATCTCAGGTTTGGTATTAGAAGCATTGAGATAACACATCTCATGCTATCAGAAGGGTCTCAGGATTGGAATGGGAAGGAGCTGGATATCACATCTCATGCTATAGGAAGGGTCTCAGGTTTGGAACGGGAAGGAGTTGAATATCACATCTCATGTTATAGGAAGAGTCTCAGGTTTGGTATAAACATTGAGATATCACATCTCTGCAATCGGAAGTGTCTCAGGATTGGGATGGGAAGGAGTTGGATATCACATCTCATGCTATAGGGAGGTTCTCAGGTTTGATATTAGAAGCGTTGAGATATCACATATGCTATTGGAAGGGTCTCAGTATTGGAATTGGAAGGAGTTGGATATCACATCTCATGCTATCGGAAGGGTCTCATGTTTGGAATGGGAAGCAGTTGGATATCACATATGCTATAGGAAGTGTCTCAGGTTTGGAATGGGAATGAGTTGGATATCACATCTCATGTTATAGGAAGGGTCTCAGGTTTGGTATAAGCATTGAGATATCACATCTCTGCTATCGGAAGTGGCTCAGGATTGGAATGGGAAGGAGTTGGATATCCCATCTCATGTTATAGGACGGGTCTCTGGTTTGGTATAAGCATTGAAATATCACATCTCATGCTATAGGAAGGGTCTCAGGATTGGAATGGGAAGGATTTGGATATCACATCTCATGCTATAGGAAGGGTCTCAGGTTTGGTATACGCATGGAGATATCACTTCTCATGCTATAGGAAGGGTCTCAGGATTGGAAAAGGAAGGAGTTGGATATCACATCTCATGTTTTAGGAAGGATCTCAGGTTTGGCATTAGAAGCATTGAGATATCACAATCATGCTATCAGAAGGGTCTCAGGATTGGAATGGGAAGGAGTTGGATATCACATCTCATGCTAAAGGGAGGGTCTCAGGTTTGGAAGGGGAAGGATTTGGATATCACATCTCATGTTATCAGAAGGGTCTCAGGTTTGGTATTAGAAGTATTGAGATATCATATCTCATGCTATACGAAGGGTCTCAGGACTGGAATGGGAAGGAGTTGGATATCACATCTCATGCTAAAGGAAGGGTCTCAGGTTTGGTAGAAGCATTGAGATATCACATTTCCTGCTATAGGAAGGGTCTTAGGATTGGAATGGGAAGGATTTGGATATCACATCTCATGTTATAGGAAAGATCTCAGGTTTGGTATTAGAAGCATTGAGACATCACATCTCATGTTATAGGAAGGGTCTCAGGATTGGAATGGGAAGAACTTGGATATCACATCTCATGCTATAGGAAGGCTCTCAGGTTTGGAAGGGGACGGAGTTGGATATCACATTTCATGTTAGAGGTAGGATCTCAGGTTTGGTAAAGAGGCATTGAGATAACACATCTCATGCTATCGGAAGGGTCTCAGGATTGGAATGGGAAGGAGTTTGATATCACATCTCATGCTATAGGAAGGGTGTCAGGTTTGGAACTGGAAGGAGTTGGATATCCCATCTCATGTTATAGGACGGGTCTCAGGTTTGGTATTAGAAGCATTGAGATATCACATCGCATGCTGTAGGAAGGGTCTCAGGATTGGAATGGGAATGAGTTGGATATTACATTCTTGCTATAGGAAGGGTCTCATGTTTGGAATGGGAAGGAGTTGGATATCACATATGCTATAGGAAGGGTCTCAGGTTTGGAACGGGAAAGAATTGGATATCACATCTCATGCTATAGGAAGGGTCTCAGGTTTGGTATAAGCATTGAGATATCACATCTCTGCTATCGGAAGTGTCTCGGGATTGGAATGGGAAGGAGTTGGATATCCCATCTCATGTTATAGGACGGGTTTCAGGTTTGTTATTAGAATCATTGAGATATCATATTGCATGCTGTAGGAAGGGTCTAAGGATTGGAATGGGAAGGACTTGGATATCACATCTCATGCTATAGGTAGGCTCTCAGGTTTGGAAAGGGAAGGAGTTGGATATCACATTTCATGTTAGAGGAAGGATCTCAGGTTTGGTATTAGAGGCATTGAGATATCACATCTAATGCTATAGGAAGGGTCTCAGGATTGGAATGGGAAGGAGTTGGATATCACATCTCATGCTATAGGAAGGGATTCAGGTTTGGTATAAGCATTGAGATATCACATCTCATGCTATAGGAAGGGTCTCAGGATTGGAATGGGAAGGAGTTGGATATCACATCTCATGCTATAGGAAGGCTCTCAGGTTTGGAAGGGGAAGGAGTTGGATATCACATTTCATGTTAGAGGTAGGATATCAGGTTTGGTAAAGAGGCATTAAGATATCACATCTCTTGCTATAGGAAGGGTCTCAGAATTGGAACGGGAAAGAATTGGATATCACATCTCATGCTATAGGAAGGGTCTCAGGTTTGGTATAAACATTGAGATATCACATCTCATGCTATAGGAAGGGTCTCAGGATTGGAATGGGAAGGAGTTGTATATGACATCTCATGCCATAGGAAGGGTCTCAGGTTTGGTATAAGCATTGGGATATCACATCTTATGCTATCGGAAGGGTATCAGGATTGTATTTGGAAGGAGTTGGATATCCCATCTCATGCTATAGGAAGGGTCTCAGGTTGGAATGGGAAGGAGTTGGATATCACATCTGATGTTATAGGAAGGGTCTCAGGATTGGAATGGGAAGGACTTGGATATCACATCTCATGCTATAGGTGCTATAGGAAGGCTCTCAGGTTTGGAAGGGGAAGGAGTTGGATATCACATTTCATGTTAGAGGTAGGATATCAGGTTTGGTAAAGAGGCATTAAGATATCACATCTCTTGCTATAGGAAGGGTCTCAGAATTGGAATGGGAAGGAGTTGGATATCACATCTCATGTTATAGGAAAGATCTCAGGTTTGGTATTAGAAGCATTGAGACATCACATCTCATGTTATAGGAAGGGTCTCAGGATTGGAATGGGAAGAAGTTGGATATCACATCTCATGCTATAGGAAGGGTCTCAGGTTTGGTATAAGCATTGAGATATCACATCTCATGCTATAGGAAGGGTCTCAGGATTGGAATGGGAAGGAGTTGTATATGACATCTCATGCCATAGGAAGGGTCTCAGGTTTGGTATAAGCATTGAGATATCACATCTCATGCTATAGGAAGGGTCTCATGATTGGAATGGGAAGGACTTGGATATCACATCTCATGCTATAGGAAGTGTCTCAGGATTAGAATGGGAAGGAGTTGGATATCACATCTCATGTTATAGGAAGGATCTCAGGTTTGGTATTAGAAGCATTGAGAAATCACATCTCATGCTATAGGAAGGGTCTCAGGATTGGAATGGGAAGGAGTTGGATATCACATCTCATGCTAAAGGGAGGGTCTCAGGTTTGGAAGGGGATGGATTTGGATATAACATCTCGTGTTATAGGAATGATCTCAGGTTTGGTATTAGAAGCATTGAGATATCACATCTCATGCTATCGGAAGGATCTCAGGTTTGGTGTTAGAAGCATTGAGATATCAAATCTCATGCTATAGGAAGGGTCTCAGGATTGGAATGGGAAGGAGTTGGATATCACATCTCATGCTATAGGAAGGGTCTCAGGATTGGAATGGGAAGGAGTTGTATATGACATCTCATGCCACAGGAAGGGTCTCAGGTTTGGTATAAGCATTGAGATATCACATCTCTGCTATCGGAAGGGTCTCAGGATTGGAATGGGAAGGAGTTGGATATCCCATCTTATGTTATAGGAAGGGTCTCAGGTTTGGTATTAGAAGCATTGAGATATCACATCTCATGCTATAGGAAGGGTCTCAGGATTGGAATGGGAAGGACTTGTATATCACATCTCATGCTATAGGGAGGGTCTCACGTTTGGAAAGGGAAGGGGTTGGATATCACATTTCATGTTAGAGGTAGGAATCAGGTTTGGTATTAGAGGCATTGAGATATCACATCTCATGCTATCAGAAGGGTCTCAGGATTGGAATAGGAAGGAGTTGGATATCACATCTCATGCTAAAGGGAAGGTCTCAGGTTTGGAAGGGGAAGGATTTGGATATCACATCTCATGTTATAGGAAGGATCTCAGGTTTTGTATCAGAAGCATTGAGATATGACATCTCATGCTATTGGAACGATCTCAGGTTTGGTATTAGAGGCATTGAGATATCACATCTCATGCTAAAGGGAGGGTCTCAGGTTTGGAAGGGGAAGGATTTGGATATCACATCTCTTATTATAGGAAGGATCACAGGTTTGGTATTAGAAGCATTGAGATATCACATCTCATGCTATCGGAAGGGTCTCAGGATTGGAATGGGAAAGAGTTGGATATCACATCTCATGCTATAGGAAGGGTCTCAGGTTTGGAACGGGAAGGAGTTGGATATCACATCTCATGTTATAGGAAGAGTCTCAGGTTTGGTATAAGCATTGAGATATCACATCTCTGCTATCGAAGGTGTCTCAGGATTGGGATGTGAAGGAATTGGATATCACATCTCATGCTATAGGAAGGGTCTCAGGTTTGGAACAGGAAGGAGTTGGATATCCCATCTCATGTTATAGGATGGGTCTCAGGTTTGATATTAGAAGCATTGAGATATCACATCGCATGCTGTAGGAAGGGTCTCAGGTTTGGAATGGGAAGGATTTGGATATCACATCTCATGCTATAGGAAGGGTCTCAGGATTGGAATGGGAAGGACTTGGATGTCAGATCTCATGCTATAGGGAGGGTCTCAAGTTTGATATTAGAAGCATTGAGATAACAAATCTCATGATATCGGAAGGGTGTCAGGATTGGAATGGGAAGGAGTTGGATATCACATCTCATGATAAAGGAAGGGTCTAAGGTTTGGAAGGGGAAGGATTTGGATATCACATCTCATGTTATAGGACGGATCTCAGGTTTGGTATTAGAAGCATTGAGATATCAAGTTCATGGTATAGGAAGGGTCTCAGAATTGGAATGGGAAGGAGTTGGATATCACATCTCAAGCTATAGGAAGGGTCTCAGGATTGGAATGGGAAGGAGTTTGATATCACATCTCATGCCATAGTATGGCTCTCAGGTTTGGTAGAAGCATTGGGATATCACATCTCATGCTATCGGAAGGGTATCAGGATTGGATTTGGAAGGAGTTGGATATCCCATCTCATGCTATAGGAAGGGTCTCAGGTTGGAATGGGAAGGAGTTGGATATCACATCTCATGTTATAGGAAGGGTCTCAGGATTGGAATGGGAAGGACTTGGATATCATATCTCATGCTATAGGAAGGCTCTCAGGTTTGGAAGGGGAAGGAGTTGGATATCACATTTCATGTTAGAGGAAGGATCTCAGGTTTGGTATAAGCATTGAGATATCACATCTCATGCTATAGGAAGGGTCTCAGGATTGGAATGGGAAGGAGTTGGATATCACATCTCATGTTATAGGAAAGATATCAGGTTTGGTATTAGAAGCATTCAGACATCACATCTCATGTTATAGGAAGGGTCTCAGGATTGGAATGGGAAGAAGTTGGATATCACATTTCATGCTATAGGAAGGGTCTCAGGTTTGGTATAAGCATTGAGATATCACATCACATGCTATAGGAAGGGTCTCAGGATTGGAATGGGAAGGAGTTGTATATGACATCTCATGCCATAGGAAGGGTCTCAGGTTTGGTATAAGCATTGAGATATCACATCGCATGCTATAGGAAGTGTCTCAGGATTGGAATTGAAAGGACTTGGATATCACATCTCATGCTATAGGTAGGCTCTCAGGTTTGGAAAGGGAAGGAGTTGGATATCACATTTCATGTTAGAGAAAGGATCTCAGGTTTGGTATTAGAGGCATTGAGATATCACATCTCATGCTATAGGAAGGGTCTCAGGATTGGAATGGGAAGGAGTTGGATATCACATCTCATGCTATAGGAAGGGTCTCAGGTTTGGTATAAGCATTGAGATATCACATCTCATGCTATAGGAAGGGTCTCAGGATTGGAATGGGAAGGGGTTGGATATCACATTTGATGTTATAGGAAGGATCTCAGGTTTGGTATTAGAAGCATTGAGACATCACATCTCATGCTATGGGAAGGGTCTCAGGATTGGAATGGGAAGGAGTTGGATATCACATCTCATGCTATAGGAAGGGTCTCAGGTTTGGTATAAGCATTGAGATATCACATCTCATACTATAGGAAGGGTCTCAGGATTGGAATGGGAAGGAGTTGTATGTGACATCTCATGCCATAGGAAGGGTCTCAGGTTTAGTATAAGCATTGAGATATCACATCTCTGCTATCGGAAGGGTCTCAGGATTGGAATGGGAAGGAGTTGGATATCCCATCTCATCTTATAGGAAGAGTCACAGGTTTGGTATTAGAAGCATTGAGATATCACATCTCATGCTATCGGAAGGGTATCAGGATTGGATTTGGAAGGAGTTGAATATCCCATCTCATGCTATAGGAAGGGTCTCAGGTTGGAATGGGAAGGAGTTGGATATCACATCTGATGTTATAGGAAGGGTCTCAGGATTGGAATGGGAAGGACTTGGATATCACATCTCATGCTATAGGAAGGCTCACAGGTTTGGAAGGGGAAGGAGTTGGATATCACATTTCATGTTAGAGGTAGGATCTCAGGTTTGGTAAAGAGGCATTGAGATATCACATCTCATGCTATAGGAAGGGTCTCAGGATTGGAATGGGAAGGAGTTGGATATCACATCTCATGTTATAGCAAAGATCTCAGGTTTGGTATTAGGAGTATTGAGACATCACATCTCATGTTATAGGAAGGGTCTCAGGATTGGAATGGGAAGAACTTGGATATCACATCTCATGCTATAGGAAGGCTCTCAGGTTTGGAAGGGGAAGGAGTTGGATATCACATTTCATGTTAGAGGTAGGATCTCAGGTTTGGTAAAGAGGCATTGAGATAACACATCTCATGCTATCGGAAGGGTCTCAGGATTGGAATGGGAAGGAGTTTGATATCACATCTCATGCTATAGGAAGGGTCTCAGGTTTGGAACTGGAAGGAGTTGGATATCCCATCTCATGTTATAGGACGGGTCTCAGGTTTGGTATTAGAAGCATTGAGATATCACATCGCATGCTGTAGGAAGGGTCTCAGGATTGGAATGGGAAGGAGTTGGATATTACATTCTTGCTATAGGAAGGGTCTCATGTTTGGAATGGGAAGGAGTTGGATATCACATATGCTATAGGAAGGGTCTCAGGTTTGGTATAAGCATTGAGATATCACATCTCTGCTATCGGAAGTGTCTCAGGATTGGAATGGGAAGGAGTTGGATATCCCATCTCATGTTATAGGACGGGTCTCAGGTTTGTTATTAGAATCATTGAGATATCATATTGCATGCTGTAGGAAGGGTCTAAGGATTGGAATGGGAAGGACTTGGATATCACATCTCATGCTATAGGTAGGCTCTCAGGTTTGGAAAGGGAAGGAGTTGGATATCACATTTCGTGTTAGAGGAAGGATCTCAGGTTTGGTATTAGAGGCATTGAGATATCACATCTAATGCTATAGGAAGGGTCTAAGGATTGGAATGGGAAGGAGTTGGATATCACATCTCATGCTATAGGAAGGGATTCAGGTTTGGTATAAGCATTGAGATATCACATCTCATGCTATAGGAAGGGTCTCAGAATTGGAATGGGAAGGAGTTGGATATCACATCTCATGCTATAGGAAGGGTCTCAGGTTTGGTATAAACATTGAGATATCACATCTCATGCTATAGGAAGGGTCTCAGGATTGGAATGCGAAGGAGTTGTATATGACATCTCATGCCATAGGAAGGGTCTCAGGTTTGGTATAAGCATTGAGATATCACATCTCTGCTATCGGAAGGGTCTCAGGATTGGAATGGGAAGGAGTTTGATATCACATCTCATGCCATGTATGGGTCTCAGGTTTTGTAGAAGCATTGGGATATCACATCTCACGCTATCGGAAGGGTATCAGGATTGGATTTGGAAGGAGTTGGATATCCCATCTCATGCTATAGGAAGGGTCTCAGGTTGGAATGGGAAGGAGTTGGATATCACATCTGATGTTATAGGAAGGGTCTCAGGATTGGAATGGGAAGGACTTGGATATCACATCTCATGCTATAGGAAGGCTCTCAGATTTGGAAGGGGAAGGAGTTGGATATCACATTTCATGTTAGAGGTAGGATATCAGGTTTGGTAAAGAGGCATTGAGATATCACATCTCTTGCTATAGGAAGGGTCTCAGAATTGGAATGGGAAGGAGTTGGATATCACATCTCATGTTATAGGAAAGATCTCAGGTTTGGTATTAGAAGCATTGAGACATCACATCTCATGTTATAGGAAGGATCTCAGGATTGGAATGGGAAGAAGTTGGATATCACATCTCATGCTATAGGAAGGGTCTCAGGTTTGGTATAAGCATTGAGATATCACATCTCATGCTATAGGAAGGGTCTCAGGATTGGAATGGGAAGGAGTTGTATATGACATCTCATGCCATAGGAAGGGTCTCAGGTTTGGTATAAGCATTGAGATATCACATCTCATGCTATAGGAAGGGTCTCAGGATTGGAATGGGAAGGACTTGGATATCATATCTCATGCTATAGGCAGGGTCTCAGGTTTGGAAAGGGAAGGAGTTGGATATCAAATTTCATGTTAGAGGTAGGATCTCAGATTTGGTATTAGAGGAATTGAGATATCACATCTCATGCTATCAGAAGGGTCTCAGGATTGGAATGGGAAGGAGTTGGATATCACATCTCATGCTAAAGGGAGGGTCTCAGGTTTGGAAGGGGAAGGATTTGGATATCACATCTCATGTTATAGGAAGGATCTCAGGTTTGGTATTAGAAGCATTGAGATATCACATCTCATGCTATCGGAAGTATCTCAGGTTTGGTATTAGAGGCATTGAGATATCACATCTCATGCTATCATAAGGGTCTCAGGATTGGAATGGGAAGGAGTTGGATATCACATCTCATGCTAAAGGGAGGGTCTCAGGTTTGGAAGGGGAAGGATTTGGATATCACATCACATGTTATAAGAAGGATCTCAGGTTTGGTATTAGAAGCATTGAGATAACACATCTCATGCTATCAGAAGGGTCTCAGGATTGGAATGGGAAGGAGCTGGATATCACATCTCATGCTATAGGAAGGGTCTCAGGTTTGGAACGGGAAGGAGTTGAATATCACATCTCATGTTATAGGAAGAGTCTCAGGTTTGGTATAAACATTGAGATATCACATCTCTGCAATCGGAAGTGTCTCAGGATTGGGATGGGAAGGAGTTGGATATCACATCTCATGCTATAGGGAGGTTCTCAGGTTTGATATTAGAAGCGTTGAGATATCACATATGCTATTGGAAGGGTCTCAGTATTGGAATTGGAAGGAGTTGGATATCACATCTCATGCTATCGGAAGGGTCTCATGTTTGGAATGGGAAGCAGTTGGATATCACATATGCTATAGGAAGTGTCTCAGGTTTGGAATGGGAATGAGTTGGATATCACATCTCATGTTATAGGAAGGGTCTCAGGTTTGGTATAAGCATTGAGATATCACATCTCTGCTATCGGAAGTGGCTCAGGATTGGAATGGGAAGGAGTTGGATATCCCATCTCATGTTATAGGACGGGTCTCTGGTTTGGTATAAGCATTGAAATATCACATCTCATGCTATAGGAAGGGTCTCAGTATTGGAATGGGAAGGATTTGGATATCACATCTCATGCTATAGGAAGGGTCTCAGGTTTGGTATACGCATGGAGATATCACTTCTCATGCTATAGGAAGGGTCTCAGGATTGGAAAAGGAAGGAGTTGGATATCACATCTCATGTTTTAGGAAGGATCTCAGGTTTGGTATTAGAAGCATTGAGATATCACAATCATGCTATCAGAAGGGTCTCAGGATTGGAATGGGAAGGAGTTGGATATCACATCTCATGCTAAAGGGAGGGTCTCAGGTTTGGAAGGGGAAGGATTTGGATATCACATCTCATGTTATCAGAAGGGTCTCAGGTTTGGTATTAGAAGTATTGAGATATCACATCTCATGCTATACGAAGGGTCTCAGGACTGGAATGGGAAGGAGTTGGATATCACATCTCATGCTAAAGGAAGGGTCTCAGGTTTGGTAGAAGCATTGAGATATCACATTTCCTGCTATAGGAAGGGTCTTAGGATTGGAATGGGAAGGATTTGGATATCACATCTCATGTTATAGGAAAGATCTCAGGTTTGGTATTAGAAGCATTGAGACATCACATCTCATGTTATAGGAAGGGTCTCAGGATTGGAATGGGAAGAACTTGGATATCACATCTCATGCTATAGGAAGGCTCTCAGGTTTGGAAGGGGACGGAGTTGGATATCACATTTCATGTTAGAGGTAGGATCTCAGGTTTGGTAAAGAGGCATTGAGATAACACATCTCATGCTATCGGAAGGGTCTCAGGATTGGAATGGGAAGGAGTTTGATATCACATCTCATGCTATAGGAAGGGTGTCAGGTTTGGAACTGGAAGGAGTTGGATATCCCATCTCATGTTATAGGACGGGTCTCAGGTTTGGTATTAGAAGCATTGAGATATCACATCGCATGCTGTAGGAAGGGTCTCAGGATTGGAATGGGAATGAGTTGGATATTACATTCTTGCTATAGGAAGGGTCTCATGTTTGGAATGGGAAGGAGTTGGATATCACATATGCTATAGGAAGGGTCTCAGGTTTGGAACGGGAAAGAATTGGATATCACATCTCATGCTATAGGAAGGGTCTCAGGTTTGGTATAAGCATTGAGATATCACATCTCTGCTATCGGAAGTGTCTCGGGATTGGAATGGGAAGGAGTTGGATATCCCATCTCATGTTATAGGACGGGTTTCAGGTTTGTTATTAGAATCATTGAGATATCATATTGCATGCTGTAGGAAGGGTCTAAGGATTGGAATGGGAAGGACTTGGATATCACATCTCATGCTATAGGTAGGCTCTCAGGTTTGGAAAGGGAAGGAGTTGGATATCACATTTCATGTTAGAGGAAGGATCTCAGGTTTGGTATTAGAGGCATTGAGATATCACATCTAATGCTATAGGAAGGGTCTCAGGATTGGAATGGGAAGGAGTTGGATATCACATCTCATGCTATAGGAAGGGATTCAGGTTTGGTATAAGCATTGAGATATCACATCTCATGCTATAGGAAGGGTCTCAGGATTGGAATGGGAAGGAGTTGGATATCACATCTCATGCTATAGGAAGGCTCTCAGGTTTGGAAGGGGAAGGAGTTGGATATCACATTTCATGTTAGAGGTAGGATATCAGGTTTGGTAAAGAGGCATTAAGATATCACATCTCTTGCTATAGGAAGGGTCTCAGAATTGGAACGGGAAAGAATTGGATATCACATCTCATGCTATAGGAAGGGTCTCAGGTTTGGTATAAACATTGAGATATCACATCTCATGCTATAGGAAGGGTCTCAGGATTGGAATGGGAAGGAGTTGTATATGACATCTCATGCCATAGGAAGGGTCTCAGGTTTGGTATAAGCATTGAGATATCACATCTCTGCTATCGGAAGGGTCTCAGGATTGGAATGGGAAGGAGTTTGATATCACATCTCATGCCATGTATGGGTCTCAGGTTTTGTAGAAGCATTGGGATATCACATCTTATGCTATCGGAAGGGTATCAGGATTGTATTTGGAAGGAGTTGGATATCCCATCTCATGCTATAGGAAGGGTCTCAGGTTGGAATGGGAAGGAGTTGGATATCACATCTGATGTTATAGGAAGGGTCTCAGGATTGGAATGGGAAGGACTTGGATATCACATCTCATGCTATAGGAAGGCTCTCAGGTTTGGAAGGGGAAGGAGTTGGATATCACATTTCATGTTAGAGGTAGGATATCAGGTTTGGTAAAGAGGCATTAAGATATCACATCTCTTGCTATAGGAAGGGTCTCAGAATTGGAATGGGAAGGAGTTGGATATCACATCTCATGTTATAGGAAAGATCTCAGGTTTGGTATTAGAGGCATTGAGACATCACATCTCATGTTATAGGAAGGGTCTCAGGATTGGAATGGGAAGAAGTTGGATATCACATCTCATGCTATAGGAAGGGTCTCAGGTTTGGTATAAGCATTGAGATATCACATCTCATGCTATAGGAAGGGTCTCAGGATTGGAATGGGAAGGAGTTGTATATGACATCTCATGCCATAGGAAGGGTCTCAGGTTTGGTATAAGCATTGAGATATCACATCTCATGCTATAGGAAGGGTCTCAGGATTGGAATGGGAAGGACTTGGATATCACATCTCATGCTATAGGAAGTGTCTCAGGATTAGAATGGGAAGGAGTTGGATATCACATCTCATGTTATAGGAAGGATCTCAGGTTTGGTATTAGAAGCATTGAGAAATCACATCTCATGCTATAGGAAGGGTCTCAGGATTGGAATGGGAAGGAGTTGGATATCACATCTCATGCTAAAGGGAGGGTCTCAGGTTTGGAAGGGGATGGATTTGGATATAACATCTCGTGTTATAGGAATGATCTCAGGTTTGGTATTAGAAGCATTGAGATATCACATCTCATGCTATCGGAAGGATCTCAGGTTTGGTGTTAGAAGCATTGAGATATCAAATCTCATGCTATAGGAAGGGTCTCAGGATTGGAATGGGAAGGAGTTGGATATCATATCTCATGCTATAGGAAGGGTCTCAGGATTGGAATGGGAAGGAGTTGTATATGACATCTCATGCCACAGGAAGGGTCTCAGGTTTGGTATAAGCATTGAGATATCACATCTCTGCTATCGGAAGGGTCTCAGGATTGGAATGGGAAGGAGTTGGATATCCCATCTTATGTTATAGGAAGGGTCTCAGGTTTGGTATTAGAAGCATTGAGATATCACATCTCATGCTATAGGAAGGGTCTCAGGATTGGAATGGGAAGGACTTGTATATCACATCTCATGCTATAGGGAGGGTCTCACGTTTGGAAAGGGAAGGGGTTGGATATCACATTTCATGTTAGAGGTAGGAATCAGGTTTGGTATTAGAGGCATTGAGATATCACATCTCATGCTATCAGAAGGGTCTCAGGATTGGAATAGGAAGGAGTTGGATATCACATCTCATGCTAAAGGGAAGGTCTCAGGTTTGGAAGGGGAAGGATTTGGATATCACATCTCATGTTATAGGAAGGATCTCAGGTTTTGTATCAGAAGCATTGAGATATGACATCTCATGCTATTGGAACGATCTCAGGTTTGGTATTAGAGGCATTGAGATATCACATCTCATGCTAAAGGGAGGGTCTCAGGTTTGGAAGGGGAAGGATTTGGATATCACATCTCTTATTATAGGAAGGATCACAGGTTTGGTATTAGAAGCATTGAGATATCACATCTCATGCTATCGGAAGGGTCTCAGGATTGGAATGGGAAAGAGTTGGATATCACATCTCATGCTATAGGAAGGGTCTCAGGTTTGGAACGGGAAGGAGTTGGATATCACATCTCATGTTATAGGAAGAGTCTCAGGTTTGGTATAAGCATTGAGATATCACATCTCTGCTATCGAAGGTGTCTCAGGATTGGGATGTGAAGGAATTGGATATCACATCTCATGCTATAGGAAGGGTCTCAGGTTTGGAACAGGAAGGAGTTGGATATCCCATCTCATGTTATAGGATGGGTCTCAGGTTTGATATTAGAAGCATTGAGATATCACATCGCATGCTGTAGGAAGGGTCTCAGGTTTGGAATGGGAAGGATTTGGATATCACATTTCATGTCATAGGAAGGATCGCAGGTTTGGTATTAGAAGCATTGATATATCACATCTCATGCTATAGGAATGGTCTCAGGATTGGAATGGGTAGGAGTTGGATATTACATTCTTGCTATAGGAAGGGTCTCATGTTTGGAATGGGAAGGAGTTGGATATCACATATGCTATAGGAAGTGTCTCAGGTTTGGAACGGGAATGAGTTGGATATCACATCTCATGTTATAGGAAGGGTCTCAGGTTTGGTATAAGCATTGAGATATCACATCTCTACTATCGGAAGTGGCTCAGGATTGGAATGGGAAGGAGTTGGATATCCCATCTCATGTTATAGGACGGGTCTCTGGTTTGGTATAAGCATTGAGATATCACATCTCATGCTATCGGAAGGGTCTCAGGATTGGAATGGGAAGGAGTTGGATATCACATCTCATGCTATAGGAAGGGTCTCAGGTTTGGTATACGCATGGAGATATCACTTCTCATGCTATAGGAAGGGTCTCAGGATTGGAATGGGAAGGAGTTGGATATTACAGCTCATGCTATAGGAAGGGTCTCAGGTTTGGTATAAGCATTGAGATATCACTTCTCATTCTATAGGAAGGGTCTCAGGATTGGAATGGGAAGGAGTTGGATATCACATCTCATGTTATAGGAAGGATCTCAGGTTTGGTATTAGAAGCATTGAGACATCACATCTCATGCTATGGGAAGGGTCTCAGGATTGGAATGGGAAGGAGTTGGATATCACATCTCATGCTATAGGAAGGGTCTCAGGTTTGGTATAAGCATTGAGATATCACATCTCATGCTATAGGAAGGGTCTCAGGATTGGAATGGGAAGGAGTTGTATATGACATCTCAGGCCATAGCAAGGGTCTCAGGTTTGGTATAAGCATTGAGATATCACATCTCTGCTATCGGAAGGGTCTCAGGATTGGAATGGGAAGGAGTTGGATATCCCATCTCATGTTATAGGAAGGGTCTCAGGTTTGGTATTAGAAGCATTGAGATATCACATCTCATGCTATAGGAAGGGTCTCAGGATTGGAATGGGAAGGACTTGGATGTCAGATCTCATGCTATAGGGAGGGTCTCAAGTTTGATATTAGAAGCATTGAGATTACAAATCTCATGATATCGGAAGGGTGTCAGGATTGGAATGGGAAGGAGTTGGAAATCACATCTCATGATAAAGAAAGGGTCTAAGGTTTGGAAGGGGAAGGATTTGGATATCACATCTCATGTTATAGGACGGGTCTCAGGTTTGGTATTAGAAGCATTGAGATATCACGTCTCATGGTATAGGAAGGGTCTCAGAATTGGAATGGGAAGGAGTTGGATATCACATCTCAAGCTATAGGAAGGGTCTCAGGATTGGAATGGGAAGGAGTTGTATATGACATCTCATGCCATAGGAAGGGTCTCAGGTTTGGTATAAGCATTGAGATATCACATCTCATGCTATAGGAAGGGTCTCAGGATTGGAATGGGAAGGAGTTGTATATGACATCTCATGCCATAGGAAGGGTCTCAGGTTTGGTATAAGCATTGAGATATCACATCTCATGCTATAGGAAGGGTCTCTGGATTGGAATGGGAAGGACTTGGATATCATATCTCATGCTATAGGCAGGGTCTCAGGTTTGGAAAGGGAAGGAGTTGGATATCAAATGTCATGTTAGAGGTAGGATCTCAGGTTTGGTATTAGAGGAATTGAGATATCACATCTCATGCTATCAGAAGGGTCTCAGGATTGGAATGGGAAGGAGTTGGATATCACATCTCATGCTAAAGGGAGGGTCTCAGGTTTGGAAGGGGAAGGATTTGGATATCACATCTCATGTTATAGGAAGGATCTCAGGTTTGGTATTAGAAGCATTGAGATATCACATCTCATGCTATCGGAAGTATCTCAGGTTTGGTATTAGAGGCATTGAGATATCACATCTCATGCTATCATAAGGGTCTCAGGATTGGAATGGGAAGGAGTTGGATATCACATCTCATGCTAAAGGGAGGGTCTCAGGTTTGGAAGGGGAAGGATTTGGATATCACATCACATGTTATAAGAAGGATCTCAGGTTTGGTATTAGAAGCATTGAGATAACACATCTCATGCTATCAGAAGGGTCTCAGGATTGGAATGGGAAGGAGCTGGATATCACATCTCATGCTATAGGAAGGGTCTCAGGTTTGGAACGGGAAGGAGTTGAATATCACATCTCATGTTATAGGAAGAGTCTCAGGTTTGGTATAAACATTGAGATATCACATCTCTGCAATCGGAAGTGTCTCAGGATTGGGATGGGAAGGAGTTGGATATCACATCTCATGCTATAGGGAGGTTCTCAGGTTTGATATTAGAAGCATTGAGATATCACATATGCTATTGGAAGGGTCTCAGTATTGGAATTGGAAGGAGTTGGATATCACATCTCATGCTATCGGAAGGGTCTCATGTTTGGAATGGGAAGCAGTTGGATATCACATATGCTATAGGAAGTGTCTCAGGTTTGGAATGGGAATGAGTTGGATATCACATCTCATGTTATAGGAAGGGTCTCAGGTTTGGTATAAGCATTGAGATATCACATCTCTGCTATCGGAAGTGGCTCAGGATTGGAATGGGAAGGAGTTGGATATCCCATCTCATGTTATAGGACGGGTCTCTGGTTTGGTATAAGCATTGAAATATCACATCTCATGCTATAGGAAGGGTCTCAGGATTGGAATGGGAAGGATTTGGATATCACATCTCATGCTATAGGAAGGGTCTCAGGTTTGGTATACGCATGGAGATATCACTTCTCATGCTATAGGAAGGGACTCAGGATTGGAAAAGGAAGGAGTTGGATATCACATCTCATGTTTTAGGAAGGATCTCAGGTTTGGTATTAGAAGCATTGAGATATCACAATCATGCTATCAGAAGGGTCTCAGGATTGGAATGGGAAGGAGTTGGATATCACATCTCATGCTAAAGGGAGGGTCTCAGGTTTGGAAGGGGAAGGATTTGGATATCACATCTCATGTTATCAGAAGGGTCTCAGGTTTGGTATTAGAAGTATTGAGATATCATATCTCATGCTATACGAAGGGTCTCAGGACTGGAATGGGAAGGAGTTGGATATCACATCTCATGCTAAAGGAAGGGTCTCAGGTTTGGTAGAAGCATTGAGATATCACATTTCCTGCTATAGGAAGGGTCTTAGGATTGGAATGGGAAGGATTTGGATATCACATCTCATGTTATAGGAAAGATCTCAGGTTTGGTATTAGAAGCATTGAGACATCACATCTCATGTTATAGGAAGGGTCTCATGATTGGAATGGGAAGAACTTGGATATCACATCTCATGCTATAGGAAGGCTCTCAGGTTTGGAAGGGGAAGGAGTTGGATATCACATTTCATGTTAGAGGTAGGATCTCAGGTTTGGTAAAGAGGCATTGAGATAACACATCTCATGCTATCGGAAATGTCTCAGGATTGGAATGGGAAGGAGTTTGATATCACATCTCATGCTATAGGAAGGGTGTCAGGTTTGGAACTGGAAGGAGTTGGATATCCCATCTCATGTTATAGGACGGGTCTCAGGTTTGGTATTAGAAGCATTGAGATATCACATCGCATGCTGTAGGAAGGGTCTCAGGATTGGAATGGGAATGAGTTGGATATTACATTCTTGCTATAGGAAGGGTCTCATGTTTGGAATGGGAAGGAGTTGGATATCACATATGCTATAGGAAGGGTCTCAGGTTTGGAACGGGAAAGAATTGGATATCACATCTCATGCTATAGGAAGGGTCTCAGGTTTGGTAAAAGCATTGAGATATCACATCTCTGCTATCGGAAGTGTCTCGGGATTGGAATGGGAAGGAGTTGGATATCCCATCTCATGTTATAGGACGGGTCTCAGGTTTGTTATTAGAATCATTGAGATATCATATTGCATGCTGTAGGAAGGGTCTAAGGATTGGAATGGGAAGGACTTGGATATCACATCTCATGCTATAGGTAGGCTCTCAGGTTTGGAAAGGGAAGGAGTTGGATATCACATTTCATGTTAGAGGAAGGATCTCAGGTTTGGTATTAGAGGCATTGAGATATCACATCTAATGCTATAGGAAGGGTCTCAGGATTGGAATGGGAAGGAGTTGGATATCACATCTCATGCTATAGGAAGGGATTCAGGTTTGGTATAAGCATTGAGATATCACATCTCATGCTATAGGAAGGGTCTCAGGATTGGAATGGGAAGGAGTTGGATATCACATCTCATGCTATAGGAAGGCTCTCAGGTTTGGAAGGGGAAGGAGTTGGATATCACATTTCATGTTAGAGGTAGGATATCAGGTTTGGTAAAGAGGCATTAAGATATCACATCTCTTGCTATAGGAAGGGTCTCAGAATTGGAACGGGAAAGAATTGGATATCACATCTCATGCTATAGGAAGGGTCTCAGGATTGGAATGGGAAGGAGTTGTATATGACATCTCATGCCATAGGAAGGGTCTCAGGTTTGGTATAAGCATTGAGATATCACATCTCTGCTATAGGAAGGGTCTCAGGATTGGAATGGGAAGGAGTTTGATATCACATCTCATGCCATGTATGGGTCTCAGGTTTTGTAGAAGCATTGGGATATCACATCTTATGCTATCGGAAGGGTATCAGGATTGGATTTGGAAGGAGTTGGATATCCCATCTCATGCTATAGGAAGGGTCTCAGGTTGGAATGGGAAGGAGTTGGATATCACATCTGATGTTATAGGAAGGGTCTCAGGATTGGAATGGGAAGGACTTGGATATCACATCTCATGCTATAGGAAGGCTCTCAGGTTTGGAAGGGGAAGGAGTTGGATATCACATTTCATGTTAGAGGTAGGATATCAGGTTTGGTAAAGAGGCATTAAGATATCACATCTCTTGCTATAGGAAGGGTTTCAGAATTGGAATGGGAAGGAGTTGGATATCACATCTCATGTTATAGGAAAGATCTCAGGTTTGGTATTAGAAGCATTGAGACATCACATCTCATGTTATAGGAAGGGTCTCAGGATTGGAATGGGAAGAAGTTGGATATCACATCTCATGCTATAGGAAGGGTCTCAGGTTTGGTATAAGCATTGAGATATCACATCTCATGCTATAGGAAGGGTCTCAGGATTGGAATGGGAAGGAGTTGTATATGACATCTCATGCCATAGGAAGGGTCTCAGGTTTGGTATAAGCATTGAGATATCACATCTCATGCTATAGGAAGGGTCTCAGGATTGGAATGGGAAGGACTTGGATATCACATCTCATGCTATAGGAAGTGTCTCAGGATTAGAATGGGAAGGAGTTGGATATCACATCTCATGTTATAGGAAGGATCTCAGGTTTGGTATTAGAAGCATTGAGAAATCACATCTCATGCTATAGGAAGGGTCTCAGGATTGGAATGGGAAGGAGTTGGATATCACATCTCATGCTAAAGGGAGGGTCTCAGGTTTGGAAGGGGAAGGATTTGGATATCACATCTCATGTTATAGGAAGGATCTCAGGTTTGGTATTAGAAGCATTGAGATATCACATCTCATGCTATCGGAAGTATCTCAGGTTTGGTATTAGAAGCATTGAGATATCACATCTCATGCTATCATAAGGGTCTCAGGATTGGAATGGGAAGGAGTTGGTTATCACATCTCATGCTAAAGGGAGGGTCTCAGGTTTGGAAGGGGAAGGATTTGGATATCACATCACATGTTATAAGAAGGATCTCAGGTTTGGTATTAGAAGCATTGAGATAACACATCTCATGCTATCA
Source organism: Ambystoma mexicanum (assembly GCF_040938575.1). Taxonomy (NCBI): domain Eukaryota; kingdom Metazoa; phylum Chordata; class Amphibia; order Caudata; family Ambystomatidae; genus Ambystoma; species Ambystoma mexicanum. Next base: position 1,149,830,601 of record NC_090934.1, read on the forward strand.
GAAGGGTCTCAGGATTGGAATGGGAAGGAGCTGGATATCACATCTCATGCTATAGGAAGGGTCTCAGGTTTGGAACGGGAAGGAGTTGAATATCACATCTCATGTTATAGGAAGAGTCTCAGGTTTGGTATAAACATTGAGATATCACATCTCTGCAATCGGAAGTGTCTCGGGATTGGGATGGGAAGGAGTTGGATATCACATCTCATGCTATAGGGAGGTTCTCAGGTTTGATATTAGAAGCATTGAGATATCACATATGCTATTGGAAGGGTCTCAGTATTGGAATTGGAAGGAGTTGGATATCACATCTCATGCTATCGGAAGGGTCTCATGTTTGGAATGGGAAGCAGTTGGATATCACATATGCTATAGGAAGTGTCTCATGTTTGGAATGGGAAGCAGTTGGATATCACATATGCTATAGGAAGGGTCTCAGGTTTGGTATAAGCATTGAGATATCACATCTCTGCTATCGGAAGTGGCTCAGGATTCGAATGGGAAGGAGTTGGATATCCCATCTCATGTTATAGGACGGGTCTCTGGTTTGGTATAAGCATTGAAATATCACATCTCATGCTATAGGAAGGGTCTCAGGATTGGAATGGGAAGGATTTGGATATCACATCTCATGCTATAGGAAGGGTCTCAGGTTTGGTATACGCATGGAGATATCACTTCTCATGCTATAGGAAGGGTCTCAGGATTGGAAAAGGAAGGAGTTGGATATCACATCTCATGTTTTAGGAAGGATCTCAGGTTTGGTATTAGAAGCATTGAGATATCACAATCATGCTATCAGAAGGGTCTCAGGATTGGAATGGGAAGGAGTTGGATATCACATCTCATGCTAAAGGGAGGGTCTCAGGTTTGGAAGGGGAAGGATTTGGATATCACATCTCATGTTATCAGAAGGGTCTCAGGTTTGGTATTAGAAGTATTGAGATATCATATCTCATGCTATACGAAGGGTCTCAGGACTGGAATGGGAAGGAGTTGGATATCACATCTCATGCTAAAGGAAGGGTCTCAGGTTTGGTAGAAGCATTGAGATATCACATTTCCTGCTATAGGAAGGGTCTTAGGATTGGAATGGGAAGGATTTGGATATCACATCTCATGTTATAGGAAAGATCTCAGGTTTGGTATTAGAAGCATTGAGACATCACATCTCATGTTATAGGAAGGGTCTCAGGATTGGAATGGGAAGAACTTGGATATCACATCTCATGCTATAGGAAGGCTCTCAGGTTTGGAAGGGGAAGGAGTTGGATATCACATTTCATGTTAGAGGTAGGATCTCAGGTTTGGTAAAGAGGCATTGAGATAACACATCTCATGCTATCGGAAGGGTCTCAGGATTGGAATGGGAAGGAGTTTGATATCACATCTCATGCTATAGGAAGGGTGTCAGGTTTGGAACTGGAAGGAGTTGGATATCCCATCTCATGTTATAGGACGGGTCTCAGGTTTGGTATTAGAAGCATTGAGATATCACATCGCATGCTGTAGGAAGGGTCTCAGGATTGGAATGGGAATGAGTTGGATATTACATTCTTGCTATAGGAAGGGTCTCATGTTTGGAATGGGAAGGAGTTGGATATCACATATGCTATAGGAAGGGTCTCAGGTTTGGAACGGGAAAGAATTGGATATCACATCTCATGCTATAGGAAGGGTCTCAGGTTTGGTATAAGCATTGAGATATCACATCTCTGCTATCGGAAGTGTCTCGGGATTGGAATGGGAAGGAGTTGGATATCCCATCTCATGTTATAGGACGGGTCTCAGGTTTGTTATTAGAATCATTGAGATATCATATTGCATGCTGTAGGAAGGGTCTAAGGATTGGAATGGGAAGGACTTGGATATCACATCTCATGCTATAGGTAGGCTCTCAGGTTTGGAAAGGGAAGGAGTTGGATATCACATTTCATGTTAGAGGAAGGATCTCAGGTTTGGTATTAGAGGCATTGAGATATCACATCTAATGCTATAGGAAGGGTCTCAGGATTGGAATGGGAAGGAGTTGGATATCACATCTCATGCTATAGGAAGGGATTCAGGTTTGGTATAAGCATTGAGATATCACATCTCATGCTATAGGAAGGGTCTCAGGATTGGAATGGGAAGGAGTTGGATATCACATCTCATGCTATAGGAAGGCTCTCAGGTTTGGAAGGGGAAGGAGTTGGATATCACATTTCATGTTAGAGGTAGGATATCAGGTTTGGTAAAGAGGCATTAAGATATCACATCTCTTGCTATAGGAAGGGTCTCAGAATTGGAACGGGAAAGAATTTGATATCACATCTCATGCTATAGGAAGGGTCTCAGGTTTGGTATAAACATTGAGATATCACATCTCATGCTATAGGAAGGGTCTCAGGATTGGAATGGGAAGGAGTTGTATATGACATCTCATGCCATAGGAAGGGTCTCAGGTTTGGTATAAGCATTGAGATATCACATCTCTGCTATCGGAAGGGTCTCAGGATTGGAATGGGAAGGAGTTTGATATCACATCTCATGCCATGTATGGGTCTCAGGTTTTGTAGAAGCATTGGGATATCACATCTTATGCTATCGGAAGGGTATCAGGATTGGATTTGGAAGGAGTTGGATATCCCATCTCATGCTATAGGAAGGGTCTCAGGTTGGAATGGGAAGGAGTTGGATATCACATCTGATGTTATAGGAAGGGTCTCAGGATTGGAATGGGAAGGACTTGGATATCACATCTCATGCTATAGGAAGGCTCTCAGGTTTGGAAGGGGAAGGAGTTGGATATCACATTTCATGTTAGAGGTAGGATATCAGGTTTGGTAAAGAGGCATTAAGATATCACATCTCTTGCTATAGGAAGGGTCTCAGAATTGGAATGGGAAGGAGTTGGATATCACATCTCATGTTATAGGAAAGATCTCAGGTTTGGTATTAGAAGCATTGAGACATCACATCTCATGTTATAGGAAGGGTCTCAGGATTGGAATGGGAAGAAGTTGGATATCACATCTCATGCTATAGGAAGGGTCTCAGGTTTGGTATAAGCATTGAGATATCACATCTCATGCTATAGGAAGGGTCTCAGGATTGGAATGGGAAGGAGTTGTATATGACATCTCATGCCATAGGAAGGGTCTCAGGTTTGGTATAAGCATTGAGATATCACATCTCATGCTATAGGAAGGGTCTCAGGATTGGAATGGGAAGGACTTGGATATCACATCTCATGCTATAGGAAGTGTCTCAGGATTAGAATGGGAAGGAGTTGGATATCACATCTCATGTTATAGGAAGGATCTCAGGTTTGGTATTAGAAGCATTGAGAAATCACATCTCATGCTATAGGAAGGGTCTCAGGATTGGAATGGGAAGGAGTTGGATATCACATCTCATGCTAAAGGGAGGGTCTCAGGTTTGGAAGGGGATGGATTTGGATATAACATCTCGTGTTATAGGAATGATCTCAGGTTTGGTATTAGAAGCATTGAGATATCACATCTCATGCTATCGGAAGGGTCTCAGGATTGGAATGGGAAGGAGTTGGATATCACATCTCATGCTATAGGAAGGGTCTCAGTATTGGAATGGGAAGGAGTTGTATATGACATCTCATGCCACAGGAAGGGTCTCAGGTTTGGTATAAGCATTGAGATATCACATCTCTGCTATCGGAAGGGTCTCAGGATTGGAATGGGAAGGAGTTGGATATCCCATCTTATGTTATAGGAAGGGTCTCAGGTTTGGTATTAGAAGCATTGAGATATCACATCTCATGCTATAGGAAGGGTCTCAGGATTGGAATGGGAAGGACTTGGATATCACATCTCATGCTATAGGGAGGGTCTCACGTTTGGAAAGGGAAGGGGTTGGATATCACATTTCATGTTAGAGGTAGGAATCAGGTTTGGTATTAGAGGCATTGAGATATCACATCTCATGCTATCAGAAGGGTCTCAGGATTGGAATAGGAAGGAGTTGGATATCACATCTCATGCTAAAGGGAAGGTCTCAGGTTTGGAAGGGGAAGGATTTGAATATCACATCTCATGTTATAGGAAGGATCTCAGGTTTTGTATCAGAAGCATTGAGATATGACATCTCATGCTATTGGAACGATCTCAGGTTTGGTATTAGAGGCATTGAGATATCACATCTCATGCTAAAGGGAGGGTCTCAGGTTTGGAAGGGGAAGGATTTGGATATCACATCTCTTATTATAGGAAGGATCACAGGTTTGGTATTAGAAGCATTGAGATATCACATCTCATGCTATCGGAAGGGTCTCAGGATTGGAATGGGAAAGAGTTGGATATCACATCTCATGCTATAGGAAGGGTCTCAGGTTTGGAACGGGAAGGAGTTGGATATCACATCTCATGTTATAGGAAGAGTCTCAGGTTTGGTATAAGCATTGAGATATCACATCTCTGCTATCGAAGGTGTCTCAGGATTGGGATGGGAAGGAATTGGATATCACATCTCATGCTATAGGAAGGGTCTCAGGTTTGGAACAGGAAGGAGTTGGATATCCCATCTCATGTTATAGGATGGGTCTCAGGTTTGATATTAGAAGCATTGAGATATCACATCGCATGCTGTAGGAAGGGTCTCAGGTTTGGAATGGGAAGGATTTGGATATCACATTTCATGTCATAGGAAGGATCGCAGGTTTGGTATTAGAAGCATTGATATATCACATCTCATGCTATAGGAATGGTCTCAGGATTGGAATGGGTAGGAGTTGGATATTACATTCTTGCTATAGGAAGGGTCTCATGTTTGGAATGGGAAGGAGTTGGATATCACATATGCTATAGGAAGTGTCTCAGGTTTGGAACGGGAATGAGTTGGATATCACATCTCATGTTATAGGAAGGGTCTCAGGTTTGGTATAAGCATTGAGATATCACATCTCTACTATCGGAAGTGGCTCAGGATTGGAATGGGAAGGAGTTGGATATCCCATCTCATGTTATAGGACGGGTCTCTGGTTTGGTATAAGCATTGAGATATCACATCTCATGCTATCGGAAGGGTCTCAGGATTGGAATGGGAAGGAGTTGGATATCACATCTCATGCTATAGGAAGGGTCTCAGGTTTGGTATACGCATGGAGATATCACTTCTCATGCTATAGGAAGGGTCTCAGGATTGGAATGGGAAGGAGTTGGATATTACAGCTCATGCTATAGGAAGGGTCTCAGGTTTGGTATAAGCATTGAGATATCACTTCTCATTCTATAGGAAGGGTCTCAGGATTGGAATGGGAAGGAGTTGGATATCACATCTCATGTTATAGGAAGGATCTCAGGTTTGGTATTAGAAGCATTGAGACATCACATCTCATGCTATGGGAAGGGTCTCAGGATTGGAATGGGAAGGAGTTGGATATCACATCTCATGCTATAGGAAGGGTCTCAGGTTTGGTATAAGCATTGAGATATCACATCTCATGCTATAGGAAGGGTCTCAGGATTGGAATGGGAAGGAGTTGTATATGACATCTCAGGCCATAGCAAGGGTCTCAGGTTTGGTATAAGCATTGAGATATCACATCTCTGCTATCGGAAGGGTCTCAGGATTGGAATGGGAAGGAGTTGGATATCCCATCTCATGTTATAGGAAGGGTCTCAGGTTTGGTATTAGAAGCATTGAGATATCACATCTCATGCTATAGGAAGGGTCTCAGGATTGGAATGGGAAGGACTTGGATGTCAGATCTCATGCTATAGGGAGGGTCTCAAGTTTGATATTAGAAGCATTGAGATAACAAATCTCATGATATCGGAAGGGTGTCAGGATTGGAATGGGAAGGAGTTGGAAATCACATCTCATGATAAAGAAAGGGTCTAAGGTTTGGAAGGGGAAGGATTTGGATATCACATCTCATGTTATAGGACGGGTCTCAGGTTTGGTATTAGAAGCATTGAGATATCACGTCTCATGGTATAGGAAGGGTCTCAGAATTGGAATGGGAAGGAGTTGGATATCACATCTCAAGCTATAGGAAGGGTCTCAGGTTTGGTATAAGCATTGAGATATCACATCTCATGCTATAGGACGGGTCTCAGGATTGGAATGGAAGGAGTTGGATATCACATCTCATGCTATAGGAAGGATCTCAGGATTGGAATGGGAAGTAGTTGGATATCACATCTCATGCTATAGGAAGGGTCTCAGGTTTGGTATTAGAAGCATTGAGATATCACATCTCATGCTATAGGGAGGGTCTCAGGATTGGAATGGGAAGGACTTGGATATCACATCTCATGCTATAGATATGCTCTCAGGTTTGGAAAGGGAAGGAGTTGGATATCACATCTCATGCTATAGGAAGGGTCTCAGGATTGGAATGGGAAGTAGTTGGATATCACATCTCATGCTATAGGAAGGGTCTCAGGTTTGTTATTAGAATCATTGAGATATCATATTGCATGCTATGGGAAGGGTCTCAGGATTGGAATGGGAAGGAGTTGGATATCACATTTCATGTTAGAGGAAGGATCTCAGGTTTGGTGTTAGAGGCATTGAGATATCACATCTCATGCTATAGGAAGGGTCTCAGGATTGGAATGGGAAGGAGTTGGATATCACATCACATGCTATAGGAAGGGTCTCAGGTTTGGTATAAGCATTGAGATATCACATCTCATGCTATAGGAAGGGTCTCAGGATTGGAATGGGAAGGAGTTGGATATCACATCTGATGTTATAGGAAGGATCTCAGGTTTGGTATTAGAAGCATTGAGACATCACATCTCATGCTATGGGAAGGGCCTCAGGATTGGAATGGGAAGGAGTTGGATATCACATCTCATGCTATAGGAAGGGTCTCAGGTTTGGTATAAGCATTGAGATATCACATCTCATGCTATAGGAAGGGTCTCAGGATTGGAATGGGAAGGAGTTGTATATGACATCTCATGCCATAGGAAGGGTCTCAGGTTTGGTATAAGCATTGAGATATCACATCTCTGCTATCGGAAGGGTCTCAGGATTGGAATGGGAAGGAGTTGGATATCCCATCTCATGTTATAGGAAGAGTCTCAGGTTTGGTATTAGAAGCATTGAGATATCACATCTCATGCTATAGGAAGTGTCTCAGGATTGGAATGGGAAGGAGTTTGATATCACATCTCATGCCATGAATGGGTCTCAGGTTTTGTAGAAGCATTGGGATATCACATCTCATGCTATCGGAAGGGTATCAGGATTGGATTTGGAAGGAGTTGGATATCCCATCTCATGCTATAGGAAGGGTCTCAGGTTGGAATGGGAAGGAGTTGGATATCACATCTGATGTTATAGGAAGGGTCTCAGGATTGGAATGGGAAGGACTTGGATATCACATCTCATGCTATAGGAAGGCTCTCAGGTTTTGAAGGGGAAGGAGTTGGATATCACATCTCATGTTATAGGACGGGTCTCAGGTTTGGTATTAGAAGCATTGAGATATCAAGTCTCATGGTATAGGAAGGGTCTCAGAATTGGAATGGGAAGGAGTTGGATATCATATCTCAAGCTATAGGAAGGGTCTCAGGATTGGAATGGGAAGGAGTTTGATATCACATCTCATGCCATAGTATGGGTCTCAGGTTTGGTAGAAGCATTGGGATATCACATCTCATGCTATCGGAAGGGTATCAGGATTGGATTTGGAAGGAGTTGGATATCCCATCTCATGCTATAGGAAGGGTCTCAGGTTGGAATGGGAAGGAGTTGGATATCACATCTCATGTTATAGGAAGGGTCTCAGGATTGGAATGGGAAGGAGTTGGATATCCCATCTCATGTTATAGGACGGGTCTCTGGTTTGGTATAAGCATTGAGATATCACATCTCATGCTATAGGAAGGGTCTCAGGATTGGAATGGGAAGGAGTTGTATATGACATCTCATGCCATAGGAAGGGTCTCAGGTTTGGTATAAGCATTGAGATATCACATCTCTGCTATCGGAAGGGTCTCAGGATTGGAATGGGAAGGAGTTTGATATCACATCTCATGCCATGTATGGGTCTCAGGTTTTGTAGAAGCATTGGGATATCACATCTTATGCTATCGGAAGGGTATCAGGATTGTATTTGGAAGGAGTTGGATATCCCATCTCATGCTATAGGAAGGGTCTCAGGTTGGAATGGGAAGGAGTTGGATATCACATCTGATGTTATAGGAAGGGTCTCAGGATTGGAATGGGAAGGACTTGGATATCACATCTCATGCTATAGGAAGGCTCTCAGGTTTGGAAGGGGAAGGAGTTGGATATCACATTTCATGTTAGAGGTAGGATATCAGGTTTGGTAAAGAGGCATTAAGATATCACATCTCTTGCTATAGGAAGGGTCTCAGAATTGGAATGGGAAGGAGTTGGATATCACATCTCATGTTATAGGAAAGATCTCAGGTTTGGTATTAGAAGCATTGAGACATCACATCTCATGTTATAGGAAGGGTCTCAGGATTGGAATGGGAAGAAGTTGGATATCACATCTCATGCTATAGGAAGGGTCTCAGGTTTGGTATAAGCATTGAGATATCACATCTCATGCTATAGGAAGGGTCTCAGGATTGGAATGGGAAGGAGTTGTATATGACATCTCATGCCATAGGAAGGGTCTCAGGTTTGGTATAAGCATTGAGATATCACATCTCATGCTATAGGAAGGGTCTCAGGATTGGAATGGGAAGGACTTGGATATCACATCTCATGCTATAGGAAGTGTCTCAGGATTAGAATGGGAAGGAGTTGGATATCACATCTCATGTTATAGGAAGGATCTCAGGTTTGGTATTAGAAGCATTGAGAAATCACATCTCATGCTATAGGAAGGGTCTCAGGATTGGAATGGGAAGGAGTTGGATATCACATCTCATGCTAAAGGGAGGGTCTCAGGTTTGGAAGGGGATGGATTTGGATATAACATCTCGTGTTATAGGAATGATCTCAGGTTTGGTATTAGAAGCATTGAGATATCACATCTCATGCTATCGGAAGGATCTCAGGTTTGGTGTTAGAAGCATTGAGATATCAAATCTCATGCTATAGGAAGGGTCTCAGGATTGGAATGGGAAGGAGTTGGATATCACATCTCATGCTATAGGAAGGGTCTCAGGATTGGAATGGGAAGGAGTTGTATATGACATCTCATGCCACAGGAAGGGTCTCAGGTTTGGTATAAGCATTGAGATATCACATCTCTGCTATCGGAAGGGTCTCAGGATTGGAATGGGAAGGAGTTGGATATCCCATCTTATGTTATAGGAAGGGTCTCAGGTTTGGTATTAGAAGCATTGAGATATCACATCTCATGCTATAGGAAGGGTCTCAGGATTGGAATGGGAAGGACTTGTATATCACATCTCATGCTATAGGGAGGGTCTCACGTTTGGAAAGGGAAGGGGTTGGATATCACATTTCATGTTAGAGGTAGGAATCAGGTTTGGTATTAGAGGCATTGAGATATCACATCTCATGCTATCAGAAGGGTCTCAGGATTGGAATAGGAAGGAGTTGGATATCACATCTCATGCTAAAGGGAAGGTCTCAGGTTTGGAAGGGGAAGGATTTGGATATCACATCTCATGTTATAGGAAGGATCTCAGGTTTTGTATCAGAAGCATTGAGATATGACATCTCATGCTATTGGAACGATCTCAGGTTTGGTATTAGAGGCATTGAGATATCACATCTCATGCTAAAGGGAGGGTCTCAGGTTTGGAAGGGGAAGGATTTGGATATCACATCTCTTATTATAGGAAGGATCACAGGTTTGGTATTAGAAGCATTGAGATATCACATCTCATGCTATCGGAAGGGTCTCAGGATTGGAATGGGAAAGAGTTGGATATCACATCTGATGCTATAGGAAGGGTCTCAGGTTTGGAACGGGAAGGAGTTGGATATCACATCTCATGTTATAGGAAGAGTCTCAGGTTTGGTATAAGCATTGAGATATCACATCTCTGCTATCGAAGGTGTCTCAGGATTGGGATGTGAAGGAATTGGATATCACATCTCATGCTATAGGAAGGGTCTCAGGTTTGGAACAGGAAGGAGTTGGATATCCCATCTCATGTTATAGGATGGGTCTCAGGTTTGATATTAGAAGCATTGAGATATCACATCGCATGCTGTAGGAAGGGTCTCAGGTTTGGAATGGGAAGGATTTGGATATCACATTTCATGTCATAGGAAGGATCGCAGGTTTGGTATTAGAAGCATTGATATATCACATCTCATGCTATAGGAATGGTCTCAGGATTGGAATGGGTAGGAGTTGGATATTACATTCTTGCTATAGGAAGGGTCTCATGTTTGGAATGGGAAGGAGTTGGATATCACATATGCTATAGGAAGTGTCTCAGGTTTGGAACGGGAATGAGTTGGATATCACATCTCATGTTATAGGAAGGGTCTCAGGTTTGGTATAAGCATTGAGATATCACATCTCTACTATCGGAAGTGGCTCAGGATTGGAATGGGAAGGAGTTGGATATCCCATCTCATGTTATAGGACGGGTCTCTGGTTTGGTATAAGCATTGAGATATCACATCTCATGCTATCGGAAGGGCCTCAGGATTGGAATGGGAAGGAGTTGGATATCACATCTCATGCTATAGGAAGGGTCTCAGGTTTGGTATACGCATGGAGATATCACTTCTCATGCTATAGGAAGGGTCTCAGGATTGGAATGGGAAGGAGTTGGATATTACAGCTCATGCTATAGGAAGGGTCTCAGGTTTGGTATAAGCATTGAGATATCACTTCTCATTCTATAGGAAGGGTCTCAGGATTGGAATGGGAAGGAGTTGGATATCACATCTCATGTTATAGGAAGGATCTCAGGTTTGGTATTAGAAGCATTGAGACATCACATCTCATGCTATGGGAAGGGTCTCAGGATTGGAATGGGAAGGAGTTGGATATCACATCTCATGCTATAGGAAGGGTCTCAGGTTTGGTATAAGCATTGAGATATCACATCTCATGCTATAGGAAGGGTCTCAGGATTGGAATGGGAAGGAGTTGTATATGACATCTCAGGCCATAGCAAGGGTCTCAGGTTTGGTATAAGCATTGAGATATCACATCTCTGCTATCGGAAGGGTCTCAGGATTGGAATGGGAAGGAGTTGGATATCCCATCTCATGTTATAGGAAGGGTCTCAGGTTTGGTATTAGAAGCATTGAGATATCACATCTCATGCTATAGGAAGGGTCTCAGGATTGGAATGGGAAGGACTTGGATGTCAGATCTCATGCTATAGGGAGGGTCTCAAGTTTGATATTAGAAGCATTGAGATAACAAATCTCATGATATCGGAAGGGTGTCAGGATTGGAATGGGAAGGAGTTGGAAATCACATCTCATGATAAAGAAAGGGTCTAAGGTTTGGAAGGGGAAGGATTTGGATATCACATCTCATGTTATAGGACGGGTCTCAGGTTTGGTATTAGAAGCATTGAGATATCACGTCTCATGGTATAGGAAGGGTCTCAGAATTGGAATGGGAAGGAGTTGGATATCACATCTCAAGCTATAGGAAGGGTCTCAGGATTGGAATGGGAAGGAGTTGTATATGACATCTCATGCCATAGGAAGGGTCTCAGGTTTGGTATAAGCATTGAGATATCACATCTCATGCTATAGGAAGGGTCTCAGGATTGGAATGGGAAGGAGTTGTATATGACATCTCATGCCATAGGAAGGGTCTCAGGTTTGGTATAAGCATTGAGATATCACATCTCATGCTATAGGAAGGGTCTCAGGATTGGAATGGGAAGGACTTGGATATCATATCTCATGCTATAGGCAGGGTCTCAGGTTTGGAAAGGGAAGGAGTTGGATATCAAATGTCATGTTAGAGGTAGGATCTCAGGTTTGGTATTAGAGGAATTGAGATATCACATCTCATGCTATCAGAAGGGTCTCAGGATTGGAATGGGAAGGAGTTGGATATCACATCTCATGCTAAAGGGAGGGTCTCAGGTTTGGAAGGGGAAGGATTTGGATATCACATCTCATGTTATAGGAAGGATCTCAGGTTTGGTATTAGAAGCATTGAGATATCACATCTCATGCTATCGGAAGTATCTCAGGTTTGGTATTAGAGGCATTGAGATATCACATCTCATGCTATCATAAGGGTCTCAGGATTGGAATGGGAAGGAGTTGGATATCACATCTCATGCTAAAGGGAGGGTCTCAGGTTTGGAAGGGGAAGGATTTGGATATCACATCACATGTTATAAGAAGGATCTCAGGTTTGGTATTAGAAGCATTGAGATAACACATCTCATGCTATCAGAAGGGTCTCAGGATTGGAATGGGAAGGAGCTGGATATCACATCTCATGCTATAGGAAGGGTCTCAGGTTTGGAACGGGAAGGAGTTGAATATCACATCTCATGTTATAGGAAGAGTCTCAGGTTTGGTATAAACATTGAGATATCACATCTCTGCAATCGGAAGTGTCTCAGGATTGGGATGGGAAGGAGTTGGATATCACATCTCATGCTATAGGGAGGTTCTCAGGTTTGATATTAGAAGCATTGAGATATCACATATGCTATTGGAAGGGTCTCAGTATTGGAATTGGAAGGAGTTGGATATCACATCTCATGCTATCGGAAGGGTCTCATGTTTGGAATGGGAAGCAGTTGGATATCACATATGCTATAGGAAGTGTCTCAGGTTTGGAATGGGAATGAGTTGGATATCACATCTCATGTTATAGGAAGGGTCTCAGGTTTGGTATAAGCATTGAGATATCACATCTCTGCTATCGGAAGTGGCTCAGGATTGGAATGGGAAGGAGTTGGATATCCCATCTCATGTTATAGGACGGGTCTCTGGTTTGGTATAAGCATTGAAATATCACATCTCATGCTATAGGAAGGGTCTCAGGATTGGAATGGGAAGGATTTGGATATCACATCTCATGCTATAGGAAGGGTCTCAGGTTTGGTATACGCATGGAGATATCACTTCTCATGCTATAGGAAGGGTCTCAGGATTGGAAAAGGAAGGAGTTGGATATCACATCTCATGTTTTAGGAAGGATCTCAGGTTTGGTATTAGAAGCATTGAGATATCACAATCATGCTATCAGAAGGGTCTCAGGATTGGAATGGGAAGGAGTTGGATATCACATCTCATGCTAAAGGGAGGGTCTCAGGTTTGGAAGGGGAAGGATTTGGATATCACATCTCATGTTATCAGAAGGGTCTCAGGTTTGGTATTAGAAGTATTGAGATATCATATCTCATGCTATACGAAGGGTCTCAGGACTGGAATGGGAAGGAGTTGGATATCACATCTCATGCTAAAGGAAGGGTCTCAGGTTTGGTAGAAGCATTGAGATATCACATTTCCTGCTATAGGAAGGGTCTTAGGATTGGAATGGGAAGGATTTGGATATCACATCTCATGTTATAGGAAAGATCTCAGGTTTGGTATTAGAAGCATTGAGACATCACATCTCATGTTATAGGAAGGGTCTCAGGATTGGAATGGGAAGAACTTGGATATCACATCTCATGCTATAGGAAGGCTCTCAGGTTTGGAAGGGGAAGGAGTTGGATATCACATTTCATGTTAGAGGTAGGATCTCAGGTTTGGTAAAGAGGCATTGAGATAACACATCTCATGCTATCGGAAATGTCTCAGGATTGGAATGGGAAGGAGTTTGATATCACATCTCATGCTATAGGAAGGGTGTCAGGTTTGGAACTGGAAGGAGTTGGATATCCCATCTCATGTTATAGGACGGGTCTCAGGTTTGGTATTAGAAGCATTGAGATATCACATCGCATGCTGTAGGAAGGGTCTCAGGATTGGAATGGGAATGAGTTGGATATTACATTCTTGCTATAGGAAGGGTCTCATGTTTGGAATGGGAAGGAGTTGGATATCACATATGCTATAGGAAGGGTCTCAGGTTTGGAACGGGAAAGAATTGGATATCACATCTCATGCTATAGGAAGGGTCTCAGGTTTGGTAAAAGCATTGAGATATCACATCTCTGCTATCGGAAGTGTCTCGGGATTGGAATGGGAAGGAGTTGGATATCCCATCTCATGTTATAGGACGGGTCTCAGGTTTGTTATTAGAATCATTGAGATATCATATTGCATGCTGTAGGAAGGGTCTAAGGATTGGAATGGGAAGGACTTGGATATCACATCTCATGCTATAGGTAGGCTCTCAGGTTTGGAAAGGGAAGGAGTTGGATATCACATTTCATGTTAGAGGAAGGATCTCAGGTTTGGTATTAGAGGCATTGAGATATCACATCTAATGCTATAGGAAGGGTCTCAGGATTGGAATGGGAAGGAGTTGGATATCACATCTCATGCTATAGGAAGGGATTCAGGTTTGGTATAAGCATTGAGATATCACATCTCATGCTATAGGAAGGGTCTCAGGATTGGAATGGGAAGGAGTTGGATATCACATCTCATGCTATAGGAAGGCTCTCAGGTTTGGAAGGGGAAGGAGTTGGATATCACATTTCATGTTAGAGGTAGGATATCAGGTTTGGTAAAGAGGCATTAAGATATCACATCTCTTGCTATAGGAAGGGTCTCAGAATTGGAACGGGAAAGAATTGGATATCACATCTCATGCTATAGGAAGGGTCTCAGGTTTGGTATAAACATTGAGATATCACATCTCATGCTATAGGAAGGGTCTCAGGATTGGAATGGGAAGGAGTTGTATATGACATCTCATGCCATAGGAAGGGTCTCAGGTTTGGTATAAGCATTGAGATATCACATCTCTGCTATAGGAAGGGTCTCAGGATTGGAATGGGAAGGAGTTTGATATCACATCTCATGCCATGTATGGGTCTCAGGTTTTGTAGAAGCATTGGGATATCACATCTTATGCTATCGGAAGGGTATCAGGATTGGATTTGGAAGGAGTTGGATATCCCATCTCATGCTATAGGAAGGGTCTCAGGTTGGAATGGGAAGGAGTTGGATATCACATCTGATGTTATAGGAAGGGTCTCAGGATTGGAATGGGAAGGACTTGGATATCACATCTCATGCTATAGGAAGGCTCTCAGGTTTGGAAGGGGAAGGAGTTGGATATCACATTTCATGTTAGAGGTAGGATATCAGGTTTGGTAAAGAGGCATTAAGATATCACATCTCTTGCTATAGGAAGGGTTTCAGAATTGGAATGGGAAGGAGTTGGATATCACATCTCATGTTATAGGAAAGATCTCAGGTTTGGTATTAGAAGCATTGAGACATCACATCTCATGTTATAGGAAGGGTCTCAGGATTGGAATGGGAAGAAGTTGGATATCACATCTCATGCTATAGGAAGGGTCTCAGGTTTGGTATAAGCATTGAGATATCACATCTCATGCTATAGGAAGGGTCCCAGGATTGGAATGGGAAGGAGTTGTATATGACATCTCATGCCATAGGAAGGGTCTCAGGTTTGGTATAAGCATTGAGATATCACATCTCATGCTATAGGAAGGGTCTCAGGATTGGAATGGGAAGGACTTGGATATCACATCTCATGCTATAGGAAGTGTCTCAGGATTAGAATGGGAAGGAGTTGGATATCACATCTCATGTTATAGGAAGGATCTCAGGTTTGGTATTAGAAGCATTGAGAAATCACATCTCATGCTATAGGAAGGGTCTCAGGATTGGAATGGGAAGGAGTTGGATATCACATCTCATGCTAAAGGGAGGGTCTCAGGTTTGGAAGGGGAAGGATTTGGATATCACATCTCATGTTATAGGAAGGATCTCAGGTTTGGTATTAGAAGCATTGAGATATCACATCTCATGCTATCGGAAGTATCTCAGGTTTGGTATTAGAAGCATTGAGATATCACATCTCATGCTATCATAAGGGTCTCAGGATTGGAATGGGAAGGAGTTGGATATCACATCTCATGCTAAAGGGAGGGTCTCAGGTTTGGAAGGGGAAGGATTTGGATATCACATCACATGTTATAAGAAGGATCTCAGGTTTGGTATTAGAAGCATTGAGATAACACATCTCATGCTATCAGAAGGGTCTCAGGATTGGAATGGGAAGGAGCTGGATATCACATCTCATGCTATAGGAAGGGTCTCAGGTTTGGAACGGGAAGGAGTTGAATATCACATCTCATGTTATAGGAAGAGTCTCAGGTTTGGTATAAACATTGAGATATCACATCTCTGCAATCGGAAGTGTCTCAGGATTGGGATGGGAAGGAGTTGGATATCACATCTCATGCTATAGGGAGGTTCTCAGGTTTGATATTAGAAGCATTGAGATATCACATATGCTATTGGAAGGGTCTCAGTATTGGAATTGGAAGGAGTTGGATATCACATCTCATGCTATCGGAAGGGTCTCATGTTTGGAATGGGAAGCAGTTGGATATCACATATGCTATAGGAAGTGTCTCATGTTTGGAATGGGAAGCAGTTGGATATCACATATTCTATAGGAAGGGTCTCAGGTTTGGTATAAGCATTGAGATATCACATCTCTGCTATCGGAAGTGGCTCAGGATTGGAATGGGAAGGAGTTGGATATCCCATCTCATGTTATAGGACGGGTCTCTGGTTTGGTATAAGCATTGAAATATCACATCTCATGCTATAGGAAGGGTCTCAGGATTGGAATGGGAAGGATTTGGATATCACATCTCATGCTATAGGAAGGGTCTCAGGTTTGGTATACGCATGGAGATATCACTTCTCATGCTATAGGAAGGGTCTCAGGATTGGAAAAGGAAGGAGTTGGATATCACATCTCATGTTTTAGGAAGGATCTCAGGTTTGGTATTAGAAGCATTGAGATATCACAATCATGCTATCAGAATGGTCTCAGGATTGGAATGGGAAGGAGTTGGATATCACATCTCATGCTAAAGGGAGGGTCTCAGGTTTGGAAGGGGAAGGATTTGGATATCACATCTCATGTTATCAGAAGGGTCTCAGGTTTGGTATTAGAAGTATTGAGATATCATATCTCATGCTATACGAAGGGTCTCAGGACTGGAATGGGAAGGAGTTGGATATCACATCTCATGCTAAAGGAAGGGTCTCAGGTTTGGTAGAAGCATTGAGATATCACATTTCCTGCTATAGGAAGGGTCTTAGGATTGGAATGGGAAGGATTTGGATATCACATCTCATGTTATAGGAAAGATCTCAGGTTTGGTATTAGAAGCATTGAGACATCACATCTCATGTTATAGGAAGGGTCTCAGGATTGGAATGGGAAGAACTTGGATATCACATCTCATGCTATAGGAAGGCTCTCAGGTTTGGAAGGGGAAGGAGTTGGATATCACATTTCATGTTAGAGGTAGGATCTCAGGTTTGGTAAAGAGGCATTGAGATAACACATCTCATGCTATCGGAAGGGTCTCAGGATTGGAATGGGAAGGAGTTTGATATCACATCTCATGCTATAGGAAGGGTGTCAGGTTTGGAACTGGAAGGAGTTGGATATCCCATCTCATGTTATAGGACGGGTCTCAGGTTTGGTATTAGAAGCATTGAGATATCACATCGCATGCTGTAGGAAGGGTCTCAGGATTGGAATGGGAATGAGTTGGATATTACATTCTTGCTATAGGAAGGGTCTCATGTTTGGAATGGGAAGGAGTTGGATATCACATATGCTATAGGAAGGGTCTCAGGTTTGGAACGGGAAAGAATTGGATATCACATCTCATGCTATAGGAAGGGTCTCAGGTTTGGTATAAGCATTGAGATATCACATCTCTGCTATCGGAAGTGTCTCGGGATTGGAATGGGAAGGAGTTGGATATCCCATCTCATGTTATAGGACGGGTCTCAGGTTTGTTATTAGAATCATTGAGATATCATATTGCATGCTGTAGGAAGGGTCTAAGGATTGGAATGGGAAGGACTTGGATATCACATCTCATGCTATAGGTAGGCTCTCAAGTTTGGAAAGGGAAGGAGTTGGATATCACATTTCATGTTAGAGGAAGGATCTCAGGTTTGGTATTAGAGGCATTGAGATATCACATCTAATGCTATAGGAAGGGTCTCAGGATTGGAATGGGAAGGAGTTGGATATCACATCTCATGCTATAGGAAGGGATTCAGGTTTGGTATAAGCATTGAGATATCACATCTCATGCTATAGGAAGGGTCTCAGGATTGGAATGGGAAGGAGTTGGATATCACATCTCATGCTATAGGAAGGCTCTCAGGTTTGGAAGGGGAAGGAGTTGGATATCACATTTCATGTTAGAGGTAGGATATCAGGTTTGGTAAAGAGGCATTAAGATATCACATCTCTTGCTATAGGAAGGGTCTCAGAATTGGAACGGGAAAGAATTTGATATCACATCTCATGCTATAGGAAGGGTCTCAGGTTTGGTATAAACATTGAGATATCACATCTCATGCTATAGGAAGGGTCTCAGGATTGGAATGGGAAGGAGTTGTATATGACATCTCATGCCATAGGAAGGGTCTCAGGTTTGGTATAAGCATTGAGATATCACATCTCTGCTATCGGAAGGGTCTCAGGATTGGAATGGGAAGGAGTTTGATATCACATCTCATGCCATGTATGGGTCTCAGGTTTTGTAGAAGCATTGGGATATCACATCTTATGCTATCGGAAGGGTATCAGGATTGGATTTGGAAGGAGTTGGATATCCCATCTCATGCTATAGGAAGGGTCTCAGGTTGGAATGGGAAGGAGTTGGATATCACATCTGATGTTATAGGAAGGGTCTCAGGATTGGAATGGGAAGGACTTGGATATCACATCTCATGCTATAGGAAGGCTCTCAGGTTTGGAAGGGGAAGGAGTTGGATATCACATTTCATGTTAGAGGTAGGATATCAGGTTTGGTAAAGAGGCATTAAGATATCACATCTCTTGCTATAGGAAGGGTCTCAGAATTGGAATGGGAAGGAGTTGGATATCACATCTCATGTTATAGGAAAGATCTCAGGTTTGGTATTAGAAGCATTGAGACATCACATCTCATGTTATAGGAAGGGTCTCAGGATTGGAATGGGAAGAAGTTGGATATCACATCTCATGCTATAGGAAGGGTCTCAGGTTTGGTATAAGCATTGAGATATCACATCTCATGCTATAGGAAGGGTCTCAGGATTGGAATGGGAAGGAGTTGTATATGACATCTCATGCCATAGGAAGGGTCTCAGGTTTGGTATAAGCATTGAGATATCACATCTCATGCTATAGGAAGGGTCTCAGGATTGGAATGGGAAGGACTTGGATATCACATCTCATGCTATAGGAAGTGTCTCAGGATTAGAATGGGAAGGAGTTGGATATCACATCTCATGTTATAGGAAGGATCTCAGGTTTGGTATTAGAAGCATTGAGAAATCACATCTCATGCTATAGGAAGGGTCTCAGGATTGGAATGGGAAGGAGTTGGATATCACATCTCATGCTAAAGGGAGGGTCTCAGGTTTGGAAGGGGATGGATTTGGATATAACATCTCGTGTTATAGGAATGATCTCAGGTTTGGTATTAGAAGCATTGAGATATCACATCTCATGCTATCGGAAGGGTCTCAGGATTGGAATGGGAAGGAGTTGGATATCACATCTCATGCTATAGGAAGGGTCTCAGTATTGGAATGGGAAGGAGTTGTATATGACATCTCATGCCACAGGAAGGGTCTCAGGTTTGGTATAAGCATTGAGATATCACATCTCTGCTATCGGAAGGGTCTCAGGATTGGAATGGGAAGGAGTTGGATATCCCATCTTATGTTATAGGAAGGGTCTCAGGTTTGGTATTAGAAGCATTGAGATATCACATCTCATGCTATAGGAAGGGTCTCAGGATTGGAATGGGAAGGACTTGGATATCACATCTCATGCTATAGGGAGGGTCTCACGTTTGGAAAGGGAAGGGGTTGGATATCACATTTCATGTTAGAGGTAGGAATCAGGTTTGGTATTAGAGGCATTGAGATATCACATCTCATGCTATCAGAAGGGTCTCAGGATTGGAATAGGAAGGAGTTGGATATCACATCTCATGCTAAAGGGAAGGTCTCAGGTTTGGAAGGGGAAGGATTTGAATATCACATCTCATGTTATAGGAAGGATCTCAGGTTTTGTATCAGAAGCATTGAGATATGACATCTCATGCTATTGGAACGATCTCAGGTTTGGTATTAGAGGCATTGAGATATCACATCTCATGCTAAAGGGAGGGTCTCAGGTTTGGAAGGGGAAGGATTTGGATATCACATCTCTTATTATAGGAAGGATCACAGGTTTGGTATTAGAAGCATTGAGATATCACATCTCATGCTATCGGAAGGGTCTCAGGATTGGAATGGGAAAGAGTTGGATATCACATCTCATGCTATAGGAAGGGTCTCAGGTTTGGAACGGGAAGGAGTTGGATATCACATCTCATGTTATAGGAAGAGTCTCAGGTTTGGTATAAGCATTGAGATATCACATCTCTGCTATCGAAGGTGTCTCAGGATTGGGATGGGAAGGAATTGGATATCACATCTCATGATATAGGAAGGGTCTCAGGTTTGGAACAGGAAGGAGTTGGATATCCCATCTCATGTTATAGGATGGGTCTCAGGTTTGATATTAGAAGCATTGAGATATCACATCGCATGCTGTAGGAAGGGTCTCAGGTTTGGAATGGGAAGGATTTGGATATCACATTTCATGTCATAGGAAGGATCGCAGGTTTGGTATTAGAAGCATTGATATATCACATCTCATGCTATAGGAATGGTCTCAGGATTGGAATGGGTAGGAGTTGGATATTACATTCTTGCTATAGGAAGGGTCTCATGTTTGGAATGGGAAGGAGTTGGATATCACATATGCTATAGGAAGTGTCTCAGGTTTGGAACGGGAATGAGTTGGATATCACATCTCATGTTATAGGAAGGGTCTCAGGTTTGGTATAAGCATTGAGATATCACATCTCTACTATCGGAAGTGGCTCAGGATTGGAATGGGAAGGAGTTGGATATCCCATCTCATGTTATAGGACGGGTCTCTGGTTTGGTATAAGCATTGAGATATCACATCTCATGCTATCGGAAGGGTCTCAGGATTGGAATGGGAAGGAGTTGGATATCACATCTCATGCTATAGGAAGGGTCTCAGGTTTGGTATACGCATGGAGATATCACTTCTCATGCTATAGGAAGGGTCTCAGGATTGGAATGGGAAGGAGTTGGATATTACAGCTCATGCTATAGGAAGGGTCTCAGGTTTGGTATAAGCATTGAGATATCACTTCTCATTCTATAGGAAGGGTCTCAGGATTGGAATGGGAAGGAGTTGGATATCACATCTCATGTTATAGGAAGGATCTCAGGTTTGGTATTAGAAGCATTGAGACATCACATCTCATGCTATGGGAAGGGTCTCAGGATTGGAATGGGAAGGAGTTGGATATCACATCTCATGCTATAGGAAGGGTCTCAGGTTTGGTATAAGCATTGAGATATCACATCTCATGCTATAGGAAGGGTCTCAGGATTGGAATGGGAAGGAGTTGTATATGACATCTCAGGCCATAGCAAGGGTCTCAGGTTTGGTATAAGCATTGAGATATCACATCTCTGCTATCGGAAGGGTCTCAGGATTGGAATGGGAAGGAGTTGGATATCCCATCTCATGTTATAGGAAGGGTCTCAGGTTTGGTATTAGAAGCATTGAGATATCACATCTCATGCTATAGGAAGGGTCTCAGGATTGGAATGGGAAGGACTTGGATGTCAGATCTCATGCTATAGGGAGGGTCTCAAGTTTGATATTAGAAGCATTGAGATAACAAATCTCATGATATCGGAAGGGTGTCAGGATTGGAATGGGAAGGAGTTGGAAATCACATCTCATGATAAAGAAAGGGTCTAAGGTTTGGAAGGGGAAGGATTTGGATATCACATCTCATGTTATAGGACGGGTCTCAGGTTTGGTATTAGAAGCATTGAGATATCACGTCTCATGGTATAGGAAGGGTCTCAGAATTGGAATGGGAAGGAGTTGGATATCACATCTCAAGCTATAGGAAGGGTCTCAGGTTTGGTATAAGCATTGAGATATCACATCTCATGCTATAGGACGGGTCTCAGGATTGGAATGGAAGGAGTTGGATATCACATCTCATGCTATAGGAAGGATCTCAGGATTGGAATGGGAAGTAGTTGGATATCACATCTCATGCTATAGGAAGGGTCTCAGGTTTGGTATTAGAAGCATTGAGATATCACATCTCATGCTATAGGGAGGGTCTCAGGATTGGAATGGGAAGGACTTGGATATCACATCTCATGCTATAGATATGCTCTCAGGTTTGGAAAGGGAAGGAGTTGGATATCACATCTCATGCTATAGGAAGGGTCTCAGGATTGGAATGGGAAGTAGTTGGATATCACATCTCATGCTATAGGAAGGGTCTCAGGTTTGTTATTAGAATCATTGAGATATCATATTGCATGCTATGGGAAGGGTCTCAGGATTGGAATGGGAAGGAGTTGGATATCACATTTCATGTTAGAGGAAGGATCTCAGGTTTGGTGTTAGAGGCATTGAGATATCACATCTCATGCTATAGGAAGGGTCTCAGGATTGGAATGGGAAGGAGTTGGATATCACATCACATGCTATAGGAAGGGTCTCAGGTTTGGTATAAGCATTGAGATATCACATCTCATGCTATAGGAAGGGTCTCAGGATTGGAATGGGAAGGAGTTGGATATCACATCTGATGTTATAGGAAGGATCTCAGGTTTGGTATTAGAAGCATTGAGACATCACATCTCATGCTATGGGAAGGGCCTCAGGATTGGAATGGGAAGGAGTTGGATATCACATCTCATGCTATAGGAAGGGTCTCAGGTTTGGTATAAGCATTGAGATATCACATCTCATGCTATAGGAAGGGTCTCAGGATTGGAATGGGAAGGAGTTGTATATGACATCTCATGCCATAGGAAGGGTCTCAGGTTTGGTATAAGCATTGAGATATCACATCTCTGCTATCGGAAGGGTCTCAGGATTGGAATGGGAAGGAGTTGGATATCCCATCTCATGTTATAGGAAGAGTCTCAGGTTTGGTATTAGAAGCATTGAGATATCACATCTCATGCTATAGGAAGTGTCTCAGGATTGGAATGGGAAGGAGTTTGATATCACATCTCATGCCATGAATGGGTCTCAGGTTTTGTAGAAGCATTGGGATATCACATCTCATGCTATCGGAAGGGTATCAGGATTGGATTTGGAAGGAGTTGGATATCCCATCTCATGCTATAGGAAGGGTCTCAGGTTGGAATGGGAAGGAGTTGGATATCACATCTGATGTTATAGGAAGGGTCTCAGGATTGGAATGGGAAGGACTTGGATATCACATCTCATGCTATAGGAAGGCTCTCAGGTTTTGAAGGGGAAGGAGTTGGATATCACATCTCATGTTATAGGACGGGTCTCAGGTTTGGTATTAGAAGCATTGAGATATCAAGTCTCATGGTATAGGAAGGGTCTCAGAATTGGAATGGGAAGGAGTTGGATATCATATCTCAAGCTATAGGAAGGGTCTCAGGATTGGAATGGGAAGGAGTTTGATATCACATCTCATGCCATAGTATGGGTCTCAGGTTTGGTAGAAGCATTGGGATATCACATCTCATGCTATCGGAAGGGTATCAGGATTGGATTTGGAAGGAGTTGGATATCCCATCTCATGCTATAGGAAGGGTCTCAGGTTGGAATGGGAAGGAGTTGGATATCACATCTCATGTTATAGGAAGGGTCTCAGGATTGGAATGGGAAGGAGTTGGATATCCCATCTCATGTTATAGGACGGGTCTCTGGTTTGGTATAAGCATTGAGATATCACATCTCATGCTATAGGAAGGGTCTCAGGATTGGAATGGGAAGGATTTGGATATCACATCTCATGCTATAGGAAGGGTCTCAGGTTTGGTATACGCATGGAGATATCACTTCTCATGCTATAGGAAGGGTCTCAGGATTGGAATGGGAAGGAGTTGGATATCACATTTCATGTTAGAGGTAGGATCTCAGGTTTGGTAAAGAGGCATTGAGATATCACATCTCATGCTATAGGAAGGGTCTCAGGATTGGAATGGGAAGGAGTTGGATATCACATCTCATGTTATAGGAAAGATCGCAGGTTTGGTATTAGAAGCATTGAGACATCACATCTCATGTTATAGGAAGGGTCTCAGGATTGGAATGGGAAGGACTTGGATATCACATCTCATGCTATAGGAAGGCTCTCAGGTTTGGAAGGGGAAGGAGTTGGATATCACATTTCATGTTAGAGGTAGGATCTCAGGTTTGGTAAAAAGGCATTGAGATAACACATCTCATGCTATCGGAAGGGTCTCAGGATTGGAATGGGAAGGAGTTTGATATCACATCTCATGCTATAGGAAAGGTCTCAGGTTTGGAACTGGAAGGAGTTGGATATCCCATCTCATGTTATAGGACGGGTCTCAGGTTTGGTATTAGAAGCATTGAGATATCACATCGCATGCTGTAGGAAGGGTCTCAGGATTGGAATGGGAAGGAGTTGGATATTACATTCTTGCTATAGGAAGGGTCTCATGTTTGGAATGGGAAGGAGTTGGATATCACATATGCTATAGGAAGGGTCTCAGGTTTGGAACGGGAAAGAATTGGATATCACATCTCATGCTATAGGAAGGGTCTCAGGTTTGGTATAAGCATTGAGATATCACATCTCTGCTATCGGAAGTGTCTCAGGATTGGAATGGGAAGGAGTTGGATATCCCATCTCATGTTATAGGACGGGTCTCAGGTTTGTTATTAGAATCATTGAGATATCATATTGCATGCTGTAGGAAGGGTCTAAGGATTGGAATGGGAAGGACTTGGATATCACATCTCATGCTATAGGTAGGCTCTCAGGTTTGGAAAGGGAAGGAGTCGGATATCACATTTCATGTTAGAGGAAGGATCTCAGGTTTGGTATTAGAGGCATTGAGATATCACATCTCATGCTATAGGAAGTGTCTCAGGATTGGAATGGGAAGGAGTTGGATATCACATCTCATGCTATAGGAAGGGATTCAGGTTTGGTATAAGCATTGAGATATCACATCTCATGCTATAGGAAGGGTCTCAGGATTGGAATGGGAAGGAGTTGGATATCACATCTCATGCTATAGGAAGGGTCTCAGGTTTGGTATAAGCATTGAGATATCACATCTCATGCTATAGGAAGGGTCTCAGGATTGGAATGGGAAGGAGTTGTATATGACATCTCATGCCATAGGAAGGGTCTCGGGTTTGGTATAAGCATTGAGATATCACATCTCTGCTATCGGAAGGGTCTCAGGATTGGAATGGGAAGGAGTTTGATATCACATCTCATGCCATGTATGGGTCTCAGGTTTTGTAGAAGCATTGGGATATCACATCTCATGCTATCGGAAGGGTATCAGGATTGGATTTGGAAGGAGTTGGATATCCCATCTCATGCTATAGGAAGGGTCTCAGGTTGGAATGGGAAGGAGTTGGATATCACATCTGATGTTATAGGAAGGGTCTCAGGATTGGAATGGGAAGGACTTGGATATCACATCTCATGCTATAGGAAGGCTCCCAGGTTTGGAAGGGGAAGGAGTTGGATATCACATTTCATGTTAGAGGTAGGATATCAGGTTTGGTAAAGAGGCATTGAGATATCACATCTCGTGCTATAGGAAGGGTCTCAGGATTGGAATGGGAAGGACTTGGATATCACATCTCATGTTATAGGAAGGGTCTCAGGTTTGGTATTAGAAGCATTGAGATATCACATCTCATGCTATAGGAAGGGTCTCAGGAATGGAATGGGAAGGACTTGGATATCACATCTCATGATACAGGAAGGGTCTAAGGTTTGGAAGGGGAAGGATTTGGATATCACATCTCATGGTATTGGACCGGTCTCAGGTTTGGTATTAGAAGCATTGAGATATCAAGTCTCATGGTATAGGACGGGAGTTTGATATCACATCTCATGCCATGGTATGGGTCTCAGGTTTTGTAGAAGCATTGGGATATCACATCTCATGCTATCGGAAGGGTATCAGGATTGGATTTGGAAGGAGTTGGATATCCCATCTCATGCTATAGGAAGGGTCTCAGGATTGGAATGGGAAGGACTTGGATATCACATCTCATGCTGTAGGAAGGCTCTCGGGTTTGGAAAGGGAAGGAGTTGGATATCACATTTCATGTTAGAGGTAGGATCTCAGGTTTGGTATTAGAGGCATTGAGATATCACATCTCAAGCTATCTCAGGATTGGAATGGGAAGGAGTTTGATATCACATCTCGAGCTATAGGAAGGGTCTCAGGTTTGGGAAGGGAAGGATTGGGATTTCACATCTCGTTATAGGATGGTTCTCATGTTTGTTTTTAGAAGCATTAAGATATCAAATCTCATGCTATTGGAAGGGTCTCAGGTTTGGAATGGGAAGGAGTTGGATATCACATCTCATGTTATAGGAAGGATCTCAGGTTTGGTATTAGAAGCACTGAGATATCACATCTCATGCTATAGGAAGGGTCTCAGGATAGGAATGTGAAGGATTTGGATATCACATCATACTAAAGGTAGGGTCTCAGGTTTGGTATAAGCATTGAGATATCACATCTCTGCTATCGGAAGGGTCTCAGGATTGGATTGGGAAGGAGTTGGATATCCCTTCTCATGCTATAGGAAGGGTCTCAGGTTGGAATGGGAAGGAGTTGGATATCACATCTCATGCTATAGGAAGGGTCTCAAGATTAAAATGGGAAGGATTTGGATATCACATCTCTTGCTATAGGAAGGGTCTCAGGTTTTTTATTAGAAACATTGAGATATCACATCTCATGCTATAGGAAGGGTTTCAGGATTGGAATGGGAAGGTTTTGGATATCACATCTCATGCTAAAGGAAGGGTCTCAGGTTTGGAAGGGGAAGGATTTGTATATCATATCTCATGTTATAGGGCGGGTCCCAGGTTTGGTATTAGAAGCATTGAGATATCACATCTCATGGCATAGGAAGGGTCTCAGGATTGGAATGGGAAGGAGTTGGATATCACATCTCATCCAATAGAAAGGGTCTCAGGTTTGGAATGGGAAGGAATTGGATATCACATCATGTTATAGGAAGGATCTCAGGATTGGAATGGGAAGGATTTGGATATCCCTTCTCATGCTATAGGAAGTGTCTCAGGTTGGAATGGGAAGGAGTTGGATATCATATCTCGTTATAGGAAGGGTCTCAGGATTGGAATGGGAAGGATTTGGATATCACATCTCTTGCTATAGGAAGGGTCTCAGGTTTTTTATTAGAAACATTGAGCTATCACATCTCATGCTATAGGAAGGGTTTCAGGATTGGAATGGGAAGGATTTGGATATCACATCTCATGCTAAAGGAAGGGTCTCAGGTTTGGAAGGGGAAGGATTTGGATATCATATCTCATGTTATAGGACGGGTCACAGGTTTGGTATTAGAAGCATTGAGATATCACATCTCATGCTATAGGAGGAGTCTCAGGATTGGAATGGGAAGGAGTTGGATATCACGTCTCATGTTATAGGAAGGGTCTCAGGATTGGAATGGCAAGGAGTTGGATATCACATTTCATGCTAAAGGAAGGGTCTCAGGTTTGATAGAAGCATTGAGATATCACATCTCATGCTATAGGAAGGAACTCAGGATTGCAATGGGAAGGAGTTGGATATCACATCTCATGCCATAGGATGGGTCATCAGGTTTGGTATAAGCATTGAGATATCACATCTCTGCTATCGGAAGGGTCTCAGGATAGGAATGGGAAGGACTTAGATATCACATCTCATACTATAGGGAGGGTCTCAGTTTTGATATTAGAAGCATTGAGCTATCACATCTCATGCTATCGGAAGGGTCTCAGGATTGGAATGGGATGGAGTTGGATATCACATCGCAAGCTATCTCGGGATTGGAATGGGAAGGAGTTTGATATCACATCTCAAGCTATAGGAAGGGTCTCAGGTTTGGAAGGGGAAGGATTTGGATCTCACATCTCATGTTTTAGGACGGGTCTCAGGTTTGGTATTAGAAGCATTGAGATATCACATCTCATGGTATAGGAAGGGTCTCAGGATTGGAATGGAAAGGAGTTGGCTATCACATCTCAAGCTATCTCAGGATTTGAATGGGAAGGAGTTTGATATCACATCTCAAGCTATAGGAAGGGTCTCAGGTTTGGAAAGGGAAGGATTTGGATTTCACATCTCATGTTATAGGATGGTTCTCATGTTTGGTTTTAGTAGCATTGAGATATCACATCTCATGCTATCGGAAGGGTCTCAGGTTTGGAAAGGGAAGGATTTGGAGTTCACATGTTATAGGATGGTTCTCAGGTTTGGTTTTAGAAGCATTAAGATATAACATCTCATGCTATAGGAAGGGTCTCAGGTTTGGAATGGGAAGGAGTTGATATCAGATCTCATGCTAAAGGAAAGGTCTCAGGTTTGGAAGGGGAAGGATTTGGATCTCACATCTCATGTTTTAGGACGGGTCTCAGGTTTGGTATTAGAAGCATTGAAATATCACATCTCATGGTATAGGAAGGGTCTCAGGTTTGGAAAGGGAATGATTTGGATTTCACATCTCATGTTATAGGATGGTTCTCATGTTTGGTTTTAGAAGCATTGAGATATCACATCTCATGCTATCGGAAGGAAGGGTCTCAGGTTTGGTATGAGATGTGATGTCTCAATGCTTCTAATACCAGACCTGAGATCCTTCCTATAACATCAGATGTGATATCCAACTCCTTCCCATTCCAATCCTGAGACCCTTCCTATAGCATGAGATGTGATATCTCAATGCTTATACCAAACCTGAGACCCTTCCTATAGCATGAGATGTGATATCCAACTCCTTCCCATTCCAATCCTGAGACCCTTCCTATAGCAGAGATGTGATATCTCAATGCTTATACCAAACCTGAGACCCTTCCTGTGGCATGAGATGCCATATACAACTCCTTCCCTTTCCAAACGTGAGACCCTCCCTATAGCATGAGATGTGATATCCAAGTCCTTCCCATTCCAATCCTGAGACCCTTCCTATAGCATGAGATGTGATATCTCAATGCTTCTAATACCAAACCTGAGACCCTTCCTATAACATAAGATGGGATATCCAACTCCTTCCCATTCCAATCCTGAGACCCTTCCGATAGCAGAGATGTGATATCTCAATGCTTATACCAAACCTGAGACCCTTCCTATAGAATGAGATGTGATATCCAACTCCTTCCCGTTCCAAACCTGAGACCCTTCCTATAGCATATGTGATATCCAACTCCTTCCCATTCCAATCCTGAGACCCTTCCTATAGCATGAGATTTGATATCTCAATGCTTCTAACACCAAACCTGAGATCCTTCCGATAGCATGAGATGTGATATCTCAATGCTTCTAATACCAAACCTGAGATCATTCCTATAACACGAGATGTAATATCGAAATCCTTCCCCTTCCAAACCTGAGTCCCTCCCTTTAGCATGAGATGTGATATCCAACTCCTTCCCATTCCAATCCTGAGACCCTTCCTATAGCATGAGATGTGATGTCTCAATGCTTCTAATACCAAACCTGAGATCCTTCCTATAACATGAGATGTGATATCCAACTCCTTCCCATTCCAATCCTGAGACACTTCCTATAGCATGAGAAGTGATATCTCAATGCTTATACCAAACCTGAGACCCTTCCTACGGCATGAGATGTCATATACAACTACTTCCCATTCCAATCCTGAGACCCTTCCTATAGCATGAGATGTGATATCTCAATGCTTATACCAAACCTGAGACCCTTCCTATAGCATGAGATGTGATATCCAACTCCTTCCCATTCCAATCCTGAGACCCTTCCTATAGCATGAGATGTGATGTCTCAATCCTTCTAATACCAAACCTGAGATCCTTCCTATAACATGAGATGTGATATCCAACTCCTTACATTCCAATCCTGAGACCCGTCCTATAGCATGAGATGTGATATCTCAATGCTTATACCAAACCTGAGACCCTTCCTATAGCATGAGATGTGATATCCAACTACTTCCCATTCCAATCCTGAGACCCTTCCTATAGCATGAGATGTGATATCCAACTCCTTCCCTTTCCAAACCTGAGAGCATATCTATAGCATGAGATGTGATATCCAAGTCCTTCCCATTCCAATCCTGAGACCCTCCCTATAGCATGAGATGTGATATCTCAATGCTTCTAATACCAAACCTGAGACCCTTCCTATAGCATGAGATGTGATATCCAACTACTTCCCAATCCTGAGATCCTTCCTATAGCATGAGATGTGATATCCAACTCCTTCCATTCCAATCCTGAGACCCGTCCTATAGCATGAGATGTGATATCTCAATGCTTATACCAAACCTGAGACCCTTCCTATAGCATGAGATGTGATATCCAACTACTTCCCATTCCAATCCTGAGACCCGTCCTATAGCATGAGATGTGATATCTCAAAACTTATACCAAACCTGAGACCCTTCCTATAGCATGAGATGGGATATCCAACTCCTTCCCATTCCAATCCTGAGACACTTCCGATAGCAGAGATGTGATATCTCAATGCTTATACTAAACCTGAGACCCTTCCTATAACATGAGATGTGATATCCAACTCCTTCGCGTTCCAAACCTGAGACCCTTCCTTTAGCATGAGATGTGATATCCAGCTCCTTCCCATTCCAATCCTGAGACACTTCCGATAGCATAAGATGTGATATCTCAATGCTTCTAATATCAAAACTGAGACCCTCCCTATAGCATGATATGTGATATCTAAGTCCTTCCCATTCCAATCCTGAGACCCTTCCTATAGCATGAGATGTGATATCTCAATGCTTCTACCAAACCTGAGACCCTTCCTTTAGCATGAGATGTGATATCCAACTCCTTCCCATTCCAGTCCTGAGACCCTTCCTATAGCATGAGATATGATATCTCAATACTTCTAATACCAAACCTGAGATCCTTCCGATAACATGAGATGTGATATACAAATCCTTCCCATTGCAAACCTGAGACCCTCCCTTTAGCATGAGATGTGATATCCAACTCCTTCCCATTCCAATCCTGAGACCCTTCTGATAGCATGAGATGTGATATCTCAATGCTTCTAATACCAAACCTGAGATCCTTCCTGTAACATGAGATGTGATATCCAACTCCTTCCCATTCCAATCCTGAGACCCTTCCTATAGCATGAGAAGTGATATCTCCATGCGTATACCAAACCTGAGACCCTTCCTATAGCATGAGATGTGATATCCAAATCCTTCCCATTCCAATCCTGAGACCCTTCCTATAGCATGAGATGTGATATCTCAATGCTTATACCAAATCAGAGACCCGTCCTATAACATGAGATGGGATATCCAACTCCTTCCCATTCCAATCCTGAGCCACTTCCGATAGCAGAGATGTTATATCTCAATGCTTCTAATACCAAACCTGAGATCCTTCCTATAACATGAGATGTGATATCCAAATCCTTCCCCTTCCAAACCTGAGACCCTCCCTTTAGCATGAGATGTGATATCCAACTCCTTCCCATTCTAATCCTGAGACCCTTCTGATAGCATGAGATGTGATATCTCAATGCCTCTAATACCAAACCTGAGATCCTACCTCTAACATGAAATGTGATATCCAACTCCTTCCCTTTCCAAACGTGAGACCCTCCCTATAGCATGAGATGTGATATCCAAGTCCTTCCCATTCCAATCCTGAGACCCTTCCTATAGCATGAGATGTGATATCTCAATGCTTCTAATACCAAATCTGAGACCCTTCCTATAACATAAGATGGGATATCCAACTCCTTCCCATTCCAATCCTGAGACCCTTCCGATAGCAGAGATGTGATATCTCAATGCTTATACCAAACCTGAGACCCTTCCTGTGGCATGAGATGTCATATACAACTCCTTCCCATTCCAATCCTGAGACCCTTCCTATAGCATGAGATGTGATATCCAACTCCTTCCCATTCCAATCCTGAGATCCTTCCGATAGCATGAGATGTGATATCTCAATGCTTCTAATACCAAACCTGAGATCATTCCTATAACACGAGATGTAATATCCAAATCCTTCCCCTTCCAAACCTGAGACCCTCCCTTTAGCATGAGATGTGATATCCAACTCCTTCCCATTCCAATCCTGAGACCCTTCCTATAGCATGAGATGTGATGTCTCAATGCTTCTAATACCAAACCTGAGATACTTCCTATAACATGAGATGTGATATCCAACTCCTTCCCATTCCAATCCTGAGACACTTCCTATAGCATGAGAAGTGATATCTCAATGCTTATACCAAACCTGAGACCCTTCCTACGGCATGAGATGTCATATACAACTCCTTCCCATTCCAATCCTGAGACCCTTCCTATAGCATGAGATGTAATATTTCAATGCGTATACCAAACCTGAGACCCTTCCTATAGCATGAGATGTGATATCCAACTCCTTCCCATTCCAATCCTGAGACCCTTCCTATAGCATGAGATGTGATGTCTCAATCCTTCTAATACCAAACCTGAGATCCTTCCTATAACATGAGATGTGATATCCAACTCCTTCCATTCCAATCCTGAGACCCGTCCTATAGCATGAGATGTTATATCTCAATGCTTATACCAAACCTGAGACCCTTCCTATAGCATGAGATGTGATATCCAACTACTTCCCATTCCAATCCTGAGACCCTTCCTATAGCATGAGATGTGATATCCAACTCCTTCCCTTTCCAAACCTGAGAGCATATCTATAGCATGAGATGTGATATCCAAGTCCTTCCCATTCCAATCCTGAGACCCTTCCTATAGCATGAGATGTGATATCTCAATGCTTCTAATACCAAACATGAGACCCTTCCTATAGCATGAGATGTGATATCCAACTACTTCCCATTCCAATCCTGAGACCCTTCCTTTAGCATGAGATGTGATATCCAACTCCTTCCATTCCAATCCTGAGACCCGTCCTATAGCATGAGATGTGATATCTCAATGCTTATACCAAACCTGAGACCCTTCCTATAGCATGAGATGTGATATCCAACTACTTCCCATTCCAATCCTGAGACCCTTCCTATAGCATGAGATGTGATATCCAACTCCTTCCCTTTTTAAACCTGAGAGCCTATCTATAGCATGAGATGGGATATCCAACTCCTTCCCATTCCAATCCTGAGACACTTCCGATAGCAGAGATGTGATATCTCAATGCTTATACCAAACCTGAGACCCTTCCTATAACATGAGATGTGATATCCAACTCCTTCCCGTTCCAAACCTGAGACCCTTCGTTTAGCATGAGATGTGATATCCAGCTCCTTCCCATTCCAATCCTGAGACACTTCCGATAGCATAAGATGTGATATCTCAATGCTTCTAATATCAAAACTGAGACCCTCCCTATAGCATGATATGTGATATCTAAGTCCTTCCCATTCCAATCCTGAGACCCTTCCTATAGCATGAGATGTGATATCTCAATGCTTCTACCAAACCTGAGACCCTTCCTTTAGCATGAAATGTGATATCCAACTCCTTCCCATTCCAGTCCTGAGACCCTTCCTATAGCATGAGATGTGATATCCAACTCCTTCCCTTTCCAAACCTGAGAGCATATCTATAGCATGAGATGTGATATCCAAGTCCTTCCCATTCCAATCCTGAGACCCTTCCTATAGCATGAGATGTGATATCTCAATGCTTCTAATACCAAACCTGAGACCCTTCCTATAGCATGAGATGTGATATCCAACTACTTCCCATTCCAATCCTGAGACCCTTCCTTTAGCATGAGATGTGATATCCAACTCCTTCCATTCCAATCCTGAGACCCGTCCTATAGCATGAGATGTGATATCTCAATGCTTATACCAAACCTGAGACCCTTCCTATAGCATGAGATGTGATATCCAACTACTTCCCATTCCAATCCTGAGACCCTTCCTATAGCATGAGATGTGATATCCAACTCCTTCCCTTTTTAAACCTGAGAGCCTATCTATAGCATGAGATGGGATATCCAACTCCTTCCCATTCCAATCCTGAGACACTTCTGATAGCAGAGATGTGATATCTCAATGCTTATACCAAACCTGAGACCCTTCCTATAACATGAGATGTGATATCCAACTCCTTCCCGTTCCAAACCTGAGACCCTTCCTTTAGCATGAGATGTGATATCCAGCTCCTTCCCATTCCAATCCTGAGACACTTCCGATAGCATAAGATGTGATATCTCAATGCTTCTAATATCAAAACTGAGACCCTCCCTATAGCATGATATGTGATATCTAAGTCTTTCCCATTCCAATCCTGAGACCCTTCCTATAGCATGAGATGTGATATCTCAATGCGTATACCAAACCTGAGACCCTTCCTATAGCATGAGATGTGATAACCAACTCCTTCCGATTACAATCCTGAGACCCTTCCTATAGCATGAGATGTGATGTCTCAATCCTTCTAATACCGAACCTGAGATCCTTCCTATAACATGAGATGTGATATCCAACTCCTTCCATTCCAATCCTGAGACCCGTCCTATAGCATGAGATGTGATATCTCAATGCTTATACCAAACCTGAGACCCTTCCTATAGCATGAGATGTGATATCCAACTACTTCCCATTCCAATCCTGAGACCCTTCCTATAGCATGAGATGTGATATCCAACTCCTTCCCTTTCCAAACCTGAGAGCATATCTATAGCATGAGATGTGATATCCAAGTCCTTCCCATTCCAATCCTGAGACCCTTCCTATAGCATGAGATGTGATATCTCAATGCTTCTAATACCAAACCTGAGACCCTTCCTATAGCATGAGATGTGATATCCAACTACTTCCCATTCCAATCCTGAGACCCTTCCTTTAGCATGAGATGTGATATCCAGCTCCTTCCCATTTCAATCCTGAGACACTTCCGATAGCATAAGATGTGATATCTCAGTGCTTCTAATATCAAAACTGAGACCCTCCCTATAGCATGATATGTGATATCTAAGTCCTTCCCATTCCAATCCTGAGACCCTTCCTATAGCATGAGATGTGATATCTCAATGCTTCTACCAAACCTGAGACCCTTCCTTTAGCATGAAATGTGATATCCAACTCCTTCCCATTCCAGTCCTGAGACACTTCTGATAGCAGAGATGTGATATCTCAATGCTTATACCAAACCTGAGACCCTTCCTATAACATGAGATGTGATATCCAACTCCTTCCTGTTCCAAACCTGAGACCCTTCCTTTAGCATGAGATGTGATATCCAGCTCCTTCCCATTCCAATCCTGAGACACTTCCGATAGCATAAGATGTGATATCTCAATTCTTCTAATATCAAAACTGAGACCCTCCCTATAGCATGATATGTGATATCTAAGTCCTTCCCATTCCAATCCTGAGACCCTTCCTATAGCATGAGATGTGATATCTCAATGCTTCTACCAAACCTGAGACCCTTCCTTTAGCATGAAATGTGATATCCAACTCCTTCCCATTCCAGTCCTGAGACCCTTCCTATAGCATGAGATATGATATCTCAATACTTCTAATACCAAACCTGAGATCCTTCCGATAACATGAGATGTGATATCCAAATCCTTCCCATTCCAAACCTGAGACCCTCCCTTTAGCATGAGATGTGATATCCAACTCCTTCCCATTTCAATCCTGAGACCCTTCTGATAGCATGAGATGTGATATCTCAATGCTTCTAATACCAAACCTGAGATCCTTCCTATAACATGAGATGTGATATCCAACTCCTTCCCATTCCAATCCTGAGACCCTTCCTATAGCATGAGAAGTGATATCTCCATGCGTATACCAAACCTGAGACCCTTCCTATAGCATGAGATGTGATATCCAAATCCTTCCCATTCTAATCCTGAGACCCTTCCTATATCATGAGATGTGATATCTCAATGCTTATACCAAACCAGAGACCCGTCCTATAACATGAGATGGGATATCCAACTCCTTCCCATTCCAATCCTGAGCCACTTCCGATAGCAGAGATGTGATATCTCAATGCTTCTAATACCAAACCTGTGATCCTTCCTATAATAAGAGATGTGATATCCAAATCCTTCCCCTTCCAAACCTGAGACCCTCCCTTTAGCATGAGATGTGATATCTCAATGCCTCTAATACCAAACCTGAGATCCTTCCAATAGCATGAGATGGCATATCTCAATGCTTCTGATACCAAACCTGAGATCCTTCCTATAACATGAGATGTGATATCCAAATCCTTCCCCTTCCAAACCTGAGACCCTCCCTTAAGCATGAGATGTGATATCCAACTCCTTCCCATTCCAATCCTGAGACCCTTCTGATAGCATGAGATGTGATATCTCAATGCCTCTAATACCAAACCTGAGATCCTACCTCTAACATGAAATGTGATATCCAACTCCTTCCCTTTCCAAATGTGAGACCCACCCTATAGCATGAGATGTGATATCCACGTCCTTCCCATTCCAATCCTGAGACCCTTCCTATAGCATGAGATGTGATATCCAAATCCTTCCCATTCCAATCCTGAGACCCTTCCTATAGCATGAGAAGTGATATCTCCATGCGTATACCAAACCTGAGACCCTTCCTATAGCATGAGATGTGATATCCAAATCCTTCCCATTCCAATCCTGAGACCCTTCCTATAGCATGAAATGTGATATCTCAATGCTTATACCAAACCAGAGACCCGTCCTATAACATGAGATGGGATATCCAACTCCTTCCCATTCCAATCCTGAGCCACTTCCGATAGCAGAGATGTGATATCTCAATGCTTCTAATACCAAACCTGAGATCCTTCCTATAACATGAGATGTGATATCCAAATCCTTCCCCTTCCAAACCTGAGACCCTCCCTTTAGCATGAGATGTGATATCCAACTCCTTCCCATTCCAATCCTGAGACCCTTCTGATAGCATGAGATGTGATATCTCAATGCCTCTAATACCAAACCTGAGATCCTACCTCTAACATGAAATGTGATATCCAACTCCTTCCCTTTCCAAACGTGAGACCCTCCCTATAGCATGAGATGTGATATCCAAGTCCTTCCCATTCCAATCCTGAGACCCTTCCTATAGCATGAGATGTGATATCTAAATGCTTCTAGTACCAAACCTGAGACCCTTCCTATAACATAAGATGGGATATCCAACTCCTTCCCATTCCAATCCTGAGACCCTTCCGATAGCAGAGATGTGATATCTCAATGCTTATACCAAACCTGAGACCCTTCCTGTGGCATGAGATGTCATATACAACTCCTTCCCATTCCAATCCTGAGACCCTTCCTATAGCATGAGATGTGATATCCAACTCCTTCCCATTCCAATCCTGAGACCCTTCCTATAGCATGAGATTTGATATCTCAATGCTTCTAACACCAAACCTGAGATCCTTCCGATAGCATGAGATGTGATATCTCAATGCTTCTAATACCAAACCTGAGATCATTCCTATAACACGAGATGTAATATCCAAATCCTTCCCCTTCCAAACCTGAGACCCTTCCTATAGCATGAGATTTGATATCTCAATGCTTCTAACACCAAACCTGAGATCCTTCCGATAGCATGAGAAGTGATATCTCAATGCTTATACCAAACCTGAGACCCTTCCTACGGCATGAGATGTCATATACAACTCCTTCCCATTCCAATCCTGAGACCCTTCCTATGGCATGAGATGTGATATCTCAATGCGTATACCAAACCTGAGACCCTTCCTATAGCATGAGATGTGATGTCTCAATCCTTCTAATACCAAACCTGAGATCCTTCCTATAACATGAGATGTGATATCCAACTCCTTCCATTCCAATCCTGAGACCAGTCCTATAGCATGAGATGTGATATCTCAATGCTTATACCAAACCTGAGACCCTTCCTATAGCATGAGATGTGATATCCAGCTACTTCCCATTCCAATCCTGAGACCCTTCCTATAGCATGAGATGTGATATCCAACTCCTTCCCTTTCCAAACCTGAGAGCATATCTATAGCATGAGATGTGATATCCAAGTCCTTCCCATTCCAATCCTGAGACCCTTCCTATAGCATGAGATGTGATATCTCAATGCTTCTAATACCAAACCTGAGACCCTTCCTATAGCATGAGATGTGATATCCAACTACTTCCCATTCCAATCCTGAGACCCTTCCTTTAGCATGAGATGTGATATCCAGCTCCTTCCCATTCCAATCCTGAGACACTTCCGATAGCATAAGATGTGATATCTCAATGCTTCTAATATCAAAACTGAGACCCTCCCTATAGCATGATATGTGATATCAAAGTCCTTCCCATTCCAATCCTGAGACCCTTCCTAAAGCATGAGATGTGATATCTCAATGCTTCTACCAAACCTGAGACCCTTCCTTTAGCATGAAATGTGATATCCAACTCCTTCCCATTCCAGTCCTGAGACACTTCTGATAGCAGAGATGTGATATCTCAATGCTTATACCAAACCTGAGACCCTTCCTATAACATGAGATGTGATATCCAACTCCTTCCCGTTCCAAACCTGAGACCCTTCCTTTAGCATGAGATGTGATATCCAGCTCCTTCCCATTCCAATCCTGAGACACTTCCGATAGCATAAGATGTGATATCTCAATGCTTCTAATATCAAAACTGAGACCCTCCCTATAGCATGATATGTGATATCTAAGTCCTTCCCATTCCAATCCTGAGACCCTTCCTATAGCATGAGATGTGATATCTCAATGCTTCTACCAAACCTGAGACCCTTCCTTTAGCATGAAATGTGATATCCAACTCCTTCCCATTCCAGTCCTGAGACCCTTCCTATAGCATGAGATA
This sequence comes from Ambystoma mexicanum, assembly GCF_040938575.1. Classification (NCBI taxonomy): domain Eukaryota; kingdom Metazoa; phylum Chordata; class Amphibia; order Caudata; family Ambystomatidae; genus Ambystoma; species Ambystoma mexicanum. The sequence goes on from NC_090934.1 coordinate 1,149,869,585, forward strand.
TGATATCTCAATACTTCTAATACCAAACCTGAGATCCTTCCGATAACATGAGATGTGATATCCAAATCCTTCCCATTCCAAACCTGAGACCCTCCCTTTAGCATGAGATGTGATATCCAACTCCTTCCCATTTCAATCCTGAGACCCTTCTGATAGCATGAGATGTGATATCTCAATGCTTCTAATACCAAACCTGAGATCCTTCCTATAACATGAGATGTGATATCCAACTCCTTCCCATTCCAATCCTGAGACCCTTCCTATAGCATGAGAAGTGATATCTCCATGCGTATACCAAACCTGAGACCCTTCCTATAGCATGAGATGTGATATCCAAATCCTTCCCATTCCAATCCTGAGACCCTTCCTATAGCATGAGATGTGATATCTCAATGCTTATACCAAACCAGAGACCCGTCCTATAACATGAGATGGGATATCCAACTCCTTCCCATTCCAATCCTGAGCCACTTCCGATAGCAGAGATGTGATATCTCAATGCTTCTAATACCAAACCTGTGATCCTTCCTATAATAAGAGATGTGATATCCAAATCCTTCCCCTTCCAAACCTGAAACCCTCCCTTTAGCATGAGATGTGATATCTCAATGCCTCTAATTCCAAACCTGAGATCCTTCCAATAGCATGAGATGTCATATCTCAATGCTTCTGATACCAAACCTGAGATCCTTCCTATAACATGAGATGTGATATCCAAATCCTTCCCCTTCCAAACCTGAGACCCTCCCTTAAGCATGAGATGTGATATCCAACTCCTTCCCATTCCAATCCTGAGACCCTTCTGATAGCATGAGATGTGATATCTCAATGCCTCTAATACCAAACCTGAGATCCTACCTCTAACATGAAATGTGATATCCAACTCCTTCCCTTTCCAAATGTGAGACCCACCCTATAGCATGAGATGTGATATCCACGTCCTTCCCATTCCAATCCTGAGACCCTTCCTATAGCATGAGATGTGATATCCAAATCCTTCCCATTCCAATCCTGAGACCCTTCCTATAGCATGAGAAGTGATATCTCCATGCGTATACCAAACCTGAGACCCTTCCTATAGCATGAGATGTGATGTCCAAATCCTTCCCATTCCAATCCTGAGACCCTTCCTATAGCATGAGATGTGATATCTCAATGCTTATACCAAACCAGAGACCCGTCCTATAATATGAGATGGGATATCCAACTCCTTCCCATTCCAATCCTGAGCCACTTCCGATAGCAGAGATGTGATATCTCAATGCTTCTAATACCAAACCTGAGATCCTTCCTATAACATGAGATGTGATATCCAAATCCTTCCCCTTCCAAACCTGAGACCCTCCCTTTAGCATGAGATGTGATATCCAACTCCTTCCCATTCCAATCCTGAGACCCTTCTGATAGCATGAGATGTGATATCTCAATGCCTCTAATACCAAACCTGAGATCCTACCTCTAACATGAAATGTGATATCCAACTCCTTCCCTTTCCAAACGTGAGACCCTCCCTATAGCATGAGATGTGATATCCAAGTCCTTCCCATTCCAATCCTATGACCCTTCCTATAGCATGAGATGTGATATCTCAATGCTTCTAGTACCAAACCTGAGACCCTTCTATAACATAAGATGGGATATCCAACTCCTTCCCATTCCAATCCTGAGACCCTTCCGATAGCAGAGATGTGATATCTCAATGCTTATACCAAACCTGAGACCCTTCCTGTGGCATGAGATGTCATATACAACTCAGTCCCATTCCAATCCTGAGACCCTTCCTATAGCATGAGATGTGATATCCAACTCCTTCCCATTCCAATCCTGAGACCCTTCCTATAGCATGAGATTTGATATCTCAATGCTTCTAACACCAAACCTGAGATCCTTCCGATAGCATGAGATGTGATATCTCAATGCTTCTAATACCAAACCTGAGATCATTCCTATAACACGAGATGTAATATCCAAATCCTTCCCCTTCCAAACCTGAGACCCTCCCTTTAGCATGAGTTGTGATATCCAACTCCTTCCCATTCCAATCTGAGACCCTTCCTATAGCATGAGATGTGATGTCTCAATGCTTCTAATACCAAACCTGAGATACTTCCTATAACATGAGATGTGATATCCAACTCCTTCCCATTCCAATCCTGAGACACTTCCTATAGCATGAGAAGTGATATCTCAATGCTTATACCAAACCTGAGACCCTTCCTACGGCATGAGATGTCATATACAACTCCTTCCCATTCCAATCCTGAGACCCTTCCTATAGCATGAGATGTGATATCTCAATGCGTATACCAAACCTGAGACCCTTCCTATAGCTTGAGATGTGATATCCAACTCCTTCCCATTCCAATCCTGAGACCGTTCCTATAGCATGAGATGTGATGTCTCAATCCTTCTAATACCAAACCTGAGATCCTTCCTATAACATGAAATGTGATATCCAACTCCTTCCATTCCAATCCTGAGACCCGTCCTATAGCATGAGATGTGATATCTCAATGCTTATACCAAACCTGAGACCCTTCCTATAGCATGAGATGTGATATCCAACTCCTTCCCATTCCAATCCTGAAACCCTTCCTATAGCATGAGATGTGATATCCAACTCCTTCCCTTTCCAAACCTGAGAGCATATCTATAGCATGAGATGTGATATCCAAGTCCTTCCCATTCCAATCCTGAGACCCTTCCTATAGCATGAGATGTGATATCTCAATGCTTCTAATACCAAACCTGAGACCCTTCCTATAGCATGAGATGTGATATCCAACTACTTCCCATTCCAATCCTGAGACCCTTCCTTTAGCATGAGATGTGATATCCAACTCCTTCCATTCCAATCCTGTGACCCGTCCTATAGCATGAGATGTGATATCTCAATGCTTATACCAAACCTGAGACCCTTCCTATAGCATGAGATGTGATATCCAACTACTTCTCATTCCAATCCTGAGACCCTTCCTATAGCATGAGATGTGATATCCAACTCCTTCCCTTTTTAAACCTGAGAGCCTATCTATAGCATGAGATGGGATATCCAACTCCTTCCCATTCCAATCCTGAGACACTTCCGATAGCAGAGATGTGATATCTCAATGCATATACCAAACCTGAGACCCTTCCTATAACATGAGATGTGATATCCAACTCCTTCCCGTTCCAAACCTGAGACCCTTCCTTTAGCATGAGATGTGATATCCAGCTCCTTCCCATTCCAATCCTGAGACACTTCCGATAGCATAAGATGTGATATCTCAATCCTTCTAATATCAAAACTGAGACCCTCCCTATAGCATGATATGTGATATCTAAGTCCTTCCCATTCCAATCCTGAGACCCTTCCTATAGCATGAGATGTGATATCTCAATGCTTCTACCAAACCTGAGACCCTTCCTTTAGCATGAAATGTGATATCCAACTCCTTCCCATTCCAGTCCTGAGACCCTTCCTATAGCATGAGATGTGATATCCAACTCCTTCCCTTTCCAAACCTGAGAGCATATCTATAGCATGAGATGTGATATCCATGTCCTTCCCATTCCAATCCTGAGACCCTTCCTATAGCATGAGATGTGATATCTCAATGCTTCTAATACCAAACCTGAGACCCTTCCTATAGCATGAGATGTGATATCCAACTACTTCCCATTCCAATCCTGAGACCCTTCCTTTAGCATGAGATGTGATATCCAACTCCTTCCATTCCAATCCTGAGACCCGTCCTATAGCATGAGATGTGATATCTCAATGCTTATACCAAACCTGAGACCCTTCCTATAGCATGAGATGTGATATCCAACTACTTCCCATTCCAATCCTGAGACCCTTCCTATAGCATGAGATGTGATATCCAACTCCTTCCCTTTTTAAACCTGAGAGCCTATCTATAGCATGAGATGGGATATCCAATTCCTTCCCATTCCAATCCTGAGACACTTCTGATAGCAGAGATGTGATATCTCAATGCTTATACCAAACCTGAGACCCTTCCTATAACATGAGATGTGATATCCAACTCCTTCCCGTTCCAAACCTGAGACCCTTCCTTTAGCATGAGATGTGATATCCAGCTCCTTCACATTCCAATCCTGAGACACTTCCGATAGCATAAGATGTGATATCTCAATGCTTCTAATATCAAAACTGAGACCCTCCCTATAGCATGATATGTGATATCTAAGTCCTTCCCATTCCAATCCTGAGACCCTTCCTATAGCATGAGATGTGATATCTCAATACTTCTAATACCAAACCTGAGATCCTTCCGATAACATGAGATGTGATATCCAAATCCTTCCCATTCCAAACCTGAGACCGTCCCTTTAGCATGAGATGTGATATCCAACTCCTTCCCATTTCAATCCTGAGACCCTTCTGATAGCATGAGATGTGATATCTCAATGCTTCTAATACCAAACCTGAGATCCTTCCTATAACATGAGATGTGATATCCAACTCCTTCCCATTCCAATCCTGAGACCCTTCCTATAGCATGAGAAGTGATATCTCCATGCGTATACCAAACCTGAGACCCTTCCTATAGCATGAGATGTGATATCCAAATCCTTCCCATTCCAATCCTGAGACCCTTCCTATAGCATGAGATGTGATATCTCAATGCTTATACCAAACCAGAGACCCGTCCTATAACATGAGATGGGATATCCAACTCCTTCCCATTCCAATCCTGAGCCACTTCCGATAGCAGAGATGTGATATCTCAATGCTTCTAATACCAAACCTTCGATCCTTCCTATAATAAGAGATGTGATATCCAAATCCTTCCCCTTCCAAACCTGAGACCCTCCCTTTAGCATGAGATGTGATATCTCAATGCCTCTAATACCAAACCTGAGATCCTTCCAATAGCATGAGATGTCATATCTTAATGCTTCTGATACCAAACCTGAGATCCTTCCTATAACATGAGATGTGATATCCAAATCCTTCCCCTTCCAAACCTGAGACCCTCCCTTTAGCATGAGATGTGATATCCAACTCCTTCCCATTCCAATCCTGAGACCCTTCTGATAGCATGAGATGTGATATCTCAATGCCTCTAATATCAAACCTGAGATCCTACCTCTAACATGAAATGTGATATCCAAATCCTTCCCTTTCCAAATGTGAGACCCTCCCTATAGCATGAGATGTGATATCCAAGTCCTTCCCATTCCAATCCTGAGACCCTTCCTATAGCATGAGATGTGATATCTCAATGCTTCTAATACCAAACCTGAGACCCTTTCTATAACATAAGATGTGATATCCAACTCCTTCCCATTCCAATCCTGAGACCCTTCCGATAGCAGAGATGTGATATCTCAATGCTTATACCAAACCTGAGACCCTTCCTGTGGCATGAGATGTCATATACAACTCCTTCCCATTCCAATCCTGAGACCCTTCCTATAGCATGAGATGTGATATCCAACTCCTTCCCATTCCAATCCTGAGACCCTTCCTATAGCATGAGATTTGATATCTCAATGCTTCTAACACCAAACCCGAGATCCTTCCGATAGCATGAGATGTGATATCTCAATGCTTCTAATACCAAACCTGAGATCATTCCTATAACACGAGATGTAATATCGAAATCCTTCCCCTTCCAAACCTGAGACCCTCTCTTTAGCATGAGATGTGATATCCAACTCCTTCCCATTCCAATCCTGAGACCCTTCCTATAGCATGAGATGTGATGTCTCAATGCTTCTAATACCAAACCTGAGATCCTTCCTATAACATGAGATGTGATATCCAACTCCTTCCCATTCCAATCCTGAGACACTTCCTATAGCATGAGAAGTGATATCTCAATGCTTATACCAAACCTGAGACCCTTCCTACGGCATGAGATGTCATATACAACTCCTTCCCATTCCAATCCTGAGACCCTTCCTATAGCATGAGATGTGATATCTCAATGCTTATACCAAACCTGAGACCCTTCCTACGGCATGAGATGTCATATACAACTCCTTCCCATTCCAATCCTGAGACCCTTCCTATAGCATGAGATGTGATATCTCAATGCTTATACCAAACCTGAGACCCTTCCTATAGCATGAGATGTGATATCCAACTCCTTCCCATTCCAATCCTGAGACCCGTCCTATAGCATGAGATGTGATATCTCAATGCTTATACCAAACCTGAGACCCTTCCTATAGCATGAGATGTGATATCCAACTACTTCCCATTCCAATCCTGAGACCCTTCCTATAGCATGAGATGTGATATCCAACTCCTTTCCTTTCCAAACCTGAGAGCATATCTATAGCATGAGATGTGATATCCAAGTCCTTCCCATTCCAATCCTGAGACCCTTCCTATAGCATGAGATGTGATATCTCAATGCTTCTAATACCAAACCTGAGACCCTTCCTATAGCATGAGATGTGATATCCAACTACTTCCCATTTCAATCCTGAGACCCTTCCTTTAGCATGAGATGTGATATCCAACTCCTTCCATTCCAATCCTGAGACCCGTCCTATAGCATGAGATGTGATATCCAGCTCCTTCCCATTCCAATCCTGAGACACTTCCGATAGCATAAGATGTGATATCTCAATGCTTCTAATATCAAAACTGAGACCCTCCCTATAGCATGATATGTGATATCTAAGTCCTTCTCATTCCAATCCTGAGACCCTTCCTATAGCATGAGATGTGATATCTCAATGCTTCTACCAAACCTGAGACCCTTCCTTTAGCATGAAATGTGATATCCAACTCCTTCCCATTCCAGTCCTGAGACCCTTCCTATAGCATGAGATGTGATATCCAACTCCTTCCCTTCCAAACCTGAGAGCATATCTATAGCATGAGATGTGATATCCATGTCCTTCCCATTCCAATCCTGAGACCCTTCCTATAGCATGAGATGTGATATCTCAATGCTTCTAATACCAAACCTGAGACCCTTCCTATAGCATGAGATGTGATATCCAACTACTTCCCATTCCAATCCTGAGACCCTTCCTTTAGCATGAGATGTGATATCCAACTCCTTCCATTCCAATCCTGAGACCCGTCCTATAGCATGAGATGTGATATCTCAATGCTTATACCAAACCTGAGACCCTTCCTATAGCATGAGATGTGATATCCAACTACTTCCCATTCCAATCCTGAGACCCTTCCTATAGCATGAGATGTGATATCCAACTCCTTCCCTTTTTAAACCTGAGATCCTATCTATAGCATGAGATGGGATATCCAATTCCTTCCCATTCCAATCCTGAGACACTTCTGATAGCAGAGATGTGATATCTCAATGCTTATACCAAACCTGAGACCCTTCCTATAACATGAGATGTGATATCCAACTCCTTCCCGTTCCAAACCTGAGACCCTTCCTTTAGCATGAGATGTGATATCCAGCTCCTTCACATTCCAATCCTGAGACACTTCCGATAGCATAAGATGTGATATCTCAATGCTTCTAATATCAAAACTGAGACCCTCCCTATAGCATGATATGTGATATCTAAGTCCTTCCCATTCCAATCCTGAGACCCTTCCTATAGCATGAGATGTGATATCTCAATACTTCTAATACCAAACCTGAGATCCTTCCGATAACATGAGATGTGATATCCAAATCCTTCCCATTCCAAACCTGAGACCGTCCCTTTAGCATGAGATGTGATATCCAACTCCTTCCCATTTCAATCCTGAGACCCTTCTGATAGCATGAGATGTGATATCTCAATGCTTCTAATACCAAACCTGAGATCCTTCCTATAACATGAGATGTGATATCCAACTCCTTCCCATTCCAATCCTGAGACCCTTCCTATAGCATGAGAAGTGATATCTCAATGCCTCTAATACCAAACCTGAGATCCTTCCAATAGCATGAGATGTCATATCTTAATGCTTCTGATACCAAACCTGAGATCCTTCCTATAACATGAGATGTGATATCCAAATCCTTCCCCTTCCAAACCTGAGACCCTCCCTTTAGCATGAGATGTGATATCCAACTCCTTCCCATTCCAATCCTGAGACCCTTCTGATAGCATGAGATGTGATATCTCAATGCCTCTAATATCAAACCTGAGATCCTACCTCTAACATGAAATGTGATATCCAAATCCTTCCCTTTCCAAATGTGAGACCCTCCCTATAGCATGAGATGTGATATCCAAGTCCTTCCCATTCCAATCCTGAGACCCTTCCTATAGCATGAGATGTGATATCTCAATGCTTCTAATACCAAACCTGAGAAAATTTCTATAACATAAGATGTGATATCCAACTCCTTCCCATTCCAATCCTGAGACCCTTCCGATAGCAGAGATGTGATATCTCAATGCTTATACCAAACCTGAGACCCTTCCTGTGGCATGAGATGTCATATACAACTCCTTCCCATTCCAATCCTGAGACCCTTCCTATAGCATGAGATGTGATATCCAACTCCTTCCCATTCCAATCCTGAGACCCTTCCTATACCATGAGATTTGATATCTCAATGCTTCTAACACCAAACCCGAGATCCTTCCGATAGCATGAGATGTGATATCTCAATGCTTCTAATACCAAACCTGAGATCATTCCTATAACACGAGATGTAATATCGAAATCCTTCCCCTTCCAAACCTGAGACCCTCTCTTTAGCATGAGATGTGATATCCAACTCCTTCCCATTCCAATCCTGAGACCCTTCCTATAGCATGAGATGTGATGTCTCAATGCTTCTAATACCAAACCTGAGATCCTTCCTATAACATGAGATGTGATATCCAACTCCTTCCCATTCCAATCCTGAGACACTTCCTATAGCATGAGAAGTGATATCTCAATGCTTATACCAAACCTGAGACCCTTCCTACGGCATGAGATGTCATATACAACTCCTTCCCATTCCAATCCTGAGACCCTTCCTATAGCATGAGATGTGATATCTCAATGCTTATACCAAACCTGAGACCCTTCCTACGGCATGAGATGTCATATACAACTCCTTCCCATTCCAATCCTGAGACCCTTCCTATAGCATGAGATGTGATATCTCAATGCTTATACCAAACCTGAGACCCTTCCTATAGCATGAGATGTGATATCCAACTCCTTCCCATTCCAATCCTGAGACCCGTCCTATAGCATGAGATGTGATATCTCAATGCTTATACCAAACCTGAGACCCTTCCTATAACATGAGATGTGATATCCAACTACTTCCCATTCCAATCCTGAGACCCTTCCTATAGCATGAGATGTGATATCCAACTCCTTCCCTTTCCAAACCTGAGAGCATATCTATAGCATGAGATGTGATATCCAAGTCCTTCCCATTCCAATCCTGAGACCCTTCCTATAGCATGAGATGTGATATCTCAATGCTTCTAATACCAAACCTGAGACCCTTCCTATAGCATGAGATGTGATATCCAACTACTTCCCATTCCAATCCTGAGACCCTTCCTATAACATGAGATGTGATATCCAACTCCTTCCCGTTCCAAACCTGAGACCCTTCCTTTAGCATGAGATGTGATATCCAGCTCCTTCCCATTCCAATCCTGAGACACTTCCGATAGCATAAGATGTGATATCTCAATGCTTCTAATATCAAAACTGAGACCCTCCCTATTGCATGATATGTGATATCTAAGTCCTTCCCATTCCAATCCTGAGACCCTTCCTATAGCATGAGATGTGATATCTCAATGCTTCTACCAAACCTGAGACCCTTCCTTTAGCATGAGATGTGATATCCAACTCCTTCCCATTCCAGTCCTGAGACCCTTCCTATAGCATGAGATGTGATATCCAACTCCTTCCCGTTCCAAACCTGAGACCCTTCCTATAGCATATGTGATATCCAACTCCTTCCCATTCCAAACATGAGACCCTTCCTATAGCAAGAATGTAATATCCAACTCCTTCCCATTCCAATCCTGAGACCCTTCCTACAGCATGCGATGTGATATCTCAATGCTTCTAATACCAAACCTGAGACCCGTCCTATAACATGAGATGTGATATCCAACTTCTTCCCATTCCAATCCTGAGACCCTTCCTATAACATGAGATGTGATGTCTCAATGTTTCTAATACCAAACCTGATATCTTTCCTATAACATGAGATGTGATATCAAACTCCTTCCCATTCCAATACTGAGACCCTTCCTATAGCATGAGATGTGATATCTCAATGCTTATACCAAACCTGAGACCCTTCCTATAGCTTGAGATATGATATCCAACTCCTTCCCATTCCAATCCTGAGAACCTTCCTATAGCATGAGATGTGATATCTCAATGCCTCTAATACCAAACCTGAGATCCTTCCTCTAACATGAAATGTGATATCCAACTCCTTCCCCTTCCAAACCTGAGAGCCTTCCTATAGCATGAGATATGATATCCAAGTCCTTCCCATTCCAATCCTGAGACCCTTCCTATAACATGAGATGTGATATCCAACTCCTTCCCATTCCAACCTGAGACCCTTCCTATAGCATGAGATGGGATATCCAACTCCTTCGAAATCCAATCCTGATACTCTTCCGATAGCATGAGATGTGATATCCCAATGCTTCTACCAAACCTGAGACCCATACTATGGCATGAGATGTGATATCAAACTCCTTCCCATTCCAATCCTGAGACCCTTCCTATAGCTTGAGATGTGATATCCAACTCCTTCCCATTCCAATTCTGAGACCCTTCCTATACCATGAGACTTTATGCTTCTAATACCAAACCTGAGACCCGTCCTATAAAATGAGATGTGATATCCAAATCCTTCCCCTTCCAAACCTTAGACCCTTCCTTTATCATGAGATGTGATATCCAACTCCTTCCCATTCCAATCCTGACACCCTTCCGATATCATGAGATTTGTTATCTCAATGCTTCTAATATCAAACTTGAGACCCTCCCTATAGCATGAGATCTGACATCCAAGTCCTTCCCATTCCAATCCTGAGACCCTTCCTATAGCATGAGATGTGATATCTCAATGCTTCTAATACCAAACCTGAGACCCTTCCTATAACATGAGATGGGATATCCAACTCCTTCCCATTCCAATCCTGAGACCCTTCCGATAGCAGAGATGTGATATCTCAATGCTAATAATAAACCTTAGACCCTTGCTATGGCCTGAGATTTCATATACAACTCCTTCCCATTCCAATCCTGAGACCCTTCCTATAGCATGAGATGTGATATCTCAATGCTTATACCAAACCTGAGACCCTTCCTATAGCATGAGATGTGATATCCAACTCCTTCATATTCCAATCCTGAGACCTTTCCCATAGCATGAGATGTGATGTCTCAATGCTTCTAATACCAAACCTGAGATCCTTCCTATAACATGAGATGTGATATCCAACTCCTTCCCATTCCAATCCTGAAACCCTTCCTATAGCATAAGAAGTGATATCTCCATGCTTATACCAAACCTGAGACCCTTCCTATAGCATGAGATGTGATATACAACTCCTTCCCATTCCAATCCTGAGACCCTTCCTATAGCATGAGAAGTGATATCTCCATGCGTATACCAAACCTGAGACCCTTCCTATAGCATGAGATGTGATATCCAAATCCTTCCCATTCCAATCCTGAGACCCTTCCTATAGCATGAGATGTGATATCTCAATACTTATACCAAACCAGAGACCCGTCCTATAACATGAGATGGGATATCCAACTCCTTCCATTCCAATCCTGAGCCACTTCCGATAGCAGAGATGTGATATCTCAATGCATATACCAAACCTGAGACCCTTCCTATAACATGAGATGTGATATCCAACTCATTCCCGTTCCAAACCTGAGACACTTCCTATACCATATGTGATATCCAACTCATTCCCATTCCAAACATGAGATCCTTCCTATAGCAAGAATGTAATATCCAACTCCTACCCATTCCAATCCTGAGACCATTCCTATAGCATGAGATGTGATATATCAATGCTTCTAATACCAAACCTGAGATCCTTCCTATGACATGAAATGTGATATCCAAATCCTTCCCATTCCAAACCTGAGACCCTTCCTACAGCATGCGATGTGATATCTCAATGCTTCTAATATCAAACCTGAGACCCGTCCTATAACATGAGATGGGATATCCAACTCCTTCCCGTTCCAAACCTGAGACCCTTCCTATAGCATGAGATGTGACATCCAATTCCTTCCCATCCCAATCCTGAGACACCTCCGATAGCAGAGATGTGATATCTCAATGCTTATACCAAACCTGAGACTCTTCCTATAACATGAGATGTGATATCCAACTCCTTCTCGTTCCAAACGTGAGACCCTTCCTATAGCATGAGATGTGATATCCAACTCCTTCCCATTCCAATCATGAGACCCTTCCGATAGCATGAGATGTGATATCTCAATGCTTCTAATACCAAACCTGTGATCCTTCCTATAATAAGAGATGTGATATCCAAATCCTTCCCCTTCCAAACCTGAGACCCTCCCTTTAGCATGAGATGTGATATCTCAATGCCTCTAATACCAAACCTGAGATCCTTCCAATAGCATGAGATGTCATATCTCAATGCTTCTGATACCAAACCTGAGATCCTTCCTATAACATGAGATGTGATATTCAAATCCTTCCCCTTCCAAACCTGAGACCCTCCCTTTAGCATGAGATGTGATATCCAACTCCTTCCCATTCCAATCCTGAGACCCTTCTGATAGCATGAAATGTGATATCTCAATGCCTCTAATAACAAACCTGAGATCCTACCTCTAACATGAAATGTGATATCCAACTCCTTCCCTTTCCAAACGTGAGACCCTCCCTATAGCATGAGATGTGATATCCAAGTCCTTCCCATTCCAATCCTGAGACCCTTCCTATAGCATGAGATGTGATATCTCAATGCTTCTAATACCAAACCTGAGACCCTTCCTATAACATAAGATGGGATATCCAACTCCTTCCCATTCCAATCCTGAGACCCTTCCAATAGCAGAGATGTGATATCTCAATGCTTATACCAAACCTGAGACCCTTCCAGTGGCATGAGATGCCATATACAACTCCTTCCCATTCCAATCCTGAGACCCTTCCTATAGCATGAGATGTGATATCCAACTCCTTCCCATTCCAATCCTGAGACCCTTCCTATAGCATGAGATTTGATATCTCAATGCTTCTAATACCAAACCTGAGATCATTCCTATAACACGAGATGTAATATCGAAATCCTTCCCCTTCCAAACCTGAGACCCTCCCTTTAGCATGAGATGTGATATCCAACTCCTTCCCATTCCAATCCTGAGACCCTTCCGATAGCATGAGATGTGATGTCTCAATGCTTCTAATACCAAAACTGAGATCCTTCCTATAACATGAGATGTGATATCCAACTCCTTCCCATTCCAATCCTGAGACACTTCCTATAGCATGAGAAGTGATATCTAAATGCTTATACCAAACCTGAGACCCTTCCTACGGCATGAGATGTCATATACAACTACTTCCCATTCCAATCCTGAGACCCTTCCTATAGCATGAGATGTGATATCTCAATGCTTATACCAAACCTGAGACCCTTCCTATAGCATGAGATGTGATATCCAACTCCTTCCCATTCCAATCCTGAGACCCTTCCTATAGCATGAGATGTGATGTCTCAATCCTTCTAATACCAAACCTGAGATCCTTCCTATAACATGAGATGTGATATCCAACTCCTTCCATTCCAATCCTGAGACCCGTCCTATAGCATGAGATGTGATATCTCAATGCTTATACCAAACCTGAGACCCTTCCTATAGCATGAGATGTGATATCCAACTACTTCCCATTCCAATCCTGAGACCCTTCCTATAGCATGAGATGTGATATCCAACTCCTTCCCTTTCCAAACCTGACAGCATATCTATAGCATGAGATGTGATATCCAAGTCCTTCCCATTCCAATCCTGAGACCCTTCCTATAGCATGAGATGTGATATCTCAATGCTTCTAATACCAAACCTGAGACCCTTCCTATAGCATGAGATGTGATATCCAACTACTTCCCATTCCAATCCTGAGATCCTTCCTATAGCATGAGATGTGATATCCAACTCCTTCCATTCCAATCCTGAGACCCGTCCTATAGCATGAGATGTGATATCTCAATGCTTATACCAAACCTGAGACCCTTCCTATAGCATGAGATGTGATATCCAAATACTTCCCATTTCAATCCTGAGACCCTTCCTATAGCATGAGATGTGATATCCAACTCCTTCCCTTTTCAAACCTGAGAGCCTATCTATAGCATGAGATGGGATATCCAACTCCTTCCCATTCCAATCCTGAGACACTTCCGATAGCAGAGATGTGATATCTCAATGCTTATACCAAACCTGAGACCCTTCCTATAACATGAGATGTGATATCCAACTCCTTCCCGTTCCAAACCTGAGACCCTTCCTTTAGCATGATATGTGATATCTCAATGCTTCTAATATCAAAACTGAGACCCTCCCTATAGCATGATATGTGATATCTAAGTCCTTCCCATTCCAATCCTGAGACCCTTCCTTTAGCATGAGATGTGATATCTCAATGCTTCTACCAAACCTGAGACCCTTCCTTTAGCATGAGATGTGATATCCAACTCCTTCCCATTCCAGTCCTGAGACCCTTCCTATAGCATGAGATATGATATCTCAATACTTCTAATACCAAACCTGAGATCCTTCCGATAACATGAGATGTGATATACAAATCCTTCCCATTCCAAACCTGAGACCCTCCCTTTAGCATGAGATGTGATATCCAACTCCTTCCCATTCCAATCCTGAGACCCTTCTGATAGCATGAGATGTGATATCTCAATGCTTCTAATACCAAACCTGAGATCCTTCCTATAACATGAGATGTTATATCCAACTCCTTCCCATTCCAATCCTGAGACCCTTCCTATAGCATGAGAAGTGATATCTCCATGCATATACCAAACCTGAGACCCTTCCTATAGCATGAGATGTGATATCCAAATCCTTCCCATTCCAATCCTGAGACCCTTCCTATAGCATGAGATGTGATATCTCAATGCTTATACCAAACCAGAGACCCGTCCTATAACATGAGATGGGATATCCAACTCCTTCCCATTCCAATCCTGAGCCACTTCCGATAGCAGAGATGTGATATCTCAATGCTTCTAATACCAAACCTGAGATCCTTCCTATAACATGAGATGTGATATCCAAATCCTTCCCCTTCCAAACCTGAGACCCTCCCTTTAGCATGAGATGTGATATCCAACTCCTTCCCATTCCAATCCTGAGACCCTTCTGATAGCATGAGATGTGATATCTCAATGCCTCTAATACCAAACCCGAGATCCTACCTCTAACATGAAATGTGATATCCAACTCCTTCCCTTTCCAAACGTGAGACCCTCCCTATAGCATGAGATGTGATATCCAAGTCCTTCCCATTCCAATCCTGAGACCCTTCCTATAGCATGAGATGTGATATCTCAATGCTTTTAATACCAAACCTGAGACCCTTCCTATAACATAAGATGGGATATCCAACTCCTTCCCATTCCAATCCTGAGACCCTTCCGATAGCAGAGATGTGATATCTCAATGCTTATACCAAACCTGAGACCCTTCCTGTGGCATGAGATGTCATATACAACTCCTTCCCATTCCAATCCTGTAACCCTTCCTATAGCATGAGATGTGATATCCAACTCCTTCCCATTCCAATCCTGAGACCCTTCCTATAGCATGAGATTTGATATCTCAATGCTTCTAACACCAAACCTGAGATCCTTCCGATAGCATGAGATGTGATATCTCAATGCTTCTAATACCAAACCTGAGATCATTCCTATAACACGAGATGTAATATCCAAATCCTTCCCCTTCCAAACCTGAGACCCTCCCATTAGCATGAGATGTGATATCGAACTCCTTCCCATTCCAATCCTGAGACCCTTCCTATAGCATGAGATGTGATGTCTCAATGCTTCTAATACCAAACCTGAGATACTTCCTATACATGAGATGTGATATCCAACTCCTTCCCATTCCAATCCTGAGACACTTCCTATAGCATGAGAAGTGATATCCCCATGCTTATACCAAACCTGAGACCCTTCCTACGGCATGAGATGTCATATACAACTCCTTCCCATTCCAATCCTGAGACCCTTCCTATAGCATGAGATGTGATATCTCAATGCGTATACCAAACCTGAGACCCTTCCTATAGCATGAGATGTGATATCCAACTCCTTCCCATTCCAATCCTGAGACCCTTCCTATAGCATGAGATGTGATGTCTCAATCCTTCTAATACCAAACCTGAGATCTTTCCTATAACATGAGATGTGATATCCAACTCCTTCCATTCCAATCCTGAGACCCGTTATATAGCATGAGATGTGATGTCTCAATGCTTCTAATACCAAACCTGAGATACTTCCTATAACATGAGATGTGATATCCAACTCCTTCCCATTCCAATCCTGAGACACTTCCTATAGCATGGGAAGTGATATCTCAATGCTTATACCAAACCTGAGACCCTTCCTACGGCATGAGATGTCATATACAACTCCTTCCCATTCCAATCCTGAGACCCTTCCTATAGCATGAGATGTGATATCTCAATGCGTATACCAAACCTGAGACCCTTCCTATAGCATGAGATGTGATATCCAACTACTTCCCATTCCAATCCTGAGACCCTTCCTATAGCATGAGATGTGATATCCAACTCCTTCCCTTTCCAAACCTGAGAGCCTATCTATAGCATGAGATGTGATTCCAAATCCTTCCCCTTCCAAACCTGAGACCCTCCCTTTAGCATGAGATGTGATATCCAACTCCTTCCCATTCCATTCCTGAGACCCTTCTGATAGCATGAGATGTGATATCTCAATGCCTCTAATACCAAACCTGAGATCCTACCTCTAACATGAAATGTGATATCCAACTCTTTCCCCTTCCAAACCTGAGAGACTTCCTATAGCATGAGATGTGATATCCAAGTCCTTCCCATTCCAATCCTGAGACCCTTCCTATAGCTTGAGATGTGATATCCAACTCCTTCCCATTCCAATTCTGAGACCCTTCCTATACCATGAGACTTGATATCTCAATGCTTCTAATACCAAACCTGAGACCAGTCCTATAACATGAGATTGGATATCCAACTCCTTCCCCTTCCAAACCTGAGACCCTTCCTATAGCATGAGATGTGATATCCAACTCCTTCCCATTCCAATCCTGAGACCCTTCCTATAGCATGAGATGTGATATCTCAATGCTTATACCAATCCTGAGACCCTTCCTATAGCATGAGATGTGATATTCAACTCCTTCCCATTCCAATCTTGAGACCCTTCCTATAGCATGAGATGTGATGTCTCAATGCTTATACCAAACCTGAGACTCTTCCTATAACATGAGATGTGATATCCAACTCCTTCCCTTTCCAAACCTGAGAGCCTACCTATAGCATGAGATGTGATATCCAAGTCCTTCCCATTCCAATCCTTAGACCCTTCCTACAGCATGCAATATGATATCTCAATGATTCTAATAACAAACCTGAGACCCGTCCTATAACATGAGATGGGATATCCAACTCCTTCCCATTCCAATCCTGAGACACTTCCGATAGCAGAGATGTGATATCTCAATGCTTATACCAAACCTGAGACCCTTCCTATAACATGAGATGTGATATCCAACTCCTTCGCGTTCCAAGCCTGGGACCCTTCCTATAGCATATGTGATATCCAACTCCTTCCCATTCCAAACATGAGACCCTTCCTATAGCAAGAATGTAATATCCAACTCCTTCCCATTCCAATCCTGAGCCACTTCCGATAGCAGTGATGTGGTATCTCAATGCTTCTAATACCAAACCTGAGATCCTTCCTATGACATGAGATGTGATATCCAATTCCTCCCCATTAAAAACCTGAGACCCTTTCTATAGCATGAGATGTGATATCCAACTACTTCCCATTCCAATCCTGAGACCCTTCCTATAGCATGAGATGTGATATCTCAATGCTTATACCAAACCTGAGACCCTTCCTATAGCTTGAGATGTGATATCCAACTCCTTCCCATTCCAATCCTGAGACCCTTCCGATAGCATGAGATGTGATATCCCAAATGCTTCTACCAAACCTGAGACCCATACTATGGCATGAGATGTGATATCAAACTCCTTCCCATTCCAATCCTGAGACCCTTCCTATAGCTTGAGATGTGATATCCAACTCCTTCCCATTCCAATTCTGAGACCCTTCCTATACCATGAGACTTGATATCTCAATGTTTCTAATACCAAACCTGAGACCCGTCCTATAACATGAGATGTGATATCCAAATCCTTCCCCTTCCAAACCTTAGACCCTTCCTTTATCATGAGATGTGATATCCAACTCCTTCCCATTCCAATCCTGAGACCCTTCCGATATCATGAGATGTGTTATCTCAATGCTTCTAATATCAAACTTGAGACCCTCCCTATAGCATGAGATGTGACATCCAAGTCCTCCCCATTCCAATCCTGAGACCCTTCCTATAGCATGAGATGTGATATCTCAATGCTTCTAATACCAAACCTGAGACCCTTCCTATAACATGAGATGGGATATCCAACTCCTTCCCATTCCAATCCTGAGACCCTTCCGATAGCAGAGATGTGATATCTCAATGCTTATACCAAACCTGAGACCCTTCCTATGGCCTGAGATGTCATATACAACTCCTTCCCATTCCAATCCTGAGACCCTTCCTATAGCATGAGATGTGATGTCTCAATGCTTCTAATACCAAACCTGAGACCCTTCCTATAGCATGAGATGTGATATCTCAATGCGTATACCAAACCTGAGACCCTTCCTATAGCATGAGATGTGATATCCAACTCCTTCCCATTCCAATCCTGAGACCCTTCCTATAGCATGAGATGTGATGTCTCAATCCTTCTAATACCAAACCTGAGATCTTTCCTATAACATGAGATGTGATATCCAACTCCTTCCATTCAAATCCTGAGACCCGTTCTATAGCATGAGATGTGATATCTCAATGCTTATACCAAACCTGAGACCCTTCCTATAGCATGAGATGTGATATCCAACTACTTCCCATTCCAATCCTGAGACCCTTCCTATAGCATGAGATGTGATATCCAACTCCTTCCCTTTCCAAACCTGAGAGCCTATCTATAGCATGAGATGTGATATCCAAATCCTTCCCCTTCCAAACCGGAGACCCTCCCTTTAGCATGAGATGTGATATCCAACTCCTTCCCATTCCATTCCTGAGACCCTTCTGATAGCATGAGATGTGATATCTCAATGCCTCTAATACCAAACCTGAGATCCTACCTCTAACATGAAATGTGATATCCAACTCTTTCCCCTTCCAAACCTGAGAGACTTCCTATAGCATGAGATGTGATATCCAAGTCCTTCCCATTCCAATCCTGAGACCCTTCCTATAGCTTGAGATGTGATATCCAACTCCTTCCCATTCCAATTCTGAGACCCTTCCTATACCATGAGACTTGATATCTCAATGCTTCTAATACCAAACCTGAGACCAGTCCTATAACATGAGATTGGATATCCAACTCCTTCCCCTTCCAAACCTGAGACCCTTCCTATAGCATGAGATGTGATATCCAACTCCTTCCCATTCCAATCCTGAGACCCTTCCTATAGCATGAGATGTGATATCTCAATGCTTATACCAAACCTGAGACCCTTCCTATAGCATGAGATGTGATATTCAACTCCTTCCCATTCCAATCTTGAGACCCTTCCTATAGCATGAGATGTGATCTCTCAATGCTTATACCAAACCTGAGACTCTTCCTATAACATGAGATGTGATATCCAACTCCTTCCCTTTCCAAACCTGAGAGCCTACCTATAGCATGAGATGTGATATCCAAGTCCTTCCCATTCCAATCCTTAGACCCTTCCTACAGCATGCAATATGATATCTCAATGATTCTAATAACAAACCTGAGACCCGTCCTATAACATGAGATGGGATATCCAACTCCTTCCCATTCCAATCCTGAGACACTTCCGATAGCAGAGATGTGATATCTCAATACTTACACCAAACCTGAGACCCTTCCTATAACATGAGATGTGATATCCAACTCCTTCCCGTTCCAAGCCTGGGACCCTTCCTATAGCATATGTGATATCCAACTCCTTCCCATTCCAAACATGAGACCCTTCCTATAGCAAGAATGTAATATCCAACTCCTTCCCATTCCAATCCTGAGCCACTTCCGATAGCAGAGATGTGGTATCTCAATGCTTCTAATACCAAACATGAGATCCTTCCTATGACATGAGATGTGATATCCAATTCCTCCCCATTAAAAACCTGAGAACCTTTCTATAGCATGAGATGTGATATCCAACTACTTCCCATTCCAATCCTGAGACCCTTCCTATAGCATGAGATGTGATATCTCAATGCTTATACCAAACCTGAGACCCATACTATGGCATGAGATGTGATATCAAACTCCTTCCCATTCCAATCCTGAGACCCTTCCTATAGCTTGAGATGTGATATCCAACTCCTTCCAATTCCAATTCTGAGACCCTTCCTATACCATGAGACTTGATATCTCAATGTTTCTAATACCAAACCTGAGACCCGTCCTATAACATGAGATGTGATATCCAAATCCTTCACCTTCCAAACCTTAGACCCTTCCTTTATCATGAGATGTGATATCCAACTCCTTCCCATTCCAATCCTGAGACCCTTCCGATATCATGAGATTTGTTATCTCAATGCTTCTAATATCAAACTTGAGACCCTCCCTATAGCATGAGATGTGACATCCAAGTCCTCCCCATTCCAATCCTGAGACCCTTCCTATAGCATGAGATGTGATATCTCAATGCTCATAATACCAAACCTGAGACCCTTCCTATAACATGAGATGGGATATCCAACTCCTTCCCATTCCAATCCTGAGACCCTTCCGATAGCAGAGATTTGATATCTCAATGCTTATACCAAACCTGAGACCCTTCCTATGGCCTGAGATGTCATATACAACTCCTTCCCATTCCAATCCTGAGACCCTTCCTATAGCATGAGATGTGATATCTCAATGCTTATACCAAATCTGAGACCCTTCCTATAGCATGAGATGTGATATCCAACTCCTTCCAATTCCAAACCTGAGACCCTTCCTATAGCATGAGATGTGATGTCTCAATGCTTCTAATACCAAACCTGAGATCCTTCCTATAACATGAGATGTGATATCCAACTCCTTCCCATTCCAATCCTGAGACCCTTATGATAGCATGAGATCTGATATCTCAATGCCTCTAATACCAAACCTGAGATCCTTCCGATAGCATGAGATGTGATATCTCAATGCTTCTAATACCAAACCTGAGATCATTCCTATAACATGAGATGTGATTTCCAAATCCTTCCCCTTCCAAACCTGAGACCCTCCCTTTAGCATGAAATGTGATATCCAACTCCTTCCCATTCCAATCCTGAGACCCTTCTGATAGCATGAGATGTGATATATCAATGACTCTAATACCAAACCTGAGATCCTACCTCTAACATGAAATGTGATATCCATCTCCTTCCCTTTCCAAACCTGAGACCCTGCCTATAGCATGAGATGTGATATCCAAGTCCTTCCCATTCCAATCCTGAGACCCTTCCTATAGCATGTGATATGATATCTCAATGCTTATACCAAACCTGAGACCCTTCCTATGGCATGAGATGTCACATACAACTCCTTCCCATTCCAATCCTGAGACCCTTCCTATAGCATGAGATGTGATATCTCAATGTTTATACCAAACCTGAGACCCTTCCTATAGCATGAGATGTGATATCCAACTTCTTCCCATTCCAATCCTGAGACCCTTCCTATAACATGAGATGTGATGTCTCAATGCTTCTTATACCAAACCTGAGATCTTTCCTATAACATGAGATGTGATATCCAACTCCTTCCCATTCCATACCTGAGATCCTTCCTTTAGCATGAGATGTGATATCCAACTCCTTCCCATTCCAATCCTGAGACCCTTCCTATAGCATATGTGATATCACAATGCTTCTAATACCAAACCTGAGATCCTTCCTATAACATGAGATGTGTATCCAACTCCTTCCCATTCCAAACCTGAGACCCTTCCTATACCATGAGATGTGATATCTTAATGCTTCTAAAACCAAACCTGAGAACCATCCAATAACATATGTGAAATCCAAATCCTTCCCTTTCCAAACCTGACACCCTTCCGATAGCATGAGATGTGATATCTCAATGCTTCTAAAACCAAACATGAGAACCATCCTATAACATGAGATGTGAAATCCAAATCCTTCCCTTTCCAAACCTGAGACCCTTCCTATAGCTTGAGATGTGATATCAAACTCCTTCCCATTCCAATCCTGTGATAGCTTGAGATGTGATATCCAACTCCTTCCCATTCCAATCCTGAGACCCTTCCTATACCATGAGATGTGATATCTCAATGCTTCTAATACCAAACCTGAGACCCGTCCTAAAACATGAGATGTGAGATCCAAATCCTTCCCCTTCCAAACCTGAGACCCTTCCTATAGGTTGAGATGTGATATCAAACTCCTTCCCATTCCAATCCTGATAGCTTGAGATGTGATATCCAACTCCGTCCCATTCCAATCCTGAGACCATTCCGATAGCATGAAATGTGATATCTCAATGCTTCTAATATCAAAACTGAGACCCTCCCTATAGCATGAGATGTGATATCTAAGTCCTTCCCATTCCTATCCTGAGACCCTTCCGATAGAAGAGATGTGATATCTCAATGCTTATACCAAACCTGAGACCCTTCCTATGGCATGAGATGTGATATCCAACTCCTTCCCATTCCAATCCTGAGACCCTTCCTATAGCATGAGATGTGATATATCAATGCTTCTATCAAACCTGAGTCCCTTCCTTTAGCATGAGATGTGATATCCAACTCCTTCCCATTCCAATCCTGAGACCCTTCCTATAGCATGAGATGTGACATCTCAAAGCTTCTAATACCAAACCTGGGACCCGTCCTATAACATGAGATATGATATGCAATTCCTTCCCCTTCCAAACCTGAGACCCTTCCTTTAGCATGAGATGTGATATCCAAATCCTTCCCATTCCAATCCTGAAACCCTTCCTATAGCATGAGATGTGATATCTCAATGTTTCTAATAAAAAACCTGAGACCCTTCCTATAGCAAGAGATGTGATATCCAAATCCTTCCTATTCCAATCCTGAGACCCTTCCTATAACATGAGATATGATATCCAACTCCTTCCCATTCCAACCTCAGAACCTTCCTATAGCATGAGAAGGGATATCCAACTCCTTCCCATTCCAATCCTGAAACCCTTCCTATAGCATGAGATGTGATATCTCAATGTTTCTAATAAAAAACCTGAGACCCTTCCTATAGCAAGAGATGTGACATCCAAATCCTTCCCATTCCAATCCTGAGATCCTTCCTAATGGATGAGATGTGATATCCAACTCCTTCCCATTCCAATCCTGAGACCCTTCCTATACCATGAGATGTGATATCTCAATGCTTCTACCAAAACTGAGACCCTTCCTTTTGCATGAGATGTGATATCCAACTCCTGCCCATTCCAATCCTGAGACCCTTCCTATAGCATGAGATGTGATATCTCAATACCTCTAATACCAAACCTGAGATTCTTCCTATAACATGAGATGTGATATCTCAATGCTTCTAATACCAAACCTGAGACCCTCCCTTTAGCATGAGATGTGATATCCGACTCCTTCCCATTCCAATCCTGAGACCCTTCTGATAGCATGAGATGTGATATCTCAATGCCTCTAATACCAAACCTGAGATTCTTCCTATAACATGAGATGTGATATCTCAATGCTTCTAATACCAAACCTGAGACCCTCCCTCTCGCATGAGATGTGATATCCGACTGCTTCCCATTCCAATCCTGAGACCCTTCTGATAGCATGAGATGTGATATCTCAATGCCTATAATACCAAACCTGAGATCCTTCCGATAGCATGAGATATGATATCTCAATGCTTCTAATACCAAACCTGAGACCCTTCCTATAACATGAGATGTGATATCCAAATCCTTCCCCTTCCAAACCTGAGACCCTCCCTTTAGCATGAGATGTGGTATCCAACTCCTTCCGATTCCAATCTTGAGACCCTTCCTATAGCATGAGATGTGATATCTCAATGCTTCTAATACCAAACCTGAGATCCTTCCTATAACATGAGATGTGATATCCAACTCCTTCCCATTCCAAACCTGAGACCCTTCCGATAGCATGAGATGTGATATCAAACACCTTCCCATTCCAATCCTGAGATAGCTTGAGATGTGATATCCAACTCCTTCCCATTCCAATTCTGAGACCCTTCCTATGGCATGAGATGTCATATCTCAATGCTTCTAATACCAAACCTGAGACCCGTCCTAAAACATGAGATGTGAGATCCAAATCCTTCCCCTTCCAAACCTGAGACCTTTCCTTTAGCATATGTGATATCCAACTACTTCCCATTCCAATCCTGAGACCCTTCCGATAGCATGAGATGTGATATCCAACTCCTTCCAATTCCAATACTGAGACCCTTGCAATAGCATATGTGATATCTCAATGCTTCTAATATCAAACCTGAGAACCTCCCTATAGCATGAGATGTGGTATCCAACTCCTTCCAATTCCAATACTGAGACCCTTCCAATAGCATATGTGATATCTCAATGCTTCTAATATCAAAACTGAGACCCTCCCTATAGCATGAGATGTGATATCTAAGTCCTTCCCATTCCTATCCTGAGACTCTTCCGATAGAAGAGATGTGATATCTCAATGCTTCTAATACCAAACCTGAGATCTTTCCTATAACATGAGATGTGATATCCAACTCCTTCCCATTCCAAACCTGAGATCCTTCCTTTAGCATGAGATGTGATATCCAACTCCTTCCCATTCCAATCCTGAGACCCTTCCTATAGCATATGTGATATCACAATGCTTCTAATACCAAACCTGAGATCCTTCCTATAACATGAGATGTGTATCCAACTCCTTCCCATTCCAAACCTGAGACCCTTCCTATAGCATGAGATGTGATATCTTAATGCTTCTAAAACCAAACCTGAGAACCATCCAATAACATATGTGAAATCCAAATCCTTCCCTTTCCAAACCTGAGACCCTTCCGATAGCATGAGATGTGATATCTCAATGCTTCTAAAACCAAACATGAGAACCATCCTATAACATGAGATGTGAAATCCAAATCCTTCCCTTTCCAAACCTGAGACCCTTCCTATAGCTTGAGATGTGATATCAAACTCCTTCCCATTCCAATCCTGTGATAGCTTGAGATGTGATATCCAATTCCTTCCCATTCCAATCCTGAGACCCTTCCTATACCATGAGATGTGATATCTCAATGCTTCTAATACCAAACCTGAGACCCGTCCTAAAACATGAGATGTGAGATCCAAATCCTTCCCCTTCCAAACCTGAGACCCTTCCTATAGCTTGAGATGTGATATCAAACTCCTTCCCATTCCAATCCTGATAGCTTGAGATGTGATATCCAACTCCGTCCCATTCCAATCCTGAGACCCTTCCGATAGCATGAAATGTGATATCTCAATGCTTCTAATATCAAATCTGAGACCCTCCCTATAGCATGAGATGTGATATCTAAGTCCTTCTCATTCCTATCCTGAGACCCTTCCGATAGAAGAGATGTGATATCTCAATGCTTATACCAAACCTGAGACCCTTCCTATGGCATGAGATGTGATATCCAACTCCTTCCCATTCCAATCCTGAGACCCTTCCTATAGCATGAGATGTGACATCTCAAAGCTTCTAATACCAAACCTGGGACCCGTCCTATAACATGAGATATGATATCCAATTCCTTCCCCTTCCAAACCTGAGACCCTTCCTTTAGCATGAGATGTGATATCCAAATCCTTCCCATTCCAATCCTGAAACCCTTCCTATAGCATGAGATGTGATATCTCAATGTTTCTAATAAAAAACCTGAGACCCTTCCTATAGCAAGAGATGTGATATCCAAATCCTTCCCATTCCAATCCTGAGACCCTTCCTATAACATGAGATATGATATCCAACTCCTTCCCATTCCAACCTCAGACCCTTCCTAAAGCATGAGAAGGGATATCCAACTCCTTCCCATTCCAATCCTGAAACCCTTCCTATAGCATGAGATGTGATATCTCAATGTTTCTAATAAAAAACCTGAGACCCTTCCTATAGCAAGAGATGTGACATCCAAATCCTTCCCATTCCAATCCTGAGATCCTTCCTATTGGATGAGATGTGATATCCAACTCCTTCCCATTCCAATCCTGAGACCCTTCCTATACCATGAGATGTGATATCTCAATGCTTCTAATACCAAACCTGAGACCCTCCCTTTAGCATGAGATGTGATATCCGACTCCTTCCCATTCCAATCCTGAGACCCTTCTGATAGCATGAGATGTGATATCTCAATGCCTCTAATACCAAACCTGAGATTCTTCCTATAACATGAGATGTGATATCTCAATGCTTCTAATACCAAACCTGAGACCCTCCCTTTAGCATGAGATGTGATATCCGACTGCTTCCCATTCCAATCCTGAGACCCTTCTGATAGCATGAGATGTGATATCTCAATGCCTATAATACCAAACCTGAGATCCTTCCGATAGCATGAGATATGATATCTCAATGCTTCTAATACCAAACCTGAGACCCTTCCTATAACATGAGATGTGATATCCAAATCCTTCCCCTTCCAAACCTGAGACCCTCCCTTTAGCATGAGATGTGGTATCCAACTCCTTCCGATTCCAATCTTGAGACCCTTCCTATAGCATGAGATGTGATATCAAACTCCTTCCCATTCCAATCCTGAGATAGCTTGAGATGTGATATCCAACTCCTTCCCATTCCAATTCTGAGACCCTTCCTATGGCATGAGATGTCATATCTCAATGCTTCTAATACCAAACCTGAGACCCGTCCTAAAACATGAGATGTGAGATCCAAATCCTTCCCCTTCCAAACCTGAGACCTTTCTTTTAGCATATGTGATATCCAACTACTTCCCATTCCAATCCTGAGACCCTTCCGATAGCATGAGATGTGATATCCAACTCCTTCCAATTCCAATACTGAGACCCTTCCAATAGCATATGTGATATCTCAATGCTTCTAATATCAAACCTGAGAACCTCCCTATAGCATGAGATGTGGTATCCAACTCCTTCCAATTCCAATACTGAGACCCTTCCAATAGCATATGTGATATCTCAATGCTTCTAATATCAAAACTGAGACCCTCCCTATAGCATGAGATGTGATATCTAAGTCCTTCCCATTCCTATCCTGAGACCCTTCCGATAGAAGAGATGTGATATCTCAATGCTTATACCAAACCTGAGACCCTTCCTATGGCATGAGATGTGATATCCAACTCCTTCCCATTCCAATCCTGAGACCCTTCCTATAGCATGAGATGTGATATCTCAATGCTTCTATCAAACCTGAGTCCCTTCCTTTAGCATGAGATGTGATATCCAACTCCTTCCCATTCCAATCCTGAGACCCTTCCTATAGCATGAGATGTGACATCTCAAAGCTTCTAATACCAAACCTGAGACCCGTCCTATAACATGAGATATGATATCCAATTCCTTCCCCTTCCAAACCTGAGACCCTTCCTATAACATGAGATGTGATATCCAACTCCTTCCCATTCCAAACCTGAGACCCTTCCGATAGCATGAGATGTGATATCAAACTCCTTCCCATTCCAATCCTGAGATAGCTTGAGATGTGATATCCAACTCCTTCCCATTCCAATTCTGAGACCCTTCCTATGGCATGAGATGTCATATCTCAATGCTTCTAATACCAAACCTGAGACCCGTCCTAAAACATGAGATGTGAGATCCAAATCCTTCCCCTTCCAAACCTGAGACCTTTCCTTTAGCATATGTGATATCCAACTACTTCCCATTCCAATCCTGAGACCCTTCCTATAGCATGAGATGTGATATCCAACTCCTTCCAATTCCAATACTGAGACCCTTCCAATAGCATATGTGATATCTCAATGCTTCTAATATCAAACCTGAGAACCTCCCTATAGCATGAGATGGAATATCCAACTCCTTCCAATTCCAATACTGAGACCCTTCCAATAGCATATGTGATATCTCAATGCTTCTAATATCAAAACTGAGACCCTACCTATAGCATGAGATGTGATATCTAAGTCCTTCCCATTCCTATCCTGAGACCCTTCCGATAGAAGAGATGTGATATCTCAATGCTTATACCAAAACTGAGACCCTTCCTATAGCATGAGATGTGATATCCAACTCCTTCCCATTCCAATCCTGAGACCCTTCCTATAGCATGGGATGTGATATCTCAATGCTTCTATCAAACCTGAGTCCCTTCCTTTAGCATGTGATGTGATATCCAACTCCTTCCCATTCCAATCCTGAGACCCTTCCTATAGCATGAGATGTGACATCTCAAAGCTTCTAATACCAAACCTGAGACCCGTCCTATAACATGAGATATGATATCCAATTCCTTCCCCTTCCAAACCTGAGACCCTTCCTATAACATGAGATGTGATATCCAACTCCTTCCCATTCCAATCCTGAGACCCTTCCTATAGCATGAGATGTGATATCTCAATGCTTCTAATACCAAACCTGAGATCCTTCCTATAACATGAGATGTGATATCCAAATCCTTCCCCTTCCAAACCTGAGACCCTCCCTTTGGCATGAGATGTGATATCCAACTCGTTCCTATTCCAATCCTGAGACCCTTCTGATAGCATGAGATGTGATATCTCAATACCTCTAATACCAAACCTGAGATCCTACCTCTAACATGAAATGTGATATCCAACTCCTTCCCTTTCCAAACCTGAGAGCCTTCCTATAGCATGAGATGTGATATCCAAGTCCTTCTCATTCCAATCCGGAGACCCTTCCTATAACATGAGATGTGATATCCAACTCCTTCCGATTCCAACCTGAGACCCTTCCTATAGCATGAGATGGGATATCCAACTCCTTCCAGATCCAATCCTGATACCCTTCCGATAGCATGAGATGTGATATCCCAATGCTTCTACCAAACCTGAGGCACATACTATGACATGAGATCTGATATCAAACTCCTTCCCATTCCAATCTTGAGACCCTTCCTATAGCTTGAGATGTGATATCCAACTCCTTCCCTTTCCAATTCTGAGACCCTTCCTATACCATGAGACTTGATATCTCAATGCTTCTACCAAACCTGAGACCCATACTATGGCATGAGATGTGATATCAAACTCCTTCCCATTCCAATCCTGAGACCCTTCCTATAACATGAGATGTGATATCCAAATCCTTCCCCTTCCAAACCTTAGAGCCTTACTTTATCATGAGATGTGATATCCAACTCCTTCCCATTCCAATCCTGAGACCCTTCCGATATCATGAGATTTGTTATCTCAATGCTTCTAATATCAAACTTGACACCCTCCCTATAGCATGAGATGTGATATCCAAGTCCTTCCCATTCCAATCCTGAGACCGTTCCTATAGCATGAGATGTGATATCTCAATGCTTCTAATACCAAACCTGAGACCCTTCCTATAACATGAGATGGGATATCCAACTCCTTCCCATTCCAATCCTGAGACCCTTCCGATAGCAGAGATGTGATATCTCAATGCTTATACCAAACCTGAGACCCTTCCAATAGCATGAGATGTGATGTCTCAATGCTTCTAATACAAAACCTGAGGCCCTTCCTATAGCAAGTGATGTGATATACAACTCCTTCCCATTCCGATCCTGAGACCCTTCCGATAGCAGAGATGTGATATCTCAATGCTTATACCAAACCTGAGACCTTCCCTTTGGCATGAGATGTGATATCCAACTCGTTCCTATTCCAATCCTGAGACCCTTCTGATAGCATGAGATTTGATATCTCAATACCTCTAATACCAAACCTGAGATCCTACCTCTAACATGAAATGTGATATCCAACTCCTTCCCTTTCCAAACCTGAGAGCCTTCCTATAGCATGAGATGTGATATCCAAGTCCTTCTCATTCCAATCCGGAGACCCTTCCTATAACATGAGATGTGATATCCAACTCCTTCCGATTCCAACCTGAGACCCTTCCTATAGCGTGAGATGGGATATCCAACTCCTTCCAGATCCAATCCTGATACCCTTCCGATAGCATGAGATGTGATATCCCAATGCTTCTACCAAACCTGAGGCACATACTATGACATGAGATCTGATATCAAACTCCTTCCCTTTCCAATCCTGAGACCCTTCCTATAGCTTGAGATGTGATATCCAACTCCTTCCCTTTCCAATTCTGAGACCCTTCCTATACCATGAGACTTGATATCTCAATGCTTCTACCAAACCTGAGACCCATACTATGGCATGAGATGTGATATCAAACTCCTTCCCATTCCAATCCTGAGACCCTTCCTATAACATGAGATGTGATATCCAAATCCTTCCCCTTCCAAACCTTAGAGCCTTACTTTATCATGAGATGTGATATCCAACTCCTTCCCATTCCAATCCTGAGACCCTTCCGATATCATGAGATTTGTTATCTCAATGCTTCTAATATCAAACTTGACACCCTCCCTATAGCATGAGATGTGATATCCAAGTCCTTCCCATTCCAATCCTGAGACCCTTCCTATAGCATGAGATGGGATATCTCAATGCTTCTAATACCAAACCTGAGACCCTTCCTATAACATGAGATGGGATATCCAACTCCTTCCCATTAAAATCCTGAGACCCTTCCGATAGCAGAGATGTGATATCTCAATGCTTATACCAAACCTGAGACCCTTCCAATAGCATGAGATGTGATGTCTCAATGCTTCTAATACAAAACCTGAGGCCCTTCCTATAGCAAGTGATGTGATATCCAACTCCTTCCCATTCCAATCCTGAGACCCTTCCAATAGCAGAGATGTGATATCTCAATGCTTATACCAAACCTGAGACCCTTCCAATGGCATGAGATGTCATATACAACTCCTTCCCATTCCGATCTTGAGACCCTTCCGATAGCAGAGATGTGATATCTCAATGCTTATACCAAACCTGAGACCCTTCCAATGGCATGAGATGTCATATACAACTCCTTCCCATTCCGATCCTGAGACCCTTCCTATAGCATGAGATGTGATATCTCAATGCTTATACCAAACCTGAGACCCTTCCTACAGCATGAGATGTGATATCCAACTCCTTCCCATTCCAATCCTGAGACCCTTCCTATAACATGAGATGTGATGTCTCAATGCTTCTAATACCAAACCTGAGATCCTTTCTATGGCATGAGATGTCATATAAAACCCCTTCCCATTCCAATCCTGAGACCCTTCCTATAACACGAGATGTGATATCCAAATCCTTCCCCTTCCAAACCTGAGACCCTCCCTTTAGCATGAGATGTGATATCCAACTCCTTCCCATTCCAATCCTGAGACCCTTCTGATAGCATGAGATGTGATATCTCAATGCCTCTTACCAAACTAGAGATCCTACCTCTAACATGAAATGTGATATCCAACTCCTTCCCCTTCCAAACCTGAGAGCCTTCCTATAGCATGAGATGTGATATCGAAGTATTTCCCATTCCAATCCTGAGACCCTTCCTATAACATGAGATGTGATATCCAACTCCTTCCCATTCCAATCCTGATACCCTTCCAATAGCATGAGATGTGATATCTCAAGCCCTCTAATACCAAACCTGAGATCCTTCCGATAGCATGAGATGTGATATCTCAATGCTTCTAATACCAAACCTGAGATCCTTCCTATAACATGAGATGTGATATCAAAATCCTTCCCCTTCCAAACCTGAGACCCTCCCTTTAGCATGAGATCTGATATCCAACTCCTTCCCATTCCAATCCCGAGACCCTTCTGATAGCATGAGATGTGATATTCAATGCCTCTAATACCAAACCTGAGATCCTACCTCTAACATGAAATGTGATATCCAACTCCTTCCCTTTCCAAACGTGAGAGCCTCCCTATAGCATGAGATGTGATATTCACGTCCTTCCCATTCCAATCCTGAGACCCTTCCTATAGCATGAGATGTGATATCTCAATGCTTTTAATACCAAACCTGAGACCCTTCCTATAACATAAGATGGGATATCCAACTCATTCCCATTCCAATCCTGAGACCCTTCCGATAGCAGAGATGTGATATCTCAATGCTTATACCAAACCTGAGACCCTTCCTATAGCATGAGATGTGACATCTCAATGCTTATACCAAACCTGAGACCCTTCCTATAGCATGAGATGCGATATCCAACTCCTTCCCATTCCAATCCTGAGACCCTTCCTATAACATGAGATGTGATGTCTCAATGCTTCAAATACCAAACCTGAGATCCTTCCTATGGCATGAGATGTCATATAAAACTCCTTCCCATTCCATTCCTGAGACCCTTCCTATAGCATGAGATGTGATATCCAACTCCTTCCCATTCCAATCCTGAGACCCTTCCTATAGCATGAGATGTGATATCTCAATGCTTCTAATACCAAACCTGAGATCCTTCCTCTAACATGAAATGTGATATCCAACTACTTCCCTTTCCAATCCTGAGACCCTCCCTTTAGCATGAGATGTGATATCCAACTCCTTCCCATTCCAATACTGAGATCCTTCCGATAGCATGAGATGTGATATCTCAATGCCTCTAATACCAAACCTGAGATCCTACCTCTAACATGAAATGTGATATCCAACTCCTTCCCCTTCCAAACCTGATAGCCTTCCTATAGCATGAGATGTGATATCCAAGTCCTTCCCATTCCAATCCTGATACCCTTCCTATAACATGAGATGTGATATCCAACTCCTTCCCATTCCAACCTGAGACCCTTCCTATAGCATGAGATGGGATATCCAACTCCTTCCAAATCCAATCCTGATACCCTTCCGATAGCATGAGTTGTGATATCCCAATGCTTCTACAAAACCTGAGACCCATACCATGGCATGAAATGTGATATCAAACTCCTTCCCATTCCAATCCTGAGACCCTTCCTATAGCTTGAGATCTGATATCCAACTCCTTCCCATTCCAATTCTGAGACCCTTCCTATAGCATGAGATGTGATATCTCAATGCTTCTAATACCAAACCTGAGACCGGTCCTATAACATGAGATGTGATATCCAAATCCTTCGCCTTCCAAACCTTAGACCCTTCCTTTATCATGAGATGTGATATCCAAGTCCTTCCCATTCCAATCCTGAGACCCTTCCTATAGCATGAGATGTGATATCTCAATGCTTCTAATACCAAACCTGAGACCCTTGCTATAACATGAGATGTGATATTCAAGTCCTTCCCATTCCAATCCTGAGACCCTTCCTATAGCATGAGATGTGATATCTCAATGCTTCTAATACCAAACCTGAGACCCTTCCTATAACGAGATGGGATATCCAACTCCTTCCCATTCCAATCCTGAGACCCTTCCGATAGCAGAGATGTGATATCTCAATGCTTATCCCAAACCTGAGACCCTTCCTATGGCATGAGATGTCAAATACAACTCCTTCCGATTCCAATGCTGAGACCCTTCCTATAGCATGAGATGGGATATCTCAATGCTTATACCAAACCTGAGACCCTTCCTATAGCATGAGATGTGATATCCAACTCCTTCCCATTCCAATCCTGAGACCCTTCCTATAGCATGAGATGTGATATCTCAATGCTTCTAATACCAAACCTGAGATCCTTCCTATAACATGAGATGTGATATCCAACTCCTTCCCATTCCAAACCTGAGACCCTTCCGATAGCATGAGATGTGATATCAAACTCCTTCCCATTCCAATCCTGAGATAGCTTGAGATGTGATATCCAACTCCTTCCCATTCCAATCCTGAGATCTTTCCTTTAGCATGAGATGTGATATCCACCTCCTTCCCATTCCAATCCTGAGACCCTTCCTATAGCATGATATGTGATATCTCAATGCCTCTAATACCAAACCTGACACCCGTCCTAAAACATGAGATGTGAGATCCAAATCCTTCCCCTTCCAAACCTGAGATCTTTCCTTTAGCATGAGATGTGATATCCACCTCCTTCCCATTCCAATCCTGAGACCCTTCCTATAGCATGATATGTGATATCACAATGCTTCTAATACCAAACCTGAGATCCTTCCTATAACATAAAATGTGATATCCAAATCCTTCCACTTCCAAACCTGAGACCCTCCCTTTAGCATGAGATGTGATATCCGAATCCTTCCCATTCCAATCCTGAGACCCTTCTAATAGCATGAGATGTGATATCTCAATGCCTCTAATACCAAACCTGAGATCCTTCCGATAGCATGAGATGTGATATCTCAATGCTTCTAATACCAAACCTGAGATCCTTCCTATAACATGAGATGTGATATCCAAATCCTTCCCCTTCCAAACCTGAGACCCTCCCTTTAGCATGAGATGTGATATCTCAGTGCCTCTAATACCAAACCTGAGATCCTACCTCTAACATGAAATGTGATATCCAACTCCTTCCCCTTCAAAACCTGAGAGCCTTCCTATAGCATGCGATGTGATATCCAAGTCCTTCCCATTCCAATCCTGAGACCCTTCCTATAACATCAGATGTGATATCCAACTCCTTCCCATTCCAACCTGAGACCCTTCCTATAGCATGAGATGGGATATCCAACTCCTTCCAAATCCAATCCTGATACCCTTCCGATAGCATGAGATGTGATATCCCAATGCTTCTACAAAACCTAAGACCCATTCATGGCATGAGATTTGATATCAAACTCCTTCCCATTCCAATCCTGAGACACTTCCTATAGCATGAGATGTGATATCTCAATGCTTCTAATACCAAACCTGAGACTCTTCCTATAACATGAGATGGGATATCCAACTCCTTCCCATTCCAATCCTGAGACCCTTCCGATAGCAGAGATGTGATATCTCAATGCTTATACCCAACCTGAGACCCTTCCTATGGCATGAGATGTCATATACAACTCCTTCCCATTCCAATCCTGAGACCCTTCCTATAGCATGAGATGTGATATCTCAATGCTTATACCAAACCTGAGACCCTTCCTATAGCATGAGATGTGATATCCAACTCCTTCCCATTCCAATCCTGAGACCCTTCCCATAGCATGAGATGTGATGTCTCAATGCTTCTAATACCAAACCTGAGATCCTTCCTATAACATCAGATGTGATATCCAACTCCTTCCCATTCCAATCCTGAGACCCTTCCTATAGCATGAGATGTGATATCTCAATGCTTATACCAAACCTGAGACCCTTCCTATAGCATGAGATGTGATATCCAACTCCTTCCCGTTCCAAACCTGAGACCCTTCCTATAGCATGAGATGTGATATCTCAATGCCTCTAACACCAAACCTGAGATCCTTCCTCTAACATGAAATGTGATATCCAACTCCTTCCCATTCCAATCCTGAGACCCTTCCCATAGCATGCAATATGATATCTCAATGATTCTAATAACAAACCTGAGACCCGTCCTATAACATGAGATGGGATATCCAACTCCTTCCCATTCCAATCCTGAGACACTTCCGATAGCAGAGATGTGATATCTCAATGCTTATACTAAACCTGAGACCCTTCCTATAGCATGAGATGTGATATCCAACTCCTTCCCGTTCCAAACCTGAGACCCTTCCTATAGCATATGTTATATCCAACTCCTTCCCATTCCAAACATGAGACCCTTCCTATAGCAAGAATGTAATATCCAACTCCTTCCCATTCCAATCCTGAGACCCTTCCTACAGCATGCGATGTGATATCTCAATGCTTCTAATACCAAACCTGAGACCCGTCCTATAACATGAGATGGGATATCCAACTCCTTCCCGTTCCAAACCTGAGACCCTTCCTATAGCATGAGATGTGATATCCAACTCCTTCCCATCCCAATCCTGAGACACTTCCGATTGCAGAGATGTGATATCTCAATGTTTATACCAAACCTGAGACTCTTCCTATAACATGAGATGTGATATCCAACTCCTTCCCGTTCCAAACCTGAGACCCTTCCTATAGCATGAGATGTGATATCCAGCTCCTTCCCATTCCAATCCTGAGACCCTTCCGATAGCATGAGATGTGTTATCTCAATGCTTCTAATACCAAACCTGAGATCCTTCTTATAACATGTGAT
The DNA here is from genome assembly GCF_040938575.1 of Ambystoma mexicanum. Lineage (NCBI taxonomy): Eukaryota > Metazoa > Chordata > Amphibia > Caudata > Ambystomatidae > Ambystoma > Ambystoma mexicanum. Next base: position 1,149,905,989 of record NC_090934.1, read on the forward strand.
GTGATATCCAAATCCTTCCCCTTCCAAACCTGAGACCCTCCCTTTAGCATGAGATGTGATATCCAACTCCTTCCCATTCCAATCCTGAGACCCTTCTGATAGCATGAGATGTGATATCTCAATGCCTCTAATACCAAACCTGAGATCCTACCTCTAACATGAAATGTGATATCCAACTCCTTCCCTTTCCAAACCTGAGACCCTGCCTATAGCATGAGATGTGATATCCAAGTCCTTCCCATTCCAATCCTGAGACCCTTCCTATAGCATGAGATGTGATATCTCAATGCTTATACCAAACCTGAGACCCTTCCTATGGCATGAGATGTCATATACAACTCCTTCCCATTCCAATCCTGAGACCCTTCCTATAGCATGAGATGTGATATCTCAATGCTTATACCAAACCTGAGACCCTTCCTATAGCATGAGATGTGATATCCAACTTCTTCCCATTCCAATCCTGAGACCCTTCCTATAACATGAGATGTGATGTCTCAATGCTTCTAATACCAAACCTGAGATCTTTCCTATAACATGAGATGTGATATCCAACTCCTTCCCATTCCAATTCTGAGACCCTTCCTATAGCACGAGATGTGATATCTCAATGCCTCTTTACCAAACCTGATATCCTACCTCTAACATGAAATGTGACATCCAACTCCTTCCCCTTCCAAACCTGAGAGCCTTCCTATAGCATGAGATGTGATATCCAAGTCCTTCCCATTCCAATCCTGAGACCCTTCCTATAACATCAGATGTGATATCCAACTCCTTCCCATTCCAACCTGAGACCCTTCCTATAGCATGAGATGGGATATCCAACTCCTTCCAAATCCAATCCTGATACCCTTCCGATAGCATGAGATGTGATATCCCAATGCTTCTACAAAACCTGAGACCCATACATGGCATGAGATGTGATATCAAACTCCTTCCCATTTCAATCCTGAGACCCTTCCGATAGCAGAGATGTGATATCTCAATGCTTATACCAAACCTGAGACCGTTCCTATGGCATGAGATGTGATATCCAACTTCTTCCCATTCCAATCCTGAGACCCTTCCTATAAAATGAGATGTGATGTCTCAATGCTTCTAATACCAAACCTGATATCTTTCCTATAACATGAGATGTGATATCCAACTCCTTCCCATTCCAATCCTGAGACCCTTCCTATACCATGAGATGTGATATCTCAATGCTTATGCCAAACCTGAGACCCTTCCTATAGCTTGAGATGTGATATCCAACTCCTTCCCATTCCAATCCTGAGAACCTTCCTATAGCATGAGATGTGATATCTCAATGCCTCTAATACCAAACCTGAGATCCTTCCTCTAACATGAAATGTGATATCCAACTCCTTCCCCTTCCAAACCTGAGAGCCTTCCTATAGCATGAGATATGATATCCAAGTCCTTCCCATTCCAATCCTGAGACCCTTCCTATAACATGAGATGTGATATCCAACTCCTTCCCATTCCAACCTGAGACCCTTCCTATAGCATGAGATGGGATATCCAACTCCTTCCAAATCCAATCCTGATACCCTTCCGATAGCATGAGATGTGATATCCCAATGCTTCTACCAGACCTGAGACCCATACTATGGCATGAGATGTGATATCAAACTCCTTCCCATTGAAATCCTGAGACCCTTCCTATAGCTTGAGATGTGATATCCAACTCCTTCCCATTCCAATTCTGAGACCCTTCCTATACCATGAGACTTGATATCTCAATGCTTCTAATACCAAACCTGAGACCCGTCCTATAACATGAGATGTGATATCCAAATCCTTCCCCTTCCAAACCTTAGACCCTTCCTTTATCATGAGATGTGATATCCAACTCCTTCCCATTCCAATCCTGACACCCTCCCGATTTCATGAGATTTGTTATCTCAATGCTTCTAATATCAAACTTGAGACCCTCCCTATAGCATGAGATCTGACATCCAAGTCCTTCCCATTCCAATCCTGAGACCCTTCCTATAGCATGAGATGTGATATCTCAATGCTTCTAATACCAAACCTGAGACCCTTCCTATAACATGAGATGGGATATCCAAGTCCTCCCCATTCTAATCCTGAGACCCTTCCCATAGCATGAGATGTGATGTCTCAATGCTTCTAATACCAAACCTGAGATCCTTCCTATAACATGAGATGTGATATCCAACTCCTTCCCATTCCAATCCTGAGACCCTTCCTATAGCATGAGAAGTGATATCTCCATGCTTATACCAAACCCGAGACCCTTCCTATAGCATGAGATGTGATATCCAAATCCTTCCCATTCCAATCCTGAGACCCTTCCAATAGCATGAGATGTGATATCTCAATGCTTATACCAAACCAGAGACCCGTCCTATAACATGAGATGGGATATCCAACTCCTTCCCATTCCAATCCTGAGACCCTTCCTATAACATGAGATGTGATATCCAACTCCTTCCCATTCCAACCTGAGACCCTTCCTATAGCATGAGATGGGATATCCAACTCCTTCCAAATCCAATCCTGATACCCTTCCGATAGCATGAGATGTGATATCCCAATGCTTCTACCAAACCTGTGACCCATACTATGGCATGAGATGTGATATCAAACTCCTTCCCATTCCAATCCTGAGACCCTTCCTATAGCTTGAGATGTGATATCCAACTCCTTCCCATTCCAATTCTGAGACCCTTCCTATACCATGAGACTTGATATCTCAATGCTTCTAATACCAATCCTGAGACCCTTCCGATAGCAGAGATGTGATATCTCAATGCTTATACCAAACCTGAGACCCTTCCTATGGCATGAGATGTCATATACAACTCCTTCCCATTCCAATCCTGAGAGCCTACCTATAGCATGAGATGTGATATCCAAGTCCTTCCCATTCCAATCCTTAGACCCTTCCTACAGCATGCAATATGATATCTCAATGATTCTAATAACAAACCTGAGACCCGTCCTATAACATGAGATGGGATATCCAACTCCTTCCCATTCCAATCCTGAGACACTTCCGATAGCAGAGATGTGATATCTCAATGCTTATACCCAACCTGAGACCCTTCCTATAGCATGAGATGTAATATCCAACTCCTTCCCATTCCAATCCTGAGACCCTTCCTACAGCATGCGATGTGATATCTCAATGCTTCTAATAATAAACCTGAGACCCGTCCTATAACATGAGATGGGATATCGAACTCCTTCCAGTTCCAAACCTGGGACCCTTCCTATAGCATGAGATGTGATATCAAACTCCTTCCCATTCCAATCCTGAGACCCTTCCGATAGCATGAGATGTGTTATCTCAATGCCTCTTTACCAAACCTGAGATGCTACCTCTAACATGAAATGTGATATCCAACTCCTTCCCCTTCCAAACCTGAGAGCCTTCCTATAGCATGAGATGTGATATCCAAGTCCTTCCCATTCCAATCCTGAGACCCTTCCTATAACATGAGATGTGATGTCTCAATGCTTCTAATACCAAACCTGAGATCTTTCCTATAACATGAGATGTGATATCCAACTCCTTCCCCTTCCAAACCTGAGAGCCTTCCTATAGCATGAGATGTGATATCCAAGTCCTTCCCATTCCAATCCTGAGACCCTTCCTATAACATCAGATGTGATATCCAACTCCTTCCCATTCCAACCTGAGACCCTTCCTATAGCATGAGATGGGATATTCAACTCCTTCCAAATCCAATCCTGATACCCTTCCGATAGCATGAGATGTGATATCCCAATGCTTCTACAAAACCTGGGACCCATACATGGCATGAGATGTGATATCAAACTCCTTCCCATTCCAATCCTGAGACACTTCCTATAGCATGAGATGTGATATCTCAATGCTTCTAATACCAAACCTGTGACTCTTCCTATAACATGAGATGGGATATCCAACTCCTTCCCATTTCAATCCTGAGACCCTTCCGATAGCAGAGATGTGATATCTCAATGCTTATACCAAACCTGAGACCTTTCCTATGGCATGAGATGTCACATACAACTCCTTCCCATTCCAATCCTGAGACCCTTCCTATAGTATGAGATGTGATATCTCAATGCTTATACCAAACCTGAGACCCTTCCTATAGCATGAGATGTGATATCCAACACCTTCCCATTCCAATCCTGAGACCCTTCCCATAGCATGAGATGTGATGTCTCAATGCTTCTAATACCAAACCTGAGATCCTTCCTATAACATCAAATGTGATATCCAACTCCTTCCCATTCCAATCCTGAGACCCTTCCTATAGCATGAGATGTGATATCTCAATGCGTATACCAAACCTGAGACCCTTCCTATAGCATGAGATGTGATATCCAACTCCTTCCCATTCCAATCCTGAGACCCTTCCTATAGCATGAGATGTGATATCTCGATGCCTCTAATACCAAACCTGAGATCCTTCCTCTAACATGAAATGTGATATCCAACTCCTTCCCTTTCCAAACCTGGGAGCCTACCTATAGCATGAGATGTGATATCCAAGTCCTTCCCATTCCAATCCTTAGACCCTTCCTACAGCATGCAATATGATATCTCAATGATTCTAATAACAAACCTGAGACCCGTCCTATAACATGAGATGGGATATCCAACTCCTTTCAATTCCAATCCTGAGACACTTCCTATAGCATGAGATGTGATATCTCAATGCTTATACCAAACCTGAGACCCTTCCTATGGCATGAGATGTCATATACAACTCCTTCCCATTCCAATCCTGAGACCCTTCCTATAGCATGAGATGTGATATCTCAATGCTTATACCAAACCTGAGACCCTTCCTATAGCATGAGATGTGATATCCAACTCCTTCGCATTCCAATCCTGAGACCCTTCCCATAGCATGAGATGTGATGTCTCAATGCTTCTAATACCAAACATGAGATCCTTCCTATAACATCAAATGTGATATCCAACTCCTTCCCATTCCAATCCTGAGACCCTTCCTATAGCATGAGATGTGATATCTCAATGCTTATACCCAACCTGAGACCCTTCCTATAGCATGAGATGTGATATCCAACTCCTTCCCATTCCAATCCTGAGACCCTTCCTATAGCATGAGATGTGATATCTCAATGCCTCTAATACCAAACCTGAGATCCTTCCTCTAACATGAAATGTGATATCCAACTCCTTCCCTTTCCAAACCTGAGAGCCTACCTATAGCATGAGATGTGATATCCAAGTCCTTCCCATTCCAATCCTTAGACCCTTCCTACAGCATGCAATATGATATCTCAATGATTCTAATAACAAACCTGAGACCCGTCCTATAACATGAGATGGGATATCCAACTCCTTTCAATTCCAATCCTGAGACACTTCCTATAGCATGAGATGTGATATCTCAATGCTTATACCAAACCTGAGACCCTTCCTATGGCATGAGATGTCATATACAACTCCTTCCCATTCCAATCCTGAGACCCTTCCTATAGCATGAGATGTGATATCTCAATGCTTATACCAAACCTGAGACCCTTCCTATAGCATGAGATGTGATATCCAACTTCTTCCCATTCCAATCCTGAGACCCTTCCTATAACATGAGATGTGATGTCTCAATGCTTCTAATACCAAACCTGATATCTTTCCTATAACATGAGATGTGATATCCAACTCCTTCCCATTCCAATCCTGAGACCCTTCCTATAGCATGAGATGTGATATCTCAATGCTTATACCAAACATGAGACCCTTCCTCTAGCTTGAGATGTGATATCCAACTCCTTCCCATTCCAATCCTGAGAACCTCCCTATAGCATGAGATGTGATATCTCAATGCCTCTAATACCAAACCTGAGATCCTTCCTCTAACATGAAATGTGATATCCAACTCCTTCCCCTTCCAAACCTGAGAGCCTTCCTATAGCATGAGATATGATATCCAAGTCCTTCCCATTCCAATCCTGAGACCCTTCCTATAACATGAGATGTGATATCCAACTCCTTCCCATTCCAACCTGAGACCCTTCCTATAGCATGAGATGGGATATCCAACTCCTTCCAAATCCAATCCTGATACCCTTCCGATAGCATGAGATGTGATATCCCAATGCTTCTACCAAACCTGAGACCCATACTATGGCATGAGATGTGATATCAAACTCCTTCCCATTCCAATCCTGAGACCCTTCCTATAGCTTGAGATGTGATATCCAACTCCTTCCCATTCCAATTCTGAGACCCTTCCTATACCATGAGACTTGATATCTCAATGCTTCTAATACCAAACCTGAGACCCATCCTATAACATGAGATGTTATATCCAAATCCTTCCCCTTCCAAACCTTAGACCCTTCCTTTATCATGATATGTGATATCCAACTCCTTCCCATTCCAATCCTGACACCCTTCCGATATCATGAGATTTGTTATCTCAATGCTTCTAATATCAAACTTGAGACCCTCCCTATAGCATGAGATCTGACATCCAAGTCCTTCCCATTCCAATCCTGAGACCCTTCCTATAGCATGTGATGTGATATCTCAATGCTTCTAATACCAAACCTGAGACCCTTCCTATAACATGAGATGGGATATCCAAGTCCTTCCCATTCTAATCCTGAGACCCTTCCCCTAGAATGAGATGTGATGTCTCAATGCTTCTACCAAACCTGAGACCCATACTATGGCATGAGATGTGATATCAAACTCCTTCCCATTCCAATCCTGAGACCCTTCCTATAGCTTGAGATGTGATATCCAACTCCTTCCCATTCCAATTCTGAGACCCTTCCTATACCATGAGACTTGATATCTCAATGCTTCTAATACCAAACCTGAGACCCATCCTATAACATGAGATGTGATATCCAAATCCTTCCCCTTCCAAACCTTAGACCCTTCCTTTATCATGATATGTGATATCCAACTCCTTCCCATTCCAATCCTGACACCCTTCCGATATCATGAGATTTGTTATCTCAATGCTTCTAATATCAAACTTGAGACCCTCCCTATAGCATGAGATCTGACATCCAAGTCCTTCCCATTCCAATCCTGAGACCCTTCCTATAGCATGAGATGTGATATCTCAATGCTTCTAATACCAAACCTGAGACCCTTCCTATAACATGAGATGGGATATCCAAGTCCTTCCCATTCCAATCCTGAGACCCTTCCTATAACATGAGATGTGATATCCAACTCCTTCCCATTCCAACCTGAGACCCTTCCTATAGCATGAGATGGGATATCCAACTCCTTCCAAATCCAATCCTGATACCCTTCCGATAGCATGAGATGTGATATCCCAATGCTTCTACCAAACCTGAGACCCATACTATGGCATGAGATGTGATATCAAACTCCTTCCCATTCCAATCCTGAGACCCTTCCTATAGCTTGAGATGTGATATCCAACTCCTTCCCATTCCAATTCTGAGACCCTTCCTATACCATGAGACTTGATATCTCAATGCTTCTAATACCAAACCTGAGACCCATCCTATAACATGAGATGTGATATCCAAATCCTTCCCCTTCCAAACCTTAGACCCTTCCTTTATCATGATATGTGATATCCAACTCCTTCCCATTCCAATCCTGACACCCTTCCGATATCATGAGATTTGTTATCTCAATGCTTCTAATATCAAACTTGAGACCCTCCCTATAGCATGAGATCTGACATCCAAGTCCTTCCCATTCCAATCCTGAGACCCTTCCTATAGCATGAGATGTGATATCTCAATGCTTCTAATACCAAACCTGAGACCCTTCCTATAACATGAGATGGGATATCCAAGTCCTTCCCATTCTAATCCTGAGACCCTTCCCCTAGCATGAGATGTGATGTCTCAATGCTTCTAATACCAAACCTGAGATCCTTCCTATAACATGAGATGTGATATCCAACTCCTTCCCATTCCAATCCTGAGACCCTTCCTATAGCATGAGAAGTGATATCTCCATGCTTATACCAAACCCGAGACCCTTCCTATAGCATGAGATGTGATATCCAACTCCTTCCCATTCCAATCCTGAGACCCTTCCTATAGCATGAGAAGTGATATCTCCATGCGTATACCAAACCTGAGACCCTTCCTATAGCATGAGATGTGATATCCAAATCCTTCCCATTCCAATCCTGAGACCCTTCCTATAGCATGAGATGTGATATCTCAATGCTTATACCAAACCAGAGACCCGTCCTATAACATGAGATGGGATATCCAACTCCTTCCCATTCCAACCTGAGACCCTTCCTATAGCATGAGATGGGATATCCAACTCCTTCCAAATCCAATCCTGATACCCTTTCGATAGCATGAGATGTGATATCCCAATGCTTCTACCAAACCTGAGACCCATACTATGGCATGAGATGTGATATCAAACTCCTTCCCATTCCAATCCTGAGACCCTTCCTATAGCTTGAGATGTGATATCCAACTCCTTCCCATTCCAATTCTGAGACCCTTCCTATACCATGAGACTTGATATCTCAATGCTTCTAATACCAAACCTGAGACCCGTCCTATAACATGAGATGTGATATCCAAATCCTTCCCCTTCCAAACCTTAGACCCTTCCTTTATCATGATATGTGATATCCAACTCCTTCCCATTCCAATCCTGACACCCTTCCAATATCATGAGATTTGTTATCTCAATGCTTCTAATATCAAACTTGAGACCCTCCCTATAGCATGAGATCTGACATCCAAGTCCTTCCCATTCCAATCCTGAGACCCTTCCTATAGCATGAGATGTGATGCCTCAATGCTTCTAATACCAAACCTGAGATCCTTCCTATAACATGAGATGTGATATCCAACTCCTTCCCATTCCAATCCTGAGACCCTTCCTATAGCATGAGAAGTGATATCTCCATGCTTATACCAAACCAGAGACCCTTCCTATAGCATGAGATGTGATATCCAACTCCTTCCCATTCCAATCCTGAGACCCTTCCTATAGCATGAGAAGTGATATCTCCATGCGTATACCAAACCTGAGACCCTTCCTATAGCATGAGATGTGATATCCAAATCCTTCCCATTCCAATCCTGAGACCCTTCCTATAGCATGAGATGTGATATCTCAATGCTTATACCAAACCAGAGACCCGTCCTATAACATGAGATGGGATATCCAACTCCTTCCCATTCCAATACTGAGACCCTTCCTATAACATGAGATGTGATATCCAACTCCTTCCCATTCCAACCTGAGACCCTTCCTATAGCATGAGATGGGATATCCAACTCCTTCCAAATCCAATCCTGATACCCTTCCGATAGCATGAGATGTGATATCCCAATGCTTCTACCAAACCTGAGACCCATACTATAGCATGAGATGTGATATCAAACTCCTTCCCATTCCAATCCTGAGACCCTTCCTATAGCTTGAGATGTGATATCCAACTCCTTCCCATTCCAATTCTGAGACCCTTCCTATACCATGAGACTTGATATCTCAATGCTTCTAATACCAAACCTGAGACCCGTCCTATAACGTGAGATGTGATATCCAAATCCTTCCCCTTCCAAACCTTAGACCCTTCCTTTATCATGAGATGTGATTTCCAACTCCTTCCCATTCCAATCCTGACACCCTTCCGATATCATGAGATTTGTTATCTCAATGCTTCTAATATCAAACTTGAGACCCTCCTATAGGAAGGGTCTCAGGATTGGAATGGGAAGGAGTTGGATAGCACATCTCATGTTAGAGGAAGGATCTCAGGTTTGGTATTAGAGGCATTGAGATATCACATCTCATGCTATAGGAAGGTTCTCAGGATTGGAATGGGAAGGAGTTGGATATCACATCTCAAGCTATAGGAAGGGTCTCAGGTTTGGTATAAGCATTGAGATATCACATCTCATGCTATAGGAAGGGTCTCAGGATTGGAATGGGAAGGAGTTGGATATCACATCTCATGTTATAGGAAAGATATCAGGTTTGGTATTAGAAGCATTGAGACATCACATCTCATGTTATAGGAAGGGTCTCAGGATTGGAATGGGAAGAAGTTGGATATCACATCTCATGCTATAGGAAGGGTCTCAGGTTTGGTATAAGCATTGAGATATCACATCTCATGCTATAGGAAGGGTCTCAGGATTGGAATGGGAAGGAGTTGTATATGACATCTCATGCTATAGGAAGGGTCTCAGGTTTGGTATAAGCATTGAGATATCACATCTCATGCTATAGGAAGTGTCTCAGGATTGGAATTGAAAGGAGTTGGATATCCCATCTCATGTTATAGGACGGGTCTCAGGTTTGTTATTAGAATCATTGAGATATCATATTGCATGCTGTAGGAAGGGTCTAAGGATTGGAATTGGAAGGACTTGGATATCACATCTCATGCTATAGGTAGGCTCTCAGGTTTGGAAAGGGACGGAGTTGGATATCACATTTCATGTTAGAGGAAGGATCTCAGGTTTGGTATTAGAGGAATTGAGATATCACATCTCATGCTATAGGAAGGGTCTCAGGATTGGAATGGGAAGGAGTTGGATATCACATCTCATGCTATAGGAAGGGTCTCAGGTTTGGTATAAGCATTGAGATATCACATCCCATGCTATAGGAAGTGTCTCAGGATTGGAATGGGAAGGACTTGGATATCACATCTCATGCTATAGGCAGGGTCTCAGGTTTGGAAAGGGAAGGAGTTGGATATCACATCTCATGTTATAGGAAGAGTCTCAGGTTTGGTATAAGCATTGAGATATCACATCTCTGCTATCGGAAGGGTCTCAGGATTGGAATGGGAAGGAGTTGGATATCACATCTCATGCTATAGGAAGGGTCTCAGGTTTGGAACGGGAAGGAGTTGGATATCACATCTCATGTTATAGGAAGAGTCTCAGGTTTGGTATAAGCATTGAGATATCACATCTCTGCTATCGGAGGTGTCTCAGGATTGGGATGGGAAGGAATTGGATATCACATCTCATGCTATAGGAAGGGTCACAGGTTTGGAGCGGGAAGGAGTTGGATATCCCATCTCATGTTATAGGACGGGTCTCAGGTTTGATATTAGAAGCATTGAGATATCACATCGCATGCTGTAGGAAGGGTCTCAGGTTTGGAATGGGAAGGATTTGGATATCATATCTCATGTTATAGGGCGGGTCCCATGTTTGGTATTAGAAGCATTGAGATATCACATCTCATGCTATAGGAGGAGTCTCAGGATTGGAATGGGAAGGAGTTGGATATCATGTCTCATGTTATAGGAAGGGTCTCAGAATTGGAATGGCAAGGAGTTGGATATCACATCTCATGCTAAAGGAAGGGTCTCAGGTTTGATAGAAGCATTGAGATATCACATCTCATGCTACAGGAAGGAACTCAGGATTGCAATGGGAAGGAGTTGGATATCACATCTCATGCCATAGGATGGGTCATCAGGTTTGGTATAAGCATTGAGATATCACATCTCTGCTATCGGAAGGGTCTCAGGATAGGAATGGGAAGGAGTTTGATATCACATCTCATGTTATAGGAAGGATCTCGGGTTTGGTATTAGAAGCATTGAGATATCACATCTCATGCTATAGGAAGGGTCTCAGGATTGGAATCGGAAGGAGTTGTATATGACATCTCATGCCATAGGAAGGGTATCAGGTTTGGTATAAGCATTGAGATATCACATCTCTGCTATCGGAAGGGTCTCAGGATTGGAATGGGAAGGAGTTGGATATCCCATCTCGTTATAGGAAGGGTCTCAGGTTTGGTATTAGAAGCATTGAGATATCACATCTCATGCTATAGGAAGGGTCTAAGGTTTGGAAAGGGGAAGGATTTGGGTATCACATCTCATGTTATAGGACCGGTCTCAGGTTTGGTATTAGAAGCATTTAGATATCAAATCTCATGGTATAGGTCGGGTCTCAGAATTGGAATGGGAAGGAGTTGGATATCACATCTCAAGCTATAGAAAGGGTCTCAGGATTGGAATGGGAAGGAGTTTGATATCACATCTCATGCCATGGTATGGGTCTCAGGTTTTGTAGAAGCATTGGGATATCACATCACATGCTATAGGCAGGGTCTCAGGGTTGGAAGGGGAAGGAGTTGGATATCACATTTCATGTTAGAGGTAGGATCTCAGGTTTGGTATTAGAGGCATTGAGATATCACATCTCATGCCATCAGAAGGGTCTCAGGATTGGAATGGGAAGGACTTGGATATCACATCTCATTCTATAGGAAGGCTCTCAGGGTTGGAAGGGGAAGGAGTTGGATATCACATTTCATGTTAGAGGTAGGATCTCAGGTTTGGTATTAGAGGCATTGAGATATCACATCTCATGCCATCAGAAGGGTCTCAGGATTGGAATGGGAAGGAGTTGGATATCACATCTCATGCTATAGGAAGGGTCTCAGGTTTGGTATACGCATGGAGATATCACTTCTCATGCTATAGGAAGGGTCTAGGATTGGAATGGGAAGGAGTTGGATATCACATCTCATGCTATAGGAAGGGTCTCGGGTTTGGTATAAGCATGGAGATATCACTTCTCATGCTATAGGAAGGGTCTCAGGATTGGAATGGGAAGGAGTTGGATATCACATCTCATGTTATAGGAAGGATCTCAGGTTTGGTATTAGAAGCATTGAGACATCACATCTCATGCTATGGGAAGGGTCTCAGGATTAGAATGGGAAGGACTTGGATATCCCATCTCATGTTATAGGAAGGGTCTCAGGTTTGGTATTAGAAGCATTGAGATATCACATCTCATGCTATGGGAAGGGTCTCAGGATTGGAATGGGAAGGACTTGGATGTCAGATCTCATGCTATAGGGAGGGTCTCAAGTTTGATATTAGAAGCATTGAGATAACAAATCTCATGATATCGGAAGGGTGTCAGGATTGGAATGGGAAGGAGTTGGATATCACATCTCATGATAAAGGAAGGGTCTAAGGTTTGGAAGGGGAAGGATTTGGATATCACATCTCATGTTATAGGACGGGTCTCAGGTTTGGTATTAGAAGCATTGAGATATCACGTCTCATGGTATAGGAAGGGTCTCAGAATTGGAATGGGAAGGAGTTGGATATCACATCTCAAGCTATAGGAAGGGTCTCAGGATTGGAATGGGAAGGAGTTTGATATCACATCTCATGCCATAGTATGGGTCTCAGGTTTGGTAGAAGCATTGGGATATCACATCTCATGCTATTGGAAGGGTATTAGGATTGGATTTGGAAGGAGTTGGATATCCCATCTCATGCTATAGGAAGGGTCTCAGGTTGGAATGGGAAGGAGTTGAATATCACATCTCATGTTATAGGAAGGGTCTCAGGATTGGAATGGGAAGGACGTGGATATCATATCTCATGCTATAGGAAGGCTCTCAGGTTTGGAAGGGGAAGGAGTTGGATATCACATCTCAAGCTATAGGAAGGGTCTCAGGTTTGGTATAAGCATTGAGATATCACATCTCATGCTATAGGAAGGGTCTCAGGATTGGAATGGGAAGGAGTTGGATATCACATCTCATGTTATAGGAAAGATATCAGGTTTGGTATTAGAAGCATTGAGACATCACATCTCATGTTATAGGAAGGGTCTCAGGATTGGAATGGGAAGAAGTTGGATATCACATCTCATGCTATAGGAAGGGTCTCAGGTTTGGTATAAGCATTGAGATATCACATCTCATGCTATAGGAAGGGTCTCAGGATTGGAATGGGAAGGAGTTGTATATGACATCTCAAGCTATAGGAAGGGTCTCAGGTTTGGTATAAGCATTGAGATATCACATCTCATGCTATAGGAAGGGTCTCAGGATTGGAATGGGAAGGAGTTGGATAGCACATCTCATGTTAGAGGAAGGATCTCAGGTTTGGTATTAGAGGCATTGAGATATCACATCTCATGCTATAGGAAGGTTCTCAGGATTGGAATGGGAAGGAGTTGGATATCACATCTCAAGCTATAGGAAGGGTCTCAGGTTTGGTATAAGCATTGAGATATCACATCTCATGCTATAGGAAGGGTCTCAGGATTGGAATGGGAAGGAGTTGGATATCACATCTCATGTTATAGGAAAGATATCAGGTTTGGTATTAGAAGCATTGAGACATCACATCTCATGTTATAGGAAGGGTCTCAGGATTGGAATGGGAAGAAGTTGGATATCACATCTCATGCTATAGGAAGGGTCTCAGGTTTGGTATAAGCATTGAGATATCACATCTCATGCTATAGGAAGGGTCTCAGGATTGGAATGGGAAGGAGTTGTATATGACATCTCATGCCATAGGAAGGGTCTCAGGTTTGGTATAAGCATTGAGATATCACATCTCATGCTATAGGAAGTGTCTCAGGATTGGAATTGAAAGGAGTTGGATATCCCATCTCATGTTATAGGACGGGTCTCAGGTTTGTTATTAGAATCATTGAGATATCATATTGCATGCTGTAGGAAGGGTCTAAGGATTGGAATGGGAAGGACTTGGATATCACATCTCATGCTATAGGTAGGCTCTCAGGTTTGGAAAGGGACGGAGTTGGATATCACATTTCATGTTAGAGGAAGGATCTCAGGTTTGGTATTAGAGGAATTGAGATATCACATCTCATGCTATAGGAAGGGTCTCAGGATTGGAATGGGAAGGAGTTGGATATCACATCTCATGCTATAGGAAGGGTCTCAGGTTTGGTATAAGCATTGAGATATCACATCCCATGCTATAGGAAGTGTCTCAGGATTGGAATGGGAAGGACTTGGATATCACATCTCATGCTATAGGCAGGGTCTCAGGTTTGGAAAGGGAAGGAGTTGGATATCACATCTCGTTATAGGAAGAGTCTCAGGTTTGGTATAAGCATTGAGATATCACATCTCTGCTATCGGAAGGGTCTCAGGATTGGAATGGGAAGGAGTTGGATATCACATCTCATGCTATAGGAAGGGTCTCAGGTTTGGAACGGGAAGGAGTTGGATATCACATCTCATGTTATAGGAAGAGTCTCAGGTTTGGTATAAGCATTGAGATATCACATCTCTGCTATCGGAGGTGTCTCAGGATTGGGATGGGAAGGAATTGGATATCACATCTCATGCTATAGGAAGGGTCACAGGTTTGGAACGGGAAGGAGTTGGATATCCCATCTCATGTTATAGGACGGGTCTCAGGTTTGATATTAGAAGCATTGAGATATCACATCGCATGCTGTAGGAAGGGTCTCAGGTTTGGAATGGGAAGGATTTGGATATCACATTTCATGTCATAGGAAGGATCTCAGGTTTGGTGTTAGAAGCATTGATACATCACATCTCATGCTATAGGAATGGTCTCAGGATTGGAATGGGTAGGAGTTGGATATTACATTCTTGCTATAGGAAGGGTCTCATGTTTGGAATGGGAAGGACTTGGATATCACATATGCTATAGGAAGTGTCTCAGGTTTGGAACGGGAATGAGTTGGATATCACATCTCATGTTATAGGAAGGGTCTCGGGTTTGGTATAAGCATTGAGATATCACATCTCTGCTATCGGAAGTGGCTCAGGATTGGAATGGGAAGGATTTGGATATCACATCTCATGCTATAGGAAGGGTCTCAGGTTTGGTATACGCATGGAGATACTTCTCATGCTATAGGAAGGGTCTCAGGATTGGAATGGGAAGGAGTTGGATATTACATCTCATGTTATAGGAAGGGTCTCAGGTTTGGTATTAGAAGCATTGAGACATCACATCTCATGCTATGGGAAGGGTCTCAGGATTGGAATGGGAAGGAGTTGGATATCACATCTCATGCTATAGGAAGGGTCTCAGGTTTGGTATAAGCATTGAGATATCACATCTCATGCTATAGGAAGGGTCTCAGGATTGGAATGGGAAGGAGTTGTATATGACATCTCAGGCCATAGCAAGGGTCTCAGGTTTGGTGTAAGCATTGAGATATCACATCTCTGCTATCGGAAGGGTCTCAGGATTGGAATGGGAAGGAGTTGGATATGCCATCTCATGTTATAGGAAGGGTCTCAGGTTTGGTATTAGAAGCATTGAGATATCACATCTCATGCTATAGGAAGGGTCTCAGGATTGGAATGGGAAGGACTTGGATGTCAGATCTCATGCTATAGGGAGGGTCTCAAGTTTGATATTAGAAGCATTGAGATAACAAATCTCATGATATCGGAAGGGTGTCAGGATTGGAATGGGAAGGAGTTGGAAATCACATCTCATGATAAAGGAAGGGTCTAAGGTTTGGAAGGGGAAGGATTTGGATATCACATCTCATGTTATAGGACGGGTCTCAGGTTTGGTATTAGAAGCATTGAGATATCAAGTCTCATGGTATAGGAAGGGTCTCAGAATTGGAATGGGAAGGAGTTGGATATCACATCTCAAGCTATAGGAAGGGTCTCAGGATTGGAATGGGAAGGAGTTTGATATCACATCTCATGTTATAGGAAGGGTCTCAGGTTTGGAATGGGAAGGAGTTGGATATCCCATCTCATGTTATAGGACGGGTCTCTGGTTTGGTAGAAGCATTGGGATATCACATCTCATGCTATCGGAAGGGTATCAGGATTGGATTTGGAAGGAGTTGGATATCCCATCTCATGCTATAGGAAGGGTCTCAGGTTGGAATGGGAAGGAGTTGGATATCACATCTCATGTTATAGGAAGGGTCTCAGGTTTGGAATGGGAAGGAGTTGGATATCCCATCTCATGTTATAGGACGGGTCTCTGGTTTGGTATAAGCATTGAGATATCACATCTCATGCTATAGGAAGGGTCTCAGGATTGGAATGGGAAGGATTTGGATATCACATCTCATGCTATAGGAAGGGTCTCAGGTTTGGTATACGCATGGAGATATCACTTCTCATGCTATAGGAAGGGTCTCAGGATTGGAATGGGAAGGAGTTGGATATCACATCTCATGCTATAGGAAGGGTCTCGGGTTTGGTATAAGCATGGAGATATCACTTCTCATGCTATAGGAAGGGTCTCAGGATTGGAATGGGAAGGAGTTGGATATCACATCTCATGTTATAGGAAGGATCTCAGGTTTGGTATTAGAAGCATTGAGACATCACATCTCATGCTATGGGAAGGGTCTCAGGATTAGAATGCGAAGGAATTGGATATCCCATCTCATGTTATAGGAAGGGTCTCAGGTTTGGTATTAGAAGCATTGAGATATCACATCTCATGTTATAGGAAGGGTCTCAGGATTGGAATGGGAAGGACTTGGATGTCAGATCTCATGCTATAGGGAGGGTCTCAAGTTTGATATTAGAAGCATTGAGATAACAAATCTCATGATATCGGAAGGGTGTCAGGATTGGAATGGGAAGGAGTTGGATATCACATCTCATGATAAAGGAAGGGTCTAAGGTTTGGAAGGGGAAGGATTTGGATATCACATCTCATGTTATAGGACGGGTCTCAGGTTTGGTATTAGAAGCATTGAGATATCAAGTCTCATGGTATAGGAAGGGTCTCAGAATTGGAATGGGAAGGAGTTGGATATCACATCTCAAGCTATAGGAAGGGTCTCAGGATTGGAATGGGAAGGAGTTTGATATCACATCTCATGTTATAGGAAGGGTCTCAGGTTTGGAATGGGAAGGAGTTGGATATCCCATCTCATGTTATAGGAAGGGTCTCTGGTTTGGTAGAAGCATTGGGATATCACATCTCATGCTATCGGAAGGGTATCAGGATTGGATTTGGAAGGAGTTGGATATCCCATCTCATGCTATAGGAAGGGTCTCAGGTTGGAATGGGAAGGAGTTGGATATCACATCTCATGTTATAGGAAGGGTCTCAGGTTTGGAATGGGAAGGAGTTGGATATCCCATCTCATGTTATAGGACGGGTCTCTGGTTTGGTATAAGCATTGAGATATCACATCTCATGCTATAGGAAGGGTCTCAGGATTGGAATGGGAAGGATTTGGATATCACATCTCATGCTATAGGAAGGGTCTCAGGTTTGGTATACGCATGGAGATATCACTTCTCATGCTATAGGAAGGATCTCAGGATTGGAATGGGAAGGAGTTGGATATCACATCTCATGCTATAGGAAGGGTCTCGGGTTTGGTATAAGCATGGAGATATCACTTCTCATGCTATAGGAAGGGTCTCAGGATTGGAATGGGAAGGAGTTGGATATCACATCTCATGTTATAGGAAGGATCTCAGGTTTGGTATTAGAAGCATTGAGACATCACATCTCATGCTATGGGAAGGGTCTCAGGATTAGAATGGGAAGGACTTGGATATCCCATCTCATGTTATAGGAAGGGTCTCAGGTTTGGTATTAGAAGCATTGAGATATCACATCTCATGCTATAGGAAGGGTCTCAGGATTGGAATGGGAAGGACTTGGATGTCAGATCTCATGCTATAGGGAGGGTCTCAAGTTTGATATTAGAAGCATTGAGATAACAAATCTCATGATATCGGAAGGGTGTCAGGATTGGAATGGGAAGGAGTTGGATATCACATCTCATGATAAAGGAAGGGTCTAAGGTTTGGAAGGGGAAGGATTTGGATATCACATCTCATGTTATAGGACGGGTCTCAGGTTTGGTATTAGAAGCATTGAGATATCAAGTCTCATGGTATAGGAAGGGTCTCAGAATTGGAATGGGAAGGAGTTGGATATCACATCTCAAGCTATAGGAAGGGTCTCAGGATTGGAATGGGAAGGAGTTTGATATCACATCTCATGCCATAGTATGGGTCTCAGGTTTGGTAGAAGCATTGGGATATCACATCTCATGCTATCGGAAGGGTATCAGGATTGGATTTGGAAGGAGTTGGATATCCCATCTCATGCTATAGGAAGGGTCTCAGGTTGGAATGGGAAGGAGTTGAATATCACATCTCATGTTATAGGAAGGGTCTCAGGATTGGAATGGGAAGGACTTGGATATCATATCTCATGCTATAGGAAGGCTCTCAGGTTTGGAAGGGGAAGGAGTTGGATATCACATTTCATGTTAGAGGAAGGATCTCAGGTTTGGTATTAGAGGCATTGAGATATCACATCTCATGCTATAGGAAGGTTCTCAGAATTGGAATGGGAAGGAGTTGGATATCACATCTCAAGCTATAGTAAGGGTCTCAGGTTTGGTATAAGCATTGACATATCACATCTCATGCTATAGGAAGGGTCTCAGGATTGGAATGGGAAGGAGTTGGATATCACATCTCATGTTATAGGAAAGATATCAGGTTTGGTATTAGAAGCATTGAGACATCACATCTCATGTTATAGGAAGGGTCTCAGGATTGGAATGGGAAGAAGTTGGATATCACATCTCATGCTATAGGAAGGGTCTCAGGTTTGGTATAAGCATTGAGATATCACATCTCATGCTATAGGAAGGGTCTCAGGATTGGAATGGGAAGGAGTTGTACATGACATCTCATGCCATAGGAAGGGTCTCAGGTTTGGTATAAGCATTGAGATATCACATCTCATGCTATAGGATGTGTCTCAGGATTGGAATTGAAAGGAGTTGGATATCCCATCTCATGTTATAGGACGGGTCTCAGGTTTGTTATTAGAATCATTGAGATATCATATTGCATGCTGTAGGAAGGGTCTAAGGATTGGAATGGGAAGGACTTGGATATCACATCTCATGCTATAGGTAGGCTCTCAGGTTTGGAAAGGGACGGAGTTGGATATCACATTTCATGTTAGAGGAAGGATCTCAGGTTTGGTATTAGAGGCATTGAGATATCACATCTCATGCTATAGGAAGGGTCTCAGGATTGGAATGGGAAGGAGTTGGATATCACATCTCATGCTATAGGAAGGGTCTCATGTTTGGTATAAGCATTGAGATATCACATCTCATGCTATAGGAAGGGTCTCAGGATTGGAATGGGAAGGAGTTGGATATCACATTTGATGTTATAGGAAGGATCTCAGGTTTGGTATTAGAAGCATTGAGACATCACATCTCATGCTATGGGAAGGGTCTCAGGATTGGAATGGGAAGGAGTTGGATATCACATCTCATGCTATAGGAAGGGTCTCAGGTTTGGTATAAGCATTGAGATATCACATCTCATGCTATAGGAAGGGTCTCAGGATTGGAATGGGAAGGAGTTGGATATCACATTTGATGTTATAGGAAGGATCTCAGGTTTGGTATTAGAAGCATTGAGACATCACATCTCATGCTATGGGAAGGGTCTCAGGATTGGAATGGGAAGGAGTTGGATATCACATCTCATGCTATAGGAAGGGTCTCAGGTTTGGTATAAGCATTGAGATATCACATCTCATGCTATAGGAAGGGTCTCAGGATTGGAATGGGAAGGAGTTGGATATCACATCTCATGTTATAGGAAAGATATCAGGTTTGGTATTAGAAGCATTGAGACATCACATCTCATGTTATAGGAAGGGTCTCAGGATTGGAATGGGAAGAAGTTGGATATCACATCTCATGCTATAGGAAGGGTCTCAGGTTTGGTATAAGCATTGAGATATCACATCTCATGCTATAGGAAGGGTCTCAGGATTGGAATGGGAAGGAGTTGTATATGACATCTCATGCCATAGGAAGGGTCTCAGGTTTGGTATAAGCATTGAGATATCACATCTCATGCTATAGGAAGTGTCTCAGGATTGGAATTGAAAGGAGTTGGATATCCCATCTCATGTTATAGGACGGGTCTCAGGTTTGTTATTAGAATCATTGAGATATCATATTGCATGCTGTAGGAAGGGTCTAAGGATTGGAATGGGAAGGACTTGGATATCACATCTCATGCTATAGGTAGGCTCTCAGGTTTGGAAAGGGACGGAGTTGGATATCACATTTCATGTTAGAGGAAGGATCTCAGGTTTGGTATTAGAGGCATTGAGATATCACATCTCATGCTATAGGAAGGGTCTCAGGATTGGAATGGGAAGGAGTTGGATATCACATCTCATGCTATAGGAAGGGTCTCAGGTTTGGTATAAGCATTGAGATATCACATCTCATGCTATAGGAAGGGTCTCAGGATTGGAATGGGAAGGAGTTGGATATCACATTTGATGTTATAGGAAGGATCTCAGGTTTGGTATTAGAAGCATTGAGACATCACATCTCATGCTATGGGAAGGGTCTCAGGATTGGAATGGGAAGGAGTTGGATATCACATCTCATGCTATAGGAAGGGTCTCAGGTTTGGTATAAGCATTGAGATATCACATCTCATGCTATAGGAAGGGTCTCAGGATTGGAATGGGAAGGAGTTGGATATCACATTTGATGTTATAGGAAGGATCTCAGGTTTGGTATTAGAAGCATTGAGACATCACATCTCATGCTATGGGAAGGGTCTCAGGATTAGAATGGGAAGGACTTGGATATCCCATCTCATGTTATAGGAAGGGTCTCAGGTTTGGTATTAGAAGCATTGAGATATCACATCTCATGCTATAGGAAGGGTCTCAGGATTGGAATGGGAAGGACTTGGATGTCAGATCTCATGCTATAGGGAGGGTCTCAAGTTTGATATTAGAAGCATTGAGATAACAAATCTCATGATATCGGAAGGGTGTCAGGATTGGAATGGGAAGGAGTTGGATATCACATCTCATGATAAAGGAAGGGTCTAAGGTTTGGAAGGGGAAGGATTTGGATATCACATCTCATGTTATAGGACGGGTCTCAGGTTTGGTATTAGAAGCATTGAGATATCAAGTCTCATGGTATAGGAAGGGTCTCAGAATTGGAATGGGAAGGAGTTGGATATCACATCTCAAGCTATAGGAAGGGTCTCAGGATTGGAATGGGAAGGAGTTTGATATCACATCTCATGCCATAGTATGGGTCTCAGGTTTGGTAGAAGCATTGGGATATCACATCTCATGCTATCGGAAGGGTATCAGGATTGGATTTGGAAGGAGTTGGATATCCCATCTCATGCTATAGGAAGGGTCTCAGGTTGGAATGGGAAGGAGTTGAATATCACATCTCATGTTATAGGAAGGGTCTCAGGATTGGAATGGGAAGGACTTGGATATCATATCTCATGCTATAGGAAGGCTCTCAGGTTTGGAAGGGGAAGGAGTTGGATATCACATTTCATGTTAGAGGAAGGATCTCAGGTTTGGTATTAGAGGCATTGAGATATCACATCTCATGCTATAGGAAGGTTCTCAGGATTGGAATGGGAAGGAGTTGGATATCACATCTCAAGCTATAGGAAGGGTCTCAGGTTTGGTATAAGCATTGAGATATCACATCTCATGCTATAGGAAGGGTCTCAGGATTGGAATGGGAAGGAGTTGGATATCACATCTCATGTTATAGGAAAGATATCAGGTTTGGTATTAGAAGCATTGAGACATCACATCTCATGTTATAGGAAGGGTCTCAGGATTGGAATGGGAAGAAGTTGGATATCACATCTCATGCTATAGGAAGGGTCTCAGGTTTGGTATAAGCATTGAGATATCACATCTCATGCTATAGGAAGGGTCTCAGGATTGGAATGGGAAGGAGTTGTATATGACATCTCATGCCATAGGAAGGGTCTCAGGTTTGGTATAAGCATTGAGATATCACATCTCATGCTATAGGAAGTGTACCAGGATTGGAATTGAAAGGAGTTGGATATCCAATCTCATGTTATAGGACGGGTCTCAGGTTTGTTATTAGAATCATTGAGATATCATATTGCATGCTGTAGGAAGGGTCTAAGGATTGGAATGCGAAGGACTTGGATATCACATCTCATGCTATAGGTAGGCTCTCAGGTTTGGAAAGGGACGGAGTTGGATATTACATTTCATGTTAGAGGAAGGATCTCAGGTTTGGTATTAGAGGCATTGAGATATCACATCTCATGCTATAGGAAGGGTCTCAGGATTGGAATGGGAAGGAGTTGGATATCACATCTCATGCTATAGGAAGGGTCTCAGGTTTGGTATAAGCATTGAGATATCACATCTCATGCTATAGGAAGGGTCTCAGGATTGGAATGGGAAGGAGTTGGATATCACATTTGATGTTATAGGAAGGATCTCAGGTTTGGTATTAGAAGCATTGAGACATCACATCTCATGCTATGGGAAGGGTCTCAGGATTGGAATGGGAAGGAGTTGGATATCACATCTCATGCTATAGGAAGGGTCTCAGGTTTGGTATAAGCATTGAGATATCACATCTCATACTATAGGAAGGGTCTCAGGATTGGAATGGGAAGGAGTTGTATGTGACATCTCATGCCATAGGAAGGGTCTCAGGTTTGGTATAAGCATTGAGATATCACATCTCTGCTATCGGAAGGGTCTCAGGATTGGAATGGGAAGGAGTTGGATATCCCATCTCATGTTATAGGAAGAGTCACAGGTTTGGTATTAGAAGCATTGAGATATCACATCTCAAGCTATCGGAAGGGTATCAGGATTGGATTTGGAAGGAGTTGAATATCCCATCTCATGCTATAGGAAAGGTCTCAGGTTGGAATGGGAAGGAGTTGGATATCACATCTGATGTTATAGGAAGGGTCTCAGGATTGGAATGGGAAGGACTTGGATATCACATCTCATACTATAGGAAGGCTCTCAGGTTTGGAAGGGGAAGGAGTTGGATATCACATTTCATGTTAGAGGTAGGATCTCAGGTTTGGTAAAGAGGCATTGAGATATCACATCTCATGCTATAGGAAGGGTCTCAGGATTTGAATGGGAAGGAGTTGGATATCACATCTCATGTTATAGGAAAGATCTCAGGTTTGGTATTAGAAGCATTGAGATATCACATCGCATGCTGTAGGAAGGGTCTCAGGATTGGAATGGGAAGGAGTTGGATATTACATTCTTGCTATAGGAAGGGTCTCATGTTTGGAATGGGAAGGAGTTGGATATCACATCTCATGCTATAGGTAGGCTCTCAGGTTTGGAAAGGGACGGAGTTGGATATCACATTTCATGTTAGAGGAAGGATCTCAGGTTTGGTATTAGAGGCATTGAGATATCACATCTCATGCTATAGGAAGGGTCTCAGGATTGGAATGGGAAGGAGTTGGATATCACATCTCATGCTATAGGAAGGGTCTCAGTTTTGGTATAAGCATTGAGATATTACATCTCATGCTATAGGAAGGGTCTAAGGATTGGAATGGGAAGGAGTTGGATATCACATTTGATGTTATAGGAAGGATCTCAGGTTTGGTATTAGAAGCATTGAGACATCACATCTCATGCTATGGGAAGGGTCTCAGGATTGGAATGGGAAGGAGTTGGATATCACATCTCATGCTATAGGAAGGGTCTCAGGTTTGGTATAAGCATTGAGATATCACATCTCATACTATAGGAAGGGTCTCAGGATTGGAATGGGAAGGAGTTGTATGTGACATCTCATGCCATAGGAAGGGTCTCAGGTTTGGTATAAGCATTGAGATATCACATCTCTGCTATCGGAAGGGTCTCAGGATTGGAATGGGAAGGAGTTGGATATCCCATCTCATGTTATAGGAAGAGTCACAGGTTTGTTATTAGAAGCATTGAGATATCACATATCATGCTATCGGAAGGGTATCAGGATTGGATTTGGAAGGAGTTGAATATCCCATCTCATGCTATAGGAAGGGTCTCAGGTTGGAATGGGAAGGAGTTGGATATCACATCTGATGTTATAGGAAGGGTCTCAGGATTGGAATGGGAAGGACTTGGATATCACATCTCATACTATAGGAAGGCTCTCAGGTTTGGAAGGGGAAGGAGTTGGATATCACATTTCATGTTAGAGGTAGGATCTCAGGTTTGGTAAAGAGGCATTGAGATATCACATCTCATGCTATAGGAAGGGTCTCAGGATTGGAATGGGAAGGAGTTGGATATCACATCTCATGTTATAGGAAAGATCTCAGGTTTGGTATTAGAATCATTGAGATATCATATTGCATGCTGTAGGAAGGGTCTAAGGATTGGAATGGGAAGGACTTGGATATCACATCTCATGCTATAGGTAGGCTCTCAGGTTTGGAAAGGGAAGGAGTTGGATATCACATTTCATGTTAGAGGAAGGATCTCAGGTTTGGTATTAGAGGCATTGAGATATCACATCTAATGCTATAGGAAGGGTCTCAGGATTGGAATCGGAAGGAGTTGGATATCACATCTCATGCTATAGGAAGGGATTCAGGTTTGGTATAAGCATTGAGATATCACATCTCATGTTATAGGAAGGGTCTCAGGATTGGAATGGGAATGACTTGGATATCACATCTCATGCTATAGGAAGGCTCTCAGGTTTGGAACTGGAAGGAGTTGGATATCCCATCTCATGTTATAGGACGGGTCTCAGGTTTGGTATTAGAAGCATTGAGATATCACATCGCATGCTGAAGGAAGGGTCTCAGGATTGGAATGGGAAGGAGTTGGATATTACATTCTTGCTATAGGAAGGGTCTCATGTTTGGAATGGGAAGGAGTTGGATATCACATATGCTATAGGAAGGGTCTCAGGTTTGGAACGGGAAAGAATTGGATATCACATCTCATGCTATAGGAAGGGTCTCAGGTTTGGTATAAGCATTGAGATATCACATCTCTGCTATCGGAAGTGTCTCAGGATTGGAATGGGAAGGAGTTGGATATCCCATCTCATGTTATAGGACGGGTCTCAGGTTTGTTATTAGAATCATTGAGATATCATATTGCATGCTGTAGGAAGGGTCTAAGGATTGGAATGGGAAGGACTTGGATATCACATCTCATGCTATAGGTAGGCTCTCAGGTTTGGAAAGGGAAGGAGTTGGATATCACATTTCATGCTATAGGAAGGGATTCAGGTTTTGTATAAGCATTGAGATATCACATCTCATGCTATAGGAAGGGTCTCAGGATTGGAATGGGAAGGAGTTGGATATCACATCTCATGCTATAGGAAGGGTCTCAGGTTTGGTATAAACATTGAGATATCACATCTCATGCTATAGGAAGGGTCTCAGGCTTGGAATGGGAAGGAGTTGTATATGACATCTCATGCCATAGGAAGGGTCTCAGGTTTGGTATAAGCATTGAGATATCACATCTCTGCTATCGGAAGGGTCTCAGGATTGGAATGGGAAGGAGTTTGATATCACATCTCATGCCATGTATGGGTCTCAGGTTTTGTAGAAGCATAGGGATATCACATCTCATGCTATCGGAAGGGTATCAGGATTGGATTTGGAAGGAGTTGGATATCCCATCTCATGCTATAGGAAGGGTCTCAGGTTGGAATGGGAAGGAGTTGGATATCACATATGATGTTATAGGAAGGGTCTCAGGATTGGAATGGGAAGGACTTGGATATCACATCTCATGCTATAGGAAGGCTCTCAGGTTTGGAAGGGGAAGGAGTTGGATATCACATTTCATGTTAGAGGTAGGATATCAGGTTTGGTAAAGAGGCATTGAGATATCACATCTCTTGCTATAGGAAGGGTCTCAGAATTGGAATGGGAAGGAGTTGGATACCACATCTCATGTTATAGGAAAGATCTCAGGTTTGGTATTAGAAGCATTGAGACATCACATCTCATGTTATAGGAAGGGTCTCAGGATTGGAATGGGAAGAAGTTGGATATCACATCTCATGCTATAGGAAGGGTTTCAGGTTTGGTATAAGCTTTGAGATATCACATCTCATGCTATAGGAAGGGTCTCGGGATTGGAATGGGAAGGAGTTGTATATGACATCTCATGCCATAGGAAGGGTCTCAGGTTTGGTATAAGCATTGAGATATCACATCTCATGCTATAGGAAAGGTCTCAGGATTGGAATGGGAAGGACTTGGATATCACATCTCATGCTATAGGCAGGGTCTCAGGTTTGGAAAGGGAAGGAGTTGGATATCACATCTCATGTTATAGGAAGAGTCTCAGGTTTGGTATAAGCATTGAGATATCACATCTCTGCTATCGGAAGGGTCTCAGGATTGGAATGGGAAGGAGTTGGATATCACATCTCATGCTATAGGAAGGGTCTCAGGTTTGGAACGGGAAGGAGTTGGATATCACATCTCATGTTATAGGAAGAGTCTCAGGTTTGGTATAAGCATTGAGATATCACATCTCTGCTATCGGAGGTGTCTCAGGATTGGGATGGGAAGGAATTGGATATCACATCTCATGCTATAGGAAGGGTCTCAGGTTTGGAACGGGAAGGAGTTGGATATCCCATCTCATGTTATAGGACGGGTCTCAGGTTTGATATTAGAAGCATTGAGATATCACATCGCATGCTGTAGGAAGGGTCTCAGGTTTGGAATGGGAAGGATTTGGATATCACATTTCATGTCATAGGAAGGATCTCAGGTTTGGTATTAGAAGCATTGATATATCACATCTCATGCTATAGGAATGGTCTCAGGATTGGAATGGGTAGGAGTTGGATATTACATTCTTGCTATAGGAAGGGTCTCATGTTTGAAATGGGAAGGACTTGGATATCACATATGCTATAGGAAGTGTCTCAGGTTTGGAACGGGAATGAGTTGGATATCACATCTCATGTTATAGGAAGGGTCTCAGGTTTGGTATAAGCATTGAGATATCACATCTCTGCTATCGGAAGTGGCTCAGGATTGGAATGGGAAGGATTTGGATATCACATCTCATGCTATAGGAATGGAGATACACGCATGGTATACGCATGGAGATACTTCTCATGCTATAGGAAGGGTCTCAGGATTGGAATGGGAAGGAGTTGGATATTACATCTCATGCTATAGGAAGGGTCTCAGGTTTGGTATAAGCATGGAGATATCACTTCTCATGCTATAGGAAGGGTCTCAGGATTGGAATGGGAAGGAGTTGGATATCACATCTCATGTTATAGGAAGGGTCTCAGGTTTGGTATTAGAAGCATTGAGACATCACATCTCATGCTATGGGAAGGGTCTCAGGATTGGAATGGGAAGGAGTTGGATATCACATCTCATGCTATAGGAAGGGTCTCAGGTTTGGTATAAGCATTGAGATATCACATCTCATGCTATAGGAAGGGTCTCAGGATTGGAATGGGAAGGAGTTGTATATGACATCTCAGGCCATAGCAAGGGTCTCAGGTTTGGTATAAGCATTGAGATATCACATCTCTGCTATCGGAAGGGTCTCAGGATTGGAATGGGAAGGAGTTGGATATCCCATCTCATGTTATAGGAAGGGTCTCAGGTTTGGTATTAGAAGCATTGAGATATCACATCTCATGCTATAGGAAGGGTCTCAGGATTGGAATGGGAAGGACTTGGATGTCAGATCTCATGCTATAGGGAGGGTCTCAAGTTTGATATTAGAAGCATTGAGATAACAAATCTCATGATATCGGAAGGGTGTCAGGATTGGAATGGGAAGGAATTGGAAATCACATCTCATGATAAAGGAAGGGTCTAAGGTTTGGAAGGGGAAGGATTTGGATATCACATCTCATGCCATAGTATGGGTCTCAGGTTTGGTAGAAGCATTGGGATATCACATCTCATGCTATCGGAAGGGTATCAGGATTGGATTTGGAAGGAGTTGGATATCCCATCTCATGCTATAGGAAGGGTCTCAGGTTGGAATGGGAAGGAGTTGGATATCACATCTCATGTTATAGGACGGGTCTCAGGTTTGGTATTAGAAGCATTGAGATATCAAGTCTCATGGTATAGGAAGGGTCTCAGAATTGGAATGGGAAGGAGTTGGATATCACATCTCAAGCTATAGGAAGGGTCTCAGGATTGGAATGGGAAGGAGTTTGATATCACATCTCATGCCATAGTATGGGTCTCAGGTTTGGTAGAAGCATTGGGATATCACATCTCATGCTATCGGAAGGGTATCAGGATTGGATTTGGAAGGAGTTGGATATCCCATCTCATGCTATAGGAAGGGTCTCAGGTTGGAATGGGAAGGAGTTGGATATCACATCTCATGTTATAGGAAGGGTCTCAGGATTGGAATGGGAAGGAGTTGGATATCCCATCTCATGTTATAGGACGGGTCTCTGGTTTGGTATAAGCATTGAGATATCACATCTCATGCTATAGGAAGGGTCTCAGGGTTGGAATGGGAAGGATTTGGATATCACATCTCATGCTATAGGAAGGGTCTCAGGTTTGGTATACGCATGGAGATATCACTTCTCATGCTATAGGAAGGGTCTCAGGATTGGAATGGGAAGGAGTTGGATATCACATCTCATGCTATAGGAAGGGTCTCGGGTTTGGTATAAGCATGGAGATATCACTTCTCATGCTATAGGAAGGGTCTCAGGATTGGAATGGGAAGGAGTTGGATATCACATCTCATGTTATAGGAAGGATCTCAGGTTTGGTATTAGAAGCATTGAGACATCACATCTCATGCTATGGGAAGGGTCTCAGGATTAGAATGGGAAGGACTTGGATATCCCATCTCATGTTATAGGAAGGGTCTCAGGTTTGGTATTAGAAGCATTGAGATAACAAATCTCATGATATCGGAAGGGTGTCAGGATTGGAATGGGAAGGAGTTGGATATCACATCTCGTGATAAAGGAAGGGTCTAAGGTTTGGAAGGGGAAGGATTTGGATATCACATCTCATGTTATAGGACGGGTCTCAGGTTTGGTATTACAAGCATTGAGATATCAAGTCTCATGGTATAGGAAGGGTCTCAGAATTGGAATGGGAAGGAGTTGGATATCACATCTCAAGCTATAGGAAGGGTCTCAGGATTGGAATGGGAAGGAGTTTGATATCACATCTCATGCCATAGTATGGGTCTCAGGTTTGGTAGAAGCATTGGGATATCACATCTCATGCTATCGGAAGGGTATCAGGATTGGATTTGGAAGGAGTTGGATATCCCATCTCATGCTATAGGAAGGGTCTCAGGTTGGAATGGGAAGGATTTGAATATCACATCTCATGTTATAGGAAGGGTCTCAGGATTGGAATGGGAAGGACTTGGATATCATATCTCATGCTATAGGAAGGCTCTCAGGTTTGGAAGGGGAAGGAGTTGGATATCACATTTCATGTTAGAGGAAGGATCTCAGGTTTGGTATTAGAGGCATTGAGATATCACATCTCATGCTATAGGAAGGTTCTCAGGATTGGAATGGGAAGGAGTTGGATATCACATCTCAAGCTATAGGAAGGGTCTCAGGTTTGGTATAAGCATTGAGATATCACATCTCATGCTATAGGAAGGGTCTCAGGATTGGAATGGGAAGGAGTTGGATATCACATCTCATGTTATAGGAAAGATATCAGGTTTGGTATTAGAAGCATTGAGACATCACATCTCATGTTATAGGAAGGGTCTCAGGATTGGAATGGGAAGAAGTTGGATATCACATCTCATGCTATAGGAAGGGTCTCAGGTTTGGTATAAGCATTGAGATATCACATCTCATGCTATAGGAAGGGTCTCAGGATTGGAATGGGAAGGAGTTGTATATGACATCTCATGCCATAGGAAGGGTCTCAGGTTTGGTATAAGCATTGAGATATCACATCTCATGCTATAGGAAGTGTCTCAGGATTGGAATTGAAAGGAGTTGGATATCCCATCTCATGTTATAGGACGGGTCTCAGGTTTGTTATTAGAATCATTGAGATATCATATTGCATGCTGTAGGAAGGGTCTAAGGATTGGAATGGGAAGGACTTGGATATCACATCTCATGCTATAGGTAGGCTCTCAGGTTTGGAAAGGGACGGAGTTGGATATCACATTTCATGTTAGAGGAAGGATCTCAGGTTTGGTATTAGAGGCATTGAGATATCACAACTCATGCTATAGGAAGGGTCTCAGGATTGGAATGGGAAGGAGTTGGATATCACATCTCATGCTATAGGAAGGGTCTCAGGTTTGGTATAAGCATTGAGATATCACATCTCATGCTATAGGAAGGGTCTCAGGATTGCAATGGGAAGGAGTTGGATATCACATTTGATGTTATAGGAAGGATCTCAGGTTTGGTATTAGAAGCATTGAGACATCACATCTCATGCTATGGGAAGGGTCTCAGGATTGGAATGGGAAGGAGTTGGATATCACATCTCATGCTATAGGAAGGGTCTCAGGTTTGGTATAAGCATTGAGATATCACATCTCATACTATAGGAAGGGTCTCAGGATTGGAATGGGAAGGAGTTGTATGTGACATCTCATGCCATAGGAAGGGTCTCAGGTTTGGTATAAGCATTGAGATATCACATCTCTGCTATCGGAAGGGTCTCAGGATTGGAATGGGAAGGAGTTGGATATCCCATCTCATTTTATAGGAAGAGTCACAGGTTTGGTATTAGAAGCATTGAGATATCACATCTCAAGCTATCAGAAGGGTATCAGGATTGGATTTGGAAGGAGTTGAATATTCCATCTCATGCTATAGGAAGGGTCTCAGGTTGGAATGGGAAGGAGTTGGATATCACATCTGATGTTATAGGAAGGGTCTCAGGATTGGAATAGGAAGGACTTGGATATCACATCTCATACTATAGGAAGGCTCTCAGGTTTGGAAGGGGAAGGAGTTGGATATCACATTTCATGTTAGAGGTAGGATCTCAGGTTTGGTAAAGAGGCATTGAGATATCACATCTCATGCTATAGGAAGGGTCTCAGGATTTGAATGGGAAGGAGTTGGATATCACATCTCATGTTATAGGAAAGATCTCAGGTTTGGTATTAGAAGCATTGAGATATCACATCGCATGCTGTAGGAAGGGTCTCAGGATTAGAATGGGAAGGAGTTGGATATTACATTCTTGCTATAGGAAGGGTCTCATGTTTGGAATGGGAAGGAGTTGGATATCACATCTCATGCTATAGGTAGGCTCTCAGGTTTGGAAAGGGACGGAGTTGGATATCACATTTCATGTTAGAGGAAGGATCTCATGTTTGGTATTAGAGGCATTGAGATATCACATCTCATGCTATAGGAAGGGTCTCAGGATTGGAATGGGAAGGAGTTGGATATCACATCTCATGCTATAGGAAGGGTCTCAGGTTTGGTATAAGCATTGAGATATCACATCTCATGCTATAGGAAGGGTCTCAGGATTGGAATGGGAAGGAGTTGGATATCACATTTGATGTTATAGGAAGGATCTCAGGTTTGGTATTAGAAGCATTGAGATATCACATCTCATGCTATGGGAAGGGTCTCAGGATTGGAATGGGAAGGAGTTGGATATCACATCTCATGCTATAGGAAGGGTCTCAGGTTTGGTATAAGCATTGAGATATCACATCTCATACTATAGGAAGGGTCTCAGGATTGGAATGGGAAGGAGTTATATGTGACATCTCATGCCATAGGAAGGGTCTCAGGTTTGGTATAAGCATTGAGATATCACATCTCTGCTATCGGAAGGGTCTCAGGATTGGAATGGGAAGGAGTTGGATATCCCATCTCATGTTATAGGAAGAGTCACAGGTTTGGTATTAGAAGCATTGAGATATCACATATCATGCTATCGGAAGGGTATCAGGATTGGATTTGGAAGGAGTTGAATATCCCATCTCATGCTATAGGAAGGGTCTCAGGTTGGAATGGGAAGGAGTTGGATATCACATCTGATGTTATAGGAAGGGTCTCAGGATTGGAATGGGAAGGACTTGGATATCACATCTCATACTATAGGAAGGCTCTCAGGTTTGGAAGGGGAAGGAGTTGGATATCACATTTCATGTTAGAGGTAGGATCTCAGGTTTGGTAAAGAGGCATTGAGATATCACATCTCATGCTATAGGAAGGGTCTCAGGATTGGAATGGGAAGGAGTTGGATATCACATCTCATGTTATAGGAAAGATCTCAGGTTTGGTATTAGAATCATTGAGATATCATATTGCATGCTGTAGGAAGGGTCTAAGGATTGGAATGTGAAGGACTTGGATATCACATCTCATGCTATAGGTAGGCTCTCAGGTTTGGAAAGGGAAGGAGTTGGATATCACATTTCATGTTAGATGAAGGATCTCAGGTTTGGTATTAGAGGCATTGAGATATCACATCTAATGCTATAGGAAGGGTCTCAGGATTGGAATGGGAAGGAGTTGGATATCACATCTCATGCTATAGGAAGGGATTCAGGTTTGGTATAAGCATTGAGATATCACATCTTATGTTATAGGAAGGGTCTCAGGATTGGAATGGGAAGGACTTGGATATCACATCTCATGCTATAGGAAGGCTCTCAGGTTTGGAACTGGAAGGAGTTGGATATCCCATCTCATGTTATAGGACGGGTCTCAGGTTTGGTATTAGAAGCATTGAGACATCACATCGCATGCTGAAGGAAGGGTCTCAGGATTGGAATGGGAAGGAGTTGGATATTACATTCTTGCTATAGGAAGGGTCTCATGTTTGGAATGGGAAGGAGTTGGATATCACATATGCTATAGGAAGGGTCTCAGGTTTGGAACGGGAAAGAATTGGATATCACATCTCATGCTATAGGAAGGGTCTCAGGTTTGGTATAAGCATTGAGATATCACATCTCTGCTATCGGAAGTGTCTCAGGATTGGAATGGGAAGGAGTTGGATATCCCATCTCATGTTATAGGACGGGTCTCAGGTTTGTTATTAGAATCATTGAGATATCATATTGCATGCTGTAGGAAGGGTCTAAGGATTGGAATGGGAAGGACTTGGATATCACATCTCATGCTATAGGTAGGCTCTCAGGTTTGGAAAGGGAAGGAGTTGGATATCACATTTCATGCTATAGGAAGGGATTCAGGTTTGGTATAAGCATTGAGATATCACATCTCATGCTATAGGAAGGGTCTCAGGATTGGAATGGGAAGGAGTTGGATATCACATCTCATGCTATAGGAAGGGTCTCAGGTTTGGTATAAACATTGAGATATCACATCTCATGCTATAGGAAGGGTCTCAGGCTTGGAATGGGAAGGAGTTGTATATGACATCTCATGCCATAGGAAGGGTCTCAGGTTTGGTATAAGCATTGAGATATCACATCTCTGCTATCGGAAGGGTCTCAGGATTGGAATGGGAAGGAGTTTGATATCACATCTCATGCCATGTATGGGTCTCAGGTTTTGTAGAAGCATTGGGATATCACATCTCATGCTATCGGAAGGGTATCAGGATTGGATTTGGAAGGAGTTGGATATCCCATCTCATGCTATAGGAAGGGTCTCAGGTTGGAATGGGAAGGAGTTGGATATCACATCTGATGTTATAGGAAGGGTCTCAGGATTGGAATGGGAAGGACTTGGATATCACATCTCATGCTATAGGAAGGCTCTCAGGTTTGGAAGGGGAAGGAGTTGGATATCACATTTCATGTTAGAGGTAGGATATCAGGTTTGGTAAAGAGGCATTGAGATATCACATCTCTTGCTATAGGAAGGGTCTCAGAATTGGAATGGGAAGGAGTTGGATATCACATCTCATGTTATAGGAAAGATCTCAGGTTTGGTATTAGAAGCATTGAGACATCACATCTCATGTTATAGGAAGGGTCTCAGGATTGGAATGGGAAGAAGTTGGATATCACATCTCATGCTATAGGAAGGGTTTCAGGTTTGGTATAAGCATTGAGATATCACATCTCATGCTATAGGAAGGGTCTCGGGATTGGAATGGGAAGGAGTTGTATATGACATCTCATGCCATAGGAAGGGTCTCAGGTTTGGTATAAGCATTGAGATATCACATCTCATGCTATAGGAAGGGCCTCAGGATTGGAATGGGAAGGACTTGGATATCACATCTCATGCTATAGGCAGGGTCTCAGGTTTGGAAAGGGAAGGAGTTGGATATCACATCTCATGTTATAGGAAGAGTCTCAGGTTTGGTATAAGCATTGAGATATCACATCTCTGCTATCGGAAGGGTCTCAGGATTGGAATGGGAAGGAGTTGGATATCACATCTCATGCTATAGGAAGGGTCTCAGGTTTGGAACGGGAAGGAGTTGGACATCACATCTCATGTTATAGGAAGAGTCTCAGGTTTGGTATAAGCATTGAGATATCACATCTCTGCTATCGGAGGTGTCTCAGGATTGGGATGGGAAGGAATTGGATATCACATCTCATGCTATAGGAAGGGTCTCAGGTTTGGAACGGGAAGGAGTTGGATATCCCATCTCATGTTATAGGACGGGTCTCAGGTTTGATATTAGAAGCATTGAGATATCACATCGCATGCTGTAGGAAGGGTCTCAGGTTTGGAATGGGAAGGATTTGGATATCACATTTCATGTCATAGGAAGGATCTCAGGTTTGGTATTAGAAGCATTGATATATCACATCTCATGCTATAGGAATGGTCTCAGGATTGGAATGGGTAGGAGTTGGATATTACATTCTTGCTATAGGAAGGGTCTCATGTTTGAAATGGGAAGGACTTGGATATCACATATGCTATAGGAAGTGTCTCAGGTTTGGAACGGGAATGAGTTGGATATCACATCTCATGTTATAGGAAGGGTCTAAGGTTTGGTATAAGCATTGAGATATCACATCTCTGCTATCGGAAGTGGCTCAGGATTGGAATGGGAAGGATTTGGATATCACATCTCATGCTATAGGAAGGGTCTCAGGTTTGGTATACGCATGGAGATACTTCTCATGCTATAGGAAGGGTCTCAGGATTGGAATGGGAAGGAGTTGGATATTACATCTCATGCTATAGGAAGGGTCTCAGGTTTGGTATAAGCATGGAGATATCACTTCTCATGCTATAGGAAGGGTCTCAGGATTGGAATGGGAAGGAGTTGGATATCACATCTCATGTTATAGCAAGGGTCTCAGGTTTGGTATTAGAAGCATTGAGACATCACATCTCATGCTATGGGAAGGGTCTCAGGATTGGAATGGGAAGGAGTTGGATATCACATCTCATGCTATAGGAAGGGTCTCAGGTTTGGTATAAGCATTGAGATATCACATCTCATGCTATAGGAAGGGTCTCAGGATTGGAATGGGAAGGAGTTGTATATGACATCTCAGGCCATAGCAAGGGTCTCAGGTTTGGTATAAGCATTGAGATATCACATCTCTGCTATCGGAAGGGTCTCGGGATTGGAATGGGAAGGAGTTGGATATCCCATCTCATGTTATAGGAAGAGTCACAGGTTTGGTATTAGAAGCATTGAGATATCACATATCATGCTATCGGAAGGGTATCAGGATTGGATTTGGAAGGAGTTGAATATCCCATCTCATGCTATAGGAAGGGTCTCAGGTTGGAATGGGAAGGAGTTGGATATCACATCTGATGTTATAGGAAGGGTCTCAGGATTGGAATGGGAAGGACTTGGATATCACATCTCATACTATAGGAAGGCTCTCAGGTTTGGAAGGGGAAGGAGTTGGATATCACATTTCATGTTAGAGGTAGGATCTCAGGTTTGGTAAAGAGGCATTGAGATATCACATCTCATGCTATAGGAAGGGTCTCAGGATTGGAATGGGAAGGAGTTGGATATCACATCTCATGTTATAGGAAAGATCTCAGGTTTGGTATTAGAATCATTGAGATATCATATTGCATGCTGTAGGAAGGGTCTAAGGATTGGAATGTGAAGGACTTGGATATCACATCTCATGCTATAGGTAGGCTCTCAGGTTTGGAAAGGGAAGGAGTTGGATATCACATTTCATGTTAGATGAAGGATCTCAGGTTTGGTATTAGAGGCATTGAGATATCACATCTAATGCTATAGGAAGGGTCTCAGGATTGGAATGGGAAGGAGTTGGATATCACATCTCATGCTATAGGAAGGGATTCAGGTTTGGTATAAGCATTGAGATATCACATCTTATGTTATAGGAAGGGTCTCAGGATTGGAATGGGAAGGACTTGGATATCACATCTCATGCTATAGGAAGGCTCTCAGGTTTGGAACTGGAAGGAGTTGGATATCCCATCTCATGTTATAGGACGGGTCTCAGGTTTGGTATTAGAAGCATTGAGATATCACATCGCATGCTGAAGGAAGGGTCTCAGGATTGGAATGGGAAGGAGTTGGATATTACATTCTTGCTATAGGAAGGGTCTCATGTTTGGAATGGGAAGGAGTTGGATATCACATATGCTATAGGAAGGGTCTCAGGTTTGGAACGGGAAAGAATTGGATATCACATCTCATGCTATAGGAAGGGTCTCAGGTTTGGTATAAGCATTGAGATATCACATCTCTGCTATCGGAAGTGTCTCAGGATTGGAATGGGAAGGAGTTGGATATCCCATCTCATGTTATAGGACGGGTCTCAGGTTTGTAATTAGAATCATTGAGATATCATATTGCATGCTGTAGGAAGGGTCTAAGGATTGGAATGGGAAGGACTTGGATATCACATCTCATGCTATAGGTAGGCTCTCAGGTTTGGAAAGGGAAGGAGTTGGATATCACATTTCATGCTATAGGAAGGGATTCAGGTTTGGTATAAGCATTGAGATATCACATCTCATGCTATAGGAAGGGTCTCAGGATTGGAATGGGAAGGAGTTGGATATCACATCTCATGCTATAGGAAGGGTCTCAGGTTTGGTATAAACATTGAGATATCACATCTCATGCTATAGGAAGGGTCTCAGGCTTGGAATGGGAAGGAGTTGTATATGACATCTCATGCCATAGGAAGGGTCTCAGGTTTGGTATAAGCATTGAGATATCACATCTCTGCTATCGGAAGGGTCTCAGGATTGGAATGGGAAGGAGTTTGATATCACATCTCATGCCATGTATGGGTCTCAGGTTTTGTAGAAGCATTGGGATATCACATCTCATGCTATCGGAAGGGTATCAGGATTGGATTTGGAAGGAGTTGGATATCCCATCTCATGCTATAGCAAGGGTCTCAGGTTGGAATGGGAAGGAGTTGGATATCACATCTGATGTTATAGGAAGGGTCTCAGGATTGGAATGGGAAGGACTTGGATATCACATCTCATGCTATAGGAAGGCTCTCAGGTTTGGAAGGGGAAGGAGTTGGATATCACATTTCATGTTAGAGGTAGGATATCAGGTTTGGTAAAGAGGCATTGAGATATCACATCTCTTGCTATAGGAAGGGTCTCAGAATTGGAATGGGAAGGAGTTGGATATCACATCTCATGTTATAGGAAAGATCTCAGGTTTGGTATTAGAAGCATTGAGACATCACATCTCATGTTATAGGAAGGGTCTCAGGATTGGAATGGGAAGAAGTTGGATATCACATCTCATGCTATAGGAAGGGTTTCAGGTTTGGTATAAGCATTGAGATATCACATCTCATGCTATAGGAAGGGTCTCGGGATTGGAATGGGAAGGAGTTGTATATGACATCTCATGCCATAGGAAGGGTCTCAGGTTTGGTATAAGCATTGAGATATCACATCTCATGCTATAGGAAGGGCCTCAGGATTGGAATGGGAAGGACTTGGATATCACATCTCATGCTATAGGCAGGGTCTCAGGTTTGGAAAGGGAAGGAGTTGGATATCACATCTCATGTTATAGGAAGAGTCTCAGGTTTGGTATAAGCATTGAGATATCACATCTCTGCTATCGGAAGGGTCTCAGGATTGGAA
Source organism: Ambystoma mexicanum (assembly GCF_040938575.1). Taxonomy (NCBI): domain Eukaryota; kingdom Metazoa; phylum Chordata; class Amphibia; order Caudata; family Ambystomatidae; genus Ambystoma; species Ambystoma mexicanum. The sequence goes on from NC_090934.1 coordinate 1,149,944,521, forward strand.
TGGGAAGGAGTTGGATATCACATCTCATGCTATAGGAAGGGTCTCAGGTTTGGAACGGGAAGGAGTTGGACATCACATCTCATGTTATAGGAAGAGTCTCAGGTTTGGTATAAGCATTGAGATATCACATCTCTGCTATCGGAGGTGTCTCAGGATTGGGATGGGAAGGAATTGGATATCACATCTCATGCTATAGGAAGGGTCTCAGGTTTGGAACGGGAAGGAGTTGGATATCCCATCTCATGTTATAGGACGGGTCTCAGGTTTGATATTAGAAGCATTGAGATATCACATCGCATGCTGTAGGAAGGGTCTCAGGTTTGGAATGGGAAGGATTTGGATATCACATTTCATGTCATAGGAAGGATCTCAGGTTTGGTATTAGAAGCATTGATATATCACATCTCATGCTATAGGAATGGTCTCAGGATTGGAATGGGTAGGAGTTGGATATTACATTCTTGCTATAGGAAGGGTCTCATGTTTGAAATGGGAAGGACTTGGATATCACATATGCTATAGGAAGTGTCTCAGGTTTGGAACGGGAATGAGTTGGATATCACATCTCATGTTATAGGAAGGGTCTAAGGTTTGGTATAAGCATTGAGATATCACATCTCTGCTATCGGAAGTGGCTCAGGATTGGAATGGGAAGGATTTGGATATCACATCTCATGCTATAGGAAGGGTTTCAGGTTTGGTATACGCATGGAGATACTTCTCATGCTATAGGAAGGGTCTCAGGATTGGAATGGGAAGGAGTTGGATATTACATCTCATGCTATAGGAAGGGTCTCAGGTTTGGTATAAGCATGGAGATATCACTTCTCATGCTATAGGAAGGGTCTCAGGATTGGAATGGGAAGGAGTTGGATATCACATCTCATGTTATAGCAAGGGTCTCAGGTTTGGTATTAGAAGCATTGAGACATCACATCTCATGCTATGGGAAGGGTCTCAGGATTGGAATGGGAAGGAGTTGGATATCACATCTCATGCTATAGGAAGGGTCTCAGGTTTGGTATAAGCATTGAGATATCACATCTCATGCTATAGGAAGGGTCTCAGGATTGGAATGGGAAGGAGTTGTATATGACATCTCAGGCCATAGCAAGGGTCTCAGGTTTGGTATAAGCATTGAGATATCACATCTCTGCTATCGGAAGGGTCTCAGGATTGGAATGGGAAGGAGTTGGATATCCCATCTCATGTTATAGGAAGGGTCTCAGGTTTGGTATTAGAAGCATTGAGATATCACATCTCATGCTATAGGAAGGGTCTCAGGATTGGAATGGGAAGGACTTGGATGTCAGATCTCATGCTATAGGGAGGGTCTCAAGTTTGATATTAGAAGCATTGAGATAACAAATCTCATGATATCGGAAGGGTGTCAGGATTGGAATGGGAAGGAGTTGGAAATCACATCTCATGATAAAGGAAGGGTCTAAGGTTTGGAAGGGGAAGGATTTGGATATCACATCTCATGTTATAGGACGGGTCTCAGGTTTGGTATTAGAAGCATTGAGATATCAAGTCTCATGGTATAGGAAGGGTCTCAGAATTGGAATGGGAAGGAGTTGGATATCACATCTCAAGCTATAGGAAGGGTCTCAGGATTGGAATGGGAAGGAGTTTGATATCACATCTCATGCCATAGTATGGGTCTCAGGTTTGGTAGAAGCATTGGGATATCACATCTCATGCTATCGGAAGGGTATCAGGATTGGATTTGGAAGGAGTTGGATATCCCATCTCATGCTATACGAAGGGTCTCAGGTTGGAATTGGAAGGAGTTGGATATCACATCTCATGTTATAGGAAGGGTCTCAGGATTGGAATGGGAAGGAGTTGGATATCCCATCTCATGTTATAGGACGGGTCTCTGGTTTGGTATAAGCATTGAGATATCACATCTCATGCTATAGGAAGGGTCTCAGGATTGGAATGGGAAGGATTTGGATATCACATCTCATGCTATAGGAAGGGTCTCAGGTTTGGTATACGCATGGAGATATCACTTCTCATGCTATAGGAAGGGTCTCAGGATTGGAATGGGAAGGAGTTGGATATCACATCTCATGCTATAGGAAGGGTCTCGGGTTTGGTATAAGCATGGAGATATCACTTCTCATGCTATAGGAAGGGTCTCAGGATTGGAATGGGAAGGAGTTGGATATCACATCTCATGTTATAGGAAGGATCTCAGGTTTGGTATTAGAAGCATTGAGACATCACATCTCATGCTATGGGAAGGGTCTCAGGATTAGAATGGGAAGGACTTGGATATCCCATCTCATGTTATAGGAAGGGTCTCAGGTTTGGTATTAGAAGCATTGAGATATCACATCTCATGCTATAGGAAGGGTCTCAGGATTGGAATGGGAAGGACTTGGATGTCAGATCTCATGCTATAGGGAGGGTCTCAAGTTTGATATTAGAAGCATTGAGATAACAAATCTCATGATATCGGAAGGGTGTCAGGATTGGAATGGGAAGGAGTTGGATATCACATCTCATGATAAAGGAAGGGTCTAAGGTTTGGAAGGGGAAGGATTTGGATATCACATCTCATGTTATAGGACGGGTCTCAGGTTTGGTATTAGAAGCATTGAGATATCAAGTCTCATGGTATAGGAAGGGTCTCAGAATTGGAATGGGAAGGAGTTGGATATCACATCTCAAGCTATAGGAAGGGTCTCAGGATTGGAATGGGAAGGAGTTTGATATCACATCTCATGCCATAGTATGGGTCTCAGGTTTGGTAGAAGCATTGGGATATCACATCTCATGCTATCGGAAGGGTATCAGGACTGGATTTGGAAGGAGTTGGATATCCCATCTCATGCTATAGGAAGGGTCTCAGGTTGGAATGGGAAGGAGTTGAATATCACATCTCATGTTATAGGAAGGGTCTCAGGATTGGAATGGGAAGGACTTGGATATCATATCTCATGCTATAGGAAGGCTCTCAGGTTTGGAAGGGGAAGGAGTTGGATATAACATTTCATGTTAGAGGAAGGATCTCAGGTTTGGTATTAGAGGCATTGAGATATCACATCTCATGCTATAAAAAGGTTCTCAGGATTGGAATGGGAAGGAGTTGGATATCACATCTCAAGCTATAGGAAGGGTCTCAGGTTTGGTATAAGCATTGAGATATCACATCTCATGCTCTAGGAAGGGTCTCAGGATTGGAATGGGAAGGAGTTGGATATCACATCTCATGTTATAGGAAAGATATCAGGTTTGGTATTAGAAGCATTGAGACATCACATCTCATGTTATAGGAAGGGTCTCAGGATTGGAATGGGAAGAAGTTGGATATCACATCTCATGCTATAGGAAGGGTCTCAGGTTTGGTATAAGCATTGAGATATCACATCTCATGCTATAGGGAGGGTCTCAGGATTGGAATGGGAAGGAGTTGTATATGACATCTCATGCCATAGGAAGGGTCGCAGGTTTGGTATAAGCATTGAGATATCACATCTCATGCTATAGGAAGTGTCTCAGGATTGGAATTGAAAGGAGTTGGATATCCCATCTCATGTTATAGGATGGGTCTCAGGTTTGTTATTAGAATCATTGAGATATCATATTGCATGCTGTAGGAAGGGTCTAAGGATTGGAATGGGAAGGACTTGGATATCACATCTCATGCTATAGGTAGGCTCTCAGGTTTGGAAAGGGACGGAGTTGGATATCACATTTCATGTTAGAGGAAGGATCTCAGGTTTGGTATTAGAGGCATTGAGATATCACATCTCATGCTATAGGAAGGGTCTCAGGATTGGAATGGGAAGGAGTTGGATATCACATCTCATGCTATAGGAAGGGTCTCAGGTTTGGTATAAGCATTGAGATATCACATCTCTTGCTATAGGAAGGGTCTCAGGATTGGAATGGGAAGGAGTTGGATATCACATTTGATGTTATAGGAAGGATCTCAGGTTTGGTATTAGAAGCATTGAGACATCACATCTCATGCTATGGGAAGGGTCTCAGGATTGGAATGGGAAGGAGTTGGATATCACATCTCATGCTATAGGAAGGGTCTCAGGTTTGGTATAAGCATTGAGATATCACATCTCATACTATAGGAAGGGTCTCAGGATTGGAATGGGAAGGAGTTGTATGTGACATCTCATGCCATAGGAAGGGTCTCAGGTTTGGTATAAGCATTGAGATATCACATCTCTGCTATCGGAAGGGTCTCAGGATTGGAATGGGAAGGAGTTGGATATCCCATCTCATGTTATGGGAAGAGTCACAGGTTTGGTATTAGAAGCATTGAGATATCACATCTCAAGCTATCGGAAGGGTATCAGGATTGGATTTGGAAGGAGTTGAATATCCCATCTCATGCTATAGGAAGGCTTTCAGGTTTGAAGGGGAAGGAGTTGGATATCACATTTCATGTTAGAGGTAGGATCTCAGGTTTGGTAAAGAGGCATTGAGATATCACATCTTATGCTATAGGAAGGGTCTCAGGATTTGAATGGGAAGGAGTTGGATATCACATCTCATGTTATAGGAAAGATCTCAGGTTTGGTATTAGAAGCATTGAGACATCACATCTCATGTTATAGGAAGGGTCTCAGGATTGGAATGGGAAGGACTTGGATATCACATCTCATGCTATAGGAAGGCTCTCAGGTTTGGAAGGGGAAGGAGTTGGATATCACATTTCATGTTAGAGGTAGGATCTCAGGTTTGGTAAAGAGGCATTGAGATAACACATCTCATGCTATCGGAAGGGTCTCAGGATTGGAATGGGAAGGAGTTTGATATCACATCTCATGCTATAGGAAGGGTCTCAGGTTTGGAACTGGAAGGAGTTGGATATCCCATCTCATGTTATAGGACGGGTCTCAGGTTTGGTATTAGAAGCATTGAGATATCACATCGCATGCTGTAGGAAGGGTCTCAGGATTGGAATGGGAAGGAGTTGGATATTACATTCTTGCTATAGGAAGGGTCTCATGTTTGGAATGGGAAGGAGTTGGATATCACATCTCATGCTATAGGTAGGCTCTCAGGTTTGGAAAGGGACGGAGTTGGATATCACATTTCATGTTAGAGGAAGGATCTCAGGTTTGGTATTAGAGGCATTGAGATATCACATCTCATGCTATAGGAAGGGTCTCAGGATTGGAATGGGAAGGAGTTGGATATCACATCTCATGCTATAGGAAGGGTCTCAGGTTTGGTATAAGCATTGAGACATCACATCTCATGCTATGGGAAGGGTCTCAGGATTGGAATGGGAAGGAGTTGGATATCACATCTCATGCTATAGGAAGGGTCTCAGGTTTGGTATAAGCATTGAGATATCACATCTCATACTATAGGAAGGGTCTCAGGATTGGAATGGGAAGGAGTTGTATGTGACATCTCATGCCATAGGAAGGGTCTCAGGTTTGGTATAAGCATTGAGATATCACATCTCTGCTATCGGAAGTTTCTCAGGATTGGAATAGGAAGGAGTTGGATATCCCATCTCATGTTATCGGAAGAGTCACAGGTTTGGTATTAGAAGCATTGAGATATCACATATCATGCTATCGGAAGGGTATCAGGATTGGATTTGGAAGGAGTTGAATATCCCATCTCATGCTATAGGAAGGGTCTCAGGTTGGAATGGGAAGGAGTTGGATATCACATCTGATGTTATAGGAAGGGTCTCAGGATTGGAATGGGAAGGACTTGGATATCACATCTCATACTATAGGAAGGCTCTCAGGTTTGGAAGGGGAAGGAGTTGGATATCACATTTCATGTTAGAGGTAGGATCTCAGGTTTGGTAAAGAGGCATTGAGATATCACATCTCATGCTATAGGAAGGGTCTCAGGATTGGAATGGGAAGGAGTTGGATATCACATCTCATGTTATAGGAAAGATCTCAGGTTTGGTATTAGAATAATTAAGATATCATATTGCATGCTGTAGGAAGGGTCTAAGGATTGGAATGGGAAGGACTTGGATATCACATCTCATGCTATAGGTAGGCTCTCAGGTTTGGAAAGGGAAGGAGTTGGATATCACATTTCATGTTAGAGGAAGGATCTCAGGTTTGGTATTAGAGGCATTGAGATATCACATCTAATGCTATAGGAAGGGTCTCAGGATTGGAATGGGAAGGAGTTGGATATCACATCTCATGCTATAGGAAGGGATTCAGGTTTGGTATAAGCATTGAGATATCACATCTCATGTTATAGGAAGGGTCTCAGGATTGGAATGGGAAGGACTTGGATATCACATCTCATGCTATAGGAAGGCTCTCAGATTTGGAACTGGAAGGAGTTGGATATCCCATCTCATGTTATAGGACGGGTCTCAGGTTTGGTATTAGAAGCATTGAGATATCACATCGCATGCTGAAGGAAGGGTCTCAGGATTGGAATGGGAAGGAGTTGGATATTACATTCTTGCTATAGGAAGGGTCTCATGTTTGGAATGGGAAGGAGTTGGATATCACATATGCTATAGGAAGGGTCTCAGGTTTGGAACGGGAAAGAATTGGATATCACATCTCATGCTATAGGAAGGGTCTCAGGTTTGGTATAAGCATTGAGATATCACATCTCTGCTATCGGAAGTGTCTCAGGATTGGAATGGGAAGGAGTTGGATATCCCATCTCATGTTATAGGACGGGTCTCAGGTTTGTTATTAGAATCATTGAGATATCATATTGCATGCTGTAGGAAGGGTCTAAGGATTGGAATGGGAAGGACTTGGATATCACATCTCATGCTATAGGTAGGCTCTCAGGTTTGGAAAGGGAAGGAGTTGGATATCACATTTCATGCTATAGGAAGGGATTCAGGTTTGGTATAAGCATTGAGATATCACATCTCATGCTATAGGAAGGGTCTCAGGATTGGAATGGGAAGGAGTTGGATATCACATCTCATGCTATAGGAAGGGTCTCAGGTTTGGTATAAACATTGAGATATCACATCTCATGCTATAGGAAGGGTCTCAGGCTTGGAATGGGAAGGAGTTGTATATGACATCTCATGCCATAGGAAGGGTCTCAGGTTTGGTATAAGCATTGAGATATCACATCTCTGCTATCGGAAGGGTCTCAGGATTGGAATGGGAAGGAGTTTGATATCACATCTCATGCCATGTATGGGTCTCAGGTTTTGTAGAAGCATTGGGATATCACATCTCATGCTATCGGAAGGGTATCAGGATTGGATTTGGAAGGAGTTGGATATCCCATCTCATGCTATAGGAAGGGTCTCAGGTTGGAATGGGAAGGAGTTGGATATCACATCTGATGTTATAGGAAGGGTCTCAGGATTGGAATGGGAAGGACTTGGATATCACATCTCATGCTATAGGAAGGCTCTCAGGTTTGGAAGGGGAAGGAGTTGGATATCACATTTCATGTTAGAGGTAGGATATCAGGTTTGGTAAAGAGGCATTGAGATATCACATCTCTTGCTATAGGAAGGGTCTCAAGATTGGAATGGGAAGAAGTTGGATATCACATCTCATGCTATAGGAAGGGTTTCAGGTTTGGTATAAGCATTGAGATATCACATCTCATGCTATAGGAAGGGTCTCGGGATTGGAATGGGAAGGAGTTGTATATGACATCTCATGCCATAGGAAGGGTCTCAGGTTTGGTATAAGCATTGAGATATCACATCTCATGCTATAGGAAGGGTCTCAGGATTGGAATGGGAAGGACTTGGATATCACATCTCATGCTATAGGCAGGGTCTCAGGTTTGGAAAGGGAAGGAGTTGGATATCACATTTCATGTTAAAGGTAGGATCTCAGGTTTGGTATTAGAGGCATTGAGATATCACATCTCATGCTATCAGAAGGGTCTCAGGATTGGAATGGGAAGGCGTTGGATATAACATCTCATGCTAAAGGGAGGGTCTCAGGTTTGGAAGGGGAAGGATTTGGATATCACATCTCATGTTATAGGAAGGATCTCAGGTTTGGTATTAGAAGCATTGAGATATCACATCTCATGCTATCGGAAGTATCTCAGGTTTGGTATTAGAGGCATTGAGATATCACATCTCATGCTATCATAAGGGTCTCAGGATTGGAATGGGAAGGAGTTGGATATCACATCTCATGCTAAAGGGAGGGTCTCAGGTTTGGAAGGGGAAGGATTTGGATATCACATCACATGTTATAAGAAGGATCTCAGGTTTGGTATTAGAAGCATTGAGATAACACATCTCATGCTATCGGAAGGGTCTCAGGATTGGAATGGGAAGGAGCTGGATATCACATCTCATGCTATAGGAAGGGTCTCAGGTTTGGAACGGGAAGGAGTTGTTTATCACATCTCATGTTATAGGAAGAGTCTCAGGTTTGGTATAAACATTGAGATATCACATCTCTGCAATCGGAAGTGTCTCAGGATTGGGATGGGAAGGAGTTGGATATCACATCTCATGCTATAGGGAGGTTCTCAGGTTTGATATTAGAAGCATTGAGATATCACATATGCTATTGGAAGGGTCTCAGTATTGGAATTCAAAGGAGTTGGATATCACATCTCATGCTATCGGAAGGGTCTCATGTTTGGAATGGGAAGGAGTTGGATATCACATATGCTATAGGAAGTGTCTCAGGTTTGGAATGGGAATGAGTTGGATATAACATTTCATGTTATAGGAAGGGTCTCAGGTTTGGTATAAGCATTGAGATATCACATCTCTGCTATCGGAAGTGGCCCAGGATTGGAATGGGAAGGAGTTGGATATCCCATCTCATGTTATAGGACGGGTCTCTGGTTTGGTATAAGCATTGAGATATCACATCTCATGCTATAGGAAGGGTCTCGGGATTGGAATGGGAAGGATTTGGATATCACATCTCATGCTATAGGAAGGGTCTCAGGTTTGGTATACGCATGGAGATATCACTTCTCATGCTATAGGAAGGGTCTCAGGATTGGAAAAGGAAGGAGTTGGATATCACATCTCATGTTATAGGAAGGATCTCAGGTTTGGTATTAGAAGCATTGAGATATCACATCTCATGCTATCAGAAGGATCTCAGGATTGGAATGGGAAGGAGTTGGATATCACATCTCATGCTAAAGGGAGGGTCTCAGGTTTGGAAGGGGAAGGATTTGGATATCACATCTCATGTTATCAGAAGGATCTCAGGTTTGGTATTAGAAGTATTGAGATATCATATCTCATGCTATAGGAAGGGTCTCAGGACTGGAATGGGAAGGAGTTGGATATCACATCTCATGCTAAAGGAAGGGTCTCAGGTTTGGTAGAAGCATTGAGATATCACATCTCCTGCTATAGGAAGGGTTCTAGGATTGGAACGGGAAGGACTTAGATATCACATATCATGCTATAGGGAGGGTCTCAGTTTTGATATTAGAAGCATTGAGATATCACATCTTATGCTATCGGAAGTGTCTCAGGATTGGAATGGGAAGGAGCTGGATATCACATCTCATGCTAAAGGAAGGGTCTCAGGTTTGGAACGGGAAGGAGTTGGATATCCCATCTCATGCTATAGATATGCTCTCAGGTTTGGAAAGGGAAGGAGTTGGATATCACATCTCATGCTATAGGAAATTTCTCAGGATTGGAATGGGAAGTAGTTGGATATCACATCTCATGCTATAGGAAGGGTCTCAGGTTTGGTATAAGCATTGAGATATCACATCTCATGCTATAGGATGGGTCTCAGGATTGGAATGGAAGGAGTTGGATATCACATCTCATGCTATAAGAAGGGTCTCAGGATTGGAATGGGAAGTAGTTGGATATCACATCTCATGCTACAGGAAGGGTCTCAGGTTTGGTATTAGAAGCATTGAGATATCACATCTCATGCTATAGGAAGGGTCTCAGGATTGGAATGGGAAGGAATTGGATATCACATCTCATGCTATAGATAGGCTCTCAGGTTTGGAAAGGGAAGGAGTTGGATATCACATCTCATGCTATAGGAAGGGTCTCAGGATTGGAATGGGAAGTAGTTGGATATCACATCTCATGCTATAGGAAGGGTCTCATGTTTGGTATAAGCATTGAGATAACATCTCATGCTATAGGAAGGGTCTCAGGATTGGAATGGGAAGGAGTTGTATATGACATCTCATGCTGTAGGAAGGGTCTCAGGTTTGGTATAAGCATTGAGATATCACTTCTCATGCTATAGGAAGTGTCTCAGGATTGGAATGGGAAGGAGTTGGATATCACATCTCATGTTATAGGAAGGATCTCAGGTTTGGTATTAGAAGCATTGAGAAATCACATCTCATGCTATAGGAAGGGTCTCAGGATTGGAATGGGAAGGAGTTGGATATCACATCTCATGCTATAGGAAGGGTCTCAGGATTGGAATGGGAAGGAGTTGTATATGACATCTCATGCCACAGGAAGGGTCTCAGGTTTGGTATAGGCATTGAGATATCACATCTCTGCTATCGGAAGGGTCTCAGGAGTGGAATGGGAAGGAGTTGGATATCCCATCTTATGTTATAAGAAGGGTCTCAGGTTTGGTATTAGAAGCATTGGGATATCACATCTCATGCTATAGGAAGGGTCTCAGGATTGGAATGGGAAGGACTTGGATATCACATCTGATGCTATAGGGAGGGTCTCACGTTTGGAAAGGGAAGGGGTTGGATATCACATTTCATGTTAGAGGTAGGAATCAGGTTTGGTATTAGAGGCATTGAGATATCACATCTCATGCTATCAGAAGGGTCTCAGGATTGGAATGGGAAGGAGTTGGATATCACATCTCATGCTAAAGGGAGGGTCTCAGGTTTGGAAGGGGAAGGATTTGGATATCACATCTCATGTTAAAGTAAGGGACTCAAGTTTGATAGAAGCATTGAGATATCACATCTCATGCTATAGGAAGGGTCTCAGGATTGGAATGGGAAGGATTTGGATATCACATTTCATGTCATAGGAAGGATCTCAGGTTTGGTATTAGAAGCATTGATATATCACATCTCATGCTATAGGAATGGTCTCAGGATTGGAATGGGTAGGAGTTGGATATTACATTCTTGCTATAGGAAGGGTCTCATGTTTGGAATGGGAAGGAGTTGGATATCACATATGCTATAGGAAGTGTCTCAGGTTTGGAACGGGAATGAGTTGCATATCACATCTCATGTTATAGGAAGGGTCTCAGGTTTGGTATAAGCATTGAGATATCACATCTCTGCTATCGGAAGTGGCTCAGGATTGGAATGGGAAGGAGTTGGATATCCCATCTCATGTTATAGGACGGGTCTCTGGTTTGGTATAAGCATTGAGATATCACATCTCATGCTATAGGAAGGGTCTCAGGATTGGAATGGGAAGGATTTGGATATCACATCTCATGCTATAGGAAGGGTCTCAGGTTTGGTATACGTATGGAGATATCACTTCTCATGCTATAGGAAGGGTCTCAGGATTGGAATGGGAAGGAGTTGGATATTACATCTCATGCTATAGGAAGGGTCTCAGATTTGGTATAAGCATGGAGATATCACTTCTCATGCTATAGGAAGGGTCTCAGGATTGGAATGGGAAGGAGTTGGATATCACATCTCACGTTATAGGAAGGATCTCAGGTTTGGTATTAGAAGCATTGAGACATCACATCTCATGCTATGGGAAGGGTCTCAGGATTGGAATGGGAAGGAGTTGGATATCACATCTCATGCTATAGGAAGGGTCTCAGGTTTGGTATAAGCATTGAGATATCACATCTCATGCTATAGGAAGGGTCTCAGGATTGGAAAGGGAAGGAGTTGTATATGACATCTCAGGCCATAGCAAGGGTCTCAGGTTTGGTATAAGCATTGAGATATCACATCTCTGCTATCGGAAGGGTCTCAGGATTGGAATGGGAAGGAGTTGGATATCCCATCTCATGTTATAGGAAGGGTCTCAGGTTTGGTATTAGAAGCATTGAGATATCACATCTCATGCTATAGGAAGGGTCTCAGGATTGGAATGGGAAGGACTTGGATGTCAGATCTCATGCTATAGGGAGGGTCTCAAGTTTGATATTAGAAGCATTGAGATAACAAATCTCATGATATCGGAAGGGTGTCAGGATTGGAATGGGAAGGAGTTGGAAATCACATCTCATAATAAAGGAAGGGTCTAAGGTTTGGAAGGGGAAGGATTTGGATATCACATCTCATGTTATAGGACGGGTCTCAGGTTTGGTATTAGAAGCATTGAGATATCAAGTCTCATGGTATAGGAAGGGTCTCAGAATTGGAATGGGAAGGAGTTGGATATCACATCTCAAGCTATAGGAAGGGTCTCAGGATTGGAATGGGAAGGAGTTTGATATCACATCTCATGCCATAGTATGGGTCTCAGGTTTGGTAGAAGCATTGGGATATCACATCTCATGCTATCGGAAGGGTATCAGGATTGGATTTGGAAGGAGTTGGATATCCCATCTCATGCTATAGGAAGGGTCTCAGGTTGGAATGGGAAGGAGTTGGATATCACATCTCATGTTATAGGAAGGGTCTCAGGATTGGAATGGGAAGGAGTTGGATATCCCATCTCATGTTATAGGACGGGTCTCTGGTTTGGTATAAGCATTGAGATATCACATCTCATGTTATAGGAAGGGTCTCAGGATTGGAATGGGAAGGATTTGGATATCACATCTCATGCTATAGGAAGGGTCTCAGGTTTGGTATACGCATGGAGATATCACTTCTCATGCTATAGGAAGGGTCTCAGGATTGGAATGGGAAGGAGTTGGATATCACATCTCATGCTATAGGAAGGGTCTCGGGTTTGGTATAAGCATGGAGATATCACTTCTCATGCTATAGGAAGGGTCTCAGGATTGGAATGGGAAGGAGTTGGATATCACATCTCATGTTATAGGAAGGATCTCAGGTTTGGTATTAGAAGCATTGAGACATCACATCTCATGCTATGGGAAGGGTCTCAGGATTAGAATGGGAAGGACTTGGATATCCCATCTCATGTTATAGGAAGGGTCTCAGGTTTGGTATTAGAAGCATTGAGATATCACATCTCATGCTATAGGAAGGGTCTCAGGATTGGAATGGGAAGGACTTGGATGTCAGATCTCATGCTATAGGGAGGGTCTCAAGTTTGATATTAGAAGCATTGAGATAACAAATCTCATGATATCGGAAGGGTGTCAGGATTGGAATGGGAAGGAGTTGGATATCACATCTCATGATAAAGGAAGGGTCTAAGGTTTGGAAGGGGAAGGATTTGGATATCACATCTCATGTTATAGGACGGATCTCAGGTTTGGTATTAGAAGCATTGAGATATCAAGTCTCATGGTATAGGAAGGGTCTCAGAATTGGAATGGGAAGGAGTTGGATATCACATCTCAAGCTATAGGAAGGGTCTCAGGATTGGAATGGGAAGGAGTTTGATATCACATCTCATGCCATAGTATGACTCTCAGGTTTGGTAGAAGCATTGGGATATCACATCTCATGCTATCGGAAGGGTATCAGGATTGGATTTGGAAGGAGTTGGATATCCCATCTCATGCTATAGGAAGGGTCTCAGGTTGGAATGGGAAGGAGTTGGATATCACATCTCATGTTATAGGAAGGGTCTCAGGATTGGAATGGGAAGGACTTGGATATCATATCTCATGCTATAGGAAGGCTCTCAGGTTTGGAAGGGGAAGGAGTTGGATATCACATTTCATGTTAGAGGAAGGATCTCAGGTTTGGTATTAGAGGCATTGAGATATCACATCTCATGCTATAGGAAGGTTCTCAGGATTGGAATGGGAAGGAGTTGGACATCACATCTCAAGCTATAGGAAGGGTCTCAGGTTTGGTATAAGCATTGAGATATCACATCTCATGCTATAGGAAGGGTCTCAGGATTGGAATGGGAAGGAGTTGGATATCACATCTCATGTTATAGGAAAGATATCAGGTTTGGTATTAGAAGCATTCAGACATCACATCTCATGTTATAGGAAGGGTCTCAGGATTGGAATGGGAAGAAGTTGGATATCACATCTCATGCTATAGGAAGGGTCTCAGGTTTGGTATAAGCATTGAGATATCACATCACATGCTATAGGAAGGGTCTCAGGATTGGAATGGGAAGGAGTTGTATATGACATCTCATGCCATAGGAAGGGTCTCAGGTTTGGTATAAGCATTGAGATATCACATCGCATGCTATAGGAAGTGTCTCAGGATTGGAATTGAAAGGAGTTGGATATCCCATCTCATGTTATAGGACGGTCTCAGGTTTGTTATTAGAATCATTGAGATATCATATTGCATGCTGTAGGAAGGGTCTAAGGATTGGAATGGGAAGGACTTGGATATCACATCTCATGCTATAGGTAGGCTCTCAGGTTTGGAAAGGGAAGGAGTTGGATATCACATTTCATGTTAGAGAAAGGATCTCAGGTTTGGTATTAGAGGCATTGAGATATCACATCTCATGCTATAGGAAGGGTCTCAGGATTGGAATGGGAAGGAGTTGGATATCACATCTCATGCTATAGGAAGGGTCTCAGGTTTGGTATAAGCATTGAGATATCACATCTCATGCTATAGGAAGGGTCTCAGGATTGGAATGGGAAGGAGTTGGATATCACATTTGATGTTATAGGAAGGATCTCAGGTTTGGTATTAGAAGCATTGAGACATCACATCTCATGCTATGGGAAGGGTCTCAGGATTGGAATGGGAAGGAGTTGGATATCACATCTCATGCTATAGGAAGGGTCTCAGGTTTGGTATAAACATTGAGATATCACATCTCATACTATAGGAAGGGTCTCAGGATTGGAATGGGAAGGAGTTGTATGTGACATCTCATGCCATAGGAAGGGTCTCAGGTTTAGTATAAGCATTGAGATATCACATCTCTGCTATCGGAAGGGTCTCAGGATTGGAATGGGAAGGGGTTGGATATCCCATCTCATCTTATAGGAAGAGTCACAGGTTTGGTATTAGAAGCATTGAGATATCACATCTCATGCTATCGGAAGGGTATCAGGATTGGATTTGGAAGGAGTTGAATATCCCATCTCATGCTATAGGAAGGGTCTCAGGTTGGAATGGGAAGGAGTTGGATATCACATCTGATGTTATAGGAAGGGTCTCAGGATTGGAATGGGAAGGACTTGGATATCACATCTCATGCTATAGGAAGGCTCACAGGTTTGGAAGGGGAAGGAGTTGGATATCACATTTCATGTTAGAGGTAGGATCTCAGGTTTGGTAAAGAGGCATTGAGATATCACATCTCATGCTATAGGAAGGGTCTCAGGATTTGAATGGGAAGGAGTTGGATATCACATCTCATGTTATAGGAAAGATCTCAGGTTTGGTATTAGGAGTATTGAGACATCACATCTCATGTTATAGGAAGGGTCTCAGGATTGGAATGGGAAGAACTTGGATATCACATCTCATGCTATAGGAAGGCTCTCAGGTTTGGAAGGGGAAGGAGTTGGATATCACATTTCATGTTAGAGGTAGGATCTCAGGTTTGGTAAAGAGGCATTGAGATAACACATCTCATGCTATCGGAAGGGTCTCAGGATTGGAATGGGAAGGAGTTTGATATCACATCTCATGCTATAGGAAGGGTCTCAGGTTTGGAACTGGAAGGAGTTGGATATCCCATCTCATGTTATAGGACGGGTCTCAGGTTTGGTATTAGAAGCATTGAGATATCACATCGCATGCTGTAGGAAGGGTCTCAGGATTGGAATGGGAAGGAATTGGATATTACATTCTTGCTATAGGAAGGGTCTCATGTTTGGAATGGGAAGGAGTTGGATATCACATATGCTATAGGAAGGGTCTCAGGTTTGGTATAAGCATTGAGATATCACATCTCTGCTATCGGAAGTGTCTCAGGATTGGAATGGGAAGGAGTTGGATATCCCATCTCATGTTATAGGACGGGTCTCAGGTTTGTTATTAGAATCATTGAGATATCATATTGCATGCTGTAGGAAGGGTCTAAGGATTGGAATGGGAAGGACTTGGATATCACATCTCATGCTATAGGTAGGCTCTCAGGTTTGGAAAGGGAAGGAGTTGGATATCACATTTCGTGTTAGAGGAAGGATCTCAGGTTTGGTATTAGAGGCATTGAGATATCACATCTAATGCTATAGGAAGGGTCTAAGGATTGGAATGGGAAGGAGTTGGATATCACATCTCATGCTATAGGAAGGGATTCAGGTTTGGTATAAGCATTGAGAAATCACATCTCATGCTATAGGAAGGGTCTCAGGATTGGAATGGGAAGGAGTTGGATATCACACCTCATGCTATAGGAAGGGTCTCAGGTTTGGTATAAACATTGAGATATCACATCTCATGCTATAGGAAGGGTCTCAGGATTGGAATGGGAAGGAGTTGTATATGACATCTCATGCCATAGGAAGGGTCTCAGGTTTGGTATAAGCATTGAGATATCACATCTCTGCTATCGGAAGGGTCTCAGGATTGGAATGGGAAGGAGTTTGATATCACATCTCATGCCATGTATGGGTCTCAGGTTTTGTAGAAGCATTGGGATATCACATCTCATGCTATCGGAAGGGTATCAGGATTGGATTTGGAAGGAGTTGGATATCCCATCTCATGCTATAGGAAGGGTCTCAGGTTGGAATGGGAAGGAGTTGGATATCACATCTGATGTTATAGGAAGGGTCTCAGGATTGGAATGGGAAGGACTTGGATATCACATCTCATGCTATAGGAAGGCTCTCAGGTTTGGAAGGGGAAGGAGTTGGATATCACATTTCATGTTAGAGGTAGGATATCAGGTTTGGTAAAGAGGCATTGAGATATCACATCTCTTGCTATAGGAAGGGTCTCAGAATTGGAATGGGAAGGAGTTGGATATCACATCTCATGTTATAGGAAAGATCTCAGGTTTGGTATTAGAAGCATTGAGACATCACATCTCATGTTATAGGAAGGATCTCAGGATTGGAATGGGAAGAAGTTGGATATCACATCTCATGCTATAGGAAGGGTCTCAGGTTTGGTATAAGCATTGAGATATCACATCTCATGCTATAGGAAGGGTCTCAGGATTGGAATGGGAAGGAGTTGTATATGACATCTCATGCCATAGGAAGGGTCTCAGGTTTGGTATAAGCATTGAGATATCACATCTCATGCTATAGGAAGGGTCTCAGGATTGGAATGGGAAGGACTTGGATATCATATCTCATGCTATAGGCAGGGTCTCAGGTTTGGAAAGGGAAGGAGTTGGATATCAAATTTCATGTTAGAGGTAGGATCTCAGGTTTGGTATTAGAGGAATTGATATATCACATCTCATGCTATCAGAAGGGTCTCAGGATTGGAATGGGAAGGAGTTGGATATCACATCTCATGCTAAAGGGAGGGTCTCAGGTTTGGAAGGGGAAGGATTTGGATATCACATCTCATGTTATAGGAAGGATCTCAGGTTTGGTATTAGAAGCATTGAGATATCACATCTCATGCTATCGGAAGTATCTCAGGTTTGGTATTAGAGGCATTGAGATATCACATCTCATGCTATCATAAGGGTCTCAGGATTGGAATGGGAAGGAGTTGGATATCACATCTCATGCTAAAGGGAGGGTCTCAGGTTTGGAAGGGGAAGGATTTGGATATCACATCACATGTTATAAGAAGGATCTCAGGTTTGGTATTAGAAGCATTGAGATAACACATCTCATGTTATCAGAAGGGTCTCAGGATTGGAATGGGAAGGAGCTGGATATCACATCTCATGCTATAGGAAGGGTCTCAGGTTTGGAACGGGAAGGAGTTGAGTATCACATCTCATGTTATAGGAAGAGTCTCAGGTTTGGTATAAACATTGAGATATCACATCTCTGCAATCGGAAGTGTCTCAGGATTGGGATGGGAAGGAGTTGGATATCACATCTCATGCTATAGGGAGGTTCTCAGGTTTGATATTAGAAGCATTGAGATATCACATATGCTATTGGAAGGGTCTCAGTATTGGAATTGGAAGGAGTTGGATATCACATCTCATGCTATCGGAAGGGTCTCATGTTTGGAATGGGAAGCAGTTGGATATCACATATGCTATAGGAAGTGTCTCAGGTTTGGAATGGGAATGAGTTGGATATCACATCTCATGTTATAGGAAGGGTCTCAGGTTTGGTATAAGCATTGAGATATCACATCTCTGCTATCGGAAGTGGCTCAGGATTGGAATGGGAAGGAGTTGGATATCCCATCTCAAGTTATAGGACGGGTCTCTGGTTTGGTATAAGCATTGAAATATCACATCTCATGCTATAGGAAGGGTCTCAGGATTGGAATGGGAAGGATTTGGATATCACATCTCATGCTATAGGAAGGGTCTCAGGTTTGGTATACGCATGGAGATATCACTTCTCATGCTATAGGAAGGGTCTCAGGATTGGAAAAGGAAGGAGTTGGATATCACATCTCATGTTTTAGGAAGGATCTCAGGTTTGGTATTAGAAGCATTGAGATATCACAATCATGCTATCAGAAGGGTCTCAGGATTGGAATGGGAAGGAGTTGGATATCACATCTCATGCTAAAGGGAGGGTCTCAGGTTTGGAAGGGGAAGGATTTGGATATCACATCTCATGTTATCAGAAGCGTCTCAGGTTTGGTATTAGAAGTATTGAGATATCATATCTCATGCTATACGAAGGGTCTCAGGACTGGAATGGGAAGGAGTTGGATATCACATCTCATGCTAAAGGAAGGGTCTAAGGTTTGGTAGAAGCATTGAGATATCACATTTCCTGCTATAGGAAGGGTCTTAGGATTGGAATGGGAAGGATTTGGATATCACATCTCATGTTATAGGAAAGATCTCAGGTTTGGTATTAGAAGCATTGAGACATCACATCTCATGTTATAGGAAGGGTCTCAGGATTGGAATGGGAAGAACTTGGATATCACATCTCATGCTATAGGAAGGCTCTCAGGTTTGGAAGGGGAAGGAGTTGGATATCACATTTCATGTTAGAGGTAGGATCTCAGGTTTGGTAAAGAGGCATTGAGATAACACATCTCATGCTATCGGAAGGGTCTCAGGATTGGAATGGGAAGGAGTTTGATATCACATCTCATGCTATAGGAAGGGTGTCAGGTTTGGAACTGGAAGGAGTTGGATATCCCATCTCATGTTATAGGACGGGTCTCAGGTTTGGTATTAGAAGCATTGAGATATCACATCGCATGCTGTAGGAAGGGTCTCAGGATTGGAATGGGAATGAGTTGGATATTACATTCTTGCTATAGGAAGGGTCTCATGTTTGGAATGGGAAGGAGGTGGATATCACATATGCTATAGGAAGGGTCTCAGGTTTGGAACGGGAAAGAATTGGATATCACATCTCATGCTATAGGAAGGGTCTCAGGTTTGGTATAAGCATTGAGATATCACATCTCTGCTATCGGAAGTGTCTCGGGATTGGAATGGGAAGGAGTTGGATATCCCATCTCATGTTATAGGACGGGTCTCAGGTTTGTTATTAGAATCATTGAGATATCATATTGCATGCTGTAGGAAGGGTCTAAGGATTGGAATGGGAAGGACTTGGATATCACATCTCATGCTATAGGTAGGCTCTCAGGTTTGGAAAGGGAAGGAGTTGGATATCACATTTCATGTTAGAGGAAGGATCTCAGGTTTGGTATTAGAGGCATTGCATGAGATGTGATATCTCAATGCTTATACCAAACCTGAGACCCTTCCTATAGCTTGAGATTTCATATACAACTCCTTCCCATTCCAATCCTGAGACCCTTCCTATAGCATGAGATGTGATATCTCAATGCTTATACCAAACCTGAGACCCTTCCTATAGCATGAGATGTGATATCCAACTTCTTCCCATTCCAATCCTGAGACCCTTCCTATAACATGAGATGTGATGTCTCAATGCTTCTAATACCAAACCTGATATCTTTCCTATAACATGAGATGTGATATCCAACTCCTTCCCATTCCAATCCTGAGACCCTTCCTATAGCATGAGATGTGATATCTCAATGCTTATACCAAACCTGAGACCCTTCCTATAGCTTGAGATGTGATATCCAACTCCTTCCCCTTCCAAACCTGAGAGCCTTCCTATAGCATGAGATATGATATCCACGTCCTTCCCATTCCAATCCTGAGACCCTTCCTATAACATGAGATGTGATATTCAACTCCTTCCCATTCCAACCTGAGACCCTTCCTATAGCATGAGATGGGATATCCAACTCCTTCCAAATCCAATCCTAATACCCTTCCAATAGCATGAGATGTGATATCCCAATGCTTCTACCAAACCTGAGACCCATACTATGGCATGAGATGTGATATCAAACTCCTTCCCATTCCAATCCTGAGACCCTTCCTATAGCTTGAGATGTGATATCCAACTCCTTCCCATTCCAATTCTGAGACCCTTCCTATACCATGAGACGTGATATCTCAATGCTTCTAATACCAAACCTGAGACCCGTCCTATAACATGAGATGTGATATCCAAATCCTTCCCCTTCCAAACCTTAGACCCTTCCTTTATCATGAGATGTGATATCCAACTCCTTCCCATTCCAATCCTGACACCCTTCCGATATCATGAGATTTGTTATCTCAATGCTTCTAATATCAAACTTGAGACCCTCCCTATAGCATGAGATCTGACATCCAAGTCCTTCCCATTCCAATCCTGAGACCCTTCCCATAGCATGAGATGTGATATCTCAATGCTTCTAATACCAAACCTGAGACCCTTCCTATAACATGAGATGGGATATCCAAGTCCTTCCCATTCTAATCCTGAGACCCTTCCCATAGCATGAGATGTGATGTCTCAATGCTTCTAATACCAAACCTGAGATCCTTCCTATAACATGAGATGTGATATCCAACTCCTTCCCATTCCAATCCTGAGACCCTTCCTATAGCATGAGAAGTGATATCTCCATGCTTATACCAAACCCGAGACCCTTCCTATAGCATGAGATGTGATATCCAACTCCTTCCCATTCCAATCCTAGACCCTTCCTATAGCATGAGAAGTGATATCTCCATGCGTATACCAAACCTGAGACCCTTCCTATAGCATGAGATGTGATATCCAACTCCTTCCCATTCCAATCCTGAGACCCTTCTGATGGCATGAGATGTGATATCTCAATGCCTCTAATACCAAACCTGAGATCCTACCTCTAACATGAAATGTGATATCCAACTCCTTCCCCTTCCAACCCTGAGAGCCTTCCTATAGAATGAGATGTGATATCCAAGTCCTTCCCATTCCAATCCTGAGACCCTTCTGATGGCATGAGATGTGATATCTCAATGCCTCTAATACCAAACCTGAGATCCTACCTCTAACATGAAATGTGATATCCAACTCCTTCCCCTTCCAACCCTGAGACCCTGCCTATAGCATGTGATGTGATATCCCAATGCTTCTACAAAACCTGAGACCCATACCATGGCATGAGATGTGATATCAAACTCCTTCCCATTCCAATCCTGAGACCCTTTCTATAGCTTGAGATGTGATATCCAACTCCTTCCCATTCCAATTCTGAGACCCGACCTATACCATGAGATTTGATATCTAAATGCTTCTAATACCAAACCTGAGACCGGTCCTATAACATGAGATGTGATACCCAAATCCTTCCCCTTTCCAAACCTTAGACCCTTCCTATAGCATGAGATGTGATATCTCAATGCTTCTAATACCAAACCTGAGACCCTTCCTATAACGAGATGGGATATCCAACTCCTTCGCATTCCAATCCTGAGACCCTTCCGATAGCAGAGATGTGATATCTCAATGCTTATACCAAACCTGATACCCTTCCTATGGCATGAGATGTCATATACAACTCCTTCCGATTCCAATCCTGAGACCCTTCCTATAGCATGAGATGTGATATCTCAATGCTTCTAATACCAAACCCGAGATCCTTCCTATAACATGAGATGTGATATCAAACTCCTTCCCATTCCTATCCTGAGACCCTTCCGATAGCAGAGATGTGATATCTCAATGCTTATACCAAACCTGATGACCCATCCTATGGCATGAGATGTGATATCCAACTCCTTCCCATTGCAATCCTGAGTTCCTTCCTATAGCATGAGATGTGATATCTCAATGCTTCTATCAAACCTGAGACCCTTCCTTTAGCATGAGATGTGATATCCAACTCCTTGCCATTCCAATTCTGAGACCCTTCCTATAACATGAGACATGATATCCAACTCCTTCCCATTCCAATCCTGAGACTCCTCCTATAGCATGAGATGTGATATCTCAATGCTTCTAATACCAAACATGGGACCCGCCCTATAACATGAGATATGATATCCAAATCCTTCCCATTCCAAACCTGAGACCCTTCCTACAGCATGCGATGTGATATCTCAATGCTTCTAATATCAAACCTGAGACCCGTCCTATAACATGAGATGGGATATCCAACTCCTTCCCGCTCCAAACCTGTGACCCTTCCTATAGCATGAGATGTGATATCCAATTCCTTCCCATCCCAATCCTGAGACACCTCCGATAGCAGAGATGTGATATCTCAATGCTTATACCAAACCTGAGACTCTTCCTATAACATGAGATGTGATATCCAACTCCTTCCCGTTCCAAACCTGAGACCCTTCCTATAGCATGAGATGTGATATCCAACTCCTTCCCATTCCAATCCTGAGACCCTTCCGATAGCAGAGATGTGATATCTCAATGCTTATACCAAACCTGAGACTCTTCCTATAACATGAGATGTGATATCCAACTCCTTCCCTTTCCAAACCTGAGACCCTGCCTATAGCATGAGATGTGATATCCAAGTCCTTCCCATTCCAATCCTGAGACACTTCCTATAGCATGGGATGTGATATCTCAATGCTTATACCAAACCTGAGACCCTTCCTATAGCATGAGATGTGATATCCAACTCCTTCCCATTCCAATCCTGAGACCCTTCCTATAGCATGAGATGTGATATCTCAATTCCTCTAATACCAAACCTGAGATCCTTCCTCTAACATGAAATGTGATATCCAACTCCGTCCCTTTCCAAACCTGAGAGCCTACCTATAGCATGAGATGTGATATCCAAGTCCTTCCCATTCCAATCCTTAGACCCTTCCTACAGCATGCAATATGATATCTCAATGATTCTAATAACAAACCTGAGACCCGTCCTATAACATGAGATGGGATATCCAACTCCTTTCAATTCCAATCCTGAGACACTTCCTATAGCATGAGATGTGATATCTCAATGCTTATACCAAACCTGAGACCCTTCCTATGGCATGAGATGTCATATACAACTCCTTCCCATTCCAATCCTGAGACCCTTCCTATAGCATGAGATGTGATATCTCAATGCTTATACCAAACCTGAGACCCTTCCTATAGCATGAGATGTGATATCCAACTTCTTCCCATTCCAATCCTGAGACCCTTCCTATAACATGAGATGTGATGTCTCAATGCTTCTAATACCAAACCTGATATCTTTCCTATAACATGAGATGTGATATCCAACTCCTTCCCATTCCAATCCTGAGACCCTTCCTATAGCATGAGATGTGATATCTCAATGCTTATACCAAACCTGAGACCCTTCCTATAGCTTGAGATGTGATATCCAACTCCTTCCCATTCCAATCCTGAGAACCTTCCTATAGCATGAGATGTGATATCTCAATGCCTCTAATACCAAACCTGAGATCCTTCCTCTAACATGAGATGTGCTATCCAACTCCT
Organism: Ambystoma mexicanum; assembly: GCF_040938575.1. Taxonomy (NCBI): domain Eukaryota; kingdom Metazoa; phylum Chordata; class Amphibia; order Caudata; family Ambystomatidae; genus Ambystoma; species Ambystoma mexicanum. The sequence goes on from NC_090934.1 coordinate 1,149,968,310, forward strand.
TCCCATTCCAATCCTGAGACCCTTCCTATAGCATGAGATGTGATATCTCAATGCTTATACCAAACCTGAGACCCTTCCTATAGCTTGAGATGTCATATACAACTCCTTCCCATTCCAATCCTGAGACCCTTCCTATAGCATGAGATGTGATATCTCAATGCTTATACCAAACCTGAGACCCTTCCTATAGCATGAGATGTGATATCCAACTTCTTCCCATTCCAATCCTGAGACCCTTCCTATAACATGAGATGTGATGTCTCAATGCTTCTAATACCAAACCTGATATCTTTCCTATAACATGAGATGTGATATCTCAATGCTTATACCAAACCTGAGACCCTTCCTATAGCTTGAGATGTGATATCCAACTCCTTCCCCTTCCAAACCTGAGAGCCTTCCTATAGCATGAGATATGATATCCACGTCCTTCCCATTCCAATCCTGAGACCCTTCCTATAACATGAGATGTGATATTCAACTCCTTCCCATTCCAACCTGAGACCCTTCCTATAGCATGAGATGGGATATCCAACTCCTTCCAAATCCAATCCTAATACCCTTCCAATAGCATGAGATGTGATATCCCAATGCTTCTACCAAACCGGAGACCCATACTATGGCATGAGATGTGATATCAAACTCCTTCCCATTCCAATCCTGAGACCCTTCCTATAGCTTGAGATGTGATATCCAACTCCTTCCCATTCCAATCCTGACACCCTTCCGATATCATGAGATTTGTTATCTCAATGCTTCTAATATCAAACTTGAGACCCTCCCTATAGCATGAGATCTGACATCCAAGTCCTTCCCATTCCAATCCTGAGACCCTTCCCATAGCATGAGATGTGATATCTCAATGCTTCTAATACCAAACCTGAGACCCTTCCTATAACATGAGATGGGATATCCAAGTCCTTCCCATTCTAATCCTGAGACCCTTCCCATAGCATGAGATGTGATGTCTCAATGCTTCTAATACCAAACCTGAGATCCTTCCTATAACATGAGATGTGATATCCAACTCCTTCCCATTCCAATCCTGAGACCCTTCCTATAGCATGAGAAGTGATATCTCCATGCTTATACCAAACCCGAGACCCTTCCTATAGCATGAGATGTGATATCCAACTCCTTCCCATTCCAATCCTAGACCCTTCCTATAGCATGAGAAGTGATATCTCCATGCGTATACCAAACCTGAGACCCTTCCTATAGGAATGAGATGTGATATCCAAATCCTTCCCATTCCAATCCTGAGACCCTTCCTATAGCATGAGATGTGATATCTCAATGCTTATACCAAACCAGAGACCCGTCCTATAACATGAGATGGGATATTCAACTCCTTCCCATTCCAATCCAGAGACCCTTCCTATAACATGAGATGTGATATCCAACTCCTTCCCATTCCAACCTGAGACCCTTCCTATAGCATGAGATGGGATATCCAACTCCTTCCAAATCCAATCCTGATACCCTTCCGATAGCATGAGATGTGATATCCCAATGCTTCTACCAAACCTGAGACCCATACTATGGCATGAGATGTGATATCAAACTCCTTCCCATTCCAATCCTGAGACCCTTCCTATAGCTTGAGATGCGATATCCAACTCCTTCCCATTCCAATTCTGAGACCCTTCCTATACCATGAGACTTGATATCTCAATGCTTCTAATACCAAACCTGAGACCCGTCCTATAACATGAGATGTGATATCCAAATCCTTCCCCTTCCAAACCTTAGACCCTTCCTTTATCATGAGATGTAATTTCCAACTCCTACCCATTCCAATCCTGACACCCTTCCGATATCATGAGATTTGTTATCTCAATGCTTCTAATATCAAACTTGAGACCCTCCCTATAGCATGAGATCTGACATCCAAGTCCTTCCCATTCCAATCCTGAGACCCTTCCTATAGCATGAGATGTGATATCTCAATGCTTCTAATACCAAACCTGAGACCCTTCCTATAACATGAGATGGGATATCCAACTCCTTCCCATTCCAATCCTGAGACCCTTCCGATAGCAGAGATGTGATATCTCAATGCTTATACCAAACCTGAGACCCATACTATGGCATGGGATGTGATATCAAACTCCTTCCCATTCCAATCCTGAGACCCTTCCTATAGCTTGAGATGCAATATCCAACTCCTTCCCATTCCAATTCTGAGACCCTTCCTATACCATGAGACTTGATATCTCAATGCTTCTAATACCAAACCTGAGACCCGTCCCATAACATGAGATGTGATATCCAAATCCTTCCCCTTCCAAACCTTAGACCCTTCCTTTATCATGAGATGTAATTTCCAACTCCTTCCCATTCCAATCCTGACACCCTTCCGATATCATGAGATTTGTTATCTCAATGCTTCTAATATCAAACTTGAGACCCTCCCTATAGCATGAGATCTGACATCCAAGTCCTTCCCATTCCAATCCTGAGACCCTTCCTATAGCATGAGATGTGATATCTCAATGCTTCTAATACCAAACCTGAGACCCTTCCTATAACATGAGATGGGATATCCAACTCCTTCCCATTCCAATCCTGAGACCCTTCCGATAGCAGAGATGTGATATCTCAATGCTTATACCAAACCTGAGACCCTTGCTATGGCCTGAGATGTCATATACAACTCCTTCCCATTCAAATCCTGAGACCCTTCCTATAGCATGAGATGTGATATCTCAATGCTTATACCAAACCTGAGACCCTTCCTATAGCATGAGATGTGATATCCAACTCCTTCCCATTCCAATCCTGAGACCCTTCCCATAGCATGAGATGTGATGTCTCAATGCTTCTAATACCAAACCTGAGACCCTTCCTATAACATGAGATGTGATATCCAACTCCTTCCCATTCCAATCCTGAGACCCTTCCTATAGCATGAGAAGTGATATCTCCATGCTTATACCAAACCTGAGACCCTTCCTATAGCATGAGATGTAATATCCAACTCCTTCCCATTCCAATCCTGAGACCCTTCCTATAGCATGAGAAGTATCTCCATGCGTATCCCAAACCTGAGACCCTTCCTATAGCATGAGATGTGATATCCAAATCCTTCCCATTCCAATCCTGAGCCACTTCCGATAGCAGAGATGTGATATCTCAATGCTTATACCAAACCTGAGACCCTTCCTATAACATGAGATGTGATATCCAACTCATTCCCGTTCCAAACCTGAGACACTTCCTATAGCATATGTGATATCCAAGTCCTTCCCATTTCAAACATGAGACCCTTCCTATAGCAAGAATGTAATATCCAACTCCTACCCATTCCAATCCTGAGACCATTCCTATAGCATGAGATGTGATATATCAATGCTTCTAATACCAAACCTGAGATCCTTCCTATGACATGAAATGTGATATCCAAATCCTTCCCATTCCAAACCTGAGACCCTTCCTACAGCATGCGATGTGATATCTCAATGCTTCTAATATCAAACCTGAGACCCGTCCTATAACATGAGATGGGATATCCAACTCCTTCCCGTTCCAAACCTGAAACCCTTCCTATAGCATGAGATGTGATATCCAATTCCTTCCCATCCCAATCCTGAGACACCTCCGATAGCAGAGATGTGATATCTCAATGCTTATACCAAACCTGAGACTCTTCCTATAACATGAGATGTGATATCCAACTCCTTCCCGTTCCAAACCTGAGCCCCTTCCTATAGCATGAGATGTGATATCCAACTCCTTCCCATTCCAATCCTGAGACCCTTCCGATAGCATGAGATGTGATATCTCAATGCTTCTAATACCAAACCTGTGATCCTTCCTATAATAAGAGATGTGATATCCAAATCCTTCCCCTTCCAAACCTGAGACCCTCCCTTTAGCATGAGATGTGATATCTCAATGCCTCTAATACCAAACCTGAGATCCTTCCAATAGCATGAGATGTCATATCTCAATGCTTCTGATACCAAACCTGAGATCCTTCCTATAACATGAGATGTGATATCCAAATCCTTCCCCTTCCAAACCTGAGACCCTCCCTTTAGCATGAGATGTGATATCCAACTCCTTCCCATTCCAATCTTGAGACCCTTCTGATAGCATGAGATGTGATATCTCAATGCCTCTAATACCAAACCTGATTCCTACCTCTAACATGAAATGTGATATCCAACCCCTTCCCTTTCCAAACGTGAGACCCTCCCTATAGATTCAGATGTGATATCCAAGTCCTTCCCATTCCAATCCTGAGACCCTTCCTTTAGCATGAGATGTGATATCTCAATGCTTCTAATACCAAACCTGAGACCCTTCCTATAACATAAGATGGGATATCCAACTCCTTCCCATTCCAATCCTGAGACCCTTCCGATAGCAGAGATGTGATATCTCAATGCTTATACCAAACCTGAGACCCTTCCTGTGGCATGAGATGTCATATACAACTCCTTCCCATTCCAATCCTGAGACCCTTCCTATAGCATGAGATGTGATATCCAACTCCTTCCCATTCCAATCCTGAGACCCTTCCTATAGCATGAGATTTGATATCTCAATGTTTCTAACACCAAACCTGAGATCCTTCCGATAGCATGAGATGTGATATCTCAATGCTTCTAATACCAAACCTGAGATCATTCCTATAACACGAGATGTTATATCCAAATCCTTCCCCTTCCAAACCTGAGACCCTCCCTTTAGCATATGTGATATCCAACTCCTTCCCATTCCAATCCTGAGACCCTTCCTATAGCATGAGATGTGATTTCTCAATGCTTCTAATACCAAACCTGAGATCCTTCCTATAACATGAGATGTGATATCCAACTCCTTCCCATTCCAATCCTGAGACCCTTCCTATAGCATGAGATGTGATTTCTCAATGCTTCTAATACCAAACCTGAGATCCTTCCTATAGCATGAGATGTGATATCTCAATGCTTATACCAAACCTGAGACCCTTCCTATAGCATGAGATGTGATTTCCAACTACTTCCCATTCCAATCCTGAGACCCTTCCTATAGCATGAGATGTGATATCCAACTCCTTCCCTTTCCAAACCTGAGAGCCTATCTATAGCATGAGATGTGATATCCAATTCCTTCCCATTCCAATCCTGAGACCCTTCCTATAGCATGAGATGTGATATCTCAATGCTTATACCAAACCTGAGACCCTTCCTATAGCATGAGATGTGATATCCAACTACTTCCCATTCCAATCCTGAGACCCTTCCTATAGCATGAGATGTGATATCCAACTTCTTCCCTTTCCCAACCTGAGAGCCTTCCTATAGAATGAGATGTGATATCCAAGTCCTTCCCATTCCAATCCTGAGACCCTTCTGATGGCATGAGATGTGATATCTCAATGCCTCTAATACCAAACCTGAGATCCTACCTCTAACATGAAATGTGATATCCAACTCCTTCCCCTTCCAACCCTGAGACCCTGCCTATAGCATGTGATGTGATATCCCAATGCTTCTACAAAACCTGAGACCCATACCATGGCATGAGATGTGATATCAAACTCCTTCCCATTCCAATCCTGAGACCCTTTCTATAGCTTGAGATGTGATATCCAACTCCTTCCCATTCCAATTCTGAGACCCGACCTATACCATGAGATTTGATATCTAAATGCTTCTAATACCAAACCTGAGACCGGTCCTATAACATGAGATGTGATACCCAAATCCTTCCCCTTTCCAAACCTTAGACCCTTCCTATAGCATGAGATGTGATATCTCAATGCTTCTAATACCAAACCTGAGACCCTTCCTATAACGAGATGGGATATCCAACTCCTTCCCATTCCAATCCTGAGACCCTTCCGATAGCAGAGATGTGATATCTCAATGCTTATACCAAACCTGATACCCTTCCTATGGCATGAGATGTCATATACAACTCCTTCCGATTCCAATCCTGAGACCCTTCCTATAGCATGAGATGTGATATCTCAATGCTTCTAATACCAAACCCGAGATCCTTCCTATAACATGAGATGTGATATCAAACTCCTTCCCATTCCTATCCTGAGACCCTTCCGATAGCAGAGATGTGATATCTCAATGCTTATACCAAACCTGATGACCCATCCTATGGCATGAGATGTGATATCCAACTCCTTCCCATTGCAATCCTGAGTTCCTTCCTATAGCATGAGATGTGATATCTCAATGCTTCTATCAAACCTGAGACCCTTCCTTTAGCATGAGATGTGATATCCAACTCCTTGCCATTCCAATTCTGAGACCCTTCCTATAACATGAGACATGATATCCAACTCCTTCCCATTCCAATCCTGAGACTCCTCCTATAGCATGAGATGTGATATCTCAATGCTTCTAATACCAAACATGGGACCCGCCCTATAACATGAGATATGATATCCAAATCCTTCCCATTCCAAACCTGAGACCCTTCCTACAGCATGCGATGTGATATCTCAATGCTTCTAATATCAAACCTGAGACCCGTCCTACAACATGAGATGGGATATCCAACTCCTTCCCGCTCCAAACCTGTGACCCTTCCTATAGCATGAGATGTGATATCCAATTCCTTCCCATCCCAATCCTGAGACACCTCCGATAGCAGAGATGTGATATCTCAATGCTTATACCAAACCTGAGACTCTTCCTATAACATGAGATGTGATATCCAACTCCTTCCCGTTCCAAACCTGAGACCCTTCCTATAGCATGAGATGTGATATCCAACTCCTTCCCATTCCAATCCTGAGACCCTTCCGATAGCAGAGATGTGATATCTCAATGCTTATACCAAACCTGAGACTCTTCCTATAACATGAGATGTGATATCCAACTCCTTCCCTTTCCAAACCTGAGACCCTGCCTATAGCATGAGATGTGATATCCAAGTCCTTCCCATTCCAATCCTGAGACACTTCCTATAGCATGGGATGTGATATCTCAATGCTTATACCAAACCTGAGACCCTTCCTATAGCATGAGATGTGATATCCAACTCCTTCCCATTCCAATCCTGAGACCCTTCCTATAGCATGAGATGTGATATCTCAATTCCTCTAATACCAAACCTGAGATCCTTCCTCTAACATGAAATGTGATATCCAACTCCGTCCCTTTCCAAACCTGAGAGCCTACCTATAGCATGAGATGTGATATCCAAGTCCTTCCCATTCCAATCCTTAGACCCTTCCTACAGCATGCAATATGATATCTCAATGATTCTAATAACAAACCTGAGACCCGTCCTATAACATGAGATGGGATATCCAACTCCTTTCAATTCCAATCCTGAGACACTTCCTATAGCATGAGATGTGATATCTCAATGCTTATACCAAACCTGAGACCCTTCCTATGGCATGAGATGTCATATACAACTCCTTCCCATTCCAATCCTGAGACCCTTCCTATAGCATGAGATGTGATATCTCAATGCTTATACCAAACCTGAGACCCTTCCTATAGCATGAGATGTGATATCCAACTTCTTCCCATTCCAATCCTGAGACCCTTCCTATAACATGAGATGTGATGTCTCAATGCTTCTAATACCAAACCTGATATCTTTCCTATAACATGAGATGTGATATCCAACTCCTTCCCATTCCAATCCTGAGACCCTTCCTATAGTATGAGATGTGATATCTCAATGCTTATACCAAACCTGAGACCCTTCCTATAGCTTGAGATGTGATATCCAACTCCTTCCCATTCCAATCCTGAGAACCTTCCTATAGCATGAGATGTGATATCTCAATGCCTCTAATACCAAACCTGAGATCCTTCCTCTAACATGAGATGTGCTATCCAACTCCTTCCCATTCCAATCCTGAGACCCTTCCTATAGCATGAGATGTGATATCTCAATGCTTATACCAAACCTGAGACCCTTCCTATAGCTTGAGATGTCATATACAACTCCTTCCCATTCCAATCCTGAGACCCTTCCTATAGCATGAGATGTGATATCTCAATGCTTATACCAAACCTGAGACCCTTCCTATAGCATGAGATGTGATATCCAACTTCTTCCCATTCCAATCCTGAGACCCTTCCTATAACATGAGATGTGATGTCTCAATGCTTCTAATACCAAACCTGATATCTTTCCTATAACATGAGATGTGATATCTCAATGCTTATACCAAACCTGAGACCCTTCCTATAGCTTGAGATGTGATATCCAACTCCTTCCCCTTCCAAACCTGAGAGCCTTCCTATAGCATGAGATATGATATCCACGTCCTTCCCATTCCAATCCTGAGACCAATCCTATAACATGAGATGTGATATTCAACTCCTTCCCATTCCAACCTGAGACCCTTCCTATAGCATGAGATGGGATATCCAACTCCTTCCAAATCCAATCCTAATACCCTTCCAATAGCATGAGATGTGATATCCCAATGCTTCTACCAAACCTGAGACCCATACTATGGCATGAGATGTGATATCAAACTCCTTCCCATTCCAATCCTGAGACCCTTCCTATAGCTTGAGATGTGATATCCAACTCCTTCCCATTCCAATCCTGACACCCTTCCGATATCATGAGATTTGTTATCTCAATGCTTCTAATATCAAACTTGAGACCCTCCCTATAGCATGAGATCTGACATCCAAGTCCTTCCCATTCCAATCCTGAGACCCTTCCCATAGCATGAGATGTGATATCTCAATGCTTCTAATACCAAACCTGAGACCCTTCCTATAACATGAGATGGGATATCCAAGTCCTTCCCATTCTAATCCTGAGACCCTTCCCATAGCATGAGATGTGATGTCTCAATGCTTCTAATACCAAACCTGAGATCCTTCCTATAACATGAGATGTGATATCCAACTCCTTCCCATTCCAATCCTGAGACCCTTCCTATAGCATGAGAAGTGATATCTCCATGCTTATACCAAACCCGAGACCCTTCCTATAGCATGAGATGTGATATCCAACTCCTTCCCATTCCAATCCTAGACCCTTCCTATAGCATGAGAAGTGATATCTCCATGCGTATACCAAACCTGAGACCCTTCCTATAGGAATGAGATGTGATATCCAAATCCTTCCCATTCCAATCCTGAGACCCTTCCTATAGCATGAGATGTGATATCTCAATGCTTATACCAAACCAGAGACCCGTCCTATAACATGAGATGGGATATTCAACTCCTTCCCATTCCAATCCAGAGACCCTTCCTATAACATGAGATGTGATATCCAACTCCTTCCCATTCCAACCTGAGACCCTTCCTATAGCATGAGATGGGATATCCAACTCCTTCCAAATCCAATCCTGATACCCTTCCGATAGCATGAGATGTGATATCCCAATGCTTCTACCAAACCTGAGACCCATACTATGGCATGAGATGTGATATCAAACTCCTTCCCATTCCAATCCTGAGACCCTTCCTATAGCTTGAGATGCGATATCCAACTCCTTCCCATTCCAATTCTGAGACCCTTCCTATACCATGAGACTTGATATCTCAATGCTTCTAATACCAAACCTGAGACCCGTCCTATAACATGAGATGTGATATCCAAATCCTTCCCCTTCCAAACCTTAGACCCTTCCTTTATCATGAGATGTAATTTCCAACTCCTACCCATTCCAATCCTGACACCCTTCCGATATCATGAGATTTGTTATCTCAATGCTTCTAATATCAAACTTGAGACCCTCCCTATAGCATGAGATCTGACATCCAAGTCCTTCCCATTCCAATCCTGAGACCCTTCCTATAGCATGAGATGTGATATCTCAATGCTTCTAATACCAAACCTGAGACCCTTCCTATAACATGAGATGGGATATCCAACTCCTTCCCATTCCAATCCTGAGACCCTTCCGATAGCAGAGATGTGATATCTCAATGCTTATACCAAACCTGAGACCCATACTATGGCATGAGATGTGATATCAAACTCCTTCCCATTCCAATCCTGAGACCCTTCCTATAGCTTGAGATGCAATATCCAACTCCTTCCCATTCCAATTCTGAGACCCTTCCTATACCATGAGACTTGATATCTCAATGCTTCTAATACCAAACCTGAGACCCGTCCTATAACATGAGATGTGATATCCAAATCCTTCCCCTTCCAAACCTTAGACCCTTCCTTTATCATGAGATGTAATTTCCAACTCCTTCCCATTCCAATCCTGACACCCTTCCGATATCATGAGATTTGTTATCTCAATGCTTCTAATATCAAACTTGAGACCCTCCCTATAGCATGAGATCTGACATCCAAGTCCTTCCCATTCCAATCCTGAGACCCTTCCTATAGCATGAGATGTGATATCTCAATGCTTCTAATACCAAACCTGAGACCCTTCCTATAACATGAGATGGGATATCCAACTCCTTCCCATTCCAATCCTGAGACCCTTCCGATAGCAGAGATGTGATATCTCAATGCTTATACCAAACCTGAGACCCTTGCTATGGCCTGAGATGTCATATACAACTCCTTCCCATTCAAATCCTGAGACCCTTCCTATAGCATGAGATGTGATATCTCAATGCTTATACCAAACCTGAGACCCTTCCTATAGCATGAGATGTGATATCCAACTCCTTCCATTCCAATCCTGAGACCCTTCCTATAGCATGAGATGTGATATCTCAATGCTTATACCAAACCTGAGACCCTTCCTATAGCATGAGATGTGATATCCAACTACTTCCCATTCCAATCCTGAGACCCTTCCTATAGCATGAGATGTGATATCCAACTCCTTCCCTTTCCAAACCTGAGAGCCTTCCTATAGAATGAGATGTGATATCCAAGTCCTTCCCATTCCAATCCTGAGACCCTTCTGATGGCATGAGATGTGATATCTCAATGCCTCTAATACCAAACCTGAGATCCTACCTCTAACATGAAATGTGATATCCAACTCCTTCCCCTTCCAACCCTGAGACCCTGCCTATAGCATGTGATGTGATATCCCAATGCTTCTACAAAACCTGAGACCCATACCATGGCATGAGATGTGATATCAAACTCCTTCCCATTCCAATCCTGAGACCCTTTCTATAGCTTGAGATGTGATATCCAACTCCTTCCCATTCCAATTCTGAGACCCGACCTATACCATGAGATTTGATATCTAAAAGCTTCTAATACCAAACCTGAGACCGGTCCTATAACATGAGATGTGATACCCAAATCCTTCCCCTTTCCAAACCTTAGACCCTTCCTATAGCATGAGATGTGATATCTCAATGCTTCTAATACCAAACCTGAGACCCTTCCTATAACGAGATGGGATATCCAACTCCTTCCCATTCCAATCCTGAGACCCTTCCGATAGCAGAGATGTGATATCTCAATGCTTATACCAAACCTGATACCCTTCCTATGGCATGAGATGTCATATACAACTCCTTCCGATTCCAATCCTGAGACCCTTCCTATAGCATGAGATGTGATATCTCAATGCTTCTAATACCAAACCCGAGATCCTTCCTATAACATGAAATGTGATATCAAACTCCTTCCCATTCCTATCCTGAGACCCTTCCGATAGCAGAGATGTGATATCTCAATGCTTATACCAAACCTGATGACCCATCCTATGGCATGAGATGTGATATCCAACTCCTTCCCATTGCAATCCTGAGTTCCTTCCTATAGCATGAGATGTGATATCTCAATGCTTCTATCAAACCTGAGACCCTTCCTTTAGCATGAGATGTGATATCCAACTCCTTGCCATTCCAATTCTGAGACCCTTCCTATAACATGAGACATGATATCCAACTCCTTCCCATTCCAATCCTGAGACTCCTCCTATAGCATGAGATGTGATATCTCAATGCTTCTAATACCAAACATGGGACCCGCCCTATAACATGAGATATGATATCCAAATCCTTCCCATTCCAAACCTGAGACCCTTCCTACAGCATGCGATGTGATATCTCAATGCTTCTAATATCAAACCTGAGACCCGTCCTATAACATGAGATGGGATATCCAACTCCTTCCCGCTCCAAACCTGTGACCCTTCCTATAGCATGAGATGTGATATCCAATTCCTTCCCATCCCAATCCTGAGACACCTCCGATAGCAGAGATGTGATATCTCAATGCTTATACCAAACCTGAGACTCTTCCTATAACATGAGATGTGATATCCAACTCCTTCCCGTTCCAAACCTGAGACCCTTCCTATAGCATGAGATGTGATATCCAAGTCCTTCCCATTCCAATCCTGAGACACTTCCTATAGCATGGGATGTGATATCTCAATGCTTATACCAAACCTGAGACCCTTCCTATAGCATGAGATGTGATATCCAACTCCTTCCCATTCCAATCCTGAGACCCTTCCTATAGCATGAGATGTGATATCTCAATTCCTCTAATACCAAACCTGAGATCCTTCATCTAACATGAAATGTGATATCCAACTCCGTCCCTTTCCAAACCTGAGAGCCTACCTATAGCATGAGATGTGATATCCAAGTCCTTCCCATTCCAATCCTTAGACCCTTCCTACAGCATGCAATATGATATCTCAATGATTCTAATAACAAACCTGAGACCCGTCCTATAACATGAGATGGGATATCCAACTCCTTTCAATTCCAATCCTGAGACACTTCCTATAGCATGAGATGTGATATCTCAATGCTTATACCAAACCTGAGACCCTTCCTATGGCATGAGATGTCATATACAACTCCTTCCCATTCCAATCCTGAGACCCTTCCTATAGCATGAGATGTGATATCTCAATGCTTATACCAAACCTGAGACCCTTCCTATAGCATGAGATGTGATATCCAACTTCTTCCCATTCCAATCCTGAGACCCTTCCTATAACATGAGATGTGATGTCTCAATGCTTCTAATACCAAACCTGATATCTTTCCTATAACATGAGATGTGATATCCAACTCCTTCCCATTCCAATCCTGAGACCCTTCCTATAGCATGAGATGTGATATCTCAATGCTTATACCAAACCTGAGACCCTTCCTATAGCTTGAGATGTGATATCCAACTCCTTCCCATTCCAATCCTGAGAACCTTCCTATAGCATGAGATGTGATATCTCAATGCCTCTAATACCAAACCTGAGATCCTTCCTCTAACATGAGATGTGCTATCCAACTCCTTCCCATTCCAATCCTGAGACCCTTCCTATAGCATGAGATGTGATATCTCAATGCTTATACCAAACCTGAGACCCTTCCTATAGCTTGAGATGTCATATACAACTCCTTCCCATTCCAATCCTGAGACCCTTCCTATAGCATGAGATGTGATATCTCAATGCTTATACCAAACCTGAGACCCTTCCTATAGCATGAGATGTGATATCCAACTTCTTCCCATTCCAATCCTGAGACCCTTCCTATAACATGAGATGTGATGTCTCAATGCTTCTAATACCAAACCTGATATCTTTCCTATAACATGAGATGTGATATCTCAATGCTTATACCAAACCTGAGACCCTTCCTATAGCTTGAGATGTGATATCCAACTCCTTCCCCTTCCAAACCTGAGAGCCTTCCTATAGCATGAGATATGATATCCACGTCCTTCCCATTCCAATCCTGAGACCCTTCCTATAACATGAGATGTGATATTCAACTCCTTCCCATTCCAACCTGAGACCCTTCCTATAGCATGAGATGGGATATCCAACTCCTTCCAAATCCAATCCTAATACCCTTCCAATAGCATGAGATGTGATATCCCAATGCTTCTACCAAACCTGAGACCCATACTATGGCATGAGATGTGATATCAAACTCCTTCCCATTCCAATCCTGAGACCCTTCCTATAGCTTGAGATGTGATATCCAACTCCTTCCCATTCCAATCCTGACACCCTTCCGATATCATGAGATTTGTTATCTCAATGCTTCTAATATCAAACTTGAGACCCTCCCTATAGCATGAGATCTGACATCCAAGTCCTTCCCATTCCAATCCTGAGACCCTTCCCATAGCATGAGATGTGATATCTCAATGCTTCTAATACCAAACCTGAGACCCTTCCTATAACATGAGATGGGATATCCAAGTCCTTCCCATTCTAATCCTGAGACCCTTCCCATAGCATGAGATGTGATGTCTCAATGCTTCTAATACCAAACCTGAGATCCTTCCTATAACATGAGATGTGATATCCAACTCCTTCCCATTCCAATCCTGAGACCCTTCCTATAGCATGAGAAGTGATATCTCCATGCTTATACCAAACCCGAGACGCTTCCTATAGCATGAGATGTGATATCCAACTCCTTCCCATTCCAATCCTAGACCCTTCCTATAGCATGAGAAGTGATATCTCCATGCGTATACCAAACCTGAGACCCTTCCTATAGGAATGAGATGTGATATCCAAATCCTTCCCATTCCAATCCTGAGACCCTTCCTATAGCATGAGATGTGATATCTCAATGCTTATACCAAACCAGAGACCCGTCCTATAACATGAGATGGGATATTCAACTCCTTCCCATTCCAATCCAGAGACCCTTCCTATAACATGAGATGTGATATCCAACTCCTTCCCATTCCAACCTGAGACCCTTCCTATAGCATGAGATGGGATATCCAACTCCTTCCAAATCCAATCCTGATACCCTTCCGATAGCATGAGATGTGATATCCCAATGCTTCTACCAAACCTGAGACCCATACTATGGCATGAGATGTGATATCAAACTCCTTCCCATTCCAATCCTGAGACCCTTCCTATAGCTTGAGATGCGATATCCAACTCCTTCCCATTCCAATTCTGAGACCCTTCCTATACCATGAGACTTGATATCTCAATGCTTCTAATACCAAACCTGAGACCCGTCCTATAACATGAGATGTGATATCCAAATCCTTCCCCTTCCAAACCTTAGACCCTTCCTTTATCATGAGATGTAATTTCCAACTCCTACCCATTCCAATCCTGACACCCTTCCGATATCATGAGATTTGTTATCTCAATGCTTCTAATATCAAACTTGAGACCCTCCCTATAGCATGAGATCTGACATCCAAGTCCTTCCCATTCCAATCCTGAGACCCTTCCTATAGCATGAGATGTGATATCTCAATGCTTCTAATACCAAACCTGAGACCCTTCCTATAACATGAGATGGGATATCCAACTCCTTCCCATTCCAATCCTGAGACCCTTCCGATAGCAGAGATGTGATATCTCAATGCTTATACCAAACCTGAGACCCATACTATGGCATGAGATGTGATATCAAACTCCTTCCCATTCCAATCCTGAGACCCTTCCTATAGCTTGAGATGCAATATCCAACTCCTTCCCATTCCAATTCTGAGACCCTTCCTATACCATGAGACTTGATATCTCAATGCTTCTAATACCAAACCTGAGACCCGTCCTATAACATGAGATGTGATATCCAAATCCTTCCCCTTCCAAACCTTAGACCCTTCCTTTATCATGAGATGTAATTTCCAACTCCTTCCCATTCCAATCCTGACACCCTTCCGATATCATGAGATTTGTTATCTCAATGCTTCTAATATCAAACTTGAGACCCTCCCTATAGCATGAGATCTGACATCCAAGTCCTTCCCATTCCAATCCTGAGACCCTTCCTATAGCATGAGATGTGATATCTCAATGCTTCTAATACCAAACCTGAGACCCTTCCTATAACATGAGATGGGATATCCAACTCCTTCCCATTCCAATCCTGAGACCCTTCCGATAGCAGAGATGTGATATCTCAATGCTTATACCAAACCTGAGACCCTTGCTATGGCCTGAGATGTCATATACAACTCCTTCCCATTCAAATCCTGAGACCCTTCCTATAGCATGAGATGTGATATCTCAATGCTTATACCAAACCTGAGACCCTTCCTATAGCATGAGATGTGATATCCAACTCCTTCCCATTCCAATCCTGAGACCCTTCCCATAGCATGAGATGTGATGTCTCAATGCTTCTAATACCAAACCTGAGACCCTTCCTATAACATGAGATGTGATATCCAACTCCTTCCCATTCCAATCCTGAGACCCTTCCTATAGCATGAGAAGTGATATCTCCATGCTTATACCAAACCTGAGACCCTTCCTATAGCATGAGATGTAATATCCAACTCCTTCCCATTCCAATCCTGAGACCCTTCCTATAGCATGAGAAGTATCTCCATGCGTATCCCAAACCTGAGACCCTTCCTATAGCATGAGATGTGATATCCAAATCCTTCCCATTCCAATCCTGAGCCACTTCCGATAGCAGAGATGTGATATCTCAATGCTTATACCAAACCTGAGACCCTTCCTATAACATGAGATGTGATATCCAACTCATTCCCGTTCCAAACCTGAGACACTTCCTATAGCATATGTGATATCCAAGTCCTTCCCATTTCAAACATGAGACCCTTCCTATAGCAAGAATGTAATATCCAACTCCTACCCATTCCAATCCTGAGACCATTCCTATAGCATGAGATGTGATATATCAATGCTTCTAATACCAAACCTGAGATCCTTCCTATGACATGAAATGTGATATCCAAATCCTTCCCATTCCAAACCTGAGACCCTTCCTACAGCATGCGATGTGATATCTCAATGCTTCTAATATCAAACCTGAGACCCGTCCTATAACATGAGATGGGATATCCAACTCCTTCCCGTTCCAAACCTGAAACCCTTCCTATAGCATGAGATGTGATATCCAATTCCTTCCCATCCCAATCCTGAGACACCTCCGATAGCAGAGATGTGATATCTCAATGCTTATACCAAACCTGAGACTCTTCCTATAACATGAGATGTGATATCCAACTCCTTCCCGTTCCAAACCTGAGCCCCTTCCTATAGCATGAGATGTGATATCCAACTCCTTCCCATTCCAATCCTGAGACCCTTCCGATAGCATGAGATGTGATATCTCAATGCTTCTAATACCAAACCTGTGATCCTTCCTATAATAAGAGATGTGATATCCAAATCCTTCCCCTTCCAAACCTGAGACCCTCCCTTTAGCATGAGATGTGATATCTCAATGCCTCTAATACCAAACCTGAGATCCTTCCAATAGCATGAGATGTCATATCTCAATGCTTCTGATACCAAACCTGAGATCCTTCCTATAACATGAGATGTGATATCCAAATCCTTCCCCTTCCAAACCTGAGACCCTCCCTTTAGCATGAGATGTGATATCCAACTCCTTCCCATTCCAATCTTGAGACCCTTCTGATAGCATGAGATGTGATATCTCAATGCCTCTAATACCAAACCTGATTCCTACCTCTAACATGAAATGTGATATCCAACCCCTTCCCTTTCCAAACGTGAGACCCTCCCTATAGATTCAGATGTGATATCCAAGTCCTTCCCATTCCAATCCTGAGACCCTTCCTTTAGCATGAGATGTGATATCTCAATGCTTCTAATACCAAACCTGAGACCCTTCCTATAACATAAGATGGGATATCCAACTCCTTCCCATTCCAATCCTGAGACCCTTCCGATAGCAGAGATGTGATATCTCAATGCTTATACCAAACCTGAGACCCTTCCTGTGGCATGAGATGTCATATACAACTCCTTCCCATTCCAATCCTGAGACCCTTCCTATAGCATGAGATGTGATATCCAACTCCTTCCCATTCCAATCCTGAGACCCTTCCTATAGCATGAGATTTGATATCTCAATGTTTCTAACACCAAACCTGAGATCCTTCCGATAGCATGAGATGTGATATCTCAATGCTTCTAATACCAAACCTGAGATCATTCCTATAACACGAGATGTTATATCCAAATCCTTCCCCTTCCAAACCTGAGACCCTCCCTTTAGCATATGTGATATCCAACTCCTTCCCATTCCAATCCTGAGACCCTTCCTATAGCATGAGATGTGATTTCTCAATGCTTCTAATACCAAACCTGAGATCCTTCCTATAACATGAGATGTGATATCCAACTCCTTCCCATTCCAATCCTGAGACCCTTCCTATAGCATGAGATGTGATTTCTCAATGCTTCTAATACCAAACCTGAGATCCTTCCTATAGCATGAGATGTGATATCTCAATGCTTATACCAAACCTGAGACCCTTCCTATAGCATGAGATGTGATTTCCAACTACTTCCCATTCCAATCCTGAGACCCTTCCTATAGCATGAGATGTGATATCCAACTCCTTCCCTTTCCAAACCTGAGAGCCTATCTATAGCATGAGATGTGATATCCAATTCCTTCCCATTCCAATCCTGAGACCCTTCCTATAGCATGAGATGTGATATCTCAATGCTTATACCAAACCTGAGACCCTTCCTATAGCAT
Source organism: Ambystoma mexicanum (assembly GCF_040938575.1). Lineage (NCBI taxonomy): Eukaryota > Metazoa > Chordata > Amphibia > Caudata > Ambystomatidae > Ambystoma > Ambystoma mexicanum. Next base: position 1,149,986,630 of record NC_090934.1, read on the forward strand.
GAGATGTGATATCCAACTACTTCCCATTCCAATCCTGAGACCCTTCCTATAGCATGAGATGTGATATCCAACTCCTTCCCTTTACAAACCTGAGAGCCTTCCTATAGAATGAGATGTGATATCCAAGTCCTTCCCATTCCAATCCTGAGACCCTTCTGATGGCATGAGATGTGATATCTCAATGCCTCTAATACCAAACCTGAGATCCTACCTCTAACATGAAATGTGATATCCAACTCCTTCCCCTTCCAACCCTGAGACCCTGCCTATAGCATGTGATGTGATATCCCAATGCTTCTACAAAACCTGAGACCCATACCATGGCATGAGATGTGATATCAAACTCCTTCCCATTCCAATCCTGAGACCCTTTCTATAGCTTGAGATGTGATATCCAACTCCTTCCCATTCCAATTCTGAGACCCGACCTATACCATGAGATTTGATATCTAAATGCTTCTAATACCAAACCTGAGACCGGTCCTATAACATGAGATGTGATACCCAAATCCTTCCCCTTTCCAAACCTTAGACCCTTCCTATAGCATGAGATGTGATATCTCAATGCTTCTAATACCAAACCTGAGACCCTTCCTATAACGAGATGGGATATCCAACTCCTTCCCATTCCAATCCTGAGACCCTTCCGATAGCAGAGATGTGATATCTCAATGCTTATACCAAACCTGATACCCTTCCTATGGCATGAGATGTCATATACAACTCCTTCCGATTCCAATCCTGAGACCCTTCCTATAGCATGAGATGTGATATCTCAATGCTTCTAATACCAAACCCGAGATCCTTCCTATAACATGAGATGTGATATCAAACTCCTTCCCATTCCTATCCTGAGACCCTTCCGATAGCAGAGATGTGATATCTCAATGCTTATACCAAACCTGATGACCCATCCTATGGCATGAGATGTGATATCCAACTCCTTCCCATTGCAATCCTGAGTTCCTTCCTATAGCATGAGATGTGATATCTCAATGCTTCTATCAAACCTGAGACCCTTCCTTTAGCATGAGATGTGATATCCAACTCCTTGCCATTCCAATTCTGAGACCCTTCCTATAACATGAGACATGATATCCAACTCCTTCCCATTCCAATCCTGAGACTCCTCCTATAGCATGAGATGTGATATCTCAATGCTTCTAATACCAAACATGGGACCCGCCCTATAACATGAGATATGATATCCAAATCCTTCCCATTCCAAACCTGAGACCCTTCCTACAGCATGCGATGTGATATCTCAATGCTTCTAATATCAAACCTGAGACCCGTCCTATAACATGAGATGGGATATCCAACTCCTTCCCGCTCCAAACCTGTGACCCTTCCTATAGCATGAGATGTGATATCCAATTCCTTCCCATCCCAATCCTGAGACACCTCCGATAGCAGAGATGTGATATCTCAATGCTTATACCAAACCTGAGACTCTTCCTATAACATGAGATGTGATATCCAACTCCTTCCCGTTCCAAACCTGAGACCCTTCCTATAGCATGAGATGTGATATCCAACTCCTTCCCATTCCAATCCTGAGACCCTTCCGATAGCAGAGATGTGATATCTCAATGCTTATACCAAACCTGAGACTCTTCCTATAACATGAGATGTGATATCCAACTCCTTCCCTTTCCAAACCTGAGACCCTGCCTATAGCATGAGATGTGATATCCAAGTCCTTCCCATTCCAATCCTGAGACACTTCCTATAGCATGGGATGTGATATCTCAATGCTTATACCAAACCTGAGACCCTTCCTATAGCATGAGATGTGATATCCAACTCCTTCCCATTCCAATCCTGAGACCCTTCCTATAGCATGAGATGTGATATCTCAATTCCTCTAATACCAAACCTGAGATCCTTCCTCTAACATGAAATGTGATATCCAACTCCGTCCCTTTCCAAACCTGAGAGCCTACCTATAGCATGAGATGTGATATCCAAGTCCTTCCCATTCCAATCCTTAGACCCTTCCTACAGCATGCAATATGATATCTCAATGATTCTAATAACAAACCTGAGACCCGTCCTATAACATGAGATGGGATATCCAACTCCTTTCAATTCCAATCCTGAGACACTTCCTATAGCATGAGATGTGATATCTCAATGCTTATACCAAACCTGAGACCCTTCCTATGGCATGAGATGTCATATACAACTCCTTCCCATTCCAATCCTGAGACCCTTCCTATAGCATGAGATGTGATATCTCAATGCTTATACCAAACCTGAGACCCTTCCTATAGCATGAGATGTGATATCCAACTTCTTCCCATTCCAATCCTGAGACCCTTCCTATAACATGAGATGTGATGTCTCAATGCTTCTAATACCAAACCTGATATCTTTCCTATAACATGAGATGTGATATCCAACTCCTTCCCATTCCAATCCTGAGACCCTTCCTATAGCATGAGATGTGATATCTCAATGCTTATACCAAACCTGAGACCCTTCCTATAGCTTGAGATGTGATATCCAACTCCTTCCCATTCCAATCCTGAGAACCTTCCTATAGCATGAGATGTGATATCTCAATGCCTCTAATACCAAACCTGAGATCCTTCCTCTAACATGAGATGTGCTATCCAACTCCTTCCCATTCCAATCCTGAGACCCTTCCTATAGCATGAGATGTGATATCTCAATGCTTATACCAAACCTGAGACCCTTCCTATAGCTTGAGATGTCATATACAACTCCTTCCCATTCCAATCCTGAGACCCTTCCTATAGCATGAGATGTGATATCTCAATGCTTATACCAAACCTGAGACCCTTCCTATAGCATGAGATGTGATATCCAACTTCTTCCCATTCCAATCCTGAGACCCTTCCTATAACATGAGATGTGATGTCTCAATGCTTCTAATACCAAACCTGATATCTTTCCTATAACATGAGATGTGATATCTCAATGCTTATACCAAACCTGAGACCCTTCCTATAGCTTGAGATGTGATATCCAACTCCTTCCCCTTCCAAACCTGAGAGCCTTCCTATAGCATGAGATATGATATCCACGTCCTTCCCATTCCAATCCTGAGACCCTTCCTATAACATGAGATGTGATATTCAACTCCTTCCCATTCCAACCTGAGACCCTTCCTATAGCATGAGATGGGATATCCAACTCCTTCCAAATCCAATCCTAATACCCTTCCAATAGCATGAGATGTGATATCCCAATGCTTCTACCAAACCTGAGACCCATACTATGGCATGAGATGTGATATCAAACTCCTTCCCATTCCAATCCTGAGACCCTTCCTATAGCTTGAGATGTGATATCCAACTCCTTCCCATTCCAATCCTGACACCCTTCCGATAGCATGAGATGTGATATCCCAATGCTTCTACCAAACCTGAGACCCATACTATGGCATGAGATGTGATATCAAACTCCTTCCCATTCCAATCCTGAGACCCTTCCTATAGCTTGAGATGCGATATCCAACTCCTTCCCATTCCAATTCTGAGACCCTTCCTATACCATGAGACTTGATATCTCAATGCTTCTAATACCAAACCTGAGACCCGTCCTATAACATGAGATGTGATATCCAAATCCTTCCCATTCCAAACCTTAGACCCTTCCTTTATCATGAGATGTAATTTCCAACTCCTACCCATTCCAATCCTGACACCCTTCCGATATCATGAGATTTGTTATCTCAATGCTTCTAATATCAAACTTGAGACCCTCCCTATAGCATGAGATCTGACATCCAAGTCCTTCCCATTCCAATCCTGAGACCCTTCCTATAGCATGAGATGTGATATCTCAATGCTTCTAATACCAAACCTGAGACCCTTCCTATAACATGAGATGGGATATCCAACTCCTTCCCATTCCAATCCTGAGACCCTTCCGATAGCAGAGATGTGATATCTCAATGCTTATACCAAACCTGAGACCCATACTATGGCATGAGATGTGATATCAAACTCCTTCCCATTCCAATCCTGAGACCCTTCCTATAGCTTGAGATGCAATATCCAACTCCTTCCCATTCCAATTCTGAGACCCTTCCTATACCATGAGACTTGATATCTCAATGCTTCTAATACCAAACCTGAGACCCGTCCTATAACATGAGATGTGATATCCAAATCCTTCCCCTTCCAAACCTTAGACCCTTCCTTTATCATGAGATGTAATTTCCAACTCCTTCCCATTCCAATCCTGACACCCTTCCGATATCATGAGATTTGTTATCTCAATGCTTCTAATATCAAACTTGAGACCCTCCCTATAGCATGAGATCTGACATCCAAGTCCTTCCCATTCCAATCCTGAGACCCTTCCTATAGCATGAGATGTGATATCTCAATGCTTCTAATACCAAACCTGAGACCCTTCCTATAACATGAGATGGGATATCCAACTCCTTCCCATTCCAATCCTGAGACCCTTCCGATAGCAGAGATGTGATATCTCAATGCTTATACCAAACCTGAGACCCTTGCTATGGCCTGAGATGTCATATACAACTCCTTCCCATTCCAATCCTGAGACCCTTCCTATAGCATGAGATGTGATATCTCAATGCTTATACCAAACCTGAGACCCTTCCTATAGCATGAGATGTGATATCCAACTCCTTCCCATTCCAATCCTGAGACCCTTCCCATAGCATGAGATGTGATGTCTCAATGCTTCTAATACCAAACCTGAGACCCTTCCTATAACATGAGATGTGATATCCAACTCCTTCCCATTCCAATCCTGAGACCCTTCCTATAGCATGAGAAGTGATATCTCCATGCTTATACCAAACCTGAGACCCTTCCTATAGCATGAGATGTAATATCCAACTCCTTCCCATTCCAATCCTGAGACCCTTCCTATAGCATGAGAAGTATCTCCATGCGTATCCCAAACCTGAGACCCTTCCTATAGCATGAGATGTGATATCCAAATCCTTCCCATTCCAATCCTGAGCCACTTCCGATAGCAGAGATGTGATATCTCAATGCTTATACCAAACCTGAGACCCTTCCTATAACATGAGATGTGATATCCAACTCATTCCCGTTCCAAACCTGAGACACTTCCTATAGCATATGTGATATCCAAGTCCTTCCCATTTCAAACATGAGACCCTTCCTATAGCAAGAATGTAATATCCAACTCCTACCCATTCCAATCCTGAGACCATTCCTATAGCATGAGATGTGATATATCAATGCTTCTAATACCAAACCTGAGATCCTTCCTATGACATGAAATGTGATATCCAAATCCTTCCCATTCCAAACCTGAGACCCTTCCTACAGCATGCGATGTGATATCTCAATGCTTCTAATATCAAACCTGAGACCCGTCCTATAACATGAGATGGGATATCCAACTCCTTCCCGTTCCAAACCTGAAACCCTTCCTATAGCATGAGATGTGATATCCAATTCCTTCCCATCCCAATCCTGAGACACCTCCGATAGCAGAGATGTGATATCTCAATGCTTATACCAAACCTGAGACTCTTCCTATAACATGAGATGTGATATCCAACTCCTTCCCGTTCCAAACCTGAGCCCCTTCCTATAGCATGAGATGTGATATCCAACTCCTTCCCATTCCAATCCTGAGACCCTTCCGATAGCATGAGATGTGATATCTCAATGCTTCTAATACCAAACCTGTGATCCTTCCTATAATAAGAGATGTGATATCCAAATCCTTCCCCTTCCAAACCTGAGACCCTCCCTTTAGCATGAGATGTGATATCTCAATGCCTCTAATACCAAACCTGAGATCCTTCCAATAGCATGAGATGTCATATCTCAATGCTTCTGATACCAAACCTGAGATCCTTCCTATAACATGAGATGTGATATCCAAATCCTTCCCCTTCCAAACCTGAGACCCTCCCTTTAGCATGAGATGTGATATCCAACTCCTTCCCATTCCAATCTTGAGACCCTTCTGATAGCATGAGATGTGATATCTCAATGCCTCTAATACCAAACCTGATTCCTACCTCTAACATGAAATGTGATATCCAACCCCTTCCCTTTCCAAACGTGAGACCCTCCCTATAGATTCAGATGTGATATCCAAGTCCTTCCCATTCCAATCCTGAGACCCTTCCTTTAGCATGAGATGTGATATCTCAATGCTTCTAATACCAAACCTGAGACCCTTCCTATAACATAAGATGGGATATCCAACTCCTTCCCATTCCAATCCTGAGACCCTTCCGATAGCAGAGATGTGATATCTCAATGCTTATACCAAACCTGAGACCCTTCCTGTGGCATGAGATGTCATATACAACTCCTTCCCATTCCAATCCTGAGACCCTTCCTATAGCATGAGATGTGATATCCAACTCCTTCCCATTCCAATCCTGAGACCCTTCCTATAGCATGAGATTTGATATCTCAATGTTTCTAACACCAAACCTGAGATCCTTCCGATAGCATGAGATGTGATATCTCAATGCTTCTAATACCAAACCTGAGATCATTCCTATAACACGAGATGTTATATCCAAATCCTTCCCCTTCCAAACCTGAGACCCTCCCTTTAGCATATGTGATATCCAACTCCTTCCCATTCCAATCCTGAGACCCTTCCTATAGCATGAGATGTGATTTCTCAATGCTTCTAATACCAAACCTGAGATCCTTCCTATAACATGAGATGTGATATCCAACTCCTTCCCATTCCAATCCTGAGACCCTTCCTATAGCATGAGATGTGATTTCTCAATGCTTCTAATACCAAACCTGAGATCCTTCCTATAGCATGAGATGTGATATCTCAATGCTTATACCAAACCTGAGACCCTTCCTATAGCATGAGATGTGATTTCCAACTACTTCCCATTCCAATCCTGAGACCCTTCCTATAGCATGAGATGTGATATCCAACTCCTTCCCTTTCCAAACCTGAGAGCCTATCTATAGCATGAGATGTGATATCCAATTCCTTCCCATTCCAATCCTGAGACCCTTCCTATAGCATGAGATGTGATATCTCAATGCTTATACCAAACCTGAGACCCTTCCTATAGCATGAGATGTGATATCCAACTACTTCCCATTCCAATCCTGAGACCCTTCCTATAGCATGAGATGTGATATCCAACTCCTTCCCTTTCCAAACCTGAGAGCCTATCTATAGCATGATGTGATATCCAATTCCTTCCCATTCCAATCCTGAGACCCTTCCTATAGCATGAGATGTGATATCTCAATGCTTCTAATACCAAACCTGAGACCCTTCCTATTGCATGAGATGTGATATCCAACTACTTCCCATTCCAATCCTGAGACCCTTCTTATAGCATGAGATGTGATATCCAACTCCTTCCATTCCAATCCTGAGACCCATCCTATAGCATGAGATGTGATATCCAACTACTTCCCATTCCAATCCTGAGAAATTTCCTATCGCATGAGATGTGATATCCAACTCCTTCCCCTTCCAAACCTGAGAGCATATCTATAGCATGAGATGGGATATCCAACTCCTTCCCATTCCAATCCTGAGAAATTTCCTATCGCATGAGATGTGATATCCAACTCCTTCCCTTTCCAAACCTGAGAGCATATCTATAGCATGAGATGGGATATCCAACTCCTTCCCATTCCAATCCTGAGACACTTCCGATAGCAGAGATGTGATATCTCAATGCTTATACCAAACCTGAGACCCTTCCTATAACATGAGATGTGATTTCCAACTCCTTCCCGTTCCAAACCTGAGACCCTTCCTTTAGCATGAGATGTGATATCCAGCTCCTTCCCATTCCAATCCTGAGACACTTCCGATAGCATAAGATGTGATATCTCAATGCTTCTAATATCAAAACTGAGACCCTCCCAATAGCATGATATGTGATATCTAAGTCCTTCCCATTCCAATCCTAAGACCCTTCCTATAGCAGGAGATGTGATATCTCAATGCTTCTACCAAACCTGAGACCCTTCCTTTAGCATGAGATGTGATATCCAACTCCTTCCCATTCCAGTCCTGAGACCCTTCCTATAGCATGAGATATGATATCTCAATACTTCTAATACCAAACCTGAGATCCTTCTGATAACGAGATGTGATATCCAAATCCTTCCCCTCCCAAACCTGAGACCCTCCCTTTAGCATGAGATGTGATATCCAACTCCTTCCCATTCCAATCCTGAGACCCTTCCTATAGCATGAGAAGTGATATCTCCATGCTTATACCAAACCCGAGACCCTTCCTATAGCATGAGATGTGATATCCAACTCCTTCCCATTCCAATCCTGAGACCCTTCCTATAGCATGAGAAGTGATATCTCCATGCGTATACCAAACCTGAGACCCTTCCTATAGCATGAGATGTGATATCCAAATCCTTCCCATTCCAATCCTGAGACCCTTCCTATAGCATGAGATGTGATATCTCAATGCTTATACCAAACCAGAGACCCGTCCTATAACATGAGATGGGATATCCAACTCCTTCCCATTCCAAACCTGAGACCCTTCCTATAACATGAGATGTGATATCCAACTCCTTCCCATTCCAACCTGAGACCCTTCCTATAGCATGAGATGGGATATCCAACTCCTTCCAAATCCAATCCTGATACCCTTCCGATAGCATGAGATGTGATATCCCAATGCTTCTACCAAACCAGAGACCCGTCCTATAACATGAGATGGGATATCCAACTCCTTCCCATTCCAAACCTGAGACCCTTCCTATAACATGAGATGTGATATCAAACTCCTTCCCATTCCAATCCTGAGACCCTTCCTATAGCTTGAGATGTGATATCCAACTCCTTCCCATTCCAATTCTGAGACCCTTCCTATACCATGAGACTTGATATCTCAATGCTTCTAATACCAAACCTGAGACCCGTCCTATAACATGAGATGTGATATCCAAATCCTTCCCCTTCCAAACCTTAGACCCTTCCTTTATCATGAGATGTGATTTCCAACTCCTTCCCATTCCAATCCTGACACCCTTCCGATATCATGAGATTTGTTATCTCAATGCTTCTAATATCAAACTTGAGACCCTCCCTATAGCATGAGATCTGACATCCAAGTCCTTCCCATTCCAATCCTGAGACCCTTCCTATAGCATGAGATGTGATATCTCAATGCTTCTAATACCAAACCTGAGACCCTTCCTATAACATGAGATGGCATATCCAACTCCTTCCCATTCCAATCCTGAGACCCTTCCGATAGCAGAGATGTGATATCTCAATGCTTATACCAAACCTGAGACCCTTGCTATGGCCTGAGATGTCATATACAACTCCTTCCCATTCCAATCCTGAGACCCTTCCTATAGCATGAGATGTGATATCTCAATGCTTATACCAAACCTGAGACCCTTCCTATAGCATGAGATGTGATATCCAACTCCTTCCCATTCCAATCCTGAGACCCTTCCCATAGCATGAGATGTGATGTCTCAATGCTTCTAATACCAAACCTGAGACCCTTCCTATAACATGAGATGTAATATCCAACTCCTTCCCATTCCAATCCTGAGACCCTTCCTATAGCATGAGAAGTATCTCCATGCGTATACCAAACCTGAGACCCTTCCTATAGCATGAGATGTGATATCCAAATCCTTCCCATTCCAATCCTGAGCCACTTCCGATAGCAGAGATGTGATATCTCCATGCTTATACCAAACCTGAGACCCTTCCTATAGCATGAGATGTAATATCCAACTCCTTCCCATTCCAATCCTGAGACCCTTCCTATAGCATGAGAAGTATCTCCATGCGTATACCAAACCTGAGACCCTTCCTATAGCATGAGATGTGATATCCAAATCCTTCCCATTCCAATCCTGAGCCACTTCCGATAGCAGAGATGTGATATCTCAATGCTTATACCAAACCCGAGACCCTTCCTATAACATGAGATGTGATATCCAACTCATTCCCGTTCCAAACCTGAGACACTTCCTATAGCATATGTGATATCCAAGTCCTTCCCATTCCAAACATGAGACCCTTCCTATAGCAAGAATGTAATATCCAACTCCTACCCATTCCAATCCTGAGACCATTCCTATAGCATGAGATGTGATGTATCAATGCTTCTAATACCAAACCTGAGATCCTTCCTGTGACATGAAATGTGATATCCAAATCCTTCCCATTCCAAACCTGAGACCCTTCCTACAGCATGCGATCTGATATCTCAATGCTTCTAATATCAAACCTGAGACCCGTCCTATAACATGAGATGGGATATCCAACTCCTTCCCGTTCCAAACCTGTGACCCTTCCTATAGCATGAGATGTGATATCCAATTCCTTCAAATCCCAATCCTGAGACACCTCCGATAGCAGAGATGTGATATCTCAATGCTTATACCAAACCTGAGACCCTTCCTATAGCATGAGATGTGATATCCAACTTCTTCCCATTCCAATCCTGAGACCCTTCCTATAACATGAGATGTGATGTCTCAATGCTTCTAATACCAAACCTGATATCTTTCCTATAACATGAGATGTGATATCCAACTCCTTCCCATTCCAATCCTGAGACCCTTCCTATAGCATGAGATGTGATATCTCAATGCTTATACCAAACCTGAGACCCTTCCTATAGCTTGAGATGTGTTATCCAACTCCTTCCCATTCCAATCCTGAGAACCTTCCTATAGCATGAGATGTGATATCTCAATGCCTCTAATACCAAACCTGAGATCCTTCCTCTAACATGAGATGTGCTATCCAACTCCTTCCCATTCCAATCCTGAGACCCTTCCTATAGCATGAGATGTGATATCTCAATGCTTATACCAAACCTGAGACCCTTCCTATAGCTTGAGATGTCATATACAACTCCTTCCCATTCCAATCCTGAGACCCTTCCTATAGCATGAGATGTGATATCTCAATGCTTATACCAAACCTGAGACCCTTCCTATAGCATGAGATGTGATATCCAACTTCTTCCCATTCCAATCCTGAGACCCTTCCTATAACATGAGATGTGATGTCTCAATGCTTCTAATACCAAACCTGATATCTTTCCTATAACATGAGATGTGATATCCAACTCCTTCCCATTCCAATCCTGAGACCCTTCCTATAGCATGAGATGTGATATCTCAATGCTTATACCAAACCTGAGACCCTTCCTATAGCTTGAGATGTGATATCCAACTCCTTCCCCTTCCAAACCTGAGAGCCTTCCTATAGCATGAGATATGATATCCACGTCCTTCCCATTCCAATCCTGAGACCCTTCCTATAACATGAGATGTGATATTCAACTCCTTCCCATTCCAACCTGAGACCCTTCCTATAGCATGAGATGGGATATCCAACTCCTTCCAAATCCAATCCTAATACCCTTCCAATAGCATGAGATGTGATATCCCAATGCTTCTACCAAACCTGAGACCCATACTATGGCATGAGATGTGATATCAAACTCCTTCCCATTCCAATCCTGAGACCCTTCCTATAGCTTGAGATGTGATATCCAACTCCTTCCCATTCCAATTCTGAGACCCTTCCTATACCATGAGACGTGATATCTCAATGCTTCTAATACCAAACCTGAGACCCGTCCTATAACATGAGATGTGATATCCAAATCCTTCCCCTTCCAAACCTTAGACCCTTCCTTTATCATGAGATGTGATATCCAACTCCTTCCCATTCCAATCCTGACACCCTTCCGATATCATGAGATTTGTTATCTCAATGCTTCTAATATCAAACTTGAGACCCTCCCTATAGCATGAGATCTGACATCCAAGTCCTTCCCATTCCAATCCTGAGACCCTTCCCATAGCATGAGATGTGATATCTCAATGCTTCTAATACCAAACCTGAGACCCTTCCTATAACATGAGATGGGATATCCAAGTCCTTCCCATTCTAATCCTGAGACCCTTCCCATAGCATGAGATGTGATGTCTCAATGCTTCTAATACCAAACCTGAGATCCTTCCTATAACATGAGATGTGATATCCAACTCCTTCCCATTCCAATCCTGAGACCCTTCCTATAGCATGAGAAGTGATATCTCCATGCTTATACCAAACCCGAGACCCTTCCTATAGCATGAGATGTGATATCCAACTCCTTCCCATTCCAATCCTAGACCCTTCCTATAGCATGAGAAGTGATATCTCCATGCGTATACCAAACCTGAGACCCTTCCTATAGCATGAGATGTGATATCCAACTCCTTCCCATTCCAATCCTGAGACCCTTCTGATGGCATGAGATGTGATATCTCAATGCCTCTAATACCAAACCTGAGATCCTACCTCTAACATGAAATGTGATATCCAACTCCTTCCCCTTCCAACCCTGAGAGCCTTCCTATAGAATGAGATGTGATATCCAAGTCCTTCCCATTCCAATCCTGAGACCCTTCTGATGGCATGAGATGTGATATCTCAATGCCTCTAATACCAAACCTGAGATCCTACCTCTAACATGAAATGTGATATCCAACTCCTTCCCCTTCCAACCCTGAGACCCTGCCTATAGCATGTGATGTGATATCCCAATGCTTCTACAAAACCTGAGACCCATACCATGGCATGAGATGTGATATCAAACTCCTTCCAATTCCAATCCTGAGACCCTTTCTATAGCTTGAGATGTGATATCCAACTCCTTCCCATTCCAATTCTGAGACCCGACCTATACCATGAGATTTGATATCTAAATGCTTCTAATACCAAACCTGAGACCGGTCCTATAACATGAGATGTGATACCCAAATCCTTCCCCTTTCCAAACCTTAGACCCTTCCTATAGCATGAGATGTGATATCTCAATGCTTCTAATACCAAACCTGAGACCCTTCCTATAACGAGATGGGATATCCAACTCCTTCCCATTCCAATCCTGAGACCCTTCCGATAGCAGAGATGTGATATCTCAATGCTTATACCAAACCTGATACCCTTCCTATGGCATGAGATGTCATATACAACTCCTTCCGATTCCAATCCTGAGACCCTTCCTCTAGCATGAGATGTGATATCTCAATGCTTCTAATACCAAACCCGAGATCCTTCCTATAACATGAGATGTGATATCAAACTCCTTCCCATTCCTATCCTGAGACCCTTCCGATAGCAGAGATGTGATATCTCAATGCTTATACCAAACCTGATGACCCATCCTATGGCATGAGATGTGATATCCAACTCCTTCCCATTGCAATCCTGAGTTCCTTCCTATAGCATGAGATGTGATATCTCAATGCTTCTATCAAACCTGAGACCCTTCCTTTAGCATGAGATGTGATATCCAACTCCTTGCCATTCCAATTCTGAGACCCTTCCTATAACATGAGACATGATATCCAACTCCTTCCCATTCCAATCCTGAGACTCCTCCTATAGCATGAGATGTGATATCTCAATGCTTCTAATACCAAACATGGGACCCGCCCTATAACATGAGATATGATATCCAAATCCTTCCCATTCCAAACCTGAGACCCTTCCTACAGCATGCGATGTGATATCTCAATGCTTCTAATATCAAACCTGAGACCCGTCCTATAACATGAGATGGGATATCCAACTCCTTCCCGCTCCAAACCTGTGACCCTTCCTATAGCATGAGATGTGATATCCAATTCCTTCCCATCCCAATCCTGAGACACCTCCGATAGCAGAGATGTGATATCTCAATGCTTATACCAAACCTGAGACTCTTCCTATAACATGAGATGTGATATCCAACTCCTTCCCGTTCCAAACCTGAGACCCTTCCTATAGCATGAGATGTGATATCCAACTCCTTCCCATTCCAATCCTGAGACCCTTCCGATAGCAGAGATGTGATATCTCAATGCTTATACCAAACCTGAGACTCTTCCTATAACATGAGATGTGATATCCAACTCCTTCCCTTTCCAAACCTGAGACCCTGCCTATAGCATGAGATGTGATATCCAAGTCCTTCCCATTCCAATCCTGAGACACTTCCTATAGCATGGGATGTGATATCTCAATGCTTATACCAAACCTGAGACCCTTCCTATAGCATGAGATGTGATATCCAACTCCTTCCCATTCCAATCCTGAGACCCTTCCTATAGCATGAGATGTGATATCTCAATTCCTCTAATACCAAACCTGAGATCCTTCCTCTAACATGAAATGTGATATCCAACTCCGTCCCTTTCCAAACCTGAGAGCCTACCTATAGCATGAGATGTGATATCCAAGTCCTTCCCATTCCAATCCTTAGACCCTTCCTACAGCATGCAATATGATATCTCAATGATTCTAATAACAAACCTGAGACCCGTCCTATAACATGAGATGGGATATCCAACTCCTTTCAATTCCAATCCTGAGACACTTCCTATAGCATGAGATGTGATATCTCAATGCTTATACCAAACCTGAGACCCTTCCTATGGCATGAGATGTCATATACAACTCCTTCCCATTCCAATCCTGAGACCCTTCCTATAGCATGAGATGTGATATCTCAATGCTTATACCAAACCTGAGACCCTTCCTATAGCATGAGATGTGATATCCAACTTCTTCCCATTCCAATCCTGAGACCCTTCCTATAACATGAGATGTGATGTCTCAATGCTTCTAATACCAAACCTGATATCTTTCCTATAACATGAGATGTGATATCCAACTCCTTCCCATTCCAATCCTGAGACCCTTCCTATAGCATGAGATGTGATATCTCAATGCTTATACCAAACCTGAGACCCTTCCTATAGCTTGAGATGTGATATCCAACTCCTTCCCATTCCAATCCTGAGAACCTTCCTATAGCATGAGATGTGATATCTCAATGCCTCTAATACCAAACCTGAGATCCTTCCTCTAACATGAGATGTGCTATCCAACTCCTTCCCATTCCAATCCTGAGACCCTTCCTATAGCATGAGATGTGATATCTCAATGCTTATACCAAACCTGAGACCCTTCCTATAGCTTGAGATGTCATATACAACTCCTTCCCATTCCAATCCTGAGACCCTTCCTATAGCATGAGATGTGATATCTCAATGCTTATACCAAACCTGAGACCCTTCCTATAGCATGAGATGTGATATCCAACTTCTTCCCATTCCAATCCTGAGACCCTTCCTATAACATGAGATGTGATGTCTCAATGCTTCTAATACCAAACCTGATATCTTTCCTATAACATGAGATGTGATATCCAACTCCTTCCCATTCCAATCCTGAGACCCTTCCTATAGCATGAGATGTGATATCTCAATGCTTATACCAAACCTGAGACCCTTCCTATAGCTTGAGATGTGATATCCAACTCCTTCCCCTTCCAAACCTGAGAGCCTTCCTATAGCATGAGATATGATATCCACGTCCTTCCCATTCCAATCCTGAGACCCTTCCTATAACATGAGATGTGATATTCAACTCCTTCCCATTCCAACCTGAGACCCTTCCTATAGCATGAGATGGGATATCCAACTCCTTCCAAATCCAATCCTAATACCCTTCCAATAGCATGAGATGTGATATCCCAATGCTTCTACCAAACCTGAGACCCATACTATGGCATGAGATGTGATATCAAACTCCTTCCCATTCCAATCCTGAGACCCTTCCTATAGCTTGAGATGTGATATCCAACTCCTTCCCATTCCAATCCTGACACCCTTCCGATATCATGAGATTTGTTATCTCAATGCTTCTAATATCAAACTTGAGACCCTCCCTATAGCATGAGATCTGACATCCAAGTCCTTCCCATTCCAATCCTGAGACCCTTCCCATAGCATGAGATGTGATATCTCAATGCTTCTAATACCAAACCTGAGACCCTTCCTATAACATGAGATGGGATATCCAAGTCCTTCCCATTCTAATCCTGAGACCCTTCCCATAGCATGAGATGTGATGTCTCAATGCTTCTAATACCAAACCTGAGATCCTTCCTATAACATGAGATGTGATATCCAACTCCTTCCCATTCCAATCCTGAGACCCTTCCTATAGCATGAGAAGTGATATCTCCATGCTTATACCAAACCCGAGACCCTTCCTATAGCATGAGATGTGATATCCAACTCCTTCCCATTCCAATCCTAGACCCTTCCTATAGCATGAGAAGTGATATCTCCATGCGTATACCAAACCTGAGACCCTTCCTATAGGAATGAGATGTGATATCCAAATCCTTCCCATTCCAATCCTGAGACCCTTCCTATAGCATGAGATGTGATATCTCAATGCTTATACCAAACCAGAGACCCGTCCTATAACATGAGATGGGATATTCAACTCCTTCCCATTCCAATCCAGAGACCCTTCCTATAACATGAGATGTGATATCCAACTCCTTCCCATTCCAACCTGAGACCCTTCCTATAGCATGAGATGGGATATCCAACTCCTTCCAAATCCAATCCTGATACCCTTCCGATAGCATGAGATGTGATATCCCAATGCTTCTACCAAACCTGAGACCCATACTATGGCATGAGATGTGATATCAAACTCCTTCCCATTCCAATCCTGAGACCCTTCCTATAGCTTGAGATGCGATATCCAACTCCTTCCCATTCCAATTCTGAGACCCTTCCTATACCATGAGACTTGATATCTCAATGCTTCTAATACCAAACCTGAGACCCGTCCTATAACATGAGATGTGATATCCAAATCCTTCCCCTTCCAAACCTTAGACCCTTCCTTTATCATGAGATGTAATTTCCAACTCCTACCCATTCCAATCCTGACACCCTTCCGATATCATGAGATTTGTTATCTCAATGCTTCTAATATCAAACTTGAGACCCTCCCTATAGCATGAGATCTGACATCCAAGTCCTTCCCATTCCAATCCTGAGACCCTTCCTATAGCATGAGATGTGATATCTCAATGCTTCTAATACCAAACCTGAGACCCTTCCTATAACATGAGATGGGATATCCAACTCCTTCCCATTCCAATCCTGAGACCCTTCCGATAGCAGAGATGTGATATCTCAATGCTTATACCAAACCTGAGACCCATACTATGGCATGAGATGTGATATCAAACTCCTTCCCATTCCAATCCTGAGACCCTTCCTATAGCTTGAGATGCAATATCCAACTCCTTCCCATTCCAATTCTGAGACCCTTCCTATACCATGAGACTTGATATCTCAATGCTTCTAATACCAAACCTGAGACCCGTCCTATAACATGAGATGTGATATCCAAATCCTTCCCCTTCCAAACCTTAGACCCTTCCTTTATCATGAGATGTAATTTCCAACTCCTTCCCATTCCAATCCTGACACCCTTCCGATATCATGAGATTTGTTATCTCAATGCTTCTAATATCAAACTTGAGACCCTCCCTATAGCATGAGATCTGACATCCAAGTCCTTCCCATTCCAATCCTGAGACCCTTCCTATAGCATGAGATGTGATATCTCAATGCTTCTAATACCAAACCTGAGACCCTTCCTATAACATGAGATGGGATATCCAACTCCTTCCCATTCCAATCCTGAGACCCTTCCGATAGCAGAGATGTGATATCTCAATGCTTATACCAAACCTGAGACCCTTGCTATGGCCTGAGATGTCATATACAACTCCTTCCCATTCCAATCCTGAGACCCTTCCTATAGCATGAGATGTGATATCTCAATGCTTATACCAAACCTGAGACCCTTCCTATAGCATGAGATGTGATATCCAACTCCTTCCCATTCCAATCCTGAGACCCTTCCCATAGCATGAGATGTGATGTCTCAATGCTTCTAATACCAAACCTGAGACCCTTCCTATAACATGAGATGTGATATCCAACTCCTTCCCATTCCAATCCTGAGACCCTTCCTATAGCATGAGAAGTGATATCTCCATGCTTATACCAAACCTGAGACCCTTCCTATAGCATGAGATGTAATATCCAACTCCTTCCCATTCCAATCCTGAGACCCTTCCTATAGCATGAGAAGTATCTCCATGCGTATCCCAAACCTGAGACCCTTCCTATAGCATGAGATGTGATATCCAAATCCTTCCCATTCCAATCCTGAGCCACTTCCGATAGCAGAGATGTGATTTCTCAATGCTTATACCAAACCTGAGACCCTTCCTATAACATGAGATGTGATATCCAACTCATTCCCGTTCCAAACCTGAGACACTTCCTATAGCATATGTGATATCCAAGTCCTTCCCATTTCAAACATGAGACCCTTCCTATAGCAAGAATGTAACATCCAACTCCTACCCATTCCAATCCTGAGACCATTCCTATAGCATGAGATGTGATATATCAATGCTTCTAATACCAAACCTGAGATCCTTCCTATGACATGAAATGTGATATCCAAATCCTTCCCATTCCAAACCTGAGACCCTTCCTACAGCATGCGATGTGATATCCAATTCCTTCCCATCCCAATCCTGAGACACCTCCGATAGCAGAGATGTGATATCTCAATGCTTATACCAAACCTGAGACTCTTCCTATAACATGAGATGTGATATCCAACTCCTTCCCGTTCCAAACCTGAGCCCCTTCCTATAGCATGAGATGTGATATCCAACTCCTTCCCATTCCAATCCTGAGACCCTTCCGATAGCATGAGATGTGATATCTCAATGCTTCTAATACCAAACCTGTGATCCTTCCTATAATAAGAGATGTGATATCCAAATCCTTCCCCTTCCAAACCTGAGACCCTCCCTTTAGCATGAGATGTGATATCTCAATGCCTCTAATACCAAACCTGAGATCCTTCCAATAGCATGAGATGTCATATCTCAATGCTTCTGATACCAAACCTGAGATCCTTCCTATAACATGAGATGTGATATCCAAATCCTTCCCCTTCCAAACCTGAGACCCTCCCTTTAGCATGAGATGTGATATCCAACTCCTTCCCATTCCAATCTTGAGACCCTTCTGATAGCATGAGATGTGATATCTCAATGCCTCTAATACCAAACCTGATTCCTACCTCTAACATGAAATGTGATATCCAACCCCTTCCCTTTCCAAACGTGAGACCCTCCCTATAGATTCAGATGTGATATCCAAGTCCTTCCCATTCCAATCCTGAGACCCTTCCTTTAGCATGAGATGTGATATCTCAATGCTTCTAATACCAAACCTGAGACCCTTCCTATAACATAAGATGGGATATCCAACTCCTTCCCATTCCAATCCTGAGACCCTTCCGATAGCAGAGATGTGATATCTCAATGCTTATACCAAACCTGAGACCCTTCCTGTGGCATGAGATGTCATATACAACTCCTTCCCATTCCAATCCTGAGACCCTTCCTATAGCATGAGATGTGATATCCAACTCCTTCCCATTCCAATCCTGAGACCCTTCCTATAGCATGAGATTTGATATCTCAATGTTTCTAACACCAAACCTGAGATCCTTCCGATAGCATGAGATGTGATATCTCAATGCTTCTAATACCAAACCTGAGATCATTCCTATAACACGAGATGTTATATCCAAATCCTTCCCCTTCCAAACCTGAGACCCTCCCTTTAGCATATGTGATATCCAACTCCTTCCCATTCCAATCCTGAGACCCTTCCTATAGCATGAGATGTGATTTCTCAATGCTTCTAATACCAAACCTGAGATCCTTCCTATAACATGAGATGTGATATCCAACTCCTTCCCATTCCAATCCTGAGACCCTTCCTATAGCATGAGATGTGATTTCTCAATGCTTCTAATACCAAACCTGAGATCCTTCCTATAGCATGAGATGTGATATCTCAATGCTTATACCAAACCTGAGACCCTTCCTATAGCATGAGATGTGATTTCCAACTACTTCCCATTCCAATCCTGAGACCCTTCCTATAGCATGAGATGTGATATCCAACTCCTTCCCTTTCCAAACCTGAGAGCCTATCTATAGCATGAGATGTGATATCCAATTCCTTCCCATTCCAATCCTGAGACCCTTCCTATAGCATGAGATGTGATATCTCAATGCTTATACCAAACCTGAGACCCTTCCTATAGCATGAGATGTGATATCCAACTACTTCCCATTCCAATCCTGAGACCCTTCCTATAGCATGAGATGTGATATCCAACTCCTTCCCTTTCCAAACCTGAGAGCCTATCTATAGCATGATGTGATATCCAATTCCTTCCCATTCCAATCCTGAGACCCTTCCTATAGCATGAGATGTGATATCTCAATGCTTCTAATACCAAACCTGAGACCCTTCCTATTGCATGAGATGTGATATCCAACTACTTCCCATTCCAATCCTGAGACCCTTCTTATAGCATGAGATGTGATATCCAACTCCTTCCATTCCAATCCTGAGACCCATCCTATAGCATGAGATGTGATATCCAACTACTTCCCATTCCAATCCTGAGAAATTTCCTATCGCATGAGATGTGATATCCAACTCCTTCCCTTTCCAAACCTGAGAGCATATCTATAGCATGAGATGGGATATCCAACTCCTTCCCATTCCAATCCTGAGAAATTTCCTATCGCATGAGATGTGATATCCAACTCCTTCCCTTTCCAAACCTGAGAGCATATCTATAGCATGAGATGGGATATCCAACTCCTTCCCATTCCAATCCTGAGACACTTCCGATAGCAGAGATGTGATATCTCAATGCTTATACCAAACCTGAGACCCTTCCTATAACATGAGATGTGATTTCCAACTCCTTCCCGTTCCAAACCTGAGACCCTTCCTTTAGCATGAGATGTGATATCCAGCTCCTTCCCATTCCAATCCTGAGACACTTCCGATAGCATAAGATGTGATATCTCAATGCTTCTAATATCAAAACTGAGACCCTCCCAATAGCATGATATGTGATATCTAAGTCCTTCCCATTCCAATCCTAAGACCCTTCCTATAGCAGGAGATGTGATATCTCAATGCTTCTACCAAACCTGAGACCCTTCCTTTAGCATGAGATGTGATATCCAACTCCTTCCCATTCCAGTCCTGAGACCCTTCCTATAGCATGAGATATGATATCTCAATACTTCTAATACCAAACCTGAGATCCTTCTGATAACGAGATGTGATATCCAAATCCTTCCCCTTCCAAACCTGAGACCCTCCCTTTAGCATGAGATGTGATATCCAACTCCTTCCCATTCCAATCCTGAGACCCTTCCTATAGCATGAGAAGTGATATCTCCATGCTTATACCAAACCCGAGACCCTTCCTATAGCATGAGATGTGATATCCAACTCCTTCCCATTCCAATCCTGAGACCCTTCCTATAGCATGAGAAGTGATATCTCCATGCGTATACCAAACCTGAGACCCTTCCTATAGCATGAGATGTGATATCCAAATCCTTCCCATTCCAATCCTGAGACCCTTCCTATAGCATGAGATGTGATATCTCAATGCTTATACCAAACCAGAGACCCGTCCTATAACATGAGATGGGATATCCAACTCCTTCCCATTCCAAACCTGAGACCCTTCCTATAACATGAGATGTGATATCCAACTCCTTCCCATTCCAACCTGAGACCCTTCCTATAGCATGAGATGGGATATCCAACTCCTTCCAAATCCAATCCTGATACCCTTCCGATAGCATGAGATGTGATATCCCAATGCTTCTACCAAACCAGAGACCCGTCCTATAACATGAGATGGGATATCCAACTCCTTCCCATTCCAAACCTGAGACCCTTCCTATAACATGAGATGTGATATCAAACTCCTTCCCATTCCAATCCTGAGACCCTTCCTATAGCTTGAGATGTGATATCCAACTCCTTCCCATTCCAATTCTGAGACCCTTCCTATACCATGAGACTTGATATCTCAATGCTTCTAATACCAAACCTGAGACCCGTCCTATAACATGAGATGTGATATCCAAATCCTTCCCCTTCCAAACCTTAGACCCTTCCTTTATCATGAGATGTGATTTCCAACTCCTTCCCATTCCAATCCTGAGACCCTTCCTATAACATGAGATGTGATATCAAACTCCTTCCCATTCCAATCCTGAGACCCTTCCTATAGCTTGAGATGTGATATCCAACTCCTTCCCATTCCAATTCTGAGACCCTTCCTATACCATGAGACTTGATATCTCAATGCTTCTAATATCAAACTTGAGACCCTCCCTATAGCATGAGATCTGACATCCAAGTCCTTCCCATTCCAATCCTGAGACCCTTCCTATAGCATGAGATGTGATATCTCAATGCTTCTAATACCAAACCTGAGACCCTTCCTATAACATGAGATGGCATATCCAACTCCTTCCCATTCCAATCCTGAGACCCTTCCGATAGCAGAGATGTGATATCTCAATGCTTATACCAAACCTGAGACCCTTGCTATGGCCTGAGATGTCATATACAACTCCTTCCCATTCCAATCCTGAGACCCTTCCTATAGCATGAGATGTGATATCTCAATGCTTATACCAAACCTGAGACCCTTCCTATAGCATGAGATGTGATATCCAACTCCTTCCCATTCCAATCCTGAGACCCTTCCCATAGCATGAGATGTGATGTCTCAATGCTTCTAATACCAAACCTGAGACCCTTCCTATAACATGAGATGTAATATCCAACTCCTTCCCATTCCAATCCTGAGACCCTTCCTATAGCATGAGAAGTATCTCCATGCGTATACCAAACCTGAGACCCTTCCTATAGCATGAGATGTGATATCCAAATCCTTCCCATTCCAATCCTGAGCCACTTCCGATAGCAGAGATGTGATATCTCCATGCTTATACCAAACCTGAGACCCTTCCTATAGCATGAGATGTAATATCCAACTCCTTCCCATTCCAATCCTGAGACCCTTCCTATAGCATGAGAAGTATCTCCATGCGTATACCAAACCTGAGACCCTTCCTATAGCATGAGATGTGATATCCAAATCCTTCCCATTCCAATCCTGAGCCACTTCCGATAGCAGAGATGTGATATCTCAATGCTTATACCAAACCCGAGACCCTTCCTATAACATGAGATGTGATATCCAACTCATTCCCGTTCCAAACCTGAGACACTTCCTATAGCATATGTGATATCCAAGTCCTTCCCATTCCAAACATGAGACCCTTCCTATAGCAAGAATGTAATATCCAACTCCTACCCATTCCAATCCTGAGACCATTCCTATAGCATGAGATGTGATGTATCAATGCTTCTAATACCAAACATGGGACCCGCCCTATAACATGAGATATGATATCCAAATCCTTCCCATTCCAAACCTGAGACCCTTCCTACAGCATGCGATGTGATATCTCAATGCTTCTAATATCAAACCTGAGACCCGTCCTATAACATGAGATGGGATATCCAACTCCTTCCCGCTCCAAACCTGTGACCCTTCCTATAGCATGAGATGTGATATCCAATTCCTTCCCATCCCAATCCTGAGACACCTCCGATAGCAGAGATGTGATATCTCAATGCTTATACCAAACCTGAGACTCTTCCTATAACATGAGATGTGATATCCAACTCCTTCCCTTTCCAAACCTGAGACCCTGCCTATAGCATGAGATGTGATATCCAAGTCCTTCCCATTCCAATCCTGAGACACTTCCTATAGCATGGGATGTGATATCTCAATGCTTATACCAAACCTGAGACCCTTCCTATAGCATGAGATGTGATATCCAACTCCTTCCCATTCCAATCCTGAGACCCTTCCTATAGCATGAGATGTGATATCTCAATTCCTCTAATACCAAACCTGAGATCCTTCCTCTAACATGAAATGTGATATCCAACTCCGTCCCTTTCCAAACCTGAGAGCCTACCTATAGCATGAGATGTGATATCCAAGTCCTTCCCATTCCAATCCTTAGACCCTTCCTACAGCATGCAATATGATATCTCAATGATTCTAATAACAAACCTGAGACCCGTCCTATAACATGAGATGGGATATCCAACTCCTTTCAATTCCAATCCTGAGACACTTCCTATAGCATGAGATGTGATATCTCAATGCTTATACCAAACCTGAGACCCTTCCTATGGCATGAGATGTCATATACAACTCCTTCCCATTCCAATCCTGAGACCCTTCCTATAGCATGAGATGTGATATCTCAATGCTTATACCAAACCTGAGACCCTTCCTATAGCATGAGATGTGATATCCAACTTCTTTCCATTCCAATCCTGAGACCCTTCCTATAACATGAGATGTGATGTCTCAATGCTTCTAATACCAAACCTGATATCTTTCCTATAACATGAGATGTGATATCCAACTCCTTCCCATTCCAATCCTGAGACCCTTCCTATAGCATGAGATGTGATATCTCAATTCCTCTAATACCAAACCTGAGATCCTTCCTCTAACATGAAATGTGATATCCAACTCCGTCCCTTTCCAAACCTGAGAGCCTACCTATAGCATGAGATGTGATATCCAAGTCCTTCCCATTCCAATCCTTAGACCCTTCCTACAGCATGCAATATGATATCTCAATGATTCTAATAACAAACCTGAGACCCGTCCTATAACATGAGATGGGATATCCAACTCCTTTCAATTCCAATCCTGAGACACTTCCTATAGCATGAGATGTGATATCTCAATGCTTATACCAAACCTGAGACCCTTCCTATGGCATGAGATGTCATATACAACTCCTTCCCATTCCAATCCTGAGACCCTTCCTATAGCATGAGATGTGATATCTCAATGCTTATACCAAACCTGAGACCCTTCCTATAGCATGAGATGTGATATCCAACTTCTTTCCATTCCAATCCTGAGACCCTTCCTATAACATGAGATGTGATGTCTCAATGCTTCTAATACCAAACCTGATATCTTTCCTATAACATGAGATGTGATATCCAACTCCTTCCCATTCCAATCCTGAGACCCTTCCTATAGCATGAGATGTGATATCTCAATGCTTATACCAAACCTGAGACCCTTCCTATAGCTTGAGATGTGATATCCAACTCCTTCCCATTCCAATCCTGAGAACCTTCCTATAGCATGAGATGTGATATCTCAATGCCTCTAATACCAAACCTGAGATCCTTCCTCTAACATGAGATGTGCTATCCAACTCCTTCCCATTCCAATCCTGAGACCCTTCCTATAGCATGAGATGTGATATCTCAATGCTTATACCAAACCTGAGACCCTTCCTATAGCTTGAGATGTCATATACAACTCCTTCCCATTCCAATCCTGAGACCCTTCCTATAGCATGAGATGTGATATCTCAATGCTTATACCAAACCTGAGACCCTTCCTATAGCATGAGATGTGATATACAACTCCTTCCCATTCCAATCCTGAGACCCTTCCTATAGCATGAGATGTGATATCTCAATGCTTATACCAAACCTGAGACCCTTCCTATAGCATGAGATGTGATATCCAACTTCTTCCCATTCCAATCCTGAGACCCTTCCTATAGCATGAGATGTGATATCTCAATGCTTATACCAAACCTGAGACCCTTCCTATAGCTTGAGATGTGATATCCAACTCCTTCCCCTTCCAAACCTGAGAGCCTTCCTATAGCATGAGATATGATATCCACGTCCTTCCCATTCCAATCCTGAGACCCTTCCTATAACATGAGATGTGATATTCAACTCCTTCCCATTCCAACCTGAGACCCTTCCTATAGCATGAGATGGGATATCCAACTCCTTCCAAATCCAATCCTAATACCCTTCCAATAGCATGAGATGTGATATCCCAATGCTTCTACCAAACCTGAGACCCATACTATGGCATGAGATGTGATATCAAACTCCTTCCCATTCCAATCCTGAGACCCTTCCTATAGCTTGAGATGTGATATCCAACTCCTTCCCATTCCAATCCTGACACCCTTCCGATATCATGAGATTTGTTATCTCAATGCTTCTAATATCAAACTTGAGACCCTCCCTATAGCATGAGATCTGACATCCAAGTCCTTCCCATTCCAATCCTGAGACCCTTCCCATAGCATGAGATGTGATATCTCAATGCTTCTAATACCAAACCTGAGACCCTTCCTATAACATGAGATGGGATATCCAAGTCCTTCCCATTCTAATCCTGAGACCCTTCCCATAGCATGAGATGTGATGTCTCAATGCTTCTAATACCAAACCTGAGATCCTTCCTATAACATGAGATGTGATATCCAACTCCTTCCCATTCCAATCCTGAGACCCTTCCTATAGCATGAGAAGTGATATCTCCATGCTTATACCAAACCCGAGACCCTTCCTATAGCATGAGATGTGATATCCAACTCCTTCCCATTCCAATCCTAGACCCTTCCTATAGCATGAGAAGTGATATCTCCATGCGTATACCAAACCTGAGACCCTTCCTATAGGAATGAGATGTGATATCCAAATCCTTCCCATTCCAATCCTGAGACCCTTCCTATAGCATGAGATGTGATATCTCAATGCTTATACCAAACCAGAGACCCGTCCTATAACATGAGATGGGATATTCAACTCCTTCCCATTCCAATCCAGAGACCCTTCCTATAACATGAGATGTGATATCCAACTCCTTCCCATTCCAACCTGAGACCCTTCCTATAGCATGAGATGGGATATCCAACTCCTTCCAAATCCAATCCTGATACCCTTCCGATAGCATGAGATGTGATATCCCAATGCTTCTACCAAACCTGAGACCCATACTATGGCATGAGATGTGATATCAAACTCCTTCCCATTCCAATCCTGAGACCCTTCCTATAGCTTGAGATGCGATATCCAACTCCTTCCCATTCCAATTCTGAGACCCTTCCTATACCATGAGACTTGATATCTCAATGCTTCTAATACCAAACCTGAGACCCGTCCTATAACATGAGATGTGATATCCAAATCCTTCCCCTTCCAAACCTTAGACCCTTCCTTTATCATGAGATGTAATTTCCAACTCCTACCCATTCCAATCCTGAAACCCTTCCGATATCATGAGATTTGTTATCTCAATGCTTCTAATATCAAACTTGAGACCCTCCCTATAGCATGAGATCTGACATCCAAGTCCTTCCCATTCCAATCCTGAGACCCTTCCTATAGCATGAGATGTGATATCTCAATGCTTCTAATACCAAACCTGAGACCCTTCCTATAACATGAGATGGGATATCCAACTCCTTCCCATTCCAATCCTGAGACCCTTCCGATAGCAGAGATGTGATATCTCAATGCTTATACCAAACCTGAGACCCATACTATGGCATGAGATGTGATATCAAACTCCTTCCCATTCCAATCCTGAGACCCTTCCTATTGCTTGAGATGCAATATCCAACTCCTTCCCATTCCAATTCTGAGACCCTTCCTATACCATGAGACTTGATATCTCAATGCTTCTAATACCAAACCTGAGACCCGTCCTATAACATGAGATGTGATATCCAAATCCTTCCCCTTCCAAACCTTAGACCCTTCCTTTATCATGAGATGTAATTTCCAACTCCTTCCCATTCCAATCCTGACACCCTTCCGATATCATGAGATTTGTTATCTCAATGCTTCTAATATCAAACTTGAGACCCTCCCTATAGCATGAGATCTGACATCCAAGTCCTTCCCATTCCAATCCTGAGACCCTTCCTATAGCATGAGATGTGATATCTCAATGCTTCTAATACCAAACCTGAGACCCTTCCTATAACATGAGATGGGATATCCAACTCCTTCCCATTCCAATCCTGAGACCCTTCCGATAGCAGAGATGTGATATCTCAATGCTTATACCAAACCTGAGACCCTTGCTATGGCCTGAGATGTCATATACAACTCCTTCCCATTCAAATCCTGAGACCCTTCCTATAGCATGAGATGTGATATCTCAATGCTTATACCAAACCTGAGACCCTTCCTATAGCATGAGATGTGATATCCAACTCCTTCCCATTCCAATCCTGAGACCCTTCCCATAGCATGAGATGTGATGTCTCAATGCTTCTAATACCAAACCTGAGACCCTTCCTATAACATGAGATGTGATATCCAACTCCTTCCCATTCCAATCCTGAGACCCTTCCTATAGCATGAGAAGTGATATCTCCATGCTTATACCAAACCTGAGACCCTTCCTATAGCATGAGATGTAATATCCAACTCCTTCCCATTCCAATCCTGAGACCCTTCCTATAGCATGAGAAGTATCTCCATGCGTATCCCAAACCTGAGACCCTTCCTATAGCATGAGATGTGATATCCAAATTCTTCCCATTCCAATCCTGAGCCACTTCCGATAGCAGAGATGTGATATCTCAATGCTTATACCAAACCTGAGACCCTTCCTATAACATGAGATGTGATATCCCACTCATTCCCGTTCCAAACCTGACACTTCCTATAGCATATGTGATATCCAAGTCCTTCCCATTTCAAACATGAGACCCTTCCTATAGCAAGAATGTAATATCCAACTCCTACCCATTCCAATCCTGAGACCATTCCTATAGCATGAGATGTGATATATCAATGCTTCTAATACCAAACCTGAGATCCTTCCTATGACATGAAATGTGATATCCAAATCCTTCCCATTCCAAACCTGAGACCCTTCCTACAGCATGCGATGTGATATCTCAATGCTTCTAATATCAAACCTGAGACCCGTCCTATAACATGAGATGGGATATCCAACTCCTTCCCGTTCCAAACCTGAGACCCTTCCTATAGCATGAGATGTGATATCCAATTCCTTCCCATCCCAATCCTGAGACACCTCCGATAGCAGAGATGTGATATCTCAATGCTTATACCAAACCTGAGACTCTTCCTATAACATGAGATGTGATATCCAACTCCTTCCCGTTCCAAACCTGAGCCCCTTCCTATAGCATGAGATGTGATATCCAACTCCTTCCCATTCCAATCCTGAGACCCTTCCGATAGCATGAGATGTGATATCTCAATGCTTCTAATACCAAACCTGTGATCCTTCCTATAATAAGAGATGTGATATCCAAATCCTTCCCCTTCCAAACCTGAGACCCTCCCTTTAGCATGAGATGTGATATCTCAATGCCTCTAATACCAAACCTGAGATCCTTCCAATAGCATGAGATGTCATATCTCAATGCTTCTGATACCAAACCTGAGATCCTTCCTATAACATGAGATGTGATATCCAAATCCTTCCCCTTCCAAACCTGAGACCCTCCCTTTAGCATGAGATGTGATATCCAACTCCTTCCCATTCCAATCTTGAGACCCTTCTGATAGCATGAGATGTGATATCTCAATGCCTCTAATACCAAACCTGATTCCTACCTCTAACATGAAATGTGATATCCAACCCCTTCCCTTTCCAAACGTGAGACCCTCCCTATAGATTCAGATGTGATATCCAAGTCCTTCCCATTCCAATCCTGAGACCCTTCCTTTAGCATGAGATGTGATATCTCAATGCTTCTAATACCAAACCTGAGACCCTTCCTATAACATAAGATGGGATATCCAACTCCTTCCCATTCCAATCCTGAGACCCTTCCGATAGCAGAGATGTGATATCTCAATGCTTATACCAAACCTGAGACCCTTCCTGTGGCATGAGATGTCATATACAACTCCTTCCCATTCCAATCCTGAGACCCTTCCTATAGCATGAGATGTGATATCCAACTCCTTCCCATTCCAATCCTGAGACCCTTCCTATAGCATGAGATTTGATATCTCAATGTTTCTAACACCAAACCTGAGATCCTTCCGATAGCATGAGATGTGATATCTCAATGCTTCTAATACCAAACCTGAGATCATTCCTATAACACGAGATGTTATATCCAAATCCTTCCCCTTCCAAACCTGAGACCCTCCCTTTAGCATATGTGATATCCAACTCCTTCCCATTCCAATCCTGAGACCCTTCCTATAGCATGAGATGTGATTTCTCAATGCTTCTAATACCAAACCTGAGATCCTTCCTATAACATGAGATGTGATATCCAACTCCTTCCCATTCCAATCCTGAGACCCTTCCTATAGCATGAGATGTGATTTCTCAATGCTTCTAATACCAAACCTGAGATCCTTCCTATAGCATGAGATGTGATATCTCAATGCTTATACCAAACCTGAGACCCTTCCTATAGCATGAGATGTGATTTCCAACTACTTCCCATTCCAATCCTGAGACCCTTCCTATAGCATGAGATGTGATATCCAACTCCTTCCCATTCCAATCTTGAGACCCTTCTGATAGCATGAGATGTGATATCTCAATGCCTCTAATACCAAACCTGATTCCTACCTCTAACATGAAATGTGATATCCAACCCCTTCCCTTTCCAAACGTGAGACCCTCCCTATAGATTCAGATGTGATATCCAAGTCCTTCCCATTCCAATCCTGAGACCCTTCCTTTAGCATGAGATGTGATATCTCAATGCTTCTAATACCAAACCTGAGACCCTTCCTATAACATAAGATGGGATATCCAACTCCTTCCCATTCCAATCCTGAGACCCTTCCGATAGCAGAGATGTGATATCTCAATGCTTATACCAAACCTGAGACCCTTCCTGTGGCATGAGATGTCATATACAACTCCTTCCCATTCCAATCCTGAGACCCTTCCTATAGCATGAGATGTGATATCCAACTCCTTCCCATTCCAATCCTGAGACCCTTCCTATAGCATGAGATTTGATATCTCAATGTTTCTAACACCAAACCTGAGATCCTTCCGATAGCATGAGATGTGATATCTCAATGCTTCTAATACCAAACCTGAGATCATTCCTATAACACGAGATGTTATATCCAAATCCTTCCCCTTCCAAACCTGAGACCCTCCCTTTAGCATATGTGATATCCAACTCCTTCCCATTCCAATCCTGAGACCCTTCCTATAGCATGAGATGTGATTTCTCAATGCTTCTAATACCAAACCTGAGATCCTTCCTATAACATGAGATGTGATATCCAACTCCTTCCCATTCCAATCCTGAGACCCTTCCTATAGCATGAGATGTGATTTCTCAATGCTTCTAATACCAAACCTGAGATCCTTCCTATAGCATGAGATGTGATATCTCAATGCTTATACCAAACCTGAGACCCTTCCTATAGCATGAGATGTGATTTCCAACTACTTCCCATTCCAATCCTGAGACCCTTCCTATAGCATGAGATGTGATATCCAACTCCTTCCCTTTCCAAACCTGAGAGCCTATCTATAGCATGAGATGTGATATCCAATTCCTTCCCATTCCAATCCTGAGACCCTTCCTATAGCATGAGATGTGATATCTCAATGCTTATACCAAACCTGAGACCCTTCCTATAGCATGAGATGTGATATCCAACTACTTCCCATTCCAATCCTGAGACCCTTCCTATAGCATGAGATGTGATATCCAACTCCTTCCCTTTCCAAACCTGAGAGCCTATCTATAGCATGATGTGATATCCAATTCCTTCCCATTCCAATCCTGAGACCCTTCCTATAGCATGAGATGTGATATCTCAATGCTTCTAATACCAAACCTGAGACCCTTCCTATTGCATGAGATGTGATATCCAACTACTTCCCATTCCAATCCTGAGACCCTTCTTATAGCATGAGATGTGATATCCAACTCCTTCCATTCCAATCCTGAGACCCATCCTATAGCATGAGATGTGATATCCAACTACTTCCCATTCCAATCCTGAGAAATTTCCTATCGCATGAGATGTGATATCCAACTCCTTCCCTTTCCAAACCTGAGAGCATATCTATAGCATGAGATGGGATATCCAACTCCTTCCCATTCCAATCCTGAGAAATTTCCTATCGCATGAGATGTGATATCCAACTCCTTCCCTTTCCAAACCTGAGAGCATATCTATAGCATGAGATGGGATATCCAACTCCTTCCCATTCCAATCCTGAGACACTTCCGATAGCAGAGATGTGATATCTCAATGCTTATACCAAACCTGAGACCCTTCCTATAACATGAGATGTGATATCCAACTCCTTCCCGTTCCAAACCTGAGACCCTTCCTTTAGCATGAGATGTGATATCCAGCTCCTTCCCATTCCAATCCTGAGACACTTCCGATAGCATAAGATGTGATATCTCAATGCTTCTAATATCAAAACTGAGACCCTCCCAATAGCATGATATGTGATATCTAAGTCCTTCCCATTCCAATCCTAAGACCCTTCCTATAGCAGGAGATGTGATATCTCAATGCTTCTACCAAACCTGAGACCCTTCCTTTAGCATGAGATGTGATATCCAACTCCTTCCCATTCCAGTCCTGAGACCCTTCCTATAGCATGAGATATGATATCTCAATACTTCTAATACCAAACCTGAGATCCTTCTGATAACGAGATGTGATATCCAAATCCTTCCCCTTCCAAACCTGAGACCCTCCCTTTAGCATGAGATGTGATATCCAACTCCTTCCCATTCCAATCCTGAGACCCTTCTGATAGCATGAGATGTGATATCTCAATGCTTCTAATACCAAACCTGAGATCCTTCCTATAACATGAGATGTGATATCCAACTCCTTCCCTTTCCAAACCTGAGAGCCTATCTATAGCATGAGATGTGATATCCAATTCCTTCCCATTCCAATCCTGAGACCCTTCCTATAGCATGAGATGTGATATCTCAATGCTTATACCAAACCTGAGACCCTTCCTATAGCATGAGATGTGATATCCAACTACTTCCCATTCCAATCCTGAGACCCTTCCTATAGCATGAGATGTGATATCTCAATGCTTCTAATACCAAACCTGAGACCCTTCCTATAGCATGAGATGTGATATCCAACTACTTCCCATTCCAATCCTGAGACCCTTCCTATAGCATGAGATGTGATATCTCAATGCTTCTAATACCAAACCTGAGACCCTTCCTATAACATGAGATGTGATATCCAACTCCTTCCCGTTCCAAACCTGAGCCCCTTCCTATAGCATGAGATGTGATATCCAACTCCTTCCCATTCCAATCCTGAGACCCTTCCGATAGCATGAGATGTGATATCTCAATGCTTCTAATACCAAACCTGTGATCCTTCCTATAATAAGAGATGTGATATCCAAATCCTTCCCCTTCCAAACCTGAGACCCTCCCTTTAGCATGAGATGTGATATCTCAATGCCTCTAATACCAAACCTGAGATCCTTCCAATAGCATGAGATGTCATATCTCAATGCTTCTGATACCAAACCTGAGATCCTTCCTATAACATGAGATGTGATATCCAAATCCTTCCCCTTCCAAACCTGAGACCCTCCCTTTAGCATGAGATGTGATATCCAACTCCTTCCCATTCCAATCTTGAGACCCTTCTGATAGCATGAGATGTGATATCTCAATGCCTCTAATACCAAACCTGATTCCTACCTCTAACATGAAATGTGATATCCAACCCCTTCCCTTTCCAAACGTGAGACCCTCCCTATAGATTCAGATGTGATATCCAAGTCCTTCCCATTCCAATCCTGAGACCCTTCCTTTAGCATGAGATGTGATATCTCAATGCTTCTAATACCAAACCTGAGACCCTTCCTATAACATAATATGGGATATCCAACTCCTTCCCATTCCAATCCTGAGACCCTTCCGATAGCAGAGATGTGATATCTCAATGCTTATACCAAACCTGAGACCCTTCCTGTGGCATGAGATGTCATATACAACTCCTTCCCATTCCAATCCTGAGACCCTTCCTATAGCATGAGATGTGATATCCAACTCCTTCCCATTCCAATCCTGAGACCCTTCCTATAGCATGAGATTTGATATCTCAATGTTTCTAACACCAAACCTGAGATCCTTCCGATAGCATGAGATGTGATATCTCAATGCTTCTAATACCAAACCTGAGATCATTCCTATAACACGAGATGTTATATCCAAATCCTTCCCCTTCCAAACCTGAGACCCTCCCTTTAGCATATGTGATATCCAACTCCTTCCCATTCCAATCCTGAGACCCTTCCTATAGCATGAGATGTGATTTCTCAATGCTTCTAATACCAAACCTGAGATCCTTCCTATAACATGAGATGTGATATCCAACTCCTTCCCATTCCAATCCTGAGACCCTTCCTATAGCATGAGATGTGATTTCTCAATGCTTCTAATACCAAACCTGAGATCCTTCCTATAGCATGAGATGTGATATCTCAATGCTTATACCAAACCTGAGACCCTTCCTATAGCATGAGATGTGATTTCCAACTACTTCCCATTCCAATCCTGAGACCCTTCCTATAGCATGAGATGTGATATCCAACTCCTTCCCTTTCCAAACCTGAGAGCCTATCTATAGCATGAGATGTGATATCCAATTCCTTCCCATTCCAATCCTGAGACCCTTCCTATAGCATGAGATGTGATATCTCAATGCTTATACCAAACCTGAGACCCTTCCTATAGCATGAGATGTGATATCCAACTACTTCCCATTCCAATCCTGAGACCCTTCCTATAGCATGAGATGTGATATCCAACTCCTTCCCTTTCCAAACCTGAGAGCCTATCTATAGCATGATGTGATATCCAATTCCTTCCCATTCCAATCCTGAGACCCTTCCTATAGCATGAGATGTGATATCTCAATGCTTCTAATACCAAACCTGAGACCCTTCCTATTGCATGAGATGTGATATCCAACTACTTCCCATTCCAATCCTGAGACCCTTCTTATAGCATGAGATGTGATATCCAACTCCTTCCATTCCAATCCTGAGACCCATCCTATAGCATGAGATGTGATATCCAACTACTTCCCATTCCAATCCTGAGAAATTTCCTATCGCATGAGATGTGATATCCAACTCCTTCCCTTTCCAAACCTGAGAGCATATCTATAGCATGAGATGGGATATCCAACTCCTTCCCATTCCAATCCTGAGAAATTTCCTATCGCATGAGATGTGATATCCAACTCCTTCCCTTTCCAAACCTGAGAGCATATCTATAGCATGAGATGGGATATCCAACTCCTTCCCATTCCAATCCTGAGACACTTCCGATAGCAGAGATGTGATATCTCAATGCTTATACCAAACCTGAGACCCTTCCTATAACATGAGATGTGATATCCAACTCCTTCCCGTTCCAAACCTGAGACCCTTCCTTTAGCATGAGATGTGATATCCAGCTCCTTCCCATTCCAATCCTGAGACACTTCCGATAGCATAAGATGTGATATCTCAATGCTTCTAATATCAAAACTGAGACCCTCCCAATAGCATGATATGTGATATCTAAGTCCTTCCCATTCCAATCCTAAGACCCTTCCTATAGCAGGAGATGTGATATCTCAATGCTTCTACCAAACCTGAGACCCTTCCTTTAGCATGAGATGTGATATCCAACTCCTTCCCATTCCAGTCCTGAGACCCTTCCTATAGCATGAGATATGATATCTCAATACTTCTAATACCAAACCTGAGATCCTTCTGATAACGAGATGTGATATCCAAATCCTTCCCCTTCCAAACCTGAGACCCTCCCTTTAGCATGAGATGTGATATCCAACTCCTTCCCATTCCAATCCTGAGACCCTTCTGATAGCATGAGATGTGATATCTCAATGCTTCTAATACCAAACCTGAGATCCTTCCTATAACATGAGATGTGATATCCAACTCCTTCCCTTTCCAAACCTGAGAGCCTATCTATAGCATGAGATGTGATATCCAATTCCTTCCCATTCCAATCCTGAGACCCTTCCTATAGCATGAGATGTGATATCTCAATGCTTATACCAAACCTGAGACCCTTCCTATAGCATGAGATGTGATATCCAACTACTTCCCATTCCAATCCTGAGACCCTTCCTATAGCATGAGATGTGATATCTCAATGCTTCTAATACCAAACCTGAGACCCTTCCTATAGCATGAGATGTGATATCCAACTACTTCCCATTCCAATCCTGAGACCCTTCCTATAGCATGAGATGTGATATCTCAATGCTTCTAATACCAAACCTGAGACCCTTCCTATAGCATGAGATGTGATATCCAACTCCTTCCCTTTCCAAACCTGAGAGCCTATCTATAGCATGAGATGTGATATCCAATTCCTTCCCATTCCAATCCTGAGACCCTTCCTATAGCATGAGATGTGATATCTCAATGCTTCTAATACCAAACCTGAGACCCTTCCTATAGCATGAGATGTGATATCCAACTACTTCCCATTCCAATCCTGAGACCCTTCTTATAGCATGAGATGTGATATCCAACTCCTTCCATTCCAATCCTGAGACCCATCCTATAGCATGAGATGTGATATCTCAATGCTTATACCAAACCTGAGACCCTTCCTATAGCATGAGATGTGATATCCAACTACTTCCCATTCCAATCCTGAGAAATTTCCTATAGCATGACATGTGATATCCAACTCCTTCCCTTTCCAAACCTGAGAGCATATCTATAGCCTGAGATGGGATATCCAACTCCTTCCCATTCCAATCCTGAAACACTTCCGATAGCAGAGATGTGATATCTCAATGCTTATACCAAACCTGAGACCCTTCCTATAACATGAGATGTGATATCCAACTCCTTCCCGTTCCAAACCTGAGACCCTTCCTTTAGCATGAGATGTGATATCCAGCTCCTTCCCATTCCTGAGACACTTCCGATAGCATAAGATGTGATATCTCAATGCTTCTAATATCAAAACTGAGACCCTCCCAATAGCATGATATGTGATATCTAAGTCCTTCCCATTCCAATCCTAAGACCCTTCCTTTAGCAGGAGATGTGATATCTCAATGCTTCTACCAAACCTGAGACCCTTCCTTTAGCATGAGGTGTGATATCCAACTCCTTCCCATTCCAGTCCTGAGACCCTTCCTATAGCATGAGATATGATATCTCAATACTTCTAATACCAAACCTGAGATCCTTCTGATAACATGAGATGTGATATCCAAATCCTTCCCCTTCCAAACCTGAGACCCTCCCTTTAGCATGAGATGTGATATCCAACTCCTTCCCATTCCAATCCTGAGACCCTTCTGATAGCATGAGATGTGATATCTCAATGCTTCTAATACCAAACCTGAGATCCTTCCTATAACATGAGATGTGATATCCAACTCCTTCCTTTTCCAATCCTGAGACCCTTCCTATAGCATGAGAAGTGATATCTCCATGCGTATACCAAACCTGAGACCCTTCCTATAGCATGAGATGTGATATCCAAATCCTTCCCATTCCAATCCTGAGACCCTTCCTATAGCATGAGATGTGATATCTCAATGCTTATACCAAACCAGAGACCCGTCCTATAACATGAGATGGGATATCCAACTCCTTCCCATTCCAATCCTGAGCCACTTCCGATAGCATGAGATGTGATATCTCAATGCTTATACCAAACCAGAGACCCTTCCTATAACATGAGATGTGATATCCAACTCATTCCCATTCCAAACCTGAGACACTTCCTATAGCATATATGATATCCAACTCCTTCCCATTCCAAACATGAGACCCTTCCGATAGCATGTGATGTGATATCCAACTCCTTCCAATTCCCATACTGAGACCCTTCCAATAGCATATGTGATATTTCAATGCTTCTAATATCAAAACTGAGACCCTCCCTATAGCATGAGATGTGATTTCTCAATGCTTCTAATACCAAACCGGAGATCCTTCCTATAGCATGAGATGTGATTTCTCAATGCTTCTAATACCAAACCTGAGATCCTTCCTATAGCATGAGATGTGATATCTCAATGCTTATACCAAACCTGAGACCCTTCCTATAGCATGAGATGTGATTTCCAACTACTTCCCATTCCAATCCTGAGACCCTTCCTATAGCATGAGATGTGATATCCAACTCCTTCCCTTTCCAAACCTGAGAGCCTATCTATAGCATGAGATGTGATATCCAATTCCTTCCCATTCCAATCCTGAGACCCTTCCTATAGCATGAGATGTGATATCTCAATGCTTATACCAAACCTGAGACCCTTCCTATAGCATGAGATGTGATATCCAACTACTTCCCATTCCAATCCTGAGACCCTTCCTATAGCATGAGATGTGATAT
Organism: Ambystoma mexicanum; assembly: GCF_040938575.1. Taxonomy (NCBI): domain Eukaryota; kingdom Metazoa; phylum Chordata; class Amphibia; order Caudata; family Ambystomatidae; genus Ambystoma; species Ambystoma mexicanum. The sequence goes on from NC_090934.1 coordinate 1,150,024,665, forward strand.
CCAACTCCTTCCCTTTCCAAACCTGAGAGCCTATCTATAGCATGATGTGATATCCAATTCCTTCCCATTCCGATCCTGAGACCCTTCCTATAGCATGAGATGTGATATCTCAATGCTTCTAATACCAAACCTGAGACCCTTCCTATTGCATGAGATGTGATATCCAACTACTTCCCATTCCAATCCTGAGACCCTTCTTATAGCATGAGATGTGATATCCAACTCCTTCCATTCCAATCCTGAGACCCATCCTATAGCATGAGATGTGATATCCAACTACTTCCCATTCCAATCCTGGTCTCAGGATTGGAATGGGAAGGAGTTGGATATCACATCTCATGCTAAAGGGAGGGTCTCAGGTTTGGAAGGGGAAGGATTTGGATATCACATCTCGTTATCAGAAGGATCTCAGGTTTGGTATTAGAAGTATTGAGATATCATATCTCATGCTATAGGAAGGGTCTCAGGACTGGAATGGGAAGGAGTTGGATATCACATCTCATGCTAAAGGAAGGGTCTCAGGTTTGGTAGAAGCATTGAGATATCACATCTCCTGCTATAGGAAGGGTCTTAGGATTGGAATGGGAAGGACTTAGATATCACATATCATGCTATTGGGAGGGTCTCAGTTTTGATATTAGAAGCATTGAGATATCACATCTTATGCTATCGGAAGTGTCTCAGGATTGGAATGGGAAGGAGCTGGATATCACATCTCATGCTAAAGGAAGGGTCTCAGGTTTGGAACGGGAAGGAGTTGGATATCACATCTCATGTTATAGGAAGGGTCTCAGGTTTGGTATAAGCATTGAGATATCACATCTCTGCTATCGGAAGTGTCTCAGGATTGGAATGGGAAGGAGTTGGATATCCCATCTCATGCTATAGATATGCTCTCAGGTTTGGAAAGGGAAGGAGTTGGATATCACATCTCATGCGATAGGAAATTTCTCAGGATTGGAATGGGAAGGAGTTGGATATCCCATCTCATGCTATAGATATGCTCTCAGGTTTGGAAAGGGAAGGAGTTGGATATCACATCTCATGCGATAGGAAATTTCTCAGGATTGGAATGGGAAGTAGTTGGATATCACATCTCATGCTATAGGATGGGTCTCAGGATTGGAATGGAAGGAGTTGGATATCACATCTCATGCTATAAGAAGGGTCTCAGGATTGGAATGGGAAGTAGTTGGATATCACATCTCATGCAATAGGAAGGGTCTCAGGTTTGGTATTAGAAGCATTGAGATATCACATCTCATGCTATAGGAAGGGTCTCAGGATTGGAATGGGAAGGAATTGGATATCACATCATGCTATAGATAGGCTCTCAGGTTTGGAAAGGGAAGGAGTTGGATATCACATCTCATGCTATAGGAAGGGTCTCAGGATTGGAATGGGAAGTAGTTGGATATCACATCTCATGCTATAGGAAGGGTCTCAGGTTTGGTATAAGCATTGAGATATCACATCTCATGCTATAGGAAGGGTCTCAGGATTGGAATGGGAAGGAATTGGATATCACATCTCATGCTATAGATAGGCTCTCAGGTTTGGAAAGGGAAGGAGTTGGATATCACATCTCATGCTATAGGAAGGGTCTCAGGATTGGAATGGGAAGTAGTTGGAAATCACATCTCATGCTATAGGAAGGGTCTCAGGTTTGGTATAAGCATTGAGATATCACATCTCATGCTATAGGAAGGATCTCAGGTTTGGTATTAGAAGCATTGAGAAATCACATCTCATGCTATAGGAAGGATCTCAGGTTTGGTATTAGAAGCATTGAGAAATCACATCTCATGCTATAGGGAGGGTCTCAGTTTTGATATTAGAAGCATTGAAATATCACATATGCTATTGGAAGGGTCTCAGTATGGGAATTGGAAGGAGCTGGATATCACATCTCATGCTATCGGAAGGGTCTCATGTTTGGAATGGGAAGGAGTTGGATATCACATATGCTATAGGAAGTGTCTCAGGTTTGGAATGGGAATGAGTTGGATATCACATCTCATGTTATAGGAAGGGTCTCTGGTTTGGTATAAGCATTGAGATATCACATCTCATGCTATCGGAAGTGGCTCAGGATTGGAATGGGAAGGAGTTGGATATCCCATCTCATGTTATAGGACGGGTCTCTGGTTTGGTATAAGCATTGAGATATCACATCTCATGCTATAGGAAGGGTCTCAGGATTGGAATGGGAAGGATTTGGATATCACATCTCATGCTATAGGAAGGGTCTCAGGTTTGGTATACGCATGGAGATATCACTTCTCATGCTATAGGAAGGGTCTCAGGATTGGAAAAGGAAGGAGTTGGATATCACATCTCATGTTATAGGAAGGATCTCAGGTTTGGTATTAGAAGCATTGAGATATCACATCTCATGCTATCAGAAGGGTCTCAGGATTGGAATGGGAAGGAGTTGGATATCACATCTCATGCTAAAGGGAGGGTCTCAGGTTTGGAAGGGGAAGGATTTGGATATCACATCTCATGTTATCAGAAGGATCTCAGGTTTGGTATTAGAAGTATTGAGATATCATATCTCATGCTATAGGAAGGGTCTCAGGACTGGAATTGGAAGGAGTTGGATATCACACCTCATGCTAAAGGAAGGGTCTCAGGTTTGGTAGAAGCATTGAGATATCACATCTCCTGCTAAAGGAAGGGTCTTAGGATTGGAATGGGAAGGACTTAGATATCACATATCATGCTATTGGGAGGGTCTCAGTTTTGATATTAGAAGCATTGAGATATCACATCTTATGCTATCGGAAGTGTCTCAGGAATGGGAAGGAGCTGGATATCACATCTCATGCTAAAGGAAGGGTCTCAGGTTTGGAACGGGAAGGAGTTGGATATCACATCTCATGTTATAGGAAGGGTCTCAGGTTTGGTATAAGCATTGAGATATCACATCTCTGCTATCGGAAGTGTTTCAGGATTGGAATGGGAAGGAGTTGGATATCCCATCTCAGGCTATAGATATGCTCTCAGGTTTGGAAAGGGAAGGAGTTGGATATCACATGTCATGCTATAGGAAATTTCTCAGGATTGGAATGGGAAGTAGTTGGATATCACATCTCATGCTATAGGAAGGGTCTCAGGTTTGGTATAAGCATTGAGATATCACATCTCATGCTATAGGATGGGTCTCAGGATTGGAATGGAAGGAGTTGGATATCACATCTCATGCTATAAGAAGGGTCTCAGGATTGGAATGGGAAGTAGTTGGATATCACATCTCATGCTATAGGAAGGGTCTCAGGTTTGGTATTAGAAGCATTGAGATATCACATCTCATGCTATAGGAAGGGTCTCAGGATTGGAATGGGAAGGAATTGGATATCACATCTCATGCTATAGATAGGCTCTCAGGTTTGGAAAGGGAAGGAGTTGGATATCACATCTCATGCTATAGGAAGGGTCTCAGGTTTGGTATTAGAAGCATTGAGATATCACATCTCATGCTATAGGAAGGGTCTCAGGATTGGAATGGGAAGTAGTTGGATATCACATCTCATGCTATAGGAAGGGTCTCAGGTTTGGTATTAGAAGCATTGAGATATCACATCTCATGCTATAGGAAGGGTCTCAGGATTGGAATGGGAAGTAGTTGGATATCACATCTCATGCTATAGGAAGGGTCTCAGGTTTGGTATAAGCATTGAGATATCACATCTCATGCTATAGGAAGGGTCTCAGGATTGGAATGGGAAGGAATTGGATATCACATCTCATGCTATAGATAGGCTCTCAGGTTTGGAAAGGGAAGGAGTTGGATATCACATCTCATGTTATAGGAAGGATCTCAGGTTTGGTATTAGAAGCATTGAGATATCACATCTCATGCTATCAGAAGGGTCTCAGGATTGGAATGGGAAGGAGTTGGATATCACATCTCATGCTAAAGGGAGGGTCTCAGGTTTAGAAGGGAAAGGATTTGGATATCACATCTCGTTATCAGAAGGATCTCAGGTTTGGTATTAGAAGTATTGAGATATCATATCTCATGCTATAGGAAGGGTCTCAGGACTGGAATGGGAAGGAGTTGGATATCACATCTCATGCTAAAGGAAGGGTCTCAGGTTTGGTAGAAGCATTGAGATATCACATCTCCTGCTATAGGAAGGGTCTTAGGATTGGAATGGGAAGGACTTAGATATCACATATCATGCTATTGGGAGGGTCTCAGTTTTGATATTAGAAGCATTGAGATATCACATCTTATGCTATCGGAAGTGTCTCAGGATTGGAATGGGAAGGAGCTGGATATCACATCTCATGCTAAAGGAAGGGTCTCAGGTTTGGAACGGGAAGGAGTTGGATATCACATCTCATGTTATAGGAAGGGTCTCAGGTTTGGTATAAGCATTGAGATATCACATCTCTGCTATCGGAAGTGTCTCAGGATTGGAATGGGAAGGAGTTGGATATCCCATCTCATGCTATAGATATGCTCTCAGGTTTGGAAAGGGAAGGAGTTGGATATCACATCTCATGCGATAGGAAATTTCTCAGGATTGGAATGGGAAGGAGTTGGATATCCCATCTCATGCTATAGATATGCTCTCAGGTTTGGAAAGGGAAGGAGTTGGATATCACATCTCATGCGATAGGAAATTTCTCAGGATTGGAATGGGAAGTAGTTGGATATCACATCTCATGCTATAGGATGGGTCTCAGGATTGGAATGGAAGGAGTTGGATATCACATCTCATGCTATAAGAAGGGTCTCAGGATTGGAATGGGAAGTAGTTGGATATCACATCTCATGCAATAGGAAGGGTCTCAGGTTTGGTATTAGAAGCATTGAGATATCACATCTCATGTTATAGGAAGGGTCTCAGGATTGGAATGGGAAGGAATTGGATATCACATCATGCTATAGATAGGCTCTCAGGTTTGGAAAGGGAAGGAGTTGGATATCACATCTCATGCTATAGGAAGGGTCTCAGGATTGGAATGGGAAGTAGTTGGATATCACATCTCATGCTATAGGAAGGGTCTCAGGTTTGGTATAAGCATTGAGATATCACATCTCATGCTATAGGAAGGGTCTCAGGATTGGAATGGGAAGGAATTGGATATCACATCTCATGCTATAGATAGGCTCTCAGGTTTGGAAAGGGAAGGAGTTGGATATCACATCTCATGCTATAGGAAGGGTCTCAGGATTGGAATGGGAAGTAGTTGGAAATCACATCTCATGCTATAGGAAGGGTCTCAGGTTTGGTATAAGCATTGAGATATCACATCTCATGCTATAGGAAGGATCTCAGGTTTGGTATTAGAAGCATTGAGAAATCACATCTCATGCTATAGGAAGGGTCTCAGGATTGGAATGGGAAGGAGTTGGATATCACATCTCATGTTATAGGAAGGATCTCAGGTTTGGTATTAGAAGCATTGAGAAATCACATCTCATGCTATAGGAAGGGTCTCAGGATCGGAATGGGAAGGAGTTGGATATCACATATGCTAAAGGGAGGGTCTCAGGTTTGGAAGGGGAAGGATTTGGATATAACATCTCGTGTTATAGGAATGATCTCAGGTTTGGTATTAGAAGCATTGAGATATCACATCTCATGCTATCGGAAGGATCTCAGGTTTGGTGTTAGAAACATTGAGATATCAAATCTCATGCTATAGGAAGGGTCTCAGGATTGGAATGGGAAGGAGTTGGATATCACATCTCATGCTATAGGAAGGGTCTCAGGATTGGAATGGGAAGGAGTTGTATATGACATCTCATGCCACAGGAAGGGTCTCAGGTTTGGTATAAGCATTGAGATATCACATCTCTGCTATCGGAAGGGTCTCAGGATTGGAATGGGAAGGAGTTGGATATCCCATCTTATGTTATAGGAAGGGTCTCAGGTTTGGTATTAGAAGCATTGAGATATCACATCTCATGCTAAAGGAAGGGTCTCAGGATTGGAATGGGAAGGACTTGGATATCACATCTGAATCTATAGGGAGGGTCTCACGTTTGGAAAGGGAAGGGGTTGGATATCACATTTCATGTTAGAGGTAGGAATCAGGTTTGGTATTAGAGGCATTGAGATATCACATCTCATGCTATCAGAAGGGTCTCAAGATTGGAATGGGAAGGAGTTGGATATCACATCTCATGCTAAAGGGAGGGTCTCAGGTTTGGAAGGGGAAGGATTTGGATATCACATCTCATGTTATAGGAAGGATCTCAGGTTTGGTATCAGAAGCATTGAGATATGACATCTCATGCTATTGGAAGGATCTCAGGTTTGGTATTAGAGGCATTGAGATATCACATCTCATGCTAAAGGGAGGGTCTCAGGTTTGGAAGGGGAAGGATTTGGATATCACATCTCTTATTATAGGAAGGATCACAGGTTTGGTATTAGAAGCATTGAGATATCACATCTCATGCTATCGGAAGGGTCTCAGGATTGGAATGGGAAGGAGTTGGATATCACATCTCATGCTATAGGAAACGGCTCAGGTTTGGAACGGGAAGGAGTTGGATATCACATCTCATGTTATAGGAAGAGTCTCAGGTTTGGTATAAGCATTGAGATATCACATCTCTGCTATCGGAGGTGTCTCAGGATTGGGATGGGAAGGAATTGGATATCACATCTCATGCTATAGGAAGGGTCTCAGGTTTGGAACGGGAAGGAGTTGGATATCCCATCTCATGTTATAGGACGGGTCTCAGGTTTGATATTAGAAGCATTGAGATATCACATCGCATGCTGTAGGAAGGGTCTCAGGTTTGGAATGGGAAGGATTTGGATATCACATTTCATGTCATAGGAAGGATCTCAGGTTTGGTATTAGAAGCATTGATATATCACATCTCATGCTATAGGAATGGTCTCAGGATTGGAATGGGTAGGAGTTGGATATTACATTCTTGCTATAGGAAGGGTCTCATGTTTGAAATGGGAAGGACTTGGATATCACATATGCTATAGGAAGTGTCAGGTTTGGAACGGGAATGAGTTGGATATCACATCTCATGTTATAGGAAGGGTCTCAGGTTTGGTATAAGCATTGAGATATCACATCTCTGCTATCGGAAGTGGCTCAGGATTGGAATGGGAAGGATTTGGATATCACATCTCATGCTATAGGAAGGGTCTCAGGTTTGGGATACGCATGGAGATACTTCTCATGCTATAGGAAGGGTCTCAGGATTGGAATGGGAAGGAGTTGGATATTACATCTCATGCTATAGGAAGGGTCTCAGGTTTGGTATAAGCATGGCGATATCACTTCTCATGCTATAGGAAGGGTCTCAGGATTGGAATGGGAAGGAGTTGGATATCACATCTCATGTTATAGGAAGGGTCTCAGGTTTGGTATTAGAAGCATTGAGACATCACATCTCATGCTATGGGAAGGGTCTCAGGATTGGAATGGGAAGGAGTTAGATATCACATCTCATGCTATAGGAAGGGTCTCAGGTTTGGTATAAGCATTGAGATATCACATCTCATGCTATAGGAAGGGTCTCAGGATTTGAATGGGAAGGAGTTGTATATGACATCTCAGGCCATAGCAAGGGTCTCAGGTTTGGTATAAGCATTGAGATATCACATCTCTGCTATCGGAAGGGTCTCAGGATTGGAATGGGAAGGAGTTGGATATCCCATCTCATGTTATAGGAAGGGTCTCAGGTTTGGTATTAGAAGCATTGAGATATCACATCTCATGCTATAGGAAGGGTCTCAGGATTGGAATGGGAAGGACTTGGATGTCAGATCTCATGCTATAGGGAGGGTCTCAAGTTTGATATTAGAAGCATTGAGATAACAAATCTCATGATATCGGAAGGGTGTCAGGATTGGAATGGGAAGGAGTTGGAAATTACATCTCATGATAAAGGAAGGGTCTAAGGTTTGGAAGGGGAAGGATTTGGATATCACATCTCATGTTATAGGACGGGTCTCAGGTTTGGTATTAGAAGCATTGAGATATCAAGTCTCATGGTATAGGAAGGGTCTCAGAATTGGAATGGGAAGGAGTTGGATATTGCATCTCAAGCTATAGGAAGGGTCTCAGGATTGGAATGGGAAGGAGTTTGATATCACATCTCATGCCATAGTATGGGTCTCAGGTTTGGTATAAGCATTGAGATATCACATCTCTGCTATCGGAAGGGTCTCAGGATTGGAATGGGAAGGAGTTGGATATCCCATCTCATGTTATAGGAAGGGTCTCAGGTTTGGTATTAGAAGCATTGAGATATCACATCTCATGCTATAGGAAGGGTCTCAGGATTGGAATGGGAAGGACTTGGATGTCAGATCTCATGCTATAGGGAGGGTCTCAAGTTTGATATTAGAAGCATTGAGATAACAAATCTCATGATATCGGAAGGGTTTCAGGATTGGAATGGGTAGGAGTTGGAAATTACATCTCATGATAAAGGAAGGGTCTAAGGTTTGGAAGGGGAAGGATTTGGATATCACATCTCATGTTATAGGACGGGTCTCAGGTTTGGTATTAGAAGCATTGAGATATCAAGTCTCATGGTATAGGAAGGGACTCAGAATTGGAATGGGAAGGAGTTGGATATCGCATCTCAAGCTATAGGAAGGGTCTCAGGATTGGAATGGGAAGGAGTTTGATATCACATCTCATGCCATAGTATGGGTCTCAGGTTTGGTAGAAGCATTGGGATATCACATCTCATGCTATCGGAAGGGTATCAGGATTGGATTTGGAAGGAGTTGGATATCCCATCTCATGTTATAGGAAGGGTCTCTGGATTGGAATGGGAAGGAGTTGAATATCCCATCTCATGTTATAGGACGGGTCTCTGGTTTGGTATAAGCATTGAGATATCACATCTCATGCTATAGGAAGGGTCTCAGGATTGGAATGGGAAGGATTTGGATATCACATCTCATTCCTATAGGAAGGGTCTCAGGTTTGGTATACGCATGGAGATATCACTTCTCATGCTATAGGAAGGGTCTAGGATTGGAATGGGAAGGAGTTGGATATCACATCTCATGCTATAGGAAGGGTCTCGGGTTTGGTATAAGCATGGAGATATCACTTCTCATGCTATAGGAAGGGTCTCAGGATTGGAATGGGAAGGAGTTGGATATCACATCTCATGTTATAGGAAGGGTCTCTGGATTGGAATGGGAAGGAGTTGAATATCCCATCTCATGTTATAGGACGGGTCTCTGGTTTGGTATAAGCATTGAGATATCACATCTCATGCTATAGGAAGGGTCTCAGGATTGGAATGGGAAGGATTTGGATATCACATCTCATTCCTATAGGAAGGGTCTCAGGTTTGGTATACGCATGGAGATATCACTTCTCATGCTATAGGAAGGGTCTAGGATTGGAATGGGAAGGAGTTGGATATCACATCTCATGCTATAGGAAGGGTCTCGGGTTTGGTATAAGCATGGAGATATCACTTCTCATGCTATAGGAAGGGTCTCAGGATTAGAATGGGAAGGAGTTGGATATCACATCTCATGTTATAGGAAGGATCTCAGGTTTGGTATTAGAAGCATTGAGACATCACATCTCATGCTATGGGAAGGGTCTCAGGATTATCAAACTCCTTCCCATTCCAATCCTGAGACCCTTCCTATAGCTTGAGATATGATATCCAACTCCTTCCCATTCCAATTCTGAGACCCTTCCTATACCATGAGACTTGATATCTCAATGCTTCTAATACCAAACCTGAGACCCGTCCTATAACATGAGATGTGATATCCAACTCCTTCCCCTTCAAAACCTGAGAGCCTTCCTATAGCATGAGATGTGATATCCAAGTCCTTCCCATTCCAATCCTGAGACCCTTCCTATAACATCAGATGTGATATCCAACTCCTTCCCATTCCAACCTGAGACCCTTCCTATAGCATGAGATGGGATATCCAACTCCTTCCAAATCCAATCCTGATACCCTTCCGATAGCATGAGATGTGATATCCCAATGCTTCTACAAAACCTGAGACCCATTCATGGCATGAGATGTGATATCAAACTCCTTCCCATTCCAATCCTGAGACACTTCCTATAGCATGAGATGTGATATCTCAATGCTTCTAATACCAAACCTGAGACTCTTCCTATAACATGAGATGGGATATCCAACTCCTTCCCATTCCAATCCTGAGACCCTTCCGATAGCAGAGATGTGATATCTCAATGCTTATACCAAACCTGAGACCCTTCCTATGGCATGAGATGTCATATACAACTCCTTCCCATTCCAATCCTGAGACCCTTCCTATAGCATGAGATGTGATATCTCAATGCTTATACCAAACCTGAGACCCTTCCTATAGCATGAGATGTGATATCCAACTCCTTCCCATTCCAATCCTGAGGCCCTTCCCATAGCATGAGATGTGATGTCTCAATGCTTCTAATACCAAACCTGAGATCCTTCCTATAACATCAGATGTGATATCCAACTCCTTCCCATTCCAATCCTGAGACCCTTCCTATAGCATGAGATGTGATATCTCAATGCTTATACCAAACCTGAGACCCTTCCTATAGCATGTGATGTGATATCCAACTCCTTCCCATTCCAATCCTGAGACCCTTCCTATAGCATGAGATGTGATATCTCAATGCCTCTAACACCAAACCTGAGATCCTTCCTCTAACATGAAATGTGATATCCAACTCCTTCCCATTCCAATCCTGAGACCCTTCCCATAGCATGCAATATGATATCTCAATGATTCTAATAACAAACCTGAGACCCTTCCTATAGCATGAGATGTGATATCCAACTACTTCCCATTCCAATCCTGAGACCCTTCCTATAGCATGAGATGTGATATCCAACTCCTTCCCTTTCCAAACCTGAGAGCATATCTATAGCATGAGATGTGATATCCAAGTCCTTCCCATTCCAATCCTGAGACCCTCCCTATAGCATGAGATGTGATATCTCAATGCTTCTAATACCAAACCTGAGACCCTTCCTATAGCATGAGATGTGATATCCAACTACTTCCCATTCCAATCCTGAGATCCTTCCTATAGCATGAGATGTGATATCCAACTCCTTCCATTCCAATCCTGAGACCCGTCCTATAGCATGAGATGTGATATCTCAATGCTTATACCAAACCTGAGACCCTTCCTATAGCTTGAGATGTGATATCCAACTCCTTCCCATTCCAATTCTGAGACCCTTCCTATACCATGAGACGTGATATCTCAATGCTTCTAATACCAAACCTGAGACCCGTCCTATAACATGAGATGTGATATCCAAATCCTTCCCCTTCCAAACCTTAGACCCTTTCTTTATCATGAGATGTGATTTCCAACTCCTTCCCATTCCAATCCTGACACCCTTCCGATATCATGAGATTTGTTATCTCAATGCTTCTAATATCAAACTTGAGACCCTCCCTATAGCATGAGATCTGACATCCAAGTCCTTCCCATTCCAATCCTGAGACCCTTCCTATAGCATGAGATGTGATATCTCAATGCTTCTAATACCAAACCTGAGACCCTTCCTATAACATGAGATGGGATATCCAACTCCTTCCCATTCCAATCCTGAGACCCTTCCGATAGCAGAGATGTGATATCTCAATGCTTATACCAAACCTGAGACCCTTGCTATGGCCTGAGATGTCATATACAACTCCTTCCCATTCCAATCCTGAGACCCTTCCTATAGCATGAGATGTGATATCTCAATGCTTATACCAAACCTGAGACCCTTCCTATAGCATGAGATGTGATATCCAACTCCTTCCCATTCCAATCCTGAGACCCTTCCCATAGCATGAGATGTGATGTCTCAATGCTTCTAATACCAAACCTGAGATCCTTCCTATAACATGAGATGTGATATCCAACTCCTTCCCATTCCAATCCTGAGACCCTTCCTATAGAATGAGAAGTGATATCTCAATGCTTATACCAAACCTGAGACCCTTCCTATAGCATGAGCTGTAATATCCAACTCCTTCCCATTCCAATCCTGAGACCCTTCCTATAGCATGAGAAGTGATATGTCCATGCGTATACCAAACCTGAGACCCTTCCTATAGCATGAGATGTGATATCCAACTCCTTCCCATTCCAATCCTGAGACCCTTCCGATAGCATGAGATGTGATATCTCAATGCTTATACCAAACCAGAGACCCGTCCTATAACATGAGATGGGATATCCAACTCCTTCCCATTCCAATCCTGAGCCACTTCCGATAGTAGAGATGTGATATCTCAATGCTTATACCAAACCTGAGACCCTTCCTATAACATGAGATGTGATATCCAACTCATTCCCGTTCCAAACCTGAGACACTTCCTATAGCATATGTGATATCCAACTCCTTCCCATTCCAAACATGAGACCCTTCCTATAGCAAGAATGTAATATCCAACTCCTACCCATTCCAATCCTGAGACCATTCCTATAGCATGAGATGTGATATATCAATGCTTCTAATACCAAACCTGCGATCCTTCCTATGACATGAAATGTGATATCCAAATCCTTCCCATTCCAAACCTGAGACCCTTCCTACAGCATGCGATGTGATATCTCAATGCTTCTAATATCAAACCTGAGACCCATCCTATAACATGAGATGGGATATCCAACTCCTTCCTGTTCCAAACCTGAGACCCTTCCTATAGCATGAGATGTGATATCCAATTCCTTCCCATCCCAATCCTGAGACACCTTCGATAGCAGAGATGTGATATCTCAATGCTTATACCAAACCTGAGACTCTTCCTATAACATGAGATGTGATATCCAACTCCTTCCCGTTCCAAACCTGAGACCCTTCCTATAGCATGAGATGTGATATCCAACTCTTTCCCATTCCAATCCTGAGACCCTTCCGATAGCATGAGATGTGATATCTCAATGCTTCTAATACCAAACCTGTGATCCTTCCTATAATAAGAGATGTGATATCCAAATCCTTCCCCTTCCAAACCTGAGACCCTCCCTTTAGCATGAGATGTGATATCTCAATGCCTCTAATACCAAACCTGAGATCGTTCCAATAGCATGAGATGTCATATCTCAATGCTTCTGATACAAAACCTGAGATCCTTCCTATAACATGAGATGTGATATTCAAATCCTTCCCCTTCCAAACCTGAGACCTTCCCTTTAGCATGAGATGTGATATCCAACTCCTTCCTATTCCAATCCTGAGACCCTTCTGATAGCATGAGATGTGATATCTCAATGCCTCTAATACCAAACCTGATTCCTACCTCTAACATGAAATGTGATATCCAACCCCTTCCCTTTCCAAACGTGAGACCCTCCCTATAGCATGAGATGTGATATCCAAGTCCTTCCCATTCCAATCCTGAGACCCTTCCTATAGCATGAGATGTGATATCTCAATGCTTCTAATACCAAACCTGAGACCCTTCCTATAACATAAGATGGGATATCCAACTCCTTCCCATTCCAATCCTGAGACCCTTCCGATAGCAGAGATGTGATATCTCAATGCTTATACCAAACCTGAGACCCTTCCTGTGGCATGAGATGTCATATACAACTCCTTCCCATTCCAATACTGAGACCCTTCCTATAGCATGAGATGTGATATCCAACTCCTTCCCATTCCAATCCTGAGACCCTTCCGATAGCATGAGATGTGATATCTCAATGCTTCTAATACCAAACCTGAGATCATTCCTATAACACGAGATGTTATATCCAAATCCATCCCCTTCCAAACCTGAGACCCTCCCTTTAGCATGAGATGTGATATCCAACTCCTTCCCATTCCAATCCTGAGACCCTTCCTATAGCATGAGATGTGATTTCTCAATGCTTCTAATACCAAACCTGAGATCCTTCCTATAACATGAGATGTGATATCCAACTCCTTCCCATTCTAATCCTGAGACACTTCCTATAGCATGAGATGTGATATCCAAGTCCTTCCCATTCCAATCCTGAGACCCTTCCTATAGCATGAGATGTGATATCTCAATGCTTATACCAAACCTGAGACCCTTCCTATGGCATGAGATGTCATATACAACTCCTTCCCATTCCAATCCTGAGACCCTTCCTATAGCATGAGATGTGATATCTCAATGCTTATACCAAACCTGAGACCCTTCCTATAGCATGAGATGTGATATCCAACTTCTTCCCATTCCAATCCTGAGACCCTTCCTATAACATGAGATGTGATGTCTCAATGCTTCTAATACCAAACCTGAGATCTTTCCTATAACATGAGATGTGATATCCAACTCCTTCCCATTCCAATTCTGAGACCCTTCCTATAGCAAGAGATGTGATATCTTAATGCCTCTTTACCAAACCTGATATCCTACCTCTAACATGAAATGTGATATCCAACTCCTTCCCCTTCCAAACCTGAGAGCCTTCCTATAGCATGAGATGTGATATCCAAGTCCTTCCCATTCCAATCCTGAGACCCTTCCTATAATATCAGATGTGATATCCAACTCCTTCCCATTCCAACCTGAGACCCTTCCTATAGCATGAGATGGGATATCCAACTCCTTCCAAATCCAATCCTGATACCCTTCCGATAGCATAAGATGTGATATCCCAATGCTTCTACAAAACCTGAGACCCATACACGGCATGAGATGTGATATCAAACTCCTTCCCATTCCAATCCTGAGACCCTTCCGATAGCAGAGATGTGATATCTCAATGCTTATACCAAACCTGAGACCCTTCCTATGGCATGAGATGTCATATACAACTCCTTCCCATTCCAATCCTGAGACCCTTCCTATAGCATGAGATGTGATATCTCAATGTTTATACCAAACCTGAGACCCTTCCTATAGCATGAGATGTGATATCAAATTCTTTCCCGTTCCAATTCTGAGACCCTTCCTATAGCAAGAGATGTGATATCTTAATGCCTCTTTACCAAACCTGATATCCTACCTCTAACATGAAATGTGATATCCAACTCCTTCCCCTTCCAAACCTGAGAGCCTTCCTATAGCATGAGATGTGATATCCAACTCCTTCCCATTCCAATCCTGAGACCCTTCCTATAGCATGAGATGTGATATCTCAATGCTTATACCAAACCTGAATCCCTTCCTATAGCATGAGATGTGATATCCAACTCCTTCCCATTCCAATCCTGAGACCCTTCCTATAGCATTAGATGTGATATCTCAATGCCTCTAATACCAAACCTGAGATCCTTCCTCTAACATGAAATGTGATATCCAACTCCTTCCCTTTCCAAACCTGAGAGCCTACCTATAGCATGAGATGTGATATCCAAGTCCTTCCCATTCCAATCCTTAGACCCTTCCTACAGCATGCAATATGATATCTCAATGATTCTAATAACAAACCTGAGACCCGTCCTATAACATGAGATGGGATATCCAACTCCTTCCCATTCCAATCCCGAGACACTTCCGATAGCAGAGATGTGATATCTCAATGCTTATACCAAACCTGAGACCCTTCCTATAGCATGAGATGTGATATCCAATTCTTTCCCGTTCCAAACCTGAGACCCTTCCTATAGCATATGTGATATCCAACTCCTTCCCATTCCAAACATGAGACCCTTCCTATAGCAAGAATGTAATATCCAACTCATTCCCATTCCAATCCTGAGACCCTTCCTACAGCATGCGATGTGATATCTCAATGCTTCTAATACCAAACCTGAGACCCGTCCTATAACATGAGATGGGATATCCAACTCCTTCCAGTTCCAAACCTGACACCCTTCCTATAGCATGAGATGTGATATCAAACTCCTTCCCATTCCAATCCTGAGACCCTTCCGATAGCATGAGATGTGTTATCTCAATGCCTCTTTACCAAACCTGAGATCCTACCTCTAACATGAAATGTGATATCCAACTCCTTCCCCTTCCAAACCTGAGAGCCTTCCTATAGCATGAGATGTGATATCCAAGTTCTTCCCATTCCAATCCTGAGACCCTTCCTATAACATGAGATGTGATGTCTCAATGCTTCTAATACCAAACCTGAGATCTTTCCTATAACATGAGATGTGATATCCAAATCCTTCCCATTCCAATCCTAAGACCCTTCCTATAGCAGGAAATGTGATATCTCAATGCTTCTACCAAACCTGAGACCCTTCCTTTAGCATGAGATGTGATATCCAACTCCTTCCCATTCCAGTCCTGAGACCCTTCGTATAGCATGAGATATGATATCTCAATACTTCTAATACCAAACCTGAGACCCTTCTGATAACATGAGATGTGATATCCAAATCCTTCCCCTTCCAAACCTGAGACCCTCCCTTTAGCATGAGATGTGATATCCAACTCCTTCCCATTCCAATCCTGAGACCCTTCTGATAGCATGATTGTGATATCTCAATGCTTCTAATACCAAACCTGAGATCCTTCCTAAAACATGAGATGTGATATCCAACTCCTTCCTTTTCCAATCCTGAGACCCTTCCTATAGCATGAGAAGTGATATCTCCATGCGTATACCAAACCTGAGACCCTTCCTATAGCATGAGATGTGATATCCAAATCCTTCCCATTCCAATCCTGAGACCCTTCCTATAGCATGAGATGTGATATTTCAATGCTTATACCAAACCAGAGACCCGTCCTATAACATGAGATGGGATATCCAACTCCTTCCCATTCCAATCCTGAGCCACTTCCGATAGCAGAGATGTGATATCTCAATGCTTATACCAAACCTGAGACCCTTCCTATAGCATATGTGATATCCAACTGCTTCTCATTCCAAACATGAGACACTTCCTATAGCATATGTGATATCCAACTGCTTCCCATTCCAAACATGAGACCCTTCCGATAGCATGAGATGTGATATCCAACTCCTTCCAATTCCAATACTGAGACCCTTCCAATAGCATATGTGATATCTCAATGCTTCTAATATCAAACCTGAGAACCTCCCTATAGCATGAGATGTGATATCCAACTCCTTCCCATCCCAATCCTGAGACACTTCCGATTGCAGAGATGTGATATCTCAATGTTTATACCAAACCTGAGACTCTTCCTATAACATGAGATGTGATATTCAACTCCTTCCCGTTCCAAACTTGAGACCCTTCCTATAGCATGAGATGTGATATCCAGCTCCTTCCCATTCCAATCCTGAGACCCTTCTGATACCATGAGATGTGTTATCTCAATGCTTCTAATACCAAACCTGAGATCCTTCTTATAACATGTGATGTGATATCCAAATCCTTCCCCTTCCAAACCTGAGACCCTCCCTTTAGCATGAGATGTGATATCCAACTCCTTCCCATTCCAATCCTGAGACCCTTATTATAGCATGAGATGTGATATCTCAATGCTTCTAATACCAAACCTGAGATACTTCCGATAGCATGAGATGTGATATCTCAATGCTTCTAATACCAAACCTGAGATCCTTCCTATAACATGAGATGTGATATCCAAATCCTTCCCCTTCCAAACCTGAGACCCTCCCTTTAGCATGAGATGTGATATCCAACTCCTTCCCATTCCAATCCTGAGACCCTTCCTATAGCATGAGATGTGATTTCTCAATGCTTCTAATACCAAACCTGAGATCCTTCCTATAACATGAGATGTGATATCCAACTCCTTCCCATTCTAATCCTGAGACACTTCCTATAGCATGAGATGTGATATCCAAGTCCTTCCCATTCCAATCCTGAGACCCTTCCTATAGCATGAGATGTGATATCTCAATGCTTATACCAAACCTGAGACCCTTCCTATGGCATGAGATGTCATATACAACTCCTTCCCATTCCAATCCTGAGACCCTTCCTATAGCATGAGATGTGATATCTCAATGCTTATACCAAACCTGAGACCCTTCCTATAGCATGAGATGTGATATCCAACTTCTTCCCATTCCAATCCTGAGACCCTTCCTATAACATGAGATGTGATGTCTCAATGCTTCTAATACCAAACCTGAGATCTTTCCTATAACATGAGATGTGATATCCAACTCCTTCCCATTCCAATTCTGAAACCCTTCCTATAGCAAGAGATGTGATATCTTAATGCCTCTTTACCAAACCTGATATCCTACCTCTAACATGAAATGTGATATCCAACTCCTTCCCCTTCCAAACCTGAGAGCCTTCCTATAGCATGAGATGTGATATCCAAGTCCTTCCCATTCCAATCCTGAGACCCTTCCTATAACATCAGATGTGATATCCAACTCCTTCCCATTCCAACCTGAGACCCTTCCTATAGCATGAGATGGGATATCCAACTCCTTCCAAATCCAATCCTGATACCCTTCCGATAGCATAAGATGTGATATCCCAATGCTTCTACAAAACCTGAGACCCATACATGGCATGAGATGTGATATCAAACTCCTTCCCATTCCAATCCTGAGACCCTTCCGATAGCAGAGATGTGATATCTCAATGCTTATACCAAACCTGAGACCCTTCCTATGGCATGAGATGTCATATACAACTCCTTCCCATTCCAATCCTGAGACCCTTCCTATAGCATGAGATGTGATATCTCAATGTTTATACCAAACCTGAGACCCTTCCTATAGCATGAGATGTGATATCCAATTCTTTCCCGTTCCAATTCTGAGACCCTTCCTATAGCAAGAGATGTGATATCTTAATGCCTCTTTACCAAACCTGATATCCTACCTCTAACATGAAATGTGATATCCAACTCCTTCCCCTTCCAAACCTGAGAGCCTTCCTATAGCATGAGATGTGATATCCAACTCCTTCCCATTCCAATCCTGAGACCCTTCCTATAGCATGAGATGTGATATCTCAATGCTTATACCAAACCTGAATCCCTTCCTATAGCATGAGATGTGATATCCAACTCCTTCCCATTCCAATCCTGAGACCCTTCCTATAGCATTAGATGTGATATCTCAATGCCTCTAATACCAAACCTGAGATCCTTCCTCTAACATGAAATGTGATATCCAACTCCTTCCCTTTCCAAACCTGAGAGCCTACCTATAGCATGAGATGTGATATCCAAGTCCTTCCCATTCCAATCCTTAGACCCTTCCTACAGCATGCAATATGATATCTCAATGATTCTAATAACAAACCTGAGACCCGTCCTATAACATGAGATGGGATATCCAACTCCTTCCCATTCCAATCCCGAGACACTTCCGATAGCAGAGATGTGATATCTCAATGCTTTTACCAAACCTGAGACCCTTCCTATAGCATGAGATGTGATATCCAATTCTTTCCCGTTCCAAACCTGAGACGCTTCCTATAGCATATGTGATATCCAACTCCTTCCCATTCCAAACATGAGACCCTTCCTATAGCAAGAATGTAATATCCAACTCATTCCCATTCCAATCCTGAGACCCTTCCTACAGCATGCGATGTGATATCTCAATGCTTCTAATACCAAACCTGAGACCCGTCCTATAACATGAGATGGGATATCCAACTCCTTCCAGTTCCAAACCTGACACCCTTCCTATAGCATGAGATGTGATATCAAACTCCTTCCCATTCCAATCCTGAGACATTTCCGATAGCATGAGATGTGTTATCTCAATGCCTCTTTACCAAACCTGAGATCCTACCTCTAACATGAAATGTGATATCCAACTCCTTCCCCTTCCAAACCTGAGAGCCTTCCTATAGCATGAGATGTGATATCCAAGTTCTTCCCATTCCAATCCTGAGACCCTTCCTATAACATGAGATGTGATGTCTCAATGCTTCTAATACCAAACCTGAGATCTTTCCTATAACATGAGATGTGATATCCAAATCCTTCCCATTCCAATCCTAAGACCCTTCCTATAGCAGGAAATGTGATATCTCAATGCTTCTACCAAACCTGAGACCCTTCCTTTAGCATGAGATGTGATATCCAACTCCTTCCCATTCCAGTCCTGAGACCCTTCGTATAGCATGAGATATGATATCTCAATACTTCTAATACCAAACCTGAGACCCTTCTGATAACATGAGATGTGATATCCAAATCCTTCCCCTTCCAAACCTGAGACCCTCCCTTTAGCATGAGATGTGATATACAACTCCTTCCCATTCCAATCCTGAGACCCTTCTGATAGCATGATTGTGATATCTCAATGCTTCTAATACCAAACCTGAGATCCTTCCTAAAACATGAGATGTGATATCCAACTCCTTCCTTTTCCAATCCTGAGACCCTTCCTATAGCATGAGAAGTGATATCTCCATGCGTATACCAAACCTGAGACCCTTCCTATAGCATGAGATGTGATATCCAAATCCTTCCCATTCCAATCCTGAGACCCTTCCTATAGCATGAGATGTGATATTTCAATGCTTATACCAAACCAGAGACCCGTCCTATAACATGAGATGGGATATCCAACTCCTTCCCATTCCAATCCTGAGCCACTTCCGATAGCAGAGATGTGATATCTCAATGCTTATACCAAACCTGAGACCCTTCCTATAACATGAGATGTGATATCCAACTCATTCCCATTCCAAACCTGAGACACTTCCTATAGCATATGTGATATCCAACTGCTTCCCATTCCAAACATGAGACCCTTCCGATAGCATGAGATGTGATATCCAACTCCTTCCAATTCCAATACTGAGACCCTTCCAATAGCATATGTGATATCTCAATGCTTCTAATATCAAACCTGAGAACCTCCCTATAGCATGAGATGTGATATCCAACTCCTTCCCATCCCAATCCTGAGACACTTCCGATTGCAGAGATGTGATATCTCAATGTTTATACCAAACCTGAGACTCTTCCTATAACATGAGATGTGATATTCAACTCCTTCCCGTTCCAAACCTGAGACCCTTCCTATAGCATGAGATGTGATATCCAGCTCCTTCCCATTCCAGTCCTGAGACCCTTCTGATAGCATGAGATGTGTTATCTCAATGCTTCTAATACCAAACCTGAGATCCTTCTTATAACATGTGATGTGATATCCAAATCCTTCCCCTTCCAAACCTGAGACCCTCCCTTTAGCATGAGATGTGATATCCAACTCCTTCCCATTCCAATCCTGAGACCCTTATGATAGCATGAGATGTGATATCTCAATGCCTCTAATACCAAACCTGAGATACTTCCGATAGCATGAGATGTGATATCTCAATGCTTCTAATACCAAACCTGAGATCCTTCCTATAACATGAGATGTGATATCCAAATCCTTCCCCTTCCAAACCTGAGACCCTCCCTTTAGCATGAGATGTGATATCCAACTCCTTCCCATTCCAATCCTGAGACCCTTCTGATAGCATGAGATGTGATATCTCAATTCCTCTAATACCAAACCTGAGATCCTACCTCTAACATGACATTTGATATCCAACTCCTTCCCTTTCCAAACCTGAGACCCTGCCTATAGCATGAGATATGATATCCAAGTCCTTCCCATTCCAATCCTGAGACCCTTCCTATAGCATGAGATGTGATATCTCAATGCTTATACCAAACCTGAGACCCTTCCTATGGCATGAGATGTCATATACAACTCCTTCCCATTCCAATCCTGAGACCCTTCCTATAGCATGAGATGTGATATCTCAATGCTTATACCAAACCTGAGACCCTTCCTATGGCATGAGATGTCATATACAACTCCTTCCCATTCCAATCCTGAGACCCTTCCTATAGCTTGAGATGTGATATCCAACTCCTTCCCATTCCAATTCTGAGACCCTTCCTATACCATGAGACGTGATATCTCAATGCTTCTAATACCAAACCTGAGACCCGTCCTATAACATGAGATGTGATATCCAAATCCTTCCCCTTCCAAACCTTAGACCCTTTCTTTATCATGAGATGTGATTTCCAACTCCTTCCCATTCCAATCCTGACACCCTTCCGATATCATGAGATTTGTTATCTCAATGCTTCTAATATCAAACTTGAGACCCTCCCTATAGCATGAGATCTGACATCCAAGTCCTTCCCATTCCAATCCTGAGACCCTTCCTATAGCATGAGATGTGATATCTCAATGCTTCTAATACCAAACCTGAGACCCTTCCTATAACATGAGATGGGATATCCAACTCCTTCCCATTCCAATCCTGAGACCCTTCCGATAGCAGAGATGTGATATCTCAATGCTTATACCAAACCTGAGACCCTTGCTATGGCCTGAGATGTCATATACAACTCCTTCCCATTCCAATCCTGAGACCCTTCCTATAGCATGAGATGTGATATCTCAATGCTTATGCCAAACCTGAGACCCTTCCTATAGCATGAGATGTGATATCCAACTCCTTCCCATTCCAATCCTGAGACCCTTCCCATAGCATGAGATGTGATGTCTCAATGCTTCTAATACCAAACCTGAGATCCTTCCTATAACATGAGATGTGATATCCAACTCCTTCCCATTCCAATCCTGAGACCCTTCCTATAGAATGAGAAGTGATATCTCAATGCTTATACCAAACCTGAGACCCTTCCTATAGCATGAGCTGTAATATCCAACTCCTTCCCATTCCAATCCTGAGACCCTTCCTATAGCATGAGAAGTGATATCTCCATGCGTATACCAAACCTGAGACCCTTCCTATAGCATGAGATGTGATATCCAACTCCTTCCCATTCCAATCCTGAGACCCTTCCGATAGCATGAGATGTGATATCTCAATGCTTATACCAAACCAGAGACCCGTCCTATAACATGAGATGGGATATCCAACTCCTTCCCATTCCAATCCTGAGCCACTTCCGATAGTAGAGATGTGATATCTCAATGCTTATACCAAACCTGAGACCCTTCCTATAACATGAGATGTGATATCCAACTCATTCCCGTTCCAAACCTGAGACACTTCCTATAGCATATGTGATATCCAACTCCTTCCCATTCCAAACATGAGACCCTTCCTATAGCAAGAATGTAATATCCAACTCCTACCCATTCCAATCCTGAGACCATTCCTATAGCATGAGATGTGATATATCAATGCTTCTAATACCAAACCTGCGATCCTTCCTATGACATGAAATGTGATATCCAAATCCTTCCCATTCCAAACCTGAGACCCTTCCTACAGCATGCGATGTGATATCTCAATGCTTCTAATATCAAACCTGAGACCCATCCTATAACATGAGATGGGATATCCAACTCCTTCCTGTTCCAAACCTGAGACCCTTCCTATAGCATGAGATGTGATATCCAATTCCTTCACATCCCAATCCTGAGACACCTTCGATAGCAGAGATGTGATATCTCAATGCTTATACCAAACCTGAGACTCTTCCTATAACATGAGATGTGATATCCAACTCCTTCCCGTTCCAAACCTGAGACCCTTCCTATAGCATGAGATGTGATATCCAACTCTTTCCCATTCCAATCCTGAGACCCTTCCGATAGCATGAGATGTGATATCTCAATGCTTCTAATACCAAACCTGTGATCCTTCCTATAATAAGAGATGTGATATCCAAATCCTTCCCCTTCCAAACCTGAGACCCTCCCTTTAGCATGAGATGTGATATCTCAATGCCTCTAATACCAAACCTGAGATCGTTCCAATAGCATGAGATGTCATATCTCAATGCTTCTGATACAAAACCTGAGATCCTTCCTATAACATGAGATGTGATATCCAAATCCTTCCCCTTCCAAACCTGAGACCTTCCCTTTAGCATGAGATGTGATATCCTACTCCTTCCTATTCCAATCCTGAGACCCTTCTGATAGCATGAGATGTGATATCTCAATGCCTCTAATACCAAACCTGATTCCTACCTCTAACATGAAATGTGATATCCAACCCCTTCCCTTTCCAAACGTGAGACCCTCCCTATAGCATGAGATGTGATATACAAGTCCTTCCCATTCCAATCCTGAGACCCTTCCTATAGTATGAGATGTGATATCTCAATGCTTCTAATACCAAACCTGAGACCCTTCCTATAACATAAGATGGGATATCCAACTCCTTCCCATTCCAATCCTGAGACCCTTCCGATAGCAGAGATGTGATATCTCAATGCTTATACCAAACCTGAGACCCTTCCTGTGGCATGAGATGTCATATACAACTCCTTCCCATTCCAATCCTGAGACCCTTCCTATAGCATGAGATGTGATATCCAACTCCTTCCCATTCCAATCCTGAGACCCTTCCTATAGCATGAGATTTGATATCTCAATGCTTCTAACACCAAACCTGAGATCCTTCCGATAGCATGAGATGTGATATCTCAATGCTTCTAATACCAAACCTGAGATCATTCCTATAACACGAGATGTTATATCCAAATCCATCCCCTTCCAAACCTGAGACCCTCCCTTTAGCATGAGATGTGATATCCAACTCCTTCCCATTCCAATCCTGAGACCCTTCCTATAGCATGAGATGTGATTTCTCAATGCTTCTAATACCAAACCTGAGATCCTTCCTATAACATGAGATGTGATATCCAACTCCTTCCCATTCTAATCCTGAGACACTTCCTATAGCATGAGATGTGATATCCAAGTCCTTCCCATTCCAATCCTGAGACCCTTCCTATAGCATGAGATGTGATATCTCAATGCTTATACCAAACCTGAGACCCTTCCTATGGCATGAGATGTCATATACAACTCCTTCCCATTCCAATCCTGAGACCCTTCCTATAGCATGAGATGTGATATCTCAATGCTTATACCAAACCTGAGACCCTTCCTATAGCATGAGATGTGATATCCAACTTCTTCCCATTCCAATCCTGAGACCCTTCCTATAACATGAGATGTGATGTCTCAATGCTTCTAATACCAAACCTGAGATCTTTCCTATAACATGAGATGTGATATCCAACTCCTTCCCATTCCAATTCTGAGACCCTTCCTATAGCAAGAGATGTGATATCTTAATGCCTCTTTACCAAACCTGATATCCTACCTCTAACATGAAATGTGATATCCAACTCCTTCCCCTTCCAAACCTGAGAGCCTTCCTATAGCATGAGATGTGATATCCAAGTCCTTCCCATTCCAATCCTGAGACCCTTCCTATAACATCAGATGTGATATCCAAATCCTTCCCCTTCCAAACCTGAGACCTTCCCTTTAGCATGAGATGTGATATCCAACTCCTTCCTATTCCAATCCTGAGACCCTTCTGATAGCATGAGATGTGATATCTCAATGCCTCTAATACCAAACCTGATTCCTACCTCTAACATGAAATGTGATATCCAACCCCTTCCCTTTCCAAACGTGAGACCCTCCCTATAGCATGAGATGTGATATACAAGTCCTTCCCATTCCAATCCTGAGACCCTTCCTATAGCATGAGATGTGATATCTCAATGCTTCTAATACCAAACCTGAGACCCTTCCTATAACATAAGATGGGATATCCAACTCCTTCCCATTCCAATCCTGAGACCCTTCCGATAGCAGAGATGTGATATCTCAATGCTTATACCAAACCTGAGACCCTTCCTGTGGCATGAGATGTCATATACAACTCCTTCCCATTCCAATCCTGAGACCCTTCCTATAGCATGAGATGTGATATCCAACTCCTTCCCATTACAATCCTGAGACCCTTCCTATAGCATGAGATTTGATATCTCAATGCTTCTAACACCAAACCTGAGATCCTTCCGATAGCATGAGATGTGATATCTCAATGCTTCTAATACCAAACCTGAGATCATTCCTATAACACGAGATGTTATATCCAAATCCATCCCCTTCCAAACCTGAGACCCTCCCTTTAGCATGAGATGTGATATCCAACTCCTTCCCATTCCAATCCTGAGACCCTTCCTATAGCATGAGATGTGATTTCTCAATGCTTCTAATACCAAACCTGAGATCCTTCCTATAACATGAGATGTGATATCCAACTCCTTCCCATTCTAATCCTGAGACACTTCCTATAGCATGAGATGTGATATCCAAGTCCTTCCCATTCCAATCCTGAGACCCTTCCTATAGCATGAGATGTGATATCTCAATGCTTATACCAAACCTGAGACCCTTCCTATGGCATGAGATGTCATATACAACTCCTTCCCATTCCAATCCTGAGACCCTTCCTATAGCATGAGATGTGATATCTCAATGCTTATACCAAACCTGAGACCCTTCCTATAGCATGAGATGTGATATCCAACTTCTTCCCATTCCAATCCTGAGACCCTTCCTATAACATGAGATGTGATGTCTCAATGCTTCTAATACCAAACCTGAGATCTTTCCTATAACATGAGATGTGATATCCAACTCCTTCCCATTCCAATTCTGAGACCCTTCCTATAGCAAGAGATGTGATATCTTAATGCCTCTTTACCAAACCTGATATCCTACCTCTAACATGAAATGTGATATCCAACTCCTTCCCCTTCCAAACCTGAGAGCCTTCCTATAGCATGAGATGTGATATCCAAGTCCTTCCCATTCCAATCCTGAGACCCTTCCTATAACATCAGATGTGATATCCAACTCCTTCCCATTCCAACCTGAGACCCTTCCTATAGCATGAGATGGGATATCCAACTCCTTCCAAATACAATCCTGATACCCTTCCGATAGCATAAGATGTGATATCCCAATGCTTCTACAAAACCTGAGACCCATACATGGCATGAGATGTGATATCAAACTCCTTCCCATTCCAATCCTGAGACCCTTCCGATAGCAGAGATGTGATATCTCAATGCTTATACCAAACCTGAGACCCTTCCTATGGCATGAGATGTCATATACAACTCCTTCCCATTCCAATCCTGAGACCCTTCCTATAGCATGAGATGTGATATCTCAATGTTTATACCAAACCTAAGACCCTTCCTATAGCATGAGATGTGATATCCAATTCTTTCCCGTTCCAATTCTGAGACCCTTCCTATAGCAAGAGATGTGATATCTTAATGCCTCTTTACCAAACCTGATATCCTACCTCTAACATGAAATGTGATATCCAACTCCTTCCCCTTCCAAACCTGAGAGCCTTCCTATAGCATGAGATGTGATATCCAACTCCTTCCCATTCCAATCCTGAGACCCTTCCTATAGCATGAGATGTGATATCTCAATGCTTATACCAAACCTGAATCCCTTCCTATAGCATGAGATGTGATATCCAACTCCTTCCCATTCCAATCCTGAGACCCTTCCTATAGCATTAGATGTGATATCTCAATGCCTCTAATACCAAACCTGAGATCCTTCCTCTAACATGAAATGTGATATCCAACTCCTTCCCTTTCCAAACCTGAGAGCCTACCTATAGCATGAGATGTGATATCCAAGTCCTTCCCATTCCAATCCTTAGACCCTTCCTACAGCATGCAATATGATATCTCAATGATTCTAATAACAAACCTGAAACCCGTCCTATAACATGAGATGGGATATCCAACTCCTTCCCATTCCAATCCCGAGACACTTCCGATAGCAGAGATGTGATATCTCAATGCTTATACCAAACCTGAGACCCTTCCTATAGCATGAGATGTGATATCCAATTCTTTCCCGTTCCAAACCTGAGACCCTTCCTATAGCATATGTGATATCCAACTCCTTCCCATTCCAAACATGAGACCCTTCCTATAGCAAGAATGTAATATCCAACTCATTCCCATTCCAATCCTGAGACCCTTCCTACAGCATGCGATGTGATATCTCAATGCTTCTAATACCAAACCTGAGACCCGTCCTATAACATGAGATGGGATATCCAACTCCTTCCAGTTCCAAACCTGACACCCTTCCTATAGCATGAGATGTGATATCAAACTCCTTCCCATTCCAATCCTGAGACCCTTCCGATAGCATGAGATGTGTTATCTCAATGCCTCTTTACCAAACCTGAGATCCTACCTCTAACATGAAATGTGATATCCAACTCCGTCCCCTTCCAAACCTGAGAGCCTTCCTATAGCATGAGATGTGATATCCAAGTTCTTCCCATTCCAATCCTGAGACCCTTCCTATAACATGAGATGTGATGTCTCAATGCTTCTAATACCAAACCTGAGATCTTTCCTATAACATGAGATGTGATATCCAAATCCTTCCCATTCCAATCCTAAGACCCTTCCTATAGCAGGAAATGTGATATCTCAATGCTTCTACCAAACCTGAGACCCTTCCTTTAGCATGAGATGTGATATCCAACTCCTTCCCATTCCAGTCCTGAGACCCTTCGTATAGCATGAGATATGATATCTCAATACTTCTAATACCAAACCTGAGACCCTTCTGATAACATGAGATGTGATATCCAAATCCTTCCCCTTCCAAACCTGAGACCCTCCCTTTAGATGTGATATCCAACTCCTTCCCATTCCAATCCTGAGACCCTTCTGATAGCATGATTGTGATATCTCAATGCTTCTAATACCAAACCTGAGATCCTTCCTAAAACATGAGATGTGATATCCAACTCCTTCCTTTTCCAATCCTGAGACCCTTCCTATAGCATGAGAAGTGATATCTCCATGCGTATACCAAACCTGAGACCCTTCCTATAGCATGAGATGTGATATCCAAATCCTTCCCATTCCAATCCTGAGACCCTTCCTATAGCATGAGATGTGATATTTCAATGCTTATACCAAACCAGAGACCCGTCCTATAACATGAGATGGGATATCCAACTCCTTCCCATTCCAATCCTGAGCCACTTCCGATAGCGGAGATGTGATATCTCAATGCTTATACCAAACCTGAGACCCTTCCTATAACATGAGATGTGATATCCAACTCATTCCCATTCCAAACCTGAGACACTTCCTATAGCATATGTGATATCCAACTGCTTCCCATTCCAAACATGAGACCCTTCCGATAGCATGAGATGTGATATCCAACTCCTTCCAATTCCAATACTGAGACCCTTCCAATAGCATATGTGATATCTCAACGCTTCTAATATCAAACCTGAGAACCTCCCTATAGCATGAGATGTGATATCCAACTCCTTCCCATCCCAATCCTGAGACACTTCCGATTGCAGAGATGTGATATCTCAATGTTTATACCAAACCTGAGACTCTTCCTATAACATGAGATGTGATATTCAACTCCTTCCCGTTCCAAACCTGAGACCCTTCCTATAGCATGAGATGTGATATCCAGCTCCTTCCCATTCCAATCCTGAGACCCTTCTGATAGCATGAGATGTGTTATCTCAATGCTTCTAATACCAAACCTGAGATCCTTCTTATAACATGTGATGTGATATCCAAATCCTTCCCCTTCCAAACCTGAGACCCTCCCTTTAGCATGAGATGTGATATCCAACTCCTTCCCATTCCAATCCTGAGACCCTTATGATAGCATGAGATGTGATATCTCAATGCCTCTAATACCAAACCTGAGATACTTCCGATAGCATGAGATGTGATATCTCAATGCTTCTAATACCAAACCTGAGATCCTTCCTATAACATGAGATGTGATATCCAAATCCTTCCCCTTCCAAACCTGAGACCCTCCCTTTAGCATGAGATGTGATATCCAACTCCTTCCCATTCCAATCCTGAGACCCTTCTGATAGCATGAGATGTGATATCTCAATTCCTCTAATACCAAATCTGAGATCCTACCTCTAACATGAAATTTGATATCCAACTCCTTCCCTTTCCAAACCTGAGACCCTGCCTATAGCATGAGATATGATATCCAAGTCCTTCCCATTCCAATCCTGAGACCCTTCCTATAGCATGAGATGTGATATCTCAATGCTTATACCAAACCTGAGACCCTTCCTATGGCATGAGATGTCATATACAACTCCTTCCCATTCCAATCCTGAGACCCTTCCTATAGCATGAGATGTGATATCTCAATGCTTATACCAAACCTGAGACCCTTCCTATAGCATGAGATGTGATATCCAACTTCTTCCCATTCCAATCCTGAGATCCTTCCTATAACATGAGATGTGATGTCTCAATGCTTCTAATACCAAACCTGAGATCTTTCCTATAACATGAGATGTGATATCCAACTCCTTCCCATTCCAATTCTGAGACCCTTCCAATAGCAAGAGATGTGATATCTCAATGCCTCTTTACCAAACCTGATATCCTACCTCTAACATGAAATGTGATATCCAACTCCTTCCCCTTCCAAATCTGAGAGCCTTCCTATAGCATGAGATGTGATATCCAAGTCCTTCCCATTCCAATCCTGAGACCCTTCCTATAACATCAGATGTGATATCCAACTCCTTCCCATTCCAACCTGAGACCCTTCCTATAGCATGAGATGGGATATCCAACTCCTTCCAAATCCAATCCTGATACCCTTCCGATAGCATGAGATGTGATATCCCAATGCTTCTACAAAACCTGAGACCCATACATGGCATGAGATGTGATATCAAACTCCTTCCCATTCCAATCCTGAGACCCTTCCGATAGCAGAGATGTGATATCTCAATGCTTATACCAAACCTGAGACCCTTCCTATGGCATGAGATGTCATATACAACTCCTTCCCATTCCAATCCTGAGACCCTTCCTATAGCATGAGATGTGATATCTCAATGTTTATACCAAACCTGAGACCCTTCCTATAGCATGAGATGTGATATCCAACTCCTTCCCATTCCAATCCTGAGACCCTTCCTATAGCATGAGATGTGATATCTCAATGCTTATACCAAACCTGAATCCCTTCCTATAGCATGAGATGTGATATCCAACTCCTTCCCATTCCAATCCTTAGACCCTTCCTATAGCATTAGATGTGATATCTCAATGCCTCTAATACCAAACCTGAGATCCTTCCTCTAACACGAAATGTGATATCCAACTCCTTCCCTTTCCAAACCTGAGAGCCTACCTATAGCATGAGATGTGATATCCAAGTCCTTCCCATTCCAATCCTTAGACCCTTCCTACAGCATGCAATATGATATCTCAATGATTCTAATAACAAACCTGAGACCCGTCCTATAACATGAGATGGGATATCCAACTCCTTCCCATTCCAATCCTGAGACACTTCCGATAGCAGAGATGTGATATCTCAATGCTTATACCAAACCTGAGACCCTTCCTATAGCATATGTGATATCCAACTCCTTCCCATTCCAAACATGAGACCCTTCCTATAGCAAGAATGTAATATCCAACTCCTTCCCATTCCAATCCTGAGACCCTTCCTACAGCATGCGATGTGATATCTCAATGCTTCTAATACCAAACCTGAGACCCGTCCTATAACATGAGATGGGATATCCAACTCCTTCCAGTTCCAAACCTGAGACCCTTCCTATAGCATGAGATGTGATATCAAACTCCTTCCCATTCCAATCCTAAGACCCTTCCGATAGCATGAGATGTGTTATCTCAATGCCTCTTTACCAAACCTGAGATCCTACCTCTAACATGAAATGTGATATCCAACTCCTTCCCCTTCCAAACCTGAGAGCCTTCCTATAGCATGAGATGTGATATCCAACTCCTTCCCCTTCCAATCCTGAGACCCTTCCTATAACATGAGATGTGATGTCTCAATACTCCTAATACCAAACCTGAGATCTTTGCTATAACATGAGATGTGATATCCAACTCCTTCCCATTCCAATCCTGAGACCCTTCCTATAGCATGAGATGTGATATCTCAATGCCTCTTTACCAAACCTGAGATCCTACCTCTAACATGAAATGTGATATCCAACTCCTTCCCCTTCCAAACCTGTGAGCCTTCCTATAGCATGAGATGTGATATCCAAGTCCTTCCCATTCCAATCCTGAGACCCTTCCTATAACATCAGATGTGATATCCAACTCCTTCCCATTCCAACCTGAGACCCTTCCTATAGCAAGAGATGGGATATTCAACTCCTTCCAAATCCAATCCTGATACCCTTCCGATAGCATGAGATGTGATATCTCAATGCTTCTAATACCAAACCTGTGACTCTTCCTATAAGATGAGATGGGATATCCAACTCCTTCCCATTCCAATCCTGAGACCCTTCCGATAGCAGAGATGTGATATCTCAATGCTTATACTAAACCTGAGACCCTTCCTATGGCATGAGATGTCACATACAACTCCTTCCCATTCCAATCCTGAGACCCTTCCTATAGTATGAGATGTGATATCTCAATGCTTATACCAAACCTGAGACCCTTCCTATAGCATGAGATGTGATATCCAACTCCTTCCCATTCCAATCCTGAGACCCTTCCCATAGCATGAGATGTGATGTCTCAATGCTTCTAATACCAAACCTGAGATCCTTCCTATAACATCAAATGTGATATCCAACTCCTTCCCATTCCAATCCTGAGACCCTTCCTATAGCATGAGATGTGATATCTCAATGCTTATACCAAACCTGAGACCCTTCCTATAGCATGAGATGTGATATCCAACTCCTTCCCATTCCAATCCTGAGACCCTTCCTATAGCATGAGATGTGATATCTCAATGCCTCTAATACCAAACCTGAGATCCTTTCTCTAACATGAAATGTGATATCCAACTCCTTCCCTTTCCAAACCTGAGAGCCTACCTATAGCATGAGATGTGATATCCAAGTCCTTTCAATTCCAATCCTGAGACACTTCCTATAGCATGCGATGTGATATCTCAATGCTTATACCAAACCTGAGACCCTTCCTATGGCATGAGATGTCATATACAACTCCTTCCCATTCCAATCCTGAGACCCTTCCTATAGCATGTGATGTGATATCTCAATGCTTATACCAAACCTGAGACCCTTCCTATAGCATGAGATGTGATATCCAACTTCTTCCCATTCCAATCCTGAGACCCTTCCTATAACATGAGATGTGATGTCTGAATGCTTCTAATACCAAACCTGATATCTTTCCTATAACATGAGATGTGATATCCAACTCCTTCCCATTCCAATCCTGAGACCCTTCCTATAGCATGAGATGTGATATCTCAATGCTTATACCAAACCTGAGACCCTTCCTATAGCTTGAGATGTGATGTCCAACTCCTTCCCATTCCAATCCTGAGAACCT
This sequence comes from Ambystoma mexicanum, assembly GCF_040938575.1. NCBI lineage: Eukaryota > Metazoa > Chordata > Amphibia > Caudata > Ambystomatidae > Ambystoma > Ambystoma mexicanum. Next base: position 1,150,057,652 of record NC_090934.1, read on the forward strand.
TCCTATAGCATGAGATGTGATATCTCAATGCCTCTAATACCAAACCTGAGATCCTTCCTCTAACATGAAATGTGATATCCAACTCCTTCCCCTTCCAAACCTGAGAGCCTTCCTATAGCATGAGATATGATATCCAAGTCCTTCCCATTCCAATCCTGAGACCCTTCCTATAACATGAGATGTGATATCCAACTCCTTCCCATTCCAACCTGAGACCCTTCCTATAGCATGAGATGGGATATCCAACTCCTTCCAAATCCAATCCTGATACCCTTCCGATAGCATGAGATGTGATATCCCAATGCTTCTACCAAACCTGAGAGCCATACTATGGCATGAGATGTGATATCAAACTCCTTCCCATTCCAATCCTGAGACCCTTCCTATAGCTTGAGATGTGATATCCAACTCCTTCCCATTCCAATTCTGAGACCCTTCCTATACCATGAACTTGATATCTCAATGCTTCTAATACCAAACCTGAGATCCGTCCTATAACATGAGATGTGATATCCAAATCCTTCCCCTTCCAAACCTTAGACCCTTCCTTTATCATGAGATGTGATATCCAACTCCTTCCCATTCCAATCCTGACACCCTTCCGATATCATGAGATTTGTTATCTCAATGCTTCTAATATCAAACTTGAGACCCTCCCTATAGCATGAGATCTGACATCCAAGTCCTTCCCATTCCAATCCTGAGACCCTTCCTATAGCATGAGATGTGATATCTCAATGCTTCTAATACCAAACCTGAGACCCTTCCTATAACATGAGATGGGATATCCAAGTCCTTCCCATTCTAATCCTGAGACCCTTCCCATAGCATGAGATGTGATGTCTCAATGCTTCTAATACCAAACCTGAGATCCTTCATATAACATGAGATGTGATATCCAACTCCTTCCCATTCCAATCCTGAGACCCTTCCTATAGCATGAGAAGTGATATCTCCATGCTTATACCAAACCCGAGACCCTTCCTATAGCATGAGATGTGATATCCAACTCCTTCCCATTCCAATCCTGAGACCCTTCCTATAGCATGAGAAGTGATATCTCCATGCGTATACCAAACCTGAGACCCTTCCTATAGCATGAGATGTGATATCCAAATCCTTCCCATTCCAATCCTGAGACCCTTCCTATAGCATGAGATGTGATATCTCAATGCTTATACCAAACCAGAGACCCGTCCTATAACATGAGATGGGATATCCAACTCCTTCCCATTCCAATCCTGAGACCCTTCCTATAACATGAGATGTGATATCCAACTCCTTCCCATTCCAACCTGAGACCCTTCCTATAGCATGAGATGGGATATCCAATTCCTTCCAAATCCAATCCTGATACCCTTCCGATAGCATGAGATGTGATATCCCAATGCTTCTACCAAACCTGAGACCCATACTATGGCATGAGATGTGATATCAAACTCCTTCCCATTCCAATCCTGAGACCCTTCCTATAGCTTGAGATGTGATATCCAACTCCTTCCCATTCCAATTCTGAGACCCTTCCTATACCATGAGACTTGATATCTCAATGCTTCTAATACCAAACCTGAGACCCGTCCTTTAACATGAGATGTGATATCCAAATCCTTCCCCTTCCAAACCTTAGACCCTTCCTTTATTATGAGATGTGATTTCCAACTCCTTCCCATTCCAATCCTGACACCCTTCCGATATCATGAGATTTGTTATCTCAATGCTTCTAATATCAATCTTGAGACCCTCCCTATAGCATGAGATCTGACATCCAAGTCCTTCCCATTCCAATCCTGAGACCCTTCCTATAGCATGAGATGTGATATCTCAATGCTTCTAATACCAAACCTGAGACCCTTCCTATAACATGAGATGGGATATCCAACTCCTTCCCATTCCAATCCTGAGACCCTTCCGATAGCAGAGATGTGATATCTCAATGCTTATACCAAACCTGAGACCCTTGCTATGGCCTGAGATGTCATATACAACTCCTTCCCTTTCCAATCCTGAGACCCTTCCTATAGCATGAGATGTGATATCTCAATGCTTATACCAAACCTGAGACCCTTCCTATAGCATGAGATGTGATATCCAACTCCTTCCCATTCCAATCCTGAGACCCTTCCCATAGCATGAGATGTGATGTCTCAATGCTTCTAATACCAAACCTGAGATCCTTCCTATAACGTGAGATGTGATATCCAACTCCTTCCCATTCCAATCCTGAGACCCTTCCCATAGCATGAGATGTGATGTCTCAATGCTTCTAATACCAAACCTGAGATCCTTCCTATAACGTGAGATGTGATATCCAACTCCTTCCCATTCCAATCCTTAGACCCTTCCTACAGCATGCAATATGATATCTCAATGATTCTAATAACAAACCTGAGACCCGTCCTATAACATGAGATGGGATATCCAACTCCTTCCCATTCCAATCCTGAGACACTTCCGATAGCAGAGATGTGATATCTCAATGCTTATACCAAACCTGAGACCCTTCCTATAGCATATGTGATATCCAACTCCTTCCCATTCCAAACATGAGACCCTTCCTATAGCAAGAATGTAATATCCAACTCCTTCCCATTCCAATCCTGAGACCCTTCCTACAGCATGCGATGTGATATCTCAATGCTTCTAATACCAAACCTGAGACCCGTCCTATAACATGAGATGGGATATCCAACTCCTTCCAGTTCCAAACCTGAGACCCTTCCTATAGCATGAGATGTGATATCAAACTCCTTCCCATTCCAATCCTGAGACCCTTCCGATAGCATGAGATGTGTTATCTCAATGCCTCTTTACCAAACCTGAGATCCTACCTCTAACATGAAATGTGATATCCAACTCCTTCCCCTTCCAAACCTGAGAGCCTTCCTATAGCATGAGATGTGATATCCAAGTTCTTCCCATTCCAATCCTGAGACCCTTCCTATAACATGAGATGTGATGTCTCAATACTCCTAATACCAAACCTGAGATCTTTGCTATAACATGAGATGTGATATCCAACTCCTTCCCATTCCAATCCTGAGACCCTTCCTATAGCATGAGATGTGATATCTCAATGCCTCTTTACCAAACCTGAGATCCTACCTCTAACATGAAATGTGATATCCAACTCCTTCCCCTTCCAAACCTGTGAGCCTTCCTATAGCATGAGATGTGATATCCAAGTCCTTCCCATTCCAATCCTGAGACCCTTCCTATAACATCAGATGTGATATCCAACTCCTTCCCATTCCAACCTGAGACCCTTCCTATAGCATGAGATGGGATATTCAACTCCTTCCAAATCCAATCCTGATACCCTTCCGATAGCATGAGATGTGATATCTCAATGCTTCTAATACCAAACCTGTGACTCTTCCTATAAGATGAGATGGGATATCCAACTCCTTCCCATTCCAATCCTGAGACCCTTCCGATAGCAGAGATGTGATATCTCAATGCTTATACTAAACCTGAGACCCTTCCTATGGCATGAGATGTCACATACAACTCCTTCCCATTCCAATCCTGAGACCCTTCCTATAGTATGAGATGTGATATCTCAATGCTTATACCAAACCTGAGACCCTTCCTATAGCATGAGATGTGATATCCAACTCCTTCCCATTCCAATCCTGAGACCCTTCCCATAGCATGAGATGTGATGTCTCAATGCTTCTAATACCAAACCTGAGATCCTTCCTATAACATCAAATGTGATATCCAACTCCTTCCCATTCCAATCCTGAGACCCTTCCTATAGCATGAGATGTGATATCTCAATGCTTATACCAAACCTGAGACCCTTCCTATAGCATGAGATGTGATATCCAACTCCTTCCCATTCCAATCCTGAGACCCTTCCTATAGCATGAGATGTGATATCTCAATGCCTCTAATACCAAACCTGAGATCCTTTCTCTAACATGAAATGTGATATCCAACTCCTTCCCTTTCCAAACCTGAGAGCCTACCTATAGCATGAGATGTGATATCCAAGTCCTTTCAATTCCAATCCTGAGACACTTCCTATAGCATGCGATGTGATATCTCAATGCTTATACCAAACCTGAGACCCTTCCTATGGCATGAGATGTCATATACAACTCCTTCCCATTCCAATCCTGAGACCCTTCCTATAGCATGTGATGTGATATCTCAATGCTTATACCAAACCTGAGACCCTTCCTATAGCATGAGATGTGATATCCAACTTCTTCCCATTCCAATCCTGAGACCCTTCCTATAACATGAGATGTGATGTCTGAATGCTTCTAATACCAAACCTGATATCTTTCCTATAACATGAGATGTGATATCCAACTCCTTCCCATTCCAATCCTGAGACCCTTCCTATAGCATGAGATGTGATATCTCAATGCTTATACCAAACCTGAGACCCTTCCTATAGCTTGAGATGTGATGTCCAACTCCTTCCCATTCCAATCCTGAGAACCTTCCTATAGCATGAGATGTGATATCTCAATGCCTCTAATACCAAACCTGAGATCCTTCCTCTAACATGAAATGTGATATCCAACTCCTTCCCCTTCCAAACCTGAGAGCCTTCCTATAGCATGAGATATGATATCCAAGTCCTTCCCATTCCAATTCCGAGACCCTTCCTATAACATGAGATGTGATATCCAACTCCTTCCCATTCCAACCTGAGACCCTTCCTATAGCATGAGATGGGATATCCAACTCCTTCCAAATCCAATCCTGATACCCTTCCGATAGCATGAGATGTGATATCCCAATGCTTCTACCAAACCTGAGAGCCATACTATGGCATGAGATGTGATATCAAACTCCTTCCCATTCCAATCCTGAGACCCTTCCTATAGCTTGAGATGTGATATCCAACTCCTTCCCATTCCAATTCTGAGACCCTTCCTATACCATGAACTTGATATCTCAATGCTTCTAATACCAAACCTGAGATCCGTCCTATAACATGAGATGTGATATCCAAATCCTTCCCCTTCCAAACCTTAGACCCTTCCTTTATCATGAGATGTGATATCCAACTCCTTCCCATTCCAATCCTGACACCCTTCCGATATCATGAGATTTGTTATCTCAATGCTTCTAATATCAAACTTGAGACCCTCCCTATAGCATGAGATCTGACATCCAAGTCCTTCCCATTCCAATTCTGAGACCCTTCCTATAGCATGAGATGTGATATCTCAATGCTTCTAATACCAAACCTGAGACCCTTCCTATAACATGAGATGGGATATCCAAGTCCTTCCCATTCTAATCCTGAGACCCTTCCCATAGCATGAGATGTGATGTCTCAATGCTTCTAATACCAAACCTGAGATCCTTCCTATAACATGAGATGTGATATCCAACTCCTTCCCATTCCAATCCTGAGACCCTTCCTATAGCATGAGAAGTGATAACTCCATGCTTATACCAAACCCGAGACCCTTCCTATAGCATGAGATGTGATATCCAACTCCTTCCCATTCCAATCCTGAGACCCTTCCTATAGCATGAGAAGTGATATCTCCATGCGTATACCAAACCTGAGACCCTTCCTATAGCATGAGATGTGATATCCAAATCCTTCCCATTCCAATCCTGAGACCCTTCCTATAGCATGAGATGTGATATCTCAATGCTTATACCAAACCAGAGACCCGTCCTATAACATGAGATGGGATATCCAACTCCTTCCCATTCCAATCCTGAGACCCTTCCTATAACATGAGATGTGATATCCAACTCCTTCCCATTCCAACCTGAGACCCTTCCTATAGCATGAGATGGGATATCCAATTCCTTCCAAATCCAATCCTGATACCCTTCCGATAGCATGAGATGTGATATCCCAATGCTTCTACCAAACCTGAGACCCATACTATGGCATGAGATGTGATATCAAACTCCTTCCCATTCCAATCCTGAGACCCTTCCTATAGCTTGAGATGTGATATCCAACTCCTTCCCATTCCAATTCTGAGACCCTTCCTATACCATGAGACTTGATATCTCAATGCTTCTAATACCAAACCTGAGACCCGTCCTATGACATGAGATGTGATATCCAAATCCTTCCCCTTCCAAACCTTAGACCCTTCCTTTATTATGAGATGTGATTTCCAACTCCTTCCCATTCCAATCCTGACACCCTTCCGATATCATGAGATTTGTTATCTCAATGCTTCTAATATCAAACTTGAGACCCTCCCTATAGCATGAGATCTGACATCCAAGTCCTTCCCATTCCAATCCTGAGACCCTTCCTATAGCATGAGATGTGATATCTCAATGCTTCTAATACCAAACCTGAGACCCTTCCTATAACATGAGATGGGATATCCAACTCCTTCCCATTCCAATCCTGAGACCCTTCCGATAGCAGAGATGTGATATCTCAATGCTTATACCAAACCTGAGACCCTTGCTATGGCCTGAGATGTCATATACAACTCCTTCCCTTTCCAATCCTGAGACCCTTCCTATAGCATGAGATGTGATATCTCAATGCTTATACCAAACCTGAGACCCTTCCTATAGCATGAGATGTGATATCCAACTCCTTCCCATTCCAATCCTGAGACCCTTCCCATAGCATGAGATGTGATGTCTCAATGCTTCTAATACCAAACCTGAGATCCTTCCTATAACGTGAGATGTGATATCCAACTCCTTCCCATTCCAATCCTGAGACCCTTCCTATAGCATGAGAAGTGATATCTCCATGCTTATACCAAATCTGAGACCCTTCCTATAGCATGAGATGTAATATCCAACTCCTTCCCATTCCAATCCTGAGACCCTTCCTATAGCATGAGAAGTGATATCTCCATGCGTATACCAAACCTGAGACCCTTCCTATAGCATGAGATGTGATATCCAAATCCTTCCCATTCCAATCCTTAGACCCTTCCTATAGCATGAGATGTGATATCTCAATGCTTATACCAAACCAGAGACCCGTCCTATAACATGAGATGGGATATCCAACTCCTTCCCATTCCAATCCTGAGCCACTTCCGATAGCAGAGATGTGATATCTCAATGCTTATACCAAACCTGAGACCCTTCCTATAACATGAGATGTGATATGCAACTCATTCCCGTTCCAAACCTGAGACACTTCCTATAGCATATGTGATATCCAACTCCTTCCCATTCCAAACATGAGACCCTTCCTATAGCAAGAATGTAATATCCAACTCCTACCCATTCCAATCCTGAGACCATTCCTATAGCATGAGATGTGATATCTCAATGCTTCTATCAAACTTGAGTCCCTTACTTTAACATGAGATGTGATATCCAAATCCTTCCCCTTCCAAACCTGAGACCCTCCCTTTAGCATGAGATGTGATATCCAACTCCTTCCCATTCCAATCCTGAGACCCTTCTGATAGCATGAGATGTGATATCTCAATGCCTCTAATACCAAACCTGATTCCTACCTCTAACATGAAATGTGATATCCAACCCCTTCCCTTTCCAAACGTGAGACCCTCCCTATAGCATCAGATGTGATATCCAAGTCCTTCCCATTCCAATCCTGAGACCCTTCCTATAACATGAGATGTGATATCCCAATGCTTCTAATACCAAACCTGAGACCCTTCTTATAACATAAGATGGGATATCCAACTCCTTCCCATTCCACTCCTGAGACCCTTCCGATAGCAGAGATGTGATATCTCAATGCCTATACCAAACCTGAGACCCTTCCTGTGGCATGAGATGTCATATACAACTCCTTCCCATTCCAATCCTGAGACCCTTCCTATAGCATGAGATGTGATATCCAACTCCTTCCCATTCCAATCCTGAGACCCTTCCTATAGCATGAGATGTGATTTCTCAATGCTTCTAATACCAAACCTGAGATCCTTCCTATAACATGAGATGTGATATCCAACTCCTTCCCTTTCCAAACCTGAGAGCCTATCTATAGCATGAGATGTGATATCCAATTCCTTCCCATTCCAATCCTGAGACACTTCCTATAGCATGAGAAGTGATATCTCAATGCTTATACCAAACCTGAGACCCTTCCTACAGCATGAGATGTCATATACAACTCCTTCCCATTCCAATCCTGAGACCCTTCCTATAGCATGAGATGTTATCTCAATGCTTATACCAAACCTGAGACCCTTCTTATAACATAAGATGGGATATCCAACTCCTTCCCATTCCAATCCTGAGACACTTCCTATAGCATGAGAAGTGATATCTCAATGCTTATACCAAACCTGAGACCCTTCCTACAGCATGAGATGTCATATACAACTCCTTCCCATTCCAATCCTGAGACCCTTCCTATAGCATCAGATGTTATCTCAATGCTTATACCAAACCTGAGACCCTTCCTATAGCATGAGATGTGATATCCAACTACTTCCCATTCCAATCCTGAGACCCTTCCTATAGCATGAGATGTGATATCCAACTCCTTCCCTTTCCAAACCTGAGAGCCTATCTATAGCATGAGATGTGATATCCAATTCCTTCCCATTCCAATCCTGAGACCCTTCCTATAGCATGAGATGTGATATCTCAATGCTTCTAATACCAAACCTGAGACCCTTCCTATAGCATGAGATGTGATATCCAACTACTTCCCATTCCAATCCTGAGACCCTTCTTATAGCATGAGATGTGATATCCAACTCCTTCCATTCCAATCCTGAGACCCATCCTATAGCATGAGATGTGATATCTCAATGCTTATACCAAACCTGAGACCCTTCCTATAGCATGAGATGTGATATCCAACTACTTCCCATTCCAATCCTGAGAGCATATCTATAGCATGAGATGGGATATCCAACTCCTTCCCATTCCAATCCTGAGACACTTCCGATAGCAGAGATGTGATATCTCAATGCTTATACCAAACCTGAGACCCTTCCTATAACATGAGATGTGATATCCAACTCCTTCCCGTTCCAAACCTGAGACCCTTCCTTTAGCATGAGATGTGATATCCAGCTCCTTCCCATTCCAATCCTGAGACACTTCCGATAGCATAAGATGTGATATCTCAATGCTTCTAATATCAAAACTGAGACCCTCCCTATAGCATGATATGTGATATCTAAGTCCTTCCCATTCCAATCCTAGAACCCTTCCTATAGCAGGAGATGTGATATCTCAATGCTTCTACCAAACCTGAGACCCTTCCTTTAGCATGAGATGTGATATCCAACTCCTTCCCATTCCAGTCCTGAGACCCTTCCTATAGCATGAGATATGATATCTCAATACTTCTAATACCAAACCTGAGATCCTTCTGATAACATGAGATGTGATATCCAAATCCTTCCCCTTCCAAACCTGAGACCCTCCCTTTAGCATGAGATGTGATATCCAACTCCTTCCCATTCCAACCTGAGACCCTTCCTATAGCATGAGATGGGATATCCAACTCCTTCCAAATCCAATCCTGATACCCTTCCGATAGCATGAGATGTGATATCCCAATGCTTCTACCAAACCTGAGAGCCATACTATGGCATGAGATGTGATATCAAACTCCTTCCCATTCCAATCCTGAGACCCTTCCTATAGCTTGAGATGTGATATCCAACTCCTTCCCATTCCAATTCTGAGACCCTTCCTATACCATGAACTTGATATCTCAATGCTTCTAATACCAAACCTGAGATCCGTCCTATAACATGAGATGTGATATCCAAATCCTTCCCCTTCCAAACCTTAGACCCTTCCTTTATCATGAGATGTGATATCCAACTCCTTCCCATTCCAATCCTGACACCCTTCCGATATCATGAGATTTGTTATCTCAATGCTTCTAATATCAAACTTGAGACCCTCCCTATAGCATGAGATCTGACATCCAAGTCCTTCCCATTCCAATCCTGAGACCCTTCCTATAGCATGAGATGTGATATCTCAATGCTTCTAATACCAAACCTGAGACCCTTCCTATAACATGAGATGGGATATCCAAGTCCTTCCCATTCTAATCCTGAGACCCTTCCCATAGCATGAGATGTGATGTCTCAATGCTTCTAATACCAAACCTGAGATCCTTCATATAACATGAGATGTGATATCCAACTCCTTCCCATTCCAATCCTGAGACCCTTCCTATAGCATGAGAAGTGATATCTCCATGCTTATACCAAACCCGAGACCCTTCCTATAGCATGAGATGTGATATCCAACTCCTTCCCATTCCAATCCTGAGACCCTTCCTATAGCATGAGAAGTGATATCTCCATGCGTATACCAAACCTGAGACCCTTCCTATAGCATGAGATGTGATATCCAAATCCTTCCCATTCCAATCCTGAGACCCTTCCTATAGCATGAGATGTGATATCTCAATGCTTATACCAAACCAGAGACCCGTCCTATAACATGAGATGGGATATCCAACTCCTTCCCATTCCAATCCTGAGACCCTTCCTATAACATGAGATGTGATATCCAACTCCTTCCCATTCCAACCTGAGACCCTTCCTATAGCATGAGATGGGATATCCAATTCCTTCCAAATCCAATCCTGATACCCTTCCGATAGCATGAGATGTGATATCCCAATGCTTCTACCAAACCTGAGACCCATACTATGGCATGAGATGTGATATCAAACTCCTTCCCATTCCAATCCTGAGACCCTTCCTATAGCATGAGAAGTGATATCTCCATGCTTATACCAAATCTGAGACCCTTCCTATAGCATGAGATGTAATATCCAACTCCTTCCCATTCCAATCCTGAGACCCTTCCTATAGCATGAGATGTGATGTCTCAATGCTTCTAATACCAAACCTGAGATCCTTCCTATAACATCAAATGTGATATCCAACTCCTTCCCATTCCAATCCTGAGACCCTTCCCATAGCATGAGATGTGATGTCTCAATGCTTCTAATACCAAACCTGAGATCCTTCCTATAACGTGAGATGTGATATCCAACTCCTTCCCATTCCAATCCTGAGACCCTTCCCATAGCATGAGATGTGATGTCTCAATGCTTCTAATACCAAACCTGAGATCCTTCCTATAACGTGAGATGTGATATCCAACTCCTTCCCATTCCAATCCTTAGACCCTTCCTACAGCATGCAATATGATATCTCAATGATTCTAATAACAAACCTGAGACCCGTCCTATAACATGAGATGGGATATCCAACTCCTTCCCATTCCAATCCTGAGACACTTCCGATAGCAGAGATGTGATATCTCAATGCTTATACCAAACCTGAGACCCTTCCTATAGCATATGTGATATCCAACTCCTTCCCATTCCAATCCTGAGACCCTTCCCATAGCATGAGATGTGATGTCTCAATGCTTCTAATACCAAACCTGAGATCCTTCCTATAACGTGAGATGTGATATCCAACTCCTTCCCATTCCAATCCTGAGACCCTTCCTATAGCATGAGAAGTGATATCTCCATGCTTATACCAAATCTGAGACCCTTCCTATAGCATGAGATGTAATATCCAACTCCTTCCCATTCCAATCCTGAGACCCTTCCTATAGCATGAGAAGTGATATCTCCATGCGTATACCAAACCTGAGACCCTTCCTATAGCATGAGATGTGATATCCAAATCCTTCCCATTCCAATCCTTAGACCCTTCCTATAGCATGAGATGTGATATCTCAATGCTTATACCAAACCAGAGACCCGTCCTATAACATGAGATGGGATATCCAACTCCTTCCCATTCCAATCCTGAGCCACTTCCGATAGCAGAGATGTGATATCTCAATGCTTATACCAAACCTGAGACCCTTCCTATAACATGAGATGTGATATGCAACTCATTCCCGTTCCAAACCTGAGACACTTCCTATAGCATATGTGATATCCAACTCCTTCCCATTCCAAACATGAGACCCTTCCTATAGCAAGAATGTAATATCCAACTCCTACCCATTCCAATCCTGAGACCATTCCTATAGCATGAGATGTGATATCTCAATGCTTCTATCAAACTTGAGTCCCTTACTTTAACATGAGATGTGATATCCAAATCCTTCCCCTTCCAAACCTGAGACCCTCCCTTTAGCATGAGATGTGATATCCAACTCCTTCCCATTCCAATCCTGAGACCCTTCTGATAGCATGAGATGTGATATCTCAATGCCTCTAATACCAAACCTGATTCCTACCTCTAACATGAAATGTGATATCCAACCCCTTCCCTTTCCAAACGTGAGACCCTCCCTATAGCATCAGATGTGATATCCAAGTCCTTCCCATTCCAATCCTGAGACCCTTCCTATAACATGAGATGTGATATCCCAATGCTTCTAATACCAAACCTGAGACCCTTCTTATAACATAAGATGGGATATCCAACTCCTTCCCATTCCACTCCTGAGACCCTTCCGATAGCAGAGATGTGATATCTCAATGCCTATACCAAACCTGAGACCCTTCCTGTGGCATGAGATGTCATATACAACTCCTTCCCATTCCAATCCTGAGACCCTTCCTATAGCATGAGATGTGATATCCAACTCCTTCCCATTCCAATCCTGAGACCCTTCCTATAGCATGAGATGTGATTTCTCAATGCTTCTAATACCAAACCTGAGATCCTTCCTATAACATGAGATGTGATATCCAACTCCTTCCCTTTCCAAACCTGAGAGCCTATCTATAGCATGAGATGTGATATCCAATTCCTTCCCATTCCAATCCTGAGACACTTCCTATAGCATGAGAAGTGATATCTCAATGCTTATACCAAACCTGAGACCCTTCCTACAGCATGAGATGTCATATACAACTCCTTCCCATTCCAATCCTGAGACCCTTCCTATAGCATGAGATGTTATCTCAATGCTTATACCAAACCTGAGACCCTTCTTATAACATAAGATGGGATATCCAACTCCTTCCCATTCCAATCCTGAGACACTTCCTATAGCATGAGAAGTGATATCTCAATGCTTATACCAAACCTGAGACCCTTCCTACAGCATGAGATGTCATATACAACTCCTTCCCATTCCAATCCTGAGACCCTTCCTATAGCATCAGATGTTATCTCAATGCTTATACCAAACCTGAGACCCTTCCTATAGCATGAGATGTGATATCCAACTACTTCCCATTCCAATCCTGAGACCCTTCCTATAGCATGAGATGTGATATCCAACTCCTTCCCTTTCCAAACCTGAGAGCCTATCTATAGCATGAGATGTGATATCCAATTCCTTCCCATTCCAATCCTGAGACCCTTCCTATAGCATGAGATGTGATATCTCAATGCTTCTAATACCAAACCTGAGACCCTTCCTATAGCATGAGATGTGATATCCAACTACTTCCCATTCCAATCCTGAGACCCTTCTTATAGCATGAGATGTGATATCCAACTCCTTCCATTCCAATCCTGAGACCCATCCTATAGCATGAGATGTGATATCTCAATGCTTATACCAAACCTGAGACCCTTCCTATAGCATGAGATGTGATATCCAACTACTTCCCATTCCAATCCTGAGAGCATATCTATAGCATGAGATGGGATATCCAACTCCTTCCCATTCCAATCCTGAGACACTTCCGATAGCAGAGATGTGATATCTCAATGCTTATACCAAACCTGAGACCCTTCCTATAACATGAGATGTGATATCCAACTCCTTCCCGTTCCAAACCTGAGACCCTTCCTTTAGCATGAGATGTGATATCCAGCTCCTTCCCATTCCAATCCTGAGACACTTCCGATAGCATAAGATGTGATATCTCAATGCTTCTAATATCAAAACTGAGACCCTCCCTATAGCATGATATGTGATATCTAAGTCCTTCCCATTCCAATCCTAGAACCCTTCCTATAGCAGGAGATGTGATATCTCAATGCTTCTACCAAACCTGAGACCCTTCCTTTAGCATGAGATGTGATATCCAACTCCTTCCCATTCCAGTCCTGAGACCCTTCCTATAGCATGAGATATGATATCTCAATACTTCTAATACCAAACCTGAGATCCTTCTGATAACATGAGATGTGATATCCAAATCCTTCCCCTTCCAAACCTGAGACCCTCCCTTTAGCATGAGATGTGATATCCAACTCCTTCCCATTCCAACCTGAGACCCTTCCTATAGCATGAGATGGGATATCCAACTCCTTCCAAATCCAATCCTGATACCCTTCCGATAGCATGAGATGTGATATCCCAATGCTTCTACCAAACCTGAGAGCCATACTATGGCATGAGATGTGATATCAAACTCCTTCCCATTCCAATCCTGAGACCCTTCCTATAGCTTGAGATGTGATATCCAACTCCTTCCCATTCCAATTCTGAGACCCTTCCTATACCATGAACTTGATATCTCAATGCTTCTAATACCAAACCTGAGATCCGTCCTATAACATGAGATGTGATATCCAAATCCTTCCCCTTCCAAACCTTAGACCCTTCCTTTATCATGAGATGTGATATCCAACTCCTTCCCATTCCAATCCTGACACCCTTCCGATATCATGAGATTTGTTATCTCAATGCTTCTAATATCAAACTTGAGACCCTCCCTATAGCATGAGATCTGACATCCAAGTCCTTCCCATTCCAATCCTGAGACCCTTCCTATAGCATGAGATGTGATATCTCAATGCTTCTAATACCAAACCTGAGACCCTTCCTATAACATGAGATGGGATATCCAAGTCCTTCCCATTCTAATCCTGAGACCCTTCCCATAGCATGAGATGTGATGTCTCAATGCTTCTAATACCAAACCTGAGATCCTTCATATAACATGAGATGTGATATCCAACTCCTTCCCATTCCAATCCTGAGACCCTTCCTATAGCATGAGAAGTGATATCTCCATGCTTATACCAAACCCGAGACCCTTCCTATAGCATGAGATGTGATATCCAACTCCTTCCCATTCCAATCCTGAGACCCTTCCTATAGCATGAGAAGTGATATCTCCATGCGTATACCAAACCTGAGACCCTTCCTATAGCATGAGATGTGATATCCAAATCCTTCCCATTCCAATCCTGAGACCCTTCCTATAGCATGAGATGTGATATCTCAATGCTTATACCAAACCAGAGACCCGTCCTATAACATGAGATGGGATATCCAACTCCTTCCCATTCCAATCCTGAGACCCTTCCTATAACATGAGATGTGATATCCAACTCCTTCCCATTCCAACCTGAGACCCTTCCTATAGCATGAGATGGGATATCCAATTCCTTCCAAATCCAATCCTGATACCCTTCCGATAGCATGAGATGTGATATCCCAATGCTTCTACCAAACCTGAGACCCATACTATGGCATGAGATGTGATATCAAACTCCTTCCCATTCCAATCCTGAGACCCTTCCTATAGCTTGAGATGTGATATCCAACTCCTTCCCATTCCAATTCTGAGACCCTTCCTATACCATGAGACTTGATATCTCAATGCTTCTAATACCAAACCTGAGACCCGTCCTTTAACATGAGATGTGATATCCAAATCCTTCCCCTTCCAAACCTTAGACCCTTCCTTTATTATGAGATGTGATTTCCAACTCCTTCCCATTCCAATCCTGACACCCTTCCGATATCATGAGATTTGTTATCTCAATGCTTCTAATATCAATCTTGAGACCCTCCCTATAGCATGAGATCTGACATCCAAGTCCTTCCCATTCCAATCCTGAGACCCTTCCTATAGCATGAGATGTGATATCTCAATGCTTCTAATACCAAACCTGAGACCCTTCCTATAACATGAGATGGGATATCCAACTCCTTCCCATTCCAATCCTGAGACCCTTCCGATAGCAGAGATGTGATATCTCAATGCTTATACCAAACCTGAGACCCTTGCTATGGCCTGAGATGTCATATACAACTCCTTCCCTTTCCAATCCTGAGACCCTTCCTATAGCATGAGATGTGATATCTCAATGCTTATACCAAACCTGAGACCCTTCCTATAGCATGAGATGTGATATCCAACTCCTTCCCATTCCAATCCTGAGACCCTTCCCATAGCATGAGATGTGATGTCTCAATGCTTCTAATACCAAACCTGAGATCCTTCCTATAACGTGAGATGTGATATCCAACTCCTTCCCATTCCAATCCTGAGACCCTTCCCATAGCATGAGATGTGATGTCTCAATGCTTCTAATACCAAACCTGAGATCCTTCCTATAACGTGAGATGTGATATCCAACTCCTTCCCATTCCAATCCTTAGACCCTTCCTACAGCATGCAATATGATATCTCAATGATTCTAATAACAAACCTGAGACCCGTCCTATAACATGAGATGGGATATCCAACTCCTTCCCATTCCAATCCTGAGACACTTCCGATAGCAGAGATGTGATATCTCAATGCTTATACCAAACCTGAGACCCTTCCTATAGCATATGTGATATCCAACTCCTTCCCATTCCAAACATGAGACCCTTCCTATAGCAAGAATGTAATATCCAACTCCTTCCCATTCCAATCCTGAGACCCTTCCTACAGCATGCGATGTGATATCTCAATGCTTCTAATACCAAACCTGAGACCCGTCCTATAACATGAGATGGGATATCCAACTCCTTCCAGTTCCAAACCTGAGACCCTTCCTATAGCATGAGATGTGATATCAAACTCCTTCCCATTCCAATCCTGAGACCCTTCCGATAGCATGAGATGTGTTATCTCAATGCCTCTTTACCAAACCTGAGATCCTACCTCTAACATGAAATGTGATATCCAACTCCTTCCCCTTCCAAACCTGAGAGCCTTCCTATAGCATGAGATGTGATATCCAAGTTCTTCCCATTCCAATCCTGAGACCCTTCCTATAACATGAGATGTGATGTCTCAATACTCCTAATACCAAACCTGAGATCTTTGCTATAACATGAGATGTGATATCCAACTCCTTCCCATTCCAATCCTGAGACCCTTCCTATAGCATGAGATGTGATATCTCAATGCCTCTTTACCAAACCTGAGATCCTACCTCTAACATGAAATGTGATATCCAACTCCTTCCCCTTCCAAACCTGTGAGCCTTCCTATAGCATGAGATGTGATATCCAAGTCCTTCCCATTCCAATCCTGAGACCCTTCCTATAACATCAGATGTGATATCCAACTCCTTCCCATTCCAACCTGAGACCCTTCCTATAGCATGAGATGGGATATTCAACTCCTTCCAAATCCAATCCTGATACCCTTCCGATAGCATGAGATGTGATATCTCAATGCTTCTAATACCAAACCTGTGACTCTTCCTATAAGATGAGATGGGATATCCAACTCCTTCCCATTCCAATCCTGAGACCCTTCCGATAGCAGAGATGTGATATCTCAATGCTTATACTAAACCTGAGACCCTTCCTATGGCATGAGATGTCACATACAACTCCTTCCCATTCCAATCCTGAGACCCTTCCTATAGTATGAGATGTGATATCTCAATGCTTATACCAAACCTGAGACCCTTCCTATAGCATGAGATGTGATATCCAACTCCTTCCCATTCCAATCCTGAGACCCTTCCCATAGCATGAGATGTGATGTCTCAATGCTTCTAATACCAAACCTGAGATCCTTCCTATAACATCAAATGTGATATCCAACTCCTTCCCATTCCAATCCTGAGACCCTTCCTATAGCATGAGATGTGATATCTCAATGCTTATACCAAACCTGAGACCCTTCCTATAGCATGAGATGTGATATCCAACTCCTTCCCATTCCAATCCTGAGACCCTTCCTATAGCATGAGATGTGATATCTCAATGCCTCTAATACCAAACCTGAGATCCTTTCTCTAACATGAAATGTGATATCCAACTCCTTCCCTTTCCAAACCTGAGAGCCTACCTATAGCATGAGATGTGATATCCAAGTCCTTTCAATTCCAATCCTGAGACACTTCCTATAGCATGCGATGTGATATCTCAATGCTTATACCAAACCTGAGACCCTTCCTATGGCATGAGATGTCATATACAACTCCTTCCCATTCCAATCCTGAGACCCTTCCTATAGCATGTGATGTGATATCTCAATGCTTATACCAAACCTGAGACCCTTCCTATAGCATGAGATGTGATATCCAACTTCTTCCCATTCCAATCCTGAGACCCTTCCTATAACATGAGATGTGATGTCTGAATGCTTCTAATACCAAACCTGATATCTTTCCTATAACATGAGATGTGATATCCAACTCCTTCCCATTCCAATCCTGAGACCCTTCCTATAGCATGAGATGTGATATCTCAATGCTTATACCAAACCTGAGACCCTTCCTATAGCTTGAGATGTGATGTCCAACTCCTTCCCATTCCAATCCTGAGAACCTTCCTATAGCATGAGATGTGATATCTCAATGCCTCTAATACCAAACCTGAGATCCTTCCTCTAACATGAAATGTGATATCCAACTCCTTCCCCTTCCAAACCTGAGAGCCTTCCTATAGCATGAGATATGATATCCAAGTCCTTCCCATTCTAATTCCGAGACCCTTCCTATAACATGAGATGTGATATCCAACTCCTTCCCATTCCAACCTGAGACCCTTCCTATAGCATGAGATGGGATATCCAACTCCTTCCAAATCCAATCCTGATACCCTTCCGATAGCATGAGATGTGATATCCCAATGCTTCTACCAAACCTGAGAGCCATACTATGGCATGAGATGTGATATCAAACTCCTTCCCATTCCAATCCTGAGACCCTTCCTATAGCTTGAGATGTGATATCCAACTCCTTCCCATTCCAATTCTGAGACCCTTCCTATACCATGAACTTGATATCTCAATGCTTCTAATACCAAACCTGAGATCCGTCCTATAACATGAGATGTGATATCCAAATCCTTCCCCTTCCAAACCTTAGACCCTTCCTTTATCATGAGATGTGATATCCAACTCCTTCCCATTCCAATCCTGACACCCTTCCGATATCATGAGATTTGTTATCTCAATGCTTCTAATATCAAACTTGAGACCCTCCCTATAGCATGAGATCTGACATCCAAGTCCTTCCCATTCCAATTCTGAGACCCTTCCTATAGCATGAGATGTGATATCTCAATGCTTCTAATACCAAACCTGAGACCCTTCCTATAACATGAGATGGGATATCCAAGTCCTTCCCATTCTAATCCTGAGACCCTTCCCATAGCATGAGATGTGATGTCTCAATGCTTCTAATACCAAACCTGAGATCCTTCCTATAACATGAGATGTGATATCCAACTCCTTCCCATTCCAATCCTGAGACCCTTCCTATAGCATGAGAAGTGATAACTCCATGCTTATACCAAACCCGAGACCCTTCCTATAGCATGAGATGTGATATCCAACTCCTTCCCATTCCAATCCTGAGACCCTTCCTATAGCATGAGAAGTGATATCTCCATGCGTATACCAAACCTGAGACCCTTCCTATAGCATGAGATGTGATATCCAAATCCTTCCCATTCCAATCCTGAGACCCTTCCTATAGCATGAGATGTGATATCTCAATGCTTATACCAAACCAGAGACCCGTCCTATAACATGAGATGGGATATCCAACTCCTTCCCATTCCAATCCTGAGACCCTTCCTATAACATGAGATGTGATATCCAACTCCTTCCCATTCCAACCTGAGACCCTTCCTATAGCATGAGATGGGATATCCAATTCCTTCCAAATCCAATCCTGATACCCTTCCGATAGCATGAGATGTGATATCCCAATGCTTCTACCAAACCTGAGACCCATACTATGGCATGAGATGTGATATCAAACTCCTTCCCATTCCAATCCTGAGACCCTTCCTATAGCTTGAGATGTGATATCCAACTCCTTCCCATTCCAATTCTGAGACCCTTCCTATACCATGAGACTTGATATCTCAATGCTTCTAATACCAAACCTGAGACCCGTCCTATGACATGAGATGTGATATCCAAATCCTTCCCCTTCCAAACCTTAGACCCTTCCTTTATTATGAGATGTGATTTCCAACTCCTTCCCATTCCAATCCTGACACCCTTCCGATATCATGAGATTTGTTATCTCAATGCTTCTAATATCAAACTTGAGACCCTCCCTATAGCATGAGATCTGACATCCAAGTCCTTCCCATTCCAATCCTGAGACCCTTCCTATAGCATGAGATGTGATATCTCAATGCTTCTAATACCAAACCTGAGACCCTTCCTATAACATGAGATGGGATATCCAACTCCTTCCCATTCCAATCCTGAGACCCTTCCGATAGCAGAGATGTGATATCTCAATGCTTATACCAAACCTGAGACCCTTGCTATGGCCTGAGATGTCATATACAACTCCTTCCCTTTCCAATCCTGAGACCCTTCCTATAGCATGAGATGTGATATCTCAATGCTTATACCAAACCTGAGACCCTTCCTATAGCATGAGATGTGATATCCAACTCCTTCCCATTCCAATCCTGAGACCCTTCCCATAGCATGAGATGTGATGTCTCAATGCTTCTAATACCAAACCTGAGATCCTTCCTATAACGTGAGATGTGATATCCAACTCCTTCCCATTCCAATCCTGAGACCCTTCCTATAGCATGAGAAGTGATATCTCCATGCTTATACCAAATCTGAGACCCTTCCTATAGCATGAGATGTAATATCCAACTCCTTCCCATTCCAATCCTGAGACCCTTCCTATAGCATGAGAAGTGATATCTCCATGCGTATACCAAACCTGAGACCCTTCCTATAGCATGAGATGTGATATCCAAATCCTTCCCATTCCAATCCTTAGACCCTTCCTATAGCATGAGATGTGATATCTCAATGCTTATACCAAACCAGAGACCCGTCCTATAACATGAGATGGGATATCCAACTCCTTCCCATTCCAATCCTGAGCCACTTCCGATAGCAGAGATGTGATATCTCAATGCTTATACCAAACCTGAGACCCTTCCTATAACATGAGATGTGATATGCAACTCATTCCCGTTCCAAACCTGAGACACTTCCTATAGCATATGTGATATCCAACTCCTTCCCATTCCAAACATGAGACCCTTCCTATAGCAAGAATGTAATATCCAACTCCTACCCATTCCAATCCTGAGACCATTCCTATAGCATGAGATGTGATATCTCAATGCTTCTATCAAACTTGAGTCCCTTACTTTAACATGAGATGTGATATCCAAATCCTTCCCCTTCCAAACCTGAGATCCTCCCTTTAGCATGAGATGTGATATCCAACTCCTTCCCATTCCAATCCTGAGACCCTTCTGATAGCATGAGATGTGATATCTCAATGCCTCTAATACCAAACCTGATTCCTACCTCTAACATGAAATGTGATATCCAACCCCTTCCCTTTCCAAACGTGAGACCCTCCCTATAGCATCAGATGTGATATCCAAGTCCTTCCCATTCCAATCCTGAGACCCTTCCTATAACATGAGATGTGATATCCCAATGCTTCTAATACCAAACCTGAGACCCTTCTTATAACATAAGATGGGATATCCAACTCCTTCCCATTCCACTCCTGAGACCCTTCCGATAGCAGAGATGTGATATCTCAATGCCTATACCAAACCTGAGACCCTTCCTGTGGCATGAGATGTCATATACAACTCCTTCCCATTCCAATCCTGAGACCCTTCCTATAGCATGAGATGTGATATCCAACTCCTTCCCATTCCAATCCTGAGACCCTTCCTATAGCATGAGATGTGATTTCTCAATGCTTCTAATACCAAACCTGAGATCCTTCCTATAACATGAGATGTGATATCCAACTCCTTCCCTTTCCAAACCTGAGAGCCTATCTATAGCATGAGATGTGATATCCAATTCCTTCCCATTCCAATCCTGAGACACTTCCTATAGCATGAGAAGTGATATCTCAATGCTTATACCAAACCTGAGACCCTTCCTACAGCATGAGATGTCATATACAACTCCTTCCCATTCCAATCCTGAGACCCTTCCTATAGCATGAGATGTTATCTCAATGCTTATACCAAACCTGAGACCCTTCTTATAACATAAGATGGGATATCCAACTCCTTCCCATTCCAATCCTGAGACACTTCCTATAGCATGAGAAGTGATATCTCAATGCTTATACCAAACCTGAGACCCTTCCTACAGCATGAGATGTCATATACAACTCCTTCCCATTCCAATCCTGAGACCCTTCCTATAGCATCAGATGTTATCTCAATGCTTATACCAAACCTGAGACCCTTCCTATAGCATGAGATGTGATATCCAACTACTTCCCATTCCAATCCTGAGACCCTTCCTATAGCATGAGATGTGATATCCAACTCCTTCCCTTTCCAAACCTGAGAGCCTATCTATAGCATGAGATGTGATATCCAATTCCTTCCCATTCCAATCCTGAGACCCTTCCTATAGCATGAGATGTGATATCTCAATGCTTCTAATACCAAACCTGAGACCCTTCCTATAGCATGAGATGTGATATCCAACTACTTCCCATTCCAATCCTGAGACCCTTCTTATAGCATGAGATGTGATATCCAACTCCTTCCATTCCAATCCTGAGACCCATCCTATAGCATGAGATGTGATATCTCAATGCTTATACCAAACCTGAGACCCTTCCTATAGCATGAGATGTGATATCCAACTACTTCCCATTCCAATCCTGAGAGCATATCTATAGCATGAGATGGGATATCCAACTCCTTCCCATTCCAATCCTGAGACACTTCCGATAGCAGAGATGTGATATCTCAATGCTTATACCAAACCTGAGACCCTTCCTATAACATGAGATGTGATATCCAACTCCTTCCCGTTCCAAACCTGAGACCCTTCCTTTAGCATGAGATGTGATATCCAGCTCCTTCCCATTCCAATCCTGAGACACTTCCGATAGCATAAGATGTGATATCTCAATGCTTCTAATATCAAAACTGAGACCCTCCCTATAGCATGATATGTGATATCTAAGTCCTTCCCATTCCAATCCTAGAACCCTTCCTATAGCAGGAGATGTGATATCTCAATGCTTCTACCAAACCTGAGACCCTTCCTTTTGCATGAGATGTGATATCCAACTCCTTCCCATTCCAGTCCTGAGACCCTTCCTATAGCATGAGATATGATATCTCAATACTTCTAATACCAAACCTGAGATCCTTCTGATAACATGAGATGTGATATCCAAATCCTTCCCCTTCCAAACCTGAGACCCTCCCTTTAGCATGAGATGTGATATCCAACTCCTTCCCATTCCAATCCTGAGACCCTTCTGATAGCATGAGATGTGATATCTCAATGCTTCTAATACCAAACCTGAAATCCTTCCTATAACATGAGATGTGATATCCAACTCCTTCCTTTTCCAATCCTGAGACCCTTCCTATAGCATGAGAAGTGATATCTCCATGCGTATACCAAACCTGAGACCCTTCCTATAGCATGAGATGTGATATCCAAATCCTTCCCATTCCAATCCTGAGACCCTTCCTATAGCATGAGATGTGATATCTCAATGCTTATACCAAACCAGACACCCGTCCTATAACATGAGATGGGATATCCAACTCCTTCCCATTCCAATCCTGAGCCACTTCCGATAGCAGAGATGTGATATCTCAATGCTTATACCAAACCTGAGACCCTTCCTATAACATGAGATGTGATATCCAACTCATTCCCATTCCAAACCTGAGACACTTCCTATAGCATATGTGATATCCAACTCCTTCCCATTCCAAACATGAGACCCTTCCGATAGCATGAGATGTGATATCCAACTCCTTCCAATTCCAATACTGAGACCCTTCCAATAGCATATGTGATATCTCAATGCTTCTAATATCAAACCTGAGAACCTCCCTATAGCATGAGATGTGATATCCAACTCATTCCCATCCCAATCCTGAGACACTTCCGATTGCAGAGATGTGATATCTCAATGTTTATACCAAACCTGAGACTCTTCCTATAACATGAGATGTGATAAACAACTCCTTCCCGTTCCAAACCTGAGACCCTTCCTATAGCATGAGATGTGATATCCAGCTCCTTCCCATTCCAATCCTGAGACCCTTCCGATAGCATGAGATGTGTTATCTCAATGCTTCTAATACCAAACCTGAGATCCTTCTTATAACATGTGATGTGATATCCAAATCCTTCCCCTTCCAAACCTGAGACCCTCCCTTTAGCATGAGATGTGATATCCAACTCCTTCCCATTCCAATCCTGAGACCCTTTTGATAGCATGAGATGTGATATCTCAATGCCTCTAATACCAAACCTGAGATACTTCCGATAGCATGAGATGTGATATCTCAATGCTTCTAATACCAAACCTGAGATCCTTCCTATAACATGAGATGTGATATCCAAATCCTTCCCCTTCCAAACCTGAGACCCTCCCTTTAGCATGAGATGTGATATCCAACGCCTTCCCATTCCAATCCTGAGACCCTTCTGATAGCATGAGATGTGATATCTCAATGCCTCTAATACCAAACCTGAGATCCTACCTCTAACATGAAATGTGATATCCAACTCCTTCCCTTTCCAAACCTGAGACCCTGCCTATAGCATGAGATGTGATATCCAAGTCCTTCCCATTCCAATCCTGAGACCCTTCCTATAGCATGAGATGTGATATCTCAATGCTTATACCAAACCTGAGACCCTTCCTATGGCATGAGATGTCATATACAACTCCTTCCCATTCCAATCCCGAGACCCTTCCTATAGCATGAGATGTGATATCTCAATGCTTATACCAAACCTGAAACCCTTCCTATAGCATGAGATGTGATATCCAACTTCTTCCCATTCCAATCCTGAGACCCTTCCTATAACATGAGATGTGATGTCTCAATGCTTCTAATACCAAACCTGAGATCTTTCCTATAACATGAGATGTGATATCCAACTCCTTCCCATTCCAATTCTGAGACCCTTCCTATAGCAAGAGATGTGATATCTCAATGCCTCTTTACCAAACCTGATATCCTACCTCTAACATGAAATGTGATATCCAACTCCTTCCCCTTCCAAACCTGAGAGCCTTCCTATAGCATGAGATGTAATATCCAAGTCCTTCCCATTCCAATCCTGAGACCCTTCCTATAACATCAGATGTGATATCCAACTCCTTCCCATTCCAACCTGAGACCCTTCCTATAGCATGAGATGGGATATCCAACTCCTTCCAAATCCAATCCTGATACCCTTCTGATAGCATGAGATGTGATATCCCAATGCTTCTACAAAACCTGAGACCCATACATGGCATGAGATGTGATATCAAACTCCTTCCCATTCCAATCCTGAGACCCTTCCGATAGCAGAGATGTGATATCTCAATGCTTATACCAAACCTGAGACCCTTCCTATGGCATGAGATGTCAAATACAACTACTTCCCATTCCAATCCTGAGACCCTTCCTATAGCATGAGATGTGATATCTCAATGTTTATACCAAACCTGAGACCCTTCCTATAGCATGAGATGTGATATCCAACTCCTTCCCATTCCAATCCTGAGACCCTTCCTATAGCATGAGATGTGATATCTCAATGCTTATACCAAACCTGAATCCCTTCCTATAGCATGAGATGTGATATCCAACTCCTTCCCATTCCAATCCTGAGACCCTTCCTATAGCATTAGATGTGATATCTCAATGCCTCTAATACCAAACCTGAGATCCTTCCTCTAACATGAAATGTGATATCCAACTCCTTCCCTTTCCAAACCTGAGAGCCTACCTATAGCATGAGATGTGATATCCAAGTCCTTCCCATTCCAATCCTTAGACCCTTCCTACAGCATGCAATATGATATCTCAATGATTCTAATAACAAACCTGAGACCCGTCCTATAACATGAGATGGGATATCCAACTCCTTCCCATTCCAATCCTGAGACACTTCCGATAGCAGAGATGTGATATCTCAATGCTTATACCAAACCTGAGACCCTTCCTATAGCATGAGATGTGATATCCAATTCTTTCCCGTTCCAAACCTGAGACCCTTCCTATAGCATATGTGATATCCAACTCCTTCCCATTCCAAACATGAGACCCTTCCTATAGCAAGAATGTAATATCCAACTCCTTCCCATTCCAATCCTGAGACCCTTCCGATAGCATGAGATGTGTTATCTCAATGCCTCTTTACCAAACCTGCGATCCTACCTCTAACATGAAATGTGATATCCAACTCCTTCCCCTTCCAAACCTGAGAGCCTTCCTATAGCATGAGATGTGATATCCAAGTTCTTCCCATTCCAATCTTGAGACCCTTCCTATAACATGAGATGTGATGTCTCAATGCTTCTAATACCAAACCTGAGATCTTTCCTATAACATGAGATATGATATCCAACTCCTTCCCATTTCAATCCTAAGACCCTTCCTATAGCAGGAGATGTGATATCTCAATGCTTCTACCAAACCTGAGACCCTTCCTTTAGCATGAGATGTGATATCCAACTCCTTCCCATTCCAGTCCTGAGACCCTTCGTATAGCATGAGATATGATATCTCAATACTTCTAATACCAAACCTGAGATCCTTCTGATAACATGAGATGTGATATCCAAATCCTTCCCCTTCCAAACCTGAGACCCTCCCTTTAGCATGAGATGTGATATCCAACTCCTTCCCATTCCAATCCTGAGACCCTTCTGATAGCATGATTGTGATATCTCAATGCTTCTAATACCAAACCTGAGATTCTTCCTAAAACATGAGATGTGATATCCAACTCCTTCCTTTTCCAATCCTGAGACCCTTCCTATAGCATGAGAAGTGATATCTCCATGCGTATACCAAACCTGAGACCCTTCCTATAGCATGAGATGTGATATCCAAATCCTTCCCATTCCAATCCTGAGACCCTTCCTATAGCATGAGATGTGATATTTCAATGCTTATACCAAACCAGAGACCCGTCCTATAACATGAGATGGGATATCCAACTCCTTCCCATTCCAATCCTGAGCCACTTCCGATAGCAGAGATGTGATATCTCAATGCTTATACCAAACCTGAGACCCTTCCTATAACATGAGATGTGATATCCAACTCATTCCCATTCCAAACCTGAGACACTTCCTATAGCATATGTGATATCCAACTCCTTCCCATTCCAAACATGAGACCCTTCCGATAGCATGAGATGTGATATCCAACTCCTTCCAATTCCAATACTGAGACCCTTCCAATAGCATATGTGATATCTCAATGCTTCTAATATCAAACCTGAGAACCTCCCTATAGCATGAGATGTGATATCCAACTCCTTCCCATCCCAATCCTGAGACACTTCCGATTGCAGAGATGTGATATCTCAATGTTTATACCAAACCTGAGACTCTTCCTATAACATGAGATGTGATATTCAACTCCTTCCCTTTCCAAACCTGAGACCCTTCCTATAGCATGAGATGTGATATCCAGCTCCTTCCCATTCCAATCCTGAGACCCTTCCGATAGCATGAGATGTGTTATCTCAATCCTTCTAATACCAAACCTGAGATCCTTCTTATAACATGTGATGTGATATCCAAATCCTTCCCCTTCCAAACCTGAGACCCTCCCTTTAGCATGAGATGTGATATCCAACTCCTTCCCATTCCAATCCTGAGACCCTTATGATAGCATGAGATGTGATATCTCAATGCCTCTAATACCAAACCTGAGATACTTCCGATAGCATGAGATGTGATATCTCAATGCTTCTAATACCAAACCTGAGATCCTTCCTATAACATGAGATGTGATATCCAGCTCCTTCCCATTCCAATCCTGAGACCCTTCCGATAGCATGAGATGTGTTATCTCAATCCTTCTAATACCAAACCTGAGATCCTTCTTATAACATGTGATGTGATATCCAAATCCTTCCCCTTCCAAACCTGAGACCCTCCCTTTAGCATGAGATGTGATATCCAACTCCTTCCCATTCCAATCCTGAGACCCTTCTGATAGCATGAGATGTGATATCTCAATGCCTCTAATACCAAACCTGAGATCCTACCTCTAACATGAAATTTGATATCCAACTCCTTCCCTTTCCAAACCTGAGACCCTGCCTATAGCATGAGATGTGATATCCAAGTCCTTCCCATTCCAATCCCGAGACCCTTCCTATAGCATGAGATGTGATATCTCAATGCTTATACCAAACCTGAGACCCTTCCTATGGCATGAGATGTCATATACAACTCCTTCCCATTCCAATCCTGAGACCCTTCCTATAGCATGAGATGTGATATCTCAATGCTTATACCAAACCTGAGACCCTTCCTATAGCATGAGATGTGATATCCAACTTCTTCCCATTCCAATCCTGAGACCCTTCCTATAACATGAGATGCGATGTCTCAATGCTTCTAATACCAAACCTGAGATCTTTCCTATAACATGAGATGTGATATCCAACTCCTTCCCATTCCAATTCTGAGACCCTTCCTATAGCAAGAGATGTGATATCTCAATGCCTCTTTACCAAACCTGATATCCTATCTCTAACATGAAATGTGATATCCAACTCCTTCCCCTTCCAAACCTGAGAGCCTTCCTATAGCATGAGATGTGATATCCAAGTCCTTCCCATTCCAATCCTGAGACCCTTCCTATAACATCAGATGTGATATCCAACTCCTTCCCATTCCAACCTGAGACCCTTCCTATAGCATGAGATGGGATATCCAACTCCTTCCAAATCCAATCCTGATACCCTTCCGATAGCATGAGATGTGATATCCCAATGCTTCTACAAAACCTGAGACCCATACATGGCATGAGATGTGATATCAAACTCCTTCCCATTCCAATCCTGAGACCCTTCCGATAGCAGAGATGTGATATCTCAATGCTTATACCAAACCTGAGACCCTTCCTATGGCATGAGATGTCATATACAACTCCTTCCCATTCCAATCCTGAGACCCTTCCTATAGCATGAGATGTGATATCTCAATGTTTATACCAAACCTGAGACCCTTCCTATAGCATGAGATGTGATATCCAACTCCTTCCCATTCCAATCCTGAGACCCTTCCTATAGCATGAGATGTGATATCTCAATGCTTATACCAAACCTGAATCCCTTCCTATAGCATGAGATGTGATATCCAACTCCTTCCCATTCCAATCCTGAGACCCTTCCTATAGCATTAGATGTGATATCTCAATGCCTATAATACCAAACCTGAGATCCTTCCTCTAACACGAAATGTGATATCCAACTCCTTCCCTTTCCAAACCTGAGAGCCTACCTATAGCATGAGATGTGATATCCAAGTCCTTCCCATTCCAATCCTTAGACCCTTCCTACAGCATGCAATATGATATCTCAATGATTCTAATAACAAACCTGAGACCCGTCCTATAACATGAGATGGGATATCCAACTCCTTCCCATTCCAATCCTGAGACACTTCCGATAGCAGAGATGTGATATCTCAATGCTTATACCAAACCTGAGACCCTTCCTATAGCATATGTGATATCCAACTCCTTCCCATTCCAAACATGAGACCCTTCCTATAGCAAGAATGTAATATCCAACTCCTTCCGATTCCAATCCTGAGACCCTTCCTACAGCATGCGATGTGATATCTCAATGCTTCTAATACCAAACCTGAGACCCGTCCTATAACATGAGATGGGATATCCAACTCCTTCCAGTTCCAAACCTGAGACCCTTCCTATAGCATGAGATGTGATATCAAACTCCTTCCCATTCCAATCCTGAGACCCTTCCTATAACATGAGATGTGATGTCTCAATGCTTCTAATACCAAACCTGAGATCTTTCCTATAACATGAGATGTGATATCCAACTCCTTCCCATTCCAATCCTGAGACCCTTCCTATAGCATGAGATGTGATATCTCAATGCCTCTTTACCAAACCTGAGATCCTACCTCTAACATGAAATGTGATATCCAACTCCTTCCTCTTCCAAACCTGTGAGCCTTCCTATAGCATGAGATGTGATATCCAAGTCCTTCCCATTCCAATCCTGAGACCCTTCCTATAACATCAGATGTGATATCCAACTCCTTCCCATTCCAACCTGAGACCCTTCCTATAGCATGAGATGGGATATTCAACTCCTTCCAAATCCAATCCTGATACCCTTCCGATAGCATGAGATGTGATATCTCAATGCTTCAAATACCAAACCTGTGACTCTTCCTATAAGATGAGATGGGATATCCAACTCCTTCCCATTCCAATCCTGAGACCCTTCCGATAGCAGAGATGTGATATCCCAATGCTTATACTAAACCTGAGACCCTTCCTATGGCATGAGATGTCACATACAACTCCTTCCCATTCCAATCCTGAGACCCTTCCTATAGTATGAGATGTGATATCTCAATGCTTATACCAAACCTGAGACCCTTCCTA
Source organism: Ambystoma mexicanum (assembly GCF_040938575.1). NCBI lineage: Eukaryota > Metazoa > Chordata > Amphibia > Caudata > Ambystomatidae > Ambystoma > Ambystoma mexicanum. Next base: position 1,150,088,054 of record NC_090934.1, read on the forward strand.
TAGCATGAGATGTGATATCCAACTCCTTCCCATTCCAATCCTGAGACCCTTCCCATAGCATGAGATGTGATGTCTCAATGCTTCTAATACCAAACCTGAGATCCTTCCTATACCATCAAATGTGATATCCAACTCCTTCCCATTCCAATCCTGAGACCCTTCCTATAGCATGAGATGTGATATCTCAATGCTTATACCAAACCTGAGACCCTTCCTATAGCATGAGATGTGATATCCAACTCGTTCCCATTCCAATCCTGAGACCCTTCCTATAGCATGAGATGTGATATCTCAATGCCTCTAATACCAAACCTGAGATCCTTTCTCTAACATGAAATGTGATATCCAACTCCTTCCCTTTCCAAACCTGAGAGCCTACCTATAGCATGAGATGTGATATCCAAGTCCTTCCCATTCCAATCCTTAGACCCTTCCTACAGCATGCAATATGATATCTCAATGATTCTAATAACAAACCTGAGACCCGTCCTATAACATGAGATGGGATATCCAACTCCTTTCAATTCCAATCCTGAGACACTTCCTATAGCATGCGATGTGATATCTCAATGCTTATACCAAACCTGAGACCCTTCCTATGGCATGAGATGTCATATACAACTCCTTCCCATTCCAATCCTGAGACCCTTCCTATAGCATGTGATGTGATATCTCAATGCTTATACCAAACCTGAGACCCTTCCTATAGCATGAGATGTGATATCCAACTTCTTCCCATTCCAATCCTGAGACCCTTCCTATAACATGAGATGTGATGTCTGAATGCTTCTAATACCAAACCTGATATCTTTCCTATAACATGAGATGTGATATCCAACTCCTTCCCATTCCAATCCTGAGACCCTTCCTATAGCATGAGATGTGATATCTCAATGCTTATACCAAACCTGAGACCCTTCCTATAGCTTGAGATGTGATGTCCAACTCCTTCCCATTCCAATCCTGAGAACCTTCCTATAGCATGAGATGTGATATCTCAATGCCTCTAATACCAAACCTGAGATCCTTCCTCTAACATGAAATGTGATATCCAACTCCTTCCCCTTCCAAACCTGAGAGCCTTCCTATAGCATGAGATATGATATCCAAGTCCTTCCCATTCCAATCCTGAGACCCTTCCTATAACATGAGATGTGATATCCAACTCCTTCCCATTCCAACCTGAGACCCTTCCTATAGCATGAGATGGGATATCCAACTCCTTCCAAATCCAATCCTGATACCCTTCCGATAGCATGAGATGTGATATCCCAATGCTTCTACCAAACCTGAGAGCCATACTATGGCATGAGATGTGATATCAAACTCCTTCCCATTCCAATACTGAGACCCTTCCTATAGCTTGAGATGTGATATCCAACTCCTTCCCATTCCAATTCTGAGACCCTTCCTATACCATGAGACTTGATATCTCAATGCTTCTAATACCAAACCTGAGATCCGTCCTATAACATGAGATGTGATATCCAAATCCTTCCCCTTCCAAACCTTAGACCCTTCCTTTATCATGAGATGTGATATCCAACTCCTTCCCATTCCAATCCTGACACCCTTCCGATATCATGAGATTTGTTATCTCAATGCTTCTAATATCAAACTTGAGACCCTCCCTATAGCATGAGATCTGACATCCAAGTCCTTCCCATTCCAATCCTGAGACCCTTCCTATAGCATGAGATGTGATATCTCAATGCTTCTAATACCAAACCTGAGACACTTCCTATAACATGAGATGGGATATCCAAGTCCTTCCCATTCTAATCCTGAGACCCTTCCCATAGCATGAGATGTGATGTCTCAATGCTTCTAATACCAAACCTGAGATCCTTCCTATAACATGAGATGTGATATCCAACTCCTTCCCATTCCAATCCTGAGACCCTTCCTATAGCATGAGAAGTGATATCTCCATGCTTATACCAAACCCGAGACCCTTCCTATAGCATGAGATGTGATATCCAACTCCTTCCCATTCCAATCCTGAGACCCTTCCTATAGCATGAGAAGTGATATCTCCATGCGTATACCAAACCTGAGACCCTTCCTATAGCATGAGATGTGATATCCAAATCCTTCCCATTCCAATCCTGAGACCCTTCCTATAGCATGAGATGTGATATCTCAATGCTTATACCAAACCGGAGACCCGTCCTATAACATGAGATGGGATATCCAACTCCTTCCCATTCCAATCCTGAGACCCTTCCTATAACATGAGATGTGATATCCAACTCCTTCCCATTCCAACCTGAGACCCTACCTATAGCATGAGATGGGATATCCAACTCCTTCCAAATCCAATCCTGATACCCTTCCGATAGCATGAGATGTGATATCCCAATGCTTCTACCAAACCTGAGACCCATACTATGGCATGAGATGTGATATCAAACTCCTTCCCATTCCAATTCTGAGACCCTTCCTATACCATGAGACTTGATATCTCAATGCTTCTAATACCAAACCTGAGACCCGTCCTATAACATGAGATGTGATATCCAAATCCTTCCCCTTCCAAACCTTAGACCCTTCCTTTATTATGAGATGTGATTTCCAACTCCTTCCCATTCCAATCCTGACACCCTTCCGATATCATGAGATTTGTTATCTCAATGCTTCTAATATCAAACTTGAGACCCTCCCTATAGCATGAGATCTGACATCCAAGTCCTTCCCATTCCAATCCTGAGACCCTTCCTATAGCATGAGATGTGATATCTCAATGCTTCTAATACCAAACCTGAGACCCTTCCTATAACATGAGATGGGATATCCAACTCCTTCCCATTCCAATCCTGAGACCCTTCCGATAGCAGAGATGTGATATCTCAATGCTTATACCAAACCTGAGACCCTTGCTATGGCCTGAGATGTCATATACAACTCCTTCCCTTTCCAATCCTGAAACCCTTCCTATAGCATGAGATGTGATATCTCAATGCTTATACCAAACCTGAGACCCTTCCTATAGCATGAGATGTGATATCCAACTCCTTCCCATTCCAATCCTGAGACCCTTCCCATAGCATGAGATGTGATGTCTCAATGCTTCTAATACCAAACCTGAGATCCTTCCTATAACGTGAGATGTGATATCCAACTCCTTCCCATTCCAATCCTGAGACCCTTCCTATAGCATGAGAAGTGATATCTCCATGCGTATACCAAACCTGAGACCCTTCCTATAGCATGAGATGTGATATCCAAATCCTTCCCATTCCAATCCTGAGACCCTTCCTATAGCATGAGAAGTGATATCTCCATGCTTATACCAAACCTGAGACCCTTCCTATAGCATGAGAAGTGATATCTCCATGCTTATACCAAACCTGAGACGCTTCCTATAGCATGAGATGGGATATCCAACTCCTTCCCATTCCAATCCTGAGCCACTTCCGGTAGCAGAGATGTGATATCTCAATGCTTATACCAAACCTGAGACCCTTCCTATAACATGAGATGTGATATCCAAATCCTTCCCCTTCCAAACCTGAGACCCTCCCTTTAGCATGAGATGTGATATCCAACTCCTTCCCATTCCAATCCTGAGACCCTTCTGATAGCATGAGATGTGATATCTCAATGCCTCTAATACCAAACCTGATTCCTACCTCTAACATGAAATGTGATATCCAACCCCTTCCCTTTCCAAACGTGAGACCCTCCCTATAGCATCAGATGTGATATCCAAGTCCTTCCCATTCCAATCCTGAGACCCTTCCTATAGCATGAGATGTGATATCCCAATGCTTCTAATACCAAACCTGAGACCCTTCCTATAACATAAGATGGGATATCCAACTCCTTCCCATTCCACTCCTGAGACCCTTCCGATAGCAGAGATGTGATATCTCAATGCTTATACCAAACCTGAGACCCTTCCTGTGGCATGAGATGTCATATACAACTCCTTCCCATTCCAATCCTGAGACCCTTCCTATAGCATGAGATGTGATATCCAACTCCTTCCCATTCCAATCCTGAGACCCTTCCTATAGCATGAGATGTGATTTCTCAATGCTTCTAATACCAAACCTGAGATCCTTCCTATAACATGAGATGTGATATCCAACTCCTTCCCATTCCAATCCTGAGACACTTCCTATAGCATGAGAAGTGATATCTCAATGCTTATACCAAACCTGAGACCCTTCCTACGGCATGAGATGTCATATACAACTCCTTCCCATTCCAATCCTGAGACCCTTCCTATAGCATGAGATGTTATCTCAATGCTTATACCAAACCTGAGACCCTTCCTATAGCATGAGATGTGATATCCAACTACTTCCGATTCCAATCCTGAGACCCTTCCTATAGCATGAGATGTGATATCCAACTCCTTCCCTTTCCAAACCTGAGAACCTATCTATAGCATGAGATGTGATATCCAATTCCTTCCCATTCCAATCCTGAGACCCTTCCTATAGCATGAGATGTGATATCTCAATGCTTCTAATACCAAACCTGAGACCCTTCCTGTAGCATGAGATGTGATATCCAACTACTTCCCATTCCAATCCTGAGACCCTTCTTATAGCATGAGATGTGATATCCAACTCCTTCCATTCCAATCCTGAGACCCATCCTATAGCATGAGATGTGATATCTCAATGCTTATACCAAACCTGAGACCCTTCCTATAGCATGAGATGTGATATCCAACTACTTCCCATTCCAATCCTGAGAAATTTCCTATAGCATGAGATGTGATATCCAACTCCTTCCCTTTCCAAACCTGAGAGCATATCTATAGCATGAGATGGGATATCCAACTCCTTCCCATTCCAATCCTGAGACACTTCCGATAGCAGAGATGTGATATCTCAATGCTTATACCAAACCTGAGACCCTTCCTATAACATGAGATGTGATATCCAACTCCTTCCCGTTCCAAACCTGAGACCCTTCCTTTAGCATGAGATGTGATATCCAGCTCCTTCCCATTCCAATCCTGAGACACTTCCGATAGCATAAGATGTGATATCTCAATGCTTCTAATATCAAAACTGAGACCCTCCCTATAGCATGATATGTGATATCTAAGTCCTTCCCATTCCAATCCTAGAACCCTTCCTATAGCAGGAGATGTGATATCTCAATGCTTCTACCAAACCTGAGACCCTTCCTTTAGCATGAGATGTGATATCCAACGCCTTCCCATTCCAGTCCTGAGACCCTTCCTATAGCATGAGATATGATATCTCAATACTTCTAATACCAAACCTGAGATCCTTCTGATAACATGAGATGTGATATCCAAATCCTTCCCCTTCCAAACCTGAGACCCTCCCTTTAGCATGAGATGTGATATCCAACTCCTTCCCATTCCAATCCTGAGATCCTTCTGATAGCATGAGATGTGATATCTCAATGCTTCTAATACCAAACCTGAGATCCTTCCTATAACATGAGATGTGATATCCAACTCCTTCCTTTTCCAATCCTGAGACCCTTCCTATAGCATGAGAAGTGATATCTCCATGCGTATACCAAACCTGAGACCCTTCCTATAGCATGAGATGTGATATCCAAATCCTTCCCATTCCAATCCTGAGACCCTTCCTATAGCATGAGATGTGATATCTCAATGCTTATACCAAACCAGAGACCCGTCCTATAACATGAGATGGGATATCCAACTCCTTCCCATTCCAATCCTGAGCCACTTCCGATAGCAGAGATGTGATATCTCAATGCTTATACCAAACCTGAGACCCTTCCTATAACATGAAATGTTATATCCAACTCATTCCCATTCCAAACCTGAGACACTTCCTATAGCATATGTGATATCCAACTCCTTCCCATTCCAAACATGAGACCCTTCCGATAGCATGAGATGTGATATCCAACTCCTTTGAATTCCAATACTGAGACCCTTCCAATAGCATATGTGATATCTCAATGCTTCTAATATCAAACCTGAGAACCTCCCTATAGCATGAGATGTGATATCCAACTCCTTCCCATCCCAATCCTGAGACACTTCCGATTGCAGAGATGTGATATCTCAATGTTTATACCAAACCTGAGACTCTTCCTATAACATGAGATGTGATAAACAACTCCTTCCCGTTCCAAACCTGAGACCCTTCCTATAGCATGAGATGTGATATCCAGCTCCTTCCCATTCCAATCCTGAGACCCTTCCGATAGCATGAGATGTGTTATCTCAATGCTTCTAATACCAAACCTGAGATCCTTCTTATAACATGTGATGTGATATCCAAATCCTTCCCCTTCCAAACCTGAGACCCTCCCTTTAGCATGAGATGTGATATCCAACTCCTTCCCATTCCAATCCTGAGACCCTTATGATAGCATGAGATGTGATATCTCAATGCCTCTAATACCAAACCTGAGATACTTCCGATAGCATGAGATGTGATATCTCAATGCTTCTAATATCAAACCTGAGATCCTTCCTATAATATGAGATGTGATATCCAACTCCTTCCCCTTCCAAACCTGAGAGCCTTCCTATAGCATGAGATATGATATCCAAGTCCTTCCCATTCCAATCCTGAGACCCTTCCTATAACATGAGATGTGATATCCAACTCCTTCCCATTCCAACCTGAGACCCTTCCTATAGCATGAGATGGGATATCCAACTCCTTCCAAATCCAATCCTGATACCCTTCCGATAGCATGAGATGTGATATCCCAATGCTTCTACCAAACCTGAGAGCCATACTATGGCATGAGATGTGATATCAAACTCCTTCCCATTCCAATACTGAGACCCTTCCTATAGCTTGAGATGTGATATCCAACTCCTTCCCATTCCAATTCTGAGACCCTTCCTATACCATGAGACTTGATATCTCAATGCTTCTAATACCAAACCTGAGATCCGTCCTATAACATGAGATGTGATATCCAAATCCTTCCCCTTCCAAACCTTAGACCCTTCCTTTATCATGAGATGTGATATCCAACTCCTTCCCATTCCAATCCTGACACCCTTCCGATATCATGAGATTTGTTATCTCAATGCTTCTAATATCAAACTTGAGACCCTCCCTATAGCATGAGATCTGACATCCAAGTCCTTCCCATTCCAATCCTGAGACCCTTCCTATAGCATGAGATGTGATATCTCAATGCTTCTAATACCAAACCTGAGACACTTCCTATAACATGAGATGGGATATCCAAGTCCTTCCCATTCTAATCCTGAGACCCTTCCCATAGCATGAGATGTGATGTCTCAATGCTTCTAATACCAAACCTGAGATCCTTCCTATAACATGAGATGTGATATCCAACTCCTTCCCATTCCAATCCTGAGACCCTTCCTATAGCATGAGAAGTGATATCTCCATGCTTATACCAAACCCGAGACCCTTCCTATAGCATGAGATGTGATATCCAACTCCTTCCCATTCCAATCCTGAGACCCTTCCTATAGCATGAGAAGTGATATCTCCATGCGTATACCAAACCTGAGACCCTTCCTATAGCATGAGATGTGATATCCAAATCCTTCCCATTCCAATCCTGAGACCCTTCCTATAGCATGAGATGTGATATCTCAATGCTTATACCAAACCAGAGACCCGTCCTATAACATGAGATGGGATATCCAACTCCTTCCCATTCCAATCCTGAGACCCTTCCTATAACATGAGATGTGATATCCAACTCCTTCCCATTCCAACCTGAGACCCTACCTATAGCATGAGATGGGATATCCAACTCCTTCCAAATCCAATCCTGATACCCTTCCGATAGCATGAGATGTGATATCCCAATGCTTCTACCAAACCTGAGACCCATACTATGGCATGAGATGTGATATCAAACTCCTTCCCATTCCAATTCTGAGACCCTTCCTATACCATGAGACTTGATATCTCAATGCTTCTAATACCAAACCTGAGACCCGTCCTATAACATGAGATGTGATATCCAAATCCTTCCCCTTCCAAACCTTAGACCCTTCCTTTATTATGAGATGTGATTTCCAACTCCTTCCCATTCCAATCCTGACACCCTTCCGATATCATGAGATTTGTTATCTCAATGCTTCTAATATCAAACTTGAGACCCTCCCTATAGCATGAGATCTGACATCCAAGTCCTTCCCATTCCAATCCTGAGACCCTTCCTATAGCATGAGATGTGATATCTCAATGCTTCTAATACCAAACCTGAGACCCTTCCTATAACATGAGATGGGATATCCAACTCCTTCCCATTCCAATCCTGAGACCCTTCCGATAGCAGAGATGTGATATCTCAATGCTTATACCAAACCTGAGACCCTTGCTATGGCCTGAGATGTCATATACAACTCCTTCCCTTTCCAATCCTGAAACCCTTCCTATAGCATGAGATGTGATATCTCAATGCTTATACCAAACCTGAGACCCTTCCTATAGCATGAGATGTGATATCCAACTCCTTCCCATTCCAATCCTGAGACCCTTCCCATAGCATGAGATGTGATGTCTCAATGCTTCTAATACCAAACCTGAGATCCTTCCTATAACGTGAGATGTGATATCCAACTCCTTCCCATTCCAATCCTGAGACCCTTCCTATAGCATGAGAAGTGATATCTCCATGCGTATACCAAACCTGAGACCCTTCCTATAGCATGAGATGTGATATCCAAATCCTTCCCATTCCAATCCTGAGACCCTTCCTATAGCATGAGAAGTGATATCTCCATGCTTATACCAAACCTGAGACCCTTCCTATAGCATGAGAAGTGATATCTCCATGCTTATACCAAACCTGAGACGCTTCCTATAGCATGAGATGGGATATCCAACTCCTTCCCATTCCAATCCTGAGCCACTTCCGGTAGCAGAGATGTGATATCTCAATGCTTATACCAAACCTGAGACCCTTCCTATAACATGAGATGTGATATCCAAATCCTTCCCCTTCCAAACCTGAGACCCTCCCTTTAGCATGAGATGTGATATCCAACTCCTTCCCATTCCAATCCTGAGACCCTTCTGATAGCATGAGATGTGATATCTCAATGCCTCTAATACCAAACCTGATTCCTACCTCTAACATGAAATGTGATATCCAACCCCTTCCCTTTCCAAACGTGAGACCCTCCCTATAGCATCAGATGTGATATCCAAGTCCTTCCCATTCCAATCCTGAGACCCTTCCTATAGCATGAGATGTGATATCCCAATGCTTCTAATACCAAACCTGAGACCCTTCCTATAACATAAGATGGGATATCCAACTCCTTCCCATTCCACTCCTGAGACCCTTCCGATAGCAGAGATGTGATATCTCAATGCTTATACCAAACCTGAGACCCTTCCTGTGGCATGAGATGTCATATACAACTCCTTCCCATTCCAATCCTGAGACCCTTCCTATAGCATGAGATGTGATATCCAACTCCTTCCCATTCCAATCCTGAGACCCTTCCTATAGCATGAGATGTGATTTCTCAATGCTTCTAATACCAAACCTGAGATCCTTCCTATAACATGAGATGTGATATCCAACTCCTTCCCATTCCAATCCTGAGACACTTCCTATAGCATGAGAAGTGATATCTCAATGCTTATACCAAACCTGAGACCCTTCCTACGGCATGAGATGTCATATACAACTCCTTCCCATTCCAATCCTGAGACCCTTCCTATAGCATGAGATGTTATCTCAATGCTTATACCAAACCTGAGACCCTTCCTATAGCATGAGATGTGATATCCAACTACTTCCGATTCCAATCCTGAGACCCTTCCTATAGCATGAGATGTGATATCCAACTCCTTCCCTTTCCAAACCTGAGAACCTATCTATAGCATGAGATGTGATATCCAATTCCTTCCCATTCCAATCCTGAGACCCTTCCTATAGCATGAGATGTGATATCTCAATGCTTCTAATACCAAACCTGAGACCCTTCCTGTAGCATGAGATGTGATATCCAACTACTTCCCATTCCAATCCTGAGACCCTTCTTATAGCATGAGATGTGATATCCAACTCCTTCCATTCCAATCCTGAGACCCATCCTATAGCATGAGATGTGATATCTCAATGCTTATACCAAACCTGAGACCCTTCCTATAGCATGAGATGTGATATCCAACTACTTCCCATTCCAATCCTGAGAAATTTCCTATAGCATGAGATGTGATATCCAACTCCTTCCCTTTCCAAACCTGAGAGCATATCTATAGCATGAGATGGGATATCCAACTCCTTCCCATTCCAATCCTGAGACACTTCCGATAGCAGAGATGTGATATCTCAATGCTTATACCAAACCTGAGACCCTTCCTATAACATGAGATGTGATATCCAACTCCTTCCCGTTCCAAACCTGAGACCCTTCCTTTAGCATGAGATGTGATATCCAGCTCCTTCCCATTCCAATCCTGAGACACTTCCGATAGCATAAGATGTGATATCTCAATGCTTCTAATATCAAAACTGAGACCCTCCCTATAGCATGATATGTGATATCTAAGTCCTTCCCATTCCAATCCTAGAACCCTTCCTATAGCAGGAGATGTGATATCTCAATGCTTCTACCAAACCTGAGACCCTTCCTTTAGCATGAGATGTGATATCCAACGCCTTCCCATTCCAGTCCTGAGACCCTTCCTATAGCATGAGATATGATATCTCAATACTTCTAATACCAAACCTGAGATCCTTCTGATAACATGAGATGTGATATCCAAATCCTTCCCCTTCCAAACCTGAGACCCTCCCTTTAGCATGAGATGTGATATCCAACTCCTTCCCATTCCAATCCTGAGATCCTTCTGATAGCATGAGATGTGATATCTCAATGCTTCTAATACCAAACCTGAGATCCTTCCTATAACATGAGATGTGATATCCAACTCCTTCCTTTTCCAATCCTGAGACCCTTCCTATAGCATGAGAAGTGATATCTCCATGCGTATACCAAACCTGAGACCCTTCCTATAGCATGAGATGTGATATCCAAATCCTTCCCATTCCAATCCTGAGACCCTTCCTATAGCATGAGATGTGATATCTCAATGCTTATACCAAACCAGAGACCCGTCCTATAACATGAGATGGGATATCCAACTCCTTCCCATTCCAATCCTGAGCCACTTCCGATAGCAGAGATGTGATATCTCAATGCTTATACCAAACCTGAGACCCTTCCTATAACATGAAATGTTATATCCAACTCATTCCCATTCCAAACCTGAGACACTTCCTATAGCATATGTGATATCCAACTCCTTCCCATTCCAAACATGAGACCCTTCCGATAGCATGAGATGTGATATCCAACTCCTTTGAATTCCAATACTGAGACCCTTCCAATAGCATATGTGATATCTCAATGCTTCTAATATCAAACCTGAGAACCTCCCTATAGCATGAGATGTGATATCCAACTCCTTCCCATCCCAATCCTGAGACACTTCCGATTGCAGAGATGTGATATCTCAATGTTTATACCAAACCTGAGACTCTTCCTATAACATGAGATGTGATAAACAACTCCTTCCCGTTCCAAACCTGAGACCCTTCCTATAGCATGAGATGTGATATCCAGCTCCTTCCCATTCCAATCCTGAGACCCTTCCGATAGCATGAGATGTGTTATCTCAATGCTTCTAATACCAAACCTGAGATCCTTCTTATAACATGTGATGTGATATCCAAATCCTTCCCCTTCCAAACCTGAGACCCTCCCTTTAGCATGAGATGTGATATCCAACTCCTTCCCATTCCAATCCTGAGACCCTTATGATAGCATGAGATGTGATATCTCAATGCCTCTAATACCAAACCTGAGATACTTCCGATAGCATGAGATGTGATATCTCAATGCTTCTAATACCAAACCTGAGATCCTTCCTATAATATGAGATGTGATATCCAAATCCTTCCCCTTCCAAACCTGAGACCCTCCCTTTAGCATGAGATGTGATATCCAACGCCTTCCCATTCCAATCCTGAGACCCTTCTGATAGCATGAGATGTGATATCTCAATGCCTCTAATACCAAACCTGAGATCCTACCTCTAACATGAAATGTGATATCCAACTCCTTCCCTTTCCAAACCTGAGACCCTGCCCATAGCATGAGATGTGATATCCAAGTCCTTCCCATTCCAATCCTGAGACCCTTCCTATAGCATGAGATGTGATATCTCAATGCTTATACCAAACCTGAGACCCTTCCTATGGCATGAGATGTCATATACAACTCCTTCCCATTCCAATCCCGAGACCCTTCCTATAGCATGAGATGTGATATCTCAATGCTTATACCAAACCTGAAACCCTTCCTATAGCATGAGATGTGATATCCAACTTCTTCCCATTCCAATCTTGAGACCCTTCCTATAACATGAGATGTGATGTCTCAATGCTTCTAATACCAAACCTGAGATCTTTCCTATAACATGAGATGTGATATCCAACTCCTTCCCATTCCAATTCTGAGACCCTTCCTATAGCAAGAGATGTGATATCTCAATGCCTCTTTACCAAACCTGATATCCTACCTCTAACATGAAATGTGATATCCAACTCCTTCCCCTTCCAAACCTGAGAGCCTTCCTATAGCATGAGATGTGATATCCAAGTCCTTCCCATTCCAATCCTGAGACCCTTCCTATAACATCAGATGTGATATCCAACTCCTTCCCATTCCAACCTGAGACCCTTCCTATAGCATGAGATGGGATATCCAACTCCTTCCAAATCCAATCCTGATACCCTTCCGATAGCATGAGATGTGATATCAAACTCCTTCCCATTCCAATCCTGAGACCCTTCCGATAGCAGAGATGTGATATCTCAATGCTTATACCAAACCTGAGACCCTTGCTATGGCCTGAGATGTCATATACAACTCCTTCCCATTCCAATCCTGAGACCCTTCCTATAGCATGAGATGTGATATCTCAATGCTTATACCAAACCTGAGACCCTTCCTATAGCATGAGATGTGATATCCAACTCCTTCCCATTCCAATCCTGAGACCCTTCCCATAGCATGAGATGTGATGTCTCAATGCTTCTAATACCAAACCTGAATCCCTTCCTATAGCATGAAATGTGATATTCAACTCCGTCCCTTTCCAAACCTGAGAGCCTACCTATAGCATGAGATGTGATATCCAAGTCCTTCCCATTCCAATCCTTAGACCCTTCCTACAGCATGCAATATGATATCTCAATGATTCTAATAACAAACCTGAGACCCGTCCTATAACATGAGATGGGATATCCAACTCCTTCCCATTCCAATCCTGAGACACTTCCGATAGCAGAGATGTGATATCTCAATGCTTATACCAAACCTGAGACCCTTCCTATAGCATGAGATGTGATATCCAATTCTTTCCCGTTCCAAACCTGAGACCCTTCCTATAGCATATGTGATATCCAACTCCTTCCCATTCCAAACATGAGACCCTTCCTATAGCAAGAATGTAATATCCAACTCCTTCCCATTCCAATCCTGAGACCCTTCCTTCAGCATGCGATGTGATATCTCAATGCTTCTAATACCAAACCTGAGACCCGTCCTATAACATGAGATGGGATATCCAACTCCTTCCAGTTCCAAACCTGAGAGCCTTCCTATAGCATGAGATGTGATATCCAAGTCCTTTCCATTCCAATCCTGAGACCCTTCCTATAACATGAGATGTGATATCTCAATGCTTATACCAAACCTGAATCCCTTCCTATAGCATGAGATGTGATATCCAACTCCTTCCCATTCCAATCCTGAGACCCTTCCTATAGCATTAGATGTGATATCTCAATGCCTCTAATACCAAACCTGAGATCCTTCCTCTAACATGAAATGTGATATCCAACTCCTTCCCTTTCCAAACCTGAGAGCCTACCTATAGCATGAGATGTGATATCCAAGTCCTTCCCATTCCAATCCTTAGACCCTTCCTACAGCGTGCAATATGATATCTCAATGATTCTCATTCCAATCCTGAGACCCTTCCTATAGCATGAGATGTGATATCAAACTCCTTCCCATTCCAATCCTGAGACCCTTCCGATAGCATGAGATGTGTTATCTCAATGCCTCTTTACCAAACCTGAGATCCTACCTCTAACATGAAATGTGATATCCAACTCCTTCCCCTTCCAAACCTGAGAGCCTTCCTATAGTATGAGATGTGATATCCAAGTCCTTCCCATTCCAATCCTGAGACCCTTCCTATAACATCAGATGTGATATCCAACTCCTTCCCATTCCAACCTGAGACCCTTCCTATAGCATGAGATGGGATATTCAACTCCTTCCAAATCCAATCCTGATACCCTTCCGATAGCATGATATGTGATATCTCAATGCTTCTAATACCAAACCTGTGACTCTTCCGATAACATGAGATGTGATATCCAACTCCTTCCCATTCCAATCCTGAGACCCTTCCTATAGAATGAGAAGTGATATCTCAATGCTTATACCAAACCTGAGACCCTTCCTATAGCATGAGCTGTAATATCCAACTCCTTCCCATTCCAATCCTGAGACCCTTCCTATAGAATGAGAAGTGATATCTCAATGCTTATACCAAACCTGAGACCCTTCCTATAACATGAGATGTGATATCCAACTCATTCCCGTTCCAAACCTGAGACACTTCCTATAGCATATGTGATATCCAACTCCTTCCCATTCCAAACATGAGACCCTTCCTATAGCAAGAATGTAATATCCAACTCCTACCCATTCCAATCCTGAGACCATTCCTATAGCATGAGATGTGATATATCAATGCTTCTAATACCAAACCTGCGATCCTTCCTATGACATGAAATGTGATATCCAAATCCTTCCCATTCCAAACCTGAGACCCTTCCTACAGCATGCGATGTGATATCTCAATGCTTCTAATATCAAACCTGAGACCCATCCTATAACATGAGATGGGATATCCAACTCCTTCCTGTTCCAAACCTGAGACCCTTCCTATAGCATGAGATGTGATATCCAATTCCTTCCCATCCCAATCCTGAGACACCTTCGATAGCAGAGATGTGATATCTCAATGCTTATACCAAACCTGAGACTCTTCCTATAACATGAGATGTGATATCCAACTCCTTCCCGTTCCAAACCTGAGACCCTTCCTATAGCATGAGATGTGATATCCAACTCTTTCCCATTCCAATCCTGAGACCCTTCCGATAGCATGAGATGTGATATCTCAATGCTTCTAATACCAAACCTGTGATCCTTCCTATAATAAGAGATGTGATATCCAAATCCTTCCCCTTCCAAACCTGAGACCCTCCCTTTAGCATGAGATGTGATATCTCAATGCCTCTAATACCAAACCTGAGATCGTTCCAATAGCATGAGATGTCATATCTCAATGCTTCTGATACAAAACCTGAGATCCTTCCTATAACATGAGATGTGATATCCAAATCCTTCCCCTTCCAAACCTGAGACCTTCCCTTTAGCATGAGATGTGATATCCAACTCCTTCCTATTCCAATCCTGAGACCCTTCTGATAGCATGAGATGTGATATCTCAATGCCTCTAATACCAAACCTGATTCCTACCTCTAACATGAAATGTGATATCCAACTCCTTCCCTTTCCAAACGTGAGACCCTCCCTATAGCATGAGATGTGATATCCAAGTCCTTCCCATTCCAATCCTGAGACCCTTCCTATAGCATGAGATGTGATATCTCAATGCTTCTAATACCAAACCTGAGACCCTTCCTATAACATAAGATGGGATATCCAACTCCTTCCCATTCCAATCCTGAGACCCTTCCGATAGCAGAGATGTGATATCTCAATGCTTATACCAAACCTGAGACCCTTCCTGTGGCATGAGATGTCATATACAACTCCTTCCCATTCCAATCCTGAGACCCTTCCTATAGCATGAGATGTGATATCCAACTCCTTCCCATTCCAATCCTGAGACCCTTCCTATAGCATGAGATTTGATATCTCAATGCTTCTAACACCAAACCTGAGATCCTTCCGATAGCATGAGATGTGATATCTCAATGCTTCTAATACCAAACCTGAGATCATTCCTATAACACGAGATGTTATATCCAAATCCATCCCCTTCCAAACCTGAGACCCTCCCTTTAGCATGAGATGTGATATCCAACTCCTTCCCATTCCAATCCTGAGACCCTTCCTATAGCATGAGATGTGATTTCTCAATGCTTCTAATACCAAACCTGAGATCCTTCCTATAACATGAGATGTGATATCCAACTCCTTCCCATTCTAATCCTGAGACACTTCCTATAGCATGAGATGTGATATCCAAGTCCTTCCCATTCCAATCCTGAGACCCTTCCTATAGCATGAGATGTGATATCTCAATGCTTATACCAAACCTGAGACCCTTCCTATGGCATGAGATGTCATATACAACTCCTTCCCATTCCAATCCTGAGACCCTTCCTATAGCATGAGATGTGATATCTCAATGCTTATACCAAACCTGAGACCCTTCCTATAGCATGAGATGTGATATCCAACTTCTTCCCATTCCAATCCTGAGACCCTTCCTACAACATGAGATGTGATGTCTCAATGCTTCTAATACCAAACCTGAGATCTTTCCTATAACATGAGATGTGATATCCAACTCCTTCCCATTCCAATTCTGAGACCCTTCCTATAGCAAGAGATGTGATATCTTAATGTCTCTTTACCAAACCTGATATCCTACCTCTAACATGAAATGTGATATCCAACTCCTTCCCCTTCCAAACCTGAGAGCCTTCCTATAGCATGAGATGTGATATCCAAGTCCTTCCCATTCCAATCCTGAGACCCTTCCTATAACATCAGATGTGATATCCAACTCCTTCCCATTCCAACCTGAGACCCTTCCTATAGCATGAGATGGGATATCCAACTCCTTCCAAATCCAATCCTGATACCCTTCCGATAGCATAAGATGTGATATCCCACTGCTTCTACAAAACCTGAGACCCATACAGGGCATGAGATGTGATATCAAACTCCTTCCCATTCCAATCCTGAGACCCTTCCGATAGCAGAGATGTGATATCTCAATGCTTATACCAAACCTGAGACCCTTCCTATGGCATGAGATGTCATATACAACTCCTTCCCATTCCAATCCTGAGACCCTTCCTATAGCATGAGATGTGATATCTCAATGTTTATACCAAACCTGAGACCCTTCCTATAGCATGAGATGTGATATCCAATTCTTTCCCGTTCCAATTCTGAGACCCTTCCTATAGCAAGAGATGTGATATCTTAATGCCTCTTTACCAAACCTGATATCCTACCTCTAACATGAAATGTGATATCCAACTCCTTCCCCTTCCAAACCTGAGAGCCTTCCTATAGCATGAGATGTGATATCCAACTCCTTCCCATTCCAATCCTGAGACCCTTCCTATAGCATGAGATGTGATATCTCAATGCTTATACCAAACCTGAATCCCTTCCTATAGCATGAGATGTGATATCCAACTCCTGAGACTTGATATCTCAATGCTTCTAATACCAAACCTGAGACCCGTCCTATAACATGAGATGTGATATCCAAATCCTTCCCCTTCCAAACCTTAGACCCTTCCTTTATTATGAGATGTGATTTCCAACTCCTTCCCATTCCAATCCTGACACCCTTCCGATATCATGAGATTTGTTATCTCAATGCTTCTAATATCAAACTTGAGACCCTCCCTATAGCATGAGATCTGACATCCAAGTCCTTCCCATTCCAATCCTGAGACCCTTCCTATAGCATGAGATGTGATATCTCAATGCTTCTAATACCAAACCTGAGACCCTTCCTATAACATGAGATGGGATATCCAACTCCTTCCCATTCCAATCCTGAGACCCTTCCGATAGCAGAGATGTGATATCTCAATGCTTATACCAAACCTGAGACCCTTGCTATGGCCTGAGATGTCATATACAACTCCTTCCCTTTCCAATCCTGAGACCCTTCCTATAGCATGAGATGTGATATCTCAATGCTTATACCAAACCTGAGACCCTTCCTATAGCATGAGATGTGATATCCAACTCCTTCCCATTCCAATCCTGAGACCCTTCCCATAGCATGAGATGTGATGTCTCAATGCTTCTAATACCAAACCTGAGATCCTTCCTATAACGTGAGATGTGATATCCAACTCCTTCCCATTCCAATCCTGAGACCCTTCCTATAGCATGAGAAGTGATATCTCCATGCTTATACCAAATCTGAGACCCTTCCTATAGCATGAGATGTAATATCCAACTCCTTCCCATTCCAATCCTGAGACCCTTCCTATAGCATGAGAAGTGATATCTCCATGCGTATACCAAACCTGAGACCCTTCCTATAGCATGAGATGTGATATCCAAATCCTTCCCATTCCAATCCTTAGACCCTTCCTATAGCATGAGATGTGATATCTCAATGCTTATACCAAACCAGAGACCCGTCCTATAACATGAGATGGGATATCCAACTCCTTCCCATTCCAATCCTGAGCCACTTCCGATAGCAGAGATGTGATATCTCAATGCTTATACCAAACCTGAGACCCTTCCTATAACATGAGATGTGATATGCAACTCATTCCCGTTCCAAACCTGAGACACTTCCTATAGCATATGTGATATCCAACTCCTTCCCATTCCAAACATGAGACCCTTCCTATAGCAAGAATGTAATATCCAACTCCTACCCATTCCAATCCTGAGACCATTCCTATAGCATGAGATGTGATATATCAATGCTTCTAATACCAAACCTGAGATCCTTCCTATGACATGAAATGTGATATCCAAATCCTTCCCATTCCAATCCTGAGACCCTTCCTATAGCATGAGATGTGATATCTCAATGCTTCTATCAAACTTGAGTCTCTTACTTTAACATGAGATGTGATATCCAAATCCTTCCCCTTCCAAACCTGAGACCCTCCCTTTAGCATGAGATGTGATATCCAACTCCTTCCCATTCCAATCCTGAGACCCTTCTGATAGCATGAGATGTGATATCTCAATGCCTCTAATACCAAACCTGATTCCTACCTCTAACATGAAATGTGATATCCAACCCCTTCCCTTTCCAAACGTGAGACCCTCCCTATAGCATCAGATGTGATATCCAAGTCCTTCCCATTCCAATCCTGAGACCCTTCCTATAGCATGAGATGTGATATCCCAATGCTTCTAATACCAAACCTGAGACCCTTCTTATAACATAAGATGGGATATCCAACTCCTTCCCATTCCACTCCTGAGACCCTTCCGATAGCAGAGATGTGATATCTCAATGCCTATACCAAACCTGAGACCCTTCCTGTGGCATGAGATGTCATATACAACTCCTTCCCATTCCAATCCTGAGACCCTTCCTATAGCATGAGATGTGATATCCAACTCCTTCCCATTCCAATCCTGAGACCCTTCCTATAGCATGAGATGTGATTTCTCAATGCTTCTAATACCAAACCTGAGATCCTTCCTATAACATGAGATGTGATATCCAACTCCTTCCCATTCCAATCCTGAGACACTTCCTATAGCATGAGAAGTGATATCTCAATGCTTATACCAAACCTGAGACCCTTCCTACAGCATGAGATGTCATATACAACTCCTTCCCATTCCAATCCTGAGACCCTTCCTATAGCATGAGATGTTATCTCAATGCTTATACCAAACCTGAGACCCTTCCTATAGCATGAGATGTGATATCCAACTACTTCCCATTCCAATCCTGAGACCCTTCCTATAGCATGAGATGTGATATCCAACTCCTTCCCTTTCCAAACCTGAGAGCCTATCTATAGCATGAGATGTGATATCCAATTCCTTCCCATTCCAATCCTGAGACCCTTCCTATAGCATGAGATGTGATATCTCAATGCTTCTAATACCAAACCTGAGACCCTTCCTATAGCATGAGATGTGATATCCAACTACTTCCCATTCCAATCCTGAGACCCTTCTTATAGCATGAGATGTGATATCCAACTCCTTCCATTCCAATCCTGAGACCCATCCTATAGCATGAGATGTGATATCTCAATGCTTATACCAAACCTGAGACCCTTCCTATAGCATGAGATTTGATATCCAACTACTTCCCATTCCAATCCTGAGAAATTTCCTATAGCATGAGATGTGATATCCAACTCCTTCCCTTTCCAAACCTGAGAGCATATCTATAGCATGAGATGGGATATCCAACTCCTTCCCATTCCAATCCTGAGACACTTCCGATAGCAGAGATGTGATATCTCAATGCTTATACCAAACCTGAGACCCTTCCTATAACATGAGATGTGATATCCAACTCCTTCCCGTTCCAAACCTGAGACCCTTCCTTTAGCATGAGATGTGATATCCAGCTCCTTCCCATTCCAATCCTGAGACACTTCCGATAGCATAAGATGTGATATCTCAATGCTTCTAATATCAAAACTGAGACCCTCCCTATAGCATGATATGTGATATCTAAGTCCTTCCCATTCCAATCCTAGAACCCTTCCTATAGCAGGAGATGTGATATCTCAATGCTTCTACCAAACCTGAGACCCTTCCTTTAGCATGAGATGTGATATCCAACTCCTTCCCATTCCAGTCCTGAGACCCTTCCTATAGCATGAGATATGATATCTCAATACTTCTAATACCAAACCTGAGATCCTTCTGATAACATGAGATGTGATATCCAAATCCTTCCCCTTCCAAACCTGAGACCCTCCCTTTAGCATGAGATGTGATATCCAACTCCTTCCCATTCCAATCCTGAGACCCTTCTGATAGCATGAGATGTGATATCTCAATGCTTCTAATACCAAACCTGAGATCCTTCCTATAACATGAGATGTGATATCCAACTCCTTCCTTTTCCAATCCTGAGACCCTTCCTATAGCATGAGAAGTGATATCTCCATGCGTATACCAAACCTGAGACCCTTCCTATAGCATGAGATGTGATATCCAAATCCTTCCCATTCCAATCCTGAGACCCTTCCTATAGCATGAGATGTGATATCTCAATGCTTATACCAAACCAGACACCCGTCCTATAACATGAGATGGGATATCCAACTCCTTCCCATTCCAATCCTGAGCCACTTCCGATAGCAGAGATGTGATATCTCAATGCTTATACCAAACCTGAGACCCTTCCTATAACATGAGATGTGATATCCAACTCATTCCCATTCCACACCTGAGACACTTCCTATAGCATATGTGATATCCAACTCCTTCCCATTCCAAACATGAGACCCTTCCGATAGCATGAGATGTGATATCCAACTCCTTCCAATTCCAATACTGAGACCCTTCCAATAGCATATGTGATATCTCAATGCTTCTAATATCAAACCTGAGAACCTCCCTATAGCATGATATGTGATATCCAACTCCTTCCCATCCCAATCCTGAGACACTTCCGATTGCAGAGATGTGATATCTCAATGTTTATACCAAACCTGAGACTCTTCCTATAACATGAGATGTGATAAACAACTCCTTCCCGTTCCAAACCTGAGACCCTTCCTATAGCATGAGATGTGATATCCAGCTCCTTCCCATTCCAATCCTGAGACCCTTCCGATAGCATGAGATGTGTTATCTCAATGCTTCTAATACCAAACCTGAGATCCTTCTTATAACATGTGATGTGATATCCAAATCCTTCCCCTTCCAAACCTGAGACCCTCCCTTTAGCATGAGATGTGATATCCAACTCCTTCCCATTCCAATCCTGAGACCCTTTTGATAGCATGAGATGTGATATCTCAATGCCTCTAATACCAAACCTGAGATACTTCCGAGAGCATGAGATGTGATATCTCAATGCTTCTAATACCAAACCTGAGATCCTTCCTATAACATGAGATGTGATATCCAAATCCTTCCCCTTCCAAACCTGAGACCCTCCCTTTAGCATGAGATGTGATATCCAACGCCTTCCCATTCCAATCCTGAGACCCTTCTGATAGCATGAGATGTGATATCTCAATGCCTCTAATACCAAACCTGAGATCCTACCTCTAACATGAAATGTGATATCCAACTCCTTCCCTTTCCAAACCTGAGACCCTGCCTATAGCATGAGATGTGATATCCAAGTCCTTCCCATTCCAATCCTGAGACCCTTCCTATAGCATGAGATGTGATATCTCAATGCTTATACCAAACCTGAGACCCTTCCTATGGCATGAGATGTCATATACAACTCCTTCCCATTCCAATCCCGAGACCCTTCCTATAGCATGAGATGTGATATCTCAATGCTTATACCAAACCTGAAACCCTTCCTATAGCATGAGATGTGATATCCAACTTCTTCCCATTCCAATCCTGAGACCCTTCCTATAACATGAGATGTGATGTCTCAATGCTTCTAATACCAAACCTGAGATCTTTCCTATAACATGAGATGTGATATCCAACTCCTTCCCATTCCAATTCTGAGACCCTTCCTATAGCAAGAGATGTGATATCTCAATGCCTCTTTACCAAACCTGATATCCTACCTCTAACATGAAATGTGATATCCAACTCCTTCCCCTTCCAAACCTGAGAGCCTTCCTATAGCATGAGATGTAATATCCAAGTCCTTCCCATTCCAATCCTGAGACCCTTCCTATAACATCAGATGTGATATCCAACTCCTTCCCATTCCAACCTGAGACCCTTCCTATAGCATGAGATGGGATATCCAACTCCTTCCAAATCCAATCCTGATACCCTTCCGATAGCATGAGATGTGATATCCCAATGCTTCTACAAAACCTGAGACCCATACATGGCATGAGATGTGATATCAAACTCCTTCCCATTCCAATCCTGAGACCCTTCCGATAGCAGAGATGTGATATCTCAATGCTTATACCAAACCTGAGACCCTTCCTATGGCATGAGATGTCAAATACAACTACTTCCCATTCCAATCCTGAGACCCTTCCTATAGCATGAGATGTGATATCTCAATGTTTATACCAAACCTGAGACCCTTCCTATAGCATGAGATGTGATATCCAACTCCTTCCCATTCCAATCCGGAGACCCTTCCTATAGCATGAGATGTGATATCTCAATGCTTATACCAAACCTGAATCCCTTCCTATAGCATGAGATGTGATATCCAACTCCTTCCCATTCCAATCCTGAGACCCTTCCTATAGCATTAGATGTGATATCTCAATGCCTCTAAAACCAAACCTGAGATCCTTCCTCTAACATGAAATGTGATATCCAACTCCTTCCCTTTCCAAACCTGAGAGCCTACCTATAGCATGAGATGTGATATCCAAGTCCTTCCCATTCCAATCCTTAGACCCTTCCTACAGCATGCAATATGATATCTCAATGATTCTAATAACAAACCTGAGACCCGTCCTATAACATGAGATGTGATATCCAACTCCTTCCCATTCTAATCCTGAGACACTTCCTATAGCATGAGATGTGATATCCAAGTCCTTCCCATTCCAATCCTGAGACCCTTCCTATAGCATGAGATGTGATATCTCAATGCTTATACCAAACCTGAGACCCTTCCTATGGCATGAGATGTCATATACAACTCCTTCCCATTCCAATCCTGAGACCCTTCCTATAGCATGAGATGTGATATCTCAATGCTTATACCAAACCTGAGACCCTTCCTATAGCATGAGATGTGATATCCAACTTCTTCCCATTCCAATCCTGAGACCCTTCCTATAACATGAGATGTGATGTCTCAATGCTTCTAATACCAAACCTGAGATCTTTCCTATAACATGAGATGTGATATCCAACTCCTTCCCATTCCAATTCTGAGACCCTTCCTATAGCAAGAGATGTGATATCTTAATGTCTCTTTACCAAACCTGATATCCTACCTCTAACATGAAATGTGATATCCAACTCCTTCCCCTTCCAAACCTGAGAGCCTTCCTATAGCATGAGATGTGATATCCAAGTCCTTCCCATTCCAATCCTGAGACCCTTCCTATAACATCAGATGTGATATCCAACTCCTTCCCATTCCAACCTGAGACCCTTCCTATAGCATGAGATGGGATATCCAACTCCTTCCAAATCCAATCCTGATACCCTTCCGATAGCATAAGATGTGATATCCCACTGCTTCTACAAAACCTGAGACCCATACATGGCATGAGATGTGATATCAAACTCCTTCCCATTCCAATCCTGAGACCCTTCCGATAGCAGAGATGTGATATCTCAATGCTTATACCAAACCTGAGACCCTTCCTATGGCATGAGATGTCATATACAACTCCTTCCCATTCCAATCCTGAGACCCTTCCTATAGCATGAGATGTGATATCTCAATGTTTATACCAAACCTGAGACCCTTCCTATAGCATGAGATGTGATATCCAATTCTTTCCCGTTCCAATTCTGAGACCCTTCCTATAGCAAGAGATGTGATATCTTAATGCCTCTTTACCAAACCTGATATCCTACCTCTAACATGAAATGTGATATCCAACTCCTTCCCCTTCCAAACCTGAGAGCCTTCCTATAGCATGAGATGTGATATCCAACTCCTTCCCATTCCAATCCTGAGACCCTTCCTATAGCATGAGATGTGATATCTCAATGCTTATACCAAACCTGAATCCCTTCCTATAGCATGAGATGTGATATCCAACTCCTGAGACTTGATATCTCAATGCTTCTAATACCAAACCTGAGACCCGTCCTATAACATGAGATGTGATATCCAAATCCTTCCCCTTCCAAACCTTAGACCCTTCCTTTATTATGAGATGTGATTTCCAAATCCTTCCCATTCCAATCCTGACACCCTTCCGATATCATGAGATTTGTTATCTCAATGCTTCTAATATCAAACTTGAGACCCTCCCTATAGCATGAGATCTGACATCCAAGTCCTTCCCATTCCAATCCTGAGACCCTTCCTATAGCATGAGATGTGATATCTCAATGCTTCTAATACCAAACCTGAGACCCTTCCTATAACATGAGATGGGATATCCAACTCCGTCCCATTCCAATCCTGAGACCCTTCCGATAGCAGAGATGTG
Organism: Ambystoma mexicanum; assembly: GCF_040938575.1. Taxonomy (NCBI): domain Eukaryota; kingdom Metazoa; phylum Chordata; class Amphibia; order Caudata; family Ambystomatidae; genus Ambystoma; species Ambystoma mexicanum. The sequence continues at coordinate 1,150,113,104 of NC_090934.1, forward strand.
ATATCTCAATGCTTATACCAAACCTGAGACCCTTGCTATGGCCTGAGATGTCATATACAACTCCTTCCCTTTCCAATCCTGAGACCCTTCCTATAGCATGAGATGTGATATCTCAATGCTTATACCAAACCTGAGACCCTTCCTATAGCATGAGATGTGATATCCAACTCCTTCCCATTCCAATCCTGAGACCCTTCCCATAGCATGAGATGTGATGTCTCAATGCTTCTAATACCAAACCTGAGATCCTTCCTATAACGTGAGATGTGATATCCAACTCCTTCCCATTCCAATCCTGAGACCCTTCCTATAGCATGAGAAGTGATATCTCCATGCTTATACCAAATCTGAGACCCTTCCTATAGCATGAAATGTAATATCCAACTCCTTCCCATTCCAATCCTGAGACCCTTCCTATAGCATGAGAAGTGATATCTCCATGCGTATACCAAACCTGAGACCCTTCCTATAGCATGAGATGTGATATCCAAATCCTTCCCATTCCAATCCTTAGACCCTTCCTATAGCATGAGATGTGATATCTCAATGCTTATACCAAACCAGAGACCCGTCCTATAACATGAGATGGGATATCCAACTCCTTCCCATTCCAATCCTGAGCCACTTCCGATAGCAGAGATGTGATATCTCAATGCTTATACCAAACCTGAGACCCTTCCTATAACATGAGATGTGACATGCAACTCATTCCCGTTCCAAACCTGAGACACTTCCTATAGCATATGTGATATCCAACTCCTTCCCATTCCAAACATGAGACCCTTCCTATAGCAAGAATGTAATATCCAACTCCTACCCATTCCAATCCTGAGACCATTCCTATAGCATGAGATGTGATATATCAATGCTTCTAATACCAAACCTGAGATCCTTCCTATGACATGAAATGTGATATCCAAATCCTTCCCATTCCAATCCTGAGACCCTTCCTATAGCATGAGATGTGATATCTCAATGCTTCTATCAAACTTGAGTCCCTTACTTTAACATGAGATGTGATATCCAAATCCTTCCCCTTCCAAACCTGAGACCCTCCCTTTAGCATGAGATGTGATATCCAACTCCTTCCCATTCCAATCCTGAGACCCTTCTGATAGCATGAGATGTGATATCTCAATGCCTCTAATACCAAACCTGATTCCTACCTCTAACATGAAATGTGATATCCAACCCCTTCCCTTTCCAAACGTGAGACCCTCCCTATAGCATCAGATGTGATATCCAAGTCCTTCCCATTCCAATCCTGAGACCCTTCCTATAGCATGAGATGTGATATCCCAATGCTTCTAATACCAAACCTGAGACCCTTCTTATAACATAAGATGGGATATCCAACTCCTTCCCATTCCACTCCTGAGACCCTTCCGATAGCAGAGATGTGATATCTCAATGCCTATACCAAACCTGAGACCCTTCCTGTGGCATGAGATGTCATATACAACTCCTTCCCATTCCAATCCTGAGACCCTTCCTATAGCATGAGATGTGATATCCAACTCCTTCCCATTCCAATCCTGAGACCCTTCCTATAGCATGAGATGTGATTTCTCAATGCTTCTAATACCAAACCTGAGATCCTTCCTATAACATGAGATGTGATATCCAACTCCTTCCCATTCCAATCCTGAGACACTTCCTATAGCATGAGAAGTGATATCTCAATGCTTATACCAAACCTGAGACCCTTCCTACAGCATGAGATGTCATATACAACTCCTTCCCATTCCAATCCTGAGACCCTTCCTATAGCATGAGATGTTATCTCAATGCTTATACCAAACCTGAGACCCTTCCTATAGCATGAGATGTGATATCCAACTACTTCCCATTCCAATCCTGAGACCCTTCCTATAGCATGAGATGTGATATCCAACTCCTTCCCTTTCCAAACCTGAGAGCCTATCTATAGCATGAGATGTGATATCCAATTCCTTCCCATTCCAATCCTGAGACCCTTCCTATAGCATGAGATGTGATATCTCAATGCTTCTAATACCAAACCTGAGACCCTTCCTATAGCATGAGATGTGATATCCAACTACTTCCCATTCCAATCCTGAGACCCTTCTTATAGCATGAGATGTGATATCCAACTCCTTCCATTCCAATCCTGAGACCCATCCTATGGCATGAGATGTGATATCTCAATGCTTATACCAAACCTGAGACCCTTCCTATAGCATGAGATGTGATATCCAACTACTTCCCATTCCAATCCTGAGAAATTTCCTATAGCATGAGATGTGATATCCAACTCCTTCCCTTTCCAAACCTGAGAGCATATCTATAGCATGAGATGGGATATCCAACTCCTTCCCATTCCAATCCTGAGACACTTCCGATAGCAGAGATGTGATATCTCAATGCTTATACCAAACCTGAGACCCTTCCTATAACATGAGATGTGATATCCAACTCCTTCCCATTCCAAACCTGAGACCCTTCCTTTAGCATGAGATGTGATATCCAGCTCCTTCCCATTCCAATCCTGAGACACTTCCGATAGCATAAGATGTGATATCTCAATGCTTCTAATATCAAAACTGAGACCCTCCCTATAGCATGATATGTGATATCTAAGTCCTTCCCATTCCAATCCTAGAACCCTTCCTATAGCAGGAGATGTGATATCTCAATGCTTCTACCAAACCTGAGACCCTTCCTTTAGCATGAGATGTGATATCCAACTCCTTCCCATTCCAGTCCTGAGACCCTTCCTATAGCATGAGATATGATATCTCAATACTTCTAATACCAAACCTGAGATCCTTCTGATAACATGAGATGTGATATCCAAATCCTTCCCCTTCCAAACCTGAGACCCTCCCTTTAGCATGAGATGTGATATCCAACTCCTTCCCATTCCAATCCTGAGACCCTTCTGATAGCATGAGATGTGATATCTCAATGCTTCTAATACCAAACCTGAGATCCTTCCTATAACATGAGATGTGATATCCAACTCCTTCCTTTTCCAATCCTGAGACCCTTCCTATAGCATGAGAAGTGATATCTCCATGCGTATACCAAACCTGAGACCCTTCCTATAGCATGAGATGTGATATCCAAATCCTTCCCATTCCAATCCTGAGACCCTTCCTATAGCATGAGATGTGATATCTCAATGCTTATACCAAACCAGACACCCGTCCTATAACATGAGATGGGATATCCAACTCCTTCCCATTCCAATCCTGAGCCACTTCCGATAGCAGAGATGTGATATCTCAATGCTTATACCAAACCTGAGACCCTTCCTATAACATGAGATGTGATATCCAACTCATTCCCATTCCAAACCTGAGACACTTCCTATAGCATATGTGATATCCAACTCCTTCCCATTCCAAACATGAGACCCTTCCGATAGCATGAGATGTGATATCCAACTCCTTCCAATTCCAATACTGAGACCCTTCCAATAGCATATGTGATATCTCAATGCTTCTAATATCAAACCTGAGAACCTCCCTATAGCATGAGATGTGATATCCAACTCCTTCCCATCCCAATCCTGAGACACTTCCGATTGCAGAGATGTGATATCTCAATGTTTATACCAAACCTGAGACTCTTCCTATAACATGAGATGTGATAAACAACTCCTTCCCGTTCCAAACCTGAGACCCTTCCTATAGCATGAGATGTGATATCCAGCTCCTTCCCATTCCAATCCTGAGACCCTTCCGATAGCATGAGATGTGTTATCTCAATGCTTCTAATACCAAACCTGAGATCCTTCTTATAACATGTGATGTGATATCCAAATCCTTCCCCTTCCAAACCTGAGACCCTCCCTTTAGCATGAGATGTGATATCCAACTCCTTCCCATTCCAATCCTGAGACCCTTTTGATAGCATGAGATGTGATATCTCAATGCCTCTAATACCAAACCTGAGATACTTCCGATAGCATGAGATGTGATATCTCAATGCTTCTAATACCAAACCTGAGATCCTTCCTATAACATGAGATGTGATATCCAAATCCTTCCCCTTCCAAACCTGAGACCCTCCCTTTAGCATGAGATGTGATATCCAACGCCTTCCCATTCCAATCCTGAGACCCTTCTGATAGCATGAGATGTGATATCTCAATGCCTCTAATACCAAACCTGAGATCCTACCTCTAACATGAAATGTGATATCCAACTCCTTCCCTTTCCAAACCTGAGACCCTGCCTATAGCATGAGATGTGATATCCAAGTCCTTCCCATTCCAATCCTGAGACCCTTCCTATAGCATGAGATGTGATATCTCAATGCTTATACCAAACCTGAGACCCTTCCTATGGCATGAGATGTCATATACAACTCCTTCCCATTCCAATCCCGAGACCCTTCCTATAGCATGAGATGTGATATCTCAATGCTTATACCAAACCTGAAACCCTTCCTATAGCATGAGATGTGATATCCAACTTCTTCCCATTCCAATCCTGAGACCCTTCCTATAACATGAGATGTGATGTCTCAATGCTTCTAATACCAAACCTGAGATCTTTCCTATAACATGAGATGTGATATCCAACTCCTTCCCATTCCAATTCTGAGACCCTTCCTATAGCAAGAGATGTGATATCTCAATGCCTCTTTACCAAACCTGATATCCTACCTCTAACATGAAATGTGATATCCAACTCCTTCCCCTTCCAAACCTGAGAGCCTTCCTATAGCATGAGATGTAATATCCAAGTCCTTCCCATTCCAATCCTGAGACCCTTCCTATAACATCAGATGTGATATCCAACTCCTTCCCATTCCAACCTGAGACCCTTCCTATAGCATGAGATGGGATATCCAACTCCTTCCAAATCCAATCCTGATACCCTTCCGATAGCATGAGATGTGATATCCCAATGCTTCTACAAAACCTGAGACCCATACATGGCATGAGATGTGATATCAAACTCCTTCCCATTCCAATCCTGAGACCCTTCCGATAGCAGAGATGTGATATCTCAATGCTTATACCAAACCTGAGACCCTTCCTATGGCATGAGATGTCAAATACAACTACTTCCCATTCCAATCCTGAGACCCTTCCTATAGCATGAGATGTGATATCTCAATGTTTATACCAAACCTGAGACCCTTCCTATAGCATGAGATGTGATATCCAACTCCTTCCCATTCCAATCCTGAGACCCTTCCTATAGCATGAGATGTGATATCTCAATGCTTATACCAAACCTGAATCCCTTCCTATAGCATGAGATGTGATATCCAACTCCTTCCCATTCCAATCCTGAGACCCTTCCTATAGCATTAGATGTGATATCTCAATGCCTCTAAAACCAAACCTGAGATCCTTCCTCTAACATGAAATGTGATATCCAACTCCTTCCCTTTCCAAACCTGAGAGCCTACCTATAGCATGAGATGTGATATCCAAGTCCTTCCCATTCCAATCCTTAGACCCTTCCTACAGCATGCAATATGATATCTCAATGATTCTAATAACAAACCTGAGACCCGTCCTATAACATGAGATGTGATATCCAACTCCTTCCCATTCTAATCCTGAGACACTTCCTATAGCATGAGATGTGATATCCAAGTCCTTCCCATTCCAATCCTGAGACCCTTCCTATAGCATGAGATGTGATATCTCAATGCTTATACCAAACCTGAGACCCTTCCTATGGCATGAGATGTCATATACAACTCCTTCCCATTCCAATCCTGAGACCCTTCCTATAGCATGAGATGTGATATCTCAATGCTTATACCAAACCTGAGACCCTTCCTATAGCATGAGATGTGATATCCAACTTCTTCCCATTCCAATCCTGAGACCCTTCCTATAACATGAGATGTGATGTCTCAATGCTTCTAATACCAAACCTGAGATCTTTCCTATAACATGAGATGTGATATCCAACTCCTTCCCATTCCAATTCTGAGACCCTTCCTATAGCAAGAGATGTGATATCTTAATGTCTCTTTACCAAACCTGATATCCTACCTCTAACATGAAATGTGATATCCAACTCCTTCCCCTTCCAAACCTGAGAGCCTTCCTATAGCATGAGATGTGATATCCAAGTCCTTCCCATTCCAATCCTGAGACCCTTCCTATAACATCAGATGTGATATCCAACTCCTTCCCATTCCAACCTGAGACCCTTCCTATAGCATGAGATGGGATATCCAACTCCTTCCAAATCCAATCCTGATACCCTTCCGATAGCATAAGATGTGATATCCCACTGCTTCTACAAAACCTGAGACCCATACATGGCATGAGATGTGATATCAAACTCCTTCCCATTCCAATCCTGAGACCCTTCCGATAGCAGAGATGTGATATCTCAATGCTTATACCAAACCTGAGACCCTTCCTATGGCATGAGATGTCATATACAACTCCTTCCCATTCCAATCCTGAGACCCTTCCTATAGCATGAGATGTGATATCTCAATGTTTATACCAAACCTGAGACCCTTCCTATAGCATGAGATGTGATATCCAATTCTTTCCCGTTCCAATTCTGAGACCCTTCCTATAGCAAGAGATGTGATATCTTAATGCCTCTTTACCAAACCTGATATCCTACCTCTAACATGAAATGTGATATCCAACTCCTTCCCCTTCCAAACCTGAGAGCCTTCCTATAGCATGAGATGTGATATCCAACTCCTTCCCATTCCAATCCTGAGACCCTTCCTATAGCATGAGATGTGATATCTCAATGCTTATACCAAACCTGAATCCCTTCCTATAGCATGAGATGTGATATCCAACTCCTGAGACTTGATATCTCAATGCTTCTAATACCAAACCTGAGACCCGTCCTATAACATGAGATGTGATATCCAAATCCTTCCCCTTCCAAACCTTAGACCCTTCCTTTATTATGAGATGTGATTTCCAACTCCTTCCCATTCCAATCCTGACACCCTTCCGATATCATGAGATTTGTTATCTCAATGCTTCTAATATCAAACTTGAGACCCTCCCTATAGCATGAGATCTGACATCCAAGTCCTTCCCATTCCAATCCTGAGACCCTTCCTATAGCATGAGATGTGATATCTCAATGCTTCTAATACCAAACCTGAGACCCTTCCTATAACATGAGATGGGATATCCAACTCCTTCCCATTCCAATCCTGAGACCCTTCCGATAGCAGAGATGTGATATCTCAATGCTTATACCAAACCTGAGACCCTTGCTATGGCCTGAGATGTCATATACAACTCCTTCCCTTTCCAATCCTGAGACCCTTCCTATAGCATGAGATGTGATATCTCAATGCTTATACCAAACCTGAGACCCTTCCTATAGCATGAGATGTGATATCCAACTCCTTCCCATTCCAATCCTGAGACCCTTCCCATAGCATGAGATGTGATGTCTCAATGCTTCTAATACCAAACCTGAGATCCTTCCTATAACGTGAGATGTGATATCCAACTCCTTCCCATTCCAATCCTGAGACCCTTCCTATAGCATGAGAAGTGATATCTCCATGCTTATACCAAATCTGAGACCCTTCCTATAGCATGAGATGTAATATCCAACTCCTTCCCATTCCAATCCTGAGACCCTTCCTATAGCATGAGAAGTGATATCTCCATGCGTATACCAAACCTGAGACCCTTCCTATAGCATGAGATGTGATATCCAAATCCTTCCCATTCCAATCCTTAGACCCTTCCTATAGCATGAGATGTGATATCTCAATGCTTATACCAAACCAGAGACCCGTCCTATAACATGAGATGGGATATCCAACTCCTTCCCATTCCAATCCTGAGCCACTTCCGATAGCAGAGATGTGATATCTCAATGCTTATACCAAACCTGAGACCCTTCCTATAACATGAGATGTGATATGCAACTCATTCCCGTTCCAAACCTGAGACACTTCCTATAGCATATGTGATATCCAACTCCTTCCCATTCCAAACATGAGACCCTTCCTATAGCAAGAATGTAATATCCAACTCCTACCCATTCCAATCCTGAGACCATTCCTATAGCATGAGATGTGATATATCAATGCTTCTAATACCAAACCTGAGATCCTTCCTATGACATGAAATGTGATATCCAAATCCTTCCCATTCCAATCCTGAGACCCTTCCTATAGCATGAGATGTGATATCTCAATGCTTCTATCAAACTTGAGTCCCTTACTTTAACATGAGATGTGATATCCAAATCCTTCCCCTTCCAAACCTGAGACCCTCCCTTTAGCATGAGATGTGATATCCAACTCCTTCCCATTCCAATCCTGAGACCCTTCTGATAGCATGAGATGTGATATCTCAATGCCTCTAATACCAAACCTGATTCCTACCTCTAACATGAAATGTGATATCCAACCCCTTCCCTTTCCAAACGTGAGACCCTCCCTATAGCATCAGATGTGATATCCAAGTCCTTCCCATTCCAATCCTGAGACCCTTCCTATAGCATGAGATGTGATATCCCAATGCTTCTAATACCAAACCTGAGACCCTTCTTATAACATAAGATGGGATATCCAACTCCTTCCCATTCCACTCCTGAGACCCTTCCGATAGCAGAGATGTGATATCTCAATGCCTATACCAAACCTGAGACCCTTCCTGTGGCATGAGATGTCATATACAACTCCTTCCCATTCCAATCCTGAGACCCTTCCTATAGCATGAGATGTGATATCCAACTCCTTCCCATTCCAATCCTGAGACCCTTCCTATAGCATGAGATGTGATTTCTCAATGCTTCTAATACCAAACCTGAGATCCTTCCTATAACATGAGATGTGATATCCAACTCCTTCCCATTCCAATCCTGAGACACTTCCTATAGCATGAGAAGTGATATCTCAATGCTTATACCAAACCTGAGACCCTTCCTACAGCATGAGATGTCATATACAACTCCTTCCCATTCCAATCCTGAGACCCTTCCTATAGCATGAGATGTTATCTCAATGCTTATACCAAACCTGAGACCCTTCCTATAGCATGAGATGTGATATCCAACTACTTCCCATTCCAATCCTGAGACCCTTCCTATAGCATGAGATGTGATATCCAACTCCTTCCCTTTCCAAACCTGAGAGCCTATCTATAGCATGAGATGTGATATCCAAGTCCTTCCCATTCCAATCCTGAGACCCTTCCTATAGCATGAGATGTGATATCTCAATGCTTATACCAAACCTGAGACCCTTCCTATGGCATGAGATGTCATATACAACTCCTTCCCATTCCAATCCCGAGACCCTTCCTATAGCATGAGATGTGATATCTCAATGCTTATACCAAACCTGAAACCCTTCCTATAGCATGAGATGTGATATCCAACTTCTTCCCATTCCAATCCTGAGACCCTTCCTATAACATGAGATGTGATGTCTCAATGCTTCTAATACCAAACCTGAGATCTTTCCTATAACATGAGATGTGATATCCAACTCCTTCCCATTCCAATTCTGAGACCCTTCCTATAGCAAGAGATGTGATATCTCAATGCCTCTTTACCAAACCTGATATCCTACCTCTAACATGAAATGTGATATCCAACTCCTTCCCCTTCCAAACCTGAGAGCCTTCCTATAGCATGAGATGTAATATCCAAGTCCTTCCCATTCCAATCCTGAGACCCTTCCTATAACATCAGATGTGATATCCAACTCCTTCCCATTCCAACCTGAGACCCTTCCTATAGCATGAGATGGGATATCCAACTCCTTCCAAATCCAATCCTGATACCCTTCCGATAGCATGAGATGTGATATCCCAATGCTTCTACAAAACCTGAGACCCATACATGGCATGAGATGTGATATCAAACTCCTTCCCATTCCAATCCTGAGACCCTTCCGATAGCAGAGATGTGATATCTCAATGCTTATACCAAACCTGAGACCCTTCCTATGGCATGAGATGTCAAATACAACTACTTCCCATTCCAATCCTGAGACCCTTCCTATAGCATGAGATGTGATATCTCAATGTTTATACCAAACCTGAGACCCTTCCTATAGCATGAGATGTGATATCCAACTCCTTCCCATTCCAATCCTGAGACCCTTCCTATAGCATGAGATGTGATATCTCAATGCTTATACCAAACCTGAATCCCTTCCTATAGCATGAGATGTGATATCCAACTCCTTCCCATTCCAATCCTGAGACCCTTCCTATAGAATGAGATGTGATATCTCAATGCTTATACCAAACCTGAATCCCTTCCTATAGCATGAAATGTGATATTCAACTCCTTCCCTTTCCAAACCTGAGAGCCTACCTATAGCATGAGATGTGATATCCAAGTCCTTCCCATTCCAATCCTTAGACCCTTCCTACAGCATGCAATATGATATCTCAATGATTCTAATAACAAACCTGAGACCCGTCCTATAACATGAGATGGGATATCCAACTCCTTCCCATTCCAATCCTGAGACACTTCCGATAGCAGAGATGTGATATCTCAATGCTTATACCAAACCTGAGACCCTTCCTATAGCATGAGATGTGATATCCAATTCTTTCCCGTTCCAAACCTGAGACCCTTCCTATAGCATATGTGATATCCAACTCCTTCCCATTCCAAACATGAGACCCTTCCTATAGCAAGAATGTAATATCCAACTCCTTCCCATTCCAATCCTGAGACCCTTCCTTCAGCATGCGATGTGATATCTCAATGCTTCTAATACCAAACCTGAGACCCGTCCTATAACATGAGATGGGATATCCAACTCCTTCCAGTTCCAAACCTGAGAGCCTTCCTATAGCATGAGATGTGATATCCAAGTCCTTCCCATTCCAATCCTGAGACCCTTCCTATAACATGAGATGTGATATCTCAATGCTTATACCAAACCTGAATCCCTTCCTATAGCATGAGATGTGATATCCAACTCCTTCCCATTCCAATCCTGAGACCCTTCCTATAGCATTAGATGTGATATCTCAATGCCTCTAATACCAAACCTGAGATCCTTCCTCTAACATGAAATGTGATATCCAACTCCTTCCCTTTCCAAACCTGAGAGCCTACCTATAGCATGAGATGTGATATCCAAGTCCTTCCCATTCCAATCCTTAGACCCTTCCTACAGCGTGCAATATGATATCTCAATGATTCTAATACCAAACCTGAGATCTTTCCTATAACATGAGATGTGATATCCAACTCCTTCCCATTCCAATCCTGAGACCCTTCCTATAGCATGAGATGTGATATCTCATTGCCTCTTTACCAAACCTGAGATCCTACCTCTAACATGAAATGTGATATCCAACTCCTTCCCCTTCCAAACCTGAGAGCCTTCCTATAGTATGAGATGTGATATCCAAGTCCTTCCCATTCCAATCCTGAGACCCTTCCTATAACATCAGATGTGATATCCAACTCCTTCCCATTCCAACCTGAGACCCTTCCTATAGCATGAGATGGGATATTCAACTCCTTCCAAATCCAATCCTGATACCCTTCCGATAGCATGATATGTGATATCTCAATGCTTCTAATACCAAACCTGTGACTCTTCCGATAACATGAGATGGGATATCCAACTCCTTCCCATTCCAATCCTGAGACCCTTCCGATAGCAGAGATGTGATATCTCAATGCTTATACCAAACCTGAGACCCTTCCTATGGCATGAGATGTCAAATACAACTCCTTCCCATTCCAATCCTGAGACCCTTCCTATAGTATGAGATGTGATATCTCAATGCTTATACCAAACCTGAGACCCTTCCTATAGCATGAGATGTGATATCCAACTCCTTCCCATTCCAATCCTGAGACCCTTCCCATAGCATGAGATGTGATGTCTCAATGCTTATACCAAACCTGAGACCCTTCCTATAGCATGAGATGTGATATCCAACTCCTTCCCATTCCAATCCTGAGACCCTTCCTATAGCATGAGATGTGATATCTCAATGCCTCTAATACCAAACCTGAGATCCTTCCTCTAACATGAAATGTGATATCCAACTCCGTCCCTTTCCAAACCTGAGAGCCTACCTATAGCATGAGATGTGATATCCAACTCCTTCCCATTCCAAACATGAGACCCTTCCTATAGCAAGAATGTAATATCCAACTCCTTCCCATTCCAATCCTGAGACCCTTACTACAGCATGCAATGTGATATCTCAATGCTTCTAATACCAAACCTGAGACCCGTCCTATAACATGAGATGGGATATCCAACTCCTTCCAGTTCCAAACCTGAGACCCTTCCTATAGCATGAGATGTGATATCAAACTCCTTCCCATTCCAATCCTGAGACCCTTCCGATAGCATGAGATGTGTTATCTCAATGCCTCTTTACCAAACCTGAGATCCTACCTCTAACATGAAATGTGATATCCAACTCCTTCCCCTTCCAAACCTGAGAGCCTTCCTATAGCATGAGATGTGATATCCAAGTCCTTCCCATTCCAATCCTGAGACCCTTCCTATAACATGAGATGTGATGTCTCAATGCTTCTAATACCAAACCTGAGATCTTTCCTATAACATGAGATGTGATATCCAACTCCTTCCCATTCAAATCCTGAGACCCTTCCTATAGCATGAGATGTGATATCTCAATGCCTCTTTACCAAACCTGAGATCCTACCTCTAACATGAAATGTGATATCCAACTCCTTCCCCTTCAAACCTGAGAGCCTTCCTATAGTATGAGATGTGATATCCAAGTCCTTCCCATTCCAATCCTGAGACCCTTCCTATAACATCAGATGTGATATCCAACTCCTTCCCATTCCAACCTGAGACCCTTCCTATAGCATGAGATGGGATATTCAACTCCTTCCAAATCCAATCCTGATACCCTTCCGATAGCTTGAGATGTGATATCTCAATGCTTCTAATACCAAACCTGTGACTCTTCCTATAACATGAGATGGGATATCCAACTCCTTCCCATTCCAATCCTGAGACCCTTCCGATAGCAGAGATGTGATATCTCAATGCTTATACCAAACCTGAGACCCTTCCTATGGCATGAGATGTCACATACAACTCCTTCCCATTCCAACCCTGAGACCCTTCCTATAGTATGAGATGTGATATCTCAATGCTTATACCAAACCTGAGACCCTTCCTATAGCATGAGATGTGATATCCAACTCCTTCCCATTCCAATCCTGAGACCCTTCCCATAGCATGAGATGTGATGTCTCAATGCTTCTAATACCAAACCTGAGATCCTTCCTATAACATCAAATGTGATATCCAACTCCTTCCCATTCCAATCCTGAGACCCTTCCTATAGCAAGAGATGTGATATCTCAATGCTTATACCAAACCTGAGACCCTTCCTATAGCATGAGATGTGATATCCAACTCCTTCCCATTCCAATCCTGAGACCCTTCCTATAGCATGAGATGTGATATCTCAATGCCTCTAATACCAAACCTGAGATCCTTCCTCTAACATGAAATGTGATATCCAACTCCGTCCCTTTCCAAACCTGAGAGCCTACCTATAGCATGAGATGTGATATCCAAGTCCTTCCCATTCCAATCCTTAGACCCTTCCTACAGCATGCAATATGATATCTCAATGATTCTAATAACAAACCTGAGACCCATCCTATAACATGAGATGGGATATCCAACTCCTTTCAATTCCAATCCTGAGACACTTCCTATAGCATGAGATGTGATATCTCAATGCTTATACCAAACCTGAGACCCTTCCTATGGCATGAGATGTCATATACAACTCCTTCCCATTCCAATCCTGAGACCCTTCCTATAGCATGAGATGTGATATCTCAATGCTTATACCAAACCTGAGACCCTTCCTATAGCATGAGATGTGATATCCAACTTCTTCCCATTCCAATCCTGAGACCCTTCCTATAACATGAGATGTGATGTCTCAATGCTTCTAATACCAAACCTGATATCTTTCCTATAACATGAGATGTGATATCCAACTCCTTCCCATTCCAATCCTGAGACCCTTCCTAGAGCATGAGATGTGATATCTCAATGCTTATACCAAACCTGAGACCCTTCCTATAGCTTGAGATGTGATATCCAACTCCTTCCCATTCCAATCCTGAGAACCTTCCTATAGCACGAGATGTGATATCTCAATGCCTCTAATACCAAACCTGAGATCCTTCCTCTAACATGAAATGTTATATCCAACTCCTTCCCCTTCCAACCCTGAGAGCCTTCCTATAGCATGAGATATGATATCCAAGTCCTTCCCATTCCAATCCTGAGACCCTTCCTATAACATGAGATGTGATAGTCAACTCCTTCCCATTCCATCCTGATACCCTTCCGATAGCATGAGATGTGATATCCCAATGCTTCTACCAAACCTGAGACCCATACTATGGCATGAGATGTGATATCAAACTCCTTCCCATTCCAATCCTGAGACCCTTCCTATAGCTTGAGATGTGATATCCAACTCCTTCCCATTCCAATTCTGAGACCCTTCCTATACCATGAGACTTGATATCTCAATGCTTCTAATACCAAACCTGAGACCCGTCCTATAACATGAGATGTGATATCCAAATCCTTCCCCTTCCAAACCTTAGACCCTTCCTTTATCATGAGATGTGATATCCAACTCCTTCCCATTCCAATCCTGACACCCTTCCGATATCATGAGATTTGTTATCTCAATGCTTCTAATATCAAACTTGAGACCCTCCCTATAGCATGAGATCTGACATCCAAGTCCTTCCCATTCCAATCCTGAGACCCTTCCTATAGAATGAGATGTGATATCTCAATGCTTCTAATACCAAACCTGAGACCCTTCCTATAACATGAGATGGGATATCCAAGTCCTTCCCATTCTAATCCTGAGACCCTTCCCATAGCATGAGATGTGATGTCTCAATGCTTCTAATACCAAACCTGAGATCCTTCCTATAACATGAGATGTGATATCCAACTCCTTCCCATTCCAATCCTGAGACCCTTCCTATAGCATGAGAAGTGATATCTCCATGCTTATACCAAACCCGAGACCCTTCCTATAGCATGAGATGTGATATCCAACTCCTTCCCATTCCAATCCTGAGACCCTTCCTATAGCATGAGAAGTGATATCTCCATGCGTATACCAAACCTGAGACCCTTCCTATAGCATGAGATGTGATATCCAAATCCTTCCCATTCCAATCCTGAGACCCTTCCTATAGCATGAGATGTGATATCTCAATGCTTATACCAAACCAGAGACCCGTCCTATAACATGAGATGGGATATCCAACTCCTTCCCATTCCAATCCTGAGACCCTTCCTATAACATGAGATGTGATATCCAACTCCTTCCAATTCCAGCCTGAGACCCTTCCTATAGCATGAGATGGGATATCCAACTCCTTCCAAATACAATCCTGATACCCTTCCGATAGCATGAGATGTGATATCCCAATGCTTCTACCAAACCTGAGACCCATACTATGGCATGAGATGTGATATCAAACTCCTTCCCATTCCAATCCTGAGACCCTTCCTATAGCTTGAGATGTGATATCCAACTCCTTCCCATTCCAATTCTGAGACCCTTCCTATACCATGAGACTTGATATCTCAATGCTTCTAATACCAAACCTGAGACCCGTCCTATAACATGAGATGTGATATCCAAATCCTTCCCCTTCCAAACCTTAGACCCTTCCTTTATCATGAGATGTGATTTCCAACTCCTTCCCATTCCAATCCTGACACCCTTCCGATATCATGAGATTTGTTATCTCAATGCTTCTAATATCAAACTTGAGACCCTCCCTATAGCATGAGATCTGACATCCAAGTCCTTCCCATTCCAATCCTGAGACCCTTCCTATAGCATGAGATGTGATATCTCAATGCTTCTAATACCAAACCTGAGACCCTTCCTATAACATGAGATGGGATATCCAACTCCTTCCCATTCCAATCCTGAGACCCTTCCGATAGCAGAGATGTGATATCTCAATGCTTATACCAAACCTGAGACCCTTGCTATGGCCTGAGATGTCATATACAACTCCTTCCCATTCCAATCCTGAGACCCTTCCTATAGCATGAGATGTGATATCTCAATGCTTATACCAAACCTGAGACCCTTCCTATAGCATGAGATGTGATATCCAACTCCTTCCCATTCCAATCCTGAGACCCTTCCCATAGCATGAGATGTGATGTCTCAATGCTTCTAATACCAAACCTGAGAACCTTCCTATAACATGAGATGTGATATCCAACTCCTTCC
This sequence comes from Ambystoma mexicanum, assembly GCF_040938575.1. Taxonomy (NCBI): domain Eukaryota; kingdom Metazoa; phylum Chordata; class Amphibia; order Caudata; family Ambystomatidae; genus Ambystoma; species Ambystoma mexicanum. The sequence goes on from NC_090934.1 coordinate 1,150,129,335, forward strand.
CATTCCAATCCTGAGACCCTTCCTATAGCATGAGAAGTGATATCTCCATGCTTATACCAAACCTGAGACCCTTCCTATAGCATGAGATGTAATATCCAACTCCTTCCCATTCCAATCCTGAGACCCTTCCTATAGCATGAGAAGTATCTCCATGCGTATACCAAACCTGAGACCCTTCCTATAGCATGAGATGTGATATCCAAATCCTTCCCATTCCAATCCTGAGCCACTTCCGATAGCAGAGATGTGATATCTCAATGCTTATACCAAACCTTAGACCCTTCCTATAACATGAGATGTGATATCCAACTCATTCCCGTTCCAAACCTGAGACACTTCCTATAGCATATGTGATATCCAAGTCCTTTCCATTTCAAACATGAGACCCTTCCTATAGCAAGAATGTAATATCCAACTCCTACCCATTCCAATCCTGAGACCATTCCTATAGCATGAGATGTGATATATCAATGCTTCTAATACCAAACCTGAGATCCTTCCTATGACATGAAATGTGATATCCAAATCCTTCCCATTCCAAACCTGAGACCCTTCCTACAGCATGCGATGTGATATCTCAATGCTTCTAATATCAAACCTGAGACCCGTCCTATAACATGAGATGGGATATCCAACTCCTTCCCGTTCCAAACCTGAGACCCTTCCTATAGCATGAGATGTGATATCCAATTCCTTCCCATCCCAATCCTGAGACACCTCCGATAGCAGAGATGTGATATCTCAATGCTTATACCAAACCTGAGACTCTTCCTATAACATGAGATGTGATGTCCAACTCCTTCCCGTTCCAAACCTGAGACCCTTCCTATAGCATGAGATGTGATATCCAACTCCTTCCCATTCCAATCCTGAGACCCTTCCGATAGCAGAGATGTGATATCTCAATGCTTATACCAAACCTGAGACTCTTCCTATAACATGAGATGTGATATCCAACTCCTTCCCTTTCCAAATCTGAGACCCTGCCTATAGCATGAGATGTGATATCCAAGTCCTTCCCATTCCAATCCTGAGACCCTTCCTATAGCATGAGATGTGATATCCAGCTCCTTCCCATTCCAATCCTGAGACCCTTCCGATAGCATGAGATGTGTTATCTCAATGCTTCTAATACCAAACCTGAGATCCTTCTTATAACATGTGATGTGATATCCAAATCCTTCCCCTTCCAAACCTGAGACCCTCCCTTTAGCATGAGATGTGATATCCAACTCCTTCCCATTCCAATCCTGAGACCCTTATGATAGCATGAGATGTGATATCTCAATGCCTCTAATACCAAACCTGAGATACTTCCGATAGCATGAGATGTGATATCTCAATGCTTCTAATACCAAACCTGAGATCCTTCCTATAACATGAGATGTGATATCCAAATCCTTCCCCTTCCAAACCTGAGACCCTCCCTTTAGCATGAGATGTGATATCCAACGCCTTCCCATTCCAATCCTGAGACCCTTCTGATAGCATGAGATGTGATATCTCAATGCCTCTAATACCAAACCTGAGATCCTACCTCTAACATGAAATGTGATATCCAACTCCTTCCCTTTCCAAACCTGAGACCCTGCCCATAGCATGAGATGTGATATCCAAGTCCTTCCCATTCCAATCCTGAGACCCTTCCTATAGCATGAGATGTGATATCTCAATGCTTATACCAAACCTGAGACCCTTCCTATGGCATGAGATGTCATATACAACTCCTTCCCATTCCAATCCCGAGACCCTTCCTATGGCATGAGATGTGATATCTCAATGCTTATACCAAACCTGAAACCCTTCCTATAGCATGAGATGTGATATCCAACTTCTTCCCATTCCAATCTTGAGACCCTTCCTATAACATGAGATGTGATGTCTCAATGCTTCTAATACCAAACCTGAGATCTTTCCTATAACATGAGATGTGATATCCAACTCCTTCCCATTCCAATTCTGAGACCCTTCCTATAGCAAGAGATGTGATATCTCAATGCCTCTTTACCAAACCTGATATCCTACCTCTAACATGAAATGTGATATCCAACTCCTTCCCCTTCCAAACCTGAGAGCCTTCCTATAGCATGAGATGTGATATCCAAGTCCTTCCCATTCCAATCCTGAGACCCTTCCTATAACATCAGATGTGATATCCAACTCCTTCCCATTCCAACCTGAGACCCTTCCTATAGCATGAGATGGGATATCCAACTCCTTCCAAATCCAATCCTGATACCCTTCCGATAGCATGAGATATGATATCCCAATGCTTCTACAAAACCTGAGACCCATACATGGCATGAGATGTGATATCAAACTCCTTCCCATTCCAATCCTGAGACCCTTCCGATAGCAGAGATGTGATATCTCAATGCTTATACCAAACCTGAGACCCTTCCTATGGCATGAGATGTCATATACAACTCCTTCCCATTCCAAGCCTGAGACCCTTCCTATAGCATGAGATGTGATATCTCAATGTTTATACCAAACCTGAGACCCTTCCTATAGCATGAGGTGTGATATCCAACTCCTTCCCATTCCAATCCTGAGACCCTTCCTATAGCATGAGATGTGATATCTCAATGCTTATACCAAACCTGAATCCCTTCCTATAGCATGAAATGTGATATCCAACTCCTTCCCTTTCCAAACCTGAGAGCCTACCTATAGCATGAGATGTGATATCCAAGTCCTTCCCATTCCAATCCTTAGACCCTTCCTACAGCATGCAATATGATATCTCAATGATTCTAATAACAAACCTGAGACCCGTCCTATAACATGAGATGGGATATCCAACTCCTTCCCATTCCAATCCTGAGACACTTCCGATAACAGAGATGTGATATCTCAATGCTTATACCAAACCTGAGACCCTTCCTATAGCATGAGATGTGATATCCAATTCTTTCCCGTTCCAAACCTGAGACCCTTCCTATAGCATATGTGATATCCAACTCCTTCCCATTCCAAACATGAGACCCTTCCTATAGCAAGAATGTAATATCCAACTCCTTCCCATTCCAATCCTGAGACCCTTCCTTCAGCATGCGATGTGATATCTCAATGCTTCTAATACCAAACCTGAGACCCGTCCTATAACATGAGATGGGATATCCAACTCCTTCCAGTTCCAAACCTGAGAGCCTTCCTATAGCATGAGATGTGATATCCAAGTCCTTCCCATTCCAATCCTGAGACCCTTCCTATAACATGAGATGTGATATCTCAATGCTTATACCAAACCTGAATCCCTTCCTATAGCATGAGATGTGATATCCAACTCCTTCCCATTCCAATCCTGAGACCCTTCCTATAGCATTAGATGTGATATCTCAATGCCTCTAATACCAAACCTGAGATCCTTCCTCTAACATGAAATGTGATATCCAACTCCTTCCCTTTCCAAACCTGAGAGCCTACCTATAGCATGAGATGTGATATCCAAGTCCTTCCCATTCCAATCCTTAGACCCTTCCTACAGCATGCAATATGATATCTCAATGATTCTAATACCAAACCTGAAATCTTTCCTATAACATGAGATGTGATATCCAACTCCTTCCCATTCCAATCCTGAGACCCTTCCTATAGCATGAGATGTGATATCTCAATGCCTCTTTACCAAACCTGAGATCCTACCTCTAACATGAAATGTGATATCCAACTCCTTCCCCTTCCAAACCTGAGAGCCTTCCTATAGTATGAGATGTGATATCCATGTCCTTCCCATTCCAATCCTGAGACCCTTCCTATAACATCAGATGTGATATCCAACTCCTTCCCATTCCAACCTGAGACCCTTCCTATAGCATGAGATGGGATATTCAACTCCTTCCAAATCCAATCCTGATACCCTTCCGATAGCATGATATGTGATATCTCAATGCTTCTAATACCAAACCTGTGACTCTTCCGATAACATGAGATGGGATATCCAACTCCTTCCCATTCCAATCCTGAGACCCTTCCGATAGCAGAGATGTGATATCTCAATGCTTATACCAAACCTGAGACCCTTCCTATGGCATGAGATGTCACATACAACTCCTTCCCATTCCAATCCTGAGACCCTTCCTATAGTATGAGATGTGATATCTCAATGCTTATACCAAACCTGAGACCCTTCCTATAGCATGAGATGTGATATCCAACTCCTTCCCATTCCAATCCTGAGACCCTTCCCATAGCATGAGATGTGATGTCTCAATGCTTATACCAAACCTGAGACCCTTCCTATAGCATGAGATGTGATATCCAACTCCTTCCCATTCCAATCCTGAGACCCTTCCTATAGCATGAGATGTGATATCTCAATGCCTCTAATACCAAACCTGAGATCCTTCCTCTAACATGAAATGTGATATCCAACTCCGTCCCTTTCCAAACCTGAGAGCCTACCTATAGCATGAGATGTGATATCCAACTCCTTCCCATTCCAAACATGAGACCCTTCCTATAGCAAGAATGTAATATCCAACTCCTTCCCATTCCAATCCTGAGACCCTTACTACAGCATGCGATGTGATATCTCAATGCTTCTAATACCAAACCTGAGACCCGTCCTATAACATGAGATGGGATATCCAACTCCTTCCAGTTCCAAACCTGAGACCCTTCCTATAGCATGAGATGTGATATCAAACTCCTTCCCATTCCAATCCTGAGACCCTTCCGATAGCATGAGATGCGTTATCTCAATGCCTCTTTACCAAACCTGAGATCCTACCTCTAACATGAAATGTGATATCCAACTCCTTCCCCTTTCAAACCTGAGAGCCTTCCTATAGCATGAGATGTGATATCCAAGTCCTTCCCATTCCAATCCTGAGACCCTTCCTATAACATGAGATGTGATGTCTCAATGCTTCTAATACCAAACCTGAGATCTTTCCTATAACATGAGATGTGATATCCAACTCCTTCCCATTCAAATCCTGAGACCCTTCCTATAGCATGAGATGTGATATCTCAATGCCTCTTTACCAAACCTGAGATCCTACCTCTAACATGAAATGTGATATCCAACTCCTTCCCCTTCAAACCTGAGAGCCTTCCTATAGTATGAGATGTGATATCCAAGTCCTTCCCATTCCAATCCTGAGACCCTTCCTATAACATCAGATGTGATATCCAACTCCTTCCCATTCCAACCTGAGACCCTTCCTATAGCATGAGATGGGATATTCAACTCCTTCCAAATCCAATCCTGATACCCTTCCGATAGCTTGAGATGTGATATCTCAATGCTTCTAATACCAAACCTGTGACTCTTCCTATAACATGAGATGGGATATCCAACTCCTTCCCATTCCAATCCTGAGACCCTTCCGATAGCAGAGATGTGATATCTCAATGCTTATACCAAACCTGAGACCCTTCCTATGGCATGAGATGTCACATACAACTCCTTCCCATTCCAATCCTGAGACCCTTCCTATAGTATGAGATGTGATATCTCAATGCTTATACCAAACCTGAGACCCTTCCTATAGCATGAGATGTGATATCCAACTCCTTCCCATTCCAATCCTGAGACCCTTCCCATAGCATGAGATGTGATGTCTCAATGCTTCTAATACCAAACCTGAGATCCTTCCTATAACATCAAATGTGATATCCAACTCCTTCGCATTCCAATCCTGAGACCCTTCCTATAGCAAGAGATGTGATATCTCAATGCTTATACCAAACCTGAGACCCTTCCTATAGCATGAGATGTGATATCCAACTCCTTCCCATTCCAATCCTGAGACCCTTCCTATAGCATGAGATGTGATATCTCAATGCCTCTAATACCAAACCTGAGATCCTTCCTCTAACATGAAATGTGATATCCAACTCCGTCCCTTTCCAAACCTGAGAGCCTACCTATAGCATGAGATGTGATATCCAAGTCCTTCCCATTCCAATCCTTAGACCCTTCCTACAGCATGCAATATGATATCTCAATGATTCTAATAACAAACCTGAGACCCATCCTATAACATGAGATGGGATATCCAACTCCTTTCAATTCCAATCCTGAGACACTTCCTATAGCATGAGATGTGATATCTCAATGCTTATACCAAACCTGAGACCCTTCCTATGGCATGAGATGTCATATACAACTCCTTCCCATTCCAATCCTGAGACCCTTCCTATAGCATGAGATGTGATATCTCAATGCTTATACCAAACCTGAGACCCTTCCTATAGCATGAGATGTGATATCCAACTTCTTCCCATTCCAATCCTGAGACCCTTCCTATAACATGAGATGTGATGTCTCAATGCTTCTAATACCAAACCTGATATCTTTCCTATAACATGAGATGTGATATCCAACTCCTTCCCATTCCAATCCTGAGACCCTTCCTAGAGCATGAGATGTGATATCTCAATGCTTATACCAAACCTGAGACCCTTCCTATAGCTTGAGATGTGATATCCAACTCCTTCCCATTCCAATCCTGAGAACCTTCCTATAGCATGAGATGTGATATCTCAATGCTTATACCAAACCCGAGACCCTTCCTATAGCATGAGATGTGATATCCAACTCCTTCCCATTCCAATCCTGAGACCCTTCCAATAGCATGAGAAGTGATATCTCCATGCGTATACCAAACCTGAGACCCTTCCTATAGCATGAGATGTGATATCCAAATCCTTCCCATTCTAATCCTGAGACCCTTCCCATAGCATGAGATGTGATGTCTCAATGCTTCTAATACCAAACCTGAGATCCTTCCTATAACATGAGATGTGATATCCAACTCCTTCCCATTCTAATCCTGAGACCCTTCCCATAGCATGAGATGTGATGTCTCAATGCTTCTAATACCAAACCTGAGATCCTTCCTATAACATGAGATGTGATATCCAACTCCTTCCCATTCCAATCCTGAGACCCTTCCTATAGCATGAGAAGTGATATCTCCATGCTTATACCAAACCCGAGACCCTTCCTATAGCATGAGATGTGATATCCAACTCCTTCCCATTCCAATCCTGAGACCCTTCCAATAGCATGAGAAGTGATATCTCCATGCGTATACCAAACCTGAGACCCTTCCTATAGCATGAGATGTGATATCCAAATCCTTCCCATTCCAATCCTGAGACCCTTCCTATAGCATGAGATGTGATATCTCAATGCTTATACCAAACCAGAGACCCGTCCTATAACATGAGATGGGATATCCAACTCCTTCCCATTCCAATCCTGAGACCCTTCCTATAACATGAGATGTGATATCCAACTCCTTCCAATTCCAACCTGAGACCCTTCCTATAGCATGAGATGGGATATCCAACTCCTTCCAAATCCAATCCTGATACCCTTCCGATAGCATGAGATGTGATATCCCAATGCTTCTACCAAACCTGAGACCCATACTATGGCATGAGATGTGATATCAAACTCCTTCCCATTCCAATCCTGAGACCCTTCCTATAGCTTGAGATGTGATATCCAACTCCTTCCCATTCCAATTCTGAGACCCTTCCTATACCATGAGACTTGATATCTCAATGCTTCTAATACCAAACCTGAGACCCGTCCTATAACATGAGATGTGATATCCAAATCCTTCCCCTTCCAAACCTTAGACCCTTCCTTTATCATGAGATGTGATTTCCAACTCCTTCCCATTCCAATCCTGACACCCTTCCGATATCATGAGATTTGTTATCTCAATGCTTCTAATATCAAACTTGAGACCCTCCCTATAGCATGAGATCTGACATCCAAGTCCTTCCCATTCCAATCCTGAGACCCTTCCTATAGCATGAGATGTGATATCTCAATGCTTCTAATACCAAACCTGAGACCCTTCCTATAACATGAGATGGGATATCCAACTCCTTCCCATTCCAATCCTGAGACCCTTCCGATAGCAGAGATGTGATATCTCAATGCTTATACCAAACCTGAGACCCTTGCTATGGCCTGAGATGTCATATACAACTCCTTCCCATTCCAATCCTGAGACCCTTCCTATAGCATGAGATGTGATATCTCAATGCTTATACCAAACCTGAGACCCTTCCTATAGCATGAGATGTGATATCCAACTCCTTCCCATTCCAATCCTGAGACCCTTCCCATAGCATGAGATGTGATGTCTCAATGCTTCTAATACCAAACCTGAGACCCTTCCTATAACATGAGATGTGATATCCAACTCCTTCCCATTCCAATCCTGAGACCCTTCCTATAGCATGAGAAGTGATATCTCCATGCTTATACCAAACCTGAGACCCTTCCTATCGCATGAGATGTAATATCCAACTCCTTCCCATTCCAATCCTGAGACCCTTCCTATAGCATGAGAAGTATCTCCATGCGTATACCAAACCTGAGACCCTTCCTATAGCATGAGATGTGATATCCAAATCCTTCCCATTCCAATCCTGAGCCACTTCCGATAGCAGAGATGTGATATCTCAATGCTTATACCAAACCTTAGACCCTTCCTATAACATGAGATGTGATATCCAACTCATTCCCGTTCCAAACCTGAGACACTTCCTATAGCATATGTGATATCCAAGTCCTTTCCATTTCAAACATGAGACCCTTCCTATAGCAAGAATGTAATATCCAACTCCTACCCATTCCAATCCTGAGACCATTCCTATAGCATGAGATGTGATATATCAATGCTTCTAATACCAAACCTGAGATCCTTCCTATGACATGAAATGTGATATCCAAATCCTTCCCATTCCAAACCTGAGACCCTTCCTACAGCATGCGATGTGATATCTCAATGCTTCTAATATCAAACCTGAGACCCGTCCTATAACATGAGATGGGATATCCAACTCCTTCCCGTTCCAAACCTGAGACCCTTCCTATAGCATGAGATGTGATATCCAATTCCTTCCCATCCCAATCCTGAGACACCTCCGATAGCAGAGATGTGATATCTCAATGCTTATACCAAACCTGAGACTCTTCCTATAACATGAGATGTGATGTCCAACTCCTTCCCGTTCCAAACCTGAGACCCTTCTTATAGCATGAGATGTGATATCCAACTCCTTCCCATTCCAATCCTGAGACCCTTCCGATAGCAGAGATGTGATATCTCAATGCTTATACCAAACCTGAGACTCTTCCTATAACATGAGATGTGATATCCAACTCCTTCACTTTCCAAACCTGAGACCCTGCCTATAGCATGAGATGTGATATCCAAGTCCTTCCCATTCCAATCCTGAGACCCTTCCTATAGCATGAGATGTGATATCTCAATGCTTATACCAAACCTGAGACCCTTCCTATGGCATGAGATGTCATATACAACTCCTTCCCATTCCAATCCCGAGACCCTTCCTATAGCATGAGATGTGATATCTCAATGCTTATACCAAACCTGAAACCCTTCCTATAGCATGAGATGTGATATCCAACTTCTTCCCATTCCAATCCTGAGACCCTTCCTATAACATGAGATGTGATGTCTCAATGCTTCTAATACCAAACCTGAGATCCTTCCTATAACATGAGATGTGATATCCAACTCCTTCCCATTCCAATCCTGAGACCCTTCCTATAGCATGAGAAGTGATATCTCCATGCTTATACCAAACCCGAGACCCTTCCTATAGCATGAGATGTGATATCCAACTCCTTCCCATTCCAATCCTGAGACCCTTCCTATAGCATGAGAAGTGATATCTCCATGCGTATACCAAACCTGAGACCCTTCCTATAGCATGAGATGTGATATCCAAATCCTTCCCATTCCAATCCTGAGACCCTTCCTATAGCATGAGATGTGATATCTCAATGCTTATACCAAACCAGAGACCCGTCCTATAACATGAGATGGGATATCCAACTCCTTCCCATTCCAATCCTGAGACCCTTCCTATAACATGAGATGTGATATCCAACTCCTTCCCATTCCAACCTGAGACCCTTCCTATAGCATGAGATGGGATATCCAACTCCTTCCAAATCCAATCCTGATACCCTTCCGATAGCATGAGATGTGATATCCCAATGCTTCTACCAAACCTGAGACCCATACTATGGCATGAGATGTGATATCAAACTCCTTCCCATTCCAATCCTGAGACCCTTCCTATAGCTTGAGATGTGATATCCAACTCCTTCCCATTCCAATTCTGAGACCCTTCCTATACCATGAGACTTGATATCTCAATGCTTCTAATACCAAACCTGAGACCAGTCCTATAACATGAGATGTGATATCCAAATCCTTCCCCTTCCAAACCTTAGACCCTTCCTTTATCATGAGATGTGATTTCCAATTCCTTCCCATTCCAATCCTGACACCCTTCCGATATCATGAGATTTGTTATCTCAATGCTTCTAATATCAAACTTGAGACCCTCCCTATAGCATGAGATCTGACATCCAAGTCCTTCCCATTCCAATCCTGAGACCCTTCCTATAGCATGAGATGTGATATCTCAATGCTTCTAATACCAAACCTGAGACCCTTCCTATAACATGAGATGGGATATCCAACTCCTTCCCATTCCAATCCTGAGACCCTTCCGATAGCAGAGATGTGATATCTCAATGCTTATACCAAACCTGAGACCCTTGCTATGGCCTGAGATGTCATATACAACTCCTTCCCATTCCAATCCTGAGACCCTTCCTATAGCATGAGATGTGATATCTCAATGCTTATACCAAACCTGAGACCCTTCCTATAGCATGAGATGTGATATCCAACTCCTTCCCATTCCAATCCTGAGACCCTTCCCATAGCATGAGATGTGATGTCTCAATGCTTCTAATACCAAACCTGAGACCCTTCCTATAACATGAGATGTGATATCCAACTCCTTCCCATTCCAATCCTGAGACCCTTCCTATAGCATGAGAAGTGATATCTCCATGCTTATACCAAACCTGAGACCCTTCCTATAGCATGAGATGTAATATCCAACTCCTTCCCATTCCAATCCTGAGACCCTTCCTATAGCATGAGAAGTATCTCCATGCGTATACCATGCGTGTATCTCCATTCCTATAGCATGAGATGTGATATCCAAATCCTTCCCATTCCAATCCTGAGCCACTTCCGATAGCAGAGATGTGATATCTCAATGCTTATACCAAACCTGAGACCCTTCCTATAACATGAGATGTGATATCCAACTCATTCCCTTTCCAAACCTGAGACACTTCCTATAGCATATGTGATATCCAAGTCCTTCCCATTTCAAACATGAGACCCTTCCTATAGCAAGAATGTAATATCCAACTCCTACCCATTCCAATCCTGAGACCATTCCTATAGCATGAGATGTGATATATCAATGCTTCTAATACCAAACCTGAGATCCTTCCTATGACATGAAATGTGATATCCAAATCCTTCCCATTCCAAACCTGAGACCCTTCCTACAGCATGCGATGTGATATCTCAATGCTTCTAATATCAAACCTGAGACCCGTCCTATAACATGAGATGGGATATCCAACTCCTTCCCGTTCCAAACCTGAGACCCTTCCTATAGCATGAGATGTGATATCCAATTCCTTCCCATCCCAATCCTGAGACACCTCCGATAGCAGAGATGTGATATCTCAATGCTTATACCAAACCTGAGACTCTTCCTATAACATGAGATGTGATATCCAACTCCTTCCCGTTCCAAACCTGAGACCCTTCCTATAGCATGAGATGTGATATCCAACTCCTTCCCATTCCAATCCTGACACCCTTCCGATATCATGAGATTTGTTATCTCAATGCTTCTAATATCAAACTTGAGACCCTCCCTATAGCATGAGATCTGACATCCAAGTCCTTCCCATTCCAATCCTGAGACCCTTCCTATAGCATGAGATGTGATATCTCAATGCTTCTAATACCAAACCTGAGACCCTTCCTATAACATGAGATGGGATATCCAACTCCTTCCCATTCCAATCCTGAGACCCTTCCGATAGCAGAGATGTGATATCTCAATGCTTATACCAAACCTGAGACCCTTGCTATGGCCTGAGATGTCATATACAACTCCTTCCCATTCCAATCCTGAGACTCTTCCCATAGCATGAGATGTGATGTCTCAATGCTTCTAATACCAAACCTGAGACCCTTCCTATAACATGAGATGTGATATCCAACTCCTTCCCATTCCAATCCTGAGACCCTTCCCATAGCATGAGATGTGATGTCTCAATGCTTCTAATACCAAACCTGAGACCCTTCCTATAGCATGAGATGTGATATCCAACTCCTTCCCATTCCAATCCTGAGACCCTTCCCATAGCATGAGATGTGATGTCTCAATGCTTCTAATACCAAACCTGAGACCCTTCCTATAACATGAGATGTGATATCCAACTCCTTCCCATTCCAATCCTGAGACCCTTCCTATAGCATGAGAAGTGATATCTCCATGCTTATACCAAACCTGAGACCCTTCCTATAGCATGAGATGTAATATCCAACTCCTTCCCATTCCAATCCTGAGACCCTTCCTATAGCATGAGAAGTATCTCCATGCGTATACCAAACCTGAGACCCTTCCTATAGCATGAGATGTGATATCCAAATCCTTCCCATTCCAATCCTGAGCCACTTCCGATAGCAGAGATGTGATATCTCAATGCTTATACCAAACCTTAGACCCTTCCTATAACATGAGATGTGATATCCAACTCATTCCCGTTCCAAACCTGAGACACTTCCTATAGCATATGTGATATCCAAGTCCTTTCCATTTCAAACATGAGACCCTTCCTATAGCAAGAATGTAATATCCAACTCCTACCCATTCCAATCCTGAGACCATTCCTATAGCATGAGATGTGATATATCAATGCTTCTAATACCAAACCTGAGATCCTTCCTATGACATGAAATGTGATATCCAAATCCTTCCCATTCCAAACCTGAGACCCTTCCTACAGCATGCGATGTGATATCTCAATGCTTCTAATATCAAACCTGAGACCCGTCCTATAACATGAGATGGGATATCCAACTCCTTCCCATTCCAAACCTGAGACCCTTCCTATAGCATGAGATGTGATATCCAATTCCTTCCCATCCCAATCCTGAGACACCTCCGATAGCAGAGATGTGATATCTCAATGCTTATACCAAACCTGAGACTCTTCCTATAACATGAGATGTGATGCCCAACTCCTTCCCGTTCCAAACCTGAGACCCTTCCTATAGCATGAGATGTGATATCCAACTCCTTCCCATTCCAATCCTGAGACCCTTCCGATAGCAGAGATGTGACATCTCAATGCTTATACCAAACCTGAGACTCTTCCTATAACATGAGATGTGATATCCAACTCCTTCCCTTTCCAAACCTGAGACCCTGCCTATAGCATGAGATGTGATATCCAAGTCCTTCCCATTCCAATCCTGAGACCCTTCCTATAGCATGAGATGTGATATCTCAATGCTTATACCAAACCTGAGACCCTTCCTATGGCATGAGATGTCATATACAACTCCTTCCCATTCCAATCCTGAGACCCTTCCTATAGCATGAGATGTGATATCTCAATGCTTCTAATACCAAACCTGAGACCCTTCCTATAACATGAGATGGGATATCCAACTCCTTCCCATTCCAATCCTGAGACCCTTCCGATAGCAGAGATGTGATATCTCAATGCTTATACCAAACCTGAGACCCTTGCTATGGCCTGAGATGTCATATACAACTCCTTCCCATTCCAATCCTGAGACCCTTCCCATAGCATGAGATGTGATGTCTCAATGCTTCTAATACCAAACCTGAGACCCTTCCTATAACATGAGATGTGATATCCAACTCCTTCCCATTCCAATCCTGAGACCCTTCCCATAGCATGAGATGTGATGTCTCAATGCTTCTAATACCAAACCTGAGACCCTTCCTATAGCATGAGATGTGATATCCAACTCCTTCCCATTCCAATCCTGAGACCCTTCCCATAGCATGAGATGTGATGTCTCAATGCTTCTAATACCAAACCTGAGACCCTTCCTATAACATGAGATGTGATATCCAACTCCTTCCCATTCCAATCCTGAGACCCTTCCTATAGCATGAGAAGTGATATCTCCATGCTTATACCAAACCTGAGACCCTTCCTATAGCATGAGATGTAATATCCAACTCCTTCCCATTCCAATCCTGAGACCCTTCCTATAGCATGAGAAGTATCTCCATGCGTATACCAAACCTGAGACCCTTCCTATAGCATGAGATGTGATATCCAAATCCTTCCCATTCCAATCCTGAGCCACTTCCGATAGCAGAGATGTGATATCTCAATGCTTATACCAAACCTTAGACCCTTCCTATAACATGAGATGTGATATCCAACTCATTCCCGTTCCAAACCTGAGACACTTCCTATAGCATATGTGATATCCAAGTCCTTTCCATTTCAAACATGAGACCCTTCCTATAGCAAGAATGTAATATCCAACTCCTACCCATTCCAATCCTGAGACCATTCCTATAGCATGAGATGTGATATATCAATGCTTCTAATACCAAACCTGAGATCCTTCCTATGACATGAAATGTGATATCCAAATCCTTCCCATTCCAAACCTGAGACCCTTCCTACAGCATGCGATGTGATATCTCAATGCTTCTAATATCAAACCTGAGACCCGTCCTATAACATGAGATGGGATATCCAACTCCTTCCCGTTCCAAACCTGAGACCCTTCCTATAGCATGAGATGTGATATCCAATTCCTTCCCATCCCAATCCTGAGACACCTCCGATAGCAGAGATGTGATATCTCAATGCTTATACCAAACCTGAGACTCTTCCTATAACATGAGATGTGATGCCCAACTCCTTCCCGTTCCAAACCTGAGACCCTTCCTATAGCATGAGATGTGATATCCAACTCCTTCCCATTCCAATCCTGAGACCCTTCCGATAGCAGAGATGTGATATCTCAATGCTTATACCAAACCTGAGACTCTTCCTATAACATGAGATGTGATATCCAACTCCTTCCCTTTCCAAACCTGAGACCCTGCCTATAGCATGAGATGTGATATCCAAGTCCTTCCCATTCCAATCCTGAGACCCTTCCTATAGCATGAGATGTGATATCTCAATGCTTATACCAAACCTGAGACCCTTCCTATGGCATGAGATGTCATATACAACTCCTTCCCATTCCAATCCCGAGACCCTTCCTATAGCATGAGATGTGATATCTCAATGCTTATACCAAACCTGAAACCCTTCCTATAGCATGAGATGTGATATCCAACTTCTTCCCATTCCAATCCTGAGACCCTTCCTATAACATGAGAAGTGATATCTCCATGCTTATACCAAACCTGAGACCCTTCCTATAGCATGAGATGTAATATCCAACTCCTTCCCATTCCAATCCTGAGACCCTTCCTATAGCATGAGAAGTATCTCCATGCGTATACCAAACCTGAGACCCTTCCTATAGCATGAGATGTGATATCCAAATCCTTCCCATTCCAATCCTGAGCCACTTCCGATAGCAGAGATGTGATATCTCAATGCTTATACCAAACCTTAGACCCTTCCTATAACATGAGATGTGATATCCAACTCATTCCCGTTCCAAACCTGAGACACTTCCTATAGCATATGTGATATCCAAGTCCTTTCCATTTCAAACATGAGACCCTTCCTATAGCAAGAATGTAATATCCAACTCCTACCCATTCCAATCCTGAGACCATTCCTATAGCATGAGATGTGATATATCAATGCTTCTAATACCAAACCTGAGATCCTTCCTATGACATGAAATGTGATATCCAAATCCTTCCCATTCCAAACCTGAGACCCTTCCTACAGCATGCGATGTGATATCTCAATGCTTCTAATATCAAACCTGAGACCCGTCCTATAACATGAGATGGGATATCCAACTCCTTCCCGTTCCAAACCTGAGACCCTTCCTATAGCATGAGATGTGATATCCAATTCCTTCCCATCCCAATCCTGAGACACCTCCGATAGCAGAGATGTGATATCTCAATGCTTATACCAAACCTGAGACTCTTCCTATAACATGAGATGTGATGCCCAACTCCTTCCCGTTCCAAACCTGAGACCCTTCCTATAGCATGAGATGTGATATCCAACTCCTTCCCATTCCAATCCTGAGACCCTTCCGATAGCAGAGATGTGATATCTCAATGCTTATACCAAACCTGAGACTCTTCCTATAACATGAGATGTGATATCCAACTCCTTCCCTTTCCAAACCTGAGACCCTGCCTATAGCATGAGATGTGATATCCAAGTCCTTCCCATTCCAATCCTGAGACCCTTCCTATAGCATGAGATGTGATATCTCAATGCTTATACCAAACCTGAGACCCTTCCTATGGCATGAGATGTCATATACAACTCCTTCCCATTCCAATCCCGAGACCCTTCCTATAGCATGAGATGTGATATCTCAATGCTTATACCAAACCTGAAACCCTTCCTATAGCATGAGATGTGATATCCAACTTCTTCCCATTCCAATCCTGAGACCCTTCCTATAACATGAGATGTGATGTCTCAATGCTTCTAATACCAAACCTGAGATCTTTCCTATAACATGAGATGTGATATCCAACTCCTTCCCATTCCAATTCTGAGACCCTTCCTATAGCAAGAGATGTGATATCTCAATGCCTCTTTACCAAACCTGATATCCTACCTCTAACATGAAATGTGATATCCAACTCCTTCCCCTTCCAAACCTGAGAGCCTTCCTATAGCATGAGATGTGATATCCAAGTCCTTCCCATTCCAATCCTGAGACCCTTCCTATAACATCAGATGTGATATCCAACTCCTTCCCATTCCAACCTGAGACCCTTCCTATAGCATGAGATGGGATATCCAACTCCTTCCAAATCTAATCCTGATACCCTTCCGATAGCATGAGATGTGATATCCCAATGCTTCTACAAAACCTGAGACCCATACATGGCATGAGATGTGATATCAAACTCCTTCCCATTCCAATCCTGAGACCCTTCCGATAGCAGAGATGTGATATCTCAATGCTTATACCAAACCTGAGACCCTTCCTATGGCATGAGATGTCATATACAACTCCTTCCCATTCCAAGCCTGAGACCCTTCCTATAGCATGAGATGTGATATCTCAATGTTTATACCAAACCTGAGACCCTTCCTATAGCATGAGATGTGATATCCAACTCCTTCCCATTCCAATCCTGAGACACTTCCTATAGCATGAGATGTGATATCTCAATGCTTATACCAAACCTGAATCCCTTCCTATAGCATGAAATGTGATATCCAACTCCTTCCCTTTCCAAACCTGAGAGCCTACCTATAGCATGAGATGTGATATCCAAGTCTTTCCCATTCCAATCCTTAGACCCTTCCTACAGCATGCAATATGATATCTCAATGATTCTAATAACAAACCTGAGACCCGTCCTATAACATGAGATGGGATATCCAACTCCTTCCCATTCCAATCCTGAGACACTTCCGATAGCAGAGATGTGATATCTCAATGCTTATACCAAACCTGAGACCCTTCCTATAGCATGAGATGTGATATCCAATTCTTTCCCGTTCCAAACCTGAGACCCTTCCTATAGCATATGTGATATCCAACTCCTTCCCATTCCAAACATGAGACCCTTCCTATAGCAAGAATGTAATATCCAACTCCTTCCCATTCCAATCCTGAGACCCTTCCTTCAGCATGCGATGTGATATCTCAATGCTTCTAATACCAAACCTGAGACCCGTCCTATAACATGAGATGGGATATCCAACTCCTTCCAGTTCCAAACCTGAGAGCCTTCCTATAGCATGAGATGTGATATCCAAGTCCTTCCCATTCCAATCCTGAGACCCTTCCTATAACATGAGATGTGATATCTCAATGCTTATACCAAACCTGAATCCCTTCCTATAGCATGAGATGTGATATCCAACTCCTTCCCATTCCAATCCTGAGACCCTTCCTATAGCATTAGATGTGATATCTCAATGCCTCTAATACCAAACCTGAGATCCTTCCTCTAACATGAAATGTGATATCCAACTCCTTCCCTTTCCAAACCTGAGAGCCTACCTATAGCATGAGATGTGATATCCAAGTCCTTCACATTCCAATCCTTAGACCCTTCCTACAGCATGCAATATGATATCTCAATGATTCTAATACCAAACCTGAGATCTTTCCTATAACATGAGATGTGATATCCAACTCCTTCCCATTCCAATCCTGAGACCCTTCCTATAGCATGAGATGTGATATCTCAATGCCTCTTTACCAAACCTGAGATCCTACCTCTAACATGAAATGTGATATCCAACTCCTTCCCCTTCCAAACCTGAGAGCCTTCCTATAGTATGAGATGTGATATCCAAGTCCTTCCCATTCCAATCCTGAGACCCTTCCTATAACATCAGATGTGATATCCAACTCCTTCCCATTCCAACCTGAGACCCTTCCTATAGCATGAGATGGGATATTCAACTCCTTCCAAATCCAATCCTGATACCCTTCCGATAGCATGATATGTGATATCTCAATGCTTCTAATACCAAACCTGTGACTCTTCCTATAACATGAGATGGGATATCCAACTCCTTCCCATTCCAATCCTGAGACCCTTCCGATAGCAGAGATGTGATATCTCAATGCTTATACCAAACCTGAGACCCTTCCATGGCATGAGATGTCACATATAACTCCTTCCCATTCCAATCCTGAGACCCTTCCTATAGTATGAGATGTGATATCTCAATGCTTATACCAAACCTGAGACCCTTCCTATAGCATGAGATGTGATATCCAACTCCTTCCCATTCCAATCCTGAGACCCTTCCCATAGCATGAGATGTTATGTCTCAATGCTTCTAATACCAAACCTGAGATCCTTCCTATAACATCAAATGTGATATCCAACTCCTTCCCATTCCAATCCTGAGACCCTTCCTATAGCATGAGATGTGATATCTCAATGCTTATACCAAACCTGAGACCCTTCCTATAGCATGAGATGTGATATCCAACTCCTTCCCATTCCAATCCTGAGACCCTTCCTATAGCATGAGATGTGATATCTCAATGCCTCTAATACCAAACCTGAGATCCTTCCTCTAACATGAAATGTGATATCCAACTCCGTCCCTTTCCAAACCTGAGAGCCTACCTATAGCATGAGATGTGATATCCAACTCCTTCCCATTCCAAACATGAGACCCTTCCTATAGCAAGAATGTAATATCCAACTCCTTCCCATTCCAATCCTGAGACCCTTCCTACAGCATGCGATGTGATATCTCAATGCTTCTAATACCAAACCTGAGATCTTTCCGATAACATGAGATGTGATATCCAACTCCTTCCCATTCAAATCCTGAGACCCTTCCTATAGCATGAGATGTGATATCTCAATGCCTCTTTACCAAACCTGAGATCCTACCTCTAACATGAAATGTGATATCCAACTCCTTCCCCTTCCAAACCTGAGAGCCTTCCTATAGTATGAGATGTGATATCCAAGTCCTTCCCATTCCAATCCTGAGACCCTTCCTATAACATCAGATGTGATATCCAACTCCTTCCCATTCCAACCTGAGACCCTTCCTATAGCATGAGATGGGATATTCAACTCCTTCCAAATCCAATCCTGATACCCTTCCGATAGCTTGAGATGTGATATCTCAATGCTTCTAATACCAAACCTGTGACTCTTCCTATAACATGAGATGGGATATCCAACTCCTTCCCATTCCAATCCTGAGACCCTTCCGATAGCAGAGATGTGATATCTCAATGCTTATACCAAACCTGAGACCCTTCCTATGGCATGAGATGTCACATACAACTCCTTCCCATTCCAATCCTGAGACCCTTCCTATAGTATGAGATGTGATATCTCAATGCTTATACCAAACCTGAGACCCTTCCTATAGCATGAGATGTGATATCCAACTCCTTCCCATTCCAATCCTGAGACCCTTCCCATAGCATGAGATGTGATGTCTCAATGCTTCTAATACCAAACCTGAGATCCTTCCTATAACATCAAATGTGATATCCAACTCCTTCCCATTCCAATCCTGAGACCCTTCCTATAGCATGAGATGTGATATCTCAATGCTTATACCAAACCTGAGACCCTTCCAATAGCATGAGATGTGATATCCAACTCCTTCCCATTCCAATCCTGAGACCCTTCCTATAGCATGAGATGTGATATCTCAATGCCTCTAATACCAAACCTGAGATCCTTCCTCTAACATGAAATGTGATATCCAACTCCGTCCCTTTCCAAACCTGAGAGCCTACCTATAGCATGAGATGTGATATCCAAGTCCTTCCCATTCCAATCCTTAGACCCTTCCTACAGCATGCAATATGATATCTCAATGATTCTAATAACAAACCTGAGACCCATCCTATAACATGAGATGGGATATCCAACTCCTTTCAATTCCAATCCTGAGACACTTCCTATAGCATGAGATGTGATATCTCAATGCTTATACCAAACCTGAGACCCTTCCTATGGCATGAGATGTCATATACAACTCCTTCCCATTCCAATCCTGAGACCCTTCCTATAGCATGAGATGTGATATCTCAATGCTTATACCAAACCTGAGACCCTTCCTATAGCATGAGATGTGATATCCAACTTCTTCCCATTCCAATCCTGAGACCCTTCCTATAACATGAGATGTGATGTCTCAATGCTTCTAATACCAAACCTGATATCTTTCCTATAACATGAGATGTGATATCCAACTCCTTCCCATTCCAATCCTGAGACCCTTCCTATAGCATGAGATGTGATATCTCAATGCTTATACCAAACCTGAGACCCTTCCTATAGCTTGAGATGTGATATCCAACTCCTTCCCATTCCAATCCTGAGAACCTTCCTATAGCATGAGATGTGATATCTCAATGCCTCTAATGCCAAACCTGAGATCCTTCCTCTAACATGAAATGTGATATCCAACTCCTTCCCCTTCCAAACCTGAGAGCCTTCCTATAGCATGAGATATGATATCCAAGTCCTTCCCATTCCAATCCTGAGACCCTTCCTATAACATGAGATGTGATATTCAACTCCTTCCCATTCCAACCTGAGACCCTTCCTATAGCATGAGATGGGATATCCAACTCCTTCCAAATCCAATCCTGATACCCTTCCGATAGCATGAGATGTGATATCCCAATGCTTCTACCAAACCTGAGACCCATACTATGGCATGAGATGTGATATCAAACTCCTTCCCATTCCAATCCTGAGACCCTTCCTATAGCTTGAGATGTGATATCCAACTCCTTCCCATTCCAATTCTGAGACCCTTCCTATACCATGAGACTTGATATCTCAATGCTTGTAATACCAAACCTGAGACCCGTCCTATAACATGAGATGTGATATCCAAATCCTTCCCCTTCCAAACCTTAGACCCTTACTTTATCATGAGATGTGATATCCAACTCCTTCCCATTCCAATCCTGACACCCTTCCGATATCATGAGATTTGTTATCTCAATGCTTCTAATACCAAACCTGAGACCCTTCCTATAACATGAGATGGGATATCCAAGTCCTTCCCATTCTAATCCTGAGACCCTTCCCATAGCATGAGATGTGATGTCTCAATGCTTCTAATACCAAACCTGAGATCCTTCCTATAACATGAGATGTGATATCCAACTCCTTCCCATTCCAATCCTGAGACCCTTCCTATAGCATGAGAAGTGATATCTCCATGCTTATACCAAACCCGAGACCCTTCCTATAGCATGATATGTGATATCCAACTCCTTCCCATTCCAATCCTGAGACCCTTCCTATAGCATGAGAAGTGATGTCTCCATGCGTATACCAAACCTGAGACCCTTCCTATAGCATGAGATGTGATATCCAAATCCTTCCCATTCCAATCCTGAGACCCTTCCTATAGCATGAGATGTGATATCTCAATGCTTATACCAAACCAGAGACCCGTCCTATAACATGAGATGGGATATCCAACTCCTTCCCATTCCAATCCTGAGACCCTTCCTATAACAGGAGATGTGATATCCAACTCCTTCCCATTCCAACCTGAGACCCTTCCTATAGCATGAGATGGGATATCCAACTCCTTCCAAATCCAATCCTGATACCCTTCCGATAGCATGAGATGTGATATCCCAATGCTTCTACCAAACCTGAGACCCATACTATGGCATGAGATGTGATATCAAACTCCTTCCCATTCCAATCCTGAGACCCTTCCTATAGCTTGAGATGTGATATCCAACTCCTTCCCATTCCAATTCTGAGACCCTTCCTATACCATGAGACTTGATATCTCAATGCTTCTAATACCAAACCTGAGACCCGTCCTATAACATGAGATGTGATATCCAAATCCTTCCCCTTCCAAACCTTAGACCCTTCCTTTATCATGAGATGTGATTTCCAATTCCTTCCCATTCCAATCCTGACACCCTTCCGATATCATGAGATTTGTTATCTCAATGCTTCTAATATCAAACTTGAGACCCTCCCTATAGCATGAGATCTGACATCCAAGTCCTTCCCATTCCAATCCTGAGACCCTTCCTATAGCATGAGATGTGATATCTCAATGCTTCTAATACCAAACCTGAGACCCTTCCTATAACATGAGATGGGATATCCAACTCCTTCCCATTCCAATCCTGAGACCCTTCCGATAGCAGAGATGTGATATCTCAATGCTTATACCAAACCTGAGACCCTTGCTATGGCCTGAGATGTCATATACAACTCCTTCCCATTCCAATCCTGAGACCCTTCCTATAGCATGAGATGTGATATCTCAATGCTTATACCAAACCTGAGACCCTTCCTATAGCATGAGATGTGATATCCAACTCCTTCCCATTCCAATCCTGAGACCCTTCCCATAGCATGAGATGTGATGTCTCAATGCTTCTAATACCAAACCTGAGACCCTTCCTATAACATGAGATGTGATATCCAACTCCTTCCCATTCCAATCCTGAGACCCTTCCTATAGCATGAGAAGTGATATCTCCATGCTTATACCAAACCTGAGACCCTTCCTATAGCATGAGATGTAATATCCAACTCCTTCCCATTCCAATCCTGAGACCCTTCCTATAGCATGAGAAGTATCTCCATGCGTATACCATGCGTGTATCTCCATTCCTATAGCATGAGATGTGATATCCAAATCCTTCCCATTCCAATCCTGAGCCACTTCCGATAGCAGAGATGTGATATCTCAATGCTTATACCAAACCTGAGACCCTTCCTATAACATGAGATGTGATATCCAACTCATTCCCGTTCCAAACCTGAGACACTTCCTATAGCATATGTGATATCCAAGTCCTTCCCATTTCAAACATGAGACCCTTCCTATAGCAAGAATGTAATATCCAACTCCTACCCATTCCAATCCTGAGACCATTCCTATAGCATGAGATGTGATATATCAATGCTTCTAATACCAAACCTGAGATCCTTCCTATGACATGAAATGTGATATCCAAATCCTTCCCATTCCAAACCTGAGACCCTTCCTACAGCATGCGATGTGATATCTCAATGCTTCTAATATCAAACCTGAGACCCGTCCTATAACATGAGATGGGATATCCAACTCCTTCCCGTTCCAAACCTGAGACCCTTCCTATAGCATGAGATGTGATATCCAATTCCTTCCCATCCCAATCCTGAGACACCTCCGATAGCAGAGATGTGATATCTCAAGGCTTATACCAAACCTGAGACTCTTCCTATAACATGAGATGTGATATCCAACTCCTTCCCGTTCCAAACCTGAGACCCTTCCTATAGCATGAGATGTGATATCCAACTCCTTCCCATTCCAATCCTGAGACCCTTCCGATAGCAGAGATGTGATATCTCAATGCTTATACCAAACCTGAGACTCTTCCTATAACATGAGATGTGATATCCAACTCCTTCCCTTTCCAAACCTGAGACCCTGCCTATAGCATGAGATGTGATATCCAAGTCCTTCCCATTCCAATCCTGAGACCCTTCCTATAGCATGAGATGTGATATCTCAATGCTTATACCAAACCTGAGACCCTTCCTATGGCATGAGATGTCATATACAACTCCTTCCCATTCCAATCCCGAGACCCTTCCTATAGCATGAGATGTGATATCTCAAAGCTTATACCAAACCTGAAACCCTTCCTATAGCATGAGATGTGATATCCAACTTCTTCCCATTCCAATCCTGAGACCCTTCCTATAACATGAGATGTGATGTCTCAATGCTTCTAATATCAAACCTGAGATCTTTCCTATAACATGAGATGTGGTATCCAACTCCTTCCCATTCCAATTCTGAGACCCTTCCTATAGCAAGAGATGTGATATCTCAATGCCTCTTTACCAAACCTGATATCCTACCTCTAACATGAAATGTGATATCCAACTCCTTCCCCTTCCAAACCTGAGAGCCTTCCTATAGCATGAGATGTGATATCCAAGTCCTTCCCATTCCAATCCTGAGACCCTTCCTATAACATCAGATGTGATATCCAACTCCTTCCCATTCCAACCTGAGACCCTTCCTATAGCATGAGATGGGATATCCAACTCCTTCCAAATCCAATCCTGATACCCTTCCGATAGCATGAGATGTGATATCCCAATGCTTCTACAAAACCTGAGACCCATACATGGCATGAGATGTGATATCAAACTCCTTCCCATTCCAATCCTGAGACCCTTCCGATAGCAGAGATGTGATATCTCAATGCTTATACCAAACCTGAGACCCTTCCTATGGCATGAGATGTCATATACAACTCCTTCCCATTCCAAGCCTGAGACCCTTCCTATAGCATGAGATGTGATATCTCAATGTTTATACCAAACCTGAGACCCTTCCTATAGCATGAGATGTGATATCCAACTCCTTCCCATTCCAATCCTGAGACCCTTCCTATAGCATGAGATGTGATATCTCAATGCTTATACAAAACCTGAATCCCTTCCTATAGCATGAAATGTGATATCCAACTCCTTCCCTTTCCAAACCTGAGAGCCTACCTATAGCATGAGATGTGATATCCAAGTCCTTCCCATTCCAATCCTTAGACCCTTCCTACAGCATGCAATATGATATCTCAATGATTCTAATAACAAACCTGAGACCCGTCCTATAACATGAGATGGGATATCCAACTCCTTCCCATTCCAATCCTGAGACACTTCCGATAGCAGAGATGCGATATCTCAATGCTTATACCAAACCTGAGACCCTTCCTATAGCATGAGATGTGATATCCAATTCTTTCCCGTTCCAAACCTGAGACCCTTCCTATAGCATATGTGATATCCAACTCCTTCCCATTCCAAACATGAGACCCTTCCTATAGCAAGAATGTAATATCCAACTCCTTCCCATTCCAATCCTGAGACCCTTCCTTCAGCATGCGATGTGATATCTCAATGCTTCTAATACCAAACCTGAGACCCGTCCTATAACATGAGATGGGATATCCAACTCCTTCCAGTTCCAAACCTGAGAGCCTTCCTATAGCATGAGATGTGATATCCAAGTCCTTCCCATTCCAATCCTGAGACCCTTCCTATAACATGAGATGTGATATCTCAATGCTTATACCAAACCTGAATCCCTTCCTATAGCATGAGATGTGATATCCAACTCCTTCCCATTCCAATCCTGAGACCCTTCCTATAGCATTAGATGTGATATCTCAATGCCTCTAATACCAAACCTGAGATCCTTCCTCTAACATGAAATGTGATATCCAACTCCTTCCCTTTCCAAACCTGAGAGCCTACCTATAGCATGAGATGTGATATCCAAGTCCTTCCCATTCCAATCCTTAGACCCTTCCTACAGCATGCAATATGATATCTCAATGATTCTAATACCAAACCTGAGATCTTTCCTATAACATGAGATGTGATATCCAACTCCTTCCCATTCCAATCCTGAGACCCTTCCTATAGCATGAGATGTGATATCTCAATGCCTCTTTACCAAACCTGAGATCCTACCTCTAACATGAAATGTGATATCCAACTCCTTCCCCTTCCAAACCTGAGAGCCTTCCTATAGTATGAGATGTGATATCCAAGTCCTTCCCATTCCAATCCTGAGACCCTTCCTATAACATCAGATGTGATATCCAACTCCTTCCCATTCCAACCTGAGACCCTTCCTATAGCATGAGATGGGATATTCAACTCCTTCCAAATCCAATCCTGATACCCTTCCGATAGCATGATATGTGATATCTCAATGCTTCTAATACCAAACCTGTGACTCTTCCTATAACATGAGATGGGATATCCAACTCCTTCCCATTCCAATCCTGAGACCCTTCCGATAGCAGAGATGTGATATCTCAATGCTTATACCAAACCTGAGACCCTTCCTATGGCATGAGATGTCACATACAACTCCTTCCCATTCCAATCCTGAGACCCTTCCTATAGTATGAGATGTGATATCTCAATGCTTATACCAAACCTGAGACCCTTCCTATAGCATGAGATGTGATATCCAACTCCTTCCCATTCCAATCCTGAGACCCTTCCCATAGCATGAGATGTGATGTCTCAATGCTTCTAATACCAAACCTGAGATCCTTCCTATAACATCAAATGTGATATCCAACTCCTTCCCATTCCAATCCTGAGACCCTTCCTATAGCATGAGATGTGATATCTCAATGCTTATACCAAACCTGAGACCCTTCCTATAGCATGAGATGTGATATCCAACTCCTTCCCATTCCAATCCTGAGACCCTTCCTATAGCATGAGATGTGATATCTCAATGCCTCTAATACCAAACCTGAGATCCTTCCTCTAACATGAAATGTGATATCCAACTCCGTCCCTTTCCAAACCTGAGAGCCTACCTATAGCATGAGATGTGATATCCAACTCCTTCCCATTCCAAACATGAGACCCTTCCTATAGCAAGAATGTAATATCCAACTCCTTCCCATTCCAATCCTGAGACCCTTCCTACAGCATGCGATGTGATATCTCAATGCTTCTAATACCAAACCTGAGATCTTTCCTATAACATGAGATGTGATATCCAACTCCTTCCCATTCAAATCCTGAGACCCTTCCTATAGCATGAGATGTGATATCTCAATGCCTCTTTACCAAACCTGAGATCCTACCTCTAACATGAAATGTGATATCCAACTCCTTCCCCTTCCAAACCTGAGAGCCTTCCTATAGTATGAGATGTGATATCCAAGTCCTTCCCATTCCAATCCTGAGACCCTTCCTATAACAT
This sequence comes from Ambystoma mexicanum, assembly GCF_040938575.1. NCBI lineage: Eukaryota > Metazoa > Chordata > Amphibia > Caudata > Ambystomatidae > Ambystoma > Ambystoma mexicanum. The sequence goes on from NC_090934.1 coordinate 1,150,156,642, forward strand.
CAGATGTGATATCCAACTCCTTCCCATTCCAACCTGAGACCTTTCCTATAGCATGAGATGGGATATTCAACTCCTTCCAAATCCAATCCTGATACCCTTCCGATAGCTTGAGATGTGATATCTCAATGCTTCTAATACCAAACCTGTGACTCTTCCTATAACATGAGATGGGATATCCAACTCCTTCCCATTCCAATCCTGAGACCCTTCCGATAGCAGAGATGTGATATCTCAATGCTTATACCAAACCTGAGACCCTTCCTATGGCATGAGATGTCACATACAACTCCTTCCCATTCCAATCCTGAGACCCTTCCTATAGTATGAGATGTGATATCTCAATGCTTATACCAAACCTGAGACCCTTCCTATAGCATGAGATGTGATATCCAACTCCTTCCCATTCCAATCCTGAGACCCTTCCCATAGCATGAGATGTGATGTCTCAATGCTTCTAATACCAAACCTGAGATCCTTCCTATAACATCAAATGTGATATCCAACTCCTTCCCATTCCAATCCTGAGACCCTTCCTATAGCATGAGATGTGATATCTCAATGCTTATACCAAACCTGAGACCCTTCCTATAGCATGAGATGTGATATCCAACTCCTTCCCATTCCAATCCTGAGACCCTTCCTATAGCATGAGATGTGATATCTCAATGCCTCTAATACCAAACCTGAGATCCTTCCTCTAACATGAAATGTGATATCCAACTCCGTCCCTTTCCAAACCTGAGAGCCTACCTATAGCATGAGATGTGATATCCAAGTCCTTCCCATTCCAATCCTTAGACCCTTCCTACAGCATGCAATATGATATCTCAATGATTCTTATAACAAACCTGAGACCCGTCCTATAACATGAGATTGGATATCCAACTCCTTTCAATTCCAATCCTGGTACACTTCCTATAGCATGAGATGTGATATCTCAATGCTTATACCAAACCTGAGACCCTTCCTATGGCATGAGATGTCATATACAACTCCTTCCCATTCCAATCCTGAGACCCTTCCTATAGCATGAGATGTGATATCTCAATGCTTATACCAAACCTGAGACCCTTCCTATAGCATGAGATGTGATATCCAACTTCTTCCCATTCCAATCCTGAGACCCTTCCTATAACATGAGATGTGATGTCTCAATGCTTCTAATACCAAACCTGATATCTTTCCTATAACATGAGATGTGATATCCAACTCCTTCCCATTCCAATCCTGAGACCCTTCCTATAGCATGAGATGTGATATCTCAATGCTTATACCAAACCTGAGACCCTTCCTATAGCTTGAGATGTGATATCCAACTCCTTCCCATTCCAATCCTGAGAACCTTCCTATAGCATGAGATGTGATATCTCAATGCCTCTAATACCAAACCTGAGATCCTTGCTCTAACATGAAATGTGATATCCAACTCCTTCCCCTTCCAAACCTGAGAGCCTTCCTATAGCATGAGATATGATATCCAAGTCCTTCCCATTCCAATCCTGAGACCCTTCCTATAACATGAGATGTGATATTCAACTCCTTCCCATTCCAACCTGAGACCCTTCCTATAGCATGAGATGTGATATCCAACTCCTTCCAAATCCAATCCTGATACCCTTCCGATAGCATGAGATGTGATATCCCAATGCTTCTACCAAACCTGAGACCCATACTATGGCATGAGATGTGATATCAAACTCCTTCCCATTCCAATCCTGAGACCCTTCCTATAGCTTGAGATGGGATATCCAACTCCTTCCCATTCCAATTCTGAGACCCTTCCTATACCATGAGACTGGATATCTCAATGCTTCTAATACCAAACCTGAGACCCGTCCTATAACATGAGATGTGATATCCAAATCCTTCCCCTTCCAAACCTTAGACCCTTCCTTTATCATGAGATGTGATATCCAACTCCTTCCCATTCCAATCCTGATACTCTTCCGATATCATGAGATTTGTTATCTCAATGCTTCTAATATCAAACTTGAGACCCTCCCTATAGCATGAGATCTGACATACAAGTCCTTCCCATTCCAATCCTGAGACCCTTCCTATAGCATGAGATGTGATATCTCAATGCTTCTAATACCAAACTGAGACCCTTCCTATAACATGAGATGGGATATCCAAGTCCTTCCCATTCTAATCCTGAGACCCTTCCCATAGCATGAGATGTGATGTCTCAATGCTTCTAATACCAAACCTGAGATCCTTCCTATAACATCAAATGTGATATCCAACTCCTTCCCATTCCAATCCTGAGACCCTTCCTATAGCATGAGATGTGATATCTCAATGCTTATACCAAACCTGAGACCCTTCCTATAGCATGAGATGTGATATCCAACTCCTTCCCATTCCAATCCTGAGACCCTTCCCATAGCATGAGATGTGATGTCTCAATGCTTCTAATACCAAACCTGAGATCCTTCCTATAACATCAAATGTGATATCCAACTCCTTCCCATTCCAATCCTGAGACCCTTCCTATAGCATGAGATGTGATATCTCAATGCTTATACCAAACCTGAGACCCTTCCTATAGCATGAGATGTGATATCCAACTCCTTCCCATTCCAATCCTGAGACCCTTCCTATAGCATGAGATGTGATATCTCAATGCCTCTAATACCAAACCTGAGATCCTTCCTCTAACATGAAATGTGATATCCAACTCCGTCCCTTTCCAAACCTGAGAGCCTACCTATAGCATGAGATGTGATATCCAAGTCCTTCCCATTCCAATCCTTAGACCCTTCCTACAGCATGCAATATGATATCTCAATGATTCTAATAACAAACCTGAGACCCGTCCTATAACATGAGATGGGATATCCAACTCCTTTCAATTCCAATCCTGAGACACTTCCTATAGCATGAGATGTGATATCTCAATGCTTATACCAAACCTGAGACCCTTCCTATGGCATGAGATGTCATATACAACTCCTTCCCATTCCAATCCTGAGACCCTTCCTATAGCATGAGATGTGATATCTCAATGCTTATACCAAACCTGAGACCCTTCCTATAGCATGAGATGTGATATCCAACTTCTTCCCATTCCAATCCTGAGACCCTTCCTATAACATGAGATGTGATGTCTCAATGCTTCTAATACCAAACCTGATATCTTTCCTATAACATGAGATGTGATATCCAACTCCTTCCCATTCCAATCCTGAGACCCTTCCTATAGCATGAGATGTGATATCTCAATGCTTATACCAAACCTGAGACCCTTCCTATAGCATGAGATGTGATATCCAACTCCTTCCCATTCCAATCCTGAGACCCTTCCCATAGCATGAGATGTGATGTCTCAATGCTTCTAATACCAAACCTGAGATCCTTCCTATAACATCAAATGTGATATCCAACTCCTTCCCATTCCAATCCTGAGACCCTTCCTATAGCATGAGATGTGATATCTCAATGCTTATACCAAACCTGAGACCCTTCCTATAGCATGAGATGTGATATCCAACTCCTTCCCATTCCAATCCTGAGACCCTTCCCATAGCATGAGATGTGATGTCTCAATGCTTCTAATACCAAACCTGAGATCCTTCCTATAACATCAAATGTGATATCCAACTCCTTCCCATTCCAATCCTGAGACCCTTCCTATAGCATGAGATGTGATATCTCAATGCTTATACCAAACCTGAGACCCTTCCTATAGCATGAGATGTGATATCCAACTCCTTCCCATTCCAATCCTGAGACCCTTCCTATAGCATGAGATGTGATATCTCAATGCCTCTAATACCAAACCTGAGATCCTTCCTCTAACATGAAATGTGATATCCAACTCCGTCCCTTTCCAAACCTGAGAGCCTACCTATAGCATGAGATGTGATATCCAAGTCCTTCCCATTCCAATCCTTAGACCCTTCCTACAGCATGCAATATGATATCTCAATGATTCTAATAACAAACCTGAGACCCGTCCTATAACATGAGATGGGATATCCAACTTCTTTCAATTCCAATCCTGAGACACATCCTATAGCATGAGATGTGATATCTCAATGCTTATACCAAACCTGAGACCCTTCCTATGGCATGAGATGTCATATACAACTCCTTCCCATTCCAATCCTGAGACCCTTCCTATAGCATGAGATGTGATATCTCAATGCTTATACCAAACCTGAGACCCTTCCTATAGCATGAGATGTGATATCCAACTTCTTCCCATTCCAATCCTGAGACCCTTCCTATAACATGAGATGTGATGTCTCAATGCTTCTAATACCAAACCTGATATCTTTCCTATAACATGAGATGTGATATCCAACTCCTTCCCATTCCAATCCTGAGACCCTTCCTATAGCATGAGATGTGATATCTCAATGCTTATACCAAACCTGAGACCCTTCCTATAGCTTGAGATGTGATATCCAACTCCTTCCCATTCCAATCCTGAGAACCTTCCTATAGCATGAGATGTGATATCTCAATGCCTCTAATACCAAACCTGAGATCCTTCCTCTAACATGAAATGTGATATCCAACTCCTTCCCCTTCCAAACCTGAGAGCCTTCCTATAGCATGAGATATGATATCCAAGTCCTTCCCATTCCAATCCTGAGACCCTTCCTATAACATGAGATGTGATATTCAACTCCTTCCCATTCCAACCTGAGACCCTTCCTATAGCATGAGATGGGATATCCAACTCCTTCCAAATCCAATCCTGATACCCTTCCGATAGCATGAGATGTGATATCCCAATGCTTCTACCAAACCTGAGACCCATACTATGGCATGAGATGTGATATCAAACTCCTTCCCATTCCAATCCTGAGACCCTTCCTATAGCTTGAGATGTGATATCCAACTCCTTCCCATTCCAATTCTGAGACCCTTCCTATACCATGAGACTTGATATCTCAATGCTTCTAATACCAAACCTGAGACCCGTCCTATAACATGAGATGTGATATCCAAATCCTTCCCCTTCCAAACCTTAGACCCTTCCTTTATCATGAGATGTGATATCCAACTCCTTCCCATTCCAATCCTGACACCCTTCCGATATCATGAGATTTGTTATCTCAATGCTTCTAATATCAAACTTGAGACCCTCCCTATAGCATGAGATCTGACATCCAAGTCCTTCCCATTCCAATCCTGAGACCCTTCCTATAGCATGAGATGTGATATCTCAATGCTTCTAATACCAAACCTGAGACCCTTCCTATAACATGAGATGGGATATCCAAGTCCTTCCCATTCTAATCCTGAGACCCTTCCCATAGCATGAGATGTGATGTCTCAATGCTTCTAATACCAAACCTGAGATCCTTCCTATAACATGAGATGTGATATCCAACTCCTTCCCATTCCAATCCTGAGACCCTTCCTATAGCATGAGAAGTGATATCTCCATGCTTATACCAAACCCGAGACCCTTCCTATAGCATGAGATGTGATATCCAACTCCTTCCCATTCCAATCCTGAGACCCTTCCTATAGCATGAGAAGTGATATCTCCATGCGTATACCAAACCTGAGACCCTTCCTATAGCATGAGATGTGATATCCAAATCCTTCCCATTCCAATCCTGAGACCCTTCCTATAGCATGAGATGTGATATCTCAATGCTTATACCAAACCAGAGACCCGTCCTATAACATGAGATGGGATATCCAACTCCTTCCCATTCCAATCCTGAGACCCTTCCTATAACATGAGATGTGATATCCAACTCCTTCCCATTCCAACCTGAGACCCTTCCTATAGCATGAGATGGGATATCCAACTCCTTCCAAATCCAATCCTGATACCCTTCCGATAGCATGAGATGTGATATCCCAATGCTTCTACCAAACCTGAGACCCATACTATGGCATGAGATGTGATATCAAACTCCTTCCCATTCCAATCCTGAGACCCTTCCTATCTTGAGATGTGATATCCAACTCCTTCCCATTCCAATTCTGAGACCCTTCCTATACCATGAGACTTGATATCTCAATGCTTCTAATACCAAACCTGAGACCCGTCCTATAACATGAGATGTGATATCCAAATCCTTCCCCTTCCAAACCTTAGACCCTTCCTTTATCATGAGATGTGATTTCCAACTCCTTCCCATTCCAATCCTGACACCCTTCCGATATCATGAGATTTGTTATCTCAATGCTTCTAATATCAAACTTGAGACCCTCCCTATAGCATGAGATCTGACATCCAAGTCCTTCCCATTCCAATCCTGAGACCCTTCCTATAGCATGAGATGTGATATCTCAATGCTTCTAATACCAAACCTGAGACCCTTCCTATAACATGAGATGGGATATCCAACTCCTTCCCATTCCAATCCTGAGACCCTTCCGATAGCAGAGATGTGATATCTCAATGCTTATACCAAACCTGAGACCCTTGCTATGGCCTGAGATGTCATATACAACTCCTTCCCATTCCAATCCTGAGACCCTTCCTATAGCATGAGATGTGATATCTCAATGCTTATACCAAACCTGAGACCCTTCCTATAGCATGAGATGTGATATCCAACTCCTTCCCATTCCAATCCTGAGACCCTTCCCATAGCATGAGATGTGATGTCTCAATGCTTCTAATACCAAACCTGAGACCCTTCCTATAACATGAGATGTAATATCCAACTCCTTCCCATTCCAATCCTGAGACCCTTCCTATAGCATGAGAAGTATCTCCATGCGTATACCAAACCTGAGACCCTTCCTATAGCATGAGATGTGATATCCAAATCCTTCCCATTCCAATCCTGAGCCACTTCCTATAGCAGAGATGTGATATCTCCATGCTTATACCAAACCTGAGACCCTTCCTATAGCATGAGATGTAATATCCAACTCCTTCCCATTCCAATCCTGAGACCCTTCCTATAGCATGAGAAGTATCTCCATGCGTATACCAAACCTGAGACCCTTCCTATAGCATGAGATGTGATATCCAAATCCTTCCCATTCCAATCCTGAGCCACTTCCGATAGCAGAGATGTGATATCTCAATGCTTATACCAAACCCGAGACCCTTCCTATAACATGAGATGTGATATCCAACTCATTCCCGTTCCAAACCTGAGACACTTCCTATAGCATATGTGATATCCAAGTCCTTCCCATTCCAAACATGAGACCATTCCTATAGCAAGAATGTAATATCCAACTCCTACCCATTCCAATCCTGAGACCATTCCTATAGCATGAGATGTGATGTATCAATGCTTCTAATACCAAACCTGAGATCCTTCCTATGACATGAAATGTGATATCCAAATCCTTCCCATTCCAAACCTGAGACCCTTCCTACAGCATGCGATGTGATATCTCAATGCTTCTAATATCAAACCTGAGACCCGTCCTATAACATGAGATGGGATATCCAACTCCTTCCCGTTCCAAACCTGTGACCCTTCCTATAGCATGAGATGTGATATCCAATTCCTTCCCATCCCAATCCTGAGACACCTCCGATAGCAGAGATGTGATATCTCAATGCTTATACCAAACCTGAGACTCTTCCTATAACATGAGATGTGATATCCAACTCCTTCCCGTTCCAAACCTGAGACCCTTCCTATAGCATGAGATGTGATATCCAACTCCTTCCCATTCCAATCCTGAGACCCTTCCGATAGCAGAGATGTGATATCTCAATGCTTATACCAAACCTGAGACTCTTCCTATAACATGAGATGTGATATCCAACTCCTTCCCTTTCCAAACCTGAGACCCTGCCTGTAGCATGAGATGTGATATCCAAGTCCTTCCCATTCCAATCCTGAGACACTTCCTATAGCATGGGATGTGATATCTCAATGCTTATACCAAACCTGAGACCCTTCCTATAGCATGAGATGTGATATCCAACTCCTTCCCATTCCAATCCTGAGACCCTTCCTATAGCATGAGATGTGATATCTCAATTCCTCTAATACCAAACCTGAGATCCTTCCTCTAACATGAAATGTGATATCCAACTCCGTCCCTTTCCAAACCTGAGAGCCTACCTATAGCATGAGATGTGATATCCAAGTCCTTCCCATTCCAATCCTTAGACCCTTCCTACAGCATGCAATATGATATCTCAATGATTCTAATAACAAACCTGAGACCCGTCCTATAACATGAGATGGGATATCCAACTCCTTTCAATTCCAATCCTGAGACACTTCCTATAGCATGAGATGTGATATCTCAATGCTTATACCAAACCTGAGACCCTTCCTATGGCATGAGATGTCATATACAACTCCTTCCCATTCCAATCCTGAGACCCTTCCTATAGCATGAGATGTGATATCTCAATGCTTATACCAAACCTGAGACCCTTCCTATAGCATGAGATGTGATATCCAACTTCTTCCCATTCCAATCCTGAGACCCTTCCTATAACATGAGATGTGATGTCTCAATGCTTCTAATACCAAACCTGATATCTTTCCTATAACATGAGATGTGATATCCAACTCCTTCCCATTCCAATCCTGAGACCCTTCCTATAGCATGAGATGTGATATCTCAATGCTTATACCAAACCTGAGACCCTTCCTATAGCTTGAGATGTGATATCCAACTCCTTCCCATTCCAATCCTGAGAACCTTCCTATAGCATGAGATGTGATATCTCAATGCCTCTAATACCAAACCTGAGATCCTTCCTCTAACATGAGATGTGCTATCCAACTCCTTCCCATTCCAATCCTGAGACCCTTCCTATAGCATGAGATGTGATATCTCAATGCTTATACCAAACCTGAGACCCTTCCTATAGCTTGAGATGTCATATACAACTCCTTCCCATTCCAATCCTGAGACCCTTCCTATAGCATGAGATGTGATATCTCAATGCTTATACCAAACCTGAGACCCTTCCTATAGAATGAGATGTGATATCCAACTTCTTCCCATTCCAATCCTGAGACCCTTCCTATAACATGAGATGTGATGTCTCAATGCTTCTAATACCAAACCTGATATCTTTCCTATAACATGAGATGTGATATCCAACTCCTTCCCATTCCAATCCTGAGACCCTTCCTATAGCATGAGATGTGATATCTCAATGCTTATACCAAACCTGAGACCCTTCCTATAGCTTGAGATGTGATATCCAACTCCTTCCCCTTCCAAACCTGAGAGCCTTCCTATAGCATGAGATATGATATCCACGTCCTTCCCATTCCAATCCTGAGACCCTTCCTATAACATGAGATGTGATATTCAACTCCTTCCCATTCCAACCTGAGACCCTTCCTATAGCATGAGATGGGATATCCAACTCCTTCCAAATCCAATCCTAATACCCTTCCAATAGCATGAGATGTGATATCCCAATGCTTCTACCAAACCTGAGACCCATACTATGGCATGAGATGTGATATCAAACTCCTTCCCATTCCAATCCTGAGACCCTTCCTATAGCTTGAGATGTGATATCCAACTCCTTCCCATTCCAATTCTGAGACCCTTCCTATACCATGAGACTTGATATCTCAATGCTTCTAATACCAAACCTGAGACCCGTCCTATAACATGAGATGTGATATCCAAATCCTTCCCCTTCCAAACCTTAGACCCTTCCTTTATCATGAGATGTGATATCCAACTCCTTCCCATTCCAATCCTGACACCCTTCCGATATCATGAGATTTGTTATCTCAATGCTTCTAATATCAAACTTGAGACCCTCCCTATAGCATGAGATCTGACATCCAAGTCCTTCCCATTCCAATCCTGAGACCCTTCCCATAGCATGAGATGTGATATCTCAATGCTTCTAATACCAAACCTGAGACCCTTCCTATAACATGAGATGGGATATCCAAGTCCTTCCCATTCTAATACTGAGACCCTTCCCATAGCATGAGATGTGATGTCTCAATGCTTCTAATACCAAACCTGAGATCCTTCCTATAACATGAGATGTGATATCCAACTCCTTCCCATTCCAATCCTGAGACCCTTCCTATAGCATGAGAAGTGATATCTCCATGCTTATAGCAAACCCGAGACCCTTCCTATAGCATGAGATGTGATATCCAACGCCTTCCCATTCCAATCCTAGACCCTTCCTATAGCATGAGAAGTGATATCTCCATGCGTATACCAAACCTGAGACCCTTCCTATAGCATGAGATGTGATATCCAAATCCTTCCCATTCCAATCCTGAGACCCTTCCTATAGCATGAGATGTGATATCTCAATGCTTATACCAAACCAGAGACCCGTCCTATTACATGAGATGGGATATCCAACTCCTTCCCATTCCAATCCAGAGACCCTTCCTATAACATGAGATGTGATATCCAACTCCTTCCCATTCCAACCTGAGACCCTTCCTATAGCATGAGATGGGATATCTAACTCCTTCCAAATCCAATCCTGATACCCTTCCGATAGCATGAGATGTGATATCCCAATGCTTCTACCAAACCTGAGACCCATACTATGGCATGAGATGTGATATCAAACTCCTTCCCATTCCAATCCTGAGACCCTTCCTATAGCTTGAGATGCGATATCCAACTCCTTCCCATTCCAATTCTGAGACCCTTCCTATACCATGAGACTTGATATCTCAATGCTTCTAATACCAAACCTGAGACCCGTCCTATAACATGAGATGTGATATCCAAATCCTTCCCCTTCCAAACCTTAGACCCTTCCTTTATCATGAGATGTAATTTCCAACTCCTTCCCATTCCAATCCTGACACCCTTCCGATATCATGAGATTTGTTATCTCAATGCTTCTAATATCAAACTTGAGACCCTCCCTATAGCATGAGATCTGACATCCAAGTCCTTCCCATTCCAATCCTGAGACCCTTCCTATAGCATGAGATGTGATATCCAAATCCTTCCCCTTCCAAACCTTAGACCCTTCCTTTATCATGAGATGTAATTTCCAACTCCTTCCCATTCCAATCCTGAGACCCTTCCGATAGCAGAGATGTGATATCTCAATGCTTATACCAAACCTGAGACCCATACTATGGCATGAGATGTGATATCAAACTCCTTCCCATTCCAATCCTGAGACCCTTCCTATAGCTTGAGATGCGATATCCAACTCCTTCCCATTCCAATTCTGAGACCCTTCCTATACCATGAGACTTGATATCTCAATGCTTCTAATACCAAACCTGAGACCCGTCCTATAACATGAGATGTGATATCCAAATCCTTCCCCTTCCAAACCTTAGACCCTTCCTTTATCATGAGATGTAATTTCCAACTCCTTCCCATTCCAATCCTGACACCCTTCCGATATCATGAGATTTGTTATCTCAATGCTTCTAATATCAAACTTGAGACCCTCCCTATAGCATGAGATCTGACATCCAAGTCCTTCCCATTCCAATCCTGAGACCCTTCCTATAGCATGAGATGTGATATCTCAATGCTTCTAATACCAAACCTGAGACCCTTCCTATAACATGAGATGGGATATCCAACTCCTTCCCATTCCAATCCTGAGACCCTTCCGATAGCAGAGATGTGATATCTCAATGCTTATACCAAACCTGAGACCCTTGCTATGGCCTGAGATGTCATATACAACTCCTTCCCATTCCAATCCTGAGACCCTTCCTATAGCATGAGATGTGATATCTCAATGCTTATACCAAACCTGAGACCCTTCCTATAGCATGAGATGTGATATCCAACTCCTTCCCATTCCAATCCTGAGACCCTTCCCATAGCATGAGATGTGATGTCTCAATGCTTCTAATACCAAACCTGAGACCCTTCCTATAACATGAGATGTGATATCCAACTCCTTCCCATTCCAATCCTGAGACCCTTCCTATAGCATGAGAAGTGATATCTCCATGCTTATACCAAACCTGAGACCCTCCCTATAGCATGAGATGTAATATCCAACTCCTTCCCATTCCAATCCTGAGACCCTTCCTATAGCATGAGAAGTATCTCCATGCGTATCCCAAACCTGAGACCCTTCCTATAGCATGAGATGTGATATCCAAATCCTTCCCATTCCAATCCTGAGCCACTTCCGATAGCAGAGATGTGATATCTCAATGCTTATACCAAACCTGAGACCCTTCCTATAACATGAGATGTGATATCCAACTCATTCCCGTTCCAAACCTGAGACACTTCCTATAGCATATGTGATATCCAAGTCCTTCCCATTTCAAACATGAGACCCTTCCTATAGCAAGAATGTAATATCCAACTCCTACCCATTCCAATCCTGAGACCATTCCTATAGCATGAGATGTGATATATCAATGCTTCTAATACCAAACCTGAGATCCTTCCTATGACATGAAATGTGATATCCAAATCCTTCCCATTCCAAACCTGAGACCCTTCCTACAGCATGCGATGTGATATCTCAATGCTTCTAATATCAAACCTGAGACCAGTCCTATAACATGAGATGGGATATCCAACTCCTTCCCGTTCCAAACCTGAGACCCTTCCTATAGCATGAGATGTGATATCCAATTCCTTCCCATCCCAATCCTGAGACACCTCCGATAGCAGAGATGTGATATCTCAATGCTTATACCAAACCTGAGACTCTTTCTATAACATGAGATGTGATATCCAACTCCTTCCCGTTCCAAACCTGAGACCCTTCCTATAGCATGAGATGTGATATCCAACTCCTTCCCATTCCAATCCTGAGACCCTTCCGATAGCATGAGATGTGATATCTCAAGGCTTCTAATACCAAACCTGTGATCCTTCCTATAATAAGAGATGTGATATCCAAATCCTTCCCCTTCCAAACCTGAGACCCTCCCTTTAGCATGAGATGTGATATCTCAATGCCTCTAATACCAAACCTGAGATCCTTCCAATAGCATGAGATGTCATATCTCAATGCTTCTGATACCAAACCTGAGATCCTTCCTAAAACATGAGATGTGATATCCAAATCCTTCCCCTTCCAAACCTGAGACCCTCCCTTTAGCATGAGATGTGATATCCAACTCCTTCCCATTCCAATCTTGAGACCCTTCTGATAGCATGAGATGTGATATCTCAATGCCTCTAATACCAAACCTGATTCCTACCTCTAACATGAAATGTGATATCCAACCCCTTCCCTTTCCAAACGTGAGACCCTCCCTATAGATTCAGATGTGATATCCAAGTCCTTCCCATTCCAATCCTGAGACCCTTCCTTTAGCATGAGATGTGATATCTCAATGCTTCTAATACCAAACCTGAGACCCTTCCTATAACATAAGATGGGATATCCAACTCCTTCCCATTCCAATCCTGAGACCCTTCCGATAGCAGAGATGTGATATCTCAATGCTTATACCAAACCTGAGACCCTTCCTGTGGCATGAGATGTCATATACAACTCCTTCCCATTCCAATCCTGAGACCCTTCCTATAGCATGAGATGTGATATCCAACTCCTTCCCATTCCAATCCTGAGACCCTTCCTATAGCATGAGATTTGATATCTCAATGTTTCTAACACCAAACCTGAGATCCTTCCGATAGCATGAGATGTGATATCTCAATGCTTCTAATACCAAACCTGAGATCATTCCTATAACACGAGATGTTATATCCAAATCCTTCCCCTTCCAAACCTGAGACCCTCCCTTTAGCATATGTGATATCCAACTCCTTCCCATTCCAATCCTGAGACCCTTCCTATAGCATGAGATGTGATATCCAAATCCTTCCCCTTCCAAACCTTAGACCCTTCCTTTATCATGAGATGTAATTTCCAACTCCTTCCCATTCCAATCCTGAGACCCTTCCGATAGCAGAGATGTGATATCTCAATGCTTATACCAAACCTGAGACCCATACTATGGCATGAGATGTGATATCAAACTCCTTCCCATTCCAATCCTGAGACCCTTCCTATAGCTTGAGATGCGATATCCAACTCCTTCCCATTCCAATTCTGAGACCCTTCCTATACCATGAGACTTGATATCTCAATGCTTCTAATACCAAACCTGAGACCCGTCCTATAACATGAGATGTGATATCCAAATCCTTCCCCTTCCAAACCTTAGACCCTTCCTTTATCATGAGATGTAATTTCCAACTCCTTCCCATTCCAATCCTGACACCCTTCCGATATCATGAGATTTGTTATCTCAATGCTTCTAATATCAAACTTGAGACCCTCCCTATAGCATGAGATCTGACATCCAAGTCCTTCCCATTCCAATCCTGAGACCCTTCCTATAGCATGAGATGTGATATCTCAATGCTTCTAATACCAAACCTGAGACCCTTCCTATAACATGAGATGGGATATCCAACTCCTTCCCATTCCAATCCTGAGACCCTTCCGATAGCAGAGATGTGATATCTCAATGCTTATACCAAACCTGAGACCCTTGCTATGGCCTGAGATGTCATATACAACTCCTTCCCATTCCAATCCTGAGACCCTTCCTATAGCATGAGATGTGATATCTCAATGCTTATACCAAACCTGAGACCCTTCCTATAGCATGAGATGTGATATCCAACTCCTTCCCATTCCAATCCTGAGACCCTTCCCATAGCATGAGATGTGATGTCTCAATGCTTCTAATACCAAACCTGAGACCCTTCCTATAACATGAGATGTGATATCCAACTCCTTCCCATTCCAATCCTGAGACCCTTCCTATAGCATGAGAAGTGATATCTCCATGCTTATACCAAACCTGAGACCCTCCCTATAGCATGAGATGTAATATCCAACTCCTTCCCATTCCAATCCTGAGACCCTTCCTATAGCATGAGAAGTATCTCCATGCGTATCCCAAACCTGAGACCCTTCCTATAGCATGAGATGTGATATCCAAATCCTTCCCATTCCAATCCTGAGCCACTTCCGATAGCAGAGATGTGATATCTCAATGCTTATACCAAACCTGAGACCCTTCCTATAACATGAGATGTGATATCCAACTCATTCCCGTTCCAAACCTGAGACACTTCCTATAGCATATGTGATATCCAAGTCCTTCCCATTTCAAACATGAGACCCTTCCTATAGCAAGAATGTAATATCCAACTCCTACCCATTCCAATCCTGAGACCATTCCTATAGCATGAGATGTGATATATCAATGCTTCTAATACCAAACCTGAGATCCTTCCTATGACATGAAATGTGATATCCAAATCCTTCCCATTCCAAACCTGAGACCCTTCCTACAGCATGCGATGTGATATCTCAATGCTTCTAATATCAAACCTGAGACCAGTCCTATAACATGAGATGGGATATCCAACTCCTTCCCGTTCCAAACCTGAGACCCTTCCTATAGCATGAGATGTGATATCCAATTCCTTCCCATCCCAATCCTGAGACACCTCCGATAGCAGAGATGTGATATCTCAATGCTTATACCAAACCTGAGACTCTTTCTATAACATGAGATGTGATATCCAACTCCTTCCCGTTCCAAACCTGAGACCCTTCCTATAGCATGAGATGTGATATCCAACTCCTTCCCATTCCAATCCTGAGACCCTTCCGATAGCATGAGATGTGATATCTCAAGGCTTCTAATACCAAACCTGTGATCCTTCCTATAATAAGAGATGTGATATCCAAATCCTTCCCCTTCCAAACCTGAGACCCTCCCTTTAGCATGAGATGTGATATCTCAATGCCTCTAATACCAAACCTGAGATCCTTCCAATAGCATGAGATGTCATATCTCAATGCTTCTGATACCAAACCTGAGATCCTTCCTAAAACATGAGATGTGATATCCAAATCCTTCCCCTTCCAAACCTGAGACCCTCCCTTTAGCATGAGATGTGATATCCAACTCCTTCCCATTCCAATCTTGAGACCCTTCTGATAGCATGAGATGTGATATCTCAATGCCTCTAATACCAAACCTGATTCCTACCTCTAACATGAAATGTGATATCCAACCCCTTCCCTTTCCAAACGTGAGACCCTCCCTATAGATTCAGATGTGATATCCAAGTCCTTCCCATTCCAATCCTGAGACCCTTCCTTTAGCATGAGATGTGATATCTCAATGCTTCTAATACCAAACCTGAGACCCTTCCTATAACATAAGATGGGATATCCAACTCCTTCCCATTCCAATCCTGAGACCCTTCCGATAGCAGAGATGTGATATCTCAATGCTTATACCAAACCTGAGACCCTTCCTGTGGCATGAGATGTCATATACAACTCCTTCCCATTCCAATCCTGAGACCCTTCCTATAGCATGAGATGTGATATCCAACTCCTTCCCATTCCAATCCTGAGACCCTTCCTATAGCATGAGATTTGATATCTCAATGTTTCTAACACCAAACCTGAGATCCTTCCGATAGCATGAGATGTGATATCTCAATGCTTCTAATACCAAACCTGAGATCATTCCTATAACACGAGATGTTATATCCAAATCCTTCCCCTTCCAAACCTGAGACCCTCCCTTTAGCATATGTGATATCCAACTCCTTCCCATTCCAATCCTGAGACTCTTCCTATAGCATGAGATGTGATTTCTCAATGCTTCTAATACCAAACCTGAGATCCTTCCTATAACATGAGATGTGATATCCAACTCCTTCCCATTCCAATCCTGAGACCCTTCCTATAGCATGAGATGTGATTTGTCAATGCTTCTAATACCAAACCTGAGATCCTTCCTATAGCATGAGATGTGATATCTCAATGCTTATACCAAACCTGAGACCCTTCCTATAGCATGAGATGTGATTTCCAACTACTTCCCATTCCAATCCTGAGACCCTTCCTATAGCATGAGATGTGATATCCAACTCCTTCCCTTTCCAAACCTGAGAGCCTATCTATAGCATGAGATGTGATATCCAATTCCTTCCCATTCCAATCCTGAGACCCTTCCTATAGCATGAGATGTGATATCTCAATGCTTATACCAAACCTGAGACCCTTCCTATAGCATGAGATGTGATATCCAACTACTTCCCATTCCAATCCTGAGACCCTTCCTATAGCATGAGATGTGATATCCAACTCCTTCCCTTTCCAAACCTGAGAGCCTATCTATAGCATGAGATGTGATATCCAATTCCTTCCCATTCCAATCCTGAGACCCTTCCTATAGCATGAGATGTGATATCTCAATGCTTCTAATACCAAACCTGAGACCCTTCCTATTGCATGAGATGTGATATCCAACTACTTCCCATTCCAATCCTGAGACCCTTCTTATAGCATGAGATGTGATATCCAACTCCTTCCATTCCAATCCTGAGACCCATCCTATAGCATGAGATGTGATATCTCAATGCTTATACCAAACCTGAGACCCTTCCTATAGCATGAGATGTGATATCCAACTACTTCCCATTCCAATCCTGAGAAATTTCCTATCGCATGAGATGTGATATCCAACTCCTTCCCTTTCCAAACCTGAGAGCATATCTATAGCATGAGATGGGATATCCAACTCCTTCCCATTCCAATCCTGAGACACTTCCGATAGCAGAGATGTGATATCTCAATGCTTATACCAAACCTGAGACCCTTCCTATAACATGAGATGTGATATCCAACTCCTTCCCGTTCCAAACCTGAGACCCTTCCTTTAGCATGAGATGTGATATCCAGCTCCTTCCCATTCCAATCCTGAGACACTTCCAATAGCATAAGATGTGATATCTCAATGCTTCTAATATCAAAACTGAGACCCTCCCAATAGCATGATATGTGATATCTAAGTCCTTCCCATTCCAATCCTAAGACCCTTCCTATAGCAGGAGATGTGATATCTCAATGCTTCTACCAAACCTGAGACCCTTCCTTTAGCATGAGATGTGATATCCAACTCCTTCCCATTCCAGTCCTGAGACCCTTCCTATAGCATGAGATATGATATCTCAATACTTCTAATACCAAACCTGAGATCCTTCTGATAACATGAGATGTGATATCCAAATCTTTCCCCTTCCAAACCTGAGACCCTCCCTTTAGCATGAGATGTGATATCCAACTCCTTCCCATTCCAATCCTGAGACCCTTCTGATAGCATGAGATGTGATATCTCAATGCTTCTAATACCAAACCTGAGATCCTTCCTATAACATGAGATGTGATATCCAACTCCTTCCCTTTCCAAACCTGAGAGCCTATCTATAGCATGAGATGTGATATCCAATTCCTTCCCATTCCAATCCTGAGACCCTTCCTATAGCATGAGATGTGATATCTCAATGCTTATACCAAACCTGAGACCCTTCCTATAGCATGAGATGTGATATCCAACTACTTCCCATTCCAATCCTGAGACCCTTCCTATAGCATGAGATGTGATATCCAACTCCTTCCCTTTCCAAACCTGAGAGCCTATCTATAGCATGAGATGTGATATCCAATTCCTTCCCATTCCAATCCTGAGACCCTTCCTATAGCATGAGATGTGATATCTCAATGCTTCTAATACCAAACCTGAGACCCTTCCTATAGCATGAGATGTGATATCCAACTACTTCCCATTCCAATCCTGAGACCCTTCCTATAGCTTGAGATGTGATATCCAACTCCTTCCCATTCCAATTCTGAGACCCTTCCTATACCATGAGACTTGATATCTCAATTCTTCTAATACCAAACCTGAGACCCGTCCTATAACATGAGATGTGATATCCAAATCCTTCCCCTTCCAAACCTTAGACCCTTCCTTTATCATGAGATGTGATATCCAACTCCTTCCCATTCCAATCCTGACACCCTTCCGATATCATGAGATTTGTTATCTCAATGCTTCTAATATCAAACTTGAGACCCTCCCTATAGCATGAGATCTGACATCCAAGTCCTTCCCATTCCAATCCTGAGACCCTTCCCATAGCATGAGATGTGATATCTCAATGCTTCTAATACCAAACCTGAGACCCTTCCTATAACATGAGATGGGATATCCAAGTCCTTCCCATTCTAATCCTGAGACCCTTCCTTTAGCATGAGATGTGATATCCAACTCCTTCCCATTCCAGTCCTGAGACCCTTCGTATAGCATGAGATATGATATCTCAATACTTCTAATACCAAACCTGAGATCCTTCTGATAACATGAGATGTGATATCCAAATCCTTCCCCTTCCAAACCTGAGACCCTCCCTTTAGCATGAGATGTGATATCCAACTCCTTCCCATTCCAATCCTGAGACCCTTCTGATAGCATGATTATGATATCTCAATGCTTCTAATACCAAACCTGAGATTCTTCCTAAAACATGAGATGTGATATCCAACTCCTTCCTTTTCCAATCCTGAGACCCTTCCTATAGCATGAGAAGTGATATCTCCATGCGTATACCAAACCTGAGACCCTTCCTATAGCATGAGATGTGATATCCAAATCCTTCCCATTCCAATCCTGAGACCCTTCCTATAGCATGAGATGTGATATTTCAATGCTTATACCAAACCAGAGACCCGTCCTATAACATGAGATGGGATATCCAACTCCTTCCCATTCCAATCCTGAGCCACTTCCGATAGCAGAGATGTGATATCTCAATGCTTATACCAAACCTGAGACCCTTCCTATAGCATGAGATGTGATATCCAACTACTTCCCATTCCAATCCTGAGACCCTTCCTATAGCATGAGATGTGATATCCAACTCCTTCCCTTTCCAAACCTGAGACCCTTCCTATAACATAAGATGGGATATCCAACTCCTTCCCATTCCAATCCTGAGACCCTTCCGATAGCAGAGATGTGATATCTCAATGCTTATACCAAACCTGAGACCCTTCCTGTGGCATGAGATGTCATATACAACTCCTTCCCATTCCAATCCTGAGACCCTTCCTATAGCATGAGATGTGATATCCAACTCCTTCCCATTCCAATCCTGAGACCCTTCCTATAGCATGAGATTTGATATCTCAATGTTTCTAACACCAAACCTGAGATCCTTCCGATAGCATGAGATGTGATATCTCAATGCTTCTAATACCAAACCTGAGATCATTCCTATAACACGAGATGTTATATCCAAATCCTTCCCCTTCCAAACCTGAGACCCTCCCTTTAGCATATGTGATATCCAACTCCTTCCCATTCCAATCCTGAGACTCTTCCTATAGCATGAGATGTGATTTCTCAATGCTTCTAATACCAAACCTGAGATCCTTCCTATAACATGAGATGTGATATCCAACTCCTTCCCATTCCAATCCTGAGACCCTTCCTATAGCATGAGATGTGATTTCTCAATGCTTCTAATACCAAACCTGAGATCCTTCCTATAGCATGAGATGTGATATCTCAATGCTTATACCAAACCTGAGACCCTTCCTATAGCATGAGATGTGATTTCCAACTACTTCCCATTCCAATCCTGAGACCCTTCCTATAGCATGAGATGTGATATCCAACTCCTTCCCTTTCCAAACCTGAGAGCCTATCTATAGCATGAGATGTGATATCCAATTCCTTCCCATTCCAATCCTGAGACCCTTCCTATAGCATGAGATGTGATATCTCAATGCTTATACCAAACCTGAGACCCTTCCTATAGCATGAGATGTGATATCCAACTACTTCCCATTCCAATCCTGAGACCCTTCCTATAGCATGAGATGTGATATCCAACTCCTTCCCTTTCCAAACCTGAGAGCCTATCTATAGCATGAGATGTGATATCCAATTCCTTCCCATTCCAATCCTGAGACCCTTCCTATAGCATGAGATGTGATATCTCAATGCTTCTAATACCAAACCTGAGACCCTTCCTATTGCATGAGATGTGATATCCAACTACTTCCCATTCCAATCCTGAGACCCTTCTTATAGCATGAGATGTGATATCCAACTCCTTCCATTCCAATCCTGAGACCCATCCTATAGCATGAGATGTGATATCTCAATGCTTATACCAAACCTGAGACCCTTCCTATAGCATGAGATGTGATATCCAACTACTTCCCATTCCAATCCTGAGAAATTTCCTATCGCATGAGATGTGATATCCAACTCCTTCCCTTTCCAAACCTGAGAGCATATCTATAGCATGAGATGGGATATCCAACTCCTTCCCATTCCAATCCTGAGACACTTCCGATAGCAGAGATGTGATATCTCAATGCTTATACCAAACCTGAGACCCTTCCTATAACATGAGATGTGATATCCAACTCCTTCCCGTTCCAAACCTGAGACCCTTCCTTTAGCATGAGATGTGATATCCAGCTCCTTCCCATTCCAATCCTGAGACACTTCCAATAGCATAAGATGTGATATCTCAATGCTTCTAATATCAAAACTGAGACCCTCCCAATAGCATGATATGTGATATCTAAGTCCTTCCCATTCCAATCCTAAGACCCTTCCTATAGCAGGAGATGTGATATCTCAATGCTTCTACCAAACCTGAGACCCTTCCTTTAGCATGAGATGTGATATCCAACTCCTTCCCATTCCAGTCCTGAGACCCTTCCTATAGCATGAGATATGATATCTCAATACTTCTAATACCAAACCTGAGATCCTTCTGATAACATGAGATGTGATATCCAAATCCTTCCCCTTCCAAACCTGAGACCCTCCCTTTAGCATGAGATGTGATATCCAACTCCTTCCCATTCCAATCCTGAGACCCTTCTGATAGCATGAGATGTGATATCTCAATGCTTCTAATACCAAACCTGAGATCCTTCCTATAACATGAGATGTGATATCCAACTCCTTCCCTTTCCAAACCTGAGAGCCTATCTATAGCATGAGATGTGATATCCAATTCCTTCCCATTCCAATCCTGAGACCCTTCCTATAGCATGAGATGTGATATCTCAATGCTTATACCAAACCTGAGACCCTTCCTATAGCATGAGATGTGATATCCAACTACTTCCCATTCCAATCCTGAGACCCTTCCTATAGCATGAGATGTGATATCCAACTCCTTCCCTTTCCAAACCCGAGAGCCTATCTATAGCATGAGATGTGATATCCAATTCCTTCCCATTCCAATCCTGAGACCCTTCCTATAGCATGAGATGTGATATCTCAATGCTTCTAATACCAAACCTGAGACCCTTCCTATAGCATGAGATGTGATATCCAACTACTTCCCATTCCAATCCTGAGACCCTTCCTATAGCTTGAGATGTGATATCCAACTCCTTCCCATTCCAATTCTGAGACCCTTCCTATACCATGAGACTTGATATCTCAATGCTTCTAATACCAAACCTGAGACCCGTCCTATAACATGAGATGTGATATCCAAATCCTTCCCCTTCCAAACCTTAGACCCTTCCTTTATCATGAGATGTGATATCCAACTCCTTCCCATTCCAATCCTGACACCCTTCCGATATCATGAGATTTGTTATCTCAATGCTTCTAATATCAAACTTGAGACCCTCCCTATAGCATGAGATCTGACATCCAAGTCCTTCCCATTCCAATCCTGAGACCCTTCCCATAGCATGAGATGTGATATCTCAATGCTTCTAATACCAAACCTGAGACCCTTCCTATAACATGAGATGGGATATCCAAGTCCTTCCCATTCTAATCCTGAGACCCTTCCTTTAGCATGAGATGTGATATCCAACTCCTTCCCATTCCAGTCCTGAGACCCTTCGTATAGCATGAGATATGATATCTCAATACTTCTAATACCAAACCTGAGATCCTTCTGATAACATGAGATGTGATATCCAAATCCTTCCCCTTCCAAACCTGAGACCCTCCCTTTAGCATGAGATGTGATATCCAACTCCTTCCCATTCCAATCCTGAGACCCTTCTGATAGCATGATTGTGATATCTCAATGCTTCTAATACCAAACCTGAGATTCTTCCTAAAACATGAGATGTGATATCCAACTCCTTCCTTTTCCAATCCTGAGACCCTTCCTATATCATGAGAAGTGATATCTCCATGCGTATACCAAACCTGAGACCCTTCCTATAGCATGAGATGTGATATCCAAATCCTTCCCATTCCAATCCTGAGACCCTTCCTATAGCATGAGATGTGATATTTCAATGCTTATACCAAACCAGAGACCCGTCCTATAACATGAGATGGGATATCCAACTCCTTCCCATTCCAATCCTGAGCCACTTCCGATAGCAGAGATGTGATATCTCAATGCTTATACCAAACCTGAGACCCTTCCTATAACATGAGATGTGATATCCAACTCATTCCCATTCCAAACCTGAGACACTTCCTATAGCATATATGATATCCAACTCCTTCCCATTCCAAACATGAGACCCTTCCGATAGCATGAGATGTGATATCCAACTCCTTCCAATTCCAATACTGAGACCCTTCCAATAGCATATGTGATATCTCAATGCTTCTAATATCAAACCTGAGAACCTCCCTATAGCATGAGATGTGATATCCAACTCCTTCCCATCCCAATCCTGAGACACTTCCGATTGCAGAGATGTGATATCTCAATGTTTATACCAAACCTGAGACTCTTCCTATAACATGAGATGTGATATTCAACTCCTTCCCGTTCCAAACCTGAGACCCTTCCTATAGCATGAGATGTGATATCCAGCTCCTTCCCATTCCAATCCTGAGACCCTTCCGATAGCATGAGATGTGTTATCTCAATGCTTCTAATACCAAACCTGAGATCCTTCTTATAACATGTGATGTGATATCCAAATCCTTCCCCTTCCAAACCTGAGACCCTCCCTTTAGCATGAGATGTGATATCCAACTCCTTCCCATTCCAATCCTGAGACCCTTATGATAGCATGAGATGTGATATCTCAATGCCTCTAATACCAAACCTGAGATACTTCCGATAGCATGAGATGTGATATCTCAATGCTTCTAATACCAAACCTGAGATCCTTCCTATAACATGAGATGTGATATCCAAATCCTTCCCCTTCCAAACCTGAGACCCTCCCTTTAGCATGAGATGTGATATCCAACTCCTTCCCATTCCAATCCTGAGACCCTTCTGATAGCATGAGATGTGATATCTCAATGCCTCTAATACCAAACCTGAGATCCTACCTCTAACATGAAATTTGATATCCAACTCCTTCCCTTTCCAAACCTGAGACCCTGCCTATAGCATGAGATGTGATATCCAAGTCCTTCCCATTCCAATCCCGAGACCCTTCCTATAGCATGAGATGTGATATCTCAATGCTTATACCAAACCTGAGACCCTTCCTATGGCATGAGATGTCATATACAACTCCTTCCCATTCCAATCCTGAGACCCTTCCTATAGCATGAGATGTGATATCTCAATGCTTATACCAAACCTGAGACCCTTCCTATAGCATGAGATGTGATATCCAACTTCTTCCCATTCCAATCCTGAGACCCTTCCTATAACATGAGATGTGATGTCTCAATGCTTCTAATACCAAACCTGAGATCTTTCCTATAACATGAGATGTGATATCCAACTCCTTCCCATTCCAATTCTGAGACCCTTCCTATAGCAAGAGATGTGATATCTCAATGCCTCTTTACCAAACCTGATATCCTACCTCTAACATGAAATGTGATATCCAACTCCTTCCCCTTCCAAACCTGAGAGCCTTCCTATAGCATGAGATGTGATATCCAAGTCCTTCCCATTCCAATCCTGAGACCCTTCCTATAACATCAGATGTGATATCCAACTCCTTCCCATTCCAACCTGAGACCCTTCCTATAGCATGAGATGGGATATCCAACTCCTTCCAAATCCAATCCTGATACCCTTCCGATAGCATGAGATGTGATATCCCAATGCTTCTACAAAACCTGAGACCCATACATGGCATGAGATGTGATATCAAACTCCTTCCCATTCCAATCCTGAGACCCTTCCGATAGCAGAGATGTGATATCTCAATGCTTATACCAAACCTGAGACCCTTCCTATGGCATGAGATGTCATATACAACTCCTTCCCATTCCAATCCTGAGACCCTTCCTATAGCATGAGATGTGATATCTCAATGTTTATACCAAACCTGAGACCCTTCCTATAGCAGGAGATGTGATATCCAACTCCTTCCCATTCCAATCCTGAGACCCTTCCTATAGCATGAGATGTGATATCTCAATGCTTATACCAAAACTGAATCCCTTCCTATAGCATGAGATGTGATATCCAACTCCTTCCCATTCCAATCCTGAGACCCTTCCTATAGCATTAGATGTGATATCTCAATGCCTATAATACCAAACCTGAGATCCTTCCTCTAACACGAAATGTGATATCCAACTCCTTCCCTTTCCAAACCTGAGAGCCTACCTATAGCATGAGATGTGATATCCAAGTCCTTCCCATTCCAATCCTTAGACCCTTCCTACAGCATGCAATATGATATCTCAATGATTCTAATAACAAACCTGAGACCCGTCCTATAACATGAGATGGGATATCCAACTCCTTCCCATTCCAATCCTGAGACACTTCCGATAGCAGAGATGTGATATCTCAATGCTTATACCAAACCTGAGACCCTTCCTATAGCATATGTGATATCCAACTCCTTCCCATTCCAAACATGAGACCCTTCCTATAGCAAGAATGTAATATCCAACTCCTTCCCATTCCAATCCTGAGACCCTTCCTACAGCATGCGATGTGATATCTCAATGCTTCTAATACCAAACCTGAGACCCGTCCTATAACATGAGATGGGATATCCAACTCCTTCCAGTTCCAAACCTGAGACCCTTCCTATAGCATGAGATGTGATATCAAACTCCTTCCCATTCCAATCCTGAGACCCTTCCTATAACATGAGATGTGATGTCTCAATGCTTCTAATACCAAACCTGAGATCTTTCCTATAACATGAGATGTGATATCCAACTCCTTCCCATTCCAATCCTGAGACCCTTCCTATAGCATGAGATGTGATATCTCAATGCCTCTTTACCAAACCTGAGATCCTACCTCTAACATGAAATGTGATATCCAACTCCTTCCTCTTCCAAACCTGTGAGCCTTCCTATAGCATGAGATGTGATATCCAAGTCCTTCCTATTCCAATCCTGAGACCCTTCCTATAACATCAGATGTGATATCCAACTCCTTCCCATTCCAACCTGAGACCCTTCCTATAGCATGAGATGGGATATTCAACTCCTTCCAAATCCAATCCTGATACCCTTCCGATAGCATGAGATGTGATATCTCAATGCTTCTAATACCAAACCTGTGACTCTTCCTATAAGATGAGATGGGATATCCAACTCCTTCCCATTCCAATCCTGAGACCCTTCCGATAGCAGAGATGTGATATCTCAATGCTTATACTAAACCTGAGACCCTTCCTATGGCATGAGATGTCACATACAACTCCTTCCCATTCCAATCCTGAGACCCTTCCTATAGTATGAGATGTGATATCTCAATGCTTATACCAAACCTGAGACCCTTCCTATAGCATGAGATGTGATATCCAACTCCTTCCCATTCCAATCCTGAGACCCTTCCCATAGCATGAGATGTGATGTCTCAATGCTTCTAATACCAAACCTGAGATCCTTCCTATACCATCAAATGTGATATCCAACTCCTTCCCATTCCAATCCTGAGACCCTTCCTATAGCATGAGATGTGATATCTCAATGCTTATACCAAACCTGAGACCCTTCCTATAGCATGAGATGTGATATCCAACTCGTTCCCATTCCAATCCTGAGACCCTTCCTATAGCATGAGATGTGATATCTCAATGCCTCTAATACCAAACCTGAGATCCTTTCTCTAACATGAAATGTGATATCCAACTCCTTCCCTTTCCAAACCTGAGAGCCTACCTATAGCATGAGATGTGATATCCAAGTCCTTCCCATTCCAATCCTTAGACCCTTCCTACAGCATGCAATATGATATCTCAATGATTCTAATAACAAACCTGAGACCCGTCCTATAACATGAGATGGGATATCCAACTCCTTTCAATTCCAATCCTGAGACACTTCCTATAGCATGTGATGTGATATCTCAATGCTTATACCAAACCTGAGACCCTTCCTATAGCATGAGATGTGATATCCAACTTCTTCCCATTCCAATCCTGAGACCCTTCCTATAACATGAGATGTGATGTCTGAATGCTTCTAATACCAAACCTGATATCTTTCCTATAACATGAGATGTGTTATCCAACTCCTTCCCATTCCAATCCTGAGACCCTTCCTATAGCATGAGATGTGATATCTCAATGCTTATACCAAACCTGAGACCCTTCCTATAGCATGAGATGTGATATCCAACTTCTTCCCATTCCAATCCTGAGACCCTTCCTATAACATGAGATGTGATGTCTGAATGCTTCTAATACCAAACCTGATATCTTTCCTATAACATGAGATGTGTTATCCAACTCCTTCCCATTCCAATCCTGAGACCCTTCCTATAGCTTGAGATGTGATGTCCAACTCCTTCCCATTCCAATCCTGAGAACCTTCCTATAGCATGAGATGTGATATATCAATGCCTCTAATACCAAACCTGAGATCCTTCCTCTAACATGAAATGTGATATCCAACTCCTTCCCCTTCCAAACCTGAGAGCCTTCCTATAGCATGAGATATGATATCCAAGTCCTTCCCATTCCAATCCTGAGACCCTTCCTATAACATGAGATGTGATATCCAACTCCTTCCCATTCCAACCTGAGACCCTTCCTATAGCATGAGATGGGATATCCAACTCCTTCCAAATCCAATCCTGATACCCTTCCGATAGCATGAGATGTGATATCCCAATGCTTCTACCAAACCTGAGAGCCATACTATGGCATGAGATGTGATATCAAACTCCTTCCCATTCCAATACTGAGACCCTTCCTATAGCTTGAGATGTGATATCCAACTCCTTCCCATTCCAATTCTGAGACCCTTCCTATACCATGAGACTTGATATCTCAATGCTTCTAATACCAAACCTGAGATCCGTCCTATAACATGAGATGTGATATCCAAATCCTTCCCCTTCCAAACCTTAGACCCTTCCTTTATCATGAGATGTGATATCCAACTCCTTCCCATTCCAATCCTGACACCCTTCCGATATCATGAGATTTGTTATCTCAATGCTTCTAATATCAAACTTGAGACCCTCCCTATAGCATGAGATCTGACATCCAAGTCCTTCCCATTCCAATCCTGAGACCCTTCCTATAGCATGAGATGTGATATCTCAATGCTTCTAATACCAAACCTGAGACACTTCCTATAACATGAGATGGGATATCCAAGTCCTTCCCATTCTAATCCTGAGACCCTTCCCATAGCATGAGATGTGATGTCTCAATGCTTCTAATACCAAACCTGAGATCCTTCCTATAACATGAGATGTGATATCCAACTCCTTCCCATTCCAATCCTGAGACCCTTCCTATAGCATGAGAAGTGATATCTCCATGCTTATACCAAACCCGAGACCCTTCCTATAGCATGAGATGTGATATCCAACTCCTTCCCATTCCAATCCTGAGACCCTTCCTATAGCATGAGAAGTGATATCTCCATGCGTATACCAAACCTGAGACCCTTCCTATAGCATGAGATGTGATATCCAAATCCTTCCCATTCCAATCTTGAGACCCTTCCTATAGCATGAGATGTGATATCTCAATGCTTATACCAAACCAGAGACCCGTCCTATAACATGAGATGGGATATCCAACTCCTTCCCATTCCAATCCTGAGACCCTTCCTATAACATGAGATGTGATATCCAACTCCTTCCCATTCCAACCTGAGACCCTACCTATAGCATGAGATGGGATATCCAACTCCTTCCAAATCCAATCCTGATACCCTTCCGATAGCATGAGATGTGATATCCCAATGCTTCTACCAAACCTGAGAGCCATACTATGGCATGAGATGTGATATCAAACTCCTTCCCATTCCAATACTGAGACCCTTCCTATAGCTTGAGATGTGATATCCAACTCCTTCCCATTCCAATTCTGAGACCCTTCCTATACCATGAGACTTGATATCTCAATGCTTCTAATACCAAACCTGAGATCCGTCCTATAACATGAGATGTGATATCCAAATCCTTCCCCTTCCAAACCTTAGACCCTTCCTTTATCATGAGATGTGATATCCAACTCCTTCCCATTCCAATCCTGACACCCTTCCGATATCATGAGATTTGTTATCTCAATGCTTCTAATATCAAACTTGAGACCCTCCCTATAGCATGAGATCTGACATCCAAGTCCTTCCCATTCCAATCCTGAGACCCTTCCTATAGCATGAGATGTGATATCTCAATGCTTCTAATACCAAACCTGAGACACTTCCTATAACATGAGATGGGATATCCAAGTCCTTCCCATTCTAATCCTGAGACCCTTCCCATAGCATGAGATGTGATGTCTCAATGCTTCTAATACCAAACCTGAGATCCTTCCTATAACATGAGATGTGATATCCAACTCCTTCCCATTCCAATCCTGAGACCCTTCCTATAGCATGAGAAGTGATATCTCCATGCTTATACCAAACCCGAGACCCTTCCTATAGCATGAGATGTGATATCCAACTCCTTCCCATTCCAATCCTGAGACCCTTCCTATAGCATGAGAAGTGATATCTCCATGCGTATACCAAACCTGAGACCCTTCCTATAGCATGAGATGTGATATCCAAATCCTTCCCATTCCAATCCTGAGACCCTTCCTATAGCATGAGATGTGATATCTCAATGCTTATACCAAACCAGAGACCCGTCCTATAACATGAGATGGGATATCCAACTCCTTCCCATTCCAATCCTGAGACCCTTCCTATAACATGAGATGTGATATCCAACTCCTTCCCATTCCAACCTGAGACCCTACCTATAGCATGAGATGGGATATCCAACTCCTTCCAAATCCAATCCTGATACCCTTCCGATAGCATGAGATGTGATATCCCAATGCTTCTACCAAACCTGAGACCCATACTATGGCATGAGATGTGATATCAAACTCCTTCCCATTCCAATTCTGAGACCCTTCCGATATCATGAGATTTGTTATCTCAATGCTTCTAATATCAAACTTGAGACCCTCCCTATAGCATGAGATCTGACATCCAAGTCCTTCCCATTCCAATCCTGAGACCCTTCCTATAGCATGAGATGTGATATCTCAATGCTTCTAATACCAAACCTGAGACCCTTCCTATAACATGAGATGGGATATCCAACTCCTTCCCATTCCAATCCTGAGACCCTTCCGATAGCAGAGATGTGATATCTCAATGCTTATACCAAACCTGAGACCCTTGCTATGGCCTGAGATGTCATATACAACTCCTTCCCTTTCCAATCCTGAAACCCTTCCTATAGCATGAGATCTGATATCTCAATGCTTATACCAAACCTGAGACCCTTCCTATAGCATGAGATGTGATATCCAACTCCTTCCCATTCCAATCCTGAGACCCTTCCCATAGCATGAGATGTGATGTCTCAATGCTTCTAATACCAAACCTGAGATCCTTCCTATAACGTGAGATGTGATATCCAACTCCTTCCCATTCCAATCCTGACACCCTTCCGATATCATGAGATTTGTTATCTCAATGCTTCTAATATCAAACTTGAGACCCTCCCTATAGCATGAGATCTGACATCCAAGTCCTTCCCATTCCAATCCTGAGACCCTTCCTATAGCATGAGATGTGATATCTCAATGCTTCTAATACCAAACCTGAGACCCTTCCTATAACATGAGATGGGATATCCAACTCCTTCCCATTCCAATCCTGAGACCCTTCCGATAGCAGAGATGTGATATCTCAATGCTTATACCAAACCTGAGACCCTTGCTATGGCCTGAGATGTCATATACAACTCCTTCCCTTTCCAATCCTGAAACCCTTCCTATAGCATGAGATCTGATATCTCAATGCTTATACCAAACCTGAGACCCTTCCTATAGCATGAGATGTGATATCCAACTCCTTCCCATTCCAATCCTGAGACCCTTCCCATAGCATGAGATGTGATGTCTCAATGCTTCTAATACCAAACCTGAGATCCTTCCTATAACGTGAGATGTGATATCCAACTCCTTCCCATTCCAATCCTGAGACCCTTCCTATAGCATGAGAAGTGATATCTCCATGCGTATACCAAACCTGAGACCCTTCCTATAGCATGAGATGTGATATCCAAATCCTTCCCATTCCAATCCTGAGACCCTTCCTATAGCATGAGAAGTGATATCTCCATGCTTATACCAAACCTGAGACCCTTCCTATAGCATGAGAAGTGATATCTCCATGCTTATACCAAACCTGAGACGCTTCCTATAGCATGAGATGGGATATCCAACTCCTTCCCATTCCAATCCTGAGCCACTTCCGGTAGCAGAGATGTGATATCTCAATGCTTATACCAAACCTGAGACCCTTCCTATAACATGAGATGTGATAAGCAACTCATTCCCGTTCCAAACCTGAGACACTTCCTATAGCATATGTGATATCCAACTCCTTCCCATTCCAAACATGAGACCCTTCCTATAGCAAGAATGTAATATCCAACTCCTACCCATTCCAATCCTGAGACCATTCCTATAGCATGAGATGTGATATATCAATGCTTCTAATACCAAACCTGAGATCCTTCCTATGACATGAAATGTGATATCCAAATCCTTCCCATTCCAATCCTGAGACCCTTCCTATAGCATGAGATGTGATATCTCAATGCTTCTATCAAACTTGAGTCCCTTACTTTAACATGAGATGTGATATCCAAATCCTTCCCCTTCCAAACCTGAGACCCTCCCTTTAGCATGAGATGTGATATCCAACTCCTTCCCATTCCAATCCTGAGACCCTTCTGATAGCATGAGATGTGATATCTCAATGCCTCTAATACCAAACCTGATTCCTACCTCTAACATGAAATGTGATATCCAACCCCTTCCCTTTCCAAACGTGAGACCCTCCCTATAGCATCAGATGTGATATCCAAGTCCTTCCCATTCCAATCCTGAGACCCTTCCCATAGCATGAGATGTGATATCCCAATGCTTCTAATACCAAACCGGAGACCCTTCCTATAACATAAGATGGGATATCCAACTCCTTCCCATTCCACTCCTGAGACCCTTCCGATAGCAGAGATGTGATATCTCAATGCTTATACCAAACCTGAGACCCTTCCTGTGGCATGAGATGTCATATACAACTCCTTCCCATTCCAATCCTGAGACCCTTCCTATAGCATGAGATGTGATATCCAACTCCTTCCCATTCCAATCCTGAGACCCTTCCTATAGCATGAGATGTGATTTCTCAATGCTTCTAATACCAAACCTGAGATCCTTCCTATAACATGAGATGTGATATCCAACTCCTTCCCATTCCAATCCTGAGACACTTCCTATAGCATGAGAAGTGATATCTCAATGCTTATACCAAACCTGAGACCCTTCCTACGGCATGAGATGTCATATACAACTCCTTCCCATTCCAATCCTGAGACCCTTCCTATAGCATGAGATGTTATCTCAATGCTTATACCAAACCTGAGACCCTTCCTATAGCATGAGATGTGATATCCAACTACTTCCGATTCCAATCCTGAGACCCTTCCTATAGCATGAGATGTGATATCCAACTCCTTCCCTTTCCAAACCTGAGAACCTATCTATAGCATGAGATGTGATATCCAATTCCTTCCCATTCCAATCCTGAGACCCTTCCTATAGCATGAGATGTGATATCTCAATGCTTCTAATACCAAACCTGAGACCCTTCCTGTAGCATGAGATGTGATATCCAACTACTTCCCATTCCAATCCTGAGACCCTTCTTATAGCATGAGATGTGATATCCAACTCCTTCCATTCCAATCCTGAGACCCATCCTATAGCATGAGATGTGATATCTCAATGCTTATACCAAACCTGAGACCCTTCCTATAGCATGAGATGTGATATCCAACTA
Organism: Ambystoma mexicanum; assembly: GCF_040938575.1. NCBI lineage: Eukaryota > Metazoa > Chordata > Amphibia > Caudata > Ambystomatidae > Ambystoma > Ambystoma mexicanum. The sequence continues at coordinate 1,150,189,551 of NC_090934.1, forward strand.
CTTCCCATTCCAATCCTGAGAAATTTCCTATAGCATGAGATGTGATATCCAACTCCTTCCCTTTCCAAACCTGAGAGCATATCTATAGCATGAGATGGGATATCCAACTCCTTCCCATTCCAATCCTGAGACACTTCCGATAGCAGAGATGTGATATCTCAATGCTTATACCAAACCTGAGACCCTTCCTATAACATGAGATGTGATATCCAACTCCTTCCCGTTCCAAACCTGAGACCCTTCCTTTAGCATGAGATGTGATATCCAGCTCCTTCCCATTCCAATCCTGAGACACTTCCGATAGCATAAGATGTGATATCTCAATGCTTCTAATATCAAAACTGAGACCCTCCCTATAGCATGATATGTGATATCTAAGTCCTTCCCATTCCAATCCTAGAACCCTTCCTATAGCAGGAGATGTGATATCTCAATGCTTCTACCAAACCTGAGACCCTTCCTTTAGCATGAGATGTGATATCCAACTCCTTCCCATTCCAGTCCTGAGACCCTTCCTATAGCATGAGATATGATATCTCAATACTTCTAATACCAAACCTGAGATCCTTCTGATAACATGAGATGTGATATCCAAATCCTTCCCCTTCCAAACCTGAGACCCTCCCTTTAGCATGAGATGTGATATCCAACTCCTTCCCATTCCAATCCTGAGATCCTTCTGATAGCATGAGATGTGATATCTCAATGCTTCTAATACCAAACCTGAGATCCTTCCTATAACATGAGATGTGATATCCAACTCCTTCCTTTTCCAATCCTGAGACCCTTCCTATAGCATGAGAAGTGATATCTCCATGCGTATACCAAACCTGAGACCCTTCCTATAGCATGAGATGTGATATCCAAATCCTTCCCATTCCAATCCTGAGACCCTTCCTATAGCATGAGATGTGATATCTCAATGCTTATACCAAACCAGAGACCCGTCCTATAACATGAGATGGGATATCCAACTCCTTCCCATTCCAATCCTGAGCCACTTCCGATAGCAGAGATGTGATATCTCAATGCTTATACCAAACCTGAGACCCTTCCTATAACATGAAATGTTATATCCAACTCATTCCCATTCCAAACCTGAGACACTTCCTATAGCATATGTGATATCCAACTCCTTCCCATTCCAAACATGAGACCCTTCCGATAGCATGAGATGTGATATCCAACTCCTTTGAATTCCAATACTGAGACCCTTCCAATAGCATATGTGATATCTCAATGCTTCTAATATCAAACCTGAGAACCTCCCTATAGCATGAGATGTGATATCCAACTCCTTCCCATCCCAATCCTGAGACACTTCCGATTGCAGAGATGTGATATCTCAATGTTTATACCAAACCTGAGACTCTTCCTATAACATGAGATGTGATAAACAACTCCTTCCCGTTCTAAACCTGAGACCCTTCCTATAGCATGAGATGTGATATCCAGCTCCTTCCCATTCCAATCCTGAGACCCTTCCGATAGCATGAGATGTGTTATCTCAATGCTTCTAATACCAAACCTGAGATCCTTCTTATAACATGTGATGTGATATCCAAATCCTTCCCCTTCCAAACCTGAGACCCTCCCTTTAGCATGAGATGTGATATCCAACTCCTTCCCATTCCAATCCTGAGACCCTTATGATAGCATGAGATGTGATATCTCAATGCCTCTAATACCAAACCTCAGATACTTCCGATAGCATGAGATGTGATATCTCAATGCTTCTAATACCAAACCTGAGATCCTTCCTATAACATGAGATGCGATATCCAAATCCTTCCCCTTCCAAACCTGAGACCCTCCCTTTAGCATGAGATGTGATATCCAACGCCTTCCCATTCCAATCCTGAGACCCTTCTGATAGCATGAGATGTGATATCTCAATGCCTCTAATACCAAACCTGAGATCCTACCTCTAACATGAAATGTGATATCCAACTCCTTCCCTTTCCAAACCTGCGACCCTGCCTATAGCATGAGATGTGATATCCAAGTCCTTCCCATTCCAATCCTGAGACCCTTCCTATAGCATGAGATGTGATATCTCAATGCTTATACCAAACCTGAGACCCTTCCTATGGCATGAGATGTCATATACAACTCCTTCCCATTCCAATCCCGAGACCCTTCCTATAGCATGAGATGTGATATCTCAATGCTTATACCAAACCTGAAACCCTTCCTATAGCATGAGATGTGATATCCAACTTCTTCCCATTCCAATCTTGAGACCCTTCCTATAACATGAGATGTGATGTCTCAATGCTTCTAATACCAAACCTGAGATCTTTCCTATAACATGAGATGTGATATCCAACTCCTTCCCATTCCAATTCTGAGACCCTTCCTATAGCAAGAGATGTGATATCTCAATGCCTCTTTACCAAACCTGATATCCTACCTCTAACATGAAATGTGATATCCAACTCCTTCCCCTTCCAAACCTGAGAGCCTTCCTATAGCATGAGATGTGATATCCAAGTCCTTCCCATTCCAATCCTGAGACCCTTCCTATAACATCAGATGTGATATCCAACTCCTTCCCATTCCAACCTGAGACCCTTCCTATAGCATGAGATGGGATATCCAACTCCTTCCAAATCCAATCCTGATACCCTTCCGATAGCATGAGATGTGATATCCCAATGCTTCTACAAAACCTGAGACCCATACATGGCATGAGATGTGATATCAAACTCCTTCCCATTCCAATCCTGAGACCCTTCCGATAGCAGAGATGTGATATCTCAATGCTTATACCAAACCTGAGACCCTTCCTATGGCATGAGATGTCATATACAACTCCTTCCCATTCCAAGCCTGAGACCCTTCCTATAGCATGAGATGTGATATCTCAATGTTTATACCAAACCTGAGACCCTTCCTATAGCATGAGATGTGATATCCAACCCCTTCCCATTCCAATCCTGAGACCCTTCCTATAGCATGAGATGTGATATCCAATTCCTTCCCATTCCAATCCTGAGACCCTTCCTATAGCATGAGATGTGATATCTCAATGCTTCTAATACCAAACCTGAGACCCTTCCTAAAGCATGAGATGTGATATCCAACTCCTTCCCATTCCAATCCTGAGACCCTTCTGATAGCATGAGATGTGATATCTCAATGCCTCTAATACCAAACCTGAGATCCTACCTCTAACATGAAATTTGATATCCAACTCCTTCCCTTTCCAAACCTGAGACCCTGCCTATAGCATGAGATGTGATATCCAAGTCCTTCCCATTCCAATCCCGAGACCCTTCCTATAGCATGAGATGTGATATCTCAATGCTTATACCAAACCTGAGACCCTTCCTATGGCATGAGATGTCATATACAACTCCTTCCCATTCCAATCCTGAGACCCTTCCTATAGCATGAGATGTGATATCTCAATGCTTATACCAAACCTGAGACCCTTCCTATAGCATGAGATGTGATATCCAACTTCTTCCCATTCCAATCCTGAGACCCTTCCTATAACATGAGATGTGATGTCTCAATGCTTCTAATACCAAACCTGAGATCTTTCCTATAACATGAGATGTGATATCCAACTCCTTCCCATTCCAATTCTGAGACCCTTCCTATAGCAAGAGATGTGATATCTCAATGCCTCTTTACCAAACCTGATATCCTACCTCTAACATGAAATGTGATATCCAACTCCTTCCCCTTCCAAACCTGAGAGCCTTCCTATAGCATGAGATGTGATATCCAAGTCCTTCCCATTCCAATCCTGAGACCCTTCCTATAACATCAGATGTGATATCCAACTCCTTCCCATTCCAACCTGAGACCCTTCCTATAGCATGAGATGGGATATCCAACTCCTTCCAAATCCAATCCTGATACCCTTCCGATAGCATGAGATGTGATATCCCAATGCTTCTACAAAACCTGAGACCCATACATGGCATGAGATGTGATATCAAACTCCTTCCCATTCCAATCCTGAGACCCTTCCGATAGCAGAGATGTGATATCTCAATGCTTATACCAAACCTGAGACCCTTCCTATGGCATGAGATGTCATATACAACTCCTTCCCATTCCAATCCTGAGACCCTTCCTATAGCATGAGATGTGATATCTCAATGTTTATACCAAACCTGAGACCCTTCCTATAGCAGGAGATGTGATATCCAACTCCTTCCCATTCCAATCCTGAGACCCTTCCTATAGCATGAGATGTGATATCTCAATGCTTATACCAAAACTGAATCCCTTCCTATAGCATGAGATGTGATATCCAACTCCTTCCCATTCCAATCCTGAGACCCTTCCTATAGCATTAGATGTGATATCTCAATGCCTATAATACCAAACCTGAGATCCTTCCTCTAACACGAAATGTGATATCCAACTCCTTCCCTTTCCAAACCTGAGAGCCTACCTATAGCATGAGATGTGATATCCAAGTCCTTCCCATTCCAATCCTTAGACCCTTCCTACAGCATGCAATATGATATCTCAATGATTCTAATAACAAACCTGAGACCCGTCCTATAACATGAGATGGGATATCCAACTCCTTCCCATTCCAATCCTGAGACACTTCCGATAGCAGAGATGTGATATCTCAATGCTTATACCAAACCTGAGACCCTTCCTATAGCATATGTGATATCCAACTCCTTCCCATTCCAAACATGAGACCCTTCCTATAGCAAGAATGTAATATCCAACTCCTTCCCATTCCAATCCTGAGACCCTTCCTACAGCATGCGATGTGATATCTCAATGCTTCTAATACCAAACCTGAGACCCGTCCTATAACATGAGATGGGATATCCAACTCCTTCCAGTTCCAAACCTGAGACCCTTCCTATAGCATGAGATGTGATATCAAACTCCTTCCCATTCCAATCCTGAGACCCTTCCTATAACATGAGATGTGATGTCTCAATGCTTCTAATACCAAACCTGAGATCTTTCCTATAACATGAGATGTGATATCCAACTCCTTCCCATTCCAATCCTGAGACCCTTCCTATAGCATGAGATGTGATATCTCAATGCCTCTTTACCAAACCTGAGATCCTACCTCTAACATGAAATGTGATATCCAACTCCTTCCTCTTCCAAACCTGTGAGCCTTCCTATAGCATGAGATGTGATATCCAAGTCCTTCCTATTCCAATCCTGAGACCCTTCCTATAACATCAGATGTGATATCCAACTCCTTCCCATTCCAACCTGAGACCCTTCCTATAGCATGAGATGGGATATTCAACTCCTTCCAAATCCAATCCTGATACCCTTCCGATAGCATGAGATGTGATATCTCAATGCTTCTAATACCAAACCTGTGACTCTTCCTATAAGATGAGATGGGATATCCAACTCCTTCCCATTCCAATCCTGAGACCCTTCCGATAGCAGAGATGTGATATCTCAATGCTTATACTAAACCTGAGACCCTTCCTATGGCATGAGATGTCACATACAACTCCTTCCCATTCCAATCCTGAGACCCTTCCTATAGCATGAGATGTGATATCTCAATGCTTCTAATACCAAACCTGAGACCCTTCCTAAAGCATGAGATGTGATATCCAACTCCTTCCCATTCCAATCCTGAGACCCTTCTGATAGCATGAGATGTGATATCTCAATGCCTCTAATACCAAACCTGAGATCCTACCTCTAACATGAAATTTGATATCCAACTCCTTCCCTTTCCAAACCTGAGACCCTGCCTATAGCATGAGATGTGATATCCAAGTCCTTCCCATTCCAATCCCGAGACCCTTCCTATAGCATGAGATGTGATATCTCAATGCTTATACCAAACCTGAGACCCTTCCTATGGCATGAGATGTCATATACAACTCCTTCCCATTCCAATCCTGAGACCCTTCCTATAGCATGAGATGTGATATCTCAATGCTTATACCAAACCTGAGACCCTTCCTATAGCATGAGATGTGATATCCAACTTCTTCCCATTCCAATCCTGAGACCCTTCCTATAACATGAGATGTGATGTCTCAATGCTTCTAATACCAAACCTGAGATCTTTCCTATAACATGAGATGTGATATCCAACTCCTTCCCATTCCAATTCTGAGACCCTTCCTATAGCAAGAGATGTGATATCTCAATGCCTCTTTACCAAACCTGATATCCTACCTCTAACATGAAATGTGATATCCAACTCCTTCCCCTTCCAAACCTGAGAGCCTTCCTATAGCATGAGATGTGATATCCAAGTCCTTCCCATTCCAATCCTGAGACCCTTCCTATAACATCAGATGTGATATCCAACTCCTTCCCATTCCAACCTGAGACCCTTCCTATAGCATGAGATGGGATATCCAACTCCTTCCAAATCCAATCCTGATACCCTTCCGATAGCATGAGATGTGATATCCCAATGCTTCTACAAAACCTGAGACCCATACATGGCATGAGATGTGATATCAAACTCCTTCCCATTCCAATCCTGAGACCCTTCCGATAGCAGAGATGTGATATCTCAATGCTTATACCAAACCTGAGACCCTTCCTATGGCATGAGATGTCATATACAACTCCTTCCCATTCCAATCCTGAGACCCTTCCTATAGCATGAGATGTGATATCTCAATGTTTATACCAAACCTGAGACCCTTCCTATAGCAGGAGATGTGATATCCAACTCCTTCCCATTCCAATCCTGAGACCCTTCCTATAGCATGAGATGTGATATCTCAATGCTTATACCAAAACTGAATCCCTTCCTATAGCATGAGATGTGATATCCAACTCCTTCCCATTCCAATCCTGAGACCCTTCCTATAGCATTAGATGTGATATCTCAATGCCTATAATACCAAACCTGAGATCCTTCCTCTAACACGAAATGTGATATCCAACTCCTTCCCTTTCCAAACCTGAGAGCCTACCTATAGCATGAGATGTGATATCCAAGTCCTTCCCATTCCAATCCTTAGACCCTTCCTACAGCATGCAATATGATATCTCAATGATTCTAATAACAAACCTGAGACCCGTCCTATAACATGAGATGGGATATCCAACTCCTTCCCATTCCAATCCTGAGACACTTCCGATAGCAGAGATGTGATATCTCAATGCTTATACCAAACCTGAGACCCTTCCTATAGCATATGTGATATCCAACTCCTTCCCATTCCAAACATGAGACCCTTCCTATAGCAAGAATGTAATATCCAACTCCTTCCCATTCCAATCCTGAGACCCTTCCTACAGCATGCGATGTGATATCTCAATGCTTCTAATACCAAACCTGAGACCCGTCCTATAACATGAGATGGGATATCCAACTCCTTCCAGTTCCAAACCTGAGACCCTTCCTATAGCATGAGATGTGATATCAAACTCCTTCCCATTCCAATCCTGAGACCCTTCCTATAACATGAGATGTGATGTCTCAATGCTTCTAATACCAAACCTGAGATCTTTCCTATAACATGAGATGTGATATCCAACTCCTTCCCATTCCAATCCTGAGACCCTTCCTATAGCATGAGATGTGATATCTCAATGCCTCTTTACCAAACCTGAGATCCTACCTCTAACATGAAATGTGATATCCAACTCCTTCCTCTTCCAAACCTGTGAGCCTTCCTATAGCATGAGATGTGATATCCAAGTCCTTCCTATTCCAATCCTGAGACCCTTCCTATAACATCAGATGTGATATCCAACTCCTTCCCATTCCAACCTGAGACCCTTCCTATAGCATGAGATGGGATATTCAACTCCTTCCAAATCCAATCCTGATACCCTTCCGATAGCATGAGATGTGATATCTCAATGCTTCTAATACCAAACCTGTGACTCTTCCTATAAGATGAGATGGGATATCCAACTCCTTCCCATTCCAATCCTGAGACCCTTCCGATAGCAGAGATGTGATATCTCAATGCTTATACTAAACCTGAGACCCTTCCTATGGCATGAGATGTCACATACAACTCCTTCCCATTCCAATCCTGAGACCCTTCCTATAGTATGAGATGTGATATCTCAATGCTTATACCAAACCTGAGACCCTTCCTATAGCATGAGATGTGATATCCAACTCCTTCCCATTCCAATCCTGAGACCCTTCCCATAGCATGAGATGTGATGTCTCAATGCTTCTAATACCAAACCTGAGATCCTTCCTATACCATCAAATGTGATATCCAACTCCTTCCCATTCCAATCCTGAGACCCTTCCTATAGCATGAGATGTGATATCTCAATGCTTATACCAAACCTGAGACCCTTCCTATAGCATGAGATGTGATATCCAACTCGTTCCCATTCCAATCCTGAGACCCTTCCTATAGCATGAGATGTGATATCTCAATGCCTCTAATACCAAACCTGAGATCCTTTCTCTAACATGAAATGTGATATCCAACTCCTTCCCTTTCCAAACCTGAGAGCCTACCTATAGCATGAGATGTGATATCCAAGTCCTTCCCATTCCAATCCTTAGACCCTTCCTACAGCATGCAATATGATATCTCAATGATTCTAATAACAAACCTGAGACCCGTCCTATAACATGAGATGGGATATCCAACTCCTTTCAATTCCAATCCTGAGACACTTCCTATAGCATGTGATGTGATATCTCAATGCTTATACCAAACCTGAGACCCTTCCTATAGCATGAGATGTGATATCCAACTTCTTCCCATTCCAATCCTGAGACCCTTCCTATAACATGAGATGTGATGTCTGAATGCTTCTAATACCAAACCTGATATCTTTCCTATAACATGAGATGTGTTATCCAACTCCTTCCCATTCCAATCCTGAGACCCTTCCTATAGCATGAGATGTGATATCTCAATGCTTATACCAAACCTGAGACCCTTCCTATAGCTTGAGATGTGATGTCCAACTCCTTCCCATTCCAATCCTGAGAACCTTCCTATAGCATGAGATGTGATATCTCAATGCCTCTAATACCAAACCTGAGATCCTTCCTCTAACATGAAATGTGATATCCAACTCCTTCCCCTTCCAAACCTGAGAGCCTTCCTATAGCATGAGATATGATATCCAAGTCCTTCCCATTCCAATCCTGAGACCCTTCCTATAACATGAGATGTGATATCCAACTCCTTCCCATTCCAACCTGAGACCCTTCCTATAGCATGAGATGGGATATCCAACTCCTTCCAAATCCAATCCTGATACCCTTCCGATAGCATGAGATGTGATATCCCAATGCTTCTACCAAACCTGAGAGCCATACTATGGCATGAGATGTGATATCAAACTCCTTCCCATTCCAATACTGAGACCCTTCCTATAGCTTGAGATGTGATATCCAACTCCTTCCCATTCCAATTCTGAGACCCTTCCTATACCATGAGACTTGATATCTCAATGCTTCTAATACCAAACCTGAGATCCGTCCTATAACATGAGATGTGATATCCAAATCCTTCCCCTTCCAAACCTTAGACCCTTCCTTTATCATGAGATGTGATATCCAACTCCTTCCCATTCCAATCCTGACACCCTTCCGATATCATGAGATTTGTTATCTCAATGCTTCTAATATCAAACTTGAGACCCTCCCTATAGCATGAGATCTGACATCCAAGTCCTTCCCATTCCAATCCTGAGACCCTTCCTATAGCATGAGATGTGATATCTCAATGCTTCTAATACCAAACCTGAGACACTTCCTATAACATGAGATGGGATATCCAAGTCCTTACCATTCTAATCCTGAGACCCTTCCCATAGCATGAGATGTGATGTCTCAATGCTTCTAATACCAAACCTGAGATCCTTCCTATAACATGAGATGTGATATCCAACTCCTTCCCATTCCAATCCTGAGACCCTTCCTATAGCATGAGAAGTGATATCTCCATGCTTATACCAAACCCGAGACCCTTCCTATAGCATGAGATGTGATATCCAACTCCTTCCCATTCCAATCCTGAGACCCTTCCTATAGCATGAGAAGTGATATCTCCATGCGTATACCAAACCTGAGACCCTTCCTATAGCATGAGATGTGATATCCAAATCCTTCCCATTCCAATCTTGAGACCCTTCCTATAGCATGAGATGTGATATCTCAATGCTTATACCAAACCAGAGACCCGTCCTATAACATGAGATGGGATATCCAACTCCTTCCCATTCCAATCCTGAGACCCTTCCTATAACATGAGATGTGATATCCAACTCCTTCCCATTCCAACCTGAGACCCTACCTATAGCATGAGATGGGATATCCAACTCCTTCCAAATCCAATCCTGATACCCTTCCGATAGCATGAGATGTGATATCCCAATGCTTCTACCAAACCTGAGAGCCATACTATGGCATGAGATGTGATATCAAACTCCTTCCCATTCCAATACTGAGACCCTTCCTATAGCTTGAGATGTGATATCCAACTCCTTCCCATTCCAATTCTGAGACCCTTCCTATACCATGAGACTTGATATCTCAATGCTTCTAATACCAAACCTGAGATCCGTCCTATAACATGAGATGTGATATCCAAATCCTTCCCCTTCCAAACCTTAGACCCTTCCTTTATCATGAGATGTGATATCCAACTCCTTCCCATTCCAATCCTGACACCCTTCCGATATCATGAGATTTGTTATCTCAATGCTTCTAATATCAAACTTGAGACCCTCCCTATAGCATGAGATCTGACATCCAAGTCCTTCCCATTCCAATCCTGAGACCCTTCCTATAGCATGAGATGTGATATCTCAATGCTTCTAATACCAAACCTGAGACACTTCCTATAACATGAGATGGGATATCCAAGTCCTTCCCATTCTAATCCTGAGACCCTTCCCATAGCATGAGATGTGATGTCTCAATGCTTCTAATACCAAACCTGAGATCCTTCCTATAACATGAGATGTGATATCCAACTCCTTCCCATTCCAATCCTGAGACCCTTCCTATAGCATGAGAAGTGATATCTCCATGCTTATACCAAACCCGAGACCCTTCCTATAGCATGAGATGTGATATCCAACTCCTTCCCATTCCAATCCTGAGACCCTTCCTATAGCATGAGAAGTGATATCTCCATGCGTATACCAAACCTGAGACCCTTCCTATAGCATGAGATGTGATATCCAAATCCTTCCCATTCCAATCCTGAGACCCTTCCTATAGCATGAGATGTGATATCTCAATGCTTATACCAAACCAGAGACCCGTCCTATAACATGAGATGGGATATCCAACTCCTTCCCATTCCAATCCTGAGACCCTTCCTATAACATGAGATGTGATATCCAACTCCTTCCCATTCCAACCTGAGACCCTACCTATAGCATGAGATGGGATATCCAACTCCTTCCAAATCCAATCCTGATACCCTTCCGATAGCATGAGATGTGATATCCCAATGCTTCTACCAAACCTGAGACCCATACTATGGCATGAGATGTGATATCAAACTCCTTCCCATTCCAATTCTGAGACCCTTCCTATACCATGAGACTTGATATCTCAATGCTTCTAATACCAAACCTGAGACCCGTCCTATAACATGAGATGTGATATCCAAATCCTTCCCCTTCCAAACCTTAGACCCTTCCTTTATTATGAGATGTGATTTCCAACTCCTTCCCATTCCAATCCTGACACCCTTCCGATATCATCAGATTTGTTATCTCAATGCTTCTAATATCAAACTTGAGACCCTCCCTATAGCATGAGATCTGACATCCAAGTCCTTCCCATTCCAATCCTGAGACCCTTCCTATAGCATGAGATGTGATATCTCAATGCTTCTAATACCAAACCTGAGACCCTTCCTATAACATGAGATGGGATATCCAACTCCTTCCCATTCCAATCCTGAGACCCTTCCGATAGCAGAGATGTGATATCTCAATGCTTATACCAAACCTGAGACCCTTGCTATGGCCTGAGATGTCATATACAACTCCTTCCCTTTCCAATCCTGAAACCCTTCCTATAGCATGAGATCTGATATCTCAATGCTTATACCAAACCTGAGACCCTTCCTATAGCATGAGATGTGATATCCAACTCCTTCCCATTCCAATCCTGAGACCCTTCCCATAGCATGAGATGTGATGTCTCAATGCTTCTAATACCAAACCTGAGATCCTTCCTATAACGTGAGATGTGATATCCAACTCCTTCCCATTCCAATCCTGAGACCCTTCCTATAGCATGAGAAGTGATATCTCCATGCGTATACCAAACCTGAGACCCTTCCTATAGCATGAGATGTGATATCCAAATCCTTCCCATTCCAATCCTGAGACCCTTCCTATAGCATGAGAAGTGATATCTCCATGCTTATACCAAACCTGAGACCCTTCCTATAGCATGAGAAGTGATATCTCCATGCTTATACCAAACCTGAGACGCTTCCTATAGCATGAGATGGGATATCCAACTCCTTCCCATTCCAATCCTGAGCCACTTCCGGTAGCAGAGATGTGATATCTCAATGCTTATACCAAACCTGAGACCCTTCCTATAACATGAGATGTGATAAGCAACTCATTCCCGTTCCAAACCTGAGACACTTCCTATAGCATATGTGATATCCAACTCCTTCCCATTCCAAACATGAGACCCTTCCTATAGCAAGAATGTAATATCCAACTCCTACCCATTCCAATCCTGAGACCATTCCTATAGCATGAGATGTGATATATCAATGCTTCTAATACCAAACCTGAGATCCTTCCTATGACATGAAATGTGATATCCAAATCCTTCCCATTCCAATCCTGAGACCCTTCCTATAGCATGAGATGTGATATCTCAATGCTTCTATCAAACTTGAGTCCCTTACTTTAACATGAGATGTGATATCCAAATCCTTCCCCTTCCAAACCTGAGACCCTCCCTTTAGCATGAGATGTGATATCCAACTCCTTCCCATTCCAATCCTGAGACCCTTCTGATAGCATGAGATGTGATATCTCAATGCCTCTAATACCAAACCTGATTCCTACCTCTAACATGAAATGTGATATCCAACCCCTTCCCTTTCCAAACGTGAGACCCTCCCTATAGCATCAGATGTGATATCCAAGTCCTTCCCATTCCAATCCTGAGACCCTTCCTATAGCATGAGATGTGATATCCCAATGCTTCTAATACCAAACCGGAGACCCTTCCTATAACATAAGATGGGATATCCAACTCCTTCCCATTCCACTCCTGAGACCCTTCCGATAGCAGAGATGTGATATCTCAATGCTTATACCAAACCTGAGACCCTTCCTGTGGCATGAGATGTCATATACAACTCCTTCCCATTCCAATCCTGAGACCCTTCCTATAGCATGAGATGTGATATCCAACTCCTTCCCATTCCAATCCTGAGACCCTTCCTATAGCATGAGATGTGATTTCTCAATGCTTCTAATACCAAACCTGAGATCCTTCCTATAACATGAGATGTGATATCCAACTCCTTCCCATTCCAATCCTGAGACACTTCCTATAGCATGAGAAGTGATATCTCAATGCTTATACCAAACCTGAGACCCTTCCTACGGCATGAGATGTCATATACAACTCCTTCCCATTCCAATCCTGAGACCCTTCCTATAGCATGAGATGTTATCTCAATGCTTATACCAAACCTGAGACCCTTCCTATAGCATGAGATGTGATATCCAACTACTTCCGATTCCAATCCTGAGACCCTTCCTATAGCATGAGATGTGATATCCAACTCCTTCCCTTTCCAAACCTGAGAACCTATCTATAGCATGAGATGTGATATCCAATTCCTTCCCATTCCAATCCTGAGACCCTTCCTATAGCATGAGATGTGATATCTCAATGCTTCTAATACCAAACCTGAGACCCTTCCTGTAGCATGAGATGTGATATCCAACTACTTCCCATTCCAATCCTGAGACCCTTCTTATAGCATGAGATGTGATATCCAACTCCTTCCATTCCAATCCTGAGACCCATCCTATAGCATGAGATGTGATATCTCAATGCTTATACCAAACCTGAGACCCTTCCTATAGCATGAGATGTGATATCCAACTACTTCCCATTCCAATCCTGAGAAATTTCCTATAGCATGAGATGTGATATCCAACTCCTTCCCTTTCCAAACCTGAGAGCATATCTATAGCATGAGATGGGATATCCAACTCCTTCCCATTCCAATCCTGAGACACTTCTGATAGCAGAGATGTGATATCTCAATGCTTATACCAAACCTGAGACCCTTCCTATAACATGAGATGTGATATCCAACTCCTCCCCATTCCAAACCTGAGACCCTTCCTTTAGCATGAGATGTGATATCCAGCTCCTTCCCATTCCAATCCTGAGACACTTCCGATAGCATAAGATGTGATATCTCAATGCTTCTAATATCAAAACTGAGACCCTCCCTATAGCATGATATGTGATATCTAAGTCCTTCCCATTCCAATCCTAGAACCCTTCCTATAGCAGGAGATGTGATATCTCAATGCTTCTACCAAACCTGAGACCCTTCCTTTAGCATGAGATGTGATATCCAACTCCTTCCCATTCCAGTCCTGAGACCCTTCCTATAGCATGAGATATGATATCTCAATACTTCTAATACCAAACCTGAGATCCTTCTGATAACATGAGATGTGATATCCAAATCCTTCCCCTTCCAAACCTGAGACCCTCCCTTTAGCATGAGATGTGATATCCAACTCCTTCCCATTCCAATCCTGAGATCCTTCTGATAGCATGAGATGTGATATCTCAATGCTTCTAATACCAAACCTGAGATCCTTCCTATAACATGAGATGTGATATCCAACTCCTTCCTTTTCCAATCCTGAGACCCTTCCTATAGCATGAGAAGTGATATCTCCATGCGTATACCAAACCTGAGACCCTTCCTATAGCATGAGATGTGATATCCAAATCCTTCCCATTCCAATCCTGAGACCCTTCCTATAGCATGAGATGTGATATCTCAATGCTTATACCAAACCAGAGACCCGTCCTATAACATGAGATGGGATATCCAACTCCTTCCCATTCCAATCCTGAGCCACTTCCGATAGCAGAGATGTGATATCTCAATGCTTATACCAAACCTGAGACCCTTCCTATAACATGAAATGTTATATCCAACTCATTCCCATTCCAAACCTGAGACACTTCCTATAGCATATGTGATATCCAACTCCTTCCCATTCCAAACATGAGACCCTTCCGATAGCATGAGATGTGATATCCAACTCCTTTGAATTCCAATACTGAGACCCTTCCAATAGCATATGTGATATCTCAATGCTTCTAATATCAAACCTGAGAACCTCCCTATAGCATGAGATGTGATATCCAACTCCTTCCCATCCCAATCCTGAGACACTTCCGATTGCAGAGATGTGATATCTCAATGTTTATACCAAACCTGAGACTCTTCCTATAACATGAGATGTGATAAACAACTCCTTCCCGTTCCAAACCTGAGACCCTTCCTATAGCATGAGATGTGATATCCAGCTCCTTCCCATTCCAATCCTGAGACCCTTCCGATAGCATGAGATGTGTTATCTCAATGCTTCTAATACCAAACCTGAGATCCTTCTTATAACATGTGATGTGATATCCAAATCCTTCCCCTTCCAAACCTGAGACCCTCCCTTTAGCATGAGATGTGATATCCAACTCCTTCCCATTCCAATCCTGAGACCCTTATGATAGCATGAGATGTGATATCTCAATGCCTCTAATACCAAACCTCAGATACTTCCGATAGCATGAGATGTGATATCTCAATGCTTCTAATACCAAACCTGAGATCCTTCCTATAACATGAGATGCGATATCCAAATCCTTCCCCTTCCAAACCTGAGACCCTCCCTTTAGCATGAGATGTGATATCCAACGCCTTCCCATTCCAATCCTGAGACCCTTCTGATAGCATGAGATGTGATATCTCAATGCCTCTAATACCAAACCTGAGATCCTACCTCTAACATGAAATGTGATATCCAACTCCTTCCCTTTCCAAACCTGCGACCCTGCCTATAGCATGAGATGTGATATCCAAGTCCTTCCCATTCCAATCCTGAGACCCTTCCTATAGCATGAGATGTGATATCTCAATGCTTATACCAAACCTGAGACCCTTCCTATGGCATGAGATGTCATATACAACTCCTTCCCATTCCAATCCCGAGACCCTTCCTATAGCATGAGATGTGATATCTCAATGCTTATACCAAACCTGAAACCCTTCCTATAGCATGAGATGTGATATCCAACTTCTTCCCATTCCAATCTTGAGACCCTTCCTATAACATGAGATGTGATGTCTCAATGCTTCTAATACCAAACCTGAGATCTTTCCTATAACATGAGATGTGATATCCAACTCCTTCCCATTCCAATTCTGAGACCCTTCCTATAGCAAGAGATGTGATATCTCAATGCCTCTTTACCAAACCTGATATCCTACCTCTAACATGAAATGTGATATCCAACTCCTTCCCCTTCCAAACCTGAGAGCCTTCCTATAGCATGAGATGTGATATCCAAGTCCTTCCCATTCCAATCCTGAGACCCTTCCTATAACATCAGATGTGATATCCAACTCCTTCCCATTCCAACCTGAGACCCTTCCTATAGCATGAGATGGGATATCCAACTCCTTCCAAATCCAATCCTGATACCCTTCCGATAGCATGAGATGTGATATCCCAATGCTTCTACAAAACCTGAGACCCATACATGGCATGAGATGTGATATCAAACTCCTTCCCATTCCAATCCTGAGACCCTTCCGATAGCAGAGATGTGATATCTCAATGCTTATACCAAACCTGAGACCCTTCCTATGGCATGAGATGTCATATACAACTCCTTCCCATTCCAAGCCTGAGACCCTTCCTATAGCATGAGATGTGATATCTCAATGTTTATACCAAACCTGAGACCCTTCCTATAGCATGAGATGTGATATCCAACCCCTTCCCATTCCAATCCTGAGACCCTTCCTATAGCATGAGATGTGATATCTCAATGCTTATACCAAACCTGAATCCCTTCCTATAGCATGAAATGTGATATCCAACTCCTTCCCTTTCCAAACCTGAGAGCCTACCTATAGCATGAGATGTGATCTCCAAGTCCTTCCCATTCCAATCCTTAGACCCTTCCTACAGCATGCAATATGATATCTCAATGATTCTAATAACAAACCTGAGACCCGTCCTATAACATGAGATGGGATATCCAACTCCTTCCCATTCCAATCCTGAGACACTTCCGATAGCAGAGATGTGATATCTCAATGCTTATACCAAACCTGAGACCCTTCCTATAGCATGAGATGTGATATCCAATTCTTTCCCGTTCCAAACCTGAGACCCTTCCTATAGCATATGTGATATCCAACTCCTTCCCATTCCAAACATGAGACCCTTCCTATAGCAAGAATGTAATATCCAACTCCTTCCCATTCCAATCCTGAGACCCTTCCTTCAGCATGCGATGTGATATTTCAATGCTTCTAATACCAAACCTGAGACCCGTCCTATAACATGAGATGGGATATCCAACTCCTTCCAGTTCCAAACCTGAGAGCCTTCCTATAGCATGAGATGTGATATCCAAGTCCTTCCCATTCCAATCCTGAGACCCTTCCTATAACATGAGATGTGATATCTCAATGCTTATACCAAACCTGAATCCCTTCCTATAGCATGAGATGTGATATCCAACTCCTTCCCATTCCAATCCTGAGACCCTTCCTATAGCATTAGATGTGATATCTCAATGCCTCTAATACCAAACCTGAGATCCTTCCTCTAACATGAAATGTGATATCCAACTCCTTCCCTTTCCAAACCTGAGAGCCTACCTATAGCATGAGATGTGATATCCAAGTCCTTCCCATTCCAATCCTTAGACCCTTCCTACAGCATGCAATATGATATCTCAATGATTCTAATACCAAACCTGAGATCTTTCCTATAACATGAGATGTGATATCCAACTCCTTCCCATTCCAATCCTGAGACCCTTCCTATAGCATGAGATGTGATATCTCAATGCCTCTTTACCAAACCTGAGATCCTACCTCTAACATGAAATGTGATATCCAACTCCTTCCCCTTCCAAACCTGAGAGCCTTCCTATAGTATGAGATGTGATATCCAAGTCCTTCCCATTCCAATCCTGAGACCCTTCCTATAACATCAGATGTGATATCCAACTCCTTCCCATTCCAACCTGAGACCCGTCCTATAACATGAGATGGGATATCCAACTCCTTCCAGTTCCAAACCTGAGACCCTTCCTATAGCATGAGATGTGATATCAAACTCCTTCCCATTCCAATCCTGAGACCCTTCCGATAGCATGAGATGTGTTATCTCAATGCCTCTTTACCAAACCTGAGATCCTACCTCTAACATGAAATGTGATATCCAACTCCTTCCCCTTCCAAACCTGAGAGCCTTCCTATAGCATGAGATGTGATATCCAAGTCCTTCCCATTCCAATCCTGAGACCCTTCCTATAACATGAGATGTGATGTCTCAATGCTTCTAATACCAAACCTGAGATCTTTCCTATAACATGAGATGTGATATCCAACTCCTTCCCATTCAAATCCTGAGACCCTTCCTATAGCATGAGATGTGATATCTCAATGCCTCTTTACCAAACCTGAGATCCTACCTCTAACATGAAATGTGATATCCAACTCCTTCCCCTTCAAACCTGAGAGCCTTCCTATAGTATGAGATGTGATATCCAAGTCCTTCCCATTCCAATCCTGAGACCCTTCCTATAACATCAGATGTGATATCCAACTCCTTCCCATTCCAACCTGAGACCCTTCCTATAGCATGAGATGGGATATTCAACTCCTTCCACATCCAATCCTGATACCCTTCCGATAGCTTGAGATGTGATATCTCAATGCTTCTAATACCAAACCTGTGACTCTTCCTATAACATGAGATGGGATATCCAACTCCTTCCCATTCCAATCCTGAGACCCTTCCGATAGCAGAGATGTGATATCTCAATGCTTATACCAAACCTGAGACCCTTCCTATGGCATGAGATGTCACATACAACTCCTTCCCATTCCAATCCTGAGACCCTTCCTATAGTATGAGATGTGATATCTCAATGCTTATACCAAACCTGAGACCCTTCCTATAGCATGAGATGTGATATCCAACTCCTTCCCATTCCAATCCTGAGACCCTTCCCATAGCATGAGATGTGATGTCTCAATGCTTCTAATACCAAACCTGAGATCCTTCCTATAACATCAAATGTGATATCCAACTCCTTCCCATTCCAATCCTGAGACCAATCCTATAGCAAGAGATGTGATATCTCAATGCTTATACCAAACCTGAGACCCTTCCTATAGCATGAGATGTGATATCCAACTCCTTCCCATTCCAATCCTGAGACCCTTCCTATAGCATGAGATGTGATATCTCAATGCCTCTAATACCAAACCTGAGATCCTTCCTCTAACATGAAATGTGATATCCAACTCCGTCCCTTTCCAAACCTGAGAGCCTACCTATAGCATGAGATGTGATATCCAAGTCCTTCCCATTCCAATCCTTAGACCCTTCCTACAGCATGCAATATGATATATCAATGATTCTAGTAACAAACCTGAGACCCATCCTATAACATGAGATGGGATATCCAACTCCTTTCAATTCCAATCCTGAGACACTTCCTATAGCATGAGATGTGATATCTCAATGCTTATACCAAACCTGAGACCCTTCCTATGGCATGAGATGTCACATACAACTCCTTCCCATTCCAATCCTGAGACCCTTCCTATAGTATGAGATGTGATATCTCAATGCTTATACCAAACCTGAGACCCTTCCTATAGCATGAGATGTGATATCCAACTTCTTCCCATTCCAATCCTGAGACCCTTCCTATAACATGAGATGTGATGTCTCAATGCTTCTAATACCAAACCTGATATCTTTCCTATAACATGAGATGTGATATCCAACTCCTTCCCATTCCAATCCTGAGACCCTTCCTATAGCATTAGATGTGATATCTCAATGCCTCTAATACCAAACCTGAGATCCTTCCTCTAACATGAAATGTGATATCCAACTCCTTCCCTTTCCAAACCTGAGAGCCTACCTATAGCATGAGATGTGATATCCAAGTCCTTCCCATTCCAATCCTTAGACCCTTCCTACAGCATGCAATATGATATCTCAATGATTCTAATACCAAACCTGAGATCTTTCCTATAACATGAGATGTGATATCCAAGTCCTTCCCATTCCAATCCTGAGACCCTTCCTATAACATCAGATGTGATATCCAACTCCTTCCCATTCCAACCTGAGACCCGTCCTATAACATGAGATGGGATATCCAACTCCTTCCAGTTCCAAACCTGAGACCCTTCCTATAGCATGAGATGTGATATCAAACTCCTTCCCATTCCAATCCTGAGACCCTTCCGATAGCATGAGATGTGTTATCTCAATGCCTCTTTACCAAACCTGAGATCCTACCTCTAACATGAAATGTGATATCCAACTCCTTCCCCTTCCAAACCTGAGAGCCTTCCTATAGCATGAGATGTGATATCCAAGTCCTTCCCATTCCAATCCTGAGACCCTTCCTATAACATGAGATGTGATGTCTCAATGCTTCTAATACCAAACCTGAGATCTTTCCTATAACATGAGATGTGATATCCAACTCCTTCCCATTCAAATCCTGAGACCCTTCCTATAGCATGAGATGTGATATCTCAATGCCTCTTTACCAAACCTGAGATCCTACCTCTAACATGAAATGTGATATCCAACTCCTTCCCCTTCAAACCTGAGAGCCTTCCTATAGTATGAGATGTGATATCCAAGTCCTTCCCATTCCAATCCTGAGACCCTTCCTATAACATCAGATGTGATATCCAACTCCTTCCCATTCCAACCTGAGACCCTTCCTATAGCATGAGATGGGATATTCAACTCCTTCCACATCCAATCCTGATACCCTTCCGATAGCTTGAGATGTGATATCTCAATGCTTCTAATACCAAACCTGTGACTCTTCCTATAACATGAGATGGGATATCCAACTCCTTCCCATTCCAATCCTGAGACCCTTCCGATAGCAGAGATGTGATATCTCAATGCTTATACCAAACCTGAGACCCTTCCTATGGCATGAGATGTCACATACAACTCCTTCCCATTCCAATCCTGAGACCCTTCCTATAGTATGAGATGTGATATCTCAATGCTTATACCAAACCTGAGACCCTTCCTATAGCATGAGATGTGATATCCAACTCCTTCCCATTCCAATCCTGAGACCCTTCCCATAGCATGAGATGTGATGTCTCAATGCTTCTAATACCAAACCTGAGATCCTTCCTATAACATCAAATGTGATATCCAACTCCTTCCCATTCCAATCCTGAGACCCTTCCTATAGCAAGAGATGTGATATCTCAATGCTTATACCAAACCTGAGACCCTTCCTATAGCATGAGATGTGATATCCAACTCCTTCCCATTCCAATCCTGAGACCCTTCCTATAGCATGAGATGTGATATCTCAATGCCTCTAATACCAAACCTGAGATCCTTCCTCTAACATGAAATGTGATATCCAACTCCGTCCCTTTCCAAACCTGAGAGCCTACCTATAGCATGAGATGTGATATCCAAGTCCTTCCCATTCCAATCCTTAGACCCTTCCTACAGCATGCAATATGATATATCAATGATTCTAGTAACAAACCTGAGACCCATCCTATAACATGAGATGGGATATCCAACTCCTTTCAATTCCAATCCTGAGACACTTCCTATAGCATGAGATGTGATATCTCAATGCTTATACCAAACCTGAGACCCTTCCTATGGCATGAGATGTCACATACAACTCCTTCCCATTCCAATCCTGAGACCCTTCCTATAGTATGAGATGTGATATCTCAATGCTTATACCAAACCTGAGACCCTTCCTATAGCATGAGATGTGATATCCAACTTCTTCCCATTCCAATCCTGAGACCCTTCCTATAACATGAGATGTGATGTCTCAATGCTTCTAATACCAAACCTGATATCTTTCCTATAACATGAGATGTGATATCCAACTCCTTCCCATTCCAATCCTGAGACCCTTCCTAGAGCATGAGATGTGATATCTCAATGCTTATACCAAACCTGAGACCCTTCCTATAGCTTGAGATGTGATATCCAACTCCTTCCCATTCCAATCCTGAGAACCTTCCTATAGCATGAGATGTGATATCTCAATGCCTCTAATACCAAACCTGAGATCCTTCCTCTAACATGAAATGTTATATCCAACTCCTTCCCCTTCCAAACCTGAGAGCCTTCCTATAGCATGAGATATGATATCCAAGTCCTTCCCATTCCAATCCTGAGACCCTTCCTATAACATGAGATGTGATATTCAACTCCTTCCCATTCCAACCTGAGACCCTTCCTATAGCATGAGATGGGATATCCAACTCCTTCCAAATCCAATCCTGATACCCTTCCGATAGCATGAGATGTGATATCCCAATGCTTCTACCAAACCTGAGACCCATACTATGGCATGAGATGTGATATCAAACTCCTTCCCATTCCAATCCTGAGACCCTTCCTATAGCTTGAGATGTGATATCCAACTCCTTCCCATTCCAATTCTGAGACCCTTCCTATACCATGAGACTTGATATCTCAATGCTTCTAATACCAAACCTGAGACCCGTCCTATAACATGAGATGTGATATCCAAATCCTTCCCCTTCCAAACCTTAGACCCTTCCTTTATCATGAGATGTGATATCCAACTCCTTCCCATTCCAATCCTGACACCCTTCCGATATCATGAGATTTGTTATCTCAATGCTTCTAATATCAAACTTGAGACCCTCCCTATAGCATGAGATCTGACATCCAAGTCCTTCCCATTCCAATCCTGAGACCCTTCCTATAGCATGAGATGTGATATCTCAATGCTTCTAATACCAAACCTGAAACCCTTCCTATAACATGAGATGGGATATCCAAGTCCTTCCCATTCTAATCCTGAGACCCTTCCCATAGCATGAGATGTGATGTCTCAATGCTTCTAATACCAAACCTGAGATCCTTCCTATAACATGAGATGTGATATCCAACTCCTTCCCATTCCAATCCTGAGACCCTTCCTATAGCATGAGAAGTGATATCTCCATGCTTATACCAAACCCGAGACCCTTCCTATAGCATGAGATGTGATATCCAACTCCTTCCCATTCCAATCCTGAGACCCTTCCTATAGCATGAGAAGTGATATCTCCATGCGTATACCAAACCTGAGACCCTTCCTATAGCATGAGATGTGATATCCAAATCCTTCCCATTCCAATCCTGAGACCCTTCCTATAGCATGAGATGTGATATCTCAATGCTTATACCAAACCAGAGACCCGTCCTATAACATGAGATGGGATATCCAACTCCTTCCCATTCCAATCCTGAGACCCTTCCTATAACATGAGATGTGATATCCAACTCCTTCCAATTCCAACCTGAGACCCTTCCTATAGCATGAGATGGGATATCCAACTCCTTCCAAATCCAATCCTGATACCCTTCCGATAGCATGAGATGTGATATCCCAATGCTTCTACCAAACCTGAGACCCATACTATGGCATGAGATGTGATATCAAACTCCTTCCCATTCCAATCCTGAGACCCTTCCTATAGCTTGAGATGTGATATCCAACTCCTTCCCATTCCAATTCTGAGACCCTTCCTATACCATGAGACTTGATATCTCAATGCTTCTAATACCAAACCTGAGACCCGTCCTATAACATGAGATGTGATATCCAAATCCTTCCCCTTCCAAACCTTAGACCCTTCCTTTATCATGAGATGTGATTTCCAGCTCCTTCCCATTCCAATCCTGACACCCTTCCGATATCATGAGATTTGTTATCTCAATGCTTCTAATATCAAACTTGAGACCCTCCCTATAGCATGAGATCTGACATCCAAGTCCTTCCCATTCCAATCCTGAGACCGTTCCTATAGCATGAGATGTGATATCTCAATGCTTCTAATACCAAACCTGAGACCCTTCCTATAACATGAGATGGGATATCCAACTCCTTCCCATTCCAATCCTGAGACCCTTCCGATAGCAGAGATGTGATATCTCAATGCTTATACCAAACCTGAGACCCTTGCTATGGCCTGAGATGTCATATACAACTCCTTCCCATTCCAATCCTGAGACCCTTCCTATAGCATGAGATGTGATATCTCAATGCTTATACCAAACCTGAGACCCTTCCTATAGCATGAGATGTGATATCCAACTCCTTCCCATTCCAATCCTGAGACCCTTCCCATAGCATGAGATGTGATGTCTCAATGCTTCTAATACCAAACCTGAGACCCTTCCTATAACATGAGATGTGATATCCAACTCCTTCCCATTCCAATCCTGAGACCCTTCCTATAGCATGAGAAGTGATATCTCCATGCTTATACCAAACCTGAGACCATTCCTATAGCATGAGATGTAATATCCAACTCCTTCCCATTCCAATCCTGAGACCCTTCCTATAGCATGAGAAGTATCTCCATGCGTATACCAAACCTGAGACCCTTCCTATAGCATGAGATGTGATATCCAAATCCTTCCCATTCCAATCCTGAGCCACTTCCGATAGCAGAGATGTGATATCTCAATGCTTATACCAAACCTTAGACCCTTCCTATAACATGAGATGTGATATCCAACTCATTCCCGTTCCAAACCTGAGACACTTCCTATAGCATATGTGATATCCAAGTCCTTTCCATTTCAAACATGAGACCCTTCCTATAGCAAGAATGTAATATCCAACTCCTACCCATTCCAATCCTGAGACCATTCCTATAGCATGAGATGTGATATATCAATGCTTCTAATACCAAACCTGAGATCCTTCCTATGACATGAAATGTGATATCCAAATCCTTCCCATTCCAAACCTGAGACCCTTCCTACAGCATGCAATGTGATATCTCAATGCTTCTAATATCAAACCTGAGACCCGTCCTATAACATGAGATGGGATATCCAACTCCTTCCCGTTCCAAACCTGAGACCCTTCCTATAGCATGAGATGTGATATCCAATTCCTTCCCATCCCAATCCTGAGACACCTCCGATAGCAGAGATGTGATATCTCAATGCTTATACCAAACCTGAGACTCTTCCTATAACATGAGATGTGATGTCCAACTCCTTCCCGTTCCAAACCTGAGACCCTTCCTATAGCATGAGATGTGATATCCAACTCCTTCCCATTCCAATCCTGAGACCCTTCCGATAGCAGAGATGTGATATCTCAATGCTTATACCAAACCTGAGACTCTTCCTATAACATGAGATGTGATATCCAACTCCTTCCCTTTCCAAACCTGAGACCCTGCCTATAGCATGAGATGTGATATCCAAGTCCTTCCCATTCCAATCCTGAGACCCTTCCTATAGCATGAGATGTGATATCTCAATGCTTATACCAAACCTGAGACCCTTCCTATGGCATGAGATGTCATATACAACTCCTTCCCATTCCAATCCCGAGACCCTTCCTATAGCATGAGATGTGATATCTCAATGCTTATACCAAACCTGAAACCCTTCCTATAGCATGAGATGTGATATCCAACTTCTTCCCATTCCAATCCTGAGACCCTTCCTATAACATGAGATGTGATGTCTCAATGCTTCTAATACCAAACCTGAGATCTTTCCTATAACATGAGATGTGATATCCAACTCCTTCCCATTCCAATTCTGAGACCCTTCCTATAGCAAGAGATGTGATATCTCAATGCCTCTTTACCAAACCTGATATCCTACCTCTAACATGAAATGTGATATCCAACTCCTTCCCCTTCCAAACCTGAGAGCCTTCCTATAGCATGAGATGTGATATCCAAGTCCTTCCCATTCCAATCCTGAGACCCTTCCTATAACATCAGATGTGATATCCAACTCCTTCCCATTCCAACCTGAGACCCTTCCTATAGCATGAGATGGGATATCCAACTCCTTCCAAATCCAATCCTGATACCCTTCCGATAGCATGAGATGTGATATCCCAATGCTTCTACAAAACCTGAGACCCATACATGGCATGAGATGTGATATCAAACTCCTTCCCATTCCAATCCTGAGACCCTTCCGATAGCAGAGATGTGATATCTCAATGCTTATACCAAACCTGAGACCCTTCCTATGGCATGAGATGTCATATACAACTCCTTCCCATTCCAAGCCTGAGACCCTTCCTATAGCATGAGATGTGATATCTCAATGTTTATACCAAACCTGAGACCCTTCCTATAGCATGAGATGTGATATCCAACTCCTTCCCATTCCAATCCTGAGAACCTTCCTATAGCATGAGATGTCATATCTCAATGCTTATACCAAACCTGAATCCCTTCCTATAGCATGAAATGTGATATCCAACTCCTTCCCTTTCCAAACCTGAGAGCCTACCTATAGCATGAGATGTGATATCCAAGTCCTTCCCATTCCAATCCTTAGACCCTTCCTACAGCATGCAATATGATATCTCAATGATTCTAATAACAAACCTGAGACCCGTCCTATAACATGAGATGGGATATCCAACTCCTTCCCATTCCAATCCTGAGACACTTCCGATAGCAGAGATGTGATATCTCAATGCTTATACCAAACCTGAGACCCTTCCTATAGCATGAGATGTGATATCCAATTCTTTCCCGTTCCAAACCTGAGACCCTTCCTATAGCATATGTGATATCCAACTCCTTCCCATTCCAAACATGAGACCCTTCCTATAGCAAGAATGTAATATCCAACTCCTTCCCATTCCAATCCTGAGACCCTTCCTTCAGCATGCGATGTGATATCTCAATGCTTCTAATACCAAACCTGAGACCCGTCCTATAACATGAGATGGGATATCCAACTCCTTCCAGTTCCAAACCTGAGAGCCTTCCTATAGCATGAGATGTGATATCCAAGTCCTTCCCATTCCAATCCTGAGACCCTTCCTATAACATGAGATGTGATATCTCAATGCTTATACCAAACCTGAATCCCTTCCTATAGCATGAGATGTGATATCCAACTCCTTCCCATTCCAATCCTGAGACCCTTCCTATAGCATTAGATGTGATATCTCAATGCCTCTAATACCAAACCTGAGATCCTTCCTCTAACATGAAATGTGATATCCAACTCCTTCCCTTTCCAAACCTGAGAGCCTACCTATAGCATGAGATGTGATATCCAAGTCCTTCACATTCCAATCCTTAGACCCTTCCTACAGCATGCAATATGATATCTCAATGATTCTAATACCAAACCTGAGATCTTTCCTATAACATGAGATGTGATATCCAACTCCTTCCCATTCCAATCCTGAGACCCTTCCTATAGCATGAGATGTGATATCTCAATGCCTCTTTACCAAACCTGAGATCCTACCTCTAACATGAAATGTGATATCCAACTCCTTCCCCTTCCAAACCTGAGAGCCTTCCTATAGTATGAGATGTGATATCCAAGTCCTTCCCATTCCAATCCTGAGACCCTTCCTATAACATCAGATGTGATATCCAACTCCTTCCCATTCCAACCTGAGACCCTTCCTATAGCATGAGATGGGATATTCAACTCCTTCCAAATCCAATCCTGATACCCTTCCGATAGCATGATATGTGATATCTCAATGCTTCTAATACCAAACCTGTGACTCTTCCTATAACATGAGATGGGATATCCAACTCCTTCCCATTCCAATCCTGAGACCCTTCCGATAGCAGAGATGTGATATCTCAATGCTTATACCAAACCTGAGACCCTTCCTATGGCATGAGATGTCACATATAACTCCTTCCCATTCCAATCCTGAGACCCTTCCTATAGTATGAGATGTGATATCTCAATGCTTATACCAAACCTGAGACCCTTCCTATAGCATGAGATGTGATATCCAACTCCTTCCCATTCCAATCCTGAGACCCTTCCCATAGCATGAGATGTGATGTCTCAATGCTTCTAATACCAAACCTGAGATCCTTCCTATAACATCAAATGTGATATCCAACTCCTTCCCATTCCAATCCTGAGACCCTTCCTATAGCATGAGATGTGATATCTCAATGCTTATACCAAACCTGAGACCCTTCCTATAGCATGAGATGTGATATCCAACTCCTTCCCATTCCAATCCTGAGACCCTTCCTATAGCATGAGATGTGATATCTCAATGCCTCTAATACCAAACCTGAGATCCTTCCTCTAACATGAAATGTGATATCCAACTCCGTCCCTTTCCAAACCTGAGAGCCTACCTATAGCATGAGATGTGATATCCAACTCCTTCCCATTCCAAACATGAGACCCTTCCTATAGCAAGAATGTAATATCCAACTCCTTCCCATTCCAATCCTGAGACCCTTCCTACAGCATGCGATGTGATATCTCAATGCTTCTAATACCAAACCTGAGATCTTTCCTATAACATGAGATGTGATATCCAACTCCTTCCCATTCAAATCCTGAGACCCTTCCTATAGCATGAGATGTGATATCTCAATGCCTCTTTACCAAACCTGAGATCCTACCTCTAACATGAAATGTGATATCCAACTCCTTCCCCTTCCAAACCTGAGAGCCTTCCTATAGTATGAGATGTGATATCCAAGTCCTTCCCATTCCAATCCTGAGACCCTTCCTATAACATCAGATGTGATATCCAACTCCTTCCCATTCCAACCTGAGACCCTTCCTATAGCATGAGATGGGATATTCAACTCCTTCCAAATCTAATCCTGATACCCTTCCGATAGCTTGAGATGTGATATCTCAATGCTTCTAATACCAAACCTGTGACTCTTCCTATAACATGAGATGGGATATTCATCTCCTTCCCATTCCAATCCTGAGACCCTTCCGATAGCAGAGATGTGATATCTCAATGCTTATACCAAACCTGAGACCCTTCCTATGGCATGAGATGTCACATACAACTCCTTCCCATTCCAATCCTGAGACCCTTCCAATAGTATGAGATGTGATATCTCAATGCTTATACCAAACCTGAGACCCTTCATATAGCATGAGATGTGATATCCAACTCCTTCCCATTCCAATCCTGAGACCCTTCCCATAGCATGAGATTTGATGTCTCAATGCTTCTAATACCAAACCTGAGATCCTTCCTATAACATCAAATGTGATATCCAACTCCTTCCCATTCCAATCCTGAGACCCTTCCTATAGCATGAGATGTGATATCTCAATGCTTATACCAAACCTGAGACCCTTCCTATAGCATGAGATGTGATATTCAACTCCTTCCCATTCCAATCCTGAGACCCTTCCTATAGCATGAGATGTGATATCTCAATGCGTCTAATACCAAACCTGAGATCCTTCCTCTAACATGAAATGTGATATCCAACTCCGTCCCTTTCCAAACCTGAGAGCCTTCCTATAGCATGAGATGTCACATACAACTCCTTCCCATTCCAATCCTTAGACCCTTCCTACAGCATGCAATATGATATCTCAATGATTCTAATAACAAACCTGAGACCCGTCCTATAACATGAGATGGGATATCCAACACCTTTCAATTCCAATCCTGAGACACTTCCTATAGCATGAGATGTGATATCTCAATGCTTATACCAAACCTGAGACCCTTCCTATGGCATGAGATGTCATATACAACTCCTTCCCATTCCAATCCTGAGACCCTTCCTATAGCATGAGATGTGATATCTCAATGCTTATACCAAACCTGAGACCCTTCCTATAGCATGAGATGTGATATCCAACTTCTTCCCATTCCAATCCTGAGACCCTTCCTATAACATGAGATGTGATGTCTCAATGCTTCTAATACCAAACCTGATATCTTTCCTATAACATGAGATGTGATATCTAACTCCTTCCCATTCCAATCCTGAGACCCTTCCTATAGCATGAGATGTGATATCTCAATGCTTATACCAAACCTGAGACCCTTCCTATAGCTTGAGATGTGATATCCAACTCCTTCCCATTCCAATCCTGAGAACCTTCCTATAGCATGAGATGTGATATCTCAATGCCTCTAATACCAAACCTGAGATCCTTCCTCTAACATGAAATGTGATATCCAACTCCTTCCCCTTCCAAACCTGAGAGCCTTCCTATAGCATGAGATATGATATCCAAGTCCTTCCCATTCCAATCCTGAGACCCTTCCTATAACATGAGATGTGATATTCAACTCCTTCCCATTCCAACCTGAGACCCTTCCTATAGCATGAGATGGGATATCCAACTCCTTCCAAATCCAATCCTGATACCCTTCCGATAGCATGAGATGTGATATCCCAATGCTTCTACCAAACCTGAGACCCATACTATGGCATGAGATGTGATATCAAACTCCTTCCCATTCCAATCCTGAGACCCTTCCTATAGCTTGAGATGTGATATCCAACTCCTTCCCATTCCAATTCTGAGACCCTTCCTATACCATGAGACTTGATATCTCAATGCTTGTAATACCAAACCTGAGACCCGTCCTATAACATGAGATGTGATATCCAAATCCTTCCCCTTCCAAACCTTAGACCCTTCCTTTATCATGAGATGTGATATCCAACTCCTTCCCATTCCAATCCTGACACCCTTCCGATATCATGAGATTTGTTATCTCAATGCTTCTAATACCAAACCTGAGACCCTTCCTATAACATGAGATGGGATATCCAAGTCCTTCCCATTCTAATCCTGAGACCCTTCCCATAGCATGAGATGTGATGTCTCAATGCTTCTAATACCAAACCTGAGATCCTTCCTATAACATGAGATGTGATATCCAACTCCTTCCCATTCCAATCCTGAGACCCTTCCTATAGCATGAGAAGTGACATCTCCATGCTTATACCAAACCCGAGACCCTTCCTATAGCATGAGATGTGATATCCAACTCCTTCCATTCCAATCCTGAGACCCTTCCTATAGCATGAGAAGTGATATCTCCATGCGTATACCAAACCTGAGACCCTTCCGATAGCATGAGATGTGATATCCAAATCCTTCCCATTCCAATCCTGAGACCCTTCCTATAGCATGAGATGTGATATCTCAATGCTTATACCAAACCAGAGACCCGTCCTATAACATGAGATGGGATATCTAACTCCTTCCCATTCCAATCCTGAGACCCTTCCTATAACATGAGATGTGATATCCAACTCCTTCCCATTCCAACCTGAGACCCTTCCTATAGCATGAGATGGGATATCCAACTCCTTCCAAATCCAATCCTGATACCCTTCCGATAGCATGAGATGTGATATCCCAATGCTTCTACCAAACCTGAGACCCATACTATGGCATGAGATGTGATATCAAACTCCTTCCCATTCCAATCCTGAGACCCTTCCTATAGCTTGAGATGTGATATCCAACTCCTTCCCATTCCAATTCTGAGACCCTTCCTATACCATGAGACTTGATATCTCAATGCTTCTAATACCAAACCTGAGACCCGTCCTATAACATGAGATGTGATATCCAAATCCTTCCCCTTCCAAACCTTAGACCCTTCCTTTATCATGAGATGTGATTTCCAATTCCTTCCCATTCCAATCCTGACACCCTTCCGATATCATGAGATTTGTTATCTCAATGCTTCTAATATCAAACTTGAGACCCTCCCTATAGCATGAGATCTGACATCCAAGTCCTTCCCATTCCAATCCTGAGACCCTTCCTATAGCATGAGATGTGATATCTCAATGCTTCTAATACCAAACCTGAGACCCTTCCTATAACATGAGATGGGATATCCAACTCCTTCCCATTCCAATCCTGAGACCCTTCCGATAGCAGAGATGTGATATCTCAATGCTTATACCAAACCTGAGACCCTTGCTATGGCCTGAGATGTCATATACAACTCCTTCCCATTCCAATCCTGAGACCCTTCCTATAGCATGAGATGTGATATCTCAATGCTTATACCAAACCTGAGACCCTTCCTATAGCATGAGATGTGATATCCAACTCCTTCCCATTCCAATCCTGAGACCCTTCCCATAGCATGAGATGTGATGTCTCAATGCTTCTAATACCAAACCTGAGACCCTTCCTATAACATGAGATGTGATATCCAACTCCTTCCCATTCCAATCCTGAGACCCTTCCTATAGCATGAGAAGTGATATCTCCATGCTTATACCAAACCTGAGACCCTTCCTATAGCATGAGATGTAATATCCAACTCCTTCCCATTCCAATCCTGAGACCCTTCCTATAGCATGAGAAGTATCTCCATGCGTATACCATGCGTGTATCTCCATTCCTATAGCATGAGATGTGATATCCAAATCCTTCCCATTCCATTCCTGAGCCACTTCCGATAGCAGAGATGTGATATCTCAATGCTTATACCAAACCTGAGACCCTTCCTATAACATGAGATGTGATATCCAACTCATTCCCGTTCCAAACCTGAGACACTTCCTATAGCATATGTGATATCCAAGTCCTTCCCATTTCAAACATGAGACCCTTCCTATAGCAAGAATGTAATATCCAACTCCTACCCATTCCAATCCTGAGACCATTCCTATAGCATGAGATGTGATATATCAATGCTTCTAATACCAAACCTGAGATCCTTCCTATGACATGAAATGTGATATCCAAATCCTTCCCATTCCAAACCTGAGACCCTTCCTACAGCATGCAATGTGATATCTCAATGCTTCTAATATCAAACCTGAGACCCGTCCTATAACATGAGATGGGATATCCAACTCCTTCCCGTTCCAAACCTGAGACCCTTCCTATAGCATGAGATGTGATATCCAATTCCTTCCCATCCCAATCCTGAGACACCTCCGATAGCAGAGATGTGATATCTCAATGCTTATACCAAACCTGAGACTCTTCCTATAACATGAGATGTGATATCCAACTCCTTCCCGTTCCAAACCTGAGACCCTTCCTATAGCATGAGATGTGATATCCAACTCCTTCCCATTCCAATCCTGACACCCTTCCGATATCATGAGATTTGTTATCTCAATGCTTCTAATATCAAACTTGAGACCCTCCCTATAGCATGAGATCTGACATCCAAGTCCTTCCCATTCCAATCCTGAGACCCTTCCTATAGCATGAGATGTGATATCTCAATGCTTCTAATACCAAACCTGAGACCCTTCCTATAACATGAGATGGGATATCCAACTCCTTCCCATTCCAATCCTGAGACCCTTCCGATAGCAGAGATGTGATATCTCAATGCTTATACCAAACCTGAGACCCTTGCTATGGCCTGAGATGTCATATACAACTCCTTCCCATTCCAATCCTGAGACCCTTCCTATAGCATGAGATGTGATATCTCAATGCTTATACCAAACCTGAGACCCTTCCTATAGCATGAGATGTGATATCCAACTCCTTCCCATTCCAATCCTGAGACCCTTCCCATAGCATGAGATGTGATGTCTCAATGCTTCTAATACCAAACCTGAGACCCTTCCTATAACATGAGATGTGATATCCAACTCCTTCCCATTCCAATCCTGAGACCCTTCCTATAGCATGAGAAGTGATATCTCCATGCTTATACCAAACCTGAGACCCTTCCTATAGCATGAGATGTAATATCCAACTCCTTCCCATTCCAATCCTGAGACCCTTCCTATAGCATGAGAAGTATCTCCATGCGTATACCAAACCTGAGACCCTTCCTATAGCATGAGATGTGATATCCAAATCCTTCCCATTCCAATCCTGAGCCACTTCCGATAGCAGAGATGTGATATCTCAATGCTTATACCAAACCTTAGACCCTTCCTATAACATGAGATGTGATATCCAACTCATTCCCGTTCCAAACCTGAGACACTTCCTATAGCATATGTGATATCCAAGTCCTTTCCATTTCAAACATGAGACCCTTCCTATAGCAAGAATCTAATATCCAACTCCTACCCATTCCAATCCTGAGACCATTCCTATAGCATGAGATGTGATATATCAATGCTTCTAATACCAAACCTGAGATCCTTCCTATGACATGAAATGTGATATCCAAATCCTTCCCATTCCAAACCTGAGACCCTTCCTACAGCATGCGATGTGATATCTCAATGCTTCTAATATCAAACCTGAGACCCGTCCTATAACATGAGATGGGATATCCAACTCCTTCCCGTTCCAAACCTGAGACCCTTCCTATAGCATGAGATGTGATATCCAATTCCTTCCCATCCCAATCCTGAGACACCTCCGATAGCAGAGATGTGATATTTCAATGCTTATACCAAACCTGAGACTCTTCCTATAACATGAGATGTGATGCCCAACTCCTTCCCGTTCCAAACCTGAGACCCTTCCGATAGCAGAGATGTGATATCTCAATGCTTATACCAAACCTGAGACTCTTCCTATAACATGAGATGTGATATCCAACTCCTTCCCTTTCCAAACCTGAGACCCTGCCTATAGCATGAGATGTGATATCCAAGTCCTTCCCATTCCAATCCTGAGACCCTTCCTATAGCATGAGATGTGATATCTCAATGCTTATACCAAACCTGAGACCCTTCCTATGGCATGAGATGTCATATACAACTCCTTCCCATTCCAATCCCGAGACCCTTCCTATAGCATGAGATGTGATATCTCAATGCTTATACCAAACCTGAAACCCTTCCTATAGCATGAAATGTGATATCCAAATCCTTCCCATTCCAAACCTGAGACCCTTCCTACAGCATGCAATGTGATATCTCAATGCTTCTAATATCAAACCTGAGACCCGTCCTATAACATGAGATGGGATATCCAACTCCTTCCCGTTCCAAACCTGAGACCCTTCCTATAGCATGAGATGTGATATCCAATTCCTTCCCATCCCAATCCTGAGACACCTCCGATAGCAGAGATGTGATATCTCAATGCTTATACCAAACCTGAGACTCTTCCTATAACATGAGATGTGATATCCAACTCCTTCCCGTTCCAAACCTGAGACCCTTCCTATAGCATGAGATGTGATATCCAACTCCTTCCCATTCCAATCCTGACACCCTTCCGATATCATGAGATTTGTTATCTCAATGCTTCTAATATCAAACTTGAGACCCTCCCTATAGCATGAGATCTGACATCCAAGTCCTTCCCATTCCAATCCTGAGACCCTTCCTATAGCATGAGATGTGATATCTCAATGCTTCTAATACCAAACCTGAGACCCTTCCTATAACATGAGATGGGATATCCAACTCCTTCCCATTCCAATCCTGAGACCCTTCCGATAGCAGAGATGTGATATCTCAATGCTTATACCAAACCTGAGACCCTTGCTATGGCCTGAGATGTCATATACAACTCCTTCCCATTCCAATCCTGAGACCCTTCCTATAGCATGAGATGTGATATCTCAATGCTTATACCAAACCTGAGACCCTTCCTATAGCATGAGATGTGATATCCAACTCCTTCCCATTCCAATCCTGAGACCCTTCCCATAGCATGAGATGTGATGTCTCAATGCTTCTAATACCAAACCTGAGACCCTTCCTATAACATGAGATGTGATATCCAACTCCTTCCCATTCCAATCCTGAGACCCTTCCTATAGCATGAGAAGTGATATCTCCATGCTTATACCAAACCTGAGACCCTTCCTATAGCATGAGATGTAATATCCAACTCCTTCCCATTCCAATCCTGAGACCCTTCCTATAGCATGAGAAGTATCTCCATGCGTATACCAAACCTGAGACCCTTCCTATAGCATGAGATGTGATATCCAAATCCTTCCCATTCCAATCCTGAGCCACTTCCGATAGCAGAGATGTGATATCTCAATGCTTATACCAAACCTTAGACCCTTCCTATAACATGAGATGTGATATCCAACTCATTCCCGTTCCAAACCTGAGACACTTCCTATAGCATATGTGATATCCAAGTCCTTTCCATTTCAAACATGAGACCCTTCCTATAGCAAGAATCTAATATCCAACTCCTACCCATTCCAATCCTGAGACCATTCCTATAGCATGAGATGTGATATATCAATGCTTCTAATACCAAACCTGAGATCCTTCCTATGACATGAAATGTGATATCCAAATCCTTCCCATTCCAAACCTGAGACCCTTCCTACAGCATGCGATGTGATATCTCAATGCTTCTAATATCAAACCTGAGACCCGTCCTATAACATGAGATGGGATATCCAACTCCTTCCCGTTCCAAACCTGAGACCCTTCCTATAGCATGAGATGTGATATCCAATTCCTTCCCATCCCAATCCTGAGACACCTCCGATAGCAGAGATGTGATATTTCAATGCTTATACCAAACCTGAGACTCTTCCTATAACATGAGATGTGATGCCCAACTCCTTCCCGTTCCAAACCTGAGACCCTTCCTATAGCATGAGATGTGATATCCAACTCCTTCCCATTCCAATCCTGAGACCCTTCCGATAGCAGAGATGTGATATCTCAATGCTTATACCAAACCTGAGACTCTTCCTATAACATGAGATGTGATATCCAACTCCTTCCCTTTCCAAACCTGAGACCCTGCCTATAGCATGAGATGTGATATCCAAGTCCTTCCCATTCCAATCCTGAGACCCTTCCTATAGCATGAGATGTGATATCTCAATGCTTATACCAAACCTGAGACCCTTCCTATGGCATGAGATGTCATATACAACTCCTTCCCATTCCAATCCCGAGACCCTTCCTATAGCATGAGATGTGATATCTCAATGCTTATACCAAACCTGAAACCCTTCCTATAGCATGAGATGTGATATCCAACTTCTTCCCATTCCAATCCTGAGACCCTTCCTATAACATGAGATGTGATGTCTCAATGCTTCTAATACCAAACCTGAGATCTTTCCTATAACATGAGATGTGATATCCAACTCCTTCCCATTCCAATTCTGAGACCCTTCCTATAGCAAGAGATGTGATATCTCAATGCCTCTTTACCAAACCTGATATCCTACCTCTAACATGAAATGTGATATCCAACTCCTTCCCCTTCCAAACCTGAGAGCCTTCCTATAGCATGAGATGTGATATCCAAGTCCTTCCCATTCCAATCCTGAGACCCTTCCTATAACATCAGATGTGATATCCAACTCCTTCCCATTCCAACCTGAGACCCTTCCTATAGCATGAGATGGGATATCCAACTCCTTCCAAATCCAATCCTGATACCCTTCCGATAGCATGAGATGTGATATCCCAATGCTTCTACAAAACCTGAGACCCATACATGGCATGAGATGTGATATCAAACTCCTTCCCATTCCAATCCTGAGACCCTTCCGATAGCAGAGATGTGATATCTCAATGCTTATACCAAACCTGAGACCCTTCCTATGGCATGAGATGTCATATACAACTCCTTCCCATTCCAAGCCTGAGACCCTTCCTATAGCATGAGATGTGATATCTCAATGTTTATACCAAACCTGAGACCCTTCCTATAGCATGAGATGTGATATCCAACTCCTTCCCATTCCAATCCTGAGACCCTTCCTATAGCATGAGATGTGATATCTCAATGCTTATACCAAACCTGAATCCCTTCCTATAGCATGAAATGTGATATCCAACTCCGTCCCTTTCCAAACCAGAGAGCCTACCTATAGCATGAGATGTGATATCCAAGTCCTTCCCATTCCAATCCTTCGACCCTTCCTACAGCATGCAATATGATATCTCAATGATTCTAATAACAAACCTGAGACCCGTCCTATAACATGAGATGGGATATCCAACTCCTTCCCATTCCAATCCTGAGACACTTCTGATAGCAGAGATGTGATATCTCAATGCTTATACCAAACCTGAGACCCTTCCTATAGCATGAGATGTGATATCCAATTCTTTCCCGTTCCAAACCTGAGACCCTTCCTATAGCATATGTGATATCCAACTCCTTCCCATTCCAAACATGAGACCCTTCCTATAGCAAGAATGTAATATCCAACTCCTTCCCATTCCAATCCTGAGATCCTTCCTTCAGCATGCGATGTGATATCTCAATGCTTCTAATACCAAACCTGAGACCCGTCCTATAACATGAGATGGGATATCCAACTCCTTCCAGTTCCAAACCTGAGAGCCTTCCTATAGCATGAGATGTGATATCCAAGTCCTTCCCATTCCAATCCTGAGACCCTTCCTATAACATGAGATGTGATATCTCAATGCTTATACCAAACCTGAATCCCTTCCTATAGCATGAGATGTGATATCCAACTCCTTCCCATTCCAATCCTGAGACCCTTCCTATAGCATTAGATGTGATATCTCAATGCCTCTAATACCAAACCTGAGATCCTTCCTCTAACATGAAATGTGATATCCAACTCCTTCCCTTTCCAAACCTGAGAGCCTACCTATAGCATGAGATGTGATATCCAAGTCCTTCACATTCCAATCCTTAGACCCTTCCTACAGCATGCAATATGATATCTCAATGATTCTAATACCAAACCTGAGATCTTTCCTATAACATGAGATGTGATATCCAACTCCTTCCCATTCCAATCCTGAGACCCTTCCTATAGCATGAGATGTGATATCTCAATGCCTCTTTACCAAACCTGAGATCCTACCTCTAACATGAAATGTGATATCCAACTCCTTCCCCTTCCAAACCTGAGAGCCTTCCTATAGTATGAGATGTGATATCCATGTCCTTCCCATTCCAATCCTGAGACCCTTCCTATAACATCAGATGTGATATCCAACTCCTTCCCATTCCAACCTGAGACCCTTCCTATAGCATGAGATGGGATATTCAACTCCTTCCAAATCCAATCCTGATACCCTTCCGATAGCATGATATGTGATATCTCAATGCTTCTAATACCAAACCTGTGACTCTTCCTATAACATGAGATGGGATATCCAACTCCTTCCCATTCCAATCCTGAGACCCTTCCGATAGCAGAGATGTGATATCTCAATGCTTATACCAAACCTGAGACCCTTCCTATGGCATGAGATGTCACATATAACTCCTTCCCATTCCAATCCTGAGACCCTTCCTATAGTATGAGATGTGATATCTCAATGCTTATACCAAACCTGAGACCCTTCCTATAGCATGAGATGTGATATCCAACTCCTTCCCATTCCAATCCTGAGACCCTTCCCATAGCATGAGATGTGATGTCTCAATGCTTCTAATACCAAACCTGAGATCCTTCCTATAACATCAAATGTGATATCCAACTCCTTCCCATTCCAATCCTGAGACCCTTCCTATAGCATGAGATGTGATATCTCAATGCTTATACCAAACCTGAGACCCTTCCTATAGCATGAGATGTGATATCCAACTCCTTCCCATTCCAATCCTGAGACCCTTCCTATAGCATGAGATGTGATATCTCAATGCCTCTAATACCAAACCTGAGATCCTTCCTCTAACATGAAATGTGATATCCAACTCCGTCACTTTCCAAACCTGAGAGCCTACCTATAGCATGAGATGTGATATCCAACTCCTTCCCATTCCAAACATGAGACCCTTCCTATAGCAAGAATGTAATATCCAACTCCTTCCCATTCCAATCCTGAGACCCTTCCTACAGCATGCGATGTGATATCTCAATGCTTCTAATACCAAACCTGAGATCTTTCCTATAACATGAGATGTGATATCCAACTCCTTCCCATTCAAATCCTGAGACCCTTCCTATAGCATGAGATGTGATATCTCAATGCCTCTTTACCAAACCTGAGATCCTACCTCTAACATGAAATGTGATATCCAACTCCTTCCCCTTCCAAACCTGAGAGCCTTCCTATAGTATGAGATGTGATATCCAAGTCCTTCCCATTCCAATCCTGAGACCCTTCCTATAACATCAGATGTGATATCCAACTCCTTCCCATTCCAACCTGAGACCCTTCCTATAGCATGAGATGGGATATTCAACTCCTTCCAAATCCAATTCTGATACCCTTCCGATAGCTTGAGATGTGATATCTCAATGCTTCTAATACCAAACCTGTGACTCTTCCTATAACATGAGATGGGATATCCAACTCCTTCCCATTCCAATCCTGAGACCCTTCCGATAGCAGAGATGTGATATCTCAATGCTTATACCAAACCTGAGACCCTTCCTATGGCATGAGATGTCACATACAACTCCTTCCCATTCCAATCCTGAGACCCTTCCTATAGTATGAGATGTGATATCTCAATGCTTATACCAAACCTGAGACCCTTCCTATAGCATGAGATGTGATATCCAACTCCTTCCCATTCCAATCCTGAGACCCTTCCCATAGCATGAGATGTGATGTCTCAATGCTTCTAATACCAAACCTGAGATCCTTCCTATAACATCAAATGTGATATCCAACTCCTTCCCATTCCAATCCTGAGACCCTTCCTATAGCATGAGATGTGATATCTCAATGCTTATACCAAACCTGAGACCCTTCCAATAGCATGAGATGTGATATCCAACTCCTTCCCATTCCAATCCTGAGACCCTTCCTATAGCATGAGATGTGATATCTCAATGCCTCTAATACCAAACCTGAGATCCTTCCTCTAACATGAAATGTGATATCCAACTCTGTCCCTTTCCAAACCTGAGAGCCTACCTATAGCATGAGATGTGATATCCAAGTCCTTCCCATTCCAATCCTTAGACCCTTCCTACAGCATGCAATATGATATCTCAATGATTCTAATAACAAACCTGAGACCCGTCCTATAACATGAGATGGGATATCCAACTCCTTTCAATTCCAATCCTGAGACACTTCCTATAGCATGAGATGTGATATCTCAATGCTTATACCAAACCTGAGACCCTTCCTATGGCATGAGATGTCATATACAACTCCTTCCCATTCCAATCCTGAGACCCTTCCTATAGCATGAGATGTGATATCTCAATGCTTATACCAAACCTGAGACCCTTCCTATAGCATGAGATGTGATATCAAACTTCTTCCCATTCCAATCCTGAGACCCTTCCTATAACATGAGATGTGATGTCTCAATGCTTCTAATACCAAACCTGATATCTTTCCTATAACATGAGATGTGATATCCAACTCCTTCCCATTCCAATCCTGAGACCCTTCCTATAGCATGAGATGTGATATCTCAATGCTTATACCAAACCTGAGACCCTTCCTATAGCTTGAGATGTGATATCCAACTCCTTCCCATTCCAATCCTGAGAACCTTCCTATAGCATGAGATGTGATATCTCAATGGCTCTAATACCAAACCTGAGATCCTTCCTCTAACATGAAATGTGATATCCAACTCCTTCCCCTTCCAAACCTGAGAGCCTTCCTATAGCATGAGATATGATATCCAAGTCCTTCCCATTCCAATCCTGAGACCCTTCCTATAACATGAGATGTGATATTCAACTCCTTCCCATTCCAACCTGAGACCCTTCCTATAGCATGAGATGGGATATCCAACTCCTTCCAAATCCAATCCTGATACCCTTCCGATAGCATGAGATGTGATATCCCAATGCTTCTACCAAACCTGAGACCCATACTATGGCATGAGATGTGATATCAAACTCCTTCCCATTCCAATCCTGAGACCCTTCCTATAGCTTGAGATGTGATATCCAACTCCTTCCCATTCCAATTCTGAGACCCTTCCTATACCATGAGACTTGATATCTCAATGCTTGTAATACCAAACCTGAGACCCGTCCTATAACATGAGATGTGATATCCAAATCCTTCCCCTTCCAAACCTTAGACCCTTCCTTTATCATGAGATGTGATATCCAACTCCTTCCCATTCCAATCCTGACACCCTTCCGATATCATGAGATTTGTTATCTCAATGCTTCTAATACCAAACCTGAGACCCTTCCTATAACATGAGATGGGATATCCAAGTCCTTCCCATTCTAATCCTGAGACCCTTCCCATAGCATGAGATGTGATGTCTCAATGCTTCTAATACCAAACCTGAGATCCTTCCTATAACATGAGATGTGATATCCAACTCCTTCCCATTCCAATCCTGAGACCCTTCCTATAGCATGAGAAGTGATATCTCCATGCTTATACCAAACCCGAGACCCTTCCTATAGCATGAGATGTGATATCCAACTCCTTCCCATTCCAATCCTGAGACCCTTCCTATAGCATGAGAAGTGATATCTCCATGCGTATACCAAACCTGAGACCCTTCCTATAGCATGAGATGTGATATCCAAATCCTTCCCATTCCAATCCTGAGACCCTTCCTATAGCATGAGATGTGATATCTCAATGCTTATACCAAACCAGAGACCCGTCCTATAACATGAGATGGGATATCCAACTCCTTCCCATTCCAATCCTGAGACCCTTCCTATAACATGAGATGTGATATCCAACTCCTTCCCATTCCAACCTGAGACCCTTCCTATAGCATGAGATGGGATATCCAACTCCTTCCAAATCCAATCCTGATACCCTTCCGATAGCATGAGATGTGATATCCCAATGCTTCTACCAAACCTGAGACCCATACTATGGCATGAGATGTGATATCAAACTCCTTCCCATTCCAATCCTGAGACCCTTCCTATAGCTTGAGATGTGATATCCAACTCCTTCCCATTCCAATTCTGAGACCCTTCCTATACCATGAGACTTGATATCTCAATGCTTCTAATACCAAACCTGAGACCCGTCCTATAACATGAGATGTGATATCCAAATCCTTCCCCTTCCAAACCTTAGACCCTTCCTTTATCATGAGATGTGATTTCCAATTCCTTCCCATTCCAATCCTGACACCCTTCCGATATCATGAGATTTGTTATCTCAATGCTTCTAATATCAAACTTGAGACCCTCCCTATAGCATGAGATCTGACATCCAAGTCCTTCCCATTCCAATCCTGAGACCCTTCCTATAGCATGAGATGTGATATCTCAATGCTTCTAATACCAAACCTGAGAACCTTCCTATAGCATGAGATGTGATATCCAACTCCTTCCCATTCCAATCCTGAGACCCTTCCCATAGCATGAGATGTGATGTCTCAATGCTTCTAATACCAAACCTGAGATCCTTCCTATAACATCAAATGTGATATCCAACTCCTTCCCATTCCAATCCTGAGACCCTTCCTATAGCATGAGATGTGATATCTCAATGCTTATACCAAACCTGAGACCCTTCCTATAGCATGAGATGTGATATCCAACTCCTTCCCATTCCAATCCTGAGACCCTTCCTATAGCATGAGATGTGATATCTCAATGCCTCTAATACCAAACCTGAGATCCTTCCTCTAACATGAAATGTGATATCCAACTCCGTCACTTTCCAAACCTGAGAGCCTACCTATAGCATGAGATGTGATATCCAACTCCTTCCCATTCCAAACATGAGACCCTTCCTATAGCAAGAATGTAATATCCAACTCCTTCCCATTCCAATCCTGAGACCCTTCCTACAGCATGCGATGTGATATCTCAATGCTTCTAATACCAAACCTGAGATCTTTGCTATAACATGAGATGTGATATCCAACTCCTTCCCATTCAAATCCTGAGACCCTTCCTATAGCATGAGATGTGATATCTCAATGCCTCTTTACCAAACCTGAGATCCTACCTCTAACATGAAATGTGATATCCAACTCCTTCCCCTTCCAAACCTGAGAGCCTTCCTATAGTATGAGATGTGATATCCAAGTCCTTCCCATTCCAATCCTGAGACCCTTCCTATAACATCAGATGTGATATCCAACTCCTTCCCATTCCAACCTGAGACCCTTCCTATAGCATGAAATGGGATATTCAACTCCTTCCAAATCCAATCCTGATACCCTTCCGATAGCTTGAGATGTGATATCTCAATGCTTCTAATACCAAACCTGTGACTCTTCCTATAACATGAGATGGGATATCCAACTCCTTCCCATTCCAATCCTGAGACCCTTCCGATAGCAGAGATGTGATATCTCAATGCTTATACCAAACCTGAGACCCTTCCTATGGCATGAGATGTCACATACAACTCCTTCCCATTCCAATCCTGAGACCCTTCCTATAGTATGAGATGTGATATCTCAATGCTTATACCAAACCTGAGACCCTTCCTATAGCATGAGATGTGATATCCAACTCCTTCCCATTCCAATCCTGAGACCCTTCCCATAGCATGAGATGTGATGTCTCAATGCTTCTAATACCAAACCTGAGATCCTTCCTATAACATCAAATGTGATATCCAACTCCTTCCCATTCCAATCCTGAGACCCTTCCTATAGCATGAGATGTGATATCTCAATGCTTATACCAAACCTGAGACCCTTCCAATAGCATGAGATGTGATATCCAACTCCTTCCCATTCCAATCCTGAGACCCTTCCTATAGCATGAGATGTGATATCTCAATGCCTCTAATACCAAACCTGAGATCCTTCCTCTAACATGAAATGTGATATCCAACTCTGTCCCTTTCCAAACCTGAGAGCCTACCTATAGCATGAGATGTGATATCCAAGTCCTTCCCATTCCAATCCTTAGACCCTTCCTACAGCATGCAATATGATATCTCAATGATTCTAATAACAAACCTGAGACCCGTCCTATAACATGAGATGGGATATCCAACTCCTTTCAATTCCAATCCTGAGACACTTCCTATAGCATGAGATGTGATATCTCAATGCTTATACCAAACCTGAGACCCGTCCTATAACATGAGATGT
Organism: Ambystoma mexicanum; assembly: GCF_040938575.1. NCBI lineage: Eukaryota > Metazoa > Chordata > Amphibia > Caudata > Ambystomatidae > Ambystoma > Ambystoma mexicanum. The sequence goes on from NC_090934.1 coordinate 1,150,234,377, forward strand.
GATATCCAAATCCTTCCCCTTCCAAACCTTAGACCCTTCCTTTATCATGAGATGTAATTTCCAACTCCTTCCCATTCCAATCCTGACACCCTTCCGATATCATGAGATTTGTTATCTCAATGCTTCTAATATCAAACTTGAGACCCTCCCTATAGCATGAGATCTGACATCCAAGTCCTTCCCATTCCAATCCTGAGACCCTTCCTATAGCATGAGATGTGATATCCAAATCCTTCCCCTTCCAAACCTTAGACCCTTCCTTTATCATGAGATGTAATTTCCAACTCCTTCCCATTCCAATCCTGAGACCCTTCCGATAGCAGAGATGTGATATCTCAATGCTTATACCAAACCTGAGACCCATACTATGGCATGAGATGTGATATCAAACTCCTTCCCATTCCAATCCTGAGACCCTTCCTATAGCTTGAGATGCGATATCCAACTCCTTCCCATTCCAATTCTGAGACCCTTCCTATACCATGAGACTTGATATCTCAATGCTTCTAATACCAAACCTGAGACCCGTCCTATAACATGAGATGTGATATCCAAATCCTTCCCCTTCCAAACCTTAGACCCTTCCTTTATCATGAGATGTAATTTCCAACTCCTTCCCATTCCAATCCTGACACCCTTCCGATATCATGAGATTTGTTATCTCAATGCTTCTAATATCAAACTTGAGACCCTCCCTATAGCATGAGATCTGACATCCAAGTCCTTCCCATTCCAATCCTGAGACCCTTCCTATAGCATGAGATGTGATATCTCAATGCTTCTAATACCAAACCTGAGACCCTTCCTATAACATGAGATGGGATATCCAACTCCTTCCCATTCCAATCCTGAGACCCTTCCGATAGCAGAGATGTGATATCTCAATGCTTATACCAAACCTGAGACCCTTGCTATGGCCTGAGATGTCATATACAACTCCTTCCCATTCCAATCCTGAGACCCTTCCTATAGCATGAGATGTGATATCTCAATGCTTATACCAAACCTGAGACCCTTCCTATAGCATGAGATGTGATATCCAACTCCTTCCCATTCCAATCCTGAGACCCTTCCCATAGCATGAGATGTGATGTCTCAATGCTTCTAATACCAAACCTGAGACCCTTCCTATAACATGAGATGTGATATCCAACTCCTTCCCATTCCAATCCTGAGACCCTTCCTATAGCATGAGAAGTGATATCTCCATGCTTATACCAAACCTGAGACCCTCCCTATAGCATGAGATGTAATATCCAACTCCTTCCCATTCCAATCCTGAGACCCTTCCTATAGCATGAGAAGTATCTCCATGCGTATCCCAAACCTGAGACCCTTCCTATAGCATGAGATGTGATATCCAAATCCTTCCCATTCCAATCCTGAGCCACTTCCGATAGCAGAGATGTGATATCTCAATGCTTATACCAAACCTGAGACCCTTCCTATAACATGAGATGTGATATCCAACTCATTCCCGTTCCAAACCTGAGACACTTCCTATAGCATATGTGATATCCAAGTCCTTCCCATTTCAAACATGAGACCCTTCCTATAGCAAGAATGTAATATCCAACTCCTACCCATTCCAATCCTGAGACCATTCCTATAGCATGAGATGTGATATATCAATGCTTCTAATACCAAACCTGAGATCCTTCCTATGACATGAAATGTGATATCCAAATCCTTCCCATTCCAAACCTGAGACCCTTCCTACAGCATGCGATGTGATATCTCAATGCTTCTAATATCAAACCTGAGACCAGTCCTATAACATGAGATGGGATATCCAACTCCTTCCCGTTCCAAACCTGAGACCCTTCCTATAGCATGAGATGTGATATCCAATTCCTTCCCATCCCAATCCTGAGACACCTCCGATAGCAGAGATGTGATATCTCAATGCTTATACCAAACCTGAGACTCTTTCTATAACATGAGATGTGATATCCAACTCCTTCCCGTTCCAAACCTGAGACCCTTCCTATAGCATGAGATGTGATATCCAACTCCTTCCCATTCCAATCCTGAGACCCTTCCGATAGCATGAGATGTGATATCTCAAGGCTTCTAATACCAAACCTGTGATCCTTCCTATAATAAGAGATGTGATATCCAAATCCTTCCCCTTCCAAACCTGAGACCCTCCCTTTAGCATGAGATGTGATATCTCAATGCCTCTAATACCAAACCTGAGATCCTTCCAATAGCATGAGATGTCATATCTCAATGCTTCTGATACCAAACCTGAGATCCTTCCTAAAACATGAGATGTGATATCCAAATCCTTCCCCTTCCAAACCTGAGACCCTCCCTTTAGCATGAGATGTGATATCCAACTCCTTCCCATTCCAATCTTGAGACCCTTCTGATAGCATGAGATGTGATATCTCAATGCCTCTAATACCAAACCTGATTCCTACCTCTAACATGAAATGTGATATCCAACCCCTTCCCTTTCCAAACGTGAGACCCTCCCTATAGATTCAGATGTGATATCCAAGTCCTTCCCATTCCAATCCTGAGACCCTTCCTTTAGCATGAGATGTGATATCTCAATGCTTCTAATACCAAACCTGAGACCCTTCCTATAACATAAGATGGGATATCCAACTCCTTCCCATTCCAATCCTGAGACCCTTCCGATAGCAGAGATGTGATATCTCAATGCTTATACCAAACCTGAGACCCTTCCTGTGGCATGAGATGTCATATACAACTCCTTCCCATTCCAATCCTGAGACCCTTCCTATAGCATGAGATGTGATATCCAACTCCTTCCCATTCCAATCCTGAGACCCTTCCTATAGCATGAGATTTGATATCTCAATGTTTCTAACACCAAACCTGAGATCCTTCCGATAGCATGAGATGTGATATCTCAATGCTTCTAATACCAAACCTGAGATCATTCCTATAACACGAGATGTTATATCCAAATCCTTCCCCTTCCAAACCTGAGACCCTCCCTTTAGCATATGTGATATCCAACTCCTTCCCATTCCAATCCTGAGACTCTTCCTATAGCATGAGATGTGATTTCTCAATGCTTCTAATACCAAACCTGAGATCCTTCCTATAACATGAGATGTGATATCCAACTCCTTCCCATTCCAATCCTGAGACCCTTCCTATAGCATGAGATGTGATTTCTCAATGCTTCTAATACCAAACCTGAGATCCTTCCTATAGCATGAGATCTGATATCTCAATGCTTATACCAAACCTGAGACCCTTCCTATAGCATGAGATGTGATTTCCAACTACTTCCCATTCCAATCCTGAGACCCTTCCTATAGCATGAGATGTGATATCCAACTCCTTCCCTTTCCAAACCTGAGAGCCTATCTATAGCATGAGATGTGATATCCAATTCCTTCCCATTCCAATCCTGAGACCCTTCCTATAGCATGAGATGTGATATCTCAATGCTTATACCAAACCTGAGACCCTTCCTATAGCATGAGATGTGATATCCAACTACTTCCCATTCCAATCCTGAGACCCTTCCTATAGCATGAGATGTGATATCCAACTCCTTCCCTTTCCAAACCTGAGAGCCTATCTATAGCATGAGATGTGATATCCAATTCCTTCCCATTCCAATCCTGAGACCCTTCCTATAGCATGAGATGTGATATCTCAATGCTTCTAATACCAAACCTGAGACCCTTCCTATTGCATGAGATGTGATATCCAACTACTTCCCATTCCAATCCTGAGACCCTTCTTATAGCATGAGATGTGATATCCAACTCCTTCCATTCCAATCCTGAGACCCATCCTATAGCATGAGATGTGATATCTCAATGCTTATACCAAACCTGAGACCCTTCCTATAGCATGAGATGTGATATCCAACTACTTCCCATTCCAATCCTGAGAAATTTCCTATCGCATGAGATGTGATATCCAACTCCTTCCCTTTCCAAACCTGAGAGCATATCTATAGCATGAGATGGGATATCCAACTCCTTCCCATTCCAATCCTGAGACACTTCCGATAGCAGAGATGTGATATCTCAATGCTTATACCAAACCTGAGACCCTTCCTATAACATGAGATGTGATATCCAACTCCTTCCCGTTCCAAACCTGAGACCCTTCCTTTAGCATGAGATGTGATATCCAGCTCCTTCCCATTCCAATCCTGAGACACTTCCAATAGCATAAGATGTGATATCTCAATGCTTCTAATATCAAAACTGAGACCCTCCCAATAGCATGATATGTGATATCTAAGTCCTTCCCATTCCAATCCTAAGACCCTTCCTATAGCAGGAGATGTGATATCTCAATGCTTCTACCAAACCTGAGACCCTTCCTTTAGCATGAGATGTGATATCCAACTCCTTCCCATTCCAGTCCTGAGACTCTTCCTATAGCATGAGATGTGATTTCTCAATGCTTCTAATACCAAACCTGAGATCCTTCCTATAACATGAGATGTGATATCCAACTCCTTCCCATTCCAATCCTGAGACCCTCCCTTTAGCATGAGATGTGATATCCAACTCCTTCCCATTCCAATCCTGAGACCCTTCTGATAGCATGAGATGTGATATCTCAATGCTTCTAATACCAAACCTGAGATCCTTCCTATAACATGAGATGTGATATCCAACTCCTTCCCTTTCCAAACCTGAGAGCCTATCTATAGCATGAGATGTGATATCCAATTCCTTCCCATTCCAATCCTGAGACCCTTCCTATAGCATGAGATGTGATATCTCAATGCTTATACCAAACCTGAGACCCTTCCTATAGCATGAGATGTGATATCCAACTACTTCCCATTCCAATCCTGAGACCCTTCCTATAGCATGAGATGTGATATCCAACTCCTTCCCTTTCCAAACCTGAGAGCCTATCTATAGCATGAGATGTGATATCCAATTCCTTCCCATTCCAATCCTGAGACCCTTCCGATAGCAGAGATGTGATATCTCAATGCTTATACCAAACCTGAGACCCTTCCTGTGGCATGAGATGTCATATACAACTCCTTCCCATTCCAATCCTGAGACCCTTCCTATAGCATGAGATGTGATATCCAACGCCTTCCCATTCCAATCCTGAGACCCTTCCTATAGCATGAGATGTGATATCCAACTACTTCCCATTCCAATCCTGAGACCCTTCCTATAGCATGAGATGTGATATCCAACTCCTTCCCTTTCCAAACCTGAGACCCTTCCTATAACATAAGATGGGATATCCAACTCCTTCCCATTCCAATCCTGAGACCCTTCCGATAGCAGAGATGTGATATCTCAATGCTTATACCAAACCTGAGACCCTTCCTGTGGCATGAGATGTCATATACAACTCCTTCCCATTCCAATCCTGAGACCCTTCCTATAGCATGAGATGTGATATCCAACTCCTTCCCATTCCAATCCTGAGACCCTTCCTATAGCATGAGATTTGATATCTCAATGTTTCTAACACCAAACCTGAGATCCTTCCGATAGCATGAGATGTGATATCTCAATGCTTCTAATACCAAACCTGAGATCATTCCTATAACACGAGATGTTATATCCAAATCCTTCCCCTTCCAAACCTGAGACCCTCCCTTTAGCATATGTGATATCCAACTCCTTCCCATTCCAATCCTGAGACTCTTCCTATAGCATGAGATGTGATTTCTCAATGCTTCTAATACCAAACCTGAGATCCTTCCTATAACATGAGATGTGATATCCAACTCCTTCCCATTCCAATCCTGAGACCCTTCCTATAGCATGAGATGTGATTTCTCAATGCTTCTAATACCAAACCTGAGATCCTTCCTATAGCATGAGATGTGATATCTCAATGCTTATACCAAACCTGAGACCCTTCCTATAGCATGAGATGTGATTTCCAACTACTTCCCATTCCAATCCTGAGACCCTTCCTATAGCATGAGATGTGATATCCAACTCCTTCCCTTTCCAAACCTGAGAGCCTATCTATAGCATGAGATGTGATATCCAATTCCTTCCCATTCCAATCCTGAGACCCTTCCTATAGCATGAGATGTGATATCTCAATGCTTATACCAAACCTGAGACCCTTCCTATAGCATGAGATGTGATATCCAACTACTTCCCATTCCAATCCTGAGACCCTTCCTATAGCATGAGATGTGATATCCAACTCCTTCCCTTTCCAAACCTGAGAGCCTATCTATAGCATGAGATGTGATATCCAATTCCTTCCCATTCCAATCCTGAGACCCTTCCTATAGCATGAGATGTGATATCTCAATGCTTCTAATACCAAACCTGAGACCCTTCCTATTGCATGAGATGTGATATCCAACTACTTCCCATTCCAATCCTGAGACCCTTCTTATAGCATGAGATGTGATATCCAACTCCTTCCATTCCAATCCTGAGACCCATCCTATAGCATGAGATGTGATATCTCAATGCTTATACCAAACCTGAGACCCTTCCTATAGCATGAGATGTGATATCCAACTACTTCCCATTCCAATCCTGAGAAATTTCCTATCGCATGAGATGTGATATCCAACTCCTTCCCTTTCCAAACCTGAGAGCATATCTATAGCATGAGATGGGATATCCAACTCCTTCCCATTCCAATCCTGAGACACTTCCGATAGCAGAGATGTGATATCTCAATGCTTATACCAAACCTGAGACCCTTCCTATAACATGAGATGTGATATCCAACTCCTTCCCGTTCCAAACCTGAGACCCTTCCTTTAGCATGAGATGTGATATCCAGCTCCTTCCCATTCCAATCCTGAGACACTTCCAATAGCATAAGATGTGATATCTCAATGCTTCTAATATCAAAACTGAGACCCTCCCAATAGCATGATATGTGATATCTAAGTCCTTCCCATTCCAATCCTAAGACCCTTCCTATAGCAGGAGATGTGATATCTCAATGCTTCTACCAAACCTGAGACCCTTCCTTTAGCATGAGATGTGATATCCAACTCCTTCCCATTCCAGTCCTGAGACCCTTCCTATAGCATGAGATATGATATCTCAATACTTCTAATACCAAACCTGAGATCCTTCTGATAACATGAGATGTGATATCCAAATCTTTCCCCTTCCAAACCTGAGACCCTCCCTTTAGCATATGTGATATCCAACTCCTTCCCATTCCAATCCTGAGACTCTTCCTATAGCATGAGATGTGATTTCTCAATGCTTCTAATACCAAACCTGAGATCCTTCCTATAACATGAGATGTGATATCCAACTCCTTCCCATTCCAATCCTGAGACCCTTCCTATAGCATGAGATGTGATTTCTCAATGCTTCTAATACCAAACCTGAGATCCTTCCTATAGCATGAGATGTGATATCTCAATGCTTATACCAAACCTGAGACCCTTCCTATAGCATGAGATGTGATTTCCAACTACTTCCCATTCCAATCCTGAGACCCTTCCTATAGCATGAGATGTGATATCCAACTCCTTCCCTTTCCAAACCTGAGAGCCTATCTATAGCATGAGATGTGATATCCAATTCCTTCCCATTCCAATCCTGAGACCCTTCCTATAGCATGAGATGTGATATCTCAATGCTTATACCAAACCTGAGACCCTTCCTATAGCATGAGATGTGATATCCAACTACTTCCCATTCCAATCCTGAGACCCTTCCTATAGCATGAGATGTGATATCCAACTCCTTCCCTTTCCAAACCTGAGAGCCTATCTATAGCATGAGATGTGATATCCAATTCCTTCCCATTCCAATCCTGAGACCCTTCCTATAGCATGAGATGTGATATCTCAATGCTTCTAATACCAAACCTGAGACCCTTCCTATTGCATGAGATGTGATATCCAACTACTTCCCATTCCAATCCTGAGACCCTTCTTATAGCATGAGATGTGATATCCAACTCCTTCCATTCCAATCCTGAGACCCATCCTATAGCATGAGATGTGATATCTCAATGCTTATACCAAACCTGAGACCCTTCCTATAGCATGAGATGTGATATCCAACTACTTCCCATTCCAATCCTGAGAAATTTCCTATCGCATGAGATGTGATATCCAACTCCTTCCCTTTCCAAACCTGAGAGCATATCTATAGCATGAGATGGGATATCCAACTCCTTCCCATTCCAATCCTGAGACACTTCCGATAGCAGAGATGTGATATCTCAATGCTTATACCAAACCTGAGACCCTTCCTATAACATGAGATGTGATATCCAACTCCTTCCCGTTCCAAACCTGAGACCCTTCCTTTAGCATGAGATGTGATATCCAGCTCCTTCCCATTCCAATCCTGAGACACTTCCAATAGCATAAGATGTGATATCTCAATGCTTCTAATATCAAAACTGAGACCCTCCCAATAGCATGATATGTGATATCTAAGTCCTTCCCATTCCAATCCTAAGACCCTTCCTATAGCAGGAGATGTGATATCTCAATGCTTCTACCAAACCTGAGACCCTTCCTTTAGCATGAGATGTGATATCCAACTCCTTCCCATTCCAGTCCTGAGACCCTTCCTATAGCATGAGATATGATATCTCAATACTTCTAATACCAAACCTGAGATCCTTCTGATAACATGAGATGTGATATCCAAATCTTTCCCCTTCCAAACCTGAGACCCTCCCTTTAGCATGAGATGTGATATCCAACTCCTTCCCATTCCAATCCTGAGACCCTTCTGATAGCATGAGATGTGATATCTCAATGCTTCTAATACCAAACCTGAGATCCTTCCTATAACATGAGATGTGATATCCAACTCCTTCCCTTTCCAAACCTGAGAGCCTATCTATAGCATGAGATGTGATATCCAATTCCTTCCCATTCCAATCCTGAGACCCTTCCTATAGCATGAGATGTGATATCTCAATGCTTATACCAAACCTGAGACCCTTCCTATAGCATGAGATGTGATATCCAACTACTTCCCATTCCAATCCTGAGACCCTTCCTATAGCATGAGATGTGATATCCAACTCCTTCCCTTTCCAAACCTGAGAGCCTATCTATAGCATGAGATGTGATATCCAATTCCTTCCCATTCCAATCCTGAGACCCTTCCTATAGCATGAGATGTGATATCTCAATGCTTCTAACACCAAACCTGAGACCCTTCCTATAGCATGAGATGTGATATCCAACTACTTCCCATTCCAATCCTGAGACCCTTCCTATAGCTTGAGATGTGATATCCAACTCCTTCCCATTCCAATTCTGAGACCCTTCCTATACCATGAGACTTGATATCTCAATTCTTCTAATACCAAACCTGAGACCCGTCCTATAACATGAGATGTGATATCCAAATCCTTCCCCTTCCAAACCTTAGACCCTTCCTTTATCATGAGATGTGATATCCAACTCCTTCCCATTCCAATCCTGACACCCTTCCGATATCATGAGATTTGTTATCTCAATGCTTCTAATATCAAACTTGAGACCCTCCCTATAGCATGAGATCTGACATCCAAGTCCTTCCCATTCCAATCCTGAGACCCTTCCCATAGCATGAGATGTGATATCTCAATGCTTCTAATACCAAACCTGAGACCCTTCCTATAACATGAGATGGGATATCCAAGTCCTTCCCATTCTAATCCTGAGACCCTTCCTTTAGCATGAGATGTGATATCCAACTCCTTCCCATTCCAGTCCTGAGACCCTTCGTATAGCATGAGATATGATATCTCAATACTTCTAATACCAAACCTGAGATCCTTCTGATAACATGAGATGTGATATCCAAATCCTTCCCCTTCCAAACCTGAGACCCTCCCTTTAGCATGAGATGTGATATCCAACTCCTTCCCATTCCAATCCTGAGACCCTTCTGATAGCATGATTGTGATATCTCAATGCTTCTAATACCAAACCTGAGATTCTTCCTAAAACATGAGATGTGATATCCAACTCCTTCCTTTTCCAATCCTGAGACCCTTCCTATAGCATGAGAAGTGATATCTCCATGCGTATACCAAACCTGAGACCCTTCCTATAGCATGAGATGTGATATCCAAATCCTTCCCATTCCAATCCTGAGACCCTTCCTATAGCATGAGATGTGATATTTCAATGCTTATACCAAACCAGAGACCCGTCCTATAACATGAGATGGGATATCCAACTCCTTCCCATTCCAATCCTGAGCCACTTCCGATAGCAGAGATGTGATATCTCAATGCTTATACCAAACCTGAGACCCTTCCTATAGCATGAGATGTGATATCCAACTACTTCCCATTCCAATCCTGAGACCCTTCCTATAGCATGAGATGTGATATCCAACTCCTTCCCTTTCCAAACCTGAGACCCTTCCTATAACATAAGATGGGATATCCAACTCCTTCCCATTCCAATCCTGAGACCCTTCCGATAGCAGAGATGTGATATCTCAATGCTTATACCAAACCTGAGACCCTTCCTGTGGCATGAGATGTCATATACAACTCCTTCCCATTCCAATCCTGAGACCCTTCCTATAGCATGAGATGTGATATCCAACTCCTTCCCATTCCAATCCTGAGACCCTTCCTATAGCATGAGATTTGATATCTCAATGTTTCTAACACCAAACCTGAGACCCTTCCGATAGCATGAGATGTGATATCTCAATGCTTCTAATACCAAACCTGAGATCATTCCTATAACACGAGATGTTATATCCAAATCCTTCCCCTTCCAAACCTGAGACCCTCCCTTTAGCATATGTGATATCCAACTCCTTCCCATTCCAATCCTGAGACTCTTCCTATAGCATGAGATGTGATTTCTCAATGCTTCTAATACCAAACCTGAGATCCTTCCTATAACATGAGATGTGATATCCAACTCCTTCCCATTCCAATCCTGAGACCCTTCCTATAGCATGAGATGTGATTTCTCAATGCTTCTAATACCAAACCTGAGATCCTTCCTATAGCATGAGAAGTGATATCTCAATGCTTATACCAAACCTGAGACCCTTCCTATAGCATGAGATGTGATTTCCAACTACTTCCCATTCCAATCCTGAGACCCTTCCTATAGCATGAGATGTGATATCCAACTCCTTCCCTTTCCAAACCTGAGAGCCTATCTATAGCATGAGATGTGATATCCAATTCCTTCCCATTCCAATCCTGAGACCCTTCCTATAGCATGAGATGTGATATCTCAATGCTTATACCAAACCTGAGACCCTTCCTATAGCATGAGATGTGATATCCAACTACTTCCCATTCCAATCCTGAGACCCTTCCTATAGCATGAGATGTGATATCCAACTCCTTCCCTTTCCAAACCTGAGAGCCTATCTATAGCATGAGATGTGATATCCAATTCCTTCCCATTCCAATCCTGAGACCCTTCCTATAGCATGAGATGTGATATCTCAATGCTTCTAATACCAAACCTGAGACCCTTCCTATTGCATGAGATGTGATATCCAACTACTTCCCATTCCAATCCTGAGACCCTTCTTATAGCATGAGATGTGATATCCAACTCCTTCCATTCCAATCCTGAGACCCATCCTATAGCATGAGATGTGATATCTCAATGCTTATACCAAACCTGAGACCCTTCCTATAGCATGAGATGTGATATCCAACTACTTCCCATTCCAATCCTGAGAAATTTCCTATCGCATGAGATGTGATATCCAACTCCTTCCCTTTCCAAACCTGAGAGCATATCTATAGCATGAGATGGGATATCCAACTCCTTCCCATTCCAATCCTGAGACACTTCCGATAGCAGAGATGTGATATCTCAATGCTTATACCAAACCTGAGACCCTTCCTATAACATGAGATGTGATATCCAACTCCTTCCCGTTCCAAACCTGAGACCCTTCCTTTAGCATGAGATGTGATATCCAGCTCCTTCCCATTCCAATCCTGAGACACTTCCAATAGCATAAGATGTGATATCTCAATGCTTCTAATATCAAAACTGAGACCCTCCCAATAGCATGATATGTGATATCTAAGTCCTTCCCATTCCAATCCTAAGACCCTTCCTATAGCAGGAGATGTGATATCTCAATGCTTCTACCAAACCTGAGACCCTTCCTTTAGCATGAGATGTGATATCCAACTCCTTCCCATTCCAGTCCTGAGACCCTTCCTATAGCATGAGATATGATATCTCAATACTTCTAATACCAAACCTGAGATCCTTCTGATAACATGAGATGTGATATCCAAATCCTTCCCCTTCCAAACCTGAGACCCTCCCTTTAGCATGAGATGTGATATCCAACTCCTTCCCATTCCAATCCTGAGACCCTTCTGATAGCATGAGATGTGATATCTCAATGCTTCTAATACCAAACCTGAGATCCTTCCTATAACATGAGATGTGATATCCAACTCCTTCCCTTTCCAAACCTGAGAGCCTATCTATAGCATGAGATGTGATATCCAATTCCTTCCCATTCCAATCCTGAGACCCTTCCTATAGCATGAGATGTGATATCTCAATGCTTATACCAAACCTGAGACCCTTCCTATAGCATGAGATGTGATATCCAACTACTTCCCATTCCAATCCTGAGACCCTTCCTATAGCATGAGATGTGATATCCAACTCCTTCCCTTTCCAAACCTGAGAGCCTATCTATAGCATGAGATGTGATATCCAATTCCTTCCCATTCCAATCCTGAGACCCTTCCTATAGCATGAGATGTGATATCTCAATGCTTCTAATACCAAACCTGAGACCCTTCCTATAGCATGAGATGTGATATCCAACTACTTCCCATTCCAATCCTGAGACCCTTCCTATAGCTTGAGATGTGATATCCAACTCCTTCCCATTCCAATTCTGAGACCCTTCCTATACCATGAGACTTGATATCTCAATGCTTCTAATACCAAACCTGAGACCCGTCCTATAACATGAGATGTGATATCCAAATCCTTCCCCTTCCAAACCTTAGACCCTTCCTTTATCATGAGATGTGATATCCAACTCCTTCCCATTCCAATCCTGACACCCTTCCGATATCATGAGATTTGTTATCTCAATGCTTCTAATATCAAACTTGAGACCCTCCCTATAGCATGAGATCTGACATCCAAGTCCTTCCCATTCCAATCCTGAGACCCTTCCCATAGCATGAGATGTGATATCTCAATGCTTCTAATACCAAACCTGAGACCCTTCCTATAACATGAGATGGGATATCCAAGTCCTTCCCATTCTAATCCTGAGACCCTTCCTTTAGCATGAGATGTGATATCCAACTCCTTCCCATTCCAGTCCTGAGACCCTTCGTATAGCATGAGATATGATATCTCAATACTTCTAATACCAAACCTGAGATCCTTCTGATAACATGAGATGTGATATCCAAATCCTTCCCCTTCCAAACCTGAGACCCTCCCTTTAGCATGAGATGTGATATCCAACTCCTTCCCATTCCAATCCTGAGACCCTTCTGATAGCATGATTGTGATATCTCAATGCTTCTAATACCAAACCTGAGATTCTTCCTAAAACATGAGATGTGATATCCAACTCCTTCCATTTCCAATCCTGAGACCCTTCCTATAGCATGAGAAGTGATATCTCCATGCGTATACCAAACCTGAGACCCTTCCTATAGCATGAGATGTGATATCCAAATCCTTCCCATTCCAATCCTGAGACCCTTCCTATAGCATGAGATGTGATATTTCAATGCTTATACCAAACCAGAGACCCGTCCTATAACATGAGATGGGATATCCAACTCCTTCCCATTCCAATCCTGAGCCACTTCCGATAGCAGAGATGTGATATCTCAATGCTTATACCAAACCTGAGACCCTTCCTATAACATGAGATGTGATATCCAACTCATTCCCATTCCAAACCTGAGACACTTCCTATAGCATATGTGATATCCAACTCCTTCCCATTCCAAACATGAGACCCTTCCGATAGCATGAGATGTGATATCCAACTCCTTCCAATTCCAATACTGAGACCCTTCCAATAGCATATGTGATATCTCAATGCTTCTAATATCAAACCTGAGAACCTCCCTATAGCATGAGATGTGATATCCAACTCCTTCCCATCCCAATCCTGAGACACTTCCGATTGCAGAGATGTGATATCTCAATGTTTATACCAAACCTGAGACTCTTCCTATAACATGAGATGTGATATTCAACTCCTTCCCGTTCCAAACCTGAGACCCTTCCTATAGCATGAGATGTGATATCCAGCTCCTTCCCATTCCAATCCTGAGACCCTTCCGATAGCATGAGATGTGTTATCTCAATGCTTCTAATACCAAACCTGAGATCCTTCTTATAACATGTGATGTGATATCCAAATCCTTCCCCTTCCAAACCTGAGACCCTCCCTTTAGCATGAGATGTGATATCCAACTCCTTCCCATTCCAATCCTGAGACCCTTATGATAGCATGAGATGTGATATCTCAATGCCTCTAATACCAAACCTGAGATACTTCCGATAGCATGAGATGTGATATCTCAATGCTTCTAATACCAAACCTGAGATCCTTCCTATAACATGAGATGTGATATCCAAATCCTTCCCCTTCCAAACCTGAGACCCTCCCTTTAGCATGAGATGTGATATCCAACTCCTTCCCATTCCAATCCTGAGACCCTTCTGATAGCATGAGATGTGATATCTCAATGCCTCTAATACCAAACCTGAGATCCTACCTCTAACATGAAATTTGATATCCAACTCCTTCCCTTTCCAAACCTGAGACCCTGCCTATAGCATGAGATGTGATATCCAAGTCCTTCCCATTCCAATCCCGAGACCCTTCCTATAGCATGAGATGTGATATCTCAATGCTTATACCAAACCTGAGACCCTTCCTATGGCATGAGATGTCATATACAACTCCTTCCCATTCCAATCCTGAGACCCTTCCTATAGCATGAGATGTGATATCTCAATGCTTATACCAAACCTGAGACCCTTCCTATAGCATGAGATGTGATATCCAACTTCTTCCCATTCCAATCCTGAGACCCTTCCTATAACATGAGATGTGATGTCTCAATGCTTCTAATACCAAACCTGAGATCTTTCCTATAACATGAGATGTGATATCCAACTCCTTCCCATTCCAATTCTGAGACCCTTCCTATAGCAAGAGATGTGATATCTCAATGCCTCTTTACCAAACCTGATATCCTACCTCTAACATGAAATGTGATAT
Organism: Ambystoma mexicanum; assembly: GCF_040938575.1. Lineage (NCBI taxonomy): Eukaryota > Metazoa > Chordata > Amphibia > Caudata > Ambystomatidae > Ambystoma > Ambystoma mexicanum. The sequence continues at coordinate 1,150,249,550 of NC_090934.1, forward strand.
CCAACTCCTTCCCCTTCCAAACCTGAGAGCCTTCCTATAGCATGAGATGTGATATCCAAGTCCTTCCCATTCCAATCCTGAGACCCTTCCTATAACATCAGATGTGATATCCAACTCCTTCCCATTCCAACCTGAGACCCTTCCTATAGCATGAGATGGGATATCCAACTCCTTCCAAATCCAATCCTGATACCCTTCCGATAGCATGAGATGTGATATCCCAATGCTTCTACAAAACCTGAGACCCATACATGGCATGAGATGTGATATCAAACTCCTTCCCATTCCAATCCTGAGACCCTTCCGATAGCAGAGATGTGATATCTCAATGCTTATACCAAACCTGAGACCCTTCCTATGGCATGAGATGTCATATACAACTCCTTCCCATTCCAATCCTGAGACCCTTCCTATAGCATGAGATGTGATATCTCAATGTTTATACCAAACCTGAGACCCTTCCTATAGCAGGAGATGTGATATCCAACTCCTTCCCATTCCAATCCTGAGACCCTTCCTATAGCATGAGATGTGATATCTCAATGCTTATACCAAAACTGAATCCCTTCCTATAGCATGAGATGTGATATCCAACTCCTTCCCATTCCAATCCTGAGACCCTTCCTATAGCATTAGATGTGATATCTCAATGCCTATAATACCAAACCTGAGATCCTTCCTCTAACACGAAATGTGATATCCAACTCCTTCCCTTTCCAAACCTGAGAGCCTACCTATAGCATGAGATGTGATATCCAAGTCCTTCCCATTCCAATCCTTAGACCCTTCCTACAGCATGCAATATGATATCTCAATGATTCTAATAACAAACCTGAGACCCGTCCTATAACATGAGATGGGATATCCAGCTCCTTCCCATTCCAATCCTGAGACACTTCCGATAGCAGAGATGTGATATCTCAATGCTTATACCAAACCTGAGACCCTTCCTATAGCATATGTGATATCCAACTCCTTCCCATTCCAAACATGAGACCCTTCCTATAGCAAGAATGTAATATCCAACTCCTTCCCATTCCAATCCTGAGACCCTTCCTACAGCATGCGATGTGATATCTCAATGCTTCTAATACCAAACCTGAGACCCGTCCTATAACATGAGATGGGATATCCAACTCCTTCCAGTTCCAAACCTGAGACCCTTCCTATAGCATGAGATGTGATATCAAACTCCTTCCCATTCCAATCCTGAGACCCTTCCTATAACATGAGATGTGATGTCTCAATGCTTCTAATACCAAACCTGAGATCTTTCCTATAACATGAGATGTGATATCCAACTCCTTCCCATTCCAATCCTGAGACCCTTCCTATAGCATGAGATGTGATATCTCAATGCCTCTTTACCAAACCTGAGATCCTACCTCTAACATGAAATGTGATATCCAACTCCTTCCTCTTCCAAACCTGTGAGCCTTCCTATAGCATGAGATGTGATATCCAAGTCCTTCCTATTCCAATCCTGAGACCCTTCCTATAACATCAGATGTGATATCCAACTCCTTCCCATTCCAACCTGAGACCCTTCCTATAGCATGAGATGGGATATTCAACTCCTTCCAAATCCAATCCTGATACCCTTCCGATAGCATGAGATGTGATATCTCAATGCTTCTAATACCAAACCTGTGACTCTTCCTATAAGATGAGATGGGATATCCAACTCCTTCCCATTCCAATCCTGAGACCCTTCCGATAGCAGAGATGTGATATCTCAATGCTTATACTAAACCTGAGACCCTTCCTATGGCATGAGATGTCACATACAACTCCTTCCCATTCCAATCCTGAGACCCTTCCTATAGTATGAGATGTGATATCTCAATGCTTATACCAAACCTGAGACCCTTCCTATAGCATGAGATGTGATATCCAACTCCTTCCCATTCCAATCCTGAGACCCTTCCCATAGCATGAGATGTGATGTCTCAATGCTTCTAATACCAAACCTGAGATCCTTCCTATACCATCAAATGTGATATCCAACTCCTTCCCATTCCAATCCTGAGACCCTTCCTATAGCATGAGATGTGATATCTCAATGCTTATACCAAACCTGAGACCCTTCCTATAGCATGAGATGTGATATCCAACTCGTTCCCATTCCAATCCTGAGACCCTTCCTATAGCATGAGATGTGATATCTCAATGCCTCTAATACCAAACCTGAGATCCTTTCTCTAACATGAAATGTGATATCCAACTCCTTCCCTTTCCAAACCTGAGAGCCTACCTATAGCATGAGATGTGATATCCAAGTCCTTCCCATTCCAATCCTTAGACCCTTCCTACAGCATGCAATATGATATCTCAATGATTCTAATAACAAACCTGAGACCCGTCCTATAACATGAGATGGGATATCCAACTCCTTTCAATTCCAATCCTGAGACACTTCCTATAGCATGCGATGTGATATCTCAATGCTTATACCAAACCTGAGACCCTTCCTATGGCATGAGATGTCATATACAACTCCTTCCCATTCCAATCCTGAGACCCTTCCTATAGCATGTGATGTGATATCTCAATGCTTATACCAAACCTGAGACCCTTCCTATAGCATGAGATGTGATATCCAACTTCTTCCCATTCCAATCCTGAGACCCTTCCTATAACATGAGATGTGATGTCTGAATGCTTCTAATACCAAACCTGATATCTTTCCTATAACATGAGATGTGTTATCCAACTCCTTCCCATTCCAATCCTGAGACCCTTCCTATAGCATGAGATGTGATATCTCAATGCTTATACCAAACCTGAGACCCTTCCTATAGCTTGAGATGTGATGTCCAACTCCTTCCCATTCCAATCCTGAGAACCTTCCTATAGCATGAGATGTGATATCTCAATGCCTCTAATACCAAACCTGAGATCCTTCCTCTAACATGAAATGTGATATCCAACTCCTTCCCCTTCCAAACCTGAGAGCCTTCCTATAGCATGAGATATGATATCCAAGTCCTTCCCATTCCAATCCTGAGACCCTTCCTATAACATGAGATGTGATATCCAACTCCTTCCCATTCCAACCTGAGACCCTTCCTATAGCATGAGATGGGATATCCAACTCCTTCCAAATCCAATCCTGATACCCTTCCGATAGCATGAGATGTGATATCCCAATGCTTCTACCAAACCTGAGAGCCATACTATGGCATGAGATGTGATATCAAACTCCTTCCCATTCCAATACTGAGACCCTTCCTATAGCTTGAGATGTGATATCCAACTCCTTCCCATTCCAATTCTGAGACCCTTCCTATACCATGAGACTTGATATCTCAATGCTTCTAATACCAAACCTGAGATCCGTCCTATAACATGAGATGTGATATCCAAATCCTTCCCCTTCCAAACCTTAGACCCTTCCTTTATCATGAGATGTGATATCCAACTCCTTCCCATTCCAATCCTGACACCCTTCCGATATCATGAGATTTGTTATCTCAATGCTTCTAATATCAAACTTGAGACCCTCCCTATAGCATGAGATCTGACATCCAAGTCCTTCCCATTCCAATCCTGAGACCCTTCCTATAGCATGAGATGTGATATCTCAATGCTTCTAATACCAAACCTGAGACACTTCCTATAACATGAGATGGGATATCCAAGTCCTTCCCATTCTAATCCTGAGACCCTTCCCATAGCATGAGATGTGATGTCTCAATGCTTCTAATACCAAACCTGAGATCCTTCCTATAACATGAGATGTGATATCCAACTCCTTCCCATTCCAATCCTGAGACCCTTCCTATAGCATGAGAAGTGATATCTCCATGCTTATACCAAACCCGAGACCCTTCCTATAGCATGAGATGTGATATCCAACTCCTTCCCATTCCAATCCTGAGACCCTTCCTATAGCATGAGAAGTGATATCTCCATGCGTATACCAAACCTGAGACCCTTCCTATAGCATGAGATGTGATATCCAAATCCTTCCCATTCCAATCTTGAGACCCTTCCTATAGCATGAGATGTGATATCTCAATGCTTATACCAAACCAGAGACCCGTCCTATAACATGAGATGGGATATCCAACTCCTTCCCATTCCAATCCTGAGACCCTTCCTATAACATGAGATGTGATATCCAACTCCTTCCCATTCCAACCTGAGACCCTACCTATAGCATGAGATGGGATATCCAACTCCTTCCAAATCCAATCCTGATACCCTTCCGATAGCATGAGATGTGATATCCCAATGCTTCTACCAAACCTGAGAGCCATACTATGGCATGAGATGTGATATCAAACTCCTTCCCATTCCAATACTGAGACCCTTCCTATAGCTTGAGATGTGATATCCAACTCCTTCCCATTCCAATTCTGAGACCCTTCCTATACCATGAGACTTGATATCTCAATGCTTCTAATACCAAACCTGAGATCCGTCCTATAACATGAGATGTGATATCCAAATCCTTCCCCTTCCAAACCTTAGACCCTTCCTTTATCATGAGATGTGATATCCAACTCCTTCCCATTCCAATCCTGACACCCTTCCGATATCATGAGATTTGTTATCTCAATGCTTCTAATATCAAACTTGAGACCCTCCCTATAGCATGAGATCTGACATCCAAGTCCTTCCCATTCCAATCCTGAGACCCTTCCTATAGCATGAGATGTGATATCTCAATGCTTCTAATACCAAACCTGAGACACTTCCTATAACATGAGATGGGATATCCAAGTCCTTCCCATTCTAATCCTGAGACCCTTCCCATAGCATGAGATGTGATGTCTCAATGCTTCTAATACCAAACCTGAGATCCTTCCTATAACATGAGATGTGATATCCAACTCCTTCCCATTCCAATCCTGAGACCCTTCCTATAGCATGAGAAGTGATATCTCCATGCTTATACCAAACCCGAGACCCTTCCTATAGCATGAGATGTGATATCCAACTCCTTCCCATTCCAATCCTGAGACCCTTCCTATAGCATGAGAAGTGATATCTCCATGCGTATACCAAACCTGAGACCCTTCCTATAGCATGAGATGTGATATCCAAATCCTTCCCATTCCAATCCTGAGACCCTTCCTATAGCATGAGATGTGATATCTCAATGCTTATACCAAACCAGAGACCCGTCCTATAACATGAGATGGGATATCCAACTCCTTCCCATTCCAATCCTGAGACCCTTCCTATAACATGAGATGTGATATCCAACTCCTTCCCATTCCAACCTGAGACCCTACCTATAGCATGAGATGGGATATCCAACTCCTTCCAAATCCAATCCTGATACCCTTCCGATAGCATGAGATGTGATATCCCAATGCTTCTACCAAACCTGAGACCCATACTATGGCATGAGATGTGATATCAAACTCCTTCCCATTCCAATTCTGAGACCCTTCCTATACCATGAGACTTGATATCTCAATGCTTCTAATACCAAACCTGAGACCCGTCCTATAACATGAGATGTGATATCCAAATCCTTCCCCTTCCAAACCTTAGACCCTTCCTTTATTATGAGATGTGATTTCCAACTCCTTCCCATTCCAATCCTGACACCCTTCCGATATCATGAGATTTGTTATCTCAATGCTTCTAATATCAAACTTGAGACCCTCCCTATAGCATGAGATCTGACATCCAAGTCCTTCCCATTCCAATCCTGAGACCCTTCCTATAGCATGAGATGTGATATCTCAATGCTTCTAATACCAAACCTGAGACCCTTCCTATAACATGAGATGGGATATCCAACTCCTTCCCATTCCAATCCTGAGACCCTTCCGATAGCAGAGATGTGATATCTCAATGCTTATACCAAACCTGAGACCCTTGCTATGGCCTGAGATGTCATATACAACTCCTTCCCTTTCCAATCCTGAAACCCTTCCTATAGCATGAGATCTGATATCTCAATGCTTATACCAAACCTGAGACCCTTCCTATAGCATGAGATGTGATATCCAACTCCTTCCCATTCCAATCCTGAGACCCTTCCCATAGCATGAGATGTGATGTCTCAATGCTTCTAATACCAAACCTGAGATCCTTCCTATAACGTGAGATGTGATATCCAACTCCTTCCCATTCCAATCCTGAGACCCTTCCTATAGCATGAGAAGTGATATATCCATGCGTATACCAAACCTGAGACCCTTCCTATAGCATGAGATGTGATATCCAAATCCTTCCCATTCCAATCCTGAGACCCTTCCTATAGCATGAGAAGTGATATCTCCATGCTTATACCAAACCTGAGACCCTTCCTATAGCATGAGAAGTGATATCTCCATGCTTATACCAAACCTGAGACGCTTCCTATAGCATGAGATGGGATATCCAACTCCTTCCCATTCCAATCCTGAGCCACTTCCGGTAGCAGAGATGTGATATCTCAATGCTTATACCAAACCTGAGACCCTTCCTATAACATGAGATGTGATAAGCAACTCATTCCCGTTCCAAACCTGAGACACTTCCTATAGCATATGTGATATCCAACTCCTTCCCATTCCAAACATGAGACCCTTCCTATAGCAAGAATGTAATATCCAACTCCTACCCATTCCAATCCTGAGACCATTCCTATAGCATGAGATGTGATATATCAATGCTTCTAATACCAAACCTGAGATCCTTCCTATGACATGAAATGTGATATCCAAATCCTTCCCATTCCAATCCTGAGACCCTTCCTATAGCATGAGATGTGATATCTCAATGCTTCTATCAAACTTGAGTCCCTTACTTTAACATGAGATGTGATATCCAAATCCTTCCCCTTCCAAACCTGAGACCCTCCCTTTAGCATGAGATGTGATATCCAACTCCTTCCCATTCCAATCCTGAGACCCTTCTGATAGCATGAGATGTGATATCTCAATGCCTCTAATAACAAACCTGATTCCTACCTCTAACATGAAATGTGATATCCAACCCCTTCCCTTTCCAAACGTGAGACCCTCCCTATAGCATCAGATGTGATATCCAAGTCCTTCCCATTCCAATCCTGAGACCCTTCCTATAGCATGAGATGTGATATCCCAATGCTTCTAATACCAAACCGGAGACCCTTCCTATAACATAAGATGGGATATCCAACTCCTTCCCATTCCACTCCTGAGACCCTTCCGATAGCAGAGATGTGATATCTCAATGCTTATACCAAACCTGAGACCCTTCCTGTGGCATGAGATGTCATATACAACTCCTTCCCATTCCAATCCTGAGACCCTTCCTATAGCATGAGATGTGATATCCAACTCCTTCCCATTCCAATCCTGAGACCCTTCCTATAGCATGAGATGTGATTTCTCAATGCTTCTAATACCAAACCTGAGATCCTTCCTATAACATGAGATGTGATATCCAACTCCTTCCCATTCCAATCCTGAGACACTTCCTATAGCATGAGAAGTGATATCTCAATGCTTATACCAAACCTGAGACCCTTCCTACGGCATGAGATGTCATATACAACTCCTTCCCATTCCAATCCTGAGACCCTTCCTATAGCATGAGATGTTATCTCAATGCTTATACCAAACCTGAGACCCTTCCTATAGCATGAGATGTGATATCCAACTACTTCCTATTCCAATCCTGAGACCCTTCCTATAGCATGAGATGTGATATCCAACTCCTTCCCTTTCCAAACCTGAGAACCTATCTATAGCATGAGATGTGATATCCAATTCCTTCCCATTCCAATCCTGAGACCCTTCCTATAGCATGAGATGTGATATCTCAATGCTTCTAATACCAAACCTGAGACCCTTCCTGTAGCATGAGATGTGATATCCAACTACTTCCCATTCCAATCCTGAGACCCTTCTTATAGCATGAGATGTGATATCCAACTCCTTCCATTCCAATCCTGAGACCCATCCTATAGCATGAGATGTGATATCTCAATGCTTATACCAAACCTGAGACCCTTCCTATAGCATGAGATGTGATATCCAACTACTTCCCATTCCAATCCTGAGAAATTTCCTATAGCATGAGATGTGATATCCAACTCCTTCCCTTTCCAAACCTGAGAGCATATCTATAGCATGAGATGGGATATCCAACTCCTTCCCATTCCAATCCTGAGACACTTCCGATAGCAGAGATGTAATATCTCAATGCTTATACCAAACCTGAGACCCTTCCTATAACATGAGATGTGATATCCAACTCCTTCCCGTTCCAAACCTGAGACCCTTCCTTTAGCATGAGATGTGATATCCAGCTCCTTCCCATTCCAATCCTGAGACACTTCCGATAGCATAAGATGTGATATCTCAATGCTTCTAATATCAAAACTGAGACCCTCCCTATAGCATGATATGTGATATCTAAGTCCTTCCCATTCCAATCCTAGAACCCTTCCTATAGCAGGAGATGTGATATCTCAATGCTTCTACCAAACCTGAGACCCTTCCTTTAGCATGAGATGTGATATCCAACTCCTTCCCATTCCAGTCCTGAGACCCTTCCTATAGCATGAGATATGATATCTCAATACTTCTAATACCAAACCTGAGATCCTTCTGATAACATGAGATGTGATATCCAAATCCTTCCCCTTCCAAACCTGAGACCCTCCCTTTAGCATGAGATGTGATATCCAACTCCTTCCCATTCCAATCCTGAGATCCTTCTGATAGCATGAGATGTGATATCTCAATGCTTCTAATACCAAACCTGAGATCCTTCCTATAACATGAGATGTGATATCCAACTCCTTCCTTTTCCAATCCTGAGACCCTTCCTATAGCATGAGAAGTGATATCTCCATGCGTATACCAAACCTGAGACCCTTCCTATAGCATGAGATGTGATATCCAAATCCTTCCCATTCCAATCCTGAGACCCTTCCTATAGCATGAGATGTGATATCTCAATGCTTATACCAAACCAGAGACCCGTCCTATAACATGAGATGGGATATCCAACTCCTTCCCATTCCAATCCTGAGCCACTTCCGATAGCAGAGATGTGATATCTCAATGCTTATACCAAACCTGAGACCCTTCCTATAACATGAAATGTTATATCCAACTCATTCCCATTCCAAACCTGAGACACTTCCTATAGCATATGTGATATCCAACTCCTTCCCATTCCAAACATGAGACCCTTCCGATAGCATGAGATGTGATATCCAACTCCTTTGAATTCCAATACTGAGACCCTTCCAATAGCATATGTGATATCTCAATGCTTCTAATATCAAACCTGAGAACCTCCCTATAGCATGAGATGTGATATCCAACTCCTTCCCATCCCAATCCTGAGACACTTCCGATTGCAGAGATGTGATATCTCAATGTTTATACCAAACCTGAGACTCTTCCTATAACATGAGATGTGATAAACAACTCCTTCCCGTTCCAAACCTGAGACCCTTCCTATAGCATGAGATGTGATATCCAGCTCCTTCCCATTCCAATCCTGAGACCCTTCCGATAGCATGAGATGTGTTATCTCAATGCTTCTAATACCAAACCTGAGATCCTTCTTATAACATGTGATGTGATATCCAAATCCTTCCCCTTCCAAACCTGAGACCCTCCCTTTAGCATGAGATGTGATATCCAACTCCTTCCCATTCCAATCCTGAGACCCTTATGATAGCATGAGATGTGATATCTCAATGCCTCTAATACCAAACCTCAGATACTTCCGATAGCATGAGATGTGATATCTCAATGCTTCTAATACCAAACCTGAGATCCTTCCTATAACATGAGATGCGATATCCAAATCCTTCCCCTTCCAAACCTGAGACCCTCCCTTTAGCATGAGATGTGATATCCAACGCCTTCCCATTCCAATCCTGAGACCCTTCTGATAGCATGAGATGTGATATCTCAATGCCTCTAATACCAAACCTGAGATCCTACCTCTAACATGAAATGTGATATCCAACTCCTTCCCTTTCCAAACCTGCGACCCTGCCTATAGCATGAGATGTGATATCCAAGTCCTTCCCATTCCAATCCTGAGACCCTTCCTATAGCATGAGATGTGATATCTCAATGCTTATACCAAACCTGAGACCCTTCCTATGGCATGAGATGTCATATACAACTCCTTCCCATTCCAATCCCGAGACCCTTCCTATAGCATGAGATGTGATATCTCAATGCTTATACCAAACCTGAAACCCTTCCTATAGCATGAGATGTGATATCCAACTTCTTCCCATTCCAATCTTGAGACCCTTCCTATAACATGAGATGTGATGTCTCAATGCTTCTAATACCAAACCTGAGATCTTTCCTATAACATGAGATGTGATATCCAACTCCTTCCCATTCCAATTCTGAGACCCTTCCTATAGCAAGAGATGTGATATCTCAATGCCTCTTTACCAAACCTGATATCCTACCTCTAACATGAAATGTGATATCCAACTCCTTCCCCTTCCAAACCTGAGAGCCTTCCTATAGCATGAGATGTGATATCCAAGTCCTTCCCATTCCAATCCTGAGACCCTTCCTATAACATCAGATGTGATATCCAACTCCTTCCCATTCCAACCTGAGACCCTTCCTATAGCATGAGATGGGATATCCAACTCCTTCCAAATCCAATCCTGATACCCTTCCGATAGCATGAGATGTGATATCCCAATGCTTCTACAAAACCTGAGACCCATACATGGCATGAGATGTGATATCAAACTCCTTCCCATTCCAATCCTGAGACCCTTCCGATAGCAGAGATGTGATATCTCAATGCTTATACCAAACCTGAGACCCTTCCTATGGCATGAGATGTCATATACAACTCCTTCCCATTCCAAGCCTGAGACCCTTCCTATAGCATGAGATGTGATATCTCAATGTTTATACCAAACCTGAGACCCTTCCTATAGCATGAGATGTGATATCCAACCCCTTCCCATTCCAATCCTGAGACCCTTCCTATAGCATGAGATGTGATATCTCAATGCTTATACCAAACCTGAATCCCTTCCTATAGCATGAAATGTGATATCCAACTCCTTCCCTTTCCAAACCTGAGAGCCTACCTATAGCATGAGATGTGATCTCCAAGTCCTTCCCATTCCAATCCTTAGACCCTTCCTACAGCATGCAATATGATATCTCAATGATTCTAATAACAAACCTGAGACCCGTCCTATAACATGAGATGGGATATCCAACTCCTTCCCATTCCAATCCTGAGATACTTCCGATAGCAGAGATGTGATATCTCAATGCTTATACCAAACCTGAGACCCTTCCTATAGCATGAGATGTGATATCCAATTCTTTCCCGTTCCAAACCTGAGACCCTTCCTATAGCATATGTGATATCCAACTCCTTCCCATTCCAAACATGAGACCCTTCCTATAGCAAGAATGTAATATCCAACTCCTTCCCATTCCAATCCTGAGACCCTTCCTTCAGCATGCGATGTGATATTTCAATGCTTCTAATACCAAACCTGAGACCCGTCCTATAACATGAGATGGGATATCCAACTCCTTCCAGTTCCAAACCTGAGAGCCTTCCTATAGCATGAGATGTGATATCCAAGTCCTTCCCATTCCAATCCTGAGACCCTTCCTATAACATGAGATGTGATATCTCAATGCTTATACCAAACCTGAATCCCTTCCTATAGCATGAGATGTGATATCCAACTCCTTCCCATTCCAATCCTGAGACCCTTCCTATAGCATTAGATGTGATATCTCAATGCCTCTAATACCAAACCTGAGATCCTTCCTCTAACATGAAATGTGATATCCAACTCCTTCCCTTTCCAAACCTGAGAGCCTACCTATAGCATGAGATGTGATATCCAAGTCCTTCCCATTCCAATCCTTAGACCCTTCCTACAGCATGCAATATGATATCTCAATGATTCTAATACCAAACCTGAGATCTTTCCTATAACATGAGATGTGATATCCAACTCCTTCCCATTCCAATCCTGAGACCCTTCCTATAGCATGAGATGTGATATCTCAATGCCTCTTTACCAAACCTGAGATCCTACCTCTAACATGAAATGTGATATCCAACTCCTTCCCCTTCCAAACCTGAGAGCCTTCCTATAGTATGAGATGTGATATCCAAGTCCTTCCCATTCCAATCCTGAGACCCTTCCTATAACATCAGATGTGATATCCAACTCCTTCCCATTCCAACCTGAGACCCGTCCTATAACATGAGATGGGATATCCAACTCCTTCCAGTTCCAAACCTGAGACCCTTCCTATAGCATGAGATGTGATATCAAACTCCTTCCCATTCCAATCCTGAGACCCTTCCGATAGCATGAGATGTGTTATCTCAATGCCTCTTTACCAAACCTGAGATCCTACCTCTAACATGAAATGTGATATCCAACTCCTTCCCCTTCCAAACCTGAGAGCCTTCCTATAGCATGAGATGTGATATCCAAGTCCTTCCCATTCCAATCCTGAGACCCTTCCTATAACATGAGATGTGATGTCTCAATGCTTCTAATACCAAACCTGAGATCTTTCCTATAACATGAGATGTGATATCCAACTCCTTCCCATTCAAATCCTGAGACCCTTCCTATAGCATGAGATGTGATATCTCAATGCCTCTTTACCAAACCTGAGATCCTACCTCTAACATGAAATGTGATATCCAACTCCTTCCCCTTCAAACCTGAGAGCCTTCCTATAGTATGAGATGTGATATCCAAGTCCTTCCCATTCCAACCCTGAGACCCTTCCTTTAACATCAGATGTGATATCCAACTCCTTCCCATTCCAACCTGAGACCCTTCCTATAGCATGAGATGGGATATTCAACTCCTTCCACATCCAATCCTGATACCCTTCCGATAGCTTGAGATGTGATATCTCAATGCTTCTAATACCAAACCTGTGACTCTTCCTATAACATGAGATGGGATATCCAACTCCTTCCCATTCCAATCCTGAGACCCTTCCGATAGCAGAGATGTGATATCTCAATGCTTATACCAAACCTGAGACCCTTCCTATGGCATGAGATGTCACATACAACTCCTTCCCATTCCAATCCTGAGACCCTTCCTATAGTATGAGATGTGATATCTCAATGCTTATACCAAACCTGAGACCCTTCCTATAGCATGAGATGTGATATCCAACTCCTTCCCATTCCAATCCTGAGACCCTTCCCATAGCATGAGATGTGATGTCTCAATGCTTCTAATACCAAACCTGAGATCCTTCCTATAACATCAAATGTGATATCCAACTCCTTCCCATTCCAATCCTGAGACCCTTCCTATAGCAAGAGATGTGATATCTCAATGCTTATACCAAACCTGAGACCCTTCCTATAGCATGAGATGTGATATCCAACTCCTTCCCATTCCAATCCTGAGACCCTTCCTATAGCATGAGATGTGATATCTCAATGCCTCTAATACCAAACCTGAGATCCTTCCTCTAACATGAAATGTGATATCCAACTCCGTCCCTTTCCAAACCTGAGAGCCTACCTATAGCATGAGATGTGATATCCAAGTCCTTCCCATTCCAATCCTTAGACCCTTCCTACAGCATGCAATATGATATATCAATGATTCTAGTAACAAACCTGAGACCCATCCTATAACATGAGATGGGATATCCAACTCCTTTCAATTCCAATCCTGAGACACTTCCTATAGCATGAGATGTGATATCTCAATGCTTATACCAAACCTGAGACCCTTCCTATGGCATGAGATGTCACATACAACTCCTTCCCATTCCAATCCTGAGACCCTTCCTATAGTATGAGATGTGATATCTCAATGCTTATACCAAACCTGAGACCCTTCCTATAGCATGAGATGTGATATCCAACTTCTTCCCATTCCAATCCTGAGACCCTTCCTATAACATGAGATGTGATGTCTCAATGCTTCTAATACCAAACCTGATATCTTTCCTATAACATGAGATGTGATATCCAACTCCTTCCCATTCCAATCCTGAGACCCTTCCTATAGCATTAGATGTGATTTCTCAATGCCTCTAATACCAAACCTGAGATCCTTCCTCTAACATGAAATGTGATATCCAACTCCTTCCCTTTCCAAACCTGAGAGCCTACCTATAGCATGAGATGTGATATCCAAGTCCTTCCCATTCCAATCCTTAGACCCTTCCTACAGCATGCAATATGATATCTCAATGATTCTAATACCAAACCTGAGATCTTTCCTATAACATGAGATGTGATATCCAACTCCTTCCCATTCCAATCCTGAGACCCTTCCTATAGCATGAGATGTGATATCTCAATGCCTCTTTACCAAACCTGAGATCCTACCTCTAACATGAAATGTGATATCCAACTCCTTCCCCTTCCAAACCTGAGAGCCTTCCTATAGTATGAGATGTGATATCCAAGTCCTTCCCATTCCAATCCTGAGACCCTTCCTATAACATCAGATGTGATATCCAACTCCTTCCCATTCCAACCTGAGACCCGTCCTATAACATGAGATGGGATATCCAACTCCTTCCAGTTCCAAACCTGAGACCCTTCCTATAGCATGAGATGTGATATCAAACTCCTTCCCATTCCAATCCTGAGACCCTTCCGATAGCATGAGATGTGTTATCTCAATGCCTCTTTACCAAACCTGAGATCCTACCTCTAACATGAAATGTGATATCCAACTCCTTCCCCTTCCAAACCTGAGAGCCTTCCTATAGCATGAGATGTGATATCCAAGTCCTTCCCATTCCAATCCTGAGACCCTTCCTATAACATGAGATGTGATGTCTCAATGCTTCTAATACCAAACCTGAGATCTTTCCTATAACATGAGATGTGATATCCAACTCCTTCCCATTCAAATCCTGAGACCCTTCCTATAGCATGAGATGTGATATCTCAATGCCTCTTTACCAAACCTGAGATCCTACCTCTAACATGAAATGTGATATCCAACTCCTTCCCCTTCAAACCTGAGAGCCTTCCTATAGTATGAGATGTGATATCCAAGTCCTTCCCATTCCAATCCTGAGACCCTTCCTATAACATCAGATGTGATATCCAACTCCTTCCCATTCCAACCTGAGACCCTTCCTATAGCATGAGATGGGATATTCAACTCCTTCCACATCCAATCCTGATACCCTTCCGATAGCTTGAGATGTGATATCTCAATGCTTCTAATACCAAACCTGTGACTCTTCCTATAACATGAGATGGGATATCCAACTCCTTCCCATTCCAATCCTGAGACCCTTCCGATAGCAGAGATGTGATATCTCAATGCTTATACCAAACCTGAGACCCTTCCTATGGCATGAGATGTCACATACAACTCCTTCCCATTCCAATCCTGAGACCCTTCCTATAGTATGAGATGTGATATCTCAATGCTTATACCAAACCTGAGACCCTTCCTATAGCATGAGATGTGATATCCAACTCCTTCCCATTCCAATCCTGAGACCCTTCCCATAGCATGAGATGTGATGTCTCAATGCTTCTAATACCAAACCTGAGATCCTTCCTATAACATCAAATGTGATATCCAACTCCTTCCCATTCCAATCCTGAGACCCTTCCTATAGCAAGAGATGTGATATCTCAATGCTTATACCAAACCTGAGACCCTTCCTATAGCATGAGATGTGATATCCAACTCCTTCCCATTCCAATCCTGAGACCCTTCCTATAGCATGAGATGTGATATCTCAATGCCTCTAATACCAAACCTGAGATCCTTCCTCTAACATGAAATGTGATATCCAACTCCGTCCCTTTCCAAACCTGAGAGCCTACCTATAGCATGAGATGTGATATCCAAGTCCTTCCCATTCCAATCCTTAGACCCTTCCTACAGCATGCAATATGATATATCAATGATTCTAGTAACAAACCTGAGACCCATCCTATAACATGAGATGGGATATCCAACTCCTTTCAATTCCAATCCTGAGACACTTCCTATAGCATGAGATGTGATATCTCAATGCTTATACCAAACCTGAGACCCTTCCTATGGCATGAGATGTCACATACAACTCCTTCCCATTCCAATCCTGAGACCCTTCCTATAGTATGAGATGTGATATCTCAATGCTTATACCAAACCTGAGACCCTTCCTATAGCATGAGATGTGATATCCAACTTCTTCCCATTCCAATCCTGAGACCCTTCCTATAACATGAGATGTGATGTCTCAATGCTTCTAATACCAAACCTGATATCTTTCCTATAACATGAGATGTGATATCCAACTCCTTCCCATTCCAATCCTGAGACCCTTCCTAGAGCATGAGATGTGATATCTCAATGCTTATACCAAACCTGAGACCCTTCCTATAGCTTGAGATGTGATATCCAACTCCTTCCCATTCCAATCCTGAGAACCTTCCTATAGCATGAGATGTGATATCTCAATGCCTCTAATACCAAACCTGAGATCCTTCCTCTAACATGAAATGTTATATCCAACTCCTTCCCCTTCCAAACCTGAGAGCCTTCCTATAGCATGAGATATGATATCCAAGTCCTTCCCATTCCAATCCTGAGACCCTTCCTATAACATGAGATGTGATATTCAACTCCTTCCCATTCCAACCTGAGACCCTTCCTATAGCATGAGATGGGATATCCAACTCCTTCCAAATCCAATCCTGATACCCTTCCGATAGCATGAGATGTGATATCCCAATGCTTCTACCAAACCTGAGACCCATACTATGGCATGAGATGTGATATCAAACTCCTTCCCATTCCAATCCTGAGACCCTTCCTATAGCTTGAGATGTGATATCCAACTCCTTCCCATTCCAATTCTGAGACCCTTCCTATACCATGAGACTTGATATCTCAATGCTTCTAATACCAAACCTGAGACCCGTCCTATAACATGAGATGTGATATCCAAATCCTTCCCCTTCCAAACCTTAGACCCTTCCTTTATCATGAGATGTGATATCCAACTCCTTCCCATTCCAATCCTGACACCCTTCCGATATCATGAGATTTGTTATCTCAATGCTTCTAATATCAAACTTGAGACCCTCCCTATAGCATGAGATCTGACATCCAAGTCCTTCCCATTCCAATCCTGAGACCCTTCCTATAGCATGAGATGTGATATCTCAATGCTTCTAATACCAAACCTGAAACCCTTCCTATAACATGAGATGGGATATCCAAGTCCTTCCCATTCTAATCCTGAGACCCTTCCCATAGCATGAGATGTGATGTCTCAATGCTTCTAATACCAAACCTGAGATCCTTCCTATAACATGAGATGTGATATCCAACTCCTTCCCATTCCAATCCTGAGACCCTTCCTATAGCATGAGAAGTGATATCTCCATGCTTATACCAAACCCGAGACCCTTCCTATAGCATGAGATGTGATATCCAACTCCTTCCCATTCCAATCCTGAGACCCTTCCTATAGCATGAGAAGTGATATCTCCATGCGTATACCAAACCTGAGACCCTTCCTATAGCATGAGATGTGATATCCAAATCCTTCCCATTCCAATCCTGAGACCCTTCCTATAGCATGAGATGTGATATCTCAATGCTTATACCAAACCAGAGACCCGTCCTATAACATGAGATGGGATATCCAACTCCTTCCCATTCCAATCCTGAGACCCTTCCTATAACATGAGATGTGATATCCAACTCCTTCCAATTCCAACCTGAGACCCTTCCTATAGCATGAGATGGGATATCCAACTCCTTCCAAATCCAATCCTGATACCCTTCCGATAGCATGAGATGTGATATCCCAATGCTTCTACCAAACCTGAGACCCATACTATGGCATGAGATGTGATATCAAACTCCTTCCCATTCCAATCCTGAGACCCTTCCTATAGCTTGAGATGTGATATCCAACTCCTTCCCATTCCAATTCTGAGACCCTTCCTATACCATGAGACTTGATATCTCAATGCTTCTAATACCAAACCTGAGACCCGTCCTATAACATGAGATGTGATATCCAAATCCTTCCCCTTCCAAACCTTAGACCCTTCCTTTATCATGAGATGTGATTTCCAACTCCTTCCCATTCCAATCCTGACACCCTTCCGATATCATGAGATTTGTTATCTCAATGCTTCTAATATCAAACTTGAGACCCTCCCTATAGCATGAGATCTGACATCCAAGTCCTTCCCATTCCAATCCTGAGACCCTTCCTATAGCATGAGATGTGATATCTCAATGCTTCTAATACCAAACCTGAGACCCTTCCTATAACATGAGATGGGATATCCAACTCCTTCCCATTCCAATCCTGAGACCCTTCCGATAGCAGAGATGTGATATCTCAATGCTTATACCAAACCTGAGACCCTTGCTATGGCCTGAGATGTCATATACAACTCCTTCCCATTCCAATCCTGAGACCCTTCCTATAGCATGAGATGTGATATCTCAATGCTTATACCAAACCTGAGACCCTTCCTATAGCATGAGATGTGATATCCAACTCCTTCCCATTCCAATCCTGAGACCCTTCCCATAGCATGAGATGTGATGTCTCAATGCTTCTAATACCAAACCTGAGACCCTTCCTATAACATGAGATGTGATATCCAACTCCTTCCCATTCCAATCCTGAGACCCTTCCTATAGCATGAGAAGTGATATCTCCATGCTTATACCAAACCTGAGACCATTCCTATAGCATGAGATGTAATATCCAACTCCTTCCCATTCCAATCCTGAGACCCTTCCTATAGCATGAGAAGTATCTCCATGCGTATACCAAACCTGAGACCCTTCCTATAGCATGAGATGTGATATCCAAATCCTTCCCATTCCAATCCTGAGCCACTTCCGATAGCAGAGATGTGATATCTCAATGCTTATACCAAACCTTAGACCCTTCCTATAACATGAGATGTGATATCCAACTCATTCCCGTTCCAAACCTGAGACACTTCTTATAGCATATGTGATATCCAAGTCCTTTCCATTTCAAACATGAGACCCTTCCTATAGCAAGAATGTAATATCCAACTCCTACCCATTCCAATCCTGAGACCATTCCTATAGCATGAGATGTGATATATCAATGCTTCTAATACCAAACCTGAGATCCTTCCTATGACATGAAATGTGATATCCAAATCCTTCCCATTCCAAACCTGAGACCCTTCCTACAGCATGCAATGTGATATCTCAATGCTTCTAATATCAAACCTGAGACCCGTCCTATAACATGAGATGGGATATCCAACTCCTTCCCGTTCCAAACCTGAGACCCTTCCTATAGCATGAGATGTGATATCCAATTCCTTCCCATCCCAATCCTGAGACACCTCCGATAGCAGAGATGTGATATCTCAATGCTTATACCAAACCTGAGACTCTTCCTATAACATGAGATGTGATGTCCAACTCCTTCCCGTTCCAAACCTTAGACCCTTCCTATAGCATGAGATGTGATATCCAACTCCTTCCCATTCCAATCCTGAGACCCTTCCGATAGCAGAGATGTGATATCTCAATGCTTATACCAAACCTGAGACTCTTCCTATAACATGAGATGTGATATCCAACTCCTTCCCTTTCCAAACCTGAGACCCTGCCTATAGCATGAGATGTGATATCCAAGTCCTTCCCATTCCAATCCTGAGACCCTTCCTATAGCATGAGATGTGATATCTCAATGCTTATACCAAACCTGAGACCCTTCCTATGGCATGAGATGTCATATACAACTCCTTCCCATTCCAATCCCGAGACCCTTCCTATAGCATGAGATGTGATATCTCAATGCTTATACCAAACCTGAAACCCTTCCTATAGCATGAGATGTGATATCCAACTTCTTCCCATTCCAATCCTGAGACCCTTCCTATAACATGAGATGTGATGTCTCAATGCTTCTAATACCAAACCTGAGATCTTTCCTATAACATGAGATGTGATATCCAACTCCTTCCCATTCCAATTCTGAGACCCTTCCTATAGCAAGAGATGTGATATCTCAATGCCTCTTTACCAAACCTGATATCCTACCTCTAACATGAAATGTGATATCCAACTCCTTCCCCTTCCAAACCTGAGAGCCTTCCTATAGCATGAGATGTGATATCCAAGTCCTTCCCATTCCAATCCTGAGACCCTTCCTATAACATCAGATGTGATATCCAACTCCTTCCCATTCCAACCTGAGACCCTTCCTATAGCATGAGATGGGATATCCAACTCCTTCCAAATCCAATCCTGATACCCTTCCGATAGCATGAGATGTGATATCCCAATGCTTCTACAAAACCTGAGACCCATACATGGCATGAGATGTGATATCAAACTCCTTCCCATTCCAATCCTGAGACCCTTCCGATAGCAGAGATGTGATATCTCAATGCTTATACCAAACCTGAGACCCTTCCTATGGCATGAGATGTCATATACAACTCCTTCCCATTCCAAGCCTGAGACCCTTCCTATAGCATGAGATGTGATATCTCAATGTTTATACCAAACCTGAGACCCTTCCTATAGCATGAGATGTGATATCCAACTCCTTCCCATTCCAATCCTGAGACCCTTCCTATAGCATGAGATGTGATATCTCAATGCTTATACCAAACCTGAATCCCTTCCTATAGCATGAAATGTGATATCCAACTCCTTCCCTTTCCAAACCTGAGAGCCTACCTATAGCATGAGATGTGATATCCAAGTCCTTCCCATTCCAATCCTTAGACCCTTCCTACAGCATGCAATATGATATCTCAATGATTCTAATAACAAACCTGAGACCCGTCCTATAACATGAGATGGGATATCCAACTCCTTCCCATTCCAATCCTGAGACACTTCCGATAGCAGAGATGTGATATCTCAATGCTTATACCAAACCTGAGACCCTTCCTATAGCATGAGATGTGATATCCAATTCTTTCCCGTTCCAAACCTGAGACCCTTCCTATAGCATATGTGATATCCAACTCCTTCCCATTCCAAACATGAGACCCTTCCTATAGCAAGAATGTAATATCCAACTCCTTCCCATTCCAATCCTGAGACCCTTCCTTCAGCATGCGATGTGATATCTCAATGCTTCTAATACCAAACCTGAGACCCGTCCTATAACATGAGATGGGATATCCAACTCCTTCCAGTTCCAAACCTGAGAGCCTTCCTATAGCATGAGATGTGATATCCAAGTCCTTCCCATTCCAATCCTGAGACCCTTCCTATAACATGAGATGTGATATCTCAATGCTTATACCAAACCTGAATCCCTTCCTATAGCATGAGATGTGATATCCAACTCCTTCCCATTCCAATCCTGAGACCCTTCCTATAGCATTAGATGTGATATCTCAATGCCTCTAATACCAAACCTGAGATCCTTCCTCTAACATGAAATGTGATATCCAACTCCTTCCCTTTCCAAACCTGAGAGCCTACCTATAGCATGAGATGTGATATCCAAGTCCTTCACATTCCAATCCTTAGACCCTTCCTACAGCATGCAATATGATATCTCAATGATTCTAATACCAAACCTGAGATCTTTCCTATAACATGAGATGTGATATCCAACTCCTTCCCATTCCAATCCTGAGACCCTTCCTATAGCATGAGATGTGATATCTCAATGCCTCTTTACCAAACCTGAGATCCTACCTCTAACATGAAATGTGATATCCAACTCCTTCCCCTTCCAAACCTGAGAGCCTTCCTATAGTATGAGATGTGATATCCAAGTCCTTCCCATTCCAATCCTGAGACCCTTCCTATAACATCAGATGTGATATCCAACTCCTTCCCATTCCAACCTGAGACCCTTCCTATAGCATGAGATGGGATATTCAACTCCTTCCAAATCCAATCCTGATACCCTTCCGATAGCATGATATGTGATATCTCAATGCTTCTAATACCAAACCTGTGACTCTTCCTATAACATGAGATGGGATATCCAACTCCTTCCCATTCCAATCCTGAGACCCTTCCGATAGCAGAGATGTGATATCTCAATGCTTATACCAAACCTGAGACCCTTCCTATGGCATGAGATGTCACATATAACTCCTTCCCATTCCAATCCTGAGACCCTTCCTATAGTATGAGATGTGATATCTCAATGCTTATACCAAACCTGAGACCCTTCCTATAGCATGAGATGTGATATCCAACTCCTTCCCATTCCAATCCTGAGACCCTTCCCATAGCATGAGATGTGATGTCTCAATGCTTCTAATACCAAACCTGAGATCCTTCCTATAACATCAAATGTGATATCCAACTCCTTCCCATTCCAATCCTGAGACCCTTCCTATAGCATGAGATGTGATATCTCAATGCTTATACCAAACCTGAGACCCTTCCTATAGCATGAGATGTGATATCCAACTCCTTCCCATTCCAATCCTGAGACCCTTCCTATAGCATGAGATGTGATATCTCAATGCCTCTAATACCAAACCTGAGATCCTTCCTCTAACATGAAATGTGATATCCAACTCCGTCCCTTTCCAAACCTGAGAGCCTACCTATAGCATGAGATGTGATATCCAACTCCTTCCCATTCCAAACATGAGACCCTTCCTATAGCAAGAATGTAATATCCAACTCCTTCCCATTCCAATCCTGAGACCCTTCCTACAGCATGCGATGTGATATCTCAATGCTTCTAATACCAAACCTGAGATCTTTCCTATAACATGAGATGTGATATCCAACTCCTTCCCATTCAAATCCTGAGACCCTTCCTATAGCATGAGATGTGATATCTCAATGCCTCTTTACCAAACCTGAGATCCTACCTCTAACATGAAATGTGATATCCAACTCCTTCCCCTTCCAAACCTGAGAGCCTTCCTATAGTATGAGATGTGATATCCAAGTCCTTCCCATTCCAATCCTGAGACCCTTCCTATAACATCAGATGTGATATCCAACTCCTTCCCATTCCAACCTGAGACCCTTCCTATAGCATGAGATGGGATATTCAACTCCTTCCAAATCCAATCCTGATACCCTTCCGATAGCTTGAGATGTGATATCTCAATGCTTCTAATACCAAACCTGTGACTCTTCCTATAACATGAGATGGGATATCCATCTCCTTCCCATTCCAATCCTGAGACCCTTCCGATAGCAGAGATGTGATATCTCAATGCTTATACCAAACCTGAGACCCTTCCTATGGCATGAGATGTCACATACAACTCCTTCCCATTCCAATCCTGAGACCCTTCCTATAGTATGAGATGTGATATCTCAATGCTTATACCAAACCTGAGACCCTTCATATAGCATGAGATGTGATATCCAACTCCTTCCCATTCCAATCCTGAGACCCTTCCCATAGCATGAGATTTGATGTCTCAATGCTTCTAATACCAAACCTGAGATCCTTCCTATAACATCAAATGTGATATCCAACTCCTTCCCATTCCAATCCTGAGACCCTTCCTATAGCATGAGATGTGATATCTCAATGCTTATACCAAACCTGAGACCCTTCCTATAGCATGAGATGTGATATTCAACTCCTTCCCATTCCAATCCTGAGACCCTTCCTATAGCATGAGATGTGATATCTCAATGCCTCTAATACCAAACCTGAGATCCTTCCTCTAACATGAAATGTGATATCCAACTCCGTCCCTTTCCAAACCTGAGAGCCTTCCTATAGCATGAGATGTCACATACAACTCCTTCCCATTCCAATCCTTAGACCCTTCCTACAGCATGCAATATGATATCTCAATGATTCTAATAACAAACCTGAGACCCGTCCTATAACATGAGATGGGATATCCAACACCTTTCAATTCCAATCCTGAGACACTTCCTATAGCATGAGATGTGATATCTCAATGCTTATACCAAACCTGAGACCCTTCCTATGGCATGAGATGTCATATACAACTCCTTCCCATTCCAATCCTGAGACCCTTCCTATAGCATGAGATGTGATATCTCAATGCTTATACCAAACCTGAGACCCTTCCTATAGCATGAGATGTGATATCCAACTTCTTCCCATTCCAATCCTGAGACCCTTCCTATAACATGAGATGTGACGTCTCAATGCTTCTAATACCAAACCTGATATCTTTCCTATAACATGAGATGTGATATCTAACTCCTTCCCATTCCAATCCTGAGACCCTTCCTATAGCATGAGATGTGATATCTCAATGCTTATACCAAACCTGAGACCCTTCCTATAGCTTGAGATGTGATATCCAACTCCTTCCCATTCCAATCCTGAGAACCTTCCTATAGCATGAGATGTGATATCTCAATGCCTCTAATACCAAACCTGAGATCCTTCCTCTAACATGAAATGTGATATCCAACTCCTTCCCCTTCCAAACCTGAGAGCCTTCCTATAGCATGAGATATGATATCCAAGTCCTTCCCATTCCAATCCTGAGACCCTTCCTATAACATGAGATGTGATATTCAACTCCTTCCCATTCCAACCTGAGACCCTTCCTATAGCATGAGATGGGATATCCAACTCCTTCCAAATCCAATCCTGATACCCTTCCGATAGCATGAGATGTGATATCCCAATGCTTCTACCAAACCTGAGACCCATACTATGGCATGAGATGTGATATCAAACTCCTTCCCATTCCAATCCTGAGACCCTTCCTATAGCTTGAGATGTGATATCCAACTCCTTCCCATTCCAATTCTGAGACCCTTCCTATACCATGAGACTTGATATCTCAATGCTTGTAATACCAAACCTGAGACCCGTCCTATAACATGAGATGTGATATCCAAATCCTTCCCCTTCCAAACCTTAGACCCTTCCTTTATCATGAGATGTGATATCCAACTCCTTCCCATTCCAATCCTGACACCCTTCCGATATCATGAGATTTGTTATCTCAATGCTTCTAATACCAAACCTGAGACCCTTCCTATAACATGAGATGGGATATCCAAGTCCTTCCCATTCTAATCCTGAGACCCTTCCCATAGCATGAGATGTGATGTCTCAATGCTTCTAATACCAAACCTGAGATCCTTCCTATAACATGAGATGTGATATCCAACTCCTTCCCATTCCAATCCTGAGACCCTTCCTATAGCATGAGAAGTGATATCTCCATGCTTATACCAAACCCGAGACCCTTCCTATAGCATGAGATGTGATATCCAACTCCTTCCATTCCAATCCTGAGACCCTTCCTATAGCATGAGAAGTGATATCTCCATGCGTATACCAAACCTGAGACCCTTCCGATAGCATGAGATGTGATATCCAAATCCTTCCCATTCCAATCCTGAGACCCTTCCTATAGCATGAGAAGTGATATCTCAATGCGTATACCAAACCAGAGACCCGTCCTATAACATGAGATGGGATATCCAACTCCTTCCCATTCCAATCCTGAGACCCTTCCTATAACATGAGATGTGATATCCAACTCCTTCCCATTCCAACCTGAGACCCTTCCTATAGCATGAGATGGGATATCCAACTCCTTCCAAATCCAATCCTGATACCCTTCCGATAGCATGAGATGTGATATCCCAATGCTTCTACCAAACCTGAGACCCATACTATGGCATGAGATGTGATATCAAACTCCTTCCCATTCCAATCCTGAGACCCTTCCTATAGCTTGAGATGTGATATCCAACTCCTTCCCATTCCAATTCTGAGACCCTTCCTATACCATGAGACTTGATATCTCAATGCTTCTAATACCAAACCTGAGACCCGTCCTATAACATGAGATGTGATATCCAAATCCTTCCCCTTCCAAACCTTAGACCCTTCCTTTATCATGAGATGTGATTTCCAATTCCTTCCCATTCCAATCCTGACACCCTTCCGATATCATGAGATTTGTTATCTCAATGCTTCTAATATCAAACTTGAGACCCTCCCTATAGCATGAGATCTGACATCCAAGTCCTTCCCATTCCAATCCTGAGACCCTTCCTATAGCATGAGATGTGATATCTCAATGCTTCTAATACCAAACCTGAGACCCTTCCTATAACATGAGATGGGATATCCAACTCCTTCCCATTCCAATCCTGAGACCCTTCCGATAGCAGAGATGTGATATCTCAATGCTTATACCAAACCTGAGACCCTTGCTATGGCCTGAGATGTCATATACAACTCCTTCCCATTCCAATCCTGAGACCCTTCCTATAGCATGAGATGTGATATCTCAATGCTTATACCAAACCTGAGACCCTTCCTATAGCATGAGATGTGATATCCAACTCCTTCCCATTCCAATCCTGAGACCCTTCCCATAGCATGAGATGTGATGTCTCAATGCTTCTAATACCAAACCTGAGACCCTTCCTATAACATGAGATGTGATATCCAACTCCTTCCCATTCCAATCCTGAGACCCTTCCTATAGCATGAGAAGTGATATCTCCATGCTTATACCAAACCTGAGACACTTCCTATAGCATGAGATGTAATATCCAACTCCTTCCCATTCCAATCCTGAGACCCTTCCTATAGCATGAGAAGTATCTCCATGCGTATACCATGCGTGTATCTCCATTCCTATAGCATGAGATGTGATATCCAAATCCTTCCCATTCCAATCCTGAGCCACTTCCGATAGCAGAGATGTGATATCTCAATGCTTATACCAAACCTGAGACCCTTCCTATAACATGAGATGTGATATCCAACTCATTCCCGTTCCAAACCTGAGACACTTCCTATAGCATATGTGATATCCAAGTCCTTCCCATTTCAAACATGAGACCCTTCCTATAGCAAGAATGTAATATCCAACTCCTACCCATTCCAATCCTGAGACCATTCCTATAGCATGAGATGTGATATATCAATGCTTCTAATACCAAACCTGAGATCCTTCCTATGACATGAAATGTGATATCCAAATCCTTCCCATTCCAAACCTGAGACCCTTCCTACAGCATGCAATGTGATATCTCAATGCTTCTAATATCAAACCTGAGACCCGTCCTATAACATGAGATGGGATATCCAACTCCTTCCCGTTCCAAACCTGAGACCCTTCCTATAGCATGAGATGTGATATCCAATTCCTTCCCATCCCAATCCTGAGACACCTCCGATAGCAGAGATGTGATATCTCAATGCTTATACCAAACCTGAGACTCTTCCTATAACATGAGATGTGATATCCAACTCCTTCCCGTTCCAAACCTGAGACCCTTCCTATAGCATGAGATGTGATATCCAACTCCTTCCCATTCCAATCCTGACACCCTTCCGATATCATGAGATTTGTTATCTCAATGCTTCTAATATCAAACTTGAGACCCTCCCTATAGCATGAGATCTGACATCCAAGTCCTTCCCATTCCAATCCTGAGACCCTTCCTATAGCATGAGATGTGATATCTCAATGCTTCTAATACCAAACCTGAGACCCTTCCTATAACATGAGATGGGATATCCAACTCCTTCCCATTCCAATCCTGAGACCCTTCCGATAGCAGAGATGTGATATCTCAATGCTTATACCAAACCTGAGACCCTTGCTATGGCCTGAGATGTCATATACAACTCCTTCCCATTCCAATCCTGAGACCCTTCCTATAGCATGAGATGTGATATCTCAATGCTTATACCAAACCTGAGACCCTTCCTATAGCATGAGATGTGATATCCAACTCCTTCCCATTCCAATCCTGAGACCCTTCCCATAGCATGAGATGTGATGTCTCAATGCTTCTAATACCAAACCTGAGACCCTTCCTATAACATGAGATGTGATATCCAACTCCTTCCCATTCCAATCCTGAGACCCTTCCTATAGCATGAGAAGTGATATCTCCATGCTTATACCAAACCTGAGACCCTTCCTATAGCATGAGATGTAATATCCAACTCCTTCCCATTCCAATCCTGAGACCCTTCCTATAGCATGAGAAGTATCTCCATGCGTATACCAAACCTGAGACCCTTCCTATAGCATGAGATGTGATATCCAAATCCTTCCCATTCCAATCCTGAGCCACTTCCGATAGCAGAGATGTGATATCTCAATGCTTATACCAAACCTTAGACCCTTCCTATAACATGAGATGTGATATCCAACTCATTCCCGTTCCAAACCTGAGACACTTCCTATAGCATATGTGATATCCAAGTCCTTTCCATTTCAAACATGAGACCCTTCCTATAGCAAGAATCTAATATCCAACTCCTACCCATTCCAATCCTGAGACCATTCCTATAGCATGAGATGTGATATATCAATGCTTCTAATACCAAACCTGAGATCCTTCCTATGACATGAAATGTGATATCCAAATCCTTCCCATTCCAAACCTGAGACCCTTCCTACAGCATGCGATGTGATATCTCAATGCTTCTAATATCAAACCTGAGACCCGTCCTATAACATGAGATGGGATATCCAACTCCTTCCCGTTCCAAACCTGAGACCCTTCCTATAGCATGAGATGTGATATCCAATTCCTTCCCATCCCAATCCTGAGACACCTCCGATAGCAGAGATGTGATATTTCAATGCTTATACCAAACCTGAGACTCTTCCTATAACATGAGATGTGATGCCCAACTCCTTCCCGTTCCAAACCTGAGACCCTTCCTATAGCATGAGATGTGATATCCAACTCCTTCCCATTCCAATCCTGAGACCCTTCCGATAG
Organism: Ambystoma mexicanum; assembly: GCF_040938575.1. Taxonomy (NCBI): domain Eukaryota; kingdom Metazoa; phylum Chordata; class Amphibia; order Caudata; family Ambystomatidae; genus Ambystoma; species Ambystoma mexicanum. Next base: position 1,150,278,162 of record NC_090934.1, read on the forward strand.
CAGAGATGTGATATCTCAATGCTTATACCAAACCTGAGACTCTTCCTATAACATGAGATGTGATATCCAACTCCTTCCCTTTCCAAACCTGAGACCCTGCCTATAGCATGAGATGTGATATCCAAGTCCTTCCCATTCCAATCCTGAGACCCTTCCTATAGCATGAGATGTGATATCTCAATGCTTATACCAAACCTGAGACCCTTCCTATGGCATGAGATGTCATATACAACTCCTTCCCATTCCAATCCCGAGACCCTTCCTATAGCATGAGATGTGATATCTCAATGCTTATACCAAACCTGAAACCCTTCCTATAGCATGAGATGTGATATCCAACTTCTTCCCATTCCAATCCTGAGACCCTTCCTATAACATGAGATGTGATGTCTCAATGCTTCTAATACCAAACCTGAGATCTTTCCTATAACATGAGATGTGATATCCAACTCCTTCCCATTCCAATTCTGAGACCCTTCCTATAGCAAGAGATGTGATATCTCAATGCCTCTTTACCAAACCTGATATCCTACCTCTAACATGAAATGTGATATCCAACTCCTTCCCCTTCCAAACCTGAGAGCCTTCCTATAGCATGAGATGTGATATCCAATTCCTTCCCATTCCAATCCTGAGACCCTTCCTATAACATCAGATGTGATATCCAACTCCTTCCCATTCCAACCTGAGACCCTTCCTATAGCATGAGATGGGATATCCAACTCCTTCCAAATCCAATCCTGATACCCTTCCGATAGCATGAGATGTGATATCCCAATGCTTCTACAAAACCTGAGACCCATACATGGCATGAGATGTGATATCAAACTCCTTCCCATTCCAATCCTGAGACCCTTCCGATAGCAGAGATGTGATATCTCAATGCTTATACCAAACCTGAGACCCTTCCTATGGCATGAGATGTCATATACAACTCCTTCCCATTCCAAGCCTGAGACCCTTCCTATAGCATGAGATGTGATATCTCAATGTTTATACCAAACCTGAGACCCTTCCTATAGCATGAGATGTGATATCCAACTCCTTCCCATTCCAATCCTGAGACCCTTCCTATAGCATGAGATGTGATATCTCAATGCTTATACCAAACCTGAATCCCTTCCTATAGCATGAAATGTGATATCCAACTCCTTCCCTTTCCAAACCTGAGAGCCTACCTATAGCATGAGATGTGATATCCAAGTCCTTCCCATTCCAATCCTTCGACCCTTCCTACAGCATGCAATATGATATCTCAATGATTCTAATAACAAACCTGAGACCCGTCCTATAACATGAGATGGCATATCCAACTCCTTCCCATTCCAATCCTGAGACACTTCTGATAGCAGAGATGTGATATCTCAATGCTTATACCAAACCTGAGACCCTTCCTATAGCATGAGATGTGATATCCAATTCTTTCCCGTTCCAAACCTGAGACCCTTCCTATAGCATATGTGATATCCAACTCCTTCCCATTCCAAACATGAGACCCTTCCTATAGCAAGAATGTAATATCCAACTCCTTCCCATTCCAATCCTGAGATCCTTCCTTCAGCATGCGATGTGATATCTCAATGCTTCTAATACCAAACCTGAGACCCGTCCTATAACATGAGATGGGATATCCAACTCCTTCCAGTTCCAAACCTGAGAGCCTTCCTATAGCATGAGATGTGATATCCAAGTCCTTCCCATTCCAATCCTGAGACCCTTCCTATAACATGAGATGTGATATCTCAATGCTTATACCAAACCTGAATCCCTTCCTATAGCATGAGATGTGATATCCAACTCCTTCCCATTCCAATCCTGAGACCCTTCCTATAGCATTAGATGTGATATCTCAATGCCTCTAATACCAAACCTGAGATCCTTCCTCTAACATGAAATGTGATATCCAACTCCTTCCCTTTCCAAACCTGAGAGCCTACCTATAGCATGAGATGTGATATCCAAGTCCTTCACATTCCAATCCTTAGACCCTTCCTACAGCATGCAATATGATATCTCAATGATTCTAATACCAAACCTGAGATCTTTCCTATAACATGAGATGTGATATCCAACTCCTTCCCATTCCAATCCTGAGACCCTTCCTATAGCATGAGATGTGATATCTCAATGCCTCTTTACCAAACCTGAGATCCTACCTCTAACATGAAATGTGATATCCAACTCCTTCCCCTTCCAAACCTGAGAGCCTTCCTATAGTATGAGATGTGATATCCATGTCCTTCCCATTCCAATCCTGAGACCCTTCCTATAACATCAGATGTGATATCCAACTCCTTCCCATTCCAACCTGAGACCCTTCCTATAGCATGAGATGGGATATTCAACTCCTTCCAAATCCAATCCTGATACCCTTCCGATAGCATGATATGTGATATCTCAATGCTTCTAATACCAAACCTGTGACTCTTCCTATAACATGAGATGGGATATCCAACTCCTTCCCATTCCAATCCTGAGACCCTTCCGATAGCAGAGATGTGATATCTCAATGCTTATACCAAACCTGAGACCCTTCCTATGGCATGAGATGTCACATATAACTCCTTCCCATTCCAATCCTGAGACCCTTCCTATAGTATGAGATGTGATATCTCAATGCTTATACCAAACCTGAGACCCTTCCTATAGCATGAGATGTGATATCCAACTCCTTCCCATTCCAATCCTGAGACCCTTCCCATAGCATGAGATGTGATGTCTCAATGCTTCTAATACCAAACCTGAGATCCTTCCTATAACATCAAATGTGATATCCAACTCCTTCCCATTCCAATCCTGAGACCCTTCCTATAGCATGAGATGTGATATCTCAATGCTTATACCAAACCTGAGACCCTTCCTATAGCATGAGATGTGATATCCAACTCCTTCCCATTCCAATCCTGAGACCCTTCCTATAGCATGAGATGTGATATCTCAATGCCTCTAATACCAAACCTGAGATCCTTCCTCTAACATGAAATGTGATATCCAACTCCGTCACTTTCCAAACCTGAGAGCCTACCTATAGCATGAGATGTGATATCCAACTCCTTCCCATTCCAAACATGAGACCCTTCCTATAGCAAGAATGTAATATCCAACTCCTTCCCATTCCAATCCTGAGACCCTTCCTACAGCATGCGATGTGATATCTCAATGCTTCTAATACCAAACCTGAGATCTTTCCTATAACATGAGATGTGATATCCAACTCCTTCCCATTCAAATCCTGAGACCCTTCCTATAGCATGAGATGTGATATCTCAATGCCTCTTTACCAAACCTGAGATCCTACCTCTAACATGAAATGTGATATCCAACTCCTTCCCCTTCCAAACCTGAGAGCCTTCCTATAGTATGAGATGTGATATCCAAGTCCTTCCCATTCCAATCCTGAGACCCTTCCTATAACATCAGATGTGATATCCAACTCCTTCCCATTCCAACCTGAGACCCTTCCTATAGCATGAGATGGGATATTCAACTCCTTCCAAATCCAATCCTGATACCCTTCCGATAGCTTGAGATGTGATATCTCAATGCTTCTAATACCAAACCTGTGACTCTTCCTATAACATGAGATGGGATATCCAACTCCTTCCCATTCCAATCCTGAGACCCTTCCGATAGCAGAGATGTGATATCTCAATGCTTATACCAAACCTGAGACCCTTCCTATGGCATGAGATGTCACATACAACTCCTTCCCATTCCAATCCTGAGACCCTTCCTATAGTATGAGATGTGATATCTCAATGCTTATACCAAACCTGAGACCCTTCCTATAGCATGAGATGTGATATCCAACTCCTTCCCATTCCAATCCTGAGACCCTTCCCATAGCATGAGATGTGATGTCTCAATGCTTCTAATACCAAACCTGAGATCCTTCCTAAAACATCAAATGTGATATCCAACTCCTTCCCATTCCAATCCTGAGACCCTTCCTATAGCATGAGATGTGATATCTCAATGCTTATACCAAACCTGAGACCCTTCCAATAGCATGAGATGTGATATCCAACTCCTTCCCATTCCAATCCTGAGACCCTTCCTATAGCATGAGATGTGATATCTCAATGCCTCTAATACCAAACCTGAGATCCTTCCTCTAACATGAAATGTGATATCCAACTCTGTCCCTTTCCAAACCTGAGAGCCTACCTATAGCATGAGATGTGATATCCAAGTCCTTCCCATTCCAATCCTTAGACCCTTCCTACAGCATGCAATATGATATCTCAATGATTCTAATAACAAACCTGAGACCCGTCCTATAACATGAGATGGGATATCCAACTCCTTTCAATTCCAATCCTGAGACACTTCCTATAGCATGAGATGTGATATCTCAATGCTTATACCAAACCTGAGACCCTTCCTATGGCATGAGATGTCATATACAACTCCTTCCCATTCCAATCCTGAGACCCTTCCTATAGCATGAGATGTGATATCTCAATGCTTATACCAAACCTGAGACCCTTCCTATAGCATGAGATGTGATATCAAACTTCTTCCCATTCCAATCCTGAGACCCTTCCTATAACATGAGATGTGATGTCTCAATGCTTCTAATACCAAACCTGATATCTTTCCTATAACATGAGATGTGATATCCAACTCCTTCCCATTCCAATCCTGAGACCCTTCCTATAGCATGAGATGTGATATCTCAATGCTTATACCAAACCTGAGACCCTTCCTATAGCTTGAGATGTGATATCCAACTCCTTCCCATTCCAATCCTGAGAACCTTCCTATAGCATGAGATGTGATATCTCAATGGCTCTAATACCAAACCTGAGATCCTTCCTCTAACATGAAATGTGATATCCAACTCCTTCCCCTTCCAAACCTGAGAGCCTTCCTATAGCATGAGATATGATATCCAAGTCCTTCCCATTCCAATCCTGAGACCCTTCCTATAACATGAGATGTGATATTCAACTCCTTCCCATTCCAACCTGAGACCCTTCCTATAGCATGAGATGGGATATCCAACTCCTTCCAAATCCAATCCTGATACCCTTCCGATAGCATGAGATGTGATATCCCAATGCTTCTACCAAACCTGAGACCCATACTATGGCATGAGATGTGATATCAAACTCCTTCCCATTCCAATCCTGAGACCCTTCCTATAGCTTGAGATGTGATATCCAACTCCTTCCCATTCCAATTCTGAGACCCTTCCTATACCATGAGACTTGATATCTCAATGCTTGTAATACCAAACCTGAGACCCGTCCTATAACATGAGATGTGATATCCAAATCCTTCCCCTTCCAAACCTTAGACCCTTCCTTTATCATGAGATGTGATATCCAACTCCTTCCCATTCCAATCCTGACACCCTTCCGATATCATGAGATTTGTTATCTCAATGCTTCTAATACCAAACCTGAGACCCTTCCTATAACATGAGATGGGATATCCAAGTCCTTCCCATTCTAATCCTGAGACCCTTCCCATAGCATGAGATGTGATGTCTCAATGCTTCTAATACCAAACCTGAGATCCTTCCTATAACATGAGATGTGATATCCAACTCCTTCCCATTCCAATCCTGAGACCCTTCCTATAGCATGAGAAGTGATATCTCCATGCTTATACCAAACCCGAGACCCTTCCTATAGCATGAGATGTGATATCCAACTCCTTCCCATTCCAATCCTGAGACCCTTCCTATAGCATGAGAAGTGATATCTCCATGCGTATACCAAACCTGAGACCCTTCCTATAGCATGAGATGTGATATCCAAATCCTTCCCATTCCAATCCTGAGACCCTTCCTATAGCATGAGATGTGATATCTCAATGCTTATACCAAACCAGAGACCCGTCCTATAACATGAGATGGGATATCCAACTCCTTCCCATTCCAATCCTGAGACCCTTCCTATAACATGAGATGTGATATCCAACTCCTTCCCATTCCAACCTGAGACCCTTCCTATAGCATGAGATGGGATATCCAACTCCTTCCAAATCCAATCCTGATACCCTTCCGATAGCATGAGATGTGATATCCCAATGCTTCTACCAAACCTGAGACCCATACTATGGCATGAGATGTGATATCAAACTCCTTCCCATTCCAATCCTGAGACCCTTCCTATAGCTTGAGATGTGATATCCAACTCCTTCCCATTCCAATTCTGAGACCCTTCCTATACCATGAGACTTGATATCTCAATGCTTCTAATACCAAACCTGAGACCCGTCCTATAACATGAGATGTGATATCCAAATCCTTCCCCTTCCAAACCTTAGACCCTTCCTTTATCATGAGATGTGATTTCCAATTCCTTCCCATTCCAATCCTGACACCCTTCCGATATCATGAGATTTGTTATCTCAATGCTTCTAATATCAAACTTGAGACCCTCCCTATAGCATGAGATCTGACATCCAAGTCCTTCCCATTCCAATCCTGAGACCCTTCCTATAGCATGAGATGTGATATCTCAATGCTTCTAATACCAAACCTGAGAACCTTCCTATAGCATGAGATGTGATATCCAACTCCTTCCCATTCCAATCCTGAGACCCTTCCCATAGCATGAGATGTGATGTCTCAATGCTTCTAATACCAAACCTGAGATCCTTCCTATAACATCAAATGTGATATCCAACTCCTTCCCATTCCAATCCTGAGACCCTTCCTATAGCATGAGATGTGATATCTCAATGCTTATACCAAACCTGAGACCCTTCCTATAGCATGAGATGTGATATCCAACTCCTTCCCATTCCAATCCTGAGACCCTTCCTATAGCATGAGATGTGATATCTCAATGCCTCTAATACCAAACCTGAGATCCTTCCTCTAACATGAAATGTGATATCCAACTCCGTCACTTTCCAAACCTGAGAGCCTACCTATAGCATGAGATGTGATATCCAACTCCTTCCCATTCCAAACATGAGACCCTTCCTATAGCAAGAATGTAATATCCAACTCCTTCCCATTCCAATCCTGAGACCCTTCCTACAGCATGCGATGTGATATCTCAATGCTTCTAATACCAAACCTGAGATCTTTCCTATAACATGAGATGTGATATCCAACTCCTTCCCATTCAAATCCTGAGACCCTTCCTATAGCATGAGATGTGATATCTCAATGCCTCTTTACCAAACCTGAGATCCTACCTCTAACATGAAATGTGATATCCAACTCCTTCCCCTTCCAAACCTGAGAGCCTTCCTATAGTATGAGATGTGATATCCAAGTCCTTCCCATTCCAATCCTGAGACCCTTCCTATAACATCAGATGTGATATCCAACTCCTTCCCATTCCAACCTGAGACCCTTCCTATAGCATGAGATGGGATATTCAACTCCTTCCAAATCCAATCCTGATACCCTTCCGATAGCTTGAGATGTGATATCTCAATGCTTCTAATACCAAACCTGTGACTCTTCCTATAACATGAGATGGGATATCCAACTCCTTCCCATTCCAATCCTGAGACCCTTCCGATAGCAGAGATGTGATATCTCAATGCTTATACCAAACCTGAGACCCTTCCTATGGCATGAGATGTCACATACAACTCCTTCCCATTCCAATCCTGAGACCCTTCCTATAGTATGAGATGTGATATCTCAATGCTTATACCAAACCTGAGACCCTTCCTATAGCATGAGATGTGATATCCAACTCCTTCCCATTCCAATCCTGAGACCCTTCCCATAGCATGAGATGTGATGTCTCAATGCTTCTAATACCAAACCTGAGATCCTTCCTATAACATCAAATGTGATATCCAACTCCTTCCCATTCCAATCCTGAGACCCTTCCTATAGCATGAGATGTGATATCTCATTGCTTATACCAAACCTGAGACCCTTCCAATAGCATGAGATGTGATATCCAACTCCTTCCCATTCCAATCCTGAGACCCTTCCTATAGCATGAGATGTGATATCTCAATGCCTCTAATACCAAACCTGAGATCCTTCCTCTAACATGAAATGTGATATCCAACTCTGTCCCTTTCCAAACCTGAGAGCCTACCTATAGCATGAGATGTGATATCCAAGTCCTTCCCATTCCAATCCTTAGACCCTTCCTACAGCATGCAATATGATATCTCAATGATTCTAATAACAAACCTGAGACCCGTCCTATAACATGAGATGGGATATCCAACTCCTTTCAATTCCAATCCTGAGACACTTCCTATAGCATGAGATGTGATATCTCAATGCTTATACCAAACCTGAGACCCTTCCTATGGCATGAGATGTCATATACAACTCCTTCCCATTCCAATCCTGAGACCCTTCCTATAGCATGAGATGTGATATCTCAATGCTTATACCAAACCTGAGACCCTTCCTATAGCATGAGATGTGATATCAAACTTCTTCCCATTCCAATCCTGAGACCCTTCCTATAACATGAGATGTGATGTCTCAATGCTTCTAATACCAAACCTGATATCTTTCCTATAACATGAGATGTGATATCCAACTCCTTCCCATTCCAATCCTGAGACCCTTCCTATAGCATGAGATGTGATATCTCAATGCTTATACCAAACCTGAGACCCTTCCTATAGCTTGAGATGTGATATCCAACTCCTTCCCATTCCAATCCTGAGACCCTTCCTATAGCATGAGATGTGATATCTCAATGCCTCTAATACCAAACCTGAGATCCTTCCTCTAACATGAAATGTGATATCCAACTCCTTCCCCTTCCAAACCTGAGAGCCTTCCTATAGCATGAGATATGATATCCAAGTCCTTCCCATTCCAATCCTGAGACCCTTCCTATAACATGAGATGTGATATTCAACTCCTTCCCATTCCAACCTGAGACCCTTCCTATAGCATGAGATGGGATATCCAACTCCTTCCAAATCCAATCCTGATACCCTTCCGATAGCATGAGATGTGATATCCCAATGCTTCTACCAAACCTGAGACCCATACTATGGCATGAGATGTGATATCAAACTCCTTCCCATTCCAATCCTGAGACCCTTCCTATAGCTTGAGATGTGATATCCAACTCCTTCCCATTCCAATTCTGAGACCCTTCCTATACCATGAGACTTGATATCTCAATGCTTGTAATACCAAACCTGAGACCCGTCCTATAACATGAGATGTGATATCCAAATCCTTCCCCTTCCAAACCTTAGACCCTTCCTTTATCATGAGATGTGATATCCAACTCCTTCCCATTCCAATCCTGACACCCTTCCGATATCATGAGATTTGTTATCTCAATGCTTCTAATACCAAACCTGAGACCCTTCCTATAACATGAGATGGGATATCCAAGTCCTTCCCATTCTAATCCTGAGACCCTTCCCATAGCATGAGATGTGATGTCTCAATGCTTCTAATACCAAACCTGAGATCCTTCCTATAACATGAGATGTGATATCCAACTCCTTCCCATTCCAATCCTGAGACCCTTCCTATAGCATGAGAAGTGATATCTCCATGCTTATACCAAACCCGAGACCCTTCCTATAGCATGAGATGTGATATCCAACTCCTTCCCATTCCAATCCTGAGACCCTTCCTATAGCATGAGAAGTGATATCTCCATGCGTATACCAAACCTGAGACCCTTCCTATAGCATGAGATGTGATATCCAAATCCTTCCCATTCCAATCCTGAGACCCTTCCTATAGCATGAGATGTGATATCTCAATGCTTATACCAAACCAGAGACCCGTCCTATAACATGAGATGGGATATCCAACTCCTTCCCATTCCAATCCTGAGACCCTTCCTATAACATGAGATGTGATATCCAACTCCTTCCCATTCCAACCTGAGACCCTTCCTATAGCATGAGATGGGATATCCAACTCCTTCCAAATCCAATCCTGATACCCTTCCGATAGCATGAGATGTGATATCCCAATGCTTCTACCAAACCTGAGACCCATACTATGGCATGAGATGTGATATCAAACTCCTTCCCATTCCAATCCTGAGACCCTTCCTATAGCTTGAGATGTGATATCCAACTCCTTCCCATTCCAATTCTGAGACCCTTCCTATACCATGAGACTTGATATCTCAATGCTTCTAATACCAAACCTGAGACCCGTCCTATAACATGAGATGTGATATCCAAATCCTTCCCCTTCCAAACCTTAGACCCTTCCTTTATCATGAGATGTGATTTCCAATTCCTTCCCATTCCAATCCTGACACCCTTCCGATATCATGAGATTTGTTATCTCAATGCTTCTAATATCAAACTTGAGACCCTCCCTATAGCATGAGATCTGACATCCAAGTCCTTCCCATTCCAATCCTGAGACCCTTCCTATAGCATGAGATGTGATATCTCAATGCTTCTAATACCAAACCTGAGAACCTTCCTATAACATGAGATGGGATATCCAACTCCTTCCCATTCCAATCCTGAGACCCTTCCGATAGCAGAGATGTGATATCTCAATGCTTATACCAAACCTGAGACCCTTGCTATGGCCTGAGATGTCATATACAACTCCTTCCCATTCCAATCCTGAGACCCTTCCTATAGCATGAGATGTGATATCTCAATGCTTATACCAAACCTGAGACCCTTCCTATAGCATGAGATGTGATATCCAACTCCTTCCCATTCCAATCCTGAGACCCTTCCCATAGCATGAGATGTGATGTCTCAATGCTTCTAATACCAAACCTGAGACCCTTCCTATAACATGAGATGTGATATCCAACTCCTTCCCATTCCAATCCTGAGACCCTTCCTATAGCATGAGAAGTGATATCTCCATGCTTATACCAAACCTGAGACCCTTCCTATAGCATGAGATGTAATATCCAACTCCTTCCCATTCCAATCCTGAGATCCTTCCTATAGCATGAGAAGTATCTCCATGCGTATACCATGCGTGTATCTCCATTCCTATAGCATGAGATGTGATATCCAAATCCTTCCCATTCCAATCCTGAGCCACTTCCGATAGCAGAGATGTGATATCTCAATGCTTATACCAAACCTGAGACCCTTCCTATAACATGAGATGTGATATCCAACTCATTCCCGTTCCAAACCTGAGACACTTCCTATAGCATATGTGATATCCAAGTCCTTCCCATTTCAAACATGAGACCCTTCCTATAGCAAGAATGTAATATCCAACTCCTACCCATTCCAATCCTGAGACCATTCCTATAGCATGAGATGTGATATTTCAATGCTTCTAATACCAAACCTGAGATCCTTCCTATGACATGAAATGTGATATCCAAATCCTTCAAATTCCAAACCTGAGACCCTTCCTACAGCATGCGATGTGATATCTCAATGCTTCTAATATCAAACCTGAGACCCGTCCTATAACATGAGATGGGATATCCAACTCCTTCCCGTTCCAAACCTGAGACCCTTCCTATAGCATGAGATGTGATATCCAATTCCTTCCCATCCCAATCCTGAGACACCTCCGATAGCAGAGATGTGATATCTCAATGCTTATACCAAACCTGAGACTCTTCCTATAACATGAGATGTGATATCCAACTCCTTCCCGTTCCAAACCTGAGACCCTTCCTATAGCATGAGATGTGATATCCAACTCCTTCCCATTCCAATCCTGAGACCCTTCCGATAGCAGAGATGTGATATCTCAATGCTTATACCAAACCTGAGACTCTTCCTATAACATGAGATGTGATATCCAACTCCTTCCCTTTCCAAACCTGAGACCCTGCCTATAGCATGAGATGTGATATCCAAGTCCTTCCCATTCCAATCCTGAGACCCTTCCTATAGCATGAGATGTGATATCTCAATGCTTATACCAAACCTGAGACCCTTCCTATGGCATGAGATGTCATATACAACTCCTTCCCATTCCAATCCCGAGACCCTTCCTATAGCATGAGATGTGATATCTCAAAGCTTATACCAAACCTGAAACCCTTCCTATAGCATGAGATGTGATATCCAACTTCTTCCCATTCCAATCCTGAGACCCTTCCTATAACATGAGATGTGATGTCTCAATGCTTCTAATACCAAACCTGAGATCTTTCCTATAACATGAGATGTGGTATCCAACTCCTTCCCATTCCAATTCTGAGACCCTTCCTATAGCAAGAGATGTGATATCTCAATGCCTCTTTACCAAACCTGATATCCTACCTCTAACATGAAATGTGATATCCAACTCCTTCCCCTTCCAAACCTGAGAGCCTTCCTATAGCATGAGATGTGATATCCAAGTCCTTCCCATTCCAATCCTGAGACCCTTCCTATAACATCAGATGTGATATCCAACTCCTTCCCATTCCAACCTGAGACCCTTCCTATAGCATGAGATGGGATATCCAACTCCTTCCAAATCCAATCCTGATACCCTTCCGATAGCATGAGATGTGATATCCCAATGCTTCTACAAAACCTGAGACCCATACATGGCATGAGATGTGATATCAAACTCCTTCCCATTCCAATCCTGAGACCCTTCCGATAGCAGAGATGTGATATCTCAATGCTTATACCAAACCTGAGACCCTTCCTATGGCATGAGATGTCATATACAACTCCTTCCCATTCCAAGCCTGAGACCCTTCCTATAGCATGAGATGTGATATCTCAATGTTTATACCAAACCTGAGACCCTTCCTATAGCATGAGATGTGATATCCAACTCCTTCCCATTCCAATCCTGAGACCCTTCCTATAGCATGAGATGTGATATCTCAATGCTTATACAAAACCTGAATCCCTTCCTATAGCATGAAATGTGATATCCAACTCCTTCCCTTTCCAAACCTGAGAGCCTACCTATAGCATGAGATGTGATATCCAAGTCCTTCCCATTCCAATCCTTAGACCCTTCCTACAGCATGCAATATGATATCTCAATGATTCTAATAACAAACCTGAGACCCGTCCTATAACATGAGATGGGATATCCAACTCCTTCCCATTCCAATCCTGAGACACTTCCGATAGCAGAGATGTGATATCTCAATGCTTATACCAAACCTGAGACCCTTCCTATAGCATGAGATGTGATATCCAATTCTTTCCCGTTCCAAACCTGAGACCCTTCCTATAGCATATGTGATATCCAACTCCTTCCCATTCCAAACATGAGACCCTTCCTATAGCAAGAATGTAATATCCAACTCCTTCCCATTCCAATCCTGAGACCCTTCCTTCAGCACGCGATGTGATATCTCAATGCTTCTAATACCAAACCTGAGACCCGTCCTATAACATGAGATGGGATATCCAACTCCTTCCAGTTCCAAACCTGAGAGCCTTCCTATAGCATGAGATGTGATATCCAAGTCCTTCCCATTCCAATCCTGAGACCCTTCCTATAACATGAGATGTGATATCTCAATGCTTATACCAAACCTGAATCCCTTCCTATAGCATGAGATGTGATATCCAACTCCTTCCCATTCCAATCCTGAGACCCTTCCTATAGCATTAGATGTGATATCTCAATGCCTCTAATACCAAACCTGAGATCCTTCCTCTAACATGAAATGTGATATCCAACTCCTTCCCTTTCCAAACCTGAGAGCCTACCTATAGCATGAGATGTGATATCCAAGTCCTTCCCATTCCAATCCTTAGACCCTTCCTACAGCATGCAATATGATATCTCAATGATTCTAATACCAAACCTGAGATCTTTCCTATAACATGAGATGTGATATCCAACTCCTTCCCATTCCAATCCTGAGACCCTTCCTATAGCATGAGATGTGATATCTCAATGCCTCTTTACCAAACCTGAGATCCTACCTCTAACATGAAATGTGATATCCAACTCCTTCCCCTTCCAAACCTGAGAGCCTTCCTATAGTATGAGATGTGATATCCAAGTCCTTCCCATTCCAATCCTGAGACCCTTCCTATAACATCAGATGTGATATCCAACTCCTTCCCATTCCAACCTGAGACCCTTCCTATAGCATGAGATGGGATATTCAACTCCTTCCAAATCCAATCCTGATACCCTTCCGATAGCATGATATGTGATATCTCAATGCTTCTAATACCAAACCTGTGACTCTTCCTATAACATGAGATGGGATATCCAACTCCTTCCCATTCCAATCCTGAGACTCTTCCGATAGCAGAGATGTGATATCTCAATGCTTATACCAAACCTGAGACCCTTCCTTTGGCATGAGATGTCACATACAACTCCTTCCCATTCCAATCCTGAGACCCTTCCTATAGTATGAGATGTGATATCTCAATGCTTATACCAAACCTGAGACCCTTCCTATAGCATGAGATGTGATATCCAACTCCTTCCCATTCCAATCCTGAGACCCTTCCCATAGCATGAGATGTGATGTCTCAATGCTTCTAATACCAAACCTGAGATCCTTCCTATAACATCAAATGTGATATCCAACTCCTTCCCATTCCAATCCTTAGACCCTTCCTATAGCATGAGATGTGATATCTCAATGCTTATACCAAAACTGAGACCCTTCCTATAGCATGAGATGTGATATCCAACTCCTTCCCATTCCAATCCTGAGACCCTTCCTATAGCATGAGATGTGATATCTCAATGCCTCTAATACCAAACCTGAGATCCTTCCTCTAACATGAAATGTGATATCCAACTCCGTCCCTTTCCAAACCTGAGAGCCTACCTATAGCATGAGATGTGATATCCAACTCCTTCCCATTCCAAACATGAGACCCTTCCTATAGCAAGAATGTAATATCCAACTCCTTCCCATTCCAATCCTGAGACCCTTCCTACAGCATGCGATGTGATATCTCAATGCTTCTAATACCAAACCTGAGATCTTTCCTATAACATGAGATGTGATATCCAACTCCTTCCCATTCAAATCCTGAGACCCTTCCTATAGCATGAGATGTGATATCTCAATGCCTCTTTACCAAACCTGAGATCCTACCTCTAACATGAAATGTGATATCCAACTCCTTCCCCTTCCAAACCTGAGAGCCTTCCTATAGTATGAGATGTGATATCCAAGTCCTTCCCATTCCAATCCTGAGACCCTTCCTATAACATCAGATGTGATATCCAACTCCTTCCCATTCCAACCTGAGACCTTTCCTATAGCATGAGATGGGATATTCAACTCCTTCCAAATCCAATCCTGATACCCTTCCGATAGCTTGAGATGTGATATCTCAATGCTTCTAATACCAAACCTGTGACTCTTCCTATAACATGAGATGGGATATCCAACTCCTTCCCATTCCAATCCTGAGACCCTTCCGATAGCAGAGATGTGATATCTCAATGCTTATACCAAACCTGAGACCCTTCCTATGGCATGAGATGTCACATACAACTCCTTCCCATTCCAATCCTGAGACCCTTCCTATAGTATGAGATGTGATATCTCAATGCTTATACCAAACCTGAGACCCTTCCTATAGCATGAGATGTGATATCCAACTCCTTCCCATTCCAATCCTGAGACCCTTCCCATAGCATGAGATGTGATGTCTCAATGCTTCTAATACCAAACCTGAGATCCTTCCTATAACATCAAATGTGATATCCAACTCCTTCCCATTCCAATCCTGAGACCCTTCCTATAGCATGAGATGTGATATCTCAATGCTTATACCAAACCTGAGACCCTTCCTATAGCATGAGATGAGATATCCAACTCCTTCCCATTCCAATCCTGAGACCCTTCCTATAGCATGAGATGTGATATCTCAATGCCTCTAATACCAAACCTGAGATCCTTCCTCTAACATGAAATGTGATATCCAACTCCGTCCCTTTCCAAACCTGAGAGCCTACCTATAGCATGAGATGTGATATCCAAGTCCTTCCCATTCCAATCCTTAGACCCTTCCTACAGCATGCAATATGATATCTCAATGATTCTAATAACAAACCTGAGACCCGTCCTATAACATGAGATTGGATATCCAACTCCTTTCAATTCCAATCCTGGTACACTTCCTATAGCATGAGATGTGATATCTCAATGCTTATACCAAACCTGAGACCCTTCCTATGGCATGAGATGTCATATACAAGTCCTTCCCATTCCAATCCTGAGACCCTTCCTATAGCATGAGATGTGATATCTCAATGCTTCTAATACCAAACCTGAGACCCTTCCTATAACATGAGATGGGATATCCAACTCCTTCCCATTCCAATCCTGAGACCCTTCCGATAGCAGAGATGTGATATCTCAATGCTTATACCAAACCTGAGACCCTTGCTATGGCCTGAGATGTCATATACAACTCCTTCCCATTCCAATCCTGAGACCCTTCCTATAGCATGAGATGTGATATCTCAATGCTTATACCAAACCTGAGACCCTTCCTATAGCATGAGATGTGATATCCAACTCCTTCCCATTCCAATCCTGAGACCCTTCCCATAGCATGAGATGTGATGTCTCAATGCTTCTAATACCAAACCTGAGACCCTTCCTATAACATGAGATGTGATATCCAACTCCTTCCCATTCCAATCCTGAGACCCTTCCTATAGCATGAGAAGTTATATCTCCATGCTTATACCAAACCTGAGACCCTTCCTATAGCATGAGATGTAATATCCAACTCCTTCCCATTCCAATCCTGAGACCCTTCCTATAGCATGAGAAGTATCTCCATGCGTATACCATGCGTGTATCTCCATTCCTATAGCATGAGATGTGATATCCAAATCCTTCCCATTCCAATCCTGAGCCACTTCCGATAGCAGAGATGTGATATCTCAATGCTCATACCAAACCTGAGACCCTTCCTATAACATGAGATGTGATATCCAACTCATTCCCGTTCCAAACCTGAGACACTTCCTATAGCATATGTGATATCCAAGTCCTTCCCATTTCAAACATGAGACCCTTCCTATAGCAAGAATGTAATATCCAACTCCTACCCATTCCAATCCTGAGACCATTCCTATAGCATGAGATGTGATATTTCAATGCTTCTAATACCAAACCTGAGATCCTTCCTATGACATGAAATGTGATATCCAAATCCTTCCCATTCCAAACCTGAGACCCTTCCTACAGCATGCGATGTGATATCTCAATGCTACTAATATCAAACCTGAGACCCGTCCTATAACATGAGATGCGATATCCAACTCCTTCCCGTTCCAAACCTGAGACCCTTCCTATAGCATGAGATGTGATATCCAATTCCTTCCCATCCCAATCCTGAGACACCTCCGATAGCAGAGATGTGATATCTCAATGCTAATACCAAACCTGAGACTCTTCCTATAACATGAGATGTGATATCCAACTCCTTCCCGTTCCAAACCTGAGACCCTTCCTATAGCAAGAATGTAATATCCAACTCCTTCCCATTCCAATCCTGAGACCCTTCCTTCAGCATGCGATGTGATATCTCAATGCTTCTAATACCAAACCTGAGACCCGTCCTATAACATGAGATGGGATATCCAACTCCTTCCAGTTCCAAACCTGAGAGCCTTCCTATAGCATGAGATGTGATATCCAAGTCCTTCCCATTCCAATCCTGAGACCCTTCCTATAACATGAGATGTGATATCTCAATGCTTATACCAAACCTGAATCCCTTCCTATAGCATGAGATGTGATATCCAACTCCTTCCCATTCCAATCCTGAGACCCTTCCTATAGCATTAGATGTGATATCTCAATGCCTCTAATACCAAACCTGAGATCCTTCCTCTAACATGAAATGTGATATCCAACTCCTTCCCTTTCCAAACCTGAGAGCCTACCTATAGCATGAGATGTGATATCCAAGTCCTTCCCATTCCAATCCTTAGACCCTTCCTACAGCATGCAATATGATATCTCAATGATTCTAATACCAAACCTGAGATCTTTCCTATAACATGAGATGTGATATCCAACTCCTTCCCATTCCAATCCTGAGACCCTTCCTATAGCATGAGATGTGATATCTCAATGCCTCTTTACCAAACCTGAGATCCTACCTCTAACATGAAATGTGATATCCAACTCCTTCCCCTTCCAAACCTGAGAGCCTTCCTATAGTATGAGATGTGATATCCAAGTCCTTCCCATTCCAATCCTGAGACCCTTCCTATAACATCAGATGTGATATCCAACTCCTTCCCATTCCAACCTGAGACCCTTCCTATAGCATGAGATGGGATATTCAACTCCTTCCAAATCCAATCCTGATACCCTTCCGATAGCATGATATGTGATATCTCAATGCTTCTAATACCAAACCTGTGACTCTTCCTATAACATGAGATGGGATATCCAACTCCTTCCCATTCCAATCCTGAGACTCTTCCGATAGCAGAGATGTGATATCTCAATGCTTATACCAAACCTGAGACCCTTCCTTTGGCATGAGATGTCACATACAACTCCTTCCCATTCCAATCCTGAGACCCTTCCTATAGTATGAGATGTGATATCTCAATGCTTATACCAAAGCTGAGACCCTTCCTATAGCATGAGATGTGATATCCAACTCCTTCCCATTCCAATCCTGAGACCCTTCCCATAGCATGAGATGTGATGTCTCAATGCTTCTAATACCAAACCTGAGATCCTTCCTATAACATCAAATGTGATATCCAACTCCTTCCCATTCCAATCCTTAGACCCTTCCTATAGCATGAGATGTGATATCTCAATGCTTATACCAAAACTGAGACCCTTCCTATAGCATGAGATGTGATATCCAACTCCTTCCCATTCCAATCCTGAGACCCTTCCTATAGCATGAGATGTGATATCTCAATGCCTCTAATACCAAACCTGAGATCCTTCCTCTAACATGAAATGTGATATCCAACTCCGTCCCTTTCCAAACCTGAGAGCCTACCTATAGCATGAGATGTGATATCCAACTCCTTCCCATTCCAAACATGAGACCCTTCCTATAGCAAGAATGTAATATCCAACTCCTTCCCATTCCAATCCTGAGACCCTTCCTACAGCATGCGATGTGATATCTCAATGCTTCTAATACCAAACCTGAGATCTTTCCTATAACATGAGATGTGATATCCAACTCCTTCCCATTCAAATCCTGAGACCCTTCCTATAGCATGAGATGTGATATCTCAATGCCTCTTTACCAAACCTGAGATCCTACCTCTAACATGAAATGTGATATCCAACTCCTTCCCCTTCCAAACCTGAGAGCCTTCCTATAGTATGAGATGTGATATCCAAGTCCTTCCCATTCCAATCCTGAGACCCTTCCTATAACATCAGATGTGATATCCAACTCCTTCCCATTCCAACCTGAGACCTTTCCTATAGCATGAGATGGGATATTCAACTCCTTCCAAATCCAATCCTGATACCCTTCCGATAGCTTGAGATGTGATATCTCAATGCTTCTAATACCAAACCTGTGACTCTTCCTATAACATGAGATGGGATATCCAACTCCTTCCCATTCCAATCCTGAGACCCTTCCGATAGCAGAGATGTGATATCTCAATGCTTATACCAAACCTGAGACCCTTCCTATGGCATGAGATGTCACATACAACTCCTTCCCATTCCAATCCTGAGACCCTTCCTATAGTATGAGATGTGATATCTCAATGCTTATACCAAACCTGAGACCCTTCCTATAGCATGAGATGTGATATCCAACTCCTTCCCATTCCAATCCTGAGACCCTTCCCATAGCATGAGATGTGATGTCTCAATGCTTCTAATACCAAACCTGAGATCCTTCCTATAACATCAAATGTGATATCCAACTCCTTCCCATTCCAATCCTGAGACCCTTCCTATAGCATGAGATGTGATATCTCAATGCTTATACCAAACCTGAGACCCTTCCTATAGCATGAGATGTGATATCCAACTCCTTCCCATTCCAATCCTGAGACCCTTCCTATAGCATGAGATGTGATATCTCAATGCCTCTAATACCAAACCTGAGATCCTTCCTCTAACATGAAATGTGATATCCAACTCCGTCCCTTTCCAAACCTGAGAGCCTACCTATAGCATGAGATGTGATATCCAAGTCCTTCCCATTCCAATCCTTAGACCCTTCCTACAGCATGCAATATGATATCTCAATGATTCTAATAACAAACCTGAGACCCGTCCTATAACATGAGATTGGATATCCAACTCCTTTCAATTCCAATCCTGGTACACTTCCTATAGCATGAGATGTGATATCTCAATGCTTATACCAAACCTGAGACCCTTCCTATGGCATGAGATGTCATATACAAGTCCTTCCCATTCCAATCCTGAGACCCTTCCTATAGCATGAGATGTGATATCTCAATGCTTCTAATACCAAACCTGAGACCCTTCCTATAACATGAGATGGGATATCCAACTCCTTCCCATTCCAATCCTGAGACCCTTCCGATAGCAGAGATGTGATATCTCAATGCTTATACCAAACCTGAGACCCTTGCTATGGCCTGAGATGTCATATACAACTCCTTCCCATTCCAATCCTGAGACCCTTCCTATAGCATGAGATGTGATATCTCAATGCTTATACCAAACCTGAGACCCTTCCTATAGCATGAGATGTGATATCCAACTCCTTCCCATTCCAATCCTGAGACCCTTCCCATAGCATGAGATGTGATGTCTCAATGCTTCTAATACCAAACCTGAGACCCTTCCTATAACATGAGATGTGATATCCAACTCCTTCCCATTCCAATCCTGAGACCCTTCCTATAGCATGAGAAGTTATATCTCCATGCTTATACCAAACCTGAGACCCTTCCTATAGCATGAGATGTAATGGGGAATTAGTAGGCACAAATTTGCATTATCCACGCTGACCCTACCCTATGAGCAGGGAGGCATTCGGCTCCCTGATCTGGAGCGATACTACCTGGCTGCCCAACTAAGCTTCGTGGCTAAATGGCTAGCTGATGATGACACCCCCGAAACAGCGCTTTTACAACGCTCAATTGCTCCGATCCGGCTAAACGAACTCATCTGGGCCCCTCAATGTCTTGTGGATGGGATCCCATATTTAGCTACCCTGGGTCGTCAGATATGGCAAAGGGTTAAAATTCTTCTCCACTTGAAACATAGATATACTCCGGACACACCGCTCCTGGCCGACCTGTGTCAGAACTCTGTAGACCTTGCTTCCATTAGATACTGGGAAAGGCTGGGAGTGTACACTTGGGGGGATCTATATAACGAGGGCTCCTTCCGGGATTTCTCCTCCTTGCAGTCAGTAGATGGCGTCCCGGCTGGCCAATTCCTTTGGTACTTAAAGATCCGTAAATTTGCTCGGACCAAATGGGACGCGTGGCCAGAAGAACCTGAAACTGATCCCTTCATAACACTCCTATATAGTTTGGGAGATGGATGGAGGCCTGTGTCCCGTATATACAGCCACCTAATCGATAGGCCCAATCCCCGCAGTCAGGATCTCAAACTCAAATGGGAAGGAGACTTGGGGCATGAATTGTCTGAAGCAGAATGGGGTAGAGCACTAGCGTTTCCCAACGTGGTATCTAGAAACTCTAGATTTAAATTGATTCAGCTTAATATGTTATATCGCTCGTACCTGACACCACTTAGAATAGCCAAAATATATGGGCTACCCCAACATAACTGCCCTTGGTGCGGCAGAGATGAAGCAAATCTTTTACACATGTTCTGGGGATGTGTCCAGGTCCGGCAACTCTGGGCGAAGGTGGAACTCCTCTGTAGCGAGGCAGGCATGACCAGATATGAGTGGACCCCAAAGGAGTGCCTTCTCGGAACGTATCCCAGACTGGCCAAGTTCAAACACTCAGTTAAGCTCATGGACCTAGTATGCATTCTGGTCAAAAGGACCATTGCTATGGCCTGGAAGCGACCTGGAGGCCCACGATACCAGGTATGGCGTAACGAACTGGAGCGCTGGATAGGGGCAGAAACCTCTGCTTGGGAGGATGGGGTCACCACATCCCCCGAAGACACGAGCTTGGCACTTTCTGCCTGGAAAACTCTCACCTGGGCCTTACTTAACCCCCCCAATGACGATAAACCCCCTTGAGTAACTTGCCACTATCGAAACATGCTATCTGACACAGAACATTTGCGCAGTCCATAACTTGAACTTATTTGTTGCCTGATCTTCCTACGTTGCTTACGCCACTGACCATACGGAGACTTGTTAATGTTGTTTACGTTTTGTTGTTTCTGTTTAATTGTTAATTTCTATTTGGCCTATCTTGATTAATCCTGACTTATACCAATGTGATCGCACAATGTTACGATGCAACTGTCTCTTATATAAATGCCAATAAAGAAATTTGAAAATAAAAAATAGCATGAGATGTAATATCCAACTCCTTCCCATTCCAATCCTGAGACCCTTCCTATAGCATGAGAAGTATCTCCATGCGTATACCATGCGTGTATCTCCATTCCTATAGCATGAGATGTGATATCCAAATCCTTCCCATTCCAATCCTGAGCCACTTCCGATAGCAGAGATGTGATATCTCAATGCTCATACCAAACCTGAGACCCTTCCTATAACATGAGATGTGATATCCAACTCATTCCCGTTCCAAACCTGAGACACTTCCTATAGCATATGTGATATCCAAGTCCTTCCCATTTCAAACATGAGACCCTTCCTATAGCAAGAATGTAATATCCAACTCCTACCCATTCCAATCCTGAGACCATTCCTATAGCATGAGATGTGATATTTCAATGCTTCTAATACCAAACCTGAGATCCTTCCTATGACATGAAATGTGATATCCAAATCCTTCCCATTCCAAACCTGAGACCCTTCCTACAGCATGCGATGTGATATCTCAATGCTTCTAATATCAAACCTGAGACCCGTCCTATAACATGAGATGCGATATCCAACTCCTTCCCGTTCCAAACCTGAGACCCTTCCTATAGCATGAGATGTGATATCCAATTCCTTCCCATCCCAATCCTGAGACACCTCCGATAGCAGAGATGTGATATCTCAATGCTAATACCAAACCTGAGACTCTTCCTATAACATGAGATGTGATATCCAACTCCTTCCCGTTCCAAACCTGAGACCCTTCCTATAGCATGAGATGTGATATCCAACTCCTTCCCATTCCAATCCTGAGACCCTTCCGATAGCAGAGATGTGATATCTCAATGCTTATACCAAACCTGAGACTCTTCCTATAACATGAGATGTGATATCCAACTCCTTCCCTTTCCAAACCTGAGACTCTGCCTATAGCATGAGATGTGATATCCAAGTCCTTCCCATTCCAATCTTGAGACCCTTCCTATAGCATGAGATGTGATATCTCAATGCTTATACCAAACCTGAGACCCTTCCTATGGCATGAGATGTCATATACAACTCCTTCCCATTCAAAACCGAGACCCTTCCTATAGCATGAGATGTGATATCTCAAAGCTTATACCAAACCTGAAACCCTTCCTATAGCATGAGATGTGATATCCAACTTCTTCCCATTCCAATCCTGAGACCCTTCCTATAACATGAGATGTGATGTCTCAATGCTTCTAATACCAAACCTGAGATCTTTCCTATAACATGAGATGTGGTATCCAACTCCTTCCCATTCCAATTCTGAGACCCTTCCTATAGCAAGAGATGTGATATCTCAATGCCTCTTTACCAAACCTGATATCCTACCTCTAACATGAAATGTGATATCCAACTCCTTCCCCTTCCAAACCTGAGAGCCTTCCTATAGCATGAGATGTGATATCCAAGTCCTTCCCATTCCAATCCTGAGACCCTTCCTATAACATCAGATGTGATATCCAACTCCTTCCCATTCCAACCTGAGACCCTTCCTATAGCATGAGATGGGATATCCAACTCCTTCCAAATCCAATCCTGATACCCTTCCGATAGCATGAGATGTGATATCCCAATGCTTCTACAAAACCTGAGACCCATACATGGCATGAGATGTGATATCAAACTCCTTCCCATTCCAATCCTGAGACCCTTCCGATAGCAGAGATGTGATATCTCAATGCTTATACCAAACCTGAGACCCTTCCTATGGCATGAGATGTCATATACAACTCCTTCCCATTCCAAGCCTGAGACCCTTCCTATAGCATGAGATGTGATATCTCAATGTTTATACCAAACCTGAGACCCTTCCTATAGCATGAGATGTGATATCCAACTCCTTCCCATTCCAATCCTGAGACCCTTCCTATAGCATGAGATGTGATATCTCAATGCTTATACAAAACCTGAATCCCTTCCTATAGCATGAAATGTGATATCCAACTCCTTCCCTTTCCAAACCTGAGAGCCTACCTATAGCATGAGATGTGATATCCAAGTCCTTCCCATTCCAATCCTTAGACCCTTCCTACAGCATGCAATATGATATCTCAATGATTCTAATAACAAACCTGAGACCCGTCCTATAACATGAGATGGGATATCCAACTCCTTCCCATTCCAATCCTGAGACACTTCCGATAGCAGAGATGTGATATCTCAATGCTTATACCAAACCTGAGACCCTTCCTATAGCATGAGATGTGATATCCAATTCTTTCCCGTTCCAAACCTGAGACCCTTCCTATAGCATATGTGATATCCAACTCCTTCCCATTCCAAACATGAGACCCTTCCTATAGCAAGAATGTAATATCAAACTCCTTCCCATTCCAATCCTGAGACCCTTCCTTCAGCATGCGATGTGATATCTCAATGCTTCTAATACCAAACCTGAGACCCGTCGTATAACATGAGATGGGATATCCAACTCCTTCCAGTTCCAAACCTGAGAGCCTTCCTATAGCATGAGATGTGATATCCAAGTCCTTCCCATTCCAATCCTGAGACCCTTCCTATAACATGAGATGTGATATCTCAATGCTTATACCAAACCTGAATCCCTTCCTATAGCATGAGATGTGATATCCAACTCCTTCCCATTCCAATCCTGAGACCCTTCCTATAGCATTAGATGTGATATCTCAATGCCTCTAATACCAAACCTGAGATCCTTCCTCTAACATGAAATGTGATATCCAACTCCTTCCCTTTCCAAACCTGAGAGCCTACCTATAGCATGAGATGTGATATCCAAGTCCTTCCCATTCCAATCCTTAGACCCTTCCTACAGCATGCAATATGATATCTCAATGATTCTAATACCAAACCTGAGATCTTTCCTATAACATGAGATGTGATATCCAACTCCTTCCCATTCCAATCCTGAGACCCTTCCTATAGCATGAGATGTGATATCTCAATGCCTCTTTACCAAACCTGAGATCCGACCTCTAACATGAAATGTGATATCCAACTCCTTCCCCTTCCAAACCTGAGAGCCTTCCTATAGTATGAGATGTGATATCCAAGTCCTTCCCATTCCAATCCTGAGACCCTTCCTATAACATCAGATGTGATATCCAACTCCTTCCCATTCCAACCTGAGACCCTTCCTATAGCATGAGATGGGATATTCAACTCCTTCCAAATCCAATCCTGATACCCTTCCGATAGCATGATATTTGATATCTCAATGCTTCTAATACCAAACCTGTGACTCTTCCTATAACATGAGATGGGATATCCAACTCCTTCCCATTCCAATCCTGAGACCCTTCCGATAGCAGAGATGTGATATCTCAATGCTTATACCAAACCTGAGACCCTTCCTATGGCATGAGATGTCACATACAACTCCTTCCCATTCCAATCCTGAGACCCTTCCTATAGTATGAGATGTGATATCTCAATGCTTATACCAAACCTGAGACCCTTCCTATAGCATGAGATGTGATATCCAACTCCTTCCCATTCCAATCCTGAGACCCTTCCCATAGCATGAGATGTGATGTCTCAATGCTTCTAATACCAAACCTGAGATCCTTCCTATAACATCAAATGTGATATCCAACTCCTTCCCATTCCAATCCTTAGACCCTTCCTATAGCATGAGATGTGATATCTCAATGCTTATACCAAAACTGAGACCCTTCCTATAGCATGAGATGTGATATCCAACTCCTTCCCATTCCAATCCTGAGACCCTTCCTATAGCATGAGATGTGATATCTCAATGCCTCTAATACCAAACCTGAGATCCTTCCTCTAACATGAAATGTGATATCCAACTCCGTCCCTTTCCAAACCTGAGAGCCTACCTATAGCATGAGATGTGATATCCAACTCCTTCCCATTCCAAACATGAGACCCTTCCTATAGCAAGAATGTAATATCCAACTCCTTCCCATTCCAATCCTGAGACCCTTCCTACAGCATGCGATGTGATATCTCAATGCTTCTAATACCAAACCTGAGATCTTTCCTATAACATGAGATGTGATATCCAACTCCTTCCCATTCAAATCCTGAGACCCTTCCTATAGCATGAGATGTGATATCTCAATGCCTCTTTACCAAACCTGAGATCCTACCTCTAACATGAAATGTGATATCCAACTCCTTCCCCTTCCAAACCTGAGAGCCTTCCTATAGTATGAGATGTGATATCCAAGTCCTTCCCATTCCAATCCTGAGACCCTTCCTATAACATCAGATGTGATATCCAACTCCTTCCCATTCCAACCTGAGACCTTTCCTATAGCATGAGATGGGATATTCAACTCCTTCCAAATCCAATCCTGATACCCTTCCGATAGCTTGAGATGTGATATCTCAATGCTTCTAATACCAAACCTGTGACTCTTCCTATAACATGAGATGGGATATCCAACTCCTTCCCATTCCAATCCTGAGACCCTTCCGATAGCAGAGATGTGATATCTCAATGCTTATACCAAACCTGAGACCCTTCCTATGGCAAGAGATGTCACATACAACTCCTTCCCATTCCAATCCTGAGACCCTTCCTATAGTATGAGATGTGATATCTCAATGCTTATACCAAACATGAGACCCTTCCTATAGCATGAGATGTGATATCCAACTCCTTCCCATTCCAATCCTGAGACCCTTCCCATAGCATGAGATGTGATGTCTCAATGCTTCTAATACCAAACCTGAGATCCTTCCTATAACATCAAATGTGATATCCAACTCCTTCCCATTCCAATCCTGAGACCCTTCCTATAGCATGAGATGTGATATCTCAATGCTTATACCAAACCTGAGACCCTTCCTATAGCATGAGATGTGATATCCAACTCCTTCCCATTCCAATCCTGAGACCCTTCCTATAGCATGAGATGTGATATCTCAATGCCTCTAATACCAAACCTGAGATCCTTCCTCTAACATGAAATGTGATATCCAACTCCGTCCCTTTCCAAACCTGAGAGCCTACCTATAGCATGAGATGTGATATCCAAGTCGTTCCCATTCCAATCCTTAAACCCTTCCAACAGCATGCAATATGATATCTCAATGATTCTAATAACAAACCTGAGACCCGTCCTATAACATGAGATTGGATATCCAACTCCTTTCAATTCCAATCCTGGTACACTTCCTATAGCATGAGATGTGATATCTCAATGCTTATACCAAACCTGAGACCCTTCCTATGGCATGAGATGTCATATACAAGTCCTTCCCATTCCAATCCTGAGACCCTTCCTATAGCATGAGATGTGATATCTCAATGCTTCTAATACCAAACCCGAGACCCTTCCTATAACATGAGATGGGATATCCAACTCCTTCCCATTCCAATCCTGAGACCCTTCCGATAGCAGAGATGTGATATCTCAATGCTTATACCAAACCTGAGACCCTTGCTATGGCCTGAGATGTCATATACAACTCCTTCCCATTCCAATCCTGAGGCCCTTCCTATAGCATGAGATGTGATATCTCAATGCTTATACCAAACCTGAGACCCTTCCTATAGCATGAGATGTGATATCCAACTCCTTCCCATTCCAATCCTGAGACCCTTCCCATAGCATGAGATGTGATGTCTCAATGCTTCTAATACCAAACCTGAGACCCTTCCTATAACATGAGATGTGATATCCAACTCCTTCCCATTCCAATCCTGAGACCCTTCCTATAGCATGAGAAGTGATATCTCCATGCTTATACCAAACCTGAGACCCTTCCTATAGCATGAGATGTAATATCCAACTCCTTCCCATTCCAATCCTGAGACCCTTCCTATAGCATGAGAAATATCTCCATGCGTATACCATGCGTGTATCTCCATTCCTATAGCATGAGATGTGATATCCAAATCCTTCCCATTCCAATCCTGAGCCACTTCCGATAGCAGAGATGTGATATCTCAATGCTTATACCAAACCTGAGACCCTTCCTATAACATGAGATGTGATATCCAACTCATTCCCGTTCCAAACCTGAGACACTTCCTATAGCATATGTGATATCCAAGTCCTTCCCATTTCAAACATGAGACCCTTCCTATAGCAAGAATGTAATATCCAACTCCTACCCATTCCAATCCTGAGACCATTCCTATAGCATGAGATGTGATATTTCAATGCTTCTAATACCAAACCTGAGATCCTTCCTATGACATGAAATGTGATATCCAAATCCTTCCCATTCCAAACCTGAGACCCTTCCTACAGCATGCGATGTGATATCTCAATGCTTCTAATATCAAACCTGAGACCCGTCCTATAACATGAGATGGGATATCCAACTCCTTCCCGTTCCAAACCTGAGACCCTTCCTATAGCATGAGATGTGATATCCAATTCCTTCCCATCCCAATCCTGAGACACCTCCGATAGCAGAGATGTGATATCTCAATGCTTATACCAAACCTGAGACTCTTCCTATAACATGAGATGTGATATCCAACTCCTTCCCGTTCCAAACCTGAGACCCTTCCTATAGCATGAGATGTGATATCCAACTCCTTCCCATTCCAATCCTGAGACCCTTCCGATAGCAGAGATGTGATATCTCAATGCTTATACCAAACCTGAGACTCTTCCTATAACATGAGATGTGATATCCAACTCCTTCCCTTTCCAAACTTGAGACCCTGCCTATAGCATGAGATGTGATATCCAAGTCCTTCCCATTCCAATCCTGAGACCCTTCCTATAGCATGAGATGTGATATCTCAATGCTTATACCAAACCTGAGACCCTTCCTATGGCATGAGATGTCATATACAACTCCTTCCCATTCCAATCCCGAGACCCTTCCTATAGCATGAGATGTGATATCTCAAAGCTTATACCAAACCTGAAACCCTTCCTATAGCATGAGATGTGATATCCAACTTCTTCCCATTCCACTCCTGAGACCCTTCCTATAACATGAGATGTGATGTCTCAATGCTTCTAATACCAAACCTGAGATCTTTCCTATAACATGAGATGTGGTATCCAACTCCTTCCCATTCCAATTCTGAGACCCTTCCTATAGCAAGAGATGTGATATCTCAATGCCTCTTTACCAAACCTGATATCCTACCTCTAACATGAAATGTGATATCCAACTCCTTCCCCTTCCAAACCTGAGAGCCTTCCTATAGCATGAGATGTGATATCCAAGTCCTTCCCATTCCAATCCTGAGACCCTTCCTATAACATCAGATGTGATATCCAACTCCTTCCCATTCCAACCTGAGACCCTTCCTATAGCATGAGATGGGATATCCAACTCCTTCCAAATCCAATCCTGATACCCTTCCGATAGCATGAGATGTGATATCCCAATGCTTCTACAAAACCTGAGACCCATACATGGCATGAGATGTGATATCAAACTCCTTCCCATTCCAATCCTGAGACCCTTCCGATAGCAGAGATGTGATATCTCAATGCTTATACCAAACCTGAGACCCTTCCTATGGCATGAGATGTCATATACAACTCCTTTCCATTCCAAGCCTGAGACCCTTCCTATAGCATGAGATGTGATATCTCAATGTTTATACCAAACCTGAGACCCTTCCTATAGCATGAGATGTGATATCCAACTCCTTCCCATTCCAATCCTGAGACCCTTCCTATAGCATGAGATGTGATATCTCAATGCTTATACAAAACCTGAATCCCTTCCTATAGCATGAAATGTGATATCCAACTCCTTCCCTTTCCAAACCTGAGAGCCTACCTATAGCATGAGATGTGATATCCAAGTCCTTCCCATTCCAATCCTTAGACCCTTCCTACAGCATGCAATATGATATCTCAATGATTCTAATAACAAACCTGAGACCCGTCCTATAACATGAGATGGGATTTCCAACTCCTTCCCATTCCAATCCTGAGACACTTCCGATAGCAGAGATGTGATATCTCAATGCTTATACCAAACCTGAGACCCTTCCTATAGCATGAGATGTGATATCCAATTCTTTCCCGTTCCAAACCTGAGACCCTTCCTATAGCATATGTGATATCCAACTCCTTCCCATTCCAAACATGAGACCCTTCCTATAGCAAGAATGTAATATCCAACTCCTTCCCATTCCAATCCTGAGACCCTTCCTTCAGCATGCGATGTGATATCTCAATGCTTCTAATACCAAACCTGAGACCCGTCCTATAACATGAGATGGGATATCCAACTCCTTCCAGTTCCAAACCTGAGAGCCTTCCTATAGCATGAGATGTGATATCCAAGTCCTTCCCATTCCAATCCTGAGACCCTTCCTATAACATGAGATGTGATATCTCAATGCTTATACCAAACCTGAATCCCTTCCTATAGCATGAGATGTGATATCCAACTCCTTCCCATTCCAATCCTGAGACCCTTCCTATAGCATTAGATGTGATATCTCAATGCCTCTAATACCAAACCTGAGATCCTTCCTCTAACATGAAATGTGATATCCAACTCCTTCCCTTTCCAAACCTGAGAGCCTACCTATAGCATGAGATGTGATATCCAAGTCCTTCCCATTCCAATCCTTAGACCCTTCCTACAGCATGCAATATGATATCTCAATGATTCTAATACCAAACCTGAGATCTTTCCTATAACATGAGATGTGATATCCAACTCCTTCCCATTCCAATCCTGAGACCCTTCCTATAGCATGAGATGTGATATCTCAATGCCTCTTTACCAAACCTGAGATCCTACCTCTAACATGAAATGTGATATCCAACTCCTTCCCCTTCCAAACCTGAGAGCCTTCCTATAGTATGAGATGTGATATCCAAGTCCTTCCCATTCCAATCCTGAGACCCTTCCTATAACATCAGATGTGATATCCAACTCCTTCCCATTCCAACCTGAGACCCTTCCTATAGCATGAGATGGGATATTCAACTCCTTCCAAATCCAATCCTGATACCCTTCCGATAGCATGATATGTGATATCTCAATGCTTCTAATACCAAACCTGTGACTCTTCCTATAACATGAGATGGGATATCCAACTCCTTCCCATTCCAATCCTGAGACCCTTCCGATAGCAGAGATGTGATATCTCAATGCTTATACCAAACCTGAGACCCTTCCTATGGCATGAGATGTCACATACAACTCCTTCCCATTCCAATCCTGAGACCCTTCCTATAGCATGAGATGTGATATCTCAATGCCTCTAATACCAAACCTGAGATCCTTCCTCTAACATGAAATGTGATATCCAACTCCGTCCCTTTCCAAACCTGAGAGCCTACCTATAGCATGAGATGTGATATCCAACTCCTTCCCATTCCAAACATGAGACCCTTCCTATAGCAAGAATGTAATATCCAACTCCTTCCCATTCCAATCCTGAGACCCTTCCTACAGCATGCGATGTGATATCTCAATGCTTCTAATACCAAACCTGAGATCTTTCCTATAACATGAGATGTGATATCCAACTCCTTCCCATTCAAATCCTGAGACCCTTCCTATAGCATGAGATGTGATATCTCAATGCCTCTTTACCAAACCTGAGATCCTACCTCTAACATGAAATGTGATATCCAACTCCTTCCCCTTCCAAACCTGAGAGCCTTCCTATAGTATGAGATGTGATATCCAAGTCCTTCCCATTCCAATCCTGAGACCCTTCCTATAACATCAGATGTGATATCCAACTCCTTCCCATTCCAACCTGAGACCTTTCCTATAGCATGAGATGGGATATTCAACTCCTTCCAAATCCAATCCTGATACCCTGAGATGTGATATCTCAATGCTTCTAATACCAAACCTGTGACTCTTCCTATAACATGAGATGGGATATCCAACTCCTTCCCATTCCAATCCTGAGACCCTTCCGATAGCAGAGATGTGATATCTCAATGCTTATACCAAACCTGAGACCCTTCCTATGGCATGAGATGTCACATACAACTCCTTCCCATTCCAATCCTGAGACCCTTCCTATAGTATGAGATGTGATATCTCAATGCTTATACCAAACCTGAGACCCTTCCTATAGCATGAGATGTGATATCCAACTCCTTCCCATTCCAATCCTGAGACCCTTCCCATAGCATGAGATGTGATGTCTCAATGCTTCTAATACCAAACCTGAGATCCTTCCTATAACATCAAATGTGATATCCAACTCCTTCCCATTCCAATCCTGAGACCCTTCCTATAGCATGAGATGTGATATCTCAATGCTTATACCAAACCTGAGACCCTTCCTATAGCATGAGATGTGATATCCAACTCCTTCCCATTCCAATCCTGAGACCCTTCCTATAGCATGAGATGTGATATCTCAATGCCTCTAATACCAAACCTGAGATCCTTCCTCTAACATGAAATGTGATATCCAACTCCGTCCCTTTCCAAACCTGAGAGCCTACCTATAGCATGAGATGTGATATCCAAGTCCTTCCCATTCCAATCCTTAGACCCTTCCTACAGCATGCAATATGATATCTCAATGATTCTAATAACAAACCTGAGACCCGTCCTATAACATGAGATTGGATATCCAACTCCTTTCAATTCCAATCCTGGTACACTTCCTATAGCATGAGATGTGATATCTCAATGCTTATACCAAACCTGAGACCCTTCCTATGGCATGAGATGTCATATACAAGTCCTTCCCATTCCAATCCTGAGACCCTTCCTATAGCATGAGATGTGATATCTCAATGCTTCTAATACCAAACCTGTGACTCTTCCTATAACATGAGATGGGATATCCAACTCCTTCCCATTCCAATCCTGAGACCCTTCCGATAGCAGAGATGTGATATCTCAATGCTTATACCAAACCTGAGACCCTTCCTATGGCATGAGATGTCACATACAACTCCTTCCCATTCCAATCCTGAGACCCTTCCTATAGTATGAGATGTGATATCTCAATGCTTATACCAAACCTGAGACCCTTCCTATAGCATGAGATGTGATATCCAACTCCTTCCCATTCCAATCCTGAGACCCTTCCCATAGCATGAGATGTGATGTCTCAATGCTTCTAATACCAAACCTGAGATCCTTCCTATAACATCAAATGTGATATCCAACTCCTTCCCATTCCAATCCTTAGACCCTTCCTATAGCATGAGATGTGATATCTCAATGCTTATACCAAAACTGAGACCCTTCCTATAGCATGAGATGTGATATCCAACTCCTTCCCATTCCAATCCTGAGACCCTTCCTATAGCATGAGATGTGATATCTCAATGCCTCTAATACCAAACCTGAGATCCTTCCTCTAACATGAAATGTGATATCCAACTCCGTCCCTTTCCAAACCTGAGAGCCTACCTATAGCATGAGATGTGATATCCAACTCCTTCCCATTCCAAACATGAGACCCTTCCTATAGCAAGAATGTAATATCCAACTCCTTCCCATTCCAATCCTGAGACCCTTCCTACAGCATGCGATGTGATATCTCAATGCTTCTAATACCAAACCTGAGATCTTTCCTATAACATGAGATGTGATATCCAACTCCTTCCCATTCAAATCCTGAGACCCTTCCTATAGCATGAGATGTGATATCTCAATGCCTCTTTACCAAACCTGAGATCCTACCTCTAACATGAAATGTGATATCCAACTCCTTCCCCTTCCAAACCTGAGAGCCTTCCTATAGTATGAGATGTGATATCCAAGTCCTTCCCATTCCAATCCTGAGACCCTTCCTATAACATCAGATGTGATATCCAACTCCTTCCCATTCCAACCTGAGACCTTTCCTATAGCATGAGATGGGATATTCAACTCCTTCCAAATCCAATCCTGATACCCTTCCGATAGCTTGAGATGTGATATCTCAATGCTTCTAATACCAAACCTGTGACTCTTCCTATAACATGAGATGGGATATCCAACTCCTTCCCATTCCAATCCTGAGACCCTTCCGATAGCAGAGATGTGATATCTCAATGCTTATACCAAACCTGAGACCCTTCCTATGGCATGAGATGTCACATACAACTCCTTCCCATTCCAATCCTGAGACCATTCCTATAGTATGAGATGTGATATCTCAATGCTTATACCAAACCTGAGACCCTTCCTATAGCATGAGATGTGATATCCAACTCCTTCCCATTCCAATCCTGAGACCCTTCCCATAGCATGAGATGTGATGTCTCAATGCTTCTAATACCAAACCTGAGATCCTTCCTATAACATCAAATGTGATATCCAACTCCTTCCCATTCCAATCCTGAGACCCTTCCTATAGCATGAGATGTGATATCTCAATGCTTATACCAAACCTGAGACCCTTCCTATGGCATGAGATGTCACATACAACTCCTTCCCATTCCAATCCTGAGACCCTTCCTATAGTATGAGATGTGATATCTCAATGCTTATACCAAACCTGAGACCCTTCCTATAGCATGAGATGTGATATCCAACTCCTTCCCATTCCAATCCTGAGACCCTTCCCATAGCATGAGATGTGATGTCTCAATGCTTCTAATACCAAACCTGAGATCCTTCCTATAACATCAAATGTGATATCCAACTCCTTCCCATTCCAATCCTGAGACCCTTCCTATAGCATGAGATGTGATATCTCAATGCTTATACCAAACCTGAGACCCTTCCTATAGCATGAGATGTGATATCCAACTCCTTCCCATTCCAATCCTGAGACCCTTCCTATAGCATGAGATGTGATATCTCAATGCCTCTAATACCAAACCTGAGATCCTTCCTCTAACATGAAATGTGATATCCAACTCCGTCCCTTTCCAAACCTGAGAGCCTACCTATAGCATGAGATGTGATATCCAAGTCCTTCCCATTCCAATCCTTAGACCCTTCCTACAGCATGCAATATGATATCTCAATGATTCTAATAACAAACCTGAGACCCGTCCTATAACATGAGATTGGATATCCAACTCCTTTCAATTCCAATCCTGGTACACTTCCTATAGCATGAGATGTGATATCTCAATGCTTATACCAAACCTGAGACCCTTCCTATGGCATGAGATGTCATATACAAGTCCTTCCCATTCCAATCCTGAGACCCTTCCTATAGCATGAGATGTGATATCTCAATGCCTCTAATACCAAACCTGAGATCCTTCCTCTAACATGAAATGTGATATCCAACTCCGTCCCTTTCCAAACCTGAGAGCCTACCTATAGCATGAGATGTGATATCCAACTCCTTCCCATTCCAAACATGAGACCCTTCCTATAGCAAGAATGTAATATCCAACTCCTTCCCATTCCAATCCTGAGACCCTTCCTACAGCATGCGATGTGATATCTCAATGCTTCTAATACCAAACCTGAGATCTTTCCTATAACATGAGATGTGATATCCAACTCCTTCCCATTCAAATCCTGAGACCCTTCCTATAGCATGAGATGTGATATCTCAATGCCTCTTTACCAAACCTGAGATCCTACCTCTAACATGAAATGTGATATCCAACTCCTTCCCCTTCCAAACCTGAGAGCCTTCCTATAGTATGAGATGTGATATCCAAGTCCTTCCCATTCCAATCCTGAGACCCTTCCTATAACATCAGATGTGATATCCAACTCCTTCCCATTCCAACCTGAGACCTTTCCTATAGCATGAGATGGGATATTCAACTCCTTCCAAATCCAATCCTGATACCCTGAGATGTGATATCTCAATGCTTCTAATACCAAACCTGTGACTCTTCCTATAACATGAGATGGGATATCCAACTCCTTCCCATTCCAATCCTGAGACCCTTCCGATAGCAGAGATGTGATATCTCAATGCTTATACCAAACCTGAGACCCTTCCTATGGCATGAGATGTCACATACAACTCCTTCCCATTCCAATCCTGAGACCCTTCCTATAGTATGAGATGTGATATCTCAATGCTTATACCAAACCTGAGACCCTTCCTATAGCATGAGATGTGATATCCAACTCCTTCCCATTCCAATCCTGAGACCCTTCCCATAGCATGAGATGTGATGTCTCAATGCTTCTAATACCAAACCTGAGATCCTTCCTATAACATCAAATGTGATATCCAACTCCTTCCCATTCCAATCCTGAGACCCTTCCTATAGCATGAGATGTGATATCTCAATGCTTATACCAAACCTGAGACCCTTCCTATAGCATGAGATGTGATATCCAACTCCTTCCCATTCCAATCCTGAGACCCTTCCTATAGCATGAGATGTGATATCTCAATGCCTCTAATACCAAACCTGAGATCCTTCCTCTAACATGAAATGTGATATCCAACTCCGTCCCTTTCCAAACCTGAGAGCCTACCTATAGCATGAGATGTGATATCCAAGTCCTTCCCATTCCAATCCTTAGACCCTTCCTACAGCATGCAATATGATATCTCAATGATTCTAATAACAAACCTGAGACCCGTCCTATAACATGAGATTGGATATCCAACTCCTTTCAATTCCAATCCTGGTACACTTCCTATAGCATGAGATGTGATATCTCAATGCTTATACCAAACCTGAGACCCTTCCTATGGCATGAGATGTCATATACAAGTCCTTCCCATTCCAATCCTGAGACCCTTCCTATAGCATGAGATGTGATATCTCAATGCTTCTAATACCAAACCTGTGACTCTTCCTATAACATGAGATGGGATATCCAACTCCTTCCCATTCCAATCCTGAGACCCTTCCGATAGCAGAGATGTGATATCTCAATGCTTATACCAAACCTGAGACCCTTCCTATGGCATGAGATGTCACATACAACTCCTTCCCATTCCAATCCTGAGACCCTTCCTATAGTATGAGATGTGATATCTCAATGCTTATACCAAACCTGAGACCCTTCCTATAGCATGAGATGTGATATCCAACTCCTTCCCATTCCAATCCTGAGACCCTTCCCATAGCATGAGATGTGATGTCTCAATGCTTCTAATACCAAACCTGAGATCCTTCCTATAACATCAAATGTGATATCCAACTCCTTCCCATTCCAATCCTTAGACCCTTCCTATAGCATGAGATGTGATATCTCAATGCTTATACCAAAACTGAGACCCTTCCTATAGCATGAGATGTGATATCCAACTCCTTCCCATTCCAATCCTGAGACCCTTCCTATAGCATGAGATGTGATATCTCAATGCCTCTAATACCAAACCTGAGATCCTTCCTCTAACATGAAATGTGATATCCAACTCCGTCCCTTTCCAAACCTGAGAGCCTACCTATAGCATGAGATGTGATATCCAACTCCTTCCCATTCCAAACATGAGACCCTTCCTATAGCAAGAATGTAATATCCAACTCCTTCCCATTCCAATCCTGAGACCCTTCCTACAGCATGCGATGTGATATCTCAATGCTTCTAATACCAAACCTGAGATCTTTCCTATAACATGAGATGTGATATCCAACTCCTTCCCATTCAAATCCTGAGACCCTTCCTATAGCATGAGATGTGATATCTCAATGCCTCTTTACCAAACCTGAGATCCTACCTCTAACATGAAATGTGATATCCAACTCCTTCCCCTTCCAAACCTGAGAGCCTTCCTATAGTATGAGATGTGATATCCAAGTCCTTCCCATTCCAATCCTGAGACCCTTCCTATAACATCAGATGTGATATCCAACTCCTTCCCATTCCAACCTGAGACCTTTCCTATAGCATGAGATGGGATATTCAACTCCTTCCAAATCCAATCCTGATACCCTTCCGATAGCTTGAGATGTGATATCTCAATGCTTCTAATACCAAACCTGTGACTCTTCCTATAACATGAGATGGGATATCCAACTCCTTCCCATTCCAATCCTGAGACCCTTCCGATAGCAGAGATGTGATATCTCAATGCTTATACCAAACCTGAGACCCTTCCTATGGCATGAGATGTCACATACAACTCCTTCCCATTCCAATCCTGAGACCATTCCTATAGTATGAGATGTGATATCTCAATGCTTATACCAAACCTGAGACCCTTCCTATAGCATGAGATGTGATATCCAACTCCTTCCCATTCCAATCCTGAGACCCTTCCCATAGCATGAGATGTGATGTCTCAATGCTTCTAATACCAAACCTGAGATCCTTCCTATAACATCAAATGTGATATCCAACTCCTTCCCATTCCAATCCTGAGACCCTTCCTATAGCATGAGATGTGATATCTCAATGCTTATACCAAACCTGAGACCCTTCCTATGGCATGAGATGTCACATACAACTCCTTCCCATTCCAATCCTGAGACCCTTCCTATAGTATGAGATGTGATATCTCAATGCTTATACCAAACCTGAGACCCTTCCTATAGCATGAGATGTGATATCCAACTCCTTCCCATTCCAATCCTGAGACCCTTCCCATAGCATGAGATGTGATGTCTCAATGCTTCTAATACCAAACCTGAGATCCTTCCTATAACATCAAATGTGATATCCAACTCCTTCCCATTCCAATCCTGAGACCCTTCCTATAGCATGAGATGTGATATCTCAATGCTTATACCAAACCTGAGACCCTTCCTATAGCATGAGATGTGATATCCAACTCCTTCCCATTCCAATCCTGAGACCCTTCCTATAGCATGAGATGTGATATCTCAATGCCTCTAATACCAAACCTGAGATCCTTCCTCTAACATGAAATGTGATATCCAACTCCGTCCCTTTCCAAACCTGAGAGCCTACCTATAGCATGAGATGTGATATCCAAGTCCTTCCCATTCCAATCCTTAGACCCTTCCTACAGCATGCAATATGATATCTCAATGATTCTAATAACAAACCTGAGACCCGTCCTATAACATGAGATTGGATATCCAACTCCTTTCAATTCCAATCCTGGTACACTTCCTATAGCATGAGATGTGATATCTCAATGCTTATACCAAACCTGAGACCCTTCCTATGGCATGAGATGTCATATACAAGTCCTTCCCATTCCAATCCTGAGACCCTTCCTATAGCATGAGATGTGATATCTCAATGCTTCTAATACCAAACCTGTGACTCTTCCTATAACATGAGATGGGATATCCAACTCCTTCCCATTCCAATCCTGAGACCCTTCCGATAGCAGAGATGTGATATCTCAATGCTTATACCAAACCTGAGACCCTTCCTATGGCATGAGATGTCACATACAACTCCTTCCCATTCCAATCCTGAGACCCTTCCTATAGTATGAGATGTGATATCTCAATGCTTATACCAAACCTGAGACCCTTCCTATAGCATGAGATGTGATATCCAACTCCTTCCCATTCCAATCCTGAGACCCTTCCCATAGC
This sequence comes from Ambystoma mexicanum, assembly GCF_040938575.1. Taxonomy (NCBI): domain Eukaryota; kingdom Metazoa; phylum Chordata; class Amphibia; order Caudata; family Ambystomatidae; genus Ambystoma; species Ambystoma mexicanum. Next base: position 1,150,317,698 of record NC_090934.1, read on the forward strand.
ATGAGATGTGATGTCTCAATGCTTCTAATACCAAACCTGAGATCCTTCCTATAACATCAAATGTGATATCCAACTCCTTCCCATTCCAATCCTTAGACCCTTCCTATAGCATGAGATGTGATATCTCAATGCTTATACCAAAACTGAGACCCTTCCTATAGCATGAGATGTGATATCCAACTCCTTCCCATTCCAATCCTGAGACCCTTCCTATAGCATGAGATGTGATATCTCAATGCCTCTAATACCAAACCTGAGATCCTTCCTCTAACATGAAATGTGATATCCAACTCCGTCCCTTTCCAAACCTGAGAGCCTACCTATAGCATGAGATGTGATATCCAACTCCTTCCCATTCCAAACATGAGACCCTTCCTATAGCAAGAATGTAATATCCAACTCCTTCCCATTCCAATCCTGAGACCCTTCCTACAGCATGCGATGTGATATCTCAATGCTTCTAATACCAAACCTGAGATCTTTCCTATAACATGAGATGTGATATCCAACTCCTTCCCATTCAAATCCTGAGACCCTTCCTATAGCATGAGATGTGATATCTCAATGCCTCTTTACCAAACCTGAGATCCTACCTCTAACATGAAATGTGATATCCAACTCCTTCCCCTTCCAAACCTGAGAGCCTTCCTATAGTATGAGATGTGATATCCAAGTCCTTCCCATTCCAATCCTGAGACCCTTCCTATAACATCAGATGTGATATCCAACTCCTTCCCATTCCAACCTGAGACCTTTCCTATAGCATGAGATGGGATATTCAACTCCTTCCAAATCCAATCCTGATACCCTTCCGATAGCTTGAGATGTGATATCTCAATGCTTCTAATACCAAACCTGTGACTCTTCCTATAACATGAGATGGGATATCCAACTCCTTCCCATTCCAATCCTGAGACCCTTCCGATAGCAGAGATGTGATATCTCAATGCTTATACCAAACCTGAGACCCTTCCTATGGCATGAGATGTCACATACAACTCCTTCCCATTCCAATCCTGAGACCATTCCTATAGTATGAGATGTGATATCTCAATGCTTATACCAAACCTGAGACCCTTCCTATAGCATGAGATGTGATATCCAACTCCTTCCCATTCCAATCCTGAGACCCTTCCCATAGCATGAGATGTGATGTCTCAATGCTTCTAATACCAAACCTGAGATCCTTCCTATAACATCAAATGTGATATCCAACTCCTTCCCATTCCAATCCTGAGACCCTTCCTATAGCATGAGATGTGATATCTCAATGCTTATACCAAACCTGAGACCCTTCCTATAGCATGAGATGTGATATCCAACTCCTTCCCATTCCAATCCTGAGACCCTTCCTATAGCATGAGATGTGATATCTCAATGCCTCTAATACCAAACCTGAGATCCTTCCTCTAACATGAAATGTGATATCCAACTCCGTCCCTTTCCAAACCTGAGAGCCTACCTATAGCATGAGATGTGATATCCAAGTCCTTCCCATTCCAATCCTTAGACCCTTCCTACAGCATGCAATATGATATCTCAATGATTCTAATAACAAACCTGAGACCCGTCCTATAACATGAGATTGGATATCCAACTCCTTTCAATTCCAATCCTGGTACACTTCCTATAGCATGAGATGTGATATCTCAATGCTTATACCAAACCTGAGACCCTTCCTATGGCATGAGATGTCATATACAAGTCCTTCCCATTCCAATCCTGAGACCCTTCCTATAGCATGAGATGTGATATCTCAATGCTTATACCAAACCTGAGACCCTTCCTATAGCATGAGATGTGATATCCAACTTCTTCCCATTCCAATCCTGAGACCCTTCCTATAACATGAGATGTGATGTCTCAATGCTTCTAATACCAAACCTGATATCTTTCCTATAACATGAGATGTGATATCCAACTCCTTCCCATTCCAATCCTGAGAACCTTCCTATAGCATGAGATGTGATATCTCAATGCCTCTAATACCAAACCTGAGATCCTTCCTCTAACATGAAATGTGATATCCAACTCCTTCCCCTTCCAAACCTAAGAGCCTTCCTATAGCATGAGATATGATATCCAAGTCCTTCCCATTCCAATCCTGAGACCCTTCCTATAACATGAGATGTGATATTCAACTCCTTCCCATTCCAACCTGAGACCCTTCCTATAGCATGAGATGTGATATCCAACTCCTTCCAAATCCAATCCTGATACCCTTCCGATAGCATGAGATGTGATATCCCAATGCTTCTACCAAACCTGAGACCCATACTATGGCATGAGATGTGATATCAAACTCCATCCCATTCCAATCCTGAGACCCTTCCTATAGCTTGAGATGTGATATCCAACTCCTTCCCATTCCAATTCTGAGACCCTTCCTATACCATGAGACTTGATATCTCAATGCTTCTAATACCAAACCTGAGACCCGTCCTATAACATGAGATGTGATATCCAAATCCTTCCCCTTCCAAACCTTAGACCCTTCCTTTATCATGAGATGTGATATCCAACTCCTTCCCATTCCAATCCTGACACTCTTCCGATATCATGAGATTTGTTATCTCAATGCTTCTAATATCAAACTTGAGACCCTCCCTATAGCATGAGATCTGACATCCAAGTCATTCCCATTCCAATCCTGAGACCCTTCCTATAGCATGAGATGTGATATCTCAATGCTTCTAATACCAAACTGAGACCCTTCCTATAACATGAGATGGGATATCCAAGTCCTTCCCATTCTAATCCTGAGACCCTTCCCATAGCATGAGATGTGATGTCTCAATGCTTCTAATACCAAACCTGAGATCCTTCCTATAACATCAAATGTGATATCCAACTCCTTCCCATTCCAATCCTGAGACCCTTCCTATAGCATGAGATGTGATATCTCAATGCTTCTAATATCAAACTTGAGACCCTCCCTATAGCATGAGATCTGACATCCAAGTCATTCCCATTCCAATCCTGAGACCCTTCCTATAGCATGAGATGTGATATCTCAATGCTTCTAATACCAAACTGAGACCCTTCCTATAACATGAGATGGGATATCCAAGTCCTTCCCATTCTAATCCTGAGACCCTTCCCATAGCATGAGATGTGATGTCTCAATGCTTCTATTACCAAACCTGAGATCCTTCCTATAACATCAAATGTGATATCCAACTCCTTCCCATTCCAATCCTGAGACCCTTCCTATAGCATGAGATGTGATATCTCAATGCTTATACCAAACCTGAGACCCTTCCTATAGCATGAGATGTGATATCCAACTCCTTCCCATTCCAATCCTGAGACCCTTCCCATAGCATGAGATGTGATGTCTCAATGCTTCTAATACCAAACCTGAGATCCTTCCTATAACATCAAATGTGATATCCAACTCCTTCCCATTCCAATCCTGAGACCCTTCCTATAGCATGAGATGTGATATCTCAATGCTTATACCAAACCTGAGACCCTTCCTATAGCATGAGATGTGATATCCAACTCCTTCCCATTCCAATCCTGAGACCCTTCCTATAGCATGAGATGTGATATCTCAATGCCTCTAATACCAAACCTGAGATCCTTCCTCTAACATGAAATGTGATATCCAACTCCGTCCCTTTCCAAACCTGAGAGCCTACCTATAGCATGAGATGTGATATCCAAGTCCTTCCCATTCCAATCCTTAGACCCTTCCTACAGCATGCAATATGATATCTCAATGATTCTAATAACAAACCTGAGACCCGTCCTATAACATGAGATGGGATATCCAACTCCTTTCAATTCCAATCCTGAGACACTTCCTATAGCATGAGATGTGATATCTCAATGCTTATACCAAACCTGAGACCCTTCCTATGGCATGAGATGTCATATACAACTCCTTCCCATTCCAATCCTGAGACCCTTCCTATAGCATGAGATGTGATATCTCAATGCTTATACCAAACCTGAGACCCTTCCTATAGCATGAGATGTGATATCCAACTTCTTCCCATTCCAATCCTGAGACCCTTCCTATAACATGAGATGTGATGTCTCAATGCTTCTAATACCAAACCTGATATCTTTCCTATAACATGAGATGTGATATCCAACTCCTTCCCATTCCAATCCTGAGACCCTTCCTATAGCATGAGATGTGATATCTCAATGCTTTTACCAAACCTGAGACCCTTCCTATAGCATGAGATGTGATATCCAACTCCTTCCCATTCCAATCCTGAGACCCTTCCCATAGCATGAGATGTGATGTCTCAATGCTTCTAATACCAAACCTGAGATCCTTCCTATAACATCAAATGTGATATCCAACTCCTTCCCATTCCAATCCTGAGACCCTTCCTATAGCATGAGATGTGATATCTCAATGCTTATACCAAACCTGAGACCCTTCCTATAGCATGAGATGTGATATCCAACTCCTTCCCATTCCAATCCTGAGACCCTTCCCATAGCATGAGATGTGATGTCTCAATGCTTCTAATACCAAACCTGAGATCCTTCCTATAACATCAAATGTGATATCCAACTCCTTCCCATTCCAATCCTGAGACCCTTCCTATAGCATGAGATGTGATATCTCAATGCTTATACCAAACCTGAGACCCTTCCTATAGCATGAGATGTGATATCCAACTCCTTCCCATTCCAATCCTGAGACCCTTCCTATAGCATGAGATGTGATATCTCAATGCCTCTAATACCAAACCTGAGATCCTTCCTCTAACATGAAATGTGATATCCAACTCCGTCCCTTTCCAAACCTGAGAGCCTACCTATAGCATGAGATGTGATATCCAAGTCCTTCCCATTCCAATCCTTAGACCCTTCCTACAGCATGCAATATGATATCTCAATGATTCTAATAACAAACCTGAGACCCGTCCTATAACATGAGATGGGATATCCAACTCCTTTCAATTCCAATCCTGAGACACATCCTATAGCATGAGATGTGATATCTCAATGCTTATACCAAACCTGAGACCCTTCCTATGGCATGAGATGTCATATACAACTCCTTCCCATTCCAATCCTGAGACCCTTCCTATAGCATGAGATGTGATATCTCAATGCTTATACCAAACCTGAGACCCTTCCTATAGCATGAGATGTGATATCCAACTTCTTCCCATTCCAATCCTGAGACCCTTCCTATAACATGAGATGTGATGTCTCAATGCTTCTAATACCAAACCTGATATCTTTCCTATAACATGAGATGTGATATCCAACTCCTTCCCATTCCAATCCTGAGACCCTTCCTATAGCATGAGATGTGATATCTCAATGCTTATACCAAACCTGAGACCCTTCCTATAGCTTGAGATGTGATATCCAACTCCTTCCCATTCCAATCCTGAGAACCTTCCTATAGCATGAGATGTGATATCTCAATGCCTCTAATACCAAACCTGAGATCCTTCCTCTAACATGAAATGTGATATCCAACTCCTTCCCCTTCCAAACCTGAGAGCCTTCCTATAGCATGAGATATGATATCCAAATCCTTCCCATTCCAATCCTGAGACCCTTCCTATAACATGAGATGTGATATTCAACTCCTTCCCATTCCAACCTGAGACCCTTCCTATAGCATGAGATGGGATATCCAACTCCTTCCAAATCCAATCCTGATACCCTTCCGATAGCATGAGATGTGATATCCCAATGCTTCTACCAAACCTGAGACCCATACTATGGCATGAGATGTGATATCAAACTCCTTCCCATTCCAATCCTGAGACCCTTCCTATAGCTTGAGATGTGATATCCAACTCCTTCCCATTCCAATCCTGACACCCTTCCGATATCATGAGATTTGTTATCTCAATGCTTCTAATATCAAACTTGAGACCCTCCCTATAGCATGAGATCTGACATCCAAGTCCTTCCCATTCCAATCCTGAGACCCTTCCTATAGCATGAGATGTGATATCTCAATGCTTCTAATACCAAACCTGAGACCCTTCCTATAACATGAGATGGGATATCCAAGTCCTTCCCATTCTAATCCTGAGACCCTTCCCATAGCATGAGATGTGATGTCTCAATGCTTCTAATACCAAACCTGAGATCCTTCCTATAACATGAGATGTGATATCCAACTCCTTCCCATTCCAATCCTGAGACCCTTCCTATAGCATGAGAAGTGATATCTCCATGCTTATACCAAACCCGAGACCCTTCCTATAGCATGAGATGTGATATCCAACTCCTTCCCATTCCAATCCTGAGACCCTTCCTATAGCATGAGAAGTGATATCTCCATGCGTATACCAAACCTGAGACCCTTCCTATAGCATGAGATGTGATATCCAAATCCTTCCCATTCCAATCCTGAGACCCTTCCTATAGCATGAGATGTGATATCTCAATGCTTATACCAAACCAGAGACCCGTCCTATAACATGAGATGGGATATCCAACTCCTTCCCATTCCAATCCAGAGACCCTTCCTATAACATGAGATGTGATATCCAACTCCTTCCCATTCCAATCCTGAGACCCTTCCTATAGCATGAGAAGTATCTCCATGCGTATACCAAACCTGAGACCCTTCCTATAGCATGAGATGTGATATCCAAATCCTTCCCATTCCAATCCTGAGCCACTTCCGATAGCAGAGATGTGATATCTCCATGCTTATACCAAACCTGAGACCCTTCCTATAGCATGAGATGTAATATCCAACTCCTTCCCATTCCAATCCTGAGACCCTTCCTATAGCATGAGAAGTATCTCCATGCGTATACCAAACCTGAGACCCTTCCTATAGCATGAGATGTGATATCCAAATCCTTCCCATTCCAATCCTGAGCCACTTCCGATAGCAGAGATGTGATATCTCAATGCTTATACCAAACCCGAGACCCTTCCTATAACATGAGATGTGATATCCAACTCATTCCCGTTCCAAACCTGAGACACTTCCTATAGCATATGTGATATCCAAGTCCTTCCCATTCCAAACATGAGACCCTTCCTATAGCAAGAATGTAATATCCAACTCCTACCCATTCCAATCCTGAGACCATTCCTATAGCATGAGATGTGATGTATCAATGCTTCTAATACCAAACCTGAGATCCTTCCTATGACATGAAATGTGATATCCAAATCCTTCCCATTCCAAACCTGAGACCCTTCCTACAGCATGCGATGTGATATCTCAATGCTTCTAATATCAAACCTGAGACCCGTCCTATAACATGAGATGGGATATCCAACTCCTTCCCGTTCCAAACCTGTGACCCTTCCTATAGCATGAGATGTGATATCCAATTCCTTCCCATCCCAATCCTGAGACACCTCCGATAGCAGAGATGTGATATCTCAATGCTTATACCAAACCTGAGACTCTTCCTATAACATGAGATGTGATATCCAACTCCTTCCCGTTCCAAACCTGAGACCCTTCCTATAGCATGAGATGTGATATCCAACTCCTTCCCATTCCAATCCTGAGACCCTTCCGATAGCAGAGATGTGATATCTCAATGCTTATACCAAACCTGAGACTCTTCCTATAACATGAGATGTGATATCCAACTCCTTCCCTTTCCAAACCTGAGACCCTGCCTATAGCATGAGATGTGATATCCAAGTCCTTCCCATTCCAATCCTGAGACACTTCCTATAGCATGGGATGTGATATCTCAATGCTTATACCAAACCTGAGACCCTTCCTATAGCATGAGATGTGATATCCAACTCCTTCCCATTCCAATCCTGAGACCCTTCCTATAGCATGAGATGTGATATCTCAATTCCTCTAATACCAAACCTGAGATCCTTCCTCTAACATGAAATGTGATATCCAACTCCGTCCCTTTCTAAACCTGAGAGCCTACCTATAGCATGAGATGTGATATCCAAGTCCTTCCCATTCCAATCCTTAGACCCTTCCTACAGCATGCAATATGATATCTCAATGATTCTAATAACAAACCTGAGACCCATCCTATAACATGAGATGGGATATCCAACTCCTTTCAATTCCAATCCTGAGACACTTCCTATAGCATGAGATGTGATATCTCAATGCTTATACCAAACCTGAGACCCTTCCTATGGCATGAGATGTCATATACAACTCCTTCCCATTCCAATCCTGAGACCCTTCCTATAGCATGAGATGTGATATCTCAATGCTTATACCAAACCTGAGACCCTTCCTATAGCATGAGATGTGATATCCAACTTCTTCCCATTCCAATCCTGAGACCCTTCCTATAACATGAGATGTGATGTCTCACTGCTTCTAATACCAAACCTGATATCTTTCCTATAACATGAGATGTGATATCCAACTCCTTCCCATTCCAATCCTGAGACCCTTCCTATAGCATGAGATGTGATATCTCAATGCTTATACCAAACCTGAGACCCTTCCTATAGCTTGAGATGTGATATCCAACTCCTTCCCATTCCAATCCTGAGAACCTTCCTATAGCATGAGATGTGATATCTCAATGCCTCTAATACCAAACCTGAGATCCTTCCTCTAACATGAGATGTGCTATCCAACTCCTTCCCATTCCAATCCTGAGACCCTTCCTATAGCATGAGATGTGATATCTCAATGCTTATACCAAACCTGAGACCCTTCCTATAGCTTGAGATGTCATATACAACTCCTTCCCATTCCAATCCTGAGACCCTTCCTATAGCATGAGATGTGATATCTCAATGCTTATACCAAACCTGAGACCCTTCCTATAGCATGAGATGTGATATCCAACTTCTTCCCATTCCAATCCTGAGACCCTTCCTATAACATGAGATGTGATGCCTCAATGCTTCTAATACCAAACCTGATATCTTTCCTATAACATGAGATGTGATATCCAACTCCTTCCCATTCCAATCCTGAGACCCTTCCTATAGCATGAGATGTGATATCTCAATGCTTATACCAAACCTGAGACCCTTCCTATAGCTTGAGATGTGATATCCAACTCCTTCCCCTTCCAAACCTGAGAGCCTTCCTTAACATGAGATGTGATATTCAACTCCTTCCCATTCCAACCTGAGACCCTTCCTATAGCATGAGATGGGATATCCAACTCCTTCCAAATCCAATCCTAATACCCTTCCAATAGCATGAGATGTGATATCCCAATGCTTCTACCAAACCTGAGACCCATACTATGGCATGAGATGTGATATCAAACTCCTTCCCATTCCAATCCTGAGACCCTTCCTATAGCTTGAGATGTGATATCCAACTCCTTCCCATTCCAATTCTGAGACCCTTCCTATACCATGAGACTTGATATCTCAATGCTTCTAATACCAAACCTGAGACCCGTCCTATAACATGAGATGTGATATCCAAATCCTTCCCCTTCCAAACCTTAGACCCTTCCTTTATCATGAGATGTGATATCCAACTCCTTCCCATTCCAATCCTGACACCCTTCCGATATCATGAGATTTGTTATCTCAATGCTTCTAATATCAAACTTGAGACCCTCCCTATAGCATGAGATCTGACATCCAAGTCCTTCCCATTCCAATCCTGAGACCCTTCCCATAGCATGAGATGTGATATCTCAATGCTTCTAATACCAAACCTGAGACCCTTCCTATAACATGAGATGGGATATCCAAGTCCTTCCCATTCTAATCCTGAGACCCTTCCCATAGCATGAGATGTGATGTCTCAATGCTTCTAATACCAAACCTGAGATCCTTCCTATAACATGAGATGTGATATCCAACTCCTTCCCATTCCAATCCTGAGACCCTTCCTATAGCATGAGAAGTGATATCTCCATGCTTATACCAAACCCGAGACCCTTCCTATAGCATGAGATGTGATATCCAACGCCTTCCCATTCCAATCCTAGACCCTTCCTATAGCATGAGAAGTGATATCTCCATGCGTATACCAAACCTGAGACCCTTCCTATAGCATGAGATGTGATATCCAAATCCTTCCCATTCCAATCCTGAGACCCTTCCTATAGCATGAGATGTGATATCTCAATGCTTATACCAAACCAGAGACCCGTCCTATAACATGAGATGGGATATCCAACTCCTTCCCATTCCAATCCAGAGACCCTTCCTATAACATGAGATGTGATATCCAACTCCTTCCCATTCCAACCTGAGACCCTTCCTATAGCATGAGATGGGATATCCAACTCCTTCCAAATCCAATCCTGATACCCTTCCGATAGCATGAGATGTGATATCCCAATGCTTCTACCAAACCTGAGACCCATACTATGGCATGAGATGTGATATCAAACTCCTTCCCATTCCAATCCTGAGACCCTTCCTATAGCTTGAGATGCGATATCCAACTCCTTCCCATTCCAATTCTGAGACCCTTCCTATACCATGAGACTTGATATCTCAATGCTTCTAATACCAAACCTGAGACCCGTCCTATAACATGAGATGTGATATCCAAATCCTTCCCCTTCCAAACCTTAGACCCTTCCTTTATCATGAGATGTAATTTCCAACTCCTTCCCATTCCAATCCTGACACCCTTCCGATATCATGAGATTTGTTATCTCAATGCTTCTAATATCAAACTTGAGACCCTCCCTATAGCATGAGATCTGACATCCAAGTCCTTCCCATTCCAATCCTGAGACCCTTCCTATAGCATGAGATGTGATATCTCAATGCTTCTAATACCAAACCTGAGACCCTTCCTATAACATGAGATGGGATATCCAACTCCTTCCCATTCCAATCCTGAGACCCTTCCGATAGCAGAGATGTGATATCTCAATGCTTATACCAAACCTGAGACCCATACTATGGCATGAGATGTGATATCAAACTCCTTCCCATTCCAATCCTGAGACCCTTCCTATAGCTTGAGATGCGATATCCAACTCCTTCCCATTCCAATTCTGAGACCCTTCCTATACCATGAGACTTGATATCTCAATGCTTCTAATACCAAACCTGAGACCCGTCCTATAACATGAGATGTGATATCCAAATCCTTCCCCTTCCAAACCTTAGACCCTTCCTTTATCATGAGATGTAATTTCCAACTCCTTCCCATTCCAATCCTGACACCCTTCCGATATCATGAGATTTGTTATCTCAATGCTTCTAATATCAAACTTGAGACCCTCCCTATAGCATGAGATCTGACATCCAAGTCCTTCCCATTCCAATCCTGAGACCCTTCCTATAGCATGAGATGTGATATCTCAATGCTTCTAATACCAAACCTGAGACCCTTCCTATAACATGAGATGGGATATCCAACTCCTTCCCATTCCAATCCTGAGACCCTTCCGATAGCAGAGATGTGATATCTCAATGCTTATACCAAACCTGAGACCCTTGCTATGGCCTGAGATGTCATATACAACTCCTTCCCATTCCAATCCTGAGACCCTTCCTATAGCATGAGATGTGATATCTCAATGCTTATACCAAACCTGAGACCCTTCCTATAGCATGAGATGTGATATCCAACTCCTTCCCATTCCAATCCTGAGACCCTTCCCATAGCATGAGATGTGATGTCTCAATGCTTCTAATACCAAACCTGAGACCCTTCCTATAACATGAGATGTGATATCCAACTCCTTCCCATTCCAATCCTGAGACCCTTCCTATAGCATGAGAAGTGATATCTCCATGCTTATACCAAACCTGAGACCCTCCCTATAGCATGAGATGTAATATCCAACTCCTTCCCATTCCAATCCTGAGACCCTTCCTATAGCATGAGAAGTATCTCCATGCGTATCCCAAACCTGAGACCCTTCCTATAGCATGAGATGTGATATCCAAATCCTTCCCATTCCAATCCTGAGCCACTTCCGATAGCAGAGATGTGATATCTCAATGCTTATACCAAACCTGAGACCCTTCCTATAACATGAGATGTGATATCCAACTCATTCCCGTTCCAAACCTGAGACACTTCCTATAGCATATGTGATATCCAAGTCCTTCCCATTTCAAACATGAGACCCTTCCTATAGCAAGAATGTAATATCCAACTCCTACCCATTCCAATCCTGAGACCATTCCTATAGCATGAGATGTGATATATCAATGCTTCTAATACCAAACCTGAGATCCTTCTTATGACATGAAATGTGATATCCAAATCCTTCCCATTCCAAACCTGAGACCCTTCCTACAGCATGCGATGTGATATCTCAATGCTTCTAATATCAAACCTGAGACCAGTCCTATAACATGAGATGGGATATCCAACTCCTTCCCGTTCCAAACCTGAGACCCTTCCTATAGCATGAGATGTGATATCCAATTCCTTCCCATCCCAATCCTGAGGCACCTCCGATAGCAGAGATGTGATATCTCAATGCTTATACCAAACCTGAGACTCTTTCTATAACATGAGTTGTGATATCCAACTCCTTCCCGTTCCAAACCTGAGACCCTTCCTATATCATGAGATGTGATATCCAACTCCTTCCCATTCCAATCCTGAGACCCTTCCGATAGCATGAGATGTGATATCTCAAGGCTTCTAATACCAAACCTGTGATCCTTCCTATAATAAGAGATGTGATATCCAAATCCTTCCCCTTCCAAACCTGAGACCCTCCCTTTAGCATGAGATGTGATATCTCAATGCCTCTAATACCAAACCTGAGATCCTTCCAATAGCATGAGATGTCATATCTCAATGCTTCTGATACCAAACCTGAGATCCTTCCTATAACATGAGATGTGATATCCAAATCCTTCCCCTTCCAAACCTGAGACCCTCCCTTTAGCATGAGATGTGATATCCAACTCCTTCCCATTCCAATCTTGAAACCCTTCTGATAGCATGAGATGTGATATCTCAATGCCTCTAATACCAAACCTGATTCCTACCTCTAACATGAAATGTGATATCCAACCCCTTCCCTTTCCAAATGTGAGACCCTCCCTATAGATTCAGATGTGATATCCAAGTCCTTCCCATTCCAATCCTGAGACCCTTCCTTTAGCATGAGATGTGATATCTCAATGCTTCTAATACCAAACCTGAGACCCTTCCTATAACATAAGATGGGATATCCAACTCCTTCCCATTCCAATCCTGAGACCCTTCCGATAGCAGAGATGTGATATCTCAATTCTTATACCAAACCTGAGACCCTTCCTGTGGCATGAGATGTCATATACAACTCCTTCCCATTCCAATCCTGAGACCCTTCCTATAGCATGAGATGTGATATCCAACTCCTTCCCATTCCAATCCTGAGACCCTTCCTATAGCATGAGATTTGATATCTCAATGTTTCTAACACCAAACCTGAGATCCTTCCGATAGCATGAGATGTGATATCTCAATGCTTCTAATACCAAACCTGAGATCATTCCTATAACACGAGATGTTATATCCAAATCCTTCCCCTTCCAAACCTGAGACCCTCCCTTTAGCATATGTGATATCCAACTCCTTCCCATTCCAATCCTGAGACCCTTCCTATAGCATGAGATGTGATTTCTCAATGCTTCTAATACCAAACCTGAGATCCTTCCTATAACATGAGATGTGATATCCAACTCCTTCCCATTCCAATCCTGAGACCCTTCCTATAGCATGAGATGTGATTTCTCAATGCTTCTAATACCAAACCTGAGATCCTTCCTATAGCATGAGATGTGATATCTCAATGCTTATACCAAACCTGAGACCCTTCCTATAGCATGAGATGTGATTTCCAACTACTTCCCATTCCAATCCTGAGACCCTTCCTATAGCATGAGATGTGATATCCAACTCCTTCCCTTTCCAAACCTGAGAGCCTATCTATAGCATGAGATGTGATATCCAATTCCTTCCCATTCCAATCCTGAGACCCTTCCTATAGCATGAGATGTGATATCTCAATGCTTATACCAAACCTGAGACCCTTCCTATAGCATGAGATGTGATATCCAACTACTTCCCATTCCAATCCTGAGACCCTTCCTATAGCATGAGATGTGATATCCAACTCCTTCCCTTTCCAAACCTGAGAGCCTATCTATAGCATGAGATGTGATATCCAATTCCTTCCCATTCCAATCCTGAGACCCTTCCTATCGCATGAGACGTGATATCTCAATGCTTCTAATACCAAACCTGAGACCCTTCCTATTGCATGAGATGTGATATCCAACTACTTCCCATTCCAATCCTGAGACCCTTCTTATAGCATGAGATGTGATATCCAACTCCTTCCATTCCAATCCTGAGACCCATCCTATAGCATGAGATGTGATATCTCAATGCTTATACCAAACCTGAGACCCTTCCTATAGCATGAGATGTGATATCCAACTACTTCCCATTCCAATCCTGAGAAATTTCCTATCGCATGAGATGTGATATCCAACTCCTTCCCTTTCCAAACCTGAGAGCATATCTATAGCATGAGATGGGATATCCAACTCCTTCCCATTCCAATCCTGAGACACTTCCGATAGCAGAGATGTGATATCTCAATGCTTATACCAAACCTGAGACCCTTCCTATAACATGAGATGTGATATCCAACTCCTTCCCGTTCCAAACCTGAGACCCTTCCTTTAGCATGAGATGTGATATCCAGCTCCTTCCCATTCCAATCCTGAGACACTTCCGATAGCATAAGATGTGATATCTCAATGCTTCTAATATCAAAACTGAGACCCTCCCAATAGCATGATATGTGATATCTAAGTCCTTCCCATTCCAATCCTAAGACCCTTCCTATAGCAGGAGATGTGATATCTCAATGCTTCTACCAAACCTGAGACCCTTCCTTTAGCATGAGATGTGATATCCAACTCCTTCCCATTCCAGTCCTGAGACCCTTCCTATAGCATGAGATATGATATCTCAATACTTCTAATACCAAACCTGAGATCCTTCTGATAACATGATATGTGATATCCAAATCCTTCCCCTTCCAAACCTGAGACCCTCCCTTTAGCATGAGATGTGATATCCAACTCCTTCCCATTCCAATCCTGAGACCCTTCTGATAGCATGAGATGTGATATCTCAATGCTTCTAATACCAAACCTGAGATCCTTCCTATAACATGAGATGTGATATCCAACTCCTTCCCTTTCCAAACCTGAGAGCCTATCTATAGCATGAGATGTGATATCCAATTCCTTCCCATTCCAATCCTGAGACCCTTCCTATAGCATGAGATGTGCTATCTCAATGCTTATACCAAACCTGAGACCCTTCCTATAGCATGAGATGTGATATCCAACTACTTCCCATTCCAATCCTGAGACCCTTCCTATAGCATGAGATGTGATATCCAACTCCTTCCCTTTCCAAACCTGAGAGCCTATCTATAGCATGAGATGTGATATCCAATTCCTTCCCATTCCAATCCTGATACCCTTCCTATAGCATGAGATGTGATATCTCAATGCTTCTAATACCAAACCTGAGACCCTTCCTATAGCATGAGATGTGATATCCAACTACTTCCCATTCCAATCCTGAGACCCTTCCTATAGCTTGAGATGTGATATCCAACTCCTTCCCATTCCAATTCTGAGACCCTTCCTATACCATGAGACTTGATATCTCAATGCTTCTAATACCAAACCTGAGACCCGTCCTATAACATGAGATGTGATATCCAAATCCTTCCCCTTCCAAACCTTAGACCCTTCCTTTATCATGAGATGTGATATCCAACTCCTTCCCATTCCAATCCTGACACCCTTCCGATATCATGAGATTTGTTATCTCAATGCTTCTAATATCAAACTTGAGACCCTCCCTATAGCATGAGATCTGACATCCAAGTCCTTCCCATTCCAATCCTGAGACCCTTCCCATAGCATGAGATGTGATATCTCAATGCTTCTAATACCAAACCTGAGACCCTTCCTATAACATGAGATGGGATATCAAGTCCTTCCCATTCTAATCCTGAGACCCTTCCCATAGCATGAGATGTGATGTCTCAATGCTTCTAATACCAAACCTGAGATCCTTCCTATAACATGAGATGTGATATCCAACTCCTTCCCATTCCAATCCTGAGACCCTTCCTATAGCATGAGAAGTGATATCTCCATGCTTATACCAAACCCGAGACCCTTCCTATAGCATGAGATGTGATATCCAACGCCTTCCCATTCCAATCCTAGACCCTTCCTATAGCATGAGAAGTGATATCTCCATGCGTATACCAAACCTGAGACCCTTCCTATAGCATGAGATGTGATATCCAAATCCTTCCCATTCCAATCCTGAGACCCTTCCTATAGCATGAGATGTGATATCTCAATGCTTATACCAAACCAGAGACCCGTCCTATAACATGAGATGGGATATCCAACTCCTTCCCATTCCAATCCAGAGACCCTTCCTATAACATGAGATGTGATATCCAACTCCTTCCCATTCCAACCTGAGACCCTTCCTATAGCATGAGATGGGATATCCAACTCCTTCCAAATCCAATCCTGATACCCTTCCGATAGCATGAGATGTGATATCCCAATGCTTCTACCAAACCTGAGACCCATACTATGGCATGAGATGTGATATCAAACTCCTTCCCATTCCAATCCTGAGACCCTTCCTATAGCTTGAGATGCGATATCCAACTCCTTCCCATTCCAATTCTGAGACCCTTCCTATACCATGAGACTTGATATCTCAATGCTTCTAATACCAAACCTGAGACCCGTCCTATAACATGAGATGTGATATCCAAATCCTTCCCCTTCCAAACCTTAGACCCTTCCTTTATCATGAGATGTAATTTCCAACTCCTTCCCATTCCAATCCTGACACCCTTCCGATATCATGAGATTTGTTATCTCAATGCTTCTAATATCAAACTTGAGACCCTCCCTATAGCATGAGATCTGACATCCAAGTCCTTCCCATTCCAATCCTGAGACCCTTCCTATAGCATGAGATGTGATATCTCAATGCTTCTAATACCAAACCTGAGACCCTTCCTATAACATGAGATGGGATATCCAACTCCTTCCCATTCCAATCCTGAGACCCTTCCGATAGCAGAGATGTGATATCTCAATGCTTATACCAAACCTGAGACCCATACTATGGCATGAGATGTGATATCAAACTCCTTCCCATTCCAATCCTGAGACCCTTCCTATAGCTTGAGATGCGATATCCAACTCCTTCCCATTCCAATTCTGAGACCCTTCCTATACCATGAGACTTGATATCTCAATGCTTCTAATACCAAACCTGAGACCCGTACTATAACATGAGATGTGATATCCAAATCCTTCCCCTTCCAAACCTTAGACCCTTCCTTTATCATGAGATGTAATTTCCAACTTCTTCCCATTCCAATCCTGACACCCTTCCGATATCATGAGATTTGTTATCTCAATGCTTCTAATATCAAACTTGAGACCCTCCCTATAGCATGAGATCTGACATCCAAGTCCTTCCCATTCCAATCCTGAGACCCTTCCTATAGCATGAGATGTGATATCTCAATGCTTCTAATACCAAACCTGAGACCCTTCCTATAACATGAGATGGGATATCCAACTCCTTCCCATTCCAATCCTGAGACCCTTCCGATAGCAGAGATGTGATATCTCAATGCTTATACCAAACCTGAGACCCTTGCTATGGCCTGAGATGTCATATACAACTCCTTCCCATTCCAATCCTGAGACCCTTCCTATAGCATGAGATGTGATATCTCAATGCTTATACCAAACCTGAGACCCTTCCTATAGCATGAGATGTGATATCCAACTCCTTCCCATTCCAATCCTGGAACCCTTCCCATAGCATGAGATGTGATGTCTCAATGCTTCTAATACCAAACCTGAGACCCTTCCTATAACATGAGATGTGATATCCAACTCCTTCCCATTCCAATCCTGAGACCCTTCCTATAGCATGAGAAGTGATATCTCCATGCTTATACCAAACCTGAGACCCTTCCTATAGCATGAGATGTAATATCCAACTCCTTCCCATTCCAATCCTGAGACCCTTCCTATAGCATGAGAAGTATCTCCATGCGTATCCCAAACCTGAGACCCTTCCTATAGCATGAGATGTGATATCCAAATCCTTCCCATTCCAATCCTGAGCCACTTCCGATAGCAGAGATGTGATATCTCAATGCTTATACCAAACCTGAGACCCTTCCTATAACATGAGATGTGATATCCAACTCATTCCCGTTCCAAACCTGAGACACTTCCTATAGCATATGTGATATCCAAGTCCTTCCCATTTCAAACATGAGACCCTTCCTATAGCAAGAATGTAATATCCAACTCCTACCCATTCCAATCCTGAGACCATTCCTATAGCATGAGATGTGATATATCAATGCTTCTAATACCAAACCTGAGATCCTTCCTATGACATGAAATGTGATATCCAAATCCTTCCCATTCCAAACCTGAGACCCTTCCTACAGCATGCGATGTGATATCTCAATGCTTCTAATATCAAACCTGAGACTCGTCCTATAACATGAGATGGGATATCCAACTCCTTCCCATTCCAAACCTGAGACCCTTCCTATAGCATGAGATGTGATATCCAATTCCTTCCCATCCCAATCCTGAGACACCTCCGATAGCAGAGATGTGATATCTCAATGCTTATACCAAACCTGAGACTCTTCCTATAACATGAGATGTGATATCCAACTCCTTCCCGTTCCAAACCTGAGACCCTTCCTATAGCATGAGATGTGATATCCAAATCCTTCCCCTTCCAAACCTGAGACCCTCCCTTTAGCATGAGATGTGATATCTCAATGCCTCTAATACCAAACCTGAGATCCTTCCAATAGCATGAGATGTCATATCTCAATGCTTCTGATACCAAACCTGAGATCCTTCCTATAACATGAGATGTGATATCCAAATCCTTCCCCTTCCAAACCTGAGACCCTCCCTTTAGCATGAGATGTGATATCCAACTCCTTCCCATTCCAATCTTGAGACCCTTCTGATAGCATGAGATGTGATATCTCAATGCCTCTAATACCAAACCTGATTCCTACCTCTAACATGAAATGTGATATCCAACCCCTTCCCTTTCCAAACGTGAGACCCTCCCTATAGATTCAGATGTGATATCCAAGTCCTTCCCATTCCAATCCTGAGACCCTTCCTTTAGCATGAGATGTGATGTCTCAATGCTTCTAATACCAAACCTGAGACCCTTCCTATAACATAAGATGGGATATCCAACTCCTTCCCATTCCAATCCTGAGACCCTTCCGATAGCAGAGATGTGATATCTCAATGCTTATACCAAACCTGAGACCCTTCCTGTGGCATGAGATGTCATATACAACTCCTTCCCATTCCAATCCTGAGACCCTTCCTATAGCATGAGATGTGATATCCAACTCCTTCCCATTCCAATCCTGAGACCCTTCCTATAGCATGAGATTTGATATTTCAATGTTTCTAACACCAAACCTGAGATCCTTCCGATAGCATGAGATGTGATATCTCAATGCTTCTAATACCAAACCTGAGATCATTCCTATAACACGAGATGTTATATCCAAATCCTTCCCCATCCAAACCTGAGACCCTCCCTTTAGCATATGTGATATCCAACTCCTTCCCATTCCAATCCTGAGACCCTTCCTATAGCATGAGATGTGATTTCTCAATGCTTCTAATACCAAACCTGAGATCCTTCCTATAACATGAGATGTGATATCCAACTCCTTCCCATTCCAATCCTGAGACCCTTCCTATAGCATGAGATGTGATTTCTCAATGCTTCTAATACCAAACCTGAGATCCTTCCTATAGCATGAGATGTGATATCTCAATGCTTATACCAAACCTGAGATCCTTCCTATAGCATGAGATGTGATTTCCAACTACTTCCCATTCCAATCCTGAGACCCTTCCTATAGCATGAGATGTGATATCCAACTCCTTCCCTTTCCAAACCTGAGAGCCTATCTCTAGCATGAGATGTGATATCCAATTCCTTCCCATTCCAATCCTGAGACCCTTCCTATAGCATGAGATGTGATATCTCAATGCTTATACCAAACCTGAGACCCTTCCTATAGCATGAGATGTGATATCCAACTCCTTCCCATTCCAATCCTGGAACCCTTCCCATAGCATGAGATGTGATGTCTCAATGCTTCTAATACCAAACCTGAGACCCTTCCTATAACATGAGATGTGATATCCAACTCCTTCCCATTCCAATCCTGAGACCCTTCCTATAGCATGAGAAGTGATATCTCCATGCTTATACCAAACCTGAGACCCTTCCTATAGCATGAGATGTAATATCCAACTCCTTCCCATTCCAATCCTGAGACCCTTCCTATAGCATGAGAAGTATCTCCATGCGTATCCCAAACCTGAGACCCTTCCTATAGCATGAGATGTGATATCCAAATCCTTCCCATTCCAATCCTGAGCCACTTCCGATAGCAGAGATGTGATATCTCAATGCTTATACCAAACCTGAGACCCTTCCTATAACATGAGATGTGATATCCAACTCATTCCCGTTCCAAACCTGAGACACTTCCTATAGCATATGTGATATCCAAGTCCTTCCCATTTCAAACATGAGACCCTTCCTATAGCAAGAATGTAATATCCAACTCCTACCCATTCCAATCCTGAGACCATTCCTATAGCATGAGATGTGATATATCAATGCTTCTAATACCAAACCTGAGATCCTTCCTATGACATGAAATGTGATATCCAAATCCTTCCCATTCCAAACCTGAGACCCTTCCTACAGCATGCGATGTGATATCTCAATGCTTCTAATATCAAACCTGAGACTCGTCCTATAACATGAGATGGGATATCCAACTCCTTCCCATTCCAAACCTGAGACCCTTCCTATAGCATGAGATGTGATATCCAATTCCTTCCCATCCCAATCCTGAGACACCTCCGATAGCAGAGATGTGATATCTCAATGCTTATACCAAACCTGAGACTCTTCCTATAACATGAGATGTGATATCCAACTCCTTCCCGTTCCAAACCTGAGACCCTTCCTATAGCATGAGATGTGATATCCAAATCCTTCCCCTTCCAAACCTGAGACCCTCCCTTTAGCATGAGATGTGATATCTCAATGCCTCTAATACCAAACCTGAGATCCTTCCAATAGCATGAGATGTCATATCTCAATGCTTCTGATACCAAACCTGAGATCCTTCCTATAACATGAGATGTGATATCCAAATCCTTCCCCTTCCAAACCTGAGACCCTCCCTTTAGCATGAGATGTGATATCCAACTCCTTCCCATTCCAATCTTGAGACCCTTCTGATAGCATGAGATGTGATATCTCAATGCCTCTAATACCAAACCTGATTCCTACCTCTAACATGAAATGTGATATCCAACCCCTTCCCTTTCCAAACGTGAGACCCTCCCTATAGATTCAGATGTGATATCCAAGTCCTTCCCATTCCAATCCTGAGACCCTTCCTTTAGCATGAGATGTGATGTCTCAATGCTTCTAATACCAAACCTGAGACCCTTCCTATGACATAAGATGGGATATCCAACTCCTTCCCATTCCAATCCTGAGACCCTTCCGATAGCAGAGATGTGATATCTCAATGCTTATACCAAACCTGAGACCCTTCCTGTGGCATGAGATGTCATATACAACTCCTTCCCATTCCAATCCTGAGACCCTTCCTATAGCATGAGATGTGATATCCAACTCCTTCCCATTCCAATCCTGAGACCCTTCCTATAGCATGAGATTTGATATTTCAATGTTTCTAACACCAAACCTGAGATCCTTCCGATAGCATGAGATGTGATATCTCAATGCTTCTAATACCAAACCTGAGATCCTTCCTATAACATGAGATGTGATATCCAACTCCTTCCCATTCCAATCCTGAGACCCTTCCTATAGCATGAGATGTGATTTCTCAATGCTTCTAATACCAAACCTGAGATCCTTCCTATAGCATGAGATGTGATATCTCAATGCTTATACCAAACCTGAGATCCTTCCTATAGCATGAGATGTGATTTCCAACTACTTCCCATTCCAATCCTGAGACCCTTCCTATAGCATGAGATGTGATATCCAACTCCTTCCCTTTCCAAACCTGAGAGCCTATCTCTAGCATGAGATGTGATATCCAATTCCTTCCCATTCCAATCCTGAGACCCTTCCTATAGCATGAGATGTGATATCTCAATGCTTATACCAAACCTGAGACCCTTCCTATAGCATGAGATGTGATATCCAACTACTTCCCATTCCAATCCTGAGACCCTTCCTATAGCATGAGATGTGATATCCAACTCCTTCCCTTTCCAAACCTGAGAGCCTATCTATAGCATGAGATGTGAAATCCAATTCCTTCCCATTCCAATCCTGAGACCCTTCCTATAGCATGAGATGTGATATCTCAATGCTTCTAATACCAAACCTGAGACCCTTCCTATTGCATGAGATGTGATATCCAACTACTTCCCATTCCAATCCTGAGACCCTTCTTATAGCATGAGATGTGATATCCAACTACTTCCCATTCCAATCCTGAGAAATTTCCTATCGCATGAGATGTGATATCCAGCTCCTTCCCATTCCAATCCTGAGACACTTCCGATAGCATAAGATGTGATATCTCAATGCTTCTAATATCAAAACTGAGACCCTCCCAATAGCATGATATGTGATATCTAAGTCCTTCCCATTCCAATCCTAAGACCCTTCCTATAGCAGGAGATGTGATATCTCAATGCTTATACCAAACCTGAGACCCTTCCTATAGCATGAGATGTGATATCCAACTACTTCCCATTCCAATCCTGAGAAATTTCCTATCGCATGAGATGTGATATCCAGCTCCTTCCCATTCCAATCCTGAGACACTTCCGATAGCATAAGATGTGATATCTCAATGCTTCTAATATCAAAACTGAGACCCTCCCAATAGCATGATATGTGATATCTAAGTCCTTCCCATTCCAATCCTAAGACCCTTCCTATAGCAGGAGATGTGATATCTCAATGCTTCTACCAAACCTGACACCCTTCCTTTAGCATGAGATGTGATATCCAACTCCTTCCCATTCCAGTCCTGAGACCCTTCCTATAGCATGAGATATGATATCTCAATACTTCTAATACCAAACCTGAGATCCTTCTGATAACATGAGATGTGATATCCAAATCCTTCCCCTTCCAAACCTGAGACCCTCCCTTTAGCATGAGATGTGATATCCAACTCCTTCCCATTCCAATCCTGAGACCCTTCTGATAGCATGAGATGTGATTTCTCAATGCTTCTAATACCAAACCTGAGATCCTTCCTATAACATGAGATGTGATATCCAACTCCTTCCCTTTCCAAACCTAAGAGCCTATCTATAGCATGAGATGTGATATCCAATTCCTTCCCATTCCAATCCTGAGACCCTTCCTATAGCATGAGATGTGATATCTCAATGCTTATACCAAACCTGAGACCCTTCCTATAGCATGAGATGTGATATCCAACTACTTCCCATTCCAATCCTGAGACCCTTCCTATAGCATGAGATGTGATATCCAACTCCTTCCCTTTCCAAACCTGAGAGCCTATCTATAGCATGAGATGTGATATCCAATTCCTTCCCATTCCAATCCTGAGACCCTTCCTATAGCATGAGATGTGATATCTCAATGCTTCTAATACCAAACCTGAGACCCTTCCTATAGCATGAGATGTGATATCCAACTACTTCCCATTCCAATCCTGAGACCCTTCTTATAGCATGAGATGTGATATCCAACTCCTTCCATTCCAATCCTGAGACCCATCCTATAGCATGAGATGTGATATCTCAATGCTTATACCAAACCTGAGACCCTTCCTATAGCATGAGATGTGATATCCAACTACTTCCCATTCCAATCCTGAGAAATTTCCTATAGCATGACATGTGATATCCAACTCCTTCCCTTTCCAAACCTGAGAGCATATCTATAGCCTGAGATGGGATATCCAACTCCTTCCCATTCCAATCCTGAAACACTTCCGATAGCAGAGATGTGATATCTCAATGCTTATACCAAACCTGAGGCCCTTCCTATAACATGAGATGTGATATCCAACTCCTTCCCGTTCCAAACCTGAGACCCTTCCTTTAGCATGAGATGTGATATCCAGCTCCTTCCCATTCCTGAGACACTTCCGATAGCATAAGATGTGATATCTCAATGCTTCTAATATCAAAACTGAGACCCTCCCAATAGCATGATATGTGATATCTAAGTCCTTCCCATTCCAATCCTAAGACCCTTCCTTTAGCAGGAGATGTGATATCTCAATGCTTCTACCAAACCTGAGACCCTTCCTTTAGCATGAGATGTGATATCCAACTCCTTCCCATTCCAGTCCTGAGACCCTTCCTATAGCATGAGATATGATATCTCAATACTTCTAATACCAAACCTGAGATCCTTCTGATAACATGAGATGTGATATCCAAATCCTTCCCCTTCCAAGCCTGAGACCCTCGCTTTAGCATGAGATGTGATATCCAACTCCTTCCCATTCCAATCCTGAGACCCTTCTGATAGCATGAGATGTGATATCTCAATCCTTCTAATACCAAACCTGAGATCCTTCCTATAACATGAGATGTGATATCCAACTCCTTCCTTTTCCAATCCTGAGACCCTTCCTATAGCATGAGAAGTGATATCTCCATGCGTATACCAAACCTGAGACCCTTCCTATAGCATGAAATGTGATATCCAAATCCTTCCCATTCCAATCCTGAGACCCTTCCTATAGCATGAGATGTGATATCTCAATGCTTATACCAAACCAGAGACCCGTCCTATAACATGAGATGGGATATCCAACTCCTTCCCATTCCAATCCTGAGCCACTTCCGATAGCATGAGATGTGATATCTCAATGCTTATACCAAACCTGAGACCCTTCCTATAACATGAGATGTGATATCCAACTCATTCCCATTCCAAACCTGAGACACTTCCTATAGCATATGTGATATCCAACTCCTTCCCATTCCAAACATGAGACCCTTCCGATAGCATGAGATGTGATATCCAACTCCTTCCAATTCCAATACTGAGACCCTTCCAATAGCATATGTGATATTTCAATGCTTCTAATATCAAAACTGAGACCCTCCCTATAGCATGAGATGTGATATCAAACTCCTTCCCATTCCAATTGAGACCCTTCCTATAACATGAGATGTTATATCTCTATGCTTCTAATCAATGCTTCTAATCAAACCTGAGCCCCTTCCCGTAGCATATGTGATATCCAACTCCTTCCCATTCCAAACTTGTTACCCTTCCTGCAGCATGAAACGTGATTTCTCACCCCTTCTAATACCAAACCCGAGACCATTCCCACAGCCTGAGATTTGAAATCTCATTTCTTCCAATACCAAACCCGAGACCCTTCCGATAGGATGAGATTTACTATCTCACTCCTTAAAATACCAAACTCGAGTCCCTTCCTAAAGAATGTGATTTGATATCTCAGTGCTTCTAATACCAAACCTGAGACCCTCCCTATAACGAGATGTCATATCCAACTCCTTCCCATTCCAATCCTGAGACTCTTCCTATAGCATGACGTGATATCGAACTTCCCATTCCAAACCTGAGACTCAGACCTCCCCGTCTAACCTTCTCACCACTCCTAGCTCCCGGATTGATCATGCACTCCTGCTGTCTCTTCTCTCCCTTCTTCTGCTTCCTTTCCTCTCTCCGTCCTCATCTGCCCTAGGTCAGGCTCCTTCTACACCTCAGCAGGGATTACTGATTTGTACCCCTCCCCACTCTCAACTCTCACTCAGTTTCAAACACTCATCTGACATCTGCCATTTCCTGGAAGAACCCGACCTTGATGTCCTTGGTCTAAACGAGACATGGTTGACGGCCAGCGCTGTCTCGAGCTTTGACACTTTCCTCCCTGATGACAAGTTCCTCTCCATGCCCAGATCCAACCGTTCTTGAGGGGAGTATCCTTGATTCCTGTAGTAAATAGCTTTCCTTTGCAGGCCGACTCCTCTCACGAATGCCTTGTCTGCATGCATTCTCTCTTTCCTGGCCATTCACTCACCGTGGCTATTAGCCTAACCCCTTCCTCTCTCAGTGGATGGACTTCTCCATCCTAGCCTCCTACCACTCAACTCCGCCTACTTGGAGAATTCAACATGAACCTGTATGCTTCCTGACCTGGACTTTTACGAGATCTGCAACTCTACATGTCGCTGGCCCTACACACTGCAGGGAATACTCAGGATTTTCTGATCTCAGACCTCCCCCTCTGTAACCCTCTCAACAATCCTCTCCCGTGGTGATCAAGTTCTCATCTCCAAAGAAGGCTAACTACCAGCTGTTCCTCCTCAGTGGAGTTCTCCCTTTCTGTCCCTGCTCCCTGCACCGTTTCGCGTTGCAAACACTCGCTTCCCAGCTCTCTGGTTTAGACGCGTGTTCCCTGCCTTCTCTCCTCTTCCCGCTGCCTTCAAATCAACAAATGAGCTTCAAAAGATACACGGTGCTCAGAATGCTTTATAACACCCATTATTCAAGATATAGCTGTAACCCGCTAGACGTATTGAAAAGTGCTAAAAACTAGCAAAAATAGCTAGAAAATGTTCTTTCCTCGCGTTTTGGTAAATGCGAATTCTTGTGGATTCCCATTTTGTACTCTGTTCGTGCATTTGTTCAGTCGAATCCTGATGTTTTTAACCACTCGTCACCCATACAAGGGGGGGGGGATCAAAATCTACTGTTCACAGGCTGAATGTATACTGCTGAAATCTTCAATGCATTATCGGGTAAACCGACTGTTCTGGAAAGTGTATTTGCCATCTGTTATTCCAGTCACCATGTTTTCATCGTCCCTTCTTGTTTCAAGGCTGCACTCCCGTGGTGATCACGTTCTCTTCCCCAAAGAAGGCTAACTAACAGCTGTTCCTCCTCAGAGGCGTTCTTCCTTTCTGTCCCTGCTCTCTGCACAGTTTCGCGTTGCAAACACTCGCTTCCCAGCTCTCTGGTTTAGAAGCGTGTTCCCTACCTTCTCTCTTCCCGCTGCCTCCAAATCAACAAATGAGCTCCAAAAGATACACAGTGCTCAGAATGCTTTATAACACCCATTATTCATCTTATAGCCGTAACCCGCTAGACGTATTGAAAAGTGCTAAAAACTAGCAAAAATAGCTAGAAAATGTACTTCCCTCGCGTTTTTGTAAATGCGAATTCTGGTGGGTTCCCATGTTGCATGTACTGTGTCCGTGCGTTAGTTGTCGAATACTGAAGTTTTTAACCACTGTTCTCCCATACTAGGGGGGTCAACATCTACTGCTGTTCACAGGCTGAATGTATACGGCTGTAATCTTCAATGCATTATCATATTTCCTGACTGTTTTGGAACGTGTATTTGCCATCTGTTAATGCAGTCGCCCTATGTTCATCGTCCCTTCTAGTTTACAGGCTGCACTCCCTTGGTGATCACATTCTCCTCTCCAGAGCAGGCTAACTACCAGTGGTTCAAAAGAACAGGATTCGACTGAACTGCACGAACAGAGTACAAAATGGGAATCCACCAGAATTCGCATTTACCAAAACGCGAGGAAAGTACATTTTCTAGCTGTTTTTGCTAGTTTTTAGCACGTTTCAATACGTCTAGCGGGTTACGGCTATATCACATATTACGGCTATGTTTAATAATGGGTGTTATAAAGCAATCTGAACACTATCTTGTGGAGCTCATTGGAAGGCTGTAGGAAGAGGAGAGAAGGCAGGGAACACGCATCTAAACCAGAGAGGTGGGAAGCGAGTACATGCAACGCGAAACGGTGCAGGGCGAAGGGACAGAAAGAAGGAACTCCTCTGAGGAGGAGCAGCTGGAAGTTAGCCTGCTCTGGAGAGGAGAATGTGATCACCAAGGGAGTGCAGCCTGTAAACTAAAAGGGACGATGACCACAAGGCGACTGCATTAACAGATGGCACATACACGTTCCAAAACAGTCAGGAAAGTTGATAATGCATTGAAGATTACAGCCGTATACATTCAGCCTGTGAACAGCAGTAGATTTTGACCCCCCCTAGTAAGGGAGAACAGTGGTTAAAAACTTCAGGATTCGACAACAAACGCACGGACACAGTACATACAACATGGGAACCCACCAGAATTCGCATTTACAAAAACGCGAGGGAAGTACATTTTCTAGCTATTTTTGCTAGTTTTTAGCACGTTTCAATACGTCTAGCGGGTTACAGCTATATGTTGAATAATGGGGTTATGAAGCATTCTGAACACTATCTTGTGGAGCTCATTGGAAGGCTGTTGGAAGAGGAGAGAAGGCAGGGAACACGCATCTAAACCAGAGAGGTGGGAAGCGAGTACATGCAACGCGAAACGGTGCAGGGAGCAAGGACAGAAAGAAGGAACGCCTCTGAGGAGGAGGAGCAGCTGGTAGTTAGCCGGCTCTGGAGAGGAGAATGTGATCACCAAGGAAGTGCAGCCTGTAAACTAAAAGGGACGATGACCACAAGGCGACTGCATTAACAGATGGCAAATACATGTTCCAAAACAGTCAGGAAAGCTGATAATGCCTTGAAGATTTCAGCCGTATACATTCAGCCTGTGAACAGCAGTAGATGTTGAACTCCCCTTGTATGGGAGAACAGTGGTTAAAAACTTCAGGATTCGACAACAAACGCACGGACACAGTACATACACTGTGTATCTTTTGAAGCTCATTTGTTGATTTGAAGGCAGCAGGAAGAGGAGAGGAGGCAGGGAACACGCGTCTAAACCAGAGAGCTGGGAAGCGAGTACTTGCAACGCGAAACGGTGCAGGGAGCAGGGACAGAAAGGGAGAACTCCACTGAGGAGGAACAGCTGGCAGTTAGCCTTCTTTGGAGATGAGAACTTGATCACCACGGGAGAGGATTGTTGAGAGGGTTACAGAGGGTGAGGTCTGAGATCTGAAAATCCTGAGTTTTCCCTGCAGTGTGTAGGGCCAGCGACATGAAGAGTTGCAGATCTCGTAAAAGTCCAGGTCAGGAAGCATACAGGTTCATGTTGAATTCTCCAAGTAGGCGGAGTTGAGTGGTAGGAGGCTAGGATGGAGAAGTCCATCCACTGAGAGAGGAAGGGGGTAGGCAAATAGCCACGGTGAGAGATTCGCCAGGAAAGAGAGAATGCATGCAGACAAGGTATACGTGAGAGGAGTCGGCCTGCAAAGGAAAGCTATTTACTACAGGAATCAAGGATACTCCCCTCAAGAACGGTTGGATCTGGGCATGGAGAGGAACTCGTCATCAGGGAGGAAAGTGTCAAAGCTCGAGACAGCGCTGGGTCAACCATGTCTCGGTGAGACCAAGAACATCAAGGTCGGGTTCTTCCAGGAAATGGCAGATGTCAGATGAGTGTTTGAAAATGAGAGAGTTGAGAGTGGGGAGGGGTACAAATCAGTAATCACTGCGGAGGTGTAGAAGGAGCCTGACTTAGGGCAGATGAGGAAGGAGAGAGGAAAGGAAGCAGAAGAAGGGAGAGAAGAGACAGCAGGAGTGCATGATCAATCCGGTCTGAGTCTCAGGATTGGAATGGGAAGTTCGATATCACATGTCATGCTATAGGAAGAGTCTCAGGATTGGAATGGGAAGGAGTTGGATATGACATCTCTTGTTATAGGGAGGGTCTCAGGTTTGGTATTAGAATCACATCTTTTGGGAAGGGTCTCGGGTTTGGTATTGGAAGAAATGAGATTTCAAATCTCAGGCTGTGGGAATGGTCTCGGGTTTGGTATTGGAAGGGGTGAGAAATCACATTTCATGTTACAGGAAGGGTGACAAGTTTGGAATGGGAAGGAGTTGGATATCACATGAAGGGGCTCAGGTTTGGTATTAGTAGCATAGAGATATCACATCTCGTTATAGAAAGGGTCTCGATTGGAATGGGAAGGAGTTGGATATCACATCTCATGCTATAGGGAGGGTCTCAGGATGATATTAGAAGCATTGAAATATCACATCTCATGCTATCGGAAGGGTCTCAGGATTGGAATGGGAAGGAGTTGGATATCACATATGCTAAAGGAAAGGTTTAAGGTTTGGAAGGGGAAGGATTTGGATCTCACATCTCATTTTTCAGTACGGGTCTCAGGTTTGGTATTAGAAGCGTGGAGATATCACATCTCATGGTATAATAAGGGTCTCAGGATTGGAATGGGAAGGAGTTGGATATCACATCTCAAGCTATCTCAGGATTGGAATGGGAAGGAGTTTGATATCACATCTCGAGCTATAGGAAGGGTCTCAGGTTTGGGAAGGGAAGGATTGGGATTTCACATCTCGTTATAGGATGGTTCTCATGTTTGTTTTTAGAAGCATTGAGATATCAAATCTCATGCTATTGGAAGGGTCTCAGGTTTGGAATGGGAAGGAGTTGGATATCACATCTCATGATATAGGAAGGATCTCAGGTTTGGTATTAGAAGCATTGAGATATCACATCTCATGCTATAGGAAGGGTCTCAGGATAGGAATGTGAAGGATTTGGATATCACATCATACTAAAGGTAGGGTCTCAGGTTTGGTATAAGCATTGAGATATCACATCTCTGCTATCGGAAAGGTCTCAGGATTGGATTGGGAAGGAGTTGGATATCCCTTCTCATGCTATAGGAAGGGTCTCAGGTTGGAATGGGAAGGAGTTGGATATCACATCTCATGCTATAGGAAGGGTCTCAAGATTAAAATGGGAAGGATTTGGATATCACATCTCTTGCTATAGGAAGGGTCTCAGGTTTTTTATTAGAAACATTGAGATATCACATCTCATGCTATAGGAAGGGTTTCAGGATTGGAATGGGAAGGATTTGGATATCACATCTCATGCTAAAGGAAGGGTCTCAGGTTTGGAAGGGGAAGGATTTGGATATCATATCTCATGTTATAGGGCGGGTCCCAGGTTTGGTATTAGAAGCATTGAGATATCACATCTCATGGCATAGGAAGGGTCTCAGGATTGGAATGGGAAGGAGTTGGATATCACATCTCATCCAATAGAAAGGGTCTCAGGTTTGGAATGGGAAGGAATTGGATATCACATCATGTTATAGGAAGGATCTCAGGATTGGAATGGGAAGGATTTGGATATCCCTTCTCATGCTATAGGAAGTGTCTCAGGTTGGAATGGGAAGGAGTTGGATATCATATCTCGTTATAGGAAGGGTCTCAGGATTGGAATGGGAAGGATTTGGATATCACATCTCTTGCTATAGGAAGGGTCTCAGGTTTTTTATTAGAAACATTGAGCTATCACATCTCATGCTATAGGAAGGGTTTCAGGATTGGAATGGGAAGGATTTGGATATCACATCTCATGCTAAAGGAAGGGTCTCAGGTTTGGAAGGGGAAGGATTTGGATATCATATCTCATGTTATAGGACGGGTCACAGGTTTGGTATTAGAAGCATTGAGATATCACATCTCATGCTATAGGGGGAGTCTCAGGATTGGAATGGGAAGGAGTTGGATATCACGTCTCATGTCATAGGAAGGGTCTCAGGATTGGAATGGCAAGGAGTTGGATATCACATCTCATGCTAAAGGAAGGGTCTCAGGTTTGATAGAAGCATTGAGATATCACATCTCATGCTATAGGAAGGAACTCAGGATTGCAATGGGAAGGAGTTGGAAATCACATCTCATGCCATAGGATGGGTCATCAGGTTTGGTATAAGCATTGAGATATCACATCTCTGCTATCGGAAGGGTCTCAGGATAGGAATGGGAAGGACTTAGATATCACATCTCATACTATAGGGAGGGTCTCAGTTTTGATATTAGAAGCATTGAGCTATCACATCTCATGCTAGCGGAAGGGTCTCAGGATTGGAATGGGATGGAGTTGGATATCACATCGCAAGCTATCTCGGGATTGGAATGGGAAGGAGTTTGATATCACATCTCAAGCTATATGAAGGGTCTCAGGTTTGGAAGGGGAAGGATTTGGATCTCACATCTCATGTTATAGGATGGTTCTCATGTTTGGTTTTAGTAGCATTGAGATATCACATCTCATGCTATCGGAAGGGTCTCAGGTTTGGAAAGGGAAGGATTTGGAGTTCACATGTTATAGGATGGTTCTCAGGTTTGGTTTTAGAAGCATTAAGATATAACATCTCATGCTATAGGAAGGGTCTCAGGTTTGGAATGGGAAGGAGTTGATATCAGATCTCATGCTAAAGGAAAGGTCTCAGGTTTGGAAGGGGAAGGATTTGGATCTCACATCTCATGTTTTAGGACGGGTCTCAGGTTTGGTATTAGAAGCATTGAAATATCACATCTCATGGTATAGGAAGGGTCTCAGGTTTGGAAAGGGAATGATTTGGATTTCACATCTCATGTTATAGGATGGTTCTCATGTTTGGTTTTAGAAGCATTGAGATATCACATCTCATGCTATCGGAAGGGTCTCAGGTTTGGAATGGGAAGGAGTTTGATATCACATCTCATGTTATAGGAAGGATCTCAGGTTTGGTATTAGAAGCATTGAGATATCACATCTCATGCTATAGGAAGGGTTTTAGGATTGGAATCGGAAGGGGTTGTATATGACATCTCATGTTATAGGAAGGATCTCAGGTTTGGTATTAGAAGCATTGAGATATCACATCTCATGCTATGGGAAGGGTCTCAGGATTGGAATCGGAAGGAGTTGTATTGGAATCTCATGCCATAGGAAGGGTCTCAGGTTTGGTATAAGCATTGAGATATCACATCTCTGCTATCGGAAGGGTCTCAGGATTGGAATGGGAAGGAGTAGGATATCCCATCTCGTTATAGGAAGGGTCTCAGGTTTGGTATTAGAAGCATTGAGATATCACATCTCATGCTATAGGAAGGGTCTAAGGTTTGGAAAGGGGAAGGATTTGGGTACCACATCTCATGTTATAGGATCGGTCTCAGGTTTGGTATTAGAAGCATTGAGATATCAAGTCTCATGGTATAGGACGGGTCTCAGAATTGGAATGGGAAGGAGTTGGATATCACATCTCAAGCTATAGGAAGGGCCTCAGGATTGGAATGGGAAGGAGTTTGATATCACATCTCATGCCATGGTATGGGTCTCAGGTTTTGTAGAAGCATTGGGATATCACATCACATGCTATCGGAAGGGTATCGGGATTGGATTTGGAAGGAGTTGGATATCCCATCTCATGCTATAGGCAGGGTCTAAGGTTGGAATGGGAAGGAGTTGGATATCACATCTCATGTTATAGGAAGGGTCTCAGGATTGGAATGGGAAGGACTTGGATATCACATCTCATTCTATAGGAAGGCTCTCAGGGTTGGAAGGGGAAGGAGTTGGATATCACATTTCATGTTAGAGGTAGGATCTCAGGTTTGGTATTAGAGGCATTGAGATATCACATCTCATGCCATCAGAAGGGTCTCAGGATTGGAATGGGAAGGAGTTGGATATCACATCTCATGCTAAAGGGAGGGTCTAAGGTTTGGAAGGGGAAGGATTTGGACATCACATCTCATGTTATAGGAATTATCTCAGGTTTGGTATTAGAAGCATTGAGATATCACATCTCATGCTATCGGAAGGGTCTCAGGTTTGGTATAAGCATTGAGATATCACATCTCTGCTATCGGAAGGGTCTCAGGATTGGAAAGGGAAGGATTTGGAGTTCACATGTTATAGGATGGTTCTCGGGTTTGGTTTTAGAAGCATTAAGATATAACCTCTCATGCTATAGGAAGGGTCTCAGGTTTGGAATGGGAAGGAGTTGATATCAGATCTCATGCTAAAGGAAAGGTCTCAGGTTTGGAAGGGGAAGGATTTGGATCTCACATCTCATGTTTTAGGACGGGTCTCAGGTTTGGTATTAGAAGCATTGAAATATCACATCTCATGGTATAGGAAGGGTCTCAGGTTTGGAAAGGGAATGATTTGGATTTCACATCTCATGTTATAGGATGGTTCTCATGTTTGGTTTTAGAAGCATTGAGATATCACATCTCATGCTATTGGAAGGGTCTCAGGTTTGGAATGGGAAGGAGTTTGATATCACATCTCATGTTATAGGAAGGATCTCAGGTTTGGTATTAGAAGCATTGAGATATCACATCTCATGCTATAGGAAGGGTTTTAGGATTGGAATCGGAAGGGGTTGTATATGACATCTCATGTTATAGGAAGGATCTCAGGTTTGGTATTAGAAGCATTGAGATATCACATCTCATGCTATAGGAAGGGTCTCAGGATTGGAATCGGAAGGAGTTGTATTGGAATCTCATGCCATAGGAAGGGTCTCAGGTTTGGTATAAGCATTGAGATATCACATCTCTGCTATCGGAAGGGTCTCAGGATTGGAATGGGAAGGAGTAGGATATCCCATCTCGTTATAGGAAGGGTCTCAGGTTTGGTATTAGAAGCATTGAGATATCACATCTCATGCTATAGGAAGGGTCTAAGGTTTGGAAAGGGGAAGGATTTGGGTACCACATCTCATGTTATAGGATCGGTCTCAGGTTTTGTATTAGAAGCATTGAGATATCAAGTCTCATGGTATAGGACGGGTCTCAGAATTGGAATGGGAAGGAGTTGGATATCACATCTCAAGCTATAGGAAGGGTCTCAGGATTGGAATGGGAAGGAGTTTGATATCACATCTCATGCCATGGTATGGGTCTCAGGTTTTGTAGAAGCATTGGGATATCACATCACATGCTATCGGAAGGGTATCGGGATTGGATTTGGAAGGAGTTGGATATCCCATCTCATGCTATAGGCAGGGTCTAAGGTTGGAATGGGAAGGAGTTGGATATCACATCTCATGTTATAGGAAGGGTCTCAGGATTGGAATGGGAAGGACTTGGATATCACATCTCATTCTATAGGAAGGCTCTCAGGGTTGGAAGGGGAAGGAGTTGGATATCACATTTCATGTTAGAGGTAGGATCTCAGGTTTGGTATTAGAGGCATTGAGATATCACATCTCATGCCATCAGAAGGGTCTCAGGATTGGAATGGGAAGGAGTTGGATATCACATCTCATGCTAAAGGGAGGGTCTAAGGTTTGGAAGGGGAAGGATTTGGACATCACATCTCATGTTATAGGAATTATCTCAGGTTTGGTATTAGAAGCATTGAGATATCAGATCTCATGCTATCGGAAGGGTCTCAGGTTTGGTATAAGCATTGAGATATCACATCTCTGCTATCGGAAGGGTCTCAGGATTGTAAAGGGAAGGACTTGGATATCACAATTCATGTTATAGGAAGGGCCTCAGGTTTGGTATTAGAAGCATTGAGATATCACATCTCATGCTATAGGAAGGGTCTCAGGATTGGAATGGGAAGGACTTGGATATCACATCTCATGTTATAGGAAGGGTCTCAGGTTTGGTATTAGAAGCATTGAGATATCACATCTCATGCTATAGGAAGGGTCTCAGGAATGGAATGGGAAGGACTTGGATATCACATCTCATGATACAGGAAGGGTCTAAGGTTTGGAAGGGGAAGGATTTGGATATCACATCTCATGTTATTGGACCGGTCTCAGGTTTGGTATTAGAAGCATTGAGATATCAAGTCTCATGGTATAGGACGGGAGTTTGATATCACATCTCATGCCATGGTATGGGTCTCAGGTTTTGTAGAAGCATTGGGATATCACATCTCATGCTATCGGAAGGGTATCAGGATTGGATTTGGAAGGAGTTGGATATCCCATCTCATGCTATAGGAAGGGTCTCAGGATTGGAATGGGAAGGACTTGGATATCACATCTCATGCTGTAGGAAGGCTCTCAGGTTTGGAAAGGGAAGGAGTTGGATATCACATTTCATGTTAGAGGTAGGATCTCAGGTTTGGTATTAGAGGCATTGAGATATCACATCTCAAGCTATCTCAGGATTGGAATGGGAAGGAGTTTGATATCACATCTCGAGCTATAGGAAGGGTCTCAGGTTTGGGAAGGGAAGGATTGGGATTTCACATCTCGTTATAGGATGGTTCTCATGTTTGTTTTTAGAAGCATTGAGATATCAAATCTCATGCTATTGGAAGGGTCTCAGGTTTGGAATGGGAAGGAGTTGGATATCACATCTCATGTTATAGGAAGGATCTCAGGTTTGGTATTAGAAGCATTGAGATATCACATCTCATGCTATAGGAAGGGTCTCAGGATAGGAATGTGAAGGATTTGGATATCACATCATACTAAAGGTAGGGTCTCAGGTTTGGTATAAGCATTGAGATATCACATCTCTGCTATCGGAAGGGTCTCAGGTTGGAATGGGAAGGAGTTGGATATCACATCTCATGCTATAGGAAGGGTCTCAAGATTAAAATGGGAAGGATTTGGATATCACATCTCTTGCTATAGGAAGGGTCTCAGGTTTTTTATTAGAAACATTGAGATATCACATCTCATGCTATAGGAAGGGTTTCAGGATTGGAATGGGAAGGATTTGGATATCACATCTCATGCTAAAGGAAGGGTCTCAGGTTTGGAAGGGGAAGGATTTGGATATCATATCTCATGTTATAGGGCGGGTCCCAGGTTTGGTATTAGAAGCATTGAGATATCACATCTCATGGCATAGGAAGGGTCTCAGGATTGGAATGGGAAGGAGTTGGATATCACATCTCATCCAATAGAAAGGGTCTCAGGTTTGGAATGGGAAGGAATTGGATATCACATCATGTTATAGGAAGGATCTCAGGATTGGAATGGGAAGGATTTGGATATCCCTTCTCATGCTATAGGAAGTGTCTCAGGTTGGAATGGGAAGGAGTTGGATATCATATCTCGTTATAGGAAGGGTCTCAGGATTGGAATGGGAAGGATTTGGATATCACATCTCTTGCTATAGGAAGGGTCTCAGGTTTTTTATTAGAAACATTGAGCTATCACATCTCATGCTATAGGAAGGGTTTCAGGATTGGAATGGGAAGGATTTGGATATCACATCTCATGCTAAAGGAAGGGTCTCAGGTTTGGAAGGGGAAGGATTTGGATATCATATCTCATGTTATAGGACGGGTCACAGGTTTGGTATTAGAAGCATTGAGATATCACATCTCATGCTATAGGAGGAGTCTCAGGATTGGAATGGGAAGGAGTTGGATATCACGTCTCATGTTATAGGAAGGGCCTCAGGATTGCAATGGGAAGGAGTTGGATATCACATCTCATGCCATAGGATGGGTCATCAGGTTTGGTATAAGCATTGAGATATCACATCTCTGCTATCGGAAGGGGCTCAGGATAGGAATGGGAAGGACTTAGATATCACATCTCATACTATAGGGAGGGTCTCAGTTTTGATATTAGAAGCATTGAGCTATCACATCTCATGCTATCGGAAGGGTCTCAGGATTGGAATGGGATGGAGTTGGATATCACATCGCAAGCTATCTCGGGATTGGAATGGGAAGGAGTTTGATATCACATCTCAAGCTATAGGAAGGGTCTCAGGTTTGGAAGGGGAAGGATTTGGATCTCACATCTCATGTTATAGGATGGTTCTCATGTTTGGTTTTAGTAGCATTGAGATATCACATCTCATGCTATCGGAAGGGTCTCAGGTTTGGAATGGGAAGGAGTTGATATCAGATCTCATGCTAAAGGAAAGGTCTCAGGTTTGGAAGGGGAAGGATTTGGATCTCACATCTCATGTTTTAGGACGGGTCTCAGGTTTGGTATTAGAAGCATTGAAATATCACATCTCATGGTATAGGAAGGGTCTCAGGTTTGGAAAGGGAATGATTTGGATTTCACATCTCATGTTATAGGATGGTTCTCATGTTTGGTTTTAGAAGCATTGAAATATCACATCTCATGGTATAGGAAGGGTCTCAGGTTTGGAAAGGGAATGATTTGGATTTCACATCTCATGTTATAGGAAGGATCTCAGGTTTGGTATTAGAAGCATTGAGATATCACATCTCATGCTATAGGAAGGGTTTTAGGATTGGAATCGGAAGGGGTTGTATATGACATCTCATGTTATAGGAAGGATCTCAGGTTTGGTATTAGAAGCATTGAGATATCACATCTCATGCTATAGGAAGGGTCTCAGGATTGGAATCGGAAGGAGTTGTATTGGAATCTCATGCCATAGGAAGGGTCTCAGGTTTGGTATAAGCATTGAGATATCACATCTCTGCTATCGGAAGGGTCTCAGGATTGGAATGGGAAGGAGTTGGATATCACATCTCATGATAAAGGAAGGGTCTAAGGTTTGGAAGGGGAAGGATTTGGATATCACATCTCATGTTATAGGACGGGTCTCAGGTTTGGTATTAGAAGCATTGAGATATCAAGTCTCATGGTATAGGAAGGGTCTCAGAATTGGAATGGGAAGGAGTTGGATATCACATCTCAAGCTATAGGAAGGGTCTCAGGATTGGAATGGGAAGGAGTTTGATATCACATCTCATGCCATAGTATGGGTCTCAGGTTTGGTAGAAGCATTGGGATATCACATCGGATGCTATCGGAAGGGTATCAGGATTGGATTTGGAAGGAGTTGGATATCCCATCTCATGCTATAGGAAGGGTCTCAGGTTGGAATGGGAAGGAGTTGGATATCACATCTCATGTTATAGGAAGGGTCTCAGGATTGGAATGGGAAGGACTTGGATATCATATCTCATGCTATAGGAAGGCTCTCAGGTTTGGAAGGGGAAGGAGTTGGATATCACATTTCATGTTAGAGGAAGGATCTCAGGTTTGGTATTAGAGGCATTGAGATATCACATCTCATGCTATAGGAAGGTTCTCAGGATTGGAATGGGAAGGAGTTGGATATCACATCTCAAGCTATAGGAAGGGTCTCAGGTTTGGTATAAGAATTGAGATATCACATCTCATGCTATAGGAAGGGTCTAAGGATTGGAATGGGAAGGAGTTGGATATCACATCTCATGTTATAGGAAAGATATCAGGTTTGGTATTAGAAGCATTGAGACATCACATCTCATGTTATAGGAAGGGTCTCAGGATTGGAATGGGAAGAAGTTGGATATCACATCTCATGCTATAGGAAGGGTCTCAGGTTTGGTATAAGCATTGAGATATCACATCTCATGCTATAGGAAGGGTCTCAGGATTGGAATGGGAAGGAGTTGTATATAACATCTCATGCCATAGGAAGGGCCTCAGGTTTGGTATAAGCATTGAGATATCACATCTCATGCTATAGGAAGTGTCTCAGGATTGGAATTGAAAGGAGTTGGATATCCCATCTCATGTTATAGGACGGGTCTCAGGTTTGTTATTAGAATCATTGAGATATCATATTGCATGCTGTAGGACTGGTCTAAGGATTGGAATGGGAAGGACTTGGATATCACATCTCATGCTATAGGTAGGCTCTCAGGTTTGGAAAGGGAAGGAGTTGGATATCACATTTCATGTTAGAGGAAGGATCTCAGGTTTGGTATTAGAGGCATTGAGATATCACATCTCATGCTATAGGAAGGGTCTCAGGATTGGAATGGGAAGGAGTTGGATATCACAACTCATGCTATAGGAAGGATCTCAGGTTTGGTATTAGAAGCATTGAGACATCACATCTCATGCTATGGGAAGGGTCTCAGGATTGGAATGGGAAGGAGTTGGATATCACATCTCATGCTATAGGAAGGGTCTCAGGTTTGGTATAAGCATTAAGATATCACATCTCATACTATAGGAAGGGTCTCAGGATTGGAATGGGAAGGAGTTGTATGTGACATCTTATGCCATAGGAAGGGTCTCAGGTTTGGTATAAGCATTGAGATATCACATCTCTGCTATCGGAAGGGTCTCAGGATTGGAATGGGAAGGAGTTGGATATCCCATCTCATGTTATAGGAAGAGTCACAGGTTTGGTATTAGAAGCATTGAGATATCACATCTCATGCTATAGGAAGTGTCTCAGGATTGGAATGGGAAGGAGTTTGATATCACATCTCATGCCATGTATGGGTCTCAGGTTTTGTAGAAGCATTGGGATATCACATCTCATGCTATCGGAAGGGTATCAGGATTGGATTTGGAAGGAGTTGAATATCCCATCTCATGCTATAGGAAGGGTCTCAGGTTGGAATGGGAAGGAGTTGGATATCACATCTGATGTTATAGGAAGGGTCTCAGGATTGGAATGGGAAGGACTTGGATATCACATCTCATGCTATAGGAAGGCTCTCAGGTTTGGAAGGGGAAGGAGTTGGATATCACATTTCATGTTAGAGGTAGGATCTCAGGTTTGGTAAAGAGGCATTGAGATATCACATCTCATGCTATAGGAAGGGTCTCAGGATTGGAATGGGAAGGAGTTGGATATCACATCTCATGTTATAGGAAAGATCGCAGGTTTGGTATTAGAAGCATTGAGACATCACATCTCATGTTATAGGAAGGGTCTCAGGATTGGAATGGGAAGGACTTGGATATCACATCTCATGCTATAGGAAGGCTCTCAGGTTTGGAAGGGGAAGGAGTTGGATATCACATTTCATGTTAGAGGTAGGATCTCAGGTTTGGTAAAAAGGCATTGAGATAACACATCTCATGCTATCGGAAGGGTCTCAGGATTGGAATGGGAAGGAGTTTGATATCACATCTCATGCTATAGGAAAGGTCTCAGGTTTGGAACTGGAAGGAGTTGGATATCCCATCTCATGTTATAGGACGGGTCTCAGGTTTGGTATTAGAAGCATTGAGATATCACATCGCATGCTGTAGGAAGAGTCTCAGGATTGGAATGGGAAGGAGTTGGATATTACATTCTTGCTATAGGAAGGGTCTCATGTTTGGAATGGGAAGGAGTTGGATATCACATATGCTATAGGAAGGGTCTCAGGTTTGGAACGGGAAAGAATTGGATATCACATCTCATGCTATAGGAAGGGTCTCAGGTTTGGTATAAGCATTGAGATATCACATCTCTGCTATCGGAAGTGTCTCAGGATTGGAATGGGAAGGAGTTGGATATCCCATCTCATGTTATAGGACGGGTCTCAGGTTTGTTATTAGAATCATTGAGATATCATATTGCATGCTGTAGGAAGGGTCTAAGGATTGGAATGGGAAGGACTTGGATATCACATCTCATGCTATAGGTAGGCTCTCAGGTTTGGAAAGGGAAGGAGTCGGATATCACATTTCATGTTAGAGGAAGGATCTCAGGTTTGGTATTAGAGGCATTGAGATATCACATCTCATGCTATAGGAAGTGTCTCAGGATTGGAATGGGAAGGAGTTGGATATCACATCTCATGCTATAGGAAGGGATTCAGGTTTGGTATAAGCATTGAGATATCACATCTCATGCTATAGGAAGGGTCTCAGGATTGGAATGGGAAGGAGTTGGATATCACATCTCATGCTATAGGAAGGGTCTCAGGTTTGGTATAAGCATTGAGATATCACATCTCATGCTATAGGAAGGGTCTCAGGATTGGAATGGGAAGGAGTTGTATATGACATCTCATGCCATAGGAAGGGTTTCGGGTTTGGTATAAGCATTGAGATATCACATCTCTGCTATCGGAAGGGTCTCAGGATTGGAATGGGAAGGAGTTTGATATCACATCTCATGCCATGTATGGGTCTCAGGTTTTGTAGAAGCATTGGGATATCACATCTCATGCTATCGGAAGGGTATCAGGATTGGATTTGGAAGGAGTTGGATATCCCATCTCATGCTATAGGAAGGGTCTCAGGTTGGAATGGGAAGGAGTTGGATATCACATCTGATGTTATAGGAAGGGTCTCAGGATTGGAATGGGAAGGACTTGGATATCACATCTCATGCTATAGGAAGGCTCCCAGGTTTGGAAGGGGAAGGAGTTGGATATCACATTTCATGTTAGAGGTAGGATATCAGGTTTGGTAAAGAGGCATTGAGATATCACATCTCGTGCTATAGGAAGGGTCTCACAATTGGAATGGGAAGGAGTTGGATATCACATCTCATGTTATAGGAAAGATCTCAGGTTTGGTATTAGAAGCATTGAGACATCACATCTCATGTTATAGGAAGGGTCTCAGGATTGGAATGGGAAGAAGTTGGATATCACATCTCATGCAATAGGAAGGTTCTCAGGTTTGGTATAAGCATTGAGATATCACATCTCATGCTATAAGAAGGGTCTCAGGATTGGAATGGGAAGGAGTTGTATATGACATCTCATGCCATAGGAAGGGTCTCAGGTTTGGTATAAGCATTGAGATATCACATCTCATGCTATAGGAAGGGTCTCAGGATTGGAATGGGAAGGACTTGGATATCACATCTCATGCTATAGGCAGGGTCTCAGGTTTGGAAAGGGAAGGAGTTGGATATCACATTTCATGTTAGAGGTAGGATCTCAGGTTTGGTATTAGAGGCATTGAGATATCACATCTCATGCTATCAGAAGGGTCTCAGGATTGGAATGGGAAGGAGTTGGATATCACATCTCATGCTAAAGGGAGGGTCTCAGGTTTGGAAGGGGAAGGATTAGGATATCACATCTCATGTTATAGGAAGGATCTCAGGTTTGGTATTAGAAGCATTGAGATATCACATCTCATGCTATCGGAAGTATCTCAGGTTTGGTATTAGAGGCATTGAGATATCACATCTCATGCTATCATAAGGGTCTCAGGATTGGAATGGGAAGGAGCTGGATATCACATCTCATGCTATAGGAAGGGTCTCAGGTTTGGAACGGGAAGGAGTTGGATATCACATCTCATGTTATAGGAAGAGTCTCAGGTTTGGAATAAACATTGAGATATCACATCTCTGCAATCGGAAGTGTCTCAGGATTGGAATGGGAAGGAGTTTGATATCACATCTCATGCCATGTATGGGTCTCAGGTTTTGTAGAAGCATTGGGATATCACATCTCATGCTATCTGAAGGGTATCAGGATTGGATTTGGAAGGAGTTGGATATCCCATCTCATGCTATAGGAAGGGTCTCAGGTTGGAATGGGAAGGAGTTGGATATCACATCTGATGTTATAGGAAGGGTCTCAGGATTGGAATGGGAAGGACTTGGATATCACATCTCATGCTATAGGAAGGCTCCCAGGTTTGGAAGGGGAAGGAGTTGGATATCACATATCATGTTAGAGGTAGGATATCAGGTTTGGTAAAGAGGCATTGAGATATCACATCTCGTGCTATAGGAAGGGTCTCACAATTGGAATGGGAAGGAGTTGGATATCACATCTCATGTTATAGGAAAGATCTCAGGTTTGGTATTAGAAGCATTGAGACATCACATCTCATGTTATAGGAAGGGTCTCAGGATTGGAATGGGAAGAAGTTGGATATCACATCTCATGCAATAGGAAGGTTCTCAGGTTTGGTATAAGCATTGAGATATCACATCTCATGCTATAAGAAGGGTCTCAGGATTGGAATGGGAAGGAGTTGTATATGACATCTCATGCCATAGGAAGGGTCTCAGGTTTGGTATAAGCATTGAGATATCACATCTCATGCTATAGGAAGGGTCTCAGGATTGGAATGGGAAGGACTTGGATATCACATCTCATGCTATAGGCAGGGTCTCAGGTTTGGAAAGGGAAGGAGTTGGATATCACATTTCATGTTAGAGGTAGGATCTCAGGTTTGGTATTAGAGGCATTGAGATATCACATCTCATGCTATCAGAAGGGTCTCAGGATTGGAATGGGAAGGAGTTGGATATCACATCTCATGCTAAAGGGAGGGTCTCAGGTTTGGAAGGGGAAGGATTAGGATATCACATCTCATGTTATAGGAAGGATCTCAGGTTTGGTATTAGAAGCATTGAGATATCACATCTCATGCTATCGGAAGTATCTCAGGTTTGGTATTAGAGGCATTGAGATATCACATCTCATGCTATCATAAGGGTCTCAGGATTGGAATGGGAAGGAGCTGGATATCACATCTCATGCTATAGGAAGGGTCTCAGCTTTGGAACGGGAAGGAGTTGGATATCACATCTCATGTTATAGGAAGAGTCTCAGGTTTGGAATAAACATTGAGATATCACATCTCTGCAATTGGAAGTGTCTCAGGATTGGGATGGGAAGGAGTTGGATATCACATCTCATGCTATAGGAAGGGTCTCAGGTTTGGAACGGGAAGGAGTTGGATATCCCATCTCATGTTATAGGACGGGTCTCAGGTTTGGTATTAGAAGCATTGAGATATCACATCGCATGCTGTAGGAAGGGTCTCAGGATTGGAATGGGAAGGAGTTGGATATTACATTCTTGCTATAGGAAGGATC
This sequence comes from Ambystoma mexicanum, assembly GCF_040938575.1. NCBI lineage: Eukaryota > Metazoa > Chordata > Amphibia > Caudata > Ambystomatidae > Ambystoma > Ambystoma mexicanum. Next base: position 1,150,361,949 of record NC_090934.1, read on the forward strand.
TCATGTTTGGAATGGGAAGGAGTTGGATATCACATATGCTATAGGAAGGGTCTCAGGTTTGGAACGGGAAGGAGTTGGATATCACATCTCATGCTATAGGAAGGGTCTCAGGTTTAGTATAAGCATTGAGATATCACATCTCTGCTATTGGAAGTGTCTCAGGATTGGAATGGGAAGGAGTTGGATATCCCATCTCATGTTATAGGACGGGTCTCTGGTTTGGTATAAGCATTGAGATATCACATCTCATGCTATAGGAAGGGTCTCAGGATTGGAATGGGAAGGATTTGGATATCACATCTCATGCTATAGGAAGGGTCTCAGGTTTGGTATACGCATGGAGATATCACTTCTCATGCTATAGGAAGGGTCTCAGGATTGGAATGGGAAGGAGTTGGATATCACATCTCATGCTATAGGAAGGGTCTCGGGTTTGGTATAAGCATGGAGATATCACTTCTCATGCTATAGGAAGGGTCTCAGGATTGGAATGGGAAGGAGTTGGATATCACATCTCATGTTATAGGAAGGATCTCAGGTTTGGTATTAGAAGCATTGAGACATCACATCTCATGCTATGGGAAGGGTCTCAGGATTAGAATGGGAAGGACTTGGATATCCCATCTCATGTTATAGGAAGGGTCTCAGGTTTGGTATTAGAAGCATTGAGATATCACATCTCATGCTATAGGAAGGGTCTCAGGATTGGAATGGGAAGGACTTGGATGTCAGATCTCATGCTATAGGGAGGGTCTCAAGTTTGATATTAGAAGCATTGAGATAACAAATCTCATGATATCGGAAGGGTGTCAGGATTGGAATGGGAAGGAGTTGGATATCACATCTCATGATAAAGGAAGGGTCTAAGGTTTGGAAGGGGAAGGATTTGGATATCACATCTCATGTTATAGGACGGGTCTCAGGTTTGGTATTAGAAGCATTGAGATATCAAGTCTCATGGTATAGGAAGGGTCTCAGAATTGGAATGGGAAGGAGTTGGATATCACATCTCAAGCTATAGGAAGGGTCTCAGGATTGGAATGAGAAGGAGTTTGATATCACATCTCATGCCATAGTATGGGTCTCAGGTTTGGTAGAAGCATTGGGATATCACATCTCATGCTATCGGAAGGGTATCAGGATTGGATTTGGAAGGAGTTGGATATCCCATCTCATGCTATAGGAAGGGTCTCAGGTTGGAATGGGAAGGAGTTGGATATCACATCTCATGTTATAGGAAGGGTCTCAGGATTGGAATGGGAAGGACTTGGATATCATATCTCATGCTATAGGAAGGCTCTCAGGTTTGGAAGGGGAAGGAGTTGGATATCACATTTCATGTTAGAGGAAGGATCTCAGGTTTGGTATTAGAGGCATTGAGATTTCACATCTCATGCTATAGGAAGGTTCTCAGGATTGGAATGGGAAGGAGTTGGATATCACATCTCAAGCTATAGGAAGGGTCTCAGGTTTGGTATAAGCATTGAGATATCACATCTCATGCTATAGGAAGGGTCTCAGGATTGGAATGGGAAGGAGTTGGATATCACATCTCATGTTATAGGAAAGATATCAGGTTTGGTATTAGAAGCATTGAGACATCACATCTCATGTTATAGGAAGGGTCTCAGGATTGGAATGGGAAGAAGTTGGATATCACATCTCATGCTATAGGAAGGGTCTCAGGTTTGGTATAAGCATTGAGATATCACATCTCATGCTATAGGAAGGGTCTCAGGATTGGAATGGGAAGGAGTTGTATATGACATCTCATGCCATAGGAAGGGTCTCAGGTTTGGTATAAGCATTGAGATATCACATCTCATGCTATAGGAAGTGTCTCAGGATTGGAATTGAAAGGAGTTGGATATCCCATCTCATGTTATAGGACGGGTCTCAGGTTTGTAATTAGAATCATTGAGATATCATATTGCATGCTGTAGGAAGGGTCTAAGGATTGGAATGGGAAGGACTTGGATATCACATCTCATGCTATAGGTAGGCTCTCAGGTTTGGAAAGGGAAGGAGTTGGATATCACATTTCATGTTAGAGGAAGGATCTCAGGTTTGGTATTAGAGGCATTGAGATATCACATCTCATGCTATAGGAAGGGTCTCAGGATTGGAATGGGAAGGAGTTGGATATCACATCTCATGCTATAGGAAGGATCTCAGGTTTGGTATTAGAAGCATTGAGACATCACATCTCATGCTATGGGAAGGGTCTCAGGATTGGAATGGGAAGGAGTTGGATATCACATCTCATGCTATAGGAAGGGTCTCAGGTTTGGTATAAGCATTAAGATATCACATCTCATACTATAGGAAGGGTCTCAGGATTGGAATGGGAAGGAGTTGTATGTGACATCTTATGCCATAGGAAGGGTCTCAGGTTTGGTATAAGCATTGAGATATCACATCTCTGCTATCGGAAGGGTCTCAGGATTGGAATGGGAAGGAGTTGGATATCCCATCTCATGTTATAGGAAGAGTCACAGGTTTGGTATTAGAAGCATTGAGATATCACATCTCATGCTATAGGAAGTGTCTCAGGATTGGAATGGGAAGGAGTTTGATATCACATCTCATGCCATGTATGGGTCTCAGGTTTTGTAGAAGCATTGGGATATCACATCTCATGCTATCGGAAGGGTATCAGGATTGGATTTGGAAGGAGTTGAATATCCCATCTCATGCTATAGGAAGGGTCTCAGGTTGGAATGGGAAGGAGTTGGATATCACATCTGATGTTATAGGAAGGGTCTCAGGATTGGAATGGGAAGGACTTGGATATCACATCTCATGCTATAGGAAGGCTCTCAGGTTTGGAAGGGGAAGGAGTTGGATATCACATTTCATGTTATAGGAAAGATCGCAGGTTTGGTATTAGAAGCATTGAGACATCACATCTCATGTTATAGGAAGGGTCTCAGGATTGGAATGGGAAGGACTTGGATATCACATCTCATGCTATAGGAAGGCTCTCAGGTTTGGAAGGGGAAGGAGTTGGATATCACATTTCATATTAGAGGTAGGATCTCAGGTTTGGTAAAAAGGCATTGAGATAACACATCTCATGCTATCGGAAGGGTCTCAGGATTGGAATGGGAAGGAGTTTGATATCACATCTCATGCTATAGGAAAGGTCTCAGGTTTGGAACTGGAAGGAGTTGGATATCCCATCTCATGTTATAGGACGGGTCTCAGGTTTGGTATTAGAAGCATTGAGATATCACATCGCATGCTGTAGGAAGGGTCTCAGGATTGGAATGGGAAGGAGTTGGATATTACATTCTTGCTATAGGAAGGGTCTCATGTTTGGAATGGGAAGGAGTTGGATATCACATATGCTATAGGAAGGTTCTCAGGTTTGGAACGGGAAAGAATTGGATATCACATCTCATGCTATAGGAAGGGCCTCAGGATTGGAATGGGAAGGAGTTTGATATCACATCTCATGCCATGGTATGGGTCTCAGGTTTTGTAGAAGCATTGGGATATCACATCACATGCTATCGGAAGGGTATCGGGATTGGATTTGGAAGGAGTTGGATATCCCATCTCATGCTATAGGCAGGGTCTAAGGTTGGAATGGGAAGGAGTTGGATATCACATCTCATGTTATAGGAAGGGTCTCAGAATTGGAATGGGAAGGACTTGGATATCACATCTCATTCTATAGGAAGGCTCTCAGGGTTGGAAGGGGAAGGAGTTGGATATCACATTTCATGTTAGAGGTAGGATCTCAGGTTTGGTATTAGAGGCATTGAGATATCACATCTCATGCCATCAGAAGGGTCTCAGGATTGGAATGGGAAGGAGTTGGATATCACATCTCATGCTAAAGGGAGGGTCTAAGGTTTGGAAGGGGAAGGATTTGGACATCACATCTCATGTTATAGGAATTATCTCAGGTTTGGTATTAGAAGCATTGAGATATCACATCTCATGCTATCGGAAGGGTCTCAGGTTTGGTATAAGCATTGAGATATCACATCTCTGCTATCGGAAGGGTCTCAGGATTGGAAAGGGAAGGATTTGGAGTTCACATGTTATAGGATGGTTCTCAGGTTTGGTTTTAGAAGCATTAAGATATAACATCTCATGCTATAGGAAGGGTCTCAGGTTTGGAATGGGAAGGAGTTGATATCAGATCTCATGCTAAAGGAAAGGTCTCAGGTTTGGAAGGGGAAGGATTTGGATCTCACATCTCATGTTTTAGGACGGGTCTCAGGTTTGGTATTAGAAGCATTGAAATATCACATCTCATGGTATAGGAAGGGTCTCAGGTTTGGAAAGGGAATGATTTGGATTTCACATCTCATGTTATAGGATGGTTCTCATGTTTGGTTTTAGAAGCATTGAGATATCACATCTCATGCTATCGGAAGGGTCTCAGGTTTGGAATGGGAAGGAGTTTGATATCACATCTCATGTTATAGGAAGGATCTCAGGTTTGGTATTAGAAGCATTGAGATATCACATCTCATGCTATAGGAAGGGTCTCAGGATAGGAATGTGAAGGATTTGGATATCACATCATACTAAAGGTAGGGTCTCAGGTTTGGTATAAGCATTGAGATATCACATCTCATGCTATAGGAAGGGTCTCAGGATTGGAATCGGAAGGAGTTGTATTGGAATCTCATGCCATAGGAAGGGTCTCAGGTTTGGTATAAGCATTGAGATATCACATCTCTGCTATCGGAAGGGTCTCAGGATTGGAATGGGAAGGAGTAGGATATCCCATCTCGTTATAGGAAGGGTCTCAGGTTTGGTATTAGAAGCATTGAGATATCACATCTCATGCTATAGGAAGGGTCTAAGGTTTGGAAAGGGGAAGGATTTGGGTACCACATCTCATGTTATAGGATCGGTCTCAGGTTTGGTATTAGAAGCATTGAGATATCAAGTCTCATGGTATAGGACGGGTCTCAGAATTGGAATGGGAAGGAGTTGGATATCACATCTCAAGCTATAGGAAGGGTCTCAGGATTGGAATGGGAAGGAGTTTGATATCACATCTCATGCCATGGTATGGGTCTCAGGTTTTGTAGAAGCATTGGGATATCACATCACATGCTATCGGAAGGGTATCGGGATTGGATTTGGAAGGAGTTGGATATCCCATCTCATGCTATAGGCAGGGTCTAAGGTTGGAATGGGAAGGAGTTGGATATCACATCTCATGTTATAGGAAGGGTCTCAGGATTGGAATGGGAAGGACTTGGATATCACATCTCATTCTATAGGAAGGCTCTCAGGGTTGGAAGGGGAAGGAGTTGGATATCACATTTCATGTTAGAGGTAGGATCTCAGGTTTGGTATTAGAGGCATTGAGATATCACATCTCATGCCATCAGAAGGGTCTCAGGATTGGAATGGGAAGGAGTTGGATATCACATCTCATGCTAAAGGGAGGGTCTAAGGTTTGGAAGGGGAAGGATTTGGACATCACATCTCATGTTATAGGAATTATCTCAGGTTTGGTATTAGAAGCATTGAGATATCACATCTCATGCTATCGGAAGGGTCTCAGGTTTGGTATAAGCATTGAGATATCACATCTCTGCTATCGGAAGGGTCTCAGGATTGGAAAGGGAAGGACTTGGATATCACAATTCATGTTATAGGAAGGGCCACAGGTTTGGTATTAGAAGCATTGAGATATCACATCTCATGCTATAGGAAGGGTCTCAGGATTGGAATGGGAAGGACTTGGATATCACATCTCATGTTATAGGAAGGGTCGCAGGTTTGGTATTAGAAGCATTGAGATATCACATCTCATGCTATAGGAAGGGTCTCAGGAATGGAATGGGAAGGACTTGGATATCACATCTCATGATACAGGAAGGGTCTAAGGTTTGGAAGGGGAAGGATTTGGATATCACATCTCATGTTATTGGACCGGTCTCAGGTTTGGTATTAGAAGCATTGAGATATCAAGTCTCATGGTATAGGACGGGAGTTTGATATCACATCTCATGCCATGGTATGGGTCTCAGGTTTTGTAGAAGCATTGGGATATCACATCTCATGCTATCGGAAGGGTATCAGGATTGGATTTGGAAGGAGTTGGATATCCCATCTCATGCTATAGGAAGGGTCTCAGGATTGGAATGGGAAGGACTTGGATATCACATCTCATGCTGTAGGAAGGCTCTCAGGTTTGGAAAGGGAAGGAGTTGGATATCACATTTCATGTTAGAGGTAGGATCTCAGGTTTGGTATTAGAGGCATTGAGATATCACATCTCAAGCTATCTCAGGATTGGAATGGGAAGGAGTTTGATATCACATCTCGAGCTATAGGAAGGGTCTCAGGTTTGGGAAGGGAAGGATTGGGATTTCACATCTCGTTATAGGATGGTTCTCATGTTTGTTTTTAGAAGCATTGAGATATCAAATCTCATGCTATTGGAAGGGTCTCAGGTTTGGAATGGGAAGGAGTTGGATATCACATCTCATGTTATAGGAAGGATCTCAGGTTTGGTATTAGAAGCATTGAGATATCACATCTCATGCTATAGGAAGGGTCTCAGGATAGGAATGTGAAGGATTTGGATATCACATCATACTAAAGGTAGGGTCTCAGGTTTGGTATAAGCATTGAGATATCACATCTCATGCTATAGGAAGGGTCTCAGGATTGGAATCGGAAGGAGTTGTATTGGAATCTCATGCCATAGGAAGGGTCTCAGGTTTGGTATAAGCATTGAGATATCACATCTCTGCTATCGGAAGGGTCTCAGGATTGGAATGGGAAGGAGTAGGATATCCCATCTCGTTATAGGAAGGGTCTCAGGTTTGGTATTAGAAGCATTGAGATATCACATCTCATGCTATAGGAAGGGTCTAAGGTTTGGAAAGGGGAAGGATTTGGGTACCACATCTCATGTTATAGGATCGGTCTCAGGTTTGGTATTAGAAGCATTGAGATATCAAGTCTCATGGTATAGGACGGGTCTCAGAATTGGAATGGGAAGGAGTTGGATATCACATCTCAAGCTATAGGAAGGGTCTCAGGATTGGAATGGGAAGGAGTTTGATATCACATCTCATGCCATGGTATGGGTCTCAGGTTTTGTAGAAGCATTGGGATATCACATCACATGCTATCGGAAGGGTATCGGGATTGGATTTGGAAGGAGTTGGATATCCCATCTCATGCTATAGGCAGGGTCTAAGGTTGGAATGGGAAGGAGTTGGATATCACATCTCATGTTATAGGAAGGGTCTCAGGATTGGAATGGGAAGGACTTGGATATCACATCTCATTCTATAGGAAGGCTCTCAGGGTTGGAAGGGGAAGGAGTTGGATATCACATTTCATGTTAGAGGTAGGATCTCAGGTTTGGTATTAGAGGCATTGAGATATCACATCTCATGCCATCAGAAGGGTCTCAGGATTGGAATGGGAAGGAGTTGGATATCACATCTCATGCTAAAGGGAGGGTCTAAGGTTTGGAAGGGGAAGGATTTGGACATCACATCTCATGTTATAGGAATTATCTCAGGTTTGGTATTAGAAGCATTGAGATATCACATCTCATGCTATCGGAAGGGTCTCAGGTTTGGTATAAGCATTGAGATATCACATCTCTGCTATCGGAAGGGTCTCAGGATTGGAAAGGGAAGGACTTGGATATCACAATTCATGTTATAGGAAGGGCCTCAGGTTTGGTATTAGAAGCATTGAGATATCACATCTCATGCTATAGGAAGGGTCTCAGGATTGGAATGGGAAGGACTTGGATATCACATCTCATGTTATAGGAAGGGTCGCAGGTTTGGTATTAGAAGCATTGAGATATCACATCTCATGCTATAGGAAGGGTCTCAGGAATGGAATGGGAAGGACTTGGATATCACATCTCATGATACAGGAAGGGTCTAAGGTTTGGAAGGGGAAGGATTTGGATATCACATCTCATGTTATTGGACCGGTCTCAGGTTTGGTATTAGAAGCATTGAGATATCAAGTCTCATGGTATAGGACGGGAGTTTGATATCACATCTCATGCCATGGTATGGGTCTCAGGTTTTGTAGAAGCATTGGGATATCACATCTCATGCTATCGGAAGGGTATCAGGATTGGATTTGGAAGGAGTTGGATATCCCATCTCATGCTATAGGAAGGGTCTCAGGATTGGAATGGGAAGGACCTGGATATCACATCTCATGCTGTAGGAAGGCTCTCAGGTTTGGAAAGGGAAGGAGTTGGATATCACATTTCATGTTAGAGGTAGGATCTCAGGTTTGGTATTAGAGGCATTGAGATATCACATCTCAAGCTATCTCAGGATTGGAATGGGAAGGAGTTTGATATCACATCTCGAGCTATAGGAAGGGTCTCAGGTTTGGGAAGGGAAGGATTGGGATTTCACATCTCGTTATAGGATGGTTCTCATGTTTGTTTTTAGAAGCATTGAGATATCAAATCTCATGCTATTGGAAGGGTCTCAGGTTTGGAATGGGAAGGAGTTGGATATCACATCTCATGTTATAGGAAGGATCTCAGGTTTGGTATTAGAAGCATTGAGATATCACATCTCATGCTATAGGAAGGGTCTCAGGATAGGAATGTGAAGGATTTGGATATCACATCATACTAAAGGTAGGGTCTCAGGTTTGGTATAAGCATTGAGATATCACATCTCTGCTATCGGAAGGGTCTCAGGATTGGATTGGGAAGGAGTTGGATATCCCTTCTCATGCTATAGGGAGGGTCTCAGGTTGGAATGGGAAGGAGTTGGATATCACATCTCATGCTATAGGAAGGGTCTCAAGATTAAAATGGGAAGGATTTGGATATCACATCTCTTGCTAAAGGAAGGGTCTCAGGTTTGGAAGGGGAAGGATTTGGATATCATATCTCATGTTATAGGGCGGGTCCCAGGTTTGGTATTAGAAGCATTGAGATATCACATCTCATGGCATAGGAAGGGTCTCAGGATTGGAATGGGAAGGAGTTGGATATCACATCTCATCCAATAGAAAGGGTCTCAGGTTTGGAATGGGAAGGAATTGGATATCACATCATGTTATAGGAAGGATCTCAGGATTGGAATGGGAAGGATTTGGATATCCCTTCTCATGCTATAGGAAGTGTCTCAGGTTGGAATGGGAAGGAGTTGGATATCATATCTCGTTATAGGAAGGGTCTCAGGATTGGAATGGGAAGGATTTGGATATCACATCTCTTGCTATAGGAAGGGTCTCAGGTTTTTTATTAGAAACATTGAGCTATCACATCTCATGCTATAGGAAGGGTTTCAGGATTGGAATGGGAAGGATTTGGATATCACATCTCATGCTAAAGGAAGGGTCTCAGGTTTGGAAGGGGAAGGATTTGGATATCATATCTCATGTTATAGGACGGGTCACAGGTTTGGTATTAGAAGCATTGAGATATCACATCTCATGCTATAGGAGGAGTCTCAGGATTGGAATGGGAAGGAGTTGGATATCACGTCTCATGTTATAGGAAGGGCCTCAGGATTGGAATGGCAAGGAGTTGGATATCACATCTCATGCTAAAGGAAGGGTCTCAGGTTTGATAGAAGCATTGAGATATCACATCTCATGCTATAGGAAGGAACTCAGGATTGCAATGGGAAGGAGTTGGATATCACATCTCATGCCATAGGATGGGTCATCAGGTTTGGTATAAGCATTGAGATATCACATCTCTGCTATCGGAAGGGGCTCAGGATAGGAATGGGAAGGACTTAGATATCACATCTCATACTATAGGGAGGGTCTCAGTTTTGATATTAGAAGCATTGAGCTATCACATCTCATGCTATCGGAAGGGTCTCAGGATTGGAATGGGATGGAGTTGGATATCACATCGCAAGCTATCTCGGGATTGGAATGGGAAGGAGTTTGATATCACATCTCAAGCTATAGGAAGGGTCTCAGGTTTGGAAGGGGAAGGATTTGGATCTCACATCTCATGTTATAGGATGGTTCTCATGTTTGGTTTTAGTAGCATTGAGATATCACATCTCATGCTATCGGAAGGGTCTCAGGTTTGGAATGGGAAGGAGTTGATATCAGATCTCATGCTAAAGGAAAGGTCTCAGGTTTGGAAGGGGAAGGATTTGGATCTCACATCTCATGTTTTAGGACGGGTCTCAGGTTTGGTATTAGAAGCATTGAAATATCACATCTCATGGTATAGGAAGGGTCTCAGGTTTGGAAAGGGAATGATTTGGATTTCACATCTCATGTTATAGGATGGTTCTCATGTTTGGTTTTAGAAGCATTGAAATATCACATCTCATGGTATAGGAAGGGTCTCAGGTTTGGAAAGGGAATGATTTGGATTTCACATCTCATGTTATAGGAAGGATCTCAGGTTTGGTATTAGAAGCATTGAGATATCACATCTCATGCTATAGGAAGGGTTTTAGGATTGGAATCGGAAGGGGTTGTATATGACATCTCATGTTATAGGAAGGATCTCAGGTTTGGTATTAGAAGCATTGAGATATCACATCTCATGCTATAGGAAGGGTCTCAGGATTGGAATCGGAAGGAGTTGTATTGGAATCTCATGCCATAGGAAGGGTCTCAGGTTTGGTATAAGCATTGAGATATCACATCTCTGCTATCGGAAGGGTCTCAGGATTGGAATGGGAAGGAGTAGGATATCCCATCTCGTTATAGGAAGGGTCTCAGGTTTGGTATTAGAAGCATTGAGATATCACATCTCATGCTATAGGAAGGGTCTAAGGTTTGGAAAGGGGAAGGATTTGGGTACCACATCTCATGTTATAGGATCGGTCTCAGGTTTGGTATTAGAAGCATTGAGATATCAAGTCTCATGGTATAGGACGGGTCTCAGAATTGGAATGGGAAGGAGTTGGATATCACATCTCAAGCTATAGGAAGGGTCTCAGGATTGGAATGGGAAGGAGTTTGATATCACATCTCATGCCATGGTATGGGTCTCAGGTTTTGTAGAAGCATTGGGATATCACATCACATGCTATCGGAAGGGTATCGGGATTGGATTTGGAAGGAGTTGGATATCCCATCTCATGCTATAGGCAGGGTCTAAGTTTGGAATGGGAAGGAGTTGGATATCACATCTCATGTTATAGGAAGGGTCTCAGGATTGGAATGGGAAGGACTTGGATATCACATCTCATTCTATAGGAAGGCTCTCAGGGTTGGAAGGGGAAGGAGTTGGATATCACATTTCATGTTAGAGGTAGGATCTCAGGTTTGGTATTAGAGGCATTGAGATATCACATCTCATGCCATCGGAAGGGTGTCTGGATTGGAATGGGAAGGAGTTGGATATCACATCTCATGATAAAGGAAGGGTCTAAGGTTTGGAAGGGGAAGGATTTGGATATCACATCTCATGTTATAGGACGGGTCTCAGGTTTGGTATTAGAAGCATTGAGATATCAAGTCTCATGGTATAGGAAGGGTCTCAGAATTGGAATGGGAAGGAGTTGGATATCACATCTCAAGCTATAGGAAGGGTCTCAGGATTGGAATGGGAAGGAGTTTGATATCACATCTCATGCCATAGTATGGGTCTCAGGTTTGGTAGAAGCATTGGGATATCACATCTCATGCTATCGGAAGGGTATCAGGATTGGATTTGGAAGGAGTTGGATATCCCATCTCATGCTATAGGAAGGGTCTCAGGTTGGAATGGGAAGGAGTTGGATATCACATCTCATGTTATAGGAAGGGTCTCGGGATTGGAATGGGAAGGACTTGGATATCATATCTCATGCTATAGGAAGGCTCTCAGGTTTTGAAGGGGAAGGAGTTGGATATCACATCTCATGTTATAGGACGGGTCTCAGGTTTGGTATTAGAAGCATTGAGATATCAAGTCTCATGGTATAGGAAGGGTCTCAGAATTGGAATGGGAAGGAGTTGGATATCACATCTCATGTTATAGGAAAGATATCAGGTTTGGTATTAGAAGCATTGAGACATCACATCTCATGTTATAGGAAGGGTCTCATGTTTGGAATGGGAAGGAGTTGGATATCACATATGCTATAGGAAGGGTCTCAGGTTTGGAACGGGAAAGAATTGGATATCACATCTCATGCTATAGGAAGGGTCTCAGGTTTGGTATAAGCATTGAGATATCACATCTCTGCTATCGGAAGTGTCTCAGGATTGGAATGGGAAGGAGTTGGATATCCCATCTCATGTTATAGGACGGGTCTCAGGTTTGTTATTAGAATCATTGAGATATCATATTGCATGCTGTAGGAAGGGTCTAAGGATTGGAATGGGAAGGACTTGGATATCACATCTCATGCTATAGGTAGGCTCTCAGGTTTGGAAAGGGAAGGAGTCGGATATCACATTTCATGTTAGAGGAAGGATCTCAGGTTTGGTATTAGAGGCATTGAGATATAACATCTCATGCTATAGGAAGTGTCTCAGGATTGGAATGGGAAGGAGTTGGATATCACATCTCATGCTATAGGAAGGGATTCAGGTTTGGTATAAGCATTGAGATATCACATCTCATGCTATAGGAAGGGTCTCAGGATTGGAATGGGAAGGAGTTGGATATCACATCTCATGCTATAGGAAGGGTCTCAGGTTTGGTATAAGCATTGAGATATCACATCTCATGCTATAGGAAGGGTCTCAGGATTGGAATGGGAAGGAGTTGTATATGACATCTCATGCCATAGGAAGGGTCTCGGGTTTGGTATAAGCATTGAGATATCACATCTCTGCTATCGGAAGGGTCTCAGGATTGGAATGGGAAGGAGTTTGATATCACATCTCATGCCATGTATGGGTCTCAGGTTTTGTAGAAGCATTGGGATATCACATCTCATGCTATCGGAAGGGTATCAGGATTGGATTTGGAAGGAGTTGGATATCCCATCTCATGCTATAGGAAGGGTCTCAGGTTGGAATGGGAAGGAGTTGGATATCACATCTGATGTTATAGGAAGGGTCTCAGGATTGGAATGGGAAGGACTTGGATATCACATCTCATGCTATAGGAAGGCTCCCAGGTTTGGAAGGGGAAGGAGTTGGATATCACATTTCATGCTATCGGAAGTATCTCAGGTTTGGTATTAGAGGCATTGAGATATCACATCTCATGCTATCATAAGGGTCTCAGGATTGGAATGGGAAGGAGCTGGATATCACATCTCATGCTATAGGAAGGGTCTCAGGTTTGGAACGGGAAGGAGTTGGATATCACATCTCATGCTATCGGAAGTGTCTCAGGATTGGAATGGGAAGGAGTTTGATATCACATCTCATGCCATGAATGGGTCTCAGGTTTTGTAGAAGCATTGGGATATCACATCTCATGCTATCGGAAGGGTATCAGGATTGGATTTGGAAGGAGTTGGATATCCCATCTCATGCTATAGGAAGGGTCTCAGGTTGGAATGGGAAGGAGTTGGATATCACATCTGATGTTATAGGAAGGGTCTCAGGATTGGAATGGGAAGGACTTGGATATCACATCTCATGCTATAGGAAGGCTCTCAGGTTTTGAAGGGGAAGGAGTTGGATATCACATCTCATGTTATAGGACGGGTCTCAGGTTTGGTATTAGAAGCATTGAGATATCAAGTCTCATGGTATAGGAAGGGTCTCAGAATTGGAATGGGAAGGAGTTGGATATCATATCTCAAGCTATAGGAAGGGTCTCGGGTTTGGTATAAGCATGGAGATATCACTTCTCATGCTATAGGAAGGGTCTCAGGATTGGAATGGGAAGGAGTTGGATATCACATCTCATGTTATAGGAAGGATCTCAGGTTTGGTATTAGAAGCATTGAGACATCACATCTCATGCTATGGGAAGGGTCTCAGGATTGGAATGGGAAGGAGTTGGATATCACATCTCATGTTATAGGAAGGATCTCAGGTTTGGTATTAGAAGCATTGAGACATCACATCTCATGCTATGGGAAGGGTCTCAGGATTAGAATGGGAAGGACTTGGATATCCCATCTCATGTTATAGGAAGGGTCTCAGGTTTGGTATTAGAAGCATTGAGATATCACATCTCATGGTATAGGTCGGGTCTCAGGATTGGAATGGGAAGGAGTTTGATATCACATCTCATGCCATAGTATGGGTCTCAGGTTTGGTAGAAGCATTGGGATATCACATCTCATGCTATCGGAAGGGTATCAGGATTGGATTTGGAAGGAGTTGGATATCCCATCTCATGCTATAGGAAGGGTCTCAGGTTGGAATGGGAAGGAGTTGGATATCACAGCTCATGTTATAGGAAGGGTCTCAGGATTGGAATGGGAAGGAGTTGGATATCCCCTCTCATGTTATAGGACGGGTCTCTGGTTTGGTATAAGCATTGAGATATCACATCTCATGCTATAGGAAGGGTCTCAGGATTGGAATGGGAAGGATTTGGATATCACATCTCATGCTATAGGAAGGGTCTCAGGTTTGGTATACGCATGGAGATATCACTTCTCATGCTATAGGAAGGGTCTCAGGATTGGAATGGGAAGGAGTTGGATATCACATCTCATGCTATAGGAAGGGTCTCGGGTTTGGTATAAGCATGGAGATATCACTTCTCATGCTATAGGAAGGGTCTCAGGATTGGAATGGGAAGGAGTTGGATATCACATCTCATGTTATAGGAAGGATCTCAGGTTTGGTATTAGAAGCATTGACACATCACATCTCATGCTATGGGAAGGGTCTCAGGATTAGAATGGGAAGGACTTGGATATCCCATCTCATGTTATAGGAAGGGTCTCAGGTTTGGTATTAGAAGCATTGAGATATCACATCTCATGCTATAGGAAGGGTCTCAGGATTGGAATGGGAAGGACTTGGATGTCAGATCTCATGCTATAGGGAGGGTCTCAAGTTTGATATTAGAAGCATTGAGATAACAAATCTCATGATATCGGAAGGGTGTCAGGATTGGAATGGGAAGGAGTTGGATATCACATCTCATGATAAAGGAAGGGTCTAAGGTTTGGAAGGGGAAGGATTTGGATATCACATCTCATGTTATAGGACGGGTCTCAGGTTTGGTATTAGAAGCATTGAGATATCAAGTCTCATGGTATAGGAAGGGTCTCAGAATTGGAATGGGAAGGAGTTGGATATCACATCTCAAGCTATAGGAAGGGTCTCAGGATTGGAATGGGAAGGAGTTTGATATCACATCTCATGCCATAGTATGGGTCTCAGGTTTGGTAGAAGCATTGGGATATCACATCGGATGCTATCGGAAGGGTATCAGGATTGGATTTGGAAGGAGTTGGATATCCCATCTCATGCTATAGGAAGGGTCTCAGGTTGGAATGGGAAGGAGTTGGATATCACATCTCATGTTATAGGAAGGGTCTCAGGATTGGAATGGGAAGGACTTGGATATCATATCTCATGCTATAGGAAGGCTCTCAGGTTTGGAAGGGGAAGGAGTTGGATATCACATTTCATGTTAGAGGAAGGATCTCAGGTTTGGTATTAGAGGCATTGAGATATCACATCTCATGCTATAGGAAGGTTCTCAGGATTGGAATGGGAAGGAGTTGGATATCACATCTCAAGCTATAGGAAGGGTCTCAGGTTTGGTATAAGAATTGAGATATCACATCTCATGCTATAGGAAGGGTCTAAGGATTGGAATGGGAAGGAGTTGGATATCACATCTCATGTTATAGGAAAGATATCAGGTTTGGTATTAGAAGCATTGAGACATCACATCTCATGTTATAGGAAGGGTCTCAGGATTGGAATGGGAAGAAGTTGGATATCACATCTCATGCTATAGGAAGGGTCTCAGGTTTGGTATAAGCATTGAGATATCACATCTCATGCTATAGGAAGGGTCTCAGGATTGGAATGGGAAGGAGTTGTATATAACATCTCATGCCATAGGAAGGGCCTCAGGTTTGGTATAAGCATTGAGATATCACATCTCATGCTATAGGAAGTGTCTCAGGATTGGAATTGAAAGGAGTTGGATATCCCATCTCATGTTATAGGACGGGTCTCAGGTTTGTTATTAGAATCATTGAGATATCATATTGCATGCTGTAGGACTGGTCTAAGGATTGGAATGGTAAGGACTTGGATATCACATCTGATGCTATAGGTAGGCTCTCAGGTTTGGAAAGGGAAGGAGTTGGATATCACATTTCATGTTAGAGGAAGGATCTCAGGTTTGGTATTAGAGGCATTGAGATATCACATCTCATGCTATAGGAAGGGTCTCAGGATTGGAATGGGAAGGAGTTGGATATCACATCTCATGCTATAGGAAGGATCTCAGGTTTGGTATTAGAAGCATTGAGACATCACATCTCATGCTATGGGAAGGGTCTCAGGATTGGAATGGGAAGGAGTTGGATATCACATCTCATGCTATAGGAAGGGTCTCAGGTTTGGTATAAGCATTAAGATATCACATCTCATACTATAGGAAGGGTCTCAGGATTGGAATGGGAAGGAGTTGTATGTGACATCTTATGCCATAGGAAGGGTCTCAGGTTTGGTATAAGCATTGAGATATCACATCTCTGCTATCGGAAGGGTCTCAGGATTGGAATGGGAAGGAGTTGGATATCCCATCTCATGTTATAGGAAGAGTCACAGGTTTGGTATTAGAAGCATTGAGATATCACATCTCATGCTATAGGAAGTGTCTCAGGATTGGAATGGGAAGGCGTTTGATATCACATCTCATGCCATGTATGGGTCTCAGGTTTTGTAGAAGCATTGGGATATCACATCTCATGCTATCGGAAGGGTATCAGGATTGGATTTGGAAGGAGTTGAATATCCCATCTCATGCTATAGGAAGGGTCTCAGGTTGGAATGGGAAGGAGTTGGATATCACATCTGATGTTATAGGAAGGGTCTCAGGATTGGAATGGGAAGGACTTGGATATCACATCTCATGCTATAGGAAGGCTCTCAGGTTTGGAAGGGGAAGGAGTTGGATATCACATTTCATGTTATAGGAAAGATCGCAGGTTTGGTATTAGAAGCATTGAGACATCACATCTCATGTTATAGGAAGGGTCTCAGGATTGGAATGGGAAGGACTTGGATATCACATCTCATGCTATAGGAAGGCTCTCAGGTTTGGAAGGGGAAGGAGTTGGATATCACATTTCATATTAGAGGTAGGATCTCAGGTTTGGTAAAAAGGCATTGAGATAACACATCTCATGCTATCGGAAGGGTCTCAGGATTGGAATGGGAAGGAGTTTGATATCACATCTCATGCTATAGGAAAGGTCTCAGGTTTGGAACTGGAAGGAGTTGGATATCCCATCTCATGTTATAGGACGGGTCTCAGGTTTGGTATTAGAAGCATTGAGATATCACATCGCATGCTGTAGGAAGGGTCTCAGGATTGGAATGGGAAGGAGTTGGATATTACATTCTTGCTATAGGAAGGGTCTCATGTTTGGAATGGGAAGGAGTTGGATATCACATATGCTAAAGGAAGGTTCTCAGGTTTGGAACGGGAAAGAATTGGATATCACATCTCATGCTATAGGAAGGGTCTCAGGTTTGGTATAAGCATTGAGATATCACATCTCTGCTATCGGAAGTGTCTCAGGATTGGAATGGGAAGGAGTTGGATATCCCATCTCATGTTATAGGACGGGTCTCAGGTTTGTTATTAGAATCATTGAGATATCATATTGCATGCTGTAGGAAGGGTCTAAGGATTGGAATGGGAAGGACTTGGATATCACATCTCATGCTATAGGTAGGCTCTCAGGTTTGGAAAGGGAAGGAGTCGGATATCACATTTCATGTTAGAGGAAGGATCTCAGGTTTGGTATTAGAGGCATTGAGATATCACATCTCATGCTATAGGAAGTGTCTCAGGATTGGAATGGGAAGGAGTTGGATATCACATCTCATGCTATAGGAAGGGATTCAGGTTTGGTATAAGCATTGAGATATCACATCTCATGCTATAGGAAGGGTCTCAGGATTGGAATGGGAAGGAGTTGGATATCACATCTCATGCTATAGGAAGGGTCTCAGGTTTGGTATAAGCATTGAGATATCACATCTCATGCTATAGGAAGGGTCTCAGGATTGGAATGGGAAGGAGTTGTATATGACATCTCATGCCATAGGAAGGGTCTCGGGTTTGGTATAAGCATTGAGATATCACATCTCTGCTATCGGAAGGGTCTCAGGATTGGAATGGGAAGGAGTTTGATATCACATCTCATGCCATGTATGGGTCTCAGATTTTGTAGAAGCATTGGGATATCACATCTCATGCTATCGGAAGGGTATCAGGATTGGATTTGGAAGGAGTTGGATATCCCATCTCATGCTATAGGAAGGGTCTCAGGTTGGAATGGGAAGGAGTTGGATATCACATCTGATGTTATAGGAAGGGTCTCAGTATTGGAATGGGAAGGACTTGGATATCACATCTCATGCTATAGGAAGGCTCCCAGGTTTGGAAGGGGAAGGAGTTGGATATCACATTTCATGTTAGAGGTAGGATATCAGGTTTGGTAAAGAGGCATTGAGATATCACATCTTGTGCTATAGGAAGGGTCTCACAATTGGAATGGGAAGGAGTTGGATATCACATCTCATGTTATAGGAAAGATCTCAGGTTTGGTATTAGAAGCATTGAGACATCACATCTCATGTTATAGGAAGGGTCTCAGGATTGGAATGGGAAGAAGTTGGATATCACATCTCATGCAATAGGAAGGTTCTCAGGTTTGGTATAAGCATTGAGATATCACATCTCATGCTATAGGAAGGGTCTCAGGATTGGAATGGGAAGGAGTTGTATATGACATCTCATGCCATAGGAAGGGTCTCAGGTTTGGTATAAGCATTGAAATATCACATCTCATGCTATAGGAAGGGTCTCAGGATTGGAATGGGAAGGACTTGGATATCACATCTCATGCTATAGGCAGGGTCTCAGGTTTGGAAAGGGAAGGAGTTGGATATCACATTTCATGTTAGAGGTAGGATCTCAGGTTTGGTATTAGAGGCATTGAGATATCACATCTCATGCTATCAGAAGGGTCTCAGGATTGGAATGGGAAGGAGTTGGATATCACATCTCATGCTAAAGGGAGGGTCTCAGGTTTGGAAGGGGAAGGATTAGGATATCACATCTCATGTTATAGGAAGGATCTCAGGTTTGGTATTAGAAGCATTGAGATATCACATCTCATGCTATCGGAAGTATCTCAGGTTTGGTATTAGAGGCATTGAGATATCACATCTCATGCTATCATAAGGGTCTCAGGATTGGAATGGGAAGGAGCTGGATATCACATCTCATGCTATAGGAAGGGTCTCAGGTTTGGAACGGGAAGGAGTTGGATATCACATCTCATGTTATAGGAAGAGTCTCAGGTTTGGAATAAACATTGAGATATCACATCTCTGCAATCGGAAGTGTCTCAGGATTGGGATGGGAAGGAGTTGGATATCACATCTCATGCTATAGGAAGGGTCTCAGGTTTGGAACGGAAAGGAGTTGGATATCCCATCTCATGTTATAGGACGGGTCTCAGGTTTGGTATTAGAAGCATTGAGATATCACATTGCATGCTGTAGGAAGGGTCTCAGGATTGGAATGGGAAGGAGTTGGATTTAACATTCTTGCTATAGGAAGGGTCTCATGTTTGGAATGGGAAGGAGTTGGATATCACATATGCTATAGGAAGGGTCTCAGGTTTGGAACGGGAAGGAGTTGGATATCACATCTCATGCTATAGGAAGGGTCTCAGGTTTAGTATAAGCATTGAGATATCACATCTCTGCTATTGGAAGTGTCTCAGGATTGGAATGGGAAGGAGTTGGATATCCCATCTCATGTTATAGGATGGGTCTCAGGTTTGTTATTAGAATCATTGAGATATCATATTGCATGCTATGGGAAGGGTCTCAGGATTGGAATGGGAAGGAGTTGGATATCACATTTCATGTTAGAGGAAGGATCTCAGGTTTGGTGTTAGAGGCATTGAGATATCACATCTCATGCTATAGGAAGGGTCTCAGGATTGGAATGGGAAGGTGTTGGATATCACATCTCATGCTATAGGAAGGGTCTCAGGTTTGGTATAAGCATTGAGATATCACATCTCATGCTATAGGAAGGGTCTCAGGATTGGAATGGGAAGGAGTTGGATATCACATCTGATATTATAGGAAGGATCTCAGGTTTGGTATTAGAAGCATTGAGACATCACATCTCATGCTATGGGAAGGTCCTCAGGATTGGAATGGGAAGGAGTTGGATATCACATCTCATGCTATAGGAAGGGTCTCAGGTTTGGTATAAGCATTGAGATATCACATCTCATGCTATAGGAAGGGTCTCAGGATTGGAATGGGAAGGAGTTGTAGATGACATCTCATGCCATAGGAAGTGTCTCAGGTTTGGTATAAGCATTGAGATATCACATCTCTGCTATCGGAAGGGTCTCAGGATTGGAATGGGAAGGAGTTGGATATCCCATCTCATGTTATAAGAAGAGTCTCAGGTTTGGTATTAAAAGCATTGAGATATCACATCTCATGCTATAGGAAGTGTCTCAGGATTGGAATGGGAAGGAGTTTGATATCACATCTCATGCTATAGGAAAGGTCTCAGGTTTGGAACTGGAAGGAGTTGGATATCCCATCTCATGTTATAGGACGGGTCTCAGGTTTGGTATTAGAAGCATTGAGATATCACATCGCATGCTGTAGGAAGGGTCTCAGGATTGGAATGGGAAGGAGTTGGATATTACATTCTTGCTATAGGAAGGGTCTCATGTTTGGAATGGGAAGGAGTTGGATATCACATATGCTATAGGAAGGGTCTCAGGTTTGGAACGGGAAAGAATTGGATATCACATCTCATGCTATAGGAAGGGTCTCAGGTTTGGTATAAGCATTGAGATATCACATCTCTGCTATCGGAAGTGTCTCAGGATTGGAATGGGAAGGAGTTGGATATCCCATCTCATGTTATAGGACGGGTCTCAGGTTTGTTATTAGAATCATTGAGATATCATATTGCATGCTGTAGGAAGGGTCTAAGGATTGGAATGGGAAGGACTTGGATATCACATCTCATGCTATAGGTAGGCTCTCAGGTTTGGAAAGGGAAGGAGTCGGATATCACATTTCATGTTAGAGGAAGGATCTCAGGTTTGGTATTAGAGGCATTGAGATATCACATCTCATGCTATAGGAAGTGTCTCAGGAGTGGAATGGGAAGGAGTTGGATATCACATCTCATGCTATAGGAAGGGATTCAGGTTTGGTATAAGCATTGAGATATCACATCTCATGCTATAGGAAGGGTCTCAGGATTGGAATGGGAAGGAGTTTGATATCACATCTCATGCTATAGGAAGGGTCTCAGGTTTGGTATAAGCATTGAGATATCACATCTCATGCTATAGGAAGGGTCTCAGGATTGGAATTGGAAGGAGTTGTATATGACATCTCATGCCATAGGAAGGGTCTCGGGTTTGGTATAAGCATTGAGATATCACATCTCTGCTATCGGAAGGGTCTCAGGATTGGAATGGGAAGGAGTTTGATATCACATCTCATGCCATGTATGGGTCTCAGGTTTTGTAGAAGCATTGGGATATCACATCTCATGCTATCGGAAGGGTATCAGGATTGGATTTGGAAGGAGTTGGATATACCATCTCATGCTATAGGAAGGGTCTCAGGTTGGAATGGGAAGGAGTTGGATATCACATCTGATGTTATAGGAAGGGTCTCAGGATTGGAATGGGAAGGACTTGGATATCACATCTCATGCTATAGGAAGGCCCCCAGGTTTGGAAGGGGAAGGAGTTGGATATCACATATCATGTTAGAGGTAGGATATCAGGTTTGGTAAAGAGGCATTGAGATATCACATCTCGTGCTATAGGAAGGGTCTCACAATTGGAATGGGAAGGAGTTGGATATCACATCTCATGTTATAGGAAAGATCTCAGGTTTGGTATTAGAAGCATTGAGACATCACATCTCATGTTATAGGAAGGGTCTCAGGATTGGAATGGGAAGAAGTTGGATATCACATCTCATGCAATAGGAAGGTTCTCAGGTTTGGTATAAGCATTGAGATATCACATCTCATGCTATAGGAAGGGGCTCAGGATTGGAATGGGAAGGAGTTGTATATGACATCTCATGCCATAGGAAGGGTCTCAGGTTTGGTATAAGCATTGAGATATCACATCTCATGCTATAGGAAGGGTCTCAGGATTGGAATGGGAAGGACTTGGATATCACATCTCATGCTATAGGCAGGGTCTCAGGTTTGGAAAGGGAAGGAGTTGGATATCACATTTCATGTTAGAGGTAGGATCTCAGGTTTGGTATTAGAGGCATTGAGATATCACATCTCATGCTATCAGAAGGGTCTCAGGATTGGAATGGGAAGGAGTTGGATATCACATCTCATGCTAAAGGGAGGGTCTCAGGTTTGGAAGGGGAAGGATTAGGATATCACATCTCATGTTATAGGAAGGATCTCAGGTTTGGTATTAGAAGCATTGAGATATCACATCTCATGCTATCGGAAGTATCTCAGGTTTGGTATTAGAGGCATTGAGATATCACATCTCATGCTATCATAAGGGTCTCAGGATTGGAATGGGAAGGAGCTGGATATCACATCTCATGCTATAGGAAGGGTCTCAGGTTTGGAACGGGAAGGAGTTGGATATCACATCTCATGTTATAGGAAGAGTCTCAGGTTTGGTATAAACATTGAGATATCACATCTCTGCAATCGGAAGTGTCTCGGGATTGGGATGGGAAGGAGTTGGATATCACATCTCATGCTATAGGAAGGGTCTCAGGTTTGGAACGGGAAGGAGTTGGATATCCCATCTCATGTTATAGGACGGGTCTCAGGTTTGGTATTAGAAGCATTGAGATATCACATCGCATGCTGTAGGAAGGGTCTCAGGATTGGAATGGGAAGGAGTTGGATATTACATTCTTGCTATAGGAAGGGTCTCATGTTTGGAATGGGAAGGAGTTGGATATCACATATGCTATAGGAAGGGTCTCAGGTTTGGAACGGGAAGGAGTTGGATATCACATCTCATGCTATAGGAAGGATCTCAGGTTTAGTTTAAGCATTGAGATATCACATCTCTGCTATTGGAAGTGTCTCAGGATTGGAATGGGAAGGAGTTGGATATCCCATCTCATGTTATAGGACGGGTCTCAGGTTTGTTATTAGAATCATTGAGATATCATATTGCATGCTATGGGAAGGGTTTCAGGATTGGAATGGGAAGGAGTTGGATATCACATTTCATGTTAGAGGAAGGATCTCAGGTTTGGTGTTAGAGGCATTGAGATATCACATCTCATGCTATAGGAAGGGTCTCAGGATTGGAATGGGAAGGAGTTGGATATCACATCTCATGCTATAGGAAGGGTCTCAGGTTTGGTATAAGCATTGAGATATCACATCTCATGCTATAGGAAGGGTCTCAGGATTGGAATGGGAAGGAGTTGGATATCACATCTGATGTTATAGGAAGGATCTCAGGTTTGGTATTAGAAGCATTGAGACATCACATCTCATGCTATGGGAAGGGCCTCAGGATTGGAATGGGAAGGAGTTGGATATCACATCTCATGCTATAGGAAGGGTCTCAGGTTTGGTATAAGCATTGAGATATCACATCTCATGCTATAGGAAGGGTCTCAGGATTGGAATGGGAAGGAGTTGTATATGACATCTCATGCCATAGGAAGGGTCTCAGGTTTGGTATAAGCATTGAGATATCACATCTCTGCTATCGGAAGGGTCTCAGGATTGGAATGGGAAGGCTTTGGATATCCCATCTCATGTTATAGGAAGAGTCTCAGGTTTGGTATTAGAAGCATTGAGATATCACATCTCATGCTATAGGAAGTGTCTCAGGATTGGAATGGGAAGGAGTTTGATATCACATCTCATGCCATGAATGGGTCTCAGGTTTTGTAGAAGCATTGGGATATCACATCTCATGCTATCGGAAGGGTATCAGGATTGGATTTGGAAGGAGTTGGATATCCCATCTCATGCTATAGGAAGGGTCTCAGGTTGGAATGGGAAGGAGTTGGATATCATATCTGATGTTATAGGAAGGGTCTCAGGATTGGAATGGGAAGGACTTGGATATCACATCTCATGCTATAGGAAGGCTCTCAGGTTTTGAAGGGGAAGGAGTTGGATATCACATTTCATGTTAGAGGTAGGATCTCAGGTTTGGTATTAGAGGCATTGAGATATCACATCTCATGCTAAAGGAGGGTCTCAGGTTTGGAAGGGGAAGGATTTGGATATCACATCTCATGTTATAGGAAGGATCTCAGGTTTGGTATTAGAAGCATTGAGATATCACATCTCATGCTATCGGAAGGATCTCAGGTTTGGTATTAGAGGCATTGAGATATAACATCTCATGCTATTAGAAGGGTCTCAGGATTGGAATGGGAAGGAGTCGGATATCACATCTCATGCTAAAGGGAGGGTCTCAGGTTTGGAAGTGGAAGGATTTGGATATCACATCTCATGTTATAGGAAGGATCTCAGGTTTGGTATTAGAAGCATTGAGATATCACATCTCATGCTATAGGAAGGGTCTCAAGATTGGAATGGGAAGGAGTTTGATATCACATCTCATGCCATAGTATGGGTCTCAGGTTTGGTAGAAGCATTGGGATATCACATCTCATGCTATCGGAAGGGTATCAGGATTGGATTTGGAAGGAGTTGGATATACCATCTCATGCTATAGTAAGGGTCTCAGGTTAGAATGGGTAGGAGTTGGATATCACATCTCATGTTATAGGAAGGGTCTCAGGATTGGAATGGGAAGGACTTGGATATCATATCTCATGCTATGGGAAGGCTCTCAGGTTTGATAGGGGAAGGAGTTGGATATCACATTTCATGTTAGAGGAAGGATCTCAGGTTTGGTATTAGAGGCATTGAGATATCACATCTCATGCTATAGGAAGGGTCTCAGGATTGGAATGGGAAGGAGTTGGATATCACATCTCAAGCTATAGGAAGGGTCTCAGGTTTGGTATAAGCATTGCGATATCACATCTCAAGCTATAGGAAGGGTCTCAGGATTGGAATGGGAAGGAGTTGGATATCACATCTCATGTTATAGGAAAGATCTCAGGTTTGGTATTAGAAGCATTGAGACATTACATCTCATGTTATAGGAAGGGTCTCAGGATTGGAATGGGAAGAAGTTGGATGTCACATCTCATGCTATAGGAAGGGTCTCAGGTTTGGTATAAGCATTGAGATATCACATCTCATGCTATAGGAAGGGTTTTAGGATTGGAATGGGAAGGAGTCGGATATCACATCTCATGCTAAAGGGAGGGTCTCAGGTTTGGAAGTGGAAGTATTTGGATATCACATCTCATGTTATAGGAAGGATCTCAGGCTTGGTATTAGAAGCATTGAGATATCACATCTCATGCTATAGGAAGGGTCTCAGGATTGGAATGGGAAGGAGTTGGATATCACATCTCAAGCTATAGGAAGGGTCTCAGGATTGGAATGGGAAGGAGTTGGATATCACATCTCATGCTATAGGAAGGGTCTCAGGTTTGGTATTAGCATTGAGATATCCCATCTCATGCTATAGGAAGGGTCTCAGGTTTGGAATCGGAAGGAGTTGTATATGACATCTCATGCCATAGGAAGGGTCTCAGGTTTGGTATAAGCATTGAGATATCACATCTCTGCTATCGGAAGGGTCTCAGGATTGGAATGGGAAGGAGTTGGATATCCCATCTCGTTATAGGAAGGGTCTCAGGTTTGGTATTAGAAGCATTGAGATATCACATCTCATGGTATAGGACGGGTCTCAGAATTGGAATGGGAAGGAGTTGGATATCACATCTCAAGCTATAGGAAGGGTCTCAGGATTGGAATGGTAAGGAGTTTGTTATCACATCTCATGCCATGTATGGGCCTCAGGTTTTGTAGAAGCATTGGGATATCACATCTCATGCTATCGGAAGGGTATCATGATTGGATTTGGAAGGAGTTGGATATCCCATCTCATGCTATAGGAAGGGTCTCAGTTTGGAATGGGAAGGAGTTGGATATCACATCTCATGTTATAGGAAGGGTCTCAGGATTGGAATGGGAAGGACTTGGATATCACATCTCATGCTATAGGAAGGCTCTCAGGTTTGGAAGGGGAAGGAGTTGGATATCACATTTCATGTTAGAGGTAGGATCTCAGGTTTGGTAAAGAGGCATTGAGATATCACATCTCATGCTATAGGAAGGGTCTCAGGATTGGAATGGGAAGGAGTTGGATATCACATCTCATGTTATAGGAAAGATCGCAGGTTTGGTATTAGAAGCATGAGACATCACATCTCATGTTATAGGAAGGGTCTCAGGATTGGAATGGGAAGGAGTTGGATATCACATCTCATGCTATAGGAAGGGTCTCAGGTTTGGTATAAGCATTAAGATATCACATCTCATACTATAGGAAGGGTCTCAGGATTGGAATGGGAAGGAGTTGTATGTGACATCTTATGCCATAGGAAGGGTCTCAGGTTTGGTATAAGCATTGAGATATCACATCTCTGCTATCGGAAGGGTCTCAGGATTGGAATGGGAAGGAGTTGGATATCCCATCTCATGTTATAGGAAGAGTCACAGGTTTGGTATTAGAAGCATTGAGATATCACATCTCATGCTATAGGAAGTGTCTCAGGATTGGAATGGGAAGGAGTTTGATATCACATCTCATGCCATGTATGGGTCTCAGGTTTTGTAGAAGCATTGGGATATCACATCTCATGCTATCGGAAGGGTATCAGGATTGGATTTGGAAGGAGTTGAATATCCCATCTCATGCTATAGGAAGGGTCTCAGGTTGGAATGGGAAGGAGTTGGATATCACATCTGATGTTATAGGAAGGGTCTCAGGATTGGAATGGGAAGGACTTGGATATCACATCTCATGCTATAGGAAGGCTCTCAGGTTTGGAAGGGGAAGGAGTTGGATATCACATTTCATGTTAGAGGTAGGATCTCAGGTTTGGTAAAGAGGCATTGAGATATCACATCTCATGCTATAGGAAGGGTCTCAGGATTGGAATGGGAAGGAGTTGGATATCACATCTCATGTTATAGGAAAGATCGCAGGTTTGGTATTAGAAGCATGAGACATCACATCTCATGTTATAGGAAGGGTCTCAGGATTGGAATGGGAAGGACTTGGATATCACATCTCATGCTATAGGAAGGCTCTCAGGTTTGGAAGGGGAAGGAGTTGGATATCACATTTCATGTTAGAGGTAGGATCTCAGGTTTGGTAAAAAGGCATTGAGATAACACATCTCATGCTATCGGAAGGGTCTCAGGATTGGAATGGGAAGGAGTTTGATATCACATCTCATGCTATAGGAAAGGTCTCAGGTTTGGAACTGGAAGGAGTTGGATATCCCATCTCATGTTATAGGACGGGTCTCAGGTTTGGTATTAGAAGCATTGAGATATCACATCGCATGCTGTAGGAAGGGTCTCAGGATTGGAATGGGAAGGAGTTGGATATTACATTCTTGCTATAGGAAGGGTCTCATGTTTGGAATGGGAAGGAGTTGGATATCACATATGCTATAGGAAGGGTCTCAGGTTTGGAACGGGAAAGAATTGGATATCACATCTCATGCTATAGGAAGGGTCTCAGGTTTGGTATAAGCATTGAGATATCACATCTCTGCTATCGGAAGTGTCTCAGGATTGGAATGGGAAGGAGTTGGATATCCCATCTCATGTTATAGGACGGGTCTCAGGTTTGTTATTAGAATCATTGAGATATCATATTGCATGCTGTAGGAAGGGTCTAAGGATTGGAATGGGAAGGACTTGGATATCACATCTCATGCTATAGGTAGGCTCTCAGGTTTGGAAAGGGAAGGAGTCGGATATCACATTTCATGTTAGAGGAAGGATCTCAGGTTTGGTATTAGAGGCATTGAGATATCACATCTCATGCTATAGGAAGTGTCTCAGGATTGGAATGGGAAGGAGTTGGATATCACATCTCATGCTATAGGAAGGGATTCAGGTTTGGTATAAGCATTGAGATATCACATCTCATGCTATAGGAAGGGTCTCAGGATTGGAATGGGAAGGAGTTGGATATCACATCTCATGCTATAGGAAGGGTCTCAGGTTTGGTATAAGCATTGAGATATCACATCTCATGCTATAGGAAGGGTCTCAGGATTGGAATGGGAAGGAGTTGTATATGACATCTCATGCCATAGGAAGGGTTTCGGGTTTGGTATAAGCATTGAGATATCACATCTCTGCTATCGGAAGGGTCTCAGGATTGGAATGGGAAGGAGTTTGATATCACATCTCATGCCATGTATGGGTCTCAGGTTTTGTAGAAGCATTGGGATATCACATCTCATGCTATCGGAAGGGTATCAGGATTGGATTTGGAAGGAGTTGGATATCCCATCTCATGCTATAGGAAGGGTCTCAGGTTGGAATGGGAAGGAGTTGGATATCACATCTGATGTTATAGGAAGGGTCTCAGGATTGGAATGGGAAGGACTTGGATATCACATCTCATGCTATAGGAAGGCTCCCAGGTTTGGAAGGGGAAGGAGTTGGATATCACATTTCATGTTAGAGGTAGGATATCAGGTTTGGTAAAGAGGCATTGAGATATCACATCTCGTGCTATAGGAAGGGTCTCACAATTGGAATGGGAAGGAGTTGGATATCACATCTCATGTTATAGGAAAGATCTCAGGTTTGGTATTAGAAGCATTGAGACATCACATCTCATGTTATAGGAAGGGTCTCAGGATTGGAATGGGAAGAAGTTGGATATCACATCTCATGCAATAGGAAGGTTCTCAGGTTTGGTATAAGCATTGAGATATCACATCTCATGCTATAAGAAGGGTCTCAGGATTGGAATGGGAAGGAGTTGTATATGACATCTCATGCCATAGGAAGGGTCTCAGGTTTGGTATAAGCATTGAGATATCACATCTCATGCTATAGGAAGGGTCTCAGGATTGGAATGGGAAGGACTTGGATATCACATCTCATGCTATAGGCAGGGTCTCAGGTTTGGAAAGGGAAGGAGTTGGATATCACATTTCATGTTAGAGGTAGGATCTCAGGTTTGGTATTAGAGGCATTGAGATATCACATCTCATGCTATCAGAAGGGTCTCAGGATTGGAATGGGAAGGAGTTGGATATCACATCTCATGCTAAAGGGAGGGTCTCAGGTTTGGAAGGGGAAGGATTAGGATATCACATCTCATGTTATAGGAAGGATCTCAGGTTTGGTATTAGAAGCATTGAGATATCACATCTCATGCTATCGGAAGTATCTCAGGTTTGGTATTAGAGGCATTGAGATATCACATCTCATGCTATCATAAGGGTCTCAGGATTGGAATGGGAAGGAGCTGGATATCACATCTCATGCTATAGGAAGGGTCTCAGGTTTGGAACGGGAAGGAGTTGGATATCACATCTCATGTTATAGGAAGAGTCTCAGGTTTGGAATAAACATTGAGATATCACATCTCTGCAATCGGAAGTGTCTCAGGATTGGAATGGGAAGGAGTTTGATATCACATCTCATGCCATGTATGGGTCTCACGTTTTGTAGAAGCATTGGGATATCACATCTCATGCTATCGGAAGGGTATCAGGATTGGATTTGGAAGGAGTTGGATATCCCATCTCATGCTATAGGAAGGGTCTCAGGTTGGAATGGGAAGGAGTTGGATATCACATCTGATGTTATAGGAAGGGTCTCAGGATTGGAATGGGAAGGACTTGGATATCACATCTCATGCTATAGGAAGGCTCCCAGGTTTGGAAGGGGAAGGAGTTGGATATCACATATCATGTTAGAGGTAGGATATCAGGTTTGGTAAAGAGGCATTGAGATATCACATCTCGTGCTATAGGAAGGGTCTCACAATTGGAATGGGAAGGAGTTGGATATCACATCTCATGTTATAGGAAAGATCTCAGGTTTGGTATTAGAAGCATTGAGACATCACATCTCATGTTATAGGAAGGGTCTCAGGATTGGAATGGGAAGAAGTTGGATATCACATCTCATGCAATAGGAAGGTTCTCAGGTTTGGTATAAGCATTGAGATATCACATCTCATGCTATAAGAAGGGTCTCAGGATTGGAATGGGAAGGAGTTGTATATGACATCTCATGCCATAGGAAGGGTCTCAGGTTTGGTATAAGCATTGAGATATCACATCTCATGCTATAGGAAGGGTCTCAGGATTGGAATGGGAAGGACTTGGATATCACATCTCATGCTATAGGCAGGGTCTCAGGTTTGGAAAGGGAAGGAGTTGGATATCACATTTCATGTTAGAGGTAGGATCTCAGGTTTGGTATTAGAGGCATTGAGATATCACATCTCATGCTATCAGAAGGGTCTCAGGATTGGAATGGGAAGGAGTTGGATATCACATCTCATGCTAAAGGGAGGGTCTCAGGTTTGGAAGGGGAAGGATTAGGATATCACATCTCATGTTATAGGAAGGATCTCAGGTTTGGTATTAGAAGCATTGAGATATCACATCTCATGCTATCGGAAGTATCTCAGGTTTGGTATTAGAGGCATTGAGATATCACATCTCATGCTATCATAAGGGTCTCAGGATTGGAATGGGAAGGAGCTGGATATCACATCTCATGCTATAGGAAGGGTCTCAGGTTTGGAACGGGAAGGAGTTGGATATCACATCTCATGTTATAGGAAGAGTCTCAGGTTTGGAATAAAAATTGAGATATCACATCTCTGCAATCGGAAGTGTCTCAGGATTGGGATGGGAAGGAGTTGGATATCACATCTCATGCTATAGGAAGGGTCTCAGGTTTGGAACGGGAAGGAGTTGGATATCCCATCTCATGTTATAGGACGGGTCTCAGGTTTGGTATTAGAAGCATTGAGATATCACATCGCATGCTGTAGGAAGGGTCTCAGGATTGGAATGGGAAGGAGTTGGATATTACATTCTTGCTATAGGAAGGATCTCATGTTTGGAATGGGAAGGAGTTGGATATCACATATGCTATAGGAAGGGTCTCAGGTTTGGAACGGGAAGGAGTTGGATATCACATCTCATGCTATAGGAAGGGTCTCAGGTTTAGTATAAGCATTGAGATATCACATCTCTGCTATTGGAAGTGTCTCAGGATTGGAATGGGAAGGAGTTGGATATCCCATCTCATGTTATAGGACGGGTCTCTGGTTTGGTATAAGCATTGAGATATCACATCTCATGCTATAGGAAGGGTCTCAGGATTGGAATGGGAAGGATTTGGATATCACATCTCATGCTATAGGAAGGGTCTCAGGTTTGGTATACGCATGGAGATATCACTTCTCATGCTATAGGAAGGGTCTCAGGATTGGAATGGGAAGGAGTTGGATATCACATCTCATGCTATAGGAAGGGTCTCGGGTTTGGTATAAGCATGGAGATATCACTTCTCATGCTATAGGAAGGGTCTCAGGATTGGAATGGGAAGGAGTTGGATATCACATCTCATGTTATAGGAAGGATCTCAGGTTTGGTATTAGAAGCATTGAGACATCACATCTCATGCTATGGGAAGGGTCTCAGGATTAGAATGGGAAGGACTTGGATATCCCATCTCATGTTATAGGAAGGGTCTCAGGTTTGGTATTAGAAGCATTGAGATATCACATCTCATGCTATAGGAAGGGTCTCAGGATTGGAATGGGAAGGACTTGGATGTCAGATCTCATGCTATAGGGAGGGTCTCAAGTTTGATATTAGAAGCATTGAGATAACAAATCTCATGATATCGGAAGGGTGTCAGGATTGGAATGGGAAGGAGTTGGATATCACATCTCATGATAAAGGAAGGGTCTAAGGTTTGGAAGGGGAAGGAGTTTGATATCACATCTCATGCCATAGTATGGGTCTCAGGTTTGGTAGAAGCATTGGGATATCACATCTCATGCTATCGGAAGGGTATCAGGATTGGATTTGGAAGGAGTTGGATATCCCATCTCATGCTATAGGAAGGGTCTCAGGTTGGAATGGGAAGGAGTTGGATATCACATCTCATGTTATAGGAAGGGTCTCAGGATTGGAATGGGAAGGACTTGGATATCATATCTCATGCTATAGGAAGCCTCTCAGGTTTGGAAGGGGAAGGAGTTGGATATCACATTTCATGTTAGAGGAAGGATCTCAGGTTTGGTATTAGAGGCATTGAGATATCACATCTCATGCTATAGGAAGGTTCTCAGGATTGGAATGGGAAGGAGTTGGATATCACATCTCAAGCTATAGGAAGGGTCTCAGGTTTGGTATAAGCATTGAGATATCACATCTCATGCTATAGGAAGGGTCTCAGGATTGGAATGGGAAGGAGTTGGATATCACAGCTCATGTTATAGGAAAGATATCAGGTTTGGTATTAGAAGCATTGAGACATCACATCTCATGTTATAGGAAGGGTCTCAGGATTGGAATGGGAAGAAGTTGGATATCACATCTCATGCTATAGGAAGGGTCTCAGGTTTGGTATAAGCATTGAGATATCACATCTCATGCTATAGGAAGGGTCTCAGGATTGGAATGGGAAGGAGTTGTATATGACATCTCATGCCATAGGAAGGGTCTCAGGTTTGGTATAAGCATTGAGATATCACATCTCATGCTATAGGAAGTGTCTCAGGATTGGAATTGAAAGGAGTTGGATATCCCATCTCATGTTATAGGACGGGTCTCAGGTTTGTTATTAGAATCATTGAGATATCATATTGCATGCTGTAGGAAGGGTCTAAGGATTGGAATGGGAAGGACTTGGATATCACATCTCATGCTATAGGTAGGCTCTCAGGTTTGGAAAGGGAAGGAGTTGGATATCACATTTCATGTTAGAGGAAGGATCTCAGGTTTGGTATTAGAGGCATTGAGATATCACATCTCATGCTATAGGAAGGGTCTCAGGATTGGAATGGGAAGGAGTTGGATATCACATCTCATGCTATAGGAAGGATCTCAGGTTTGGTATTAGAAGCATTGAGACATCACATCTCATGCTATGGGAAGGGTCTCAGGATTGGAATGGGAAGGAGTTGGATATCACATCTCATGCTATAGGAAGGGTCTCAGGTTTGGTATAAGCATTAAGATATCACATCTCATACTATAGGAAGGGTCTCAGGATTGGAATGGGAAGGAGTTGTATGTGACATCTTATGCCATAGGAAGGGTCTCAGGTTTGGTATAAGCATTGAGATATCACATCTCTGCTATCGGAAGGGTCTCAGGATTGGAATGGGAAGGAGTTGGATATCCCATCTCATGTTATAGGAAGAGTCACAGGTTTGGTATTAGAAGCATTGAGATATCACATCTCATGCTATAGGAAGTGTCTCAGGATTGGAATGGGAAGGCGTTTGATATCACATCTCATGCCATGTATGGGTCTCAGGTTTTGTAGAAGCATTGGGATATCACATCTCATGCTATCGGAAGGGTATCAGGATTGGATTTGGAAGGAGTTGAATATCCCATCTCATGCTATAGGAAGGGTCTCAGGTTGGAATGGGAAGGAGTTGGATATCACATCTGATGTTATAGGAAGGGTCTCAGGATTGGAATGGGAAGGACTTGGATATCACATCTCATGCTATAGGAAGGCTCTCAGGTTTGGAAGGGGAAGGAGTTGGATATCACATTTCATGTTATAGGAAAGATCGCAGGTTTGGTATTAGAAGCATTGAGACATCACATCTCATGTTATAGGAAGGGTCTCAGGATTGGAATGGGAAGGACTTGGATATCACATCTCATGCTATAGGAAGGCTCTCAGGTTTGGAAGGGGAAGGAGTTGGATATCACATTTCATATTAGAGGTAGGATCTCAGGTTTGGTAAAAAGGCATTGAGATAACACATCTCATGCTATCGGAAGGGTCTCAGGATTGGAATGGGAAGGAGTTTGATATCACATCTCATGCTATAGGAAAGGTCTCAGGTTTGGAACTGGAAGGAGTTGGATATCCCATCTCATGTTATAGGACGGGTCTCAGGTTTGGTATTAGAAGCATTGAGATATCACATCGCATGCTGTAGGAAGGGTCTCAGGATTGGAATGGGAAGGAGTTGGATATTACATTCTTGCTATAGGAAGGGTCTCATGTTTGGAATGGGAAGGAGTTGGATATCACATATGCTAAAGGAAGGTTCTCAGGTTTGGAACGGGAAAGAATTGGATATCACATCTCATGCTATAGGAAGGGTCTCAGGTTTGGTATAAGCATTGAGATATCACATCTCTGCTATCGGAAGTGTCTCAGGATTGGAATGGGAAGGAGTTGGATATCCCATCTCATGTTATAGGACGGGTCTCAGGTTTGTTATTAGAATCATTGAGATATCATATTGCATGCTGTA
Organism: Ambystoma mexicanum; assembly: GCF_040938575.1. Taxonomy (NCBI): domain Eukaryota; kingdom Metazoa; phylum Chordata; class Amphibia; order Caudata; family Ambystomatidae; genus Ambystoma; species Ambystoma mexicanum. The sequence continues at coordinate 1,150,396,442 of NC_090934.1, forward strand.
GGAAGGGTCTAAGGATTGGAATGGGAAGGACTTGGATATCACATCTCATGCTATAGGTAGGCTCTCAGGTTTGGAAAGGGAAGGAGTCGGATATCACATTTCATGTTAGAGGAAGGATCTCAGGTTTGGTATTAGAGGCATTGAGATATCACATCTCATGCTATAGGAAGTGTCTCAGGATTGGAATGGGAAGGAGTTGGATATCACATCTCATGCTATAGGAAGGGATTCAGGTTTGGTATAAGCATTGAGATGTCACATCTCATGCTATAGGAAGGGTCTCAGGATTGGAATGGGAAGGAGTTGGATATCACATCTCATGCTATAGGAAGGGTCTCAGGTTTGGTATAAGCATTGAGATATCACATCTCATGCTATAGGAAGGGTCTCAGGATTGGAATGGGAAGGAGTTGTATATGACATCTCATGCCATAGGAAGGGTCTCGGGTTTGGTATAAGCATTGAGATATCACATCTCTGCTATCGGAAGGGTCTCAGGATTGGAATGGGAAGGAGTTTGATATCACATCTCATACCATGTATGGGTCTCAGGTTTTGTAGAAGCATTGGGATATCACATCTCATGCTATCGGAAGGGTATCAGGATTGGATTTGGAAGGAGTTGGATATCCCATCTCATGCTATAGGAAGGGTCTCAGGTTGGAATGGGAAGGAGTTGGATATCACATCTGATGTTATAGGAAGGGTCTCAGTATTGGAATGGGAAGGACTTGGATATCACATCTCATGCTATAGGAAGGCTCCCAGGTTTGGAAGGGGAAGGAGTTGGATATCACATTTCATGTTAGAGGTAGGATATCAGGTTTGGTAAAGAGGCATTGAGATATCACATCTTGTGCTATAGGAAGGGTCTCACAATTGGAATGGGAAGGAGTTGGATATCACATCTCATGTTATAGGAAAGATCTCAGGTTTGGTATTAGAAGCATTGAGACATCACATCTCATGTTATAGGAAGGGTCTCAGGATTGGAATGGGAAGAAGTTGGATATCACATCTCATGCAATAGGAAGGTTCTCAGGTTTGGTATAAGCATTGAGATATCACATCTCATGCTATAGGAAGGGTCTCAGGATTGGAATGGGAAGGAGTTGTATATGACATCTCATGCCATAGGAAGGGTCTCAGGTTTGGTATAAGCATTGAGATATCACATCTCATGCTATAGGAAGGGTCTCAGGATTGGAATGGGAAGGACTTGGATATCACATCTCATGCTATAGGCAGGGTCTCAGGTTTGGAAAGGGAAGGAGTTGGATATCACATTTCATGTTAGAGGTAGGATCTCAGGTTTGGTATTAGAGGCATTGAGATATCACATCTCATGCTATCAGAAGGGTCTCAGGATTGGAATGGGAAGGAGTTGGATATCACATCTCATGCTAAAGGGAGGGTCTCAGGTTTGGAAGGGGAAGGATTAGGATATCACATCTCATGTTATAGGAAGGATCTCAGGTTTGGTATTAGAAGCATTGAGATATCACATCTCATGCTATCGGAAGTATCTCAGGTTTGGTATTAGAGGCATTGAGATATCACATCTCATGCTATCATAAGGGTCTCAGGATTGGAATGGGAAGGAGCTGGATATCACATCTCATGCTATAGGAAGGGTCTCAGGTTTGGAACGGGAAGGAGTTGGATATCACATCTCATGTTATAGGAAGAGTCTCAGGTTTGGAATAAACATTGAGATATCACATCTCTGCAATCGGAAGTGTCTCAGGATTGGGATGGGAAGGAGTTGGATATCACATCTCATGCTATAGGAAGGGTCTCAGGTTTGGAACGGAAAGGAGTTGGATATCCCATCTCATGTTATAGGACGGGTCTCAGGTTTGGTATTAGAAGCATTGAGATATCACATTGCATGCTGTAGGAAGGGTCTCAGGATTGGAATGGGAAGGAGTTGGATATTACATTCTTGCTATAGGAAGGGTCTCATGTTTGGAATGGGAAGGAGTTGGATATCACATATGCTATAGGAAGGGTCTCAGGTTTGGAACGGGAAGGAGTTGGATATCACATCTCATGCTATAGGAAGGGTCTCAGGTTTAGTATAAGCATTGAGATATCACATCTCTGCTATTGGAAGTGTCTCAGGATTGGAATGGGAAGGAGTTGGATATCCCATCTCATGTTATAGGATGGGTCTCAGGTTTGTTATTAGAATCATTGAGATATCATATTGCATGCTATGGGAAGGGTCTCAGGATTGGAATGGGAAGGAGTTGGATATCACATTTCATGTTAGAGGAAGGATCTCAGGTTTGGTGTTAGAGGCATTGAGATATCACATCTCATGCTATAGGAAGGGTCTCAGGATTGGAATGGGAAGGTGTTGGATATCACATCTCATGCTATAGGAAGGGTCTCAGGTTTGGTATAAGCATTGAGATATCACATCTCATGCTATAGGAAGGGTCTCAGGATTGGAATGGGAAGGAGTTGGATATCACATCTGATATTATAGGAAGGATCTCAGGTTTGGTATTAGAAGCATTGAGACATCACATCTCATGCTATGGGAAGGTCCTCAGGATTGGAATGGGAAGGAGTTGGATATCACATCTCATGCTATAGGAAGGGTCTCAGGTTTGGTATAAGCATTGAGATATCACATCTCATGCTATAGGAAGGGTCTCAGGATTGGAATGGGAAGGAGTTGTAGATGACATCTCATGCCATAGGAAGTGTCTCAGGTTTGGTATAAGCATTGAGATATCACATCTCTGCTATCGGAAGGGTCTCAGGATTGGAATGGGAAGGAGTTGGATATCCCATCTCATGTTATAAGAAGAGTCTCAGGTTTGGTATTAAAAGCATTGAGATATCACATCTCATGCTATAGGAAGTGTCTCAGGATTGGAATGGGAAGGAGTTTGATATCACATCTCATGCTATAGGAAAGGTCTCAGGTTTGGAACTGGAAGGAGTTGGATATCCCATCTCATGTTATAGGACGGGTCTCAGGTTTGGTATTAGAAGCATTGAGATATCACATCGCATGCTGTAGGAAGGGTCTCAGGATTGGAATGGGAAGGAGTTGGATATTACATTCTTGCTATAGGAAGGGTCTCATGTTTGGAATGGGAAGGAGTTGGATATCACATATGCTATAGGAAGGGTCTCAGGTTTGGAACGGGAAAGAATTGGATATCACATCTCATGCTATAGGAAGGGTCTCAGGTTTGGTATAAGCATTGAGATATCACATCTCTGCTATCGGAAGTGTCTCAGGATTGGAATGGGAAGGAGTTGGATATCCCATCTCATGTTATAGGACGGGTCTCAGGTTTGTTATTAGAATCATTGAGATATCATATTGCATGCTGTAGGAAGGGTCTAAGGATTGGAATGGGAAGGACTTGGATATCACATCTCATGCTATAGGTAGGCTCTCAGGTTTGGAAAGGGAAGGAGTCGGATATCACATTTCATGTTAGAGGAAGGATCTCAGGTTTGGTATTAGAGGCATTGAGATATCACATCTCATGCTATAGGAAGTGTCTCAGGAGTGGAATGGGAAGGAGTTGGATATCACATCTCATGCTATAGGAAGGGATTCAGGTTTGGTATAAGCATTGAGATATCACATCTCATGCTATAGGAAGGGTCTCAGGATTGGAATGGGAAGGAGTTTGATATCACATCTCATGCTATAGGAAGGGTCTCAGGTTTGGTATAAGCATTGAGATATCACATCTCATGCTATAGGAAGGGTCTCAGGATTGGAATTGGAAGGAGTTGTATATGACATCTCATGCCATAGGAAGGGTCTCGGGTTTGGTATAAGCATTGAGATATCACATCTCTGCTATCGGAAGGGTCTCAGGATTGGAATGGGAAGGAGTTTGATATCACATCTCATGCCATGTATGGGTCTCAGGTTTTGTAGAAGCATTGGGATATCACATCTCATGCTATCGGAAGGGTATCAGGATTGGATTTGGAAGGAGTTGGATATACCATCTCATGCTATAGGAAGGGTCTCAGGTTGGAATGGGAAGGAGTTGGATATCACATCTGATGTTATAGGAAGGGTCTCAGGATTGGAATGGGAAGGACTTGGATATCACATCTCATGCTATAGGAAGGCCCCCAGGTTTGGAAGGGGAAGGAGTTGGATATCACATATCATGTTAGAGGTAGGATATCAGGTTTGGTAAAGAGGCATTGAGATATCACATCTCGTGCTATAGGAAGGGTCTCACAATTGGAATGGGAAGGAGTTGGATATCACATCTCATGTTATAGGAAAGATCTCAGGTTTGGTATTAGAAGCATTGAGACATCACATCTCATGTTATAGGAAGGGTCTCAGGATTGGAATGGGAAGAAGTTGGATATCACATCTCATGCAATAGGAAGGTTCTCAGGTTTGGTATAAGCATTGAGATATCACATCTCATGCTATAGGAAGGGGCTCAGGATTGGAATGGGAAGGAGTTGTATATGACATCTCATGCCATAGGAAGGGTCTCAGGTTTGGTATAAGCATTGAGATATCACATCTCATGCTATAGGAAGGGTCTCAGGATTGGAATGGGAAGGACTTGGATATCACATCTCATGCTATAGGCAGGGTCTCAGGTTTGGAAAGGGAAGGAGTTGGATATCACATTTCATGTTAGAGGTAGGATCTCAGGTTTGGTATTAGAGGCATTGAGATATCACATCTCATGCTATCAGAAGGGTCTCAGGATTGGAATGGGAAGGAGTTGGATATCACATCTCATGCTAAAGGGAGGGTCTCAGGTTTGGAAGGGGAAGGATTAGGATATCACATCTCATGTTATAGGAAGGATCTCAGGTTTGGTATTAGAAGCATTGAGATATCACATCTCATGCTATCGGAAGTATCTCAGGTTTGGTATTAGAGGCATTGAGATATCACATCTCATGCTATCATAAGGGTCTCAGGATTGGAATGGGAAGGAGCTGGATATCACATCTCATGCTATAGGAAGGGTCTCAGGTTTGGAACGGGAAGGAGTTGGATATCACATCTCATGTTATAGGAAGAGTCTCAGGTTTGGTATAAACATTGAGATATCACATCTCTGCAATCGGAAGTGTCTCGGGATTGGGATGGGAAGGAGTTGGATATCACATCTCATGCTATAGGAAGGGTCTCAGGTTTGGAACGGGAAGGAGTTGGATATCCCATCTCATGTTATAGGACGGGTCTCAGGTTTGGTATTAGAAGCATTGAGATATCACATCGCATGCTGTAGGAAGGGTCTCAGGATTGGAATGGGAAGGAGTTGGATATTACATTCTTGCTATAGGAAGGGTCTCATGTTTGGAATGGGAAGGAGTTGGATATCACATATGCTATAGGAAGGGTCTCAGGTTTGGAACGGGAAGGAGTTGGATATCACATCTCATGCTATAGGAAGGATCTCAGGTTTAGTTTAAGCATTGAGATATCACATCTCTGCTATTGGAAGTGTCTCAGGATTGGAATGGGAAGGAGTTGGATATCCCATCTCATGTTATAGGACGGGTCTCAGGTTTGTTATTAGAATCATTGAGATATCATATTGCATGCTATGGGAAGGGTCTCAGGATTGGAATGGGAAGGAGTTGGATATCACATTTCATGTTAGAGGAAGGATCTCAGGTTTGGTGTTAGAGGCATTGAGATATCACATCTCATGCTATAGGAAGGGTCTCAGGATTGGAATGGGAAGGAGTTGGATATCACATCTCATGCTATAGGAAGGGTCTCAGGTTTGGTATAAGCATTGAGATATCACATCTCATGCTATAGGAAGGGTCTCAGGACTGGAATGGGAAGGAGTTGGATATCACATCTGATGTTATAGGAAGGATCTCAGGTTTGGTATTAGAAGCATTGAGACATCACATCTCATGCTATGGGAAGGGCCTCAGGATTGGAATGGGAAGGAGTTGGATATCACATCTCATGCTATAGGAAGGGTCTCAGGTTTGGTATAAGCATTGAGATATCACATCTCATGCTATAGGAAGGGTCTCAGGATTGGAATGGGAAGGAGTTGTATATGACATCTCATGCCATAGGAAGGGTCTCAGGTTTGGTATAAGCATTGAGATATCACATCTCTGCTATCGGAAGGGTCTCAGGATTGGAATGGGAAGGCTTTGGATATCCCATCTCATGTTATAGGAAGAGTCTCAGGTTTGGTATTAGAAGCATTGAGATATCACATCTCATGCTATAGGAAGTGTCTCAGGATTGGAATGGGAAGGAGTTTGATATCACATCTCATGCCATGAATGGGTCTCAGGTTTTGTAGAAGCATTGGGATATCACATCTCATGCTATCGGAAGGGTATCAGGATTGGATTTGGAAGGAGTTGGATATCCCATCTCATGCTATAGGAAGGGTCTCAGGTTGGAATGGGAAGGAGTTGGATATCATATCTGATGTTATAGGAAGGGTCTCAGGATTGGAATGGGAAGGACTTGGATATCACATCTCATGCTATAGGAAGGCTCTCAGGTTTTGAAGGGGAAGGAGTTGGATATCACATTTCATGTTAGAGGTAGGATCTCAGGTTTGGTATTAGAGGCATTGAGATATCACATCTCATGCTAAAGGGAGGGTCTCAGGTTTGGAAGGGGAAGGATTTGGATATCACATCTCATGTTATAGGAAGGATCTCAGGTTTGGTATTAGAAGCATTGAGATATCACATCTCATGCTATCGGAAGGATCTCAGGTTTGGTATTAGAGGCATTGAGATATAACATCTCATGCTATTAGAAGGGTCTCAGGATTGGAATGGGAAGGAGTCGGATATCACATCTCATGCTAAAGGGAGGGTCTCAGGTTTGGAAGTGGAAGGATTTGGATATCACATCTCATGTTATAGGAAGGATCTCAGGTTTGGTATTAGAAGCATTGAGATATCACATCTCATGCTATAGGAAGGGTCTCAAGATTGGAATGGGAAGGAGTTTGATATCACATCTCATGCCATAGTATGGGTCTCAGGTTTGGTAGAAGCATTGGGATATCACATCTCATGCTATCGGAAGGGTATCAGGATTGGATTTGGAAGGAGTTGGATATACCATCTCATGCTATAGTAAGGGTCTCAGGTTAGAATGGGTAGGAGTTGGATATCACATCTCATGTTATAGGAAGGGTCTCAGGATTGGAATGGGAAGGACTTGGATATCATATCTCATGCTATGGGAAGGCTCTCAGGTTTGATAGGGGAAGGAGTTGGATATCACATTTCATGTTAGAGGAAGGATCTCAGGTTTGGTATTAGAGGCATTGAGATATCACATCTCATGCTATAGGAAGGGTCTCAGGATTGGAATGGGAAGGAGTTGGATATCACATCTCAAGCTATAGGAAGGGTCTCAGGTTTGGTATAAGCATTGCGATATCACATCTCAAGCTATAGGAAGGGTCTCAGGATTGGAATGGGAAGGAGTTGGATATCACATCTCATGTTATAGGAAAGATCTCAGGTTTGGTATTAGAAGCATTGAGACATTACATCTCATGTTATAGGAAGGGTCTCAGGATTGGAATGGGAAGAAGTTGGATGTCACATCTCATGCTATAGGAAGGGTCTCAGGTTTGGTATAAGCATTGAGATATCACATCTCATGCTATAGGAAGGGTTTTAGGATTGGAATGGGAAGGAGTCGGATATCACATCTCATGCTAAAGGGAGGGTCTCAGGTTTGGAAGTGGAAGTATTTGGATATCACATCTCATGTTATAGGAAGGATCTCAGGCTTGGTATTAGAAGCATTGAGATATCACATCTCATGCTATAGGAAGGGTCTCAGGATTGGAATGGGAAGGAGTTGGATATCACATCTCAAGCTATAGGAAGGGTCTCAGGATTGGAATGGGAAGGAGTTGGATATCACATCTCATGCTATAGGAAGGGTCTCAGGTTTGGTATTAGCATTGAGATATCCCATCTCATGCTATAGGAAGGGTCTCAGGTTTGGAATCGGAAGGAGTTGTATATGACATCTCATGCCATAGGAAGGGTCTCAGGTTTGGTATAAGCATTGAGATATCACATCTCTGCTATCGGAAGGGTCTCAGGATTGGAATGGGAAGGAGTTGGATATCCCATCTCGTTATAGGAAGGGTCTCAGGTTTGGTATTAGAAGCATTGAGATATCACATCTCATGGTATAGGACGGGTCTCAGAATTGGAATGGGAAGGAGTTGGATATCACATCTCAAGCTATAGGAAGGGTCTCAGGATTGGAATGGTAAGGAGTTTGTTATCACATCTCATGCCATGTATGGGCCTCAGGTTTTGTAGAAGCATTGGGATATCACATCTCATGCTATCGGAAGGGTATCATGATTGGATTTGGAAGGAGTTGGATATCCCATCTCATGCTATAGGAAGGGTCTCAGTTTGGAATGGGAAGGAGTTGGATATCACATCTCATGTTATAGGAAGGGTCTCAGGATTGGAATGGGAAGGACTTGGATATCACATCTCATGCTATAGGAAGGCTCTCAGGTTTGGAAGGGGAAGGAGTTGGATATCACATTTCATGTTAGAGGTAGGATCTCAGGTTTGGTATTAGAGGCATTGAGATATCACATCTCATGCTATCAGAAGGATCTCAGGATCGGAATGGGAAGGAGTTGGATATCACATCTCATGCTAAAGGGAGGGTCTCAGGTTTGGAAGGGGAAGGATTTGGATATCACATCTCATGTTATAGGAAGGATCTCAGGTTTGGTATTAGAAGCATTGAGATATCACATCTCATGCTATCGGAAGGATCTCAGGTTTGGTATTAGAGGCATTGAGATATCACATCTCATGCTATAAGAAGGGTCTCAGGATTGGAATGGGAAGGAGTCGGATATCACATCTCATGCTAAAGGGAGGGTCTCAGGTTTGGAAGTGGAAGGATTTGGATATCACATCTCATGTTATAGGAAGGATCTCAGGTTTGGTATTAGAAGCATTGAGATATCACATCTCATGCTATAGGAAGGGTCTCAGGATTGGAATGGGAAGGAGTTGGATATCACATCTCAAGCTATAGGAAGGGTCTCAGGATTGGAATGGGAAGGAGTTGGATATCACATCTCAAGCTATAGGAAGGGTCTCAGGATTGGAATGGGAAGGAGTTGGATATCACATCTCATGCTATAGGAAGGGTCTCAGGTTTGGTATAAGCATTGAGATATCCCATCTCATGCTATAGGAAGGGTCTCAGGTTTGGAAGGGGAAGGATTTCGGTATCACATCTCATGTTATAGGACCGGTCTCAGGTTTGGTATTAGAAGCATTGAGATATCAAGTCTCATGGTATAGGAAGGGTCTCAGGATTGGAATGGGAAGGAGTTGGATATCACATCTCATGCTATAGGAAGGGTCTCAGGTTTGGTATAAGCATTGAGATATCACATCTCATGCTATAGGAAGGGTCTCAGGTTTGGAAGGGGAAGGATTTGGATATCATATCTCATGTTATAGGACGGGTCCCAGGTTTGGTATTAGAAGCTTTGAGATATCACATCTCATGCTATAGGAAGGGTCTCAGGATTGGAATGGTAAGAAGTTGGATATCACATCTCATGCTAAAGGAAGGGACTCAGGTTTGATAGAAGCATTGAGATATCACATCTCATGCTATAGGAAGGGTCTCAGGATTGGAATGGGAAGGAGTTGGATATCACATCTCATGCCATAGGAAGGGTGTCAGGTTTGGTATAAGCATTGAGATATCACATCTCTGCTATCGGAAGGGTCTCAGGATAGGAATGGGAAGGACTTAGATATCACATCTCATGCTATAGGGAGGGTCTCAGTTTTGATATTAGAAGCATTGAGATATCACATTTCATGCTATCGGAAGGGTCTCAGGATTGGAATGGGAAGGAGTTGGATATCACATCTCAAGCTATCTCAGGATTGGAATGGGAAGGAGTTTGATATCACATCACAAGCTATAAGAAGGGTCTCAGGTTTGGAAGGGGAAGGATTTGGATCTCACATCTCATGTTTTAGGACGGGTCTCAGTTTTGGTATTAGAAGCATTGAGATATCACATCTCATGGTATAGGAAGGGTCTCAGGATTGGAATGGGAAGGAGTTGGATATCACATCTCAAGCTATCACCAGATTGGAATGGGAAGGAGTTTGATAGCACATCTCAAGCTATAGGAAGGGTCTCAGGTTTGGAAAGGGAAGGATTTGGATTTCACATCTCATGTTATAGGATGGTTCTCATGTTTGGTTTTAGAAGCACTGAGATATCACATCTCATGCTATCTGAAGGGTCTCAGGTTTGGAAAGGGAAGGATTTGGATTTCACATATTTTATTGGATGGTTCTCAGGTTTGGTTTTAGAAGCATTAAGATATCACATCTCATGCTATAGGAAGGGTCTCAGGTTTGGAATGGGAAGGAGTTGGATACACATCTCATGTTATAGGAAGGATCTCAGGTTTGGTATTAGAAGCATTGTGATATCACATATCATGCTATAGGAAGGGTCTCAGGATTGGAATGGGAAGGAGTTGGATATCACATCTCATGCTAAAGGAAAGATCTCAGGTTTGGAAGGGGAAGGATTTGGATCTCACATCTCATGTTTTAGGACGGGTGTCAGGTTTGGTATTAAAAGTATTGAGATATCACATCTCATGGTATAGGAAGGGTCTGAGGATTGGAATGGGAAGGAGTTGGATATCACATCTCAAGCTATCTCAGGATTGGAATGGGAAGGAGTTTGATATCACATCTCATGCTATCGGAAGGGTCTCAGGTTTGGAATGGGAAGGAGTTGGATATCACATCTCATGTTATAGGAAGGATCTCAGGTTTGGTATTAGAAGCATTGAGATATCACATCTCATGCTATAGGAAGGGTCTCAAGATTGGAATCGGAAGGAGTTGTATACCACATCTCATGCTATAGGAAGGGTCTCAGGTTTGGTATAAGCATTGAGATATCCCATCTCATGGTATAGGAAGGGTCTCAGCATTGGAATCGGAAGGAGTTGTATTTGACATCTCATGCCATAGGAAGGGTCTCAGGTTTGGTATAAGCATTGAGATATCACATCTCTGCTATCGGAAGGGTCTCAGGATTGGAATGGGAAGGAGTTGGATATCACATCTCATGCTAAAGGGAGGGTCTCAGGTTTGGAAGGGGAAGGATTTGGATATCACATCTCATGTTATAGGAAGGATCTCAGGTTTGGTATTAGAAGCATTGAGATATCACATCTCATGCTATCGGAAGGATCTCAGGTTTCGTATTAGAGGCATTGAGATATCACATCTCATGCTATCAGAAGGGTCTCAGGATTGGAATGGAAAAGAGTCGGATATCACATCTCATGCTATAGGAAGGGTCTCAGGTTTGGTATAAGCATTGAGATATCACATCTCATGCTATAGGAAGGGTCTCAGGATTGGAATGGGAAGGAGTTGTATATGACATCTCATGCCATAGGAAGGGTCTCAGGTTTGGTATAAGCATTGAGATATCACATCTCTGCTATCGGAAGGGTCTCAGGATTGGAATGGGAAGGCTTTGGATATCCCATCTCATGTTATAGGAAGAGTCTCAGGTTTGGTATTAGAAGCATTGAGATATCACATCTCATGCTATAGGAAGTGTCTCAGGATTGGAATGGGAAGGAGTTTGATATCACATCTCATGCCATGAATGGGTCTCAGGTTTTGTAGAAGCATTGGGATATCACATCTCATGCTATCGGAAGGGTATCAGGATTGGATTTGGAAGGAGTTGGATATCCCATCTCATGCTATAGGAAGGGTCTCAGGTTGGAATGGGAAGGAGTTGGATATCATATCTGATGTTATAGGAAGGGTCTCAGGATTGGAATGGGAAGGACTTGGATATCACATCTCATGCTATAGGAAGGCTCTCAGGTTTTGAAGGGGAAGGAGTTGGATATCACATTTCATGTTAGAGGTAGGATCTCAGGTTTGGTATTAGAGGCATTGAGATATCACATCTCATGCTAAAGGGAGGGTCTCAGGTTTGGAAGGGGAAGGATTTGGATATCACATCTCATGTTATAGGAAGGATCTCAGGTTTGGTATTAGAAGCATTGAGATATCACATCTCATGCTATCGGAAGGATCTCAGGTTTGGTATTAGAGGCATTGAGATATAACATCTCATGCTATTAGAAGGGTCTCAGGATTGGAATGGGAAGGAGTCGGATATCACATCTCATGCTAAAGGGAGGGTCTCAGGTTTGGAAGTGGAAGGATTTGGATATCACATCTCATGTTATAGGAAGGATCTCAGGTTTGGTATTAGAAGCATTGAGATATCACATCTCATGCTATAGGAAGGGTCTCAAGATTGGAATGGGAAGGAGTTTGATATCACATCTCATGCCATAGTATGGGTCTCAGGTTTGGTAGAAGCATTGGGATATCACATCTCATGCTATCGGAAGGGTATCAGGATTGGATTTGGAAGGAGTTGGATATACCATCTCATGCTATAGTAAGGGTCTCAGGTTAGAATGGGTAGGAGTTGGATATCACATCTCATGTTATAGGAAGGGTCTCAGGATTGGAATGGGAAGGACTTGGATATCATATCTCATGCTATGGGAAGGCTCTCAGGTTTGATAGGGGAAGGAGTTGGATATCACATTTCATGTTAGAGGAAGGATCTCAGGTTTGGTATTAGAGGCATTGAGATATCACATCTCATGCTATAGGAAGGGTCTCAGGATTGGAATGGGAAGGAGTTGGATATCACATCTCAAGCTATAGGAAGGGTCTCAGGTTTGGTATAAGCATTGCGATATCACATCTCAAGCTATAGGAAGGGTCTCAGGATTGGAATGGGAAGGAGTTGGATATCACATCTCATATTATAGGAAAGATCTCAGGTTTGGTATTAGAAGCATTGAGACATTACATCTCATGTTATAGGAAGGGTCTCAGGATTGGAATGGGAAGAAGTTGGATGTCACATCTCATGCTATAGGAAGGGTCTCAGGTTTGGTATAAGCATTGAGATATCACATCTCATGCTATAGGAAGGGTTTTAGGATTGGAATGGGAAGGAGTCGGATATCACATCTCATGCTAAAGGGAGGGTCTCAGGTTTGGAAGTGGAAGTATTTGGATATCACATCTCATGTTATAGGAAGGATCTCAGGCTTGGTATTAGAAGCATTGAGATATCACATCTCATGCTATAGGAAGGGTCTCAGGATTGGAATGGGAAGGAGTTGGATATCACATCTCAAGCTATAGGAAGGGTCTCAGGATTGGAATGGGAAGGAGTTGGATATCACATCTCATGCTATAGGAAGGGTCTCAGGTTTGGTATTAGCATTGAGATATCCCATCTCATGCTATAGGAAGGGTCTCAGGTTTGGAATCGGAAGGAGTTGTATATGACATCTCATGCCTTAGGAAGGGTCTCAGGTTTGGTATAAGCATTGAGATATCACATCTCTGCTATCGGAAGGGTCTCAGGATTGGAATGGGAAGGAGTTGGATATCCCATCTCGTTATAGGAAGGGTCTCAGGTTTGGTATTAGAAGCATTGAGATATCACATCTCATGGTATAGGACGGGTCTCAGAATTGGAATGGGAAGGAGTTGGATATCACATCTCAAGCTATAGGAAGGGTCTCAGGATTGGAATGGTAAGGAGTTTGTTATCACATCTCATGCCATGTATGGGCCTCAGGTTTTGTAGAAGCATTGGGATATCACATCTCATGCTATCGGAAGGGTATCATGATTGGATTTGGAAGGAGTTGGATATCCCATCTCATGCTATAGGAAGGGTCTCAGTTTGGAATGGGAAGGAGTTGGATATCACATCTCATGTTATAGGAAGGGTCTCAGGATTGGAATGGGAAGGACTTGGATATCACATCTCATGCTATAGGAAGGCTCTCAGGTTTGGAAGGGGAAGGAGTTGGATATCACATTTCATGTTAGAGGTAGGATCTCAGGTTTGGTATTAGAGGCATTGAGATATCACATCTCATGCTATCAGAAGGATCTCAGGATCGGAATGGGAAGGAGTTGGATATCACATCTCATGCTAAAGGGAGGGTCTCAGGTTTGGAAGGGGAAGGATTTGGATATCACATCTCATGTTATAGGAAGGATCTCAGGTTTGGTATTAGAAGCATTGAGATATCACATCTCATGCTATCGGAAGGATCTCAGGTTTGGTATTAGAGGCATTGAGATATCACATCTCATGCTATAAGAAGGGTCTCAGGATTGGAATGGGAAGGAGTCGGATATCACATCTCATGCTAAAGGGAGGGTCTCAGGTTTGGAAGTGGAAGGATTTGGATATCACATCTCATGTTATAGGAAGGATCTCAGGTTTGGTATTAGAAGCATTGAGATATCACATCTCATGCTATAGGAAGGGTCTCAGGATTGGAATGGGAAGGAGTTGGATATCACATCTCAAGCTATAGGAAGGGTCTCAGGATTGGAATGGGAAGGAGTTGGATATCACATCTCAAGCTATAGGAAGGGTCTCAGGATTGGAATGGGAAGGAGTTGGATATCACATCTCATGCTATAGGAAGGGTCTCAGGTTTGGTATAAGCATTGAGATATCCCATCTCATGCTATAGGAAGGGTCTCAGGTTTGGAAGGGGAAGGATTTCGGTATCACATCTCATGTTATAGGACCGGTCTCAGGTTTGGTATTAGAAGCATTGAGATATCAAGTCTCATGGTATAGGAAGGGTCTCAGGATTGGAATGGGAAGGAGTTGGATATCACATCTCATGCTATAGGAAGGGTCTCAGGTTTGGTATAAGCATTGAGATATCACATCTCATGCTATAGGAAGGGTCTCAGGTTTGGAAGGGGAAGGATTTGGATATCATATCTCATGTTATAGGACGGGTCCCAGGTTTGGTATTAGAAGCTTTGAGATATCACATCTCATGCTAT